>NC_143012.1:255912912-257112912 GCF_055824585.1 Amblyomma mixtum | reverse complement strand
TGATTGCCTTAGTAAGTACTTTGTACGTAGGGGTTGGGATTTTTGTTTTAAACCGAAAAAAAAAATCGTTAAAAGCACGCTGAATTTAAGTTTTTCAAATTCGGTTTTAGCTAAAAAAGGTCATTATTATTGGCATGAAAGGCATAACTAGCTGGCTGTTGAGTACGAGTTACGCTGAGACCAAAATTAAAATTTATCTAAGTTGTAAACCAGAGGCGTGCTGAGACAGTGGTATTGTTGGATAAGCCGCTTGTTTACGTGCCTCTGCAGACCGGGAATCGCCGCCTACTAGCCAAGCACTGTTTGTTCACTGGTTACCCGGTTAGAGCAGTAATTGGTTAAGTGGTTTTGTAAACTGCATCTAGGACACTGACATGAAACCGTGCAGGGCCGTCGTGAAATGTACCACGTTCGGGATATCGCGGCAATTGAGCCGCAGTTCCAGCACTACCATCGACACGCAGACCACGTGATGTCCCGCCCTCTCATGCCAGCGCGACAACACAAAGAATACCTGTCAACTAGTTCTTAGAAGTAAACTGACCCTTGCGTTCTTGCCTGCCGGATGTCTCATTAAACTTGCCTTACTTTTTTGTGACGAATTCAATTCCTTCTCCGAGCGCACCTCCAAGTCCCAAATTAGCGGTAGGTTATGTTAATTACTGGCAAACGAACTGTTCATGCTGACGAAAATGCCGATATTAACTCTAAGTGACTTTTCAGCGCGCAGAATTGTCACATTAAATCACCGAATAAAGTCAGTAATTCATTCGTAGAAAATAATAATATTCTCCTAAAAGAAACGATACGCATTCTGCACTAAATTCCCGAAAAAAGTCCGCCAAATTTTCGAAAAATAAAAGCCGGAAATTATAACTCCTACTTGTACGCAACTGACAGTAAGCTGAGCGGCCTGCAATTTTTCGAATCAGTGACATACCCTTTCTTATGAATCAAGGTTGTGTTAGCAGTCTCCCAAGTATTTGGTGCGTTGAATGCCATGAGGCACTGAGTTTCTCCACCACACTATCCCCACCGGCCTTTAGCAGGCTTTCTTTAGTTCCTGGGTAGTTACCGACGGGATATCCACTTCCTATAGGCACTACAGCCTCAGTCATTGGGTCCCGATTATTTCGACTATATAAAAATCTGTGCAGCATTCGTCAGCTATATAACTATCTTATTCACATTGCTACTGACATTACCCTCCTTGACTATTAGGGCGTACATCTAATTCTTTCGCATACCTAATTTCCTGTCTACCGTTTTCAGGCTCGTTCCATTATTTGCAGCTTGCTCGATCCACTCAATATTGTATTTCCTTATCTCGCTTGCCTTGCGCTTATTGATTTGCACTGACAGTCCTGTACGTGGGGTTCGAGGCCTTCATGCGTTGACGTTTCGAAATCAGGTCTTCCGTCTGCTAAGAGAGCTTACTGATATCCTGCCTATAGTTATCCAGCCCCTACTTTTATTGCACACTCCGTGTTTATATTGGTAAGATTACCGTTCATTGTTTCAACACCGAGGTCGTCGTCTTCGGATAAAGCGAAATATCTGCTCTCGAGCAAGATACTGATCTCTTCTGCTTGTCCTCTCGCCGCTAACTTACACATCTTCATCACTGGTTTTCTCCGTTCTCCATTGAAATCTAGGCTAATGCGAGGCATCACCGCCTTATGGTCGCTACATCTCACCTTGCCTAGCGCCTCCACGTCCTGTACGTGATGGGCGCACAATATGAAGTGTATTTCTTATTTAGACGTCGTTCGGGCTCCTCTAAGTCCACTTCCTTATCTCTAGTTTGTGGAAGAAGGTTTTCGTGGTGATTAAGCTATTTCCTTCTGGACTTTATGCTAATCCCAGAACCTTCACCATAATCCCTTACTGCCTGGTCTCCTGGCTGCTTCTTCCATGCTTTGACATTGGAGTCGACCGTCAGTACACTCTGCTGTGTTTGTATTTTACTTTGCCAAGTCTAAGTGTTCATAAAACCTTTCAACCATCTCGTCGTCATGGCTGGATGTAGGTGCTTATTATCATTATCATTATTATTATCATTTATTGAACCCTTAAAGATCCCGTCTGGGACATTACATAAGGGGGGGGGGGGGGGGGGGGTGGAAAGACAGTGGTGTGAAACGGTCATACAAAGGCATGTAAACATAAAAAAACGTAACAAAATATAACAAGTTTGACGTGAAATTAGCGTCAGGTAATTCAAATAGTACAGAATATATAAGGCAAATCAGTAGTATATAAAATTAAACATTAAAATGTACGGAAATTAAATAAGTGGGAAAACACTTGTGGGGGGGGGGGGGGGGGGTCGCAATGGCACAAGAAGTTCAAATTGCAGGCAGAGCATCGCGAGAGAAGTAGCTATAGTTGGTTCAAGTGGTCTGTTATTAGCTGCCTAAATCTGGCGGGATTAGTTTCGATGACAACGGTTACGATTACTGCCACCCTGTCGTTAATCCTGAAGAAGTCGTCGATGTTGCCAGCTATGTCCTTATTGACCTGGAGACTACACCTAGCTCTCGCCTCTCTGGTAAACCGCGATAGCACAGCACATGCGAGGCTTGTGCTGCATATGCTTCATCTCTCCTCCTATAACCCACGTAAGCCATATATGATATTAATTTTGATGCCTTTTAGTGCCTCGAACAGCACTGATAAACTAGCCTCACTCGCTAAGGTTCTTGCATTAAACGCTGCCAGGATCAGTTTCCAATGGCAGCCTCTCCGGACCCAGTATCCTTAGCACCCTTAGCACGTTTGACTGCCGCCTTGGTCACGCCGCATCTCATTGGAGTGAGGGCCGTGGATTAATTAGTGTATTCATATATTAGGTTCGGGCCGGCCAAGTATGGCACTAGTGTAGCCAAATTCTGTTCTTGTGGGTGGGTACGTTGTCGGCTTTGGTCGCTTGGATCAAGCCGCACCCCAGGCCTGGTTATTCTGTTCCATGGACAGTCGGACATCTGCGCCATCACTTTGTCCCGATAGTGAGTTGATTTATTTCTCCGAATGCTACGTGCAAGGACCTAACATTTGCAACGACGCTGTTTATGTGGGCTGAACGGAGCATAGAATCCAACACGCTGTTCTGTAGCGCTGCAGTACTATTCAAGATCCAACATTGAAGATGGCTTAGAGCCATTAACTGCGCGTTGTTAGTAGCCAGTTAGATTTTTTTTCTTTTAATTCTGCCGCGAGCATTATCATTTCTCTTTAAGCTTTGTATTGCGATATTTAACAAGTAACGAGGCGCCGGACTCCCTACAGCAGTAAAGTTTTCACGTGCACACATATGCTTTGTTGGAGAGGAAGAATAACCGCGAACTTGGACGAGTCTTAAGAACGAGAAGAAGACAGGACGAGCGGTAACTAGCAACTGAAGTTGGTCCAACATGTCAGACCAACTGGCCCAAAGCTTCCCCTTGTTGAACATATATGCTTTGGTTTGGTTGGCAGACCAAAGCAAACACATATGCATGAAAGCCATGCTCACAACTGGTGGCCGCCAAACGTGAGACGATGTGGCGGCAAATCATCGTTGTACTGTATGGAGCGTTTTCCTTGCTTTCACCCTAAGATCTCGTGCAAATCTGATACTTATCTACAATGGCCAAGGTCCACAGAAGTCCAGCGTTCTTGTGGATTTTGCTAGCCTCATGTTGGCCTGCACTACAGGTCGTAGTTCTCTGTTGCTCTGGAAGCTGTGCTAAGGCGACTCACCACACCTGTAGCAATATGGAGCGAAAATGGTGCGGGTTCGATCTACGACTCGTGGTTCGACCTGCACCAGGGAGGGCTAGCAATCACTGCCGAGAGCCCCGGTTTCCCACGGGTGCGGAACCGCAGCTTTCGGGAACAGTCTTGCTTGCAGAGTGCGTTGCGGTGCGGAGTGCGCATCAGTGACGGTAAACCCTCCCCGCTCCAACACGATTCAGCCTCAAAACATGCTCAGCCTCACAAAGGTCATAAAGTACGAAACACGGTGGAAGCCCTCCACCGCCGATACTCGCTATAGCTTGAAGCAGCGCTGCACAATCAATGCACCGAAGTTCGTCCCTCTATGCATTAGCATTGAGTGGCACACACGACACCTAGGATGAACTCATCTTAAAGGATCAATAAAGCCAACTCTGTCTAATTACTGTTTTCATTAAAAATTGATTATCTGGCTCTTTCTGTGTATGTTGACGTTTGTCCGGAAGCAAAAGAAGCATTTGAGGCTGAGAAAATTAAGTTTAAAAATATTCCCGCCACTTGTTTCACACTGGTGACGTTTACACCGAAAAGGACTGGTTGCCGCCATTTTTGAAGTGAATGGCAGTGTGGTATAGCCTCAGGGATCCGCTCCCAGAAATTGATGGCGACGTTTACTGGGCGACACCTGTATATCGTTTCTTCGTCCTTTATAGCTTGTAAAAGCTCACTTTTAGGTGAGAGTGGTCTCTTTGTTATTGGAAAGCTGTATTATATGGACACAGGTTATAAACTTAACTTCTCCTAAGTGTTCCTTTAAGCGCATCACCCAGCGAGAAAGACGCGGACGCATTTGTGCAAGCCGTGAACGGCCGAAACACTGCGCGAAGAATGTCTGACTGCTGACTGTCATCTGCGCGTAACAGTTCTGCTATAGGGCGTCCCGGGGGAGAGCATCGCATTTCACTTTCCAGTTGTGTCCGGAACTGTCTTGCTCAACACGAGAGCCTGGAAGAGGTTCGGGCTTGAGGACTGGGCTCTTGGGCTGAGAGGCGTGTGTATGTAAGGTGGAAAGTCCCCGCTTGTGGATCCTCAGTGAAGTTACCAGAGGGTAGTCCGTGGGTCGGGTCTTTATCTGGCTTCTGTCTTTGTGGTTTTGCCGTGGGAGGCCCGATTAAGGACGGATGAGACCGTGCTCTGTGTCGTTCCTCGAACCAGCAATCCATGGGATGAGAGCTTGTTCGCACGTGCAGGGAACGCACGAGCAGGTGTGCAGGCGCGCGTACTTGGGAGGCCTCGGAATGGCTTAGAGGATGATATGTTGGCGTGCGGGGAGTAGAGTCTGTGGGATGGAAAGTTAATCTGGACCTCTCTGGCCCGAAACCACGCGAAAATCGCAGGGAATTACACACAGGAAGGGCAGCTATCCTTCATCACGTTCAAGTCGGGATGCTCTCAAATTGACGTCCGGGCGCTGGACTAAGCCGCTCGCAAACTAAAACTCCGACAGTACACACACTGAGTACAGGGGCTGTCCATCCTGTCCCTGTTGCTTGGGCTGCCTATGCTATTCACGTGGGATGTAGTGCCACCGCATAAGGCCACTCATCTCCGACACCATGCAGCGTGTAATCCCCAAACTTGCAGCTAATCTCCAGGTATAGCTTGCTCGCCCCACCAGCAAAGCGCCTGCCTAATTACTGCCGCTCCTAATTCTAGAACGTCCGTGTGCTAGAAGATTACGGAAAGAAACTTTGCTAGAATGCCGGACCGTGCATTTAAGCCAGTGATGTTCCTGGCCAGGACTGAAAATTCCCTCGGTTAGACCCGATATGTCGTACTTCAGGCCCCATTTTCCTGCATTAACTTGAATACTCCGTCAGTTTGGAAAAAGTAAGGCAATTTCGGTCGTTGAAGTTCCCTGAAACTCTATAAAAATTCTCTTTTCACCAAATTTTGCCCCACAAGTTCCCTGAAAAAAGAAAATTCCCCTACTGTAACATGACTATGTCAGCTAAATTTGTTGTTGTTGTCGTTGACTTCAGTAGAACTTTATAGTCTCTTCTTTCTTGGCGGAGAAATGACAGACGCCACGTTGTCGAGCCGCCGCTTTGGACATCATCGCGCCGCGATCCGTGACATATTTTCGTATTAGGCGGAAGCGCAATTGCTACAACCCATGCTGAGCGCAAAGGTGTTAAGGTTTCCCGTGACATCACCTGACTGGTTCATAGTTTGCTGAAAACCTAAGCTCGCATCAGGTAGCGTACTGCATAACCAATGCATTTTTTCACTTAAGGTGTGGCAAACTGCATTGATATTCTCTCCAGCAGAGCATGCGCTCATCCAGCAAAATGTCCGTGCTGGGTTTGTATCAGTTTTTTTGTGACCATTTTTTTTTTGAACAAGGGAAGCGACTGTTTACATTGCCGCTTTTAATCGCACCTCATTATCTTGGTGAGTACAGAGGCAACAATCACCGTAGTGATGCGTTTCCGAACTTTGGAACTCAATAATGTGACCTTCAAAACGTGCTTTTTCTGGAACAGAATTTCAGTTGATTTTGCTAGAGTGCATTTATGCGCAGTGTTCTTGCAGTGGCTCAAATACAACCCCATGAAGCCAGCTCTCCGCGTATTCCCTTACAAAAAATTTTTTAGACAGTCTATAGAGTGTCTATAGACGTCTGTCTATAAAGTCTATAGACTGTCTATAGACAAAAGTCCATAGGCAATACAAATGCCATAGACAGTCTGCAGACAATCTATAGATTTATGGCCATACACTTTTAGTAGACTTTTGTCTATAGACAGTCTATAGACTATGAATAGACTAAAAGCAATGTCTATAGGAAGTCAATAGAGTCAATAAGAAGTCTATAGACTGTCTATAGACCGTTTTTATAAGGGTTCCTCATGATTGTAGTGCCATGAGCAGCTGGATTTCAACACGAAACTTTTCATGGTGATCGGCAAAAAGCGTACATTGTAATCAGAAGCCAATAAATAAGTTGACTGGCATTCCTACAGGTGCCTTATTGTTCACATTGAAACAATGTGTACGAATTATGAGGGACGATGCCTCGTACGGATCGCACGCGTATCTGTACGAGATGTCCGGTGGTTATCGTTTTTTTTGTTGATTTAATGTGCGGGACTGCATGAGCAAGCGTTGTGAAGGATTCTTTTCGAAGCCGCGTCGCTGTCGGATGACATGGCCAGTGTTTTTGGGGTGATTCGATAATGCGTTTGAGCTGATATCGGCTGTGGCGAGGTATGCCAGATATTCAACACGCCTGTTACATTTTGAGTTGCTCAAGTAGTAGACCGGTAATATGGAACACTTTCAGGGCGGATGCCGTCTTCTCTCTCACCGGAGGACGGTTTCGAGGAGATGACACGCATTGACATTTGAAACCTTTCAAAGACACACCCCGCTTTGGACGTCAAGGAAACTGTCCTGTAGGCAGTCAACGTCAAAGTCATCTTGTACATTCCTCTCTGTGACACAGACGTCTGCGATTAATAATAAATTGTACAAAAAGTATTATTGTACTGCATAATTTATGCAGTTAGAAAAAAATCGGGGGGGGGGGGGGGGGGGCACTTTGTTGACCTAAAGTGCGGTGAGGCGAAAGCCTTTAGCGCGGTGTTGCTGCTTGTGTCACTGATGTATGGTTAAGGTGTTAGTTAAGTACACAATTGTTTGTGAATTTCAAATTCTGGATACACTGGAGGGCGTTTGGGAGGCATCCGTCTGATTCGACACCTTTCTGCAAACGCTCTCCATCGTCCTAGGCAAGGGGAACTACATATGCGGTGGCAGGTAGTAGCTTAGCGATTAGCACGCTCGGCTGCGGAGCGGTAGGATGGTGGTTAGAATCCCATCGTGCACAAAGATTTTTTTCTGGTCTGACTAGAAAAGCGTGACACCTCTGCTAACAACCTTCTGTCGACAACGATGAGGCATTAAAGGCTTTCGCCTTAATAGCAACGACTCTCCCGAGTTGAGTTGAGTCGAGGTGCTGTAAGCTACAGGTGGGATTAGCCTTGCGGTTTCTGCCGGTCATTGCTCCACCTTAGCGACACCTACAATAACTAAATCGCATAATCCGGCACCGAACTCACACACACAAACATTAGTCACCCCTGCTGTCACCATGTGGAGACTAGGGCCCTGTCCAGTAAGTGCTTTAAAAGAAGACGTGAAGCCTCCTCTCTCTCCCGAAACACAGCCTTGGGGCTCATTGGTTGTTACGGCGACCTAACTGAGCGCCGTAAACTAGAAGATGTTTTTGCCATGGCAAGTAATTTCTGATCTAGCAAATTGGAGCGGAATGTGCGTACAAACACGTTAATTTACGTATGCTAGCAATGCATGAGGAACTGTATTGAAAGCTGACCGAAGTCCAAGAATATTAAACTGACCTGAAGGTCGAAAGAATAAAAAAGGATCATGGTCGTGGGATTCTGCTATCTGAGTCAAGACAAGCCAACTGTAGACGCTTGCTGATTGAGAGGAATTGAATTATGTTTTTTTGAGGTATTTCGTCACCACTAAAAATAGCGCGTTGCATCGATTTTAAGCATACAGAGATGACAGTTAATGGTATGGTAGTTAAGCCACGCGTGGGGTATGACAAACACCGTAGGGGTATAACCTCTACACCTGGGGTTCATTAATGTGCAGTGATATCGCAAAGCGTTTCGCTGCTGTCAAACTTCGGCCACCGCGTTTGGGATTCGATCCCGGTACCTAGGGCTCAGTAGCCGAATGCAGTAGCCACTGAACCAGAGAGGTGGGTGACACACGAAGATAGATTGGCCTGGAATAGGTGGTCCCGGTGGTTTCCTTAAAAAGAAAAAGAAACAGGAGAAAAAGATAGATAGTGGTGACTTCATTTTAGGTTCAGTTTTTATGCATAGGCCCCATGTTGGCCACTTTCCTCTGTCCAGGCACAAAAACTGCTGTTTCGCAATTTATTAAGCCAAATGACTATGTAATGTGCAATTACTTGTACGCAGGCTCGTAGTGCCCAAGTGGTGAATGCGTCAGGGCATTTGGGAGCTGTTGTTTTCAGATTATAAATCAGTTGGTCTGGAATAGAAATAAAGACAGGAAGCCTTTTTGTAGTTGTCAACCGCTGTGCAACCATGAGCTGTTTAACCAGGAACTGAAGTTTCATCTTTAGAGTTAATTATCGAAAACCATCAGTTTTGTTCTGGGTTTTGCCTTAGCACTAAGTCAAGGAAAAAAATTAATCCCGCTCTGATGCTTGAATCCCTTAATTGTTCACCTTACGATACACATTTCCTGCAAAAACACTTTGTTTACTGTTTCGAAGGTTAGGTACAGGTGGTCTTTTTTATTAATAAGGGCTAGAATTTTTTTAACCACAACCTTTATTTTATTTTTACTTTCTTTGCCGTTATGGCAGGAGGGAATGAAAAAAAAATGTGCGCAAACCATTGTTAACAGTCAGCAGCATATGAGGCAGTATGAAAGAACAAGGAAACGCACAGTAAAAAACACGTCAGCTACAAATCGCAGAATCTAAAAATTCTTTCACGGGCGGGGCACGAGTGGGGCCTGAAGGAAATTTCCGATTTCACTAGTGCGCGACCTCCCCCCCCCCCCCCCCCCCCCCACCAAAAAAAAAAAACTGTATTTGAATAAGCCAGTAGGATGAATTAAAGGTTAAATGTTTATTTCGGTGATAGTTTCTTAATGTTGATGGTTTATAAGTTTTTAAGTTGTTTTATAGTGACTCAAATCGCGGAGAGTTAATTAACGCGCCTAAGAACTTCAAAAATGCATTTTTCACTACTACCGCCACCTCAGACGAGACAGATGAGAAGAAGGCGAAAAATCTGTCATAACGGTCAAATACAACACGGGCGGCCCTTTTTAAACCGATTTCACTTTGTTCGTGTCCTCAAGCTTATGGTGATTAAAAAGAAAACTTTCGACAGAGGTGACACCCGGATTTCAAAAGGCACTACCTCCACCTCATTTCCAGAAATGGTTCAGCTGCAAGCTTCTACGGCCTACCAGAAATGCACAAACCTGACATCCCTCTACGGCCAATTGCGGACATCACCCTGTCTACCTTGCGGCGTCTTTCTGACTACCTCCACACTCGCGATCCGAACCCCGACTCACGCGCGACACTAGGGACATTTCTTCCAACTTGTCTTGGACCTGACCATTGAAGATGAAGAGAGCTTGGCTTTCTTTTACGTGGAGTAGTTATCATCCAGTTTTTCAGTTCCTCTGGTAGTGTCCGTCGCTCGCAGCACACTACGGAATGGCCGAACACTGCACGAGCGAACACCGCTGAGCATCGACGAGGTACCTGCTTCTCTCTTCAAGGACAATTTTTCAAGCGCACCGTCGGAACTGCTATGAGGGCGTTCGTTTCACTCACAATGGCTAATTTAGCTATGGAGTACATCGAGAGACGGGTGCTTAGCACCTTCAGTCCCACCTGAAGTTGTTCCTACGTGACGTAGACGATTGTTTGTGTGTGTGGTAAGCACTTCTCATGTAGAAAACTTCCAGTCTCACCCAAATTCTATCGAACCAGCCAAACAGTTTACTGTCGAGCGCGAACAGCAGGGCAACCTTTCATTCCTTGACTTTCTACTCTCAAGGCAGAAAAAAGGCTTACACTTCTCTCTGTACAGAAAGCCAACCCACACGGGACGGTGCCAACCACCCCAGTCCTCACAAGGTATCTGTCGTTAGAACTTTACTGAAGAAAGCGGACATAATCTGTTCCTCTCCAGAAGAAAAAAAGAAGCGAAGAGAACCGAGTTGACTCTGACATAAAAAAAAAAAAAAAAAACGGATACCCCAACTTCTTCATTCGGCGTATCACCCAAAACCAGAAAAGGCTCTTCCAGACTCTTCCATACTCTTTCAGAAAACCAGAATTCCACCTCTGGCCCAACCACATGCCATCGGCAAAAACGCGTTTGCATATCTTGTGTAAAAAGGCGTAAGTGAAACCTTAGCCCGTATTCTCAGAAAGGAAGGGGTACAAACTGCACACAAACCGACTTCCATCATCGGACGACTCCTGCCCCGCCCAAAAGGCCGTCACCCGAAAAAAAAAAAGACTCAAGGCGTGGTATGCAAGATCCGCTGTTCGAAGTGCTGAGCGTCGTGCATTGGCGAAACCCTAAACTTCCCCGAAAGAATGAGGCAGCTCAAAGCGGACGTCAACACATGAACAGGGAACCGATTGCGGTAGCGGAACACTGCCAGGCATGCGACCACAGACTGACTTCGAGGAAACCATTGGGCTGGACACCGAGCCACGCTCGCGCAGAAGGCTCAAACCTGGCTTAAGACATACTCAGCAGAAGCGGGGGAATGCAACTCGCCTGCAGTCCCACCTGATGAAGGAACCGAGTAGGTCCTGAAATGTCGTTTTTTTTTCAGTTTTTGGTCGGCGCTCCTTACCAGCTGAGATAAAAAAAATAAAGTTTATGGTGATTTCAAACGACGCAGCCCTGTCATAGCATTGGGCGGACCAGGGCTTCGTATGCGAGTAGCTTGGTATCTAGTGGTCTGACACGCAAAGTGCAGCGCAAGCATCCGAGCCTTCGGAAAGCTTTGTTAGGAATCAGACCAATGTGTTTATCGAGCCCCTCACATATCCTGCGCGAATGTAAGGCCGAGGTACCTCTGTTTCAGAAATATTTTTTAAGTAATCGTCTTTGAACGATTATGAGAAGAATGAATTAGATGCGCGCTTGGAGAATGACATGAAAACTGTTTTAGAGGAATTCGTGCTCGTTTGCCATGCTGCCAGAAGTGACAACAGCACAGCCATGATCACTTATATCGGGGATGACTACTACATTCCGGCTAAACTCGCATATCCAAAGTATTAGCAGAAGAAACGTGTCTTCTTGTTTTCACGGACGCGGATTGCGTTAGGTCGTTTGTTGTAACACGAAAAACTCTAAGGATTACCTATGCATCAGAGTCTGAAAAACAATAGGTTTTCCATCCTTAAAGCGAAAGACATACCTATTGAAGTACCTTCAATACCTATTGAATGCACTTCAATAAGTATTGAAGTACCTATTGAAGAGTATCGCAATTGCTATAGTCCCTAACATGCACGTGCTGCGTTTGTCAGGCGAGGGTATTCGGTTCGAGAGCGTAGCCCAGTGGCTTCGCGTTTCGCCTCGCGTATACCGCTGGATTCTGTCGTGGCCGACGCTCCTTCTCACGCTCAGGTGACCCGACGCTCCCGCGTCTGCAATGACGAAGGAACTGTACGCCCTGCAAGACCTCCGCTTTGCGCCGCACACACGACCAAGCGGCCACAGGCGCGGGAAAAGTGCTCGTCCTGAGTTGTAGTCGTGTTGTCACGGCGGTGATGATGATGATGAGGATGAATTTTAGTGTCACAAGGGCACAGCTTTGGGCAAAGAGCACCGTGACAGAAGGTATCTTTATTTGTACGAGCTGGGGTAAAATGCCTATTTCCAAGCATATCACCCCAGATAAGCCGAGCATCAGGCCAGGGGAAAGCTTGGAGCCGTTGTATCACCGGTGGGTATCCGGCGGCATCAGAAATCGAACCCCGCACCTACCTCATACGAGGCGGATGCTCAAGGGTGTCATCGCGGTTGAGCTGCCATGATAGCTTTGTCGCTGTAATAATGGACAGAACCAGACTGTTCGCTGTATTAAGGACGCTATCATTCATTGAGAAAAATGCAGCCGCCGTGTGTGTTTCGCATAAGCAGGCGTGGAAACTTGCACACTGGCAACTGAATCTGTGATTCCGTTACGGAGTAAGGCAGAGCTGCAGACTTGTCTGATTTCTTCAGTTAAGACAGTCGACAAGCAAGGGTATAAGACAGCGAAAGAGATAGATAGCTTTAATCTGCCTCCCATGTCTGTGTCGGTGGTCCAGGGGGGTTGCTTGAGGCCGTATTTGAATGGGGTTAGGTACAGGGTCCGTCAAAAGTTCCCAGGCCACATGGTCCGCTTTTCATCGGTATATCCTAGCACTTATGATTCCGATAGAGCTATCGAGGTTCTCAGATGGTAGAACGAAGATTCTTCTTTTCTCTACAGATATTTTGAGCTTCGAGGGTATCTCAACAGCCCGACTATGCTGCTCAAAAGCAAACCCTGTGGCCTTGGAACTTTTGACGGACCCTGTACGTAGCGTCGGGTGAAGAGCGCGCCCCAGGACAAGATACGGCTATCGCCGCAGGTGGCAGAGTCCGCACTCCCGCGCATGGTTCGCAGCTCAGTTGTTTCGATGTAGGCTTTTATGCGTGGGCTATGTCTGCTGCTTTCCTCGACCAACCACCAACACGGGACTTTCCGCACCACACGTGACTACCCCCTGCATGCAAAAAATGCTGTAGCTCAACGTTCTTGCGGGCTAGTTTGGTTCGTTTCGAGGTTCAGAAGAAAGTTCGTTTCTTCAGTGAAAGGAAAAGGAGCCTTCCAGGATTCGAACCTAGAACCTTCAAGTCCGTAGCGAGAGGCTTTATTCGTTGCGACTCTGGCCCAGACGCACGCCACCATCCTGCACTTGCTGGGTGATGCGGGAAACTCAGATAAAGCAGTATCGCCGGTTCTCACTGGCAACCCTTCGCACTTGATTCATATCGTGGCATGAGCGTCATCGCTCTGCCGAAGATGCAGAGCTGTGCGTAGCTGTAATAAGTATTTATTTATTTACTGGGCATGGCGTGGTAGCAGTCTTACAGCGGGTTAAAACCTGGACCGTGCCTCGAAGGAAGGGATTGAGTACAGGCTGAAAGGGGCAGAGTTCACAGCATTTGCGCGAGCTGTCGCTGAATTTCGCGATTTACGCAACGAGCGTAAACATTGTGAATTTTCACTGATTGTTCCTTATTCACAACACGACAACAGATACATGTCATGAAATATCGGGTGAATGAACAAAGATTGTTTTAGGGCCGCTTTTCGGAACACTAAAAGTAGCAAAATCATTTTAACACAAGACACACATATCACATGACATGTGTGTCATATGTTGACATGACATGTCATGCGTTCTAGACACACGACATATCAACCTGACATGCCAACGCGGCAGCGATGTACCGAGCTTCCCACGATTGGTCTCTCCGCTTCTCAAGCTGCACTTCTCAGCATACCCCGTCTGCTGAGGCTTCCAGCTCCGAGGTAATAAGTACAAGCCGATGTTTTCCATTCATTCAGCAGCGTACTATCAGGACGAGATCCTGACTGCTTGGGCAAAGTCATGTATACATACGCGCCGTGAGGCGCATATATGAGTGGACAGCTTGACCGTCCTTGTGCTAGGCGACCTGCTGCGTTGGTTATATATGTCGGTTGCTGATCTCGGGAAGGGTTGCTGATCTCGCTGAGTGCGCCGTCAAGTGCGGAAACCTTTTCGTGAAATACGTTGAGAAGGTGTTTCAGCGAAACGTCAAGGGACCTCTCGTACAGTGTCAGCAAATTATTGAGGGCACTTAATACTACTTGCGTGCAGTGAATGCGAAAGTATGCACGCGGTGTTTTGTGCTGCGGTGGTGGAGTACTAGTCTAATGCAGTGGTCAGCAAAGCTGATCTGTTCGCGCCGGCCTGCGGGTTCGAAACCGACCTCGGGAGAAATTTTGTTTGTCTTTCTTTCTTAATTTATAGCACTGCGATGACGTCATCATCTCATATGGGTTTTCGGTCCGTTTCTCGTGGACGAAGCGCCGTATAATGCTCTCGCATTAAAAGCTGTAACCGCGGGCGCGTCGGCGTCACGGAACTGCCGATGTACTCCAGAGTCTGCGAATTGCTTCGAAAACAGACACCGTAGAGCGCGCGAGATCGTTAAAGAGGTTTAGATTAACCGTTTGGCGGAGCAGTGGAACAATTGGCCGTTCGTATCAGTGTCAAGCAAGGTGTTCTAGAGCTGCGAAACAGTTGTGACCTTACAACGGCTTGTGCCTTTCGTTCAGAGAAGCAACGCGTTTTTAGGTCTTTGACTTTCCACCCTCTTCCTGTATTGCCACGCGCTTTCAGTGCATGCTTTCGATGCGCTGTGTATCTGCAGGGGTCTGTTTCCGAACTTCTTGTTCTATTCTTTCATTGCCACGCGATTTCAGACTGCTCTTGATGCGCCACCTCTTTGTATCTAAACTTTTCAAGCCGTTTTACTGCTGGCTTATGTTAACCGCGAATTTTACTCTTCGCTTTGTCCTTGAACGGACGATAGGCGACAACGAAGGCGATTTGGCCGCTAGCGAGCGCTCAGCACCACTATTGATCACTTCGTTAATTGCTTTGTCGCAGCTTCTTTTCGAAGAGGCGGATCCTAGAAGAACTGCCGTTTCAGGAACTTGCGTGGGTAGCACGCGGACAGGTGTCCCTTGTGCGCTCCGCGTGACGGTGTCGACAGCGCTTGACGCATGTCCAAGGCACACACTGAAGGTGCGTCCGAGCAGAAGCTTGAAAGTATACTGCATTACTCGGGTCCATGCGATGAGTGTCGAGTGCGCGTTTCACATAGAGAGCCTCGAACCTCGCGTCGCGGTTTCGCCCTTCGATGGCCAAATGCTGTCGCTTATATCAACGCCGATCTGTGCGGCGTTCTTAAAAAACACGGGACTCTGGCCTCGGCGGAAATCGGCCCAGTGTACGCAAGTCGCGGCAGCTGATGGCCCAGAGACCCAGGCCGACATTTTTTTTGCTCTCTATAAAAAGAGGGTGGGAGGCTGTAAGAAGAGCGTATGATTAGGTAATAGAGTACGAGAGGAGATGGGACCGTCACAGCGCATACGCAAAGCAAGCCACCAGGCAAAGTGAGTTTCGGCACGTGCCTCTCAGTGGTCCCATTATTCGCACTGTGTGGTTTCTGTGCTCAAGACGAGAGGCACCTTACAGCGACAACTGTTGGTGGCTCCAGACGCGAGGCATCGGTCGCAGTGACGTCGTACCCCGCAGCTGCGAGAGGACACACACACGTGAGATGGCCTGCTGTGCGCCCTACGCACAGGCTCGCGCAATATGAAAAAACAAAACAAAATTCACTACGCTTACGCTGTGCTGATAATGAAAAAGTTTATTTAAAGCCACAATGCCTTAGTTGAAGGGAAGGCTGATCGGGTCCCTAGTTCGGGACGCCGTTGGTGAAAGCCGCTGCCCGTGCTCTGGCGACGAGGGCTCGTTGTTCCTCGAGGTCCGAGCTGGACAGGGCCGCCTCCCAGCTCTCCCGCGTTGGCTGATGAGTAAATCGCTGAACTCGGCGAAAACTGAGCGCGAACAATGTATTATTTCTTTAAATACATGCCACTCTCAACCCTTCCTTAACCCATAACCATTTTATAAAAACGAACACAAACCTGTCGAAGAAGCATGGATGCTTTCATGGCTATGCCACGTGGCATAGGGTGGCGGGGAAAAATTCAATGCATTGAAAGGTGTAGAGACACAAAAATTTCGAACGCAGACAAACGACATGACGTGTCATGGGCGGCAGGGTGCGCTTTGTAGGAAGTTTCAGTCGCAGGCGTAGAGTGGAGCATAACTTAATATGATTTTTAATGTTTTCCGAGGAGCCGCTCGGCATTTCTACCCGCGCCGAGTGACGTCAGGGTGCACTAGCCCCAATTGTTGTGACGTCACTGAACCCAGTGGTTGTTCACAGGAACAAATAGTACTTGCCGGCGTCGCCGACGTCGTCAGGAATGGTGCAATTGATGTAGGCAGTCGACGTCCGTGCCGTCATAGTGCACTTCAGCGCTGGCGCCCACCGATACCGGAACTGCTGGTACGGAATCGTTTGTAATTAATTATTCAAGCCGCGCACTGGTGTTTTAAGCTCATTTTTATGACCACTAGATCCCGTAGGCCTCTTTCAACGAAAAAAAAATGAACACCCAAAAACGATGCGTCGGTACACCTTTAAGTAAAGAACAGGGGTATTGATTACTGGACGAAAAAACACTGAACTAGAAATACCGTTAGTCTGACGCGTTGATATAGATTTATTGCGGCAAGCAGCGCAGAGGACGAAATATTAGAGAATAAGGAGTAGACAGGACGAGCGTTGTGTACTCTTTTTGTAGTATTTCGTCTCGGCGCTCTTTGCTACAGTGAACTGAATCAGAAGATTATTGGGGGAACAGAAATCGCAAAACCTGGGGGCGTGCCAGAGATTAATTGCACACGCGTAAAGTGATGTTGATAGTCTGTATTCGACCCTAAAATCGGGAGGCCTAGGAATGTTGCCAGTGAAGCAGCTATCGGCTATAGGAAAGGAACTATGTGCCGTAGCAGATGATATCAAATCAGTCGTGAATAGAATTTGTTTCAGGTAAGAAATAGAACCTTGCTCAGGAATGCAGGATTCCGGAAATATCCTTTGCAACCGCGAACAGAAAGGTGGCACAACGAAGCCATATATATGGCCAGCTTTTAAAGAATCTCGGAGGAAAAGTAGGTAAAGGGAAGTCCTGGCCTTGGTTAACGGCAGGAAGAATACAAACAAGTGTGCGGAGAGTTTGATCGTGGCCTCACAAGGACAAGCAATTAGAACAAATGCAGTGAACGTCAGGGTGAGAGAACAACTATGAATGTCAAATGCAGGGCGCTCAAAGTAGCGCACGAAACCGTGGACCATGCGCTCAGTTGTTGCAACACGTTTGCACAGCATGATTGAAAAATAGAGCACAGAACTGTAGTTGAGACGATACACTGGAACCTGTGCAAGAACTGCACTGCACACAAAAATAGAGGGTCTTAACCCTTAAAAAGTGACGGAAAGTGACAGTGTTGAAATACTCTGGGACCTTCTGATCTTGCATTATAAGGGGCTTTAGTGTAATATGCAGCCACTTTAACCATCGTAGAGATTGTAGCGCGTGTGCATCGGTAATGTCGCCGTACCTGGTGGCGGCAGGATTGAGGAGAGAGAGAGAGTAGTAACCTTTTATTGCAGGACTAAAGACACAAAATTTGTGAAAATTGCGGAGTTCGAGTATCCGAAAATTGCGATGCATTTTGTTGGCACAAGCCAGCATCTGTGGTGCCAGCGGTAATCGGCACATCGGGTGTAAGGAGTACTCGAAGCAAGGCAGCATTGACAGAGTTACAGTCCGCCACCTACCGAGGGCCACACTGCTGGGATCTGCGCCTATCAATTGCCGATGCATATGGGTATCTTTGGTTCTAAGTAATAAGACGATTCGCTATGATTTCCAAGCCCGACATTATATCTGCTGGTGGTGTTTTCAGTAGCTAGTACTGATGATAATCATAAGAATAGTTGCATTGATAGAAGTAATATTACTTTATAAGCTAACATTCAACTTTATAGAGCACACGAGCAGCCAGAGCTTTTGTCTTTGGAAGGGAAAAAAATGAAAGAGTGAATTGCAGAAATACAATGCATATGCAATAGAAAGATTGTACAGGAGTAATATAATATCTGATTAATGCAAATAAGGTCACTGTCACTGAAGAAATTAGTGCACAGATACTAGATATATAAAAATAAGACAAATTGAAGGAAGAGCAACAAAATCGGTGTCTGCTACGTGTCAGAATTAATATATAGAATAACGGGAATAAGCAGAGGCATAGCAGTAGCAAAGAACAGCGAAAAACGAAAGAATGAAAAAACTGAGTGAATGTAAAGACACAGATAGGAAGCGGACTGAAGGATAAAGGGGTGATTGAACTAGGCCTTGCGTATTCAGATTAGGTATGCGTCGTTTCCTGAAAAACGGAGAGTGTCGTGTTACATGAAGTAGAGGCGTGGAAAATGGACATCATCAAGTGGCATCGCAAGGATTTCGGGCAGCAAGTCCGTACAGACAAGCAATCAAGCAATGCATAAGTTTAAGCACGAAAACGAGGTCGCCATCGTGCGTCCTGCTCTCCGGGAGGTAAGAGGACAGGAAGTGGGAGATATCGTGACGAATGGTCACATGCCTACTTCCCATGGAACTTCCTTTGCTTCCTTTTTAGAAAGTTTCCTTTGTGCCGTCTCGATTATTTCGTTGTTCGACCAGCACATGCTGATTCAAACAACGGTATCTCCTTCTCAAGATGGGCGGCAGATGGTTTCGTAGAGGCTTCAAGCACAAGCTAGAGTGAGCGGAAGTCCGTTGGCAGTCGACGACGAACGGAACGTCGCTCGATAGAACGAACACCACGAGCAGAGTGATTAAGACCGGAGTCCAAGATCGCCCCGATATCTGCAGTCTCAGACACGCGAGGCAGAGTCATGTCAAGAATTGTGTATGGAGAGGCAGTGTGGAGAATTTTGCTGGTGTAGGATGACGCCTTCGTTCTTGCGGCTTCTGATCTTTGTGCATTATTTGCCGAAGGTGGTTACATTTGTCTGAAGAACGGTACATTCACTGAAGCTGGTAAATTTATTTAAATGTTTCTATCCTATCTCTATATGACGAAGAAAACAGGACTTATTTATTGGAGTTGATACGTCAATAACAAATAACGAAAATATGAGGCGTTCGAGGGCGGACCCTTGAATAGCACCGCAGTTGGCAGAACTCTGACTGTTCGCTAACGCAACAACAGAGATCTTGAAGGTAGCTATTGAGCAACTGAGCAAAACAGTCCCATATCCCCTTCAAGGACGACAGCTTTTGGATTAGCAATTCATGGTCGACAAGGTCAGTCGCCTTGCTGAGGTCACAATACGCTGCGTCGACGTGTCTCATTCCATGTACGCTGCTTCAAACGCTTTGGACGCGAAGCATGGTGGGTTGGTGGTAGAGACCGGCCAGCTAGGAAAGTGCGTTGTTCGGCGAGCAGTCTGTTCTTGACCGCAAAGGACAGTCAACACGTGCTGCCAAAGGCTGCCAGCCTTTCAAAGACTGAGAAACACGGCAGGCGTGATGGTGTCATTAAATATAGCAGTAAGCACTAGAGTCAGTTCTATCACAAGCTTTCAAGAAAGCAGGAAGAATGTGGCCAAGAACAGAGGACAAGCACGGCTTCCGGTGTCGGAGCGCCCTCTGAACGTCAGCCTCAGTAATTAGTTGGACGCAACATTGAGGTCGAGGAGAGGGACGTCGGAGAAGAGCTGCCAAGACAATCCGGTCCAAAAACTGAACTCTTCCGCAAAAGCATCGGCGAGCAGTCTGACTTCTTTTCGTGCCGAATAAGGGCGAAAAAGGTATTCCAAGGTACTCTTGGCTCCGCACGAGCAAACACACCGCCAGAACCTTTTAGCATTGCGATTTTGGTTATATCTTTAACAGAACCGCAATGCAATCTGAACGACTACGCTTGCACAAGCTTTTACAAAAAGTTCTCTAATAGCCGAATTCTGTCTTCCATTTTTACTGCAGACCGCTTTGCTTCATTATGAGCGCATGCATACCTGCGTGCGAGGGCTGTTCGGAGCTCACCCGAGAAAACCTGTAAGGAAATTTTGGCTTTTGAGACCAGTTGAGCGGTGTGTAGTGGCGCATGCCATCAGAAACTTATCTCCGTGGGTCTAGCTCGTTCATCAATGTCACTGATGTCTTCCAAGTGCGACCAGTCGACGGCAGGTGAACAACGAAACAGGCTAACACACGTACTCTTCACGAGCATAGAGAAACCGCGAGGAGTTTGTCACTGGTTTTATATTACTAGCTCATGGGAGAGAGACTGTCGCGGCGAACTATTGAGGTGTAAAAGCTGGAAACTCTTGCTCCTTCAAAATTTGACAAAAGTCCAGAACGCTACCACAGCAGTTAACGATTACATTGCGTTGATGTAAAAAGTTAAAAGCTATGAAATATAAAAGCATGCTGGACTTGCTTATTACAACATGACTCTTGTTAGAATACAAGCAGTGTAGTGATAATAACAATAATATATTAATTGATAACAAAGAAATGTTCCGCGCTTGCCGAACCCTCACAAGGGCTCTTTTTTGGCAGCACCCGACAGGGAGGGCGAAATCTGAGAGGCACTTCACAACCGGGCACTCATGATACGTTCATTAAATACAGTTTATCAAATACAGGGGGAAAAAAGCTTATTGATCGCAGAAAGTTCGGGTATCGTGTAAGAATATCCTTAGCGAAACTACAATGCCTCTTCAAACTATGCTACTGCATATTATTAGCTGACACAAGCGTTTCATGCAACCGAATATATAACAACGCAAAACACTGAAACTTACAGCAGAATGGGAGCAACATCTGAAAGAAGGAACATGCCTCATGAAATTAGCCGTATATTATACACATCAGCTCATAGGAACAAGTCCTTGGAAAAGAAAAAAAAAATGCGAGATTTTCACATAATGAACGTATAATGCGTCTTATAGGAAATATGCAGCACATTTTTATGTTACATTGTCAGGCCTATAAATCCACGGCGGCAGCGCTACTGGCGCCGAGCATTGGGGAGCGAAGAACTGGCGGGTGTAAGATGACCGAAGACAGTCACTTAGAACACGTGGCGCATGAATCTGGAGCGATGGCCATATTTGATAATACTTTTGCAAAATTTTTGTAGTCCATATTTGGCAATGTAACGTGCAGCTTTTTGGTATTAATAATGTGTAGGCTTTCACAAAGGACTGAGGAAGGACAGTTTGATTTTCTATTTCCTACTTATACTCTTTTTCGGGCAAAAAGCTAAGAAATTGATATCAATGCAGTTCCCACCTCCGCTGTACCGGTTTGTAGACTTCGGTTTCAGAGGAGATGATGTTCTAGCGCGAGTACGAACAGTGCCAGTTTTTCTTTGCACTAACACTTTTTGTCTTTAAGTGAACACTGAATTTCTGCTCGTTAAAAACTGGCTGCACTAGAAAGCAATCTTTATCTCGACTGTTAACAGTAGGTTAAATGTTCTATTAAGTTGCCGCAAGTTAATTGACGTCTTTATAGCGTACCGGACACCACCGAACGTCATTTTAATAGCCGTAAGGATGTAATTGCATGGGGACGTCCTTCGAAGGACACTGAAGGCGTACTTCACTTTAAAATCCCACAGCGTAGGATAAATCACGGCAGCTCAGCATAATGAAGACCCTTACGACATGATTTTCCTTTTTGTAATGCACAGCCTGCATTAAACGCTCGTGTCTGATCGCAACACTCAGCCCATTATTTCCTAGAAAACGCACTTTATCCACATGATGCTGCATTGTTGACGCCTTTTTGACCCTTCCCCACCTTTTAGGTGTGCAGTTGCGAGGAGGCGGCGCTCCGTACGCCCTCTGTATGCGCTGTGCTCCGTATCCACCGGTAGGCGTCGTCGGTAGCTCACTGAGAATTCTGGAAAGTGGAACTCCCGAAGACACTTAGCGCAGCGTCTTTTAAATCGAGGTAGTACGTACCACGATGGGCTGCGTAAATTATTTTCTTGACATATGAGAATTATGGGAACGTGCAACTCCCGAAAACGCTTGCCGTAGCGGCTTTAATTCGGGGTAGTACGTACTACGATGGTCTGCGTAAATTGTTTTTTTTTTTTTGGCATATGGGTGGCCTAAATCTGTGCACAAGACTGAACAGGACAATCACCCTTTATAAAGTGGGGTGCGAACGATGGCGGATGATGTGACATGCTGTTGAAAGAAGAGGCTGAGATGTGCGTTTGAGAGGTGGTTTGAAGATTAGAATTTAAGATATGGTTGTGGCGGATGCTGTCATGCGTGGAAAATGCTGTGCGCTGAAATTGTTGATGCACTGTTGAGTATTATTCGGCAGTGACGAGGGCGGTCTTGTGATCCGTGCAATGCATTGAAGGTCGGGGTCGTGCCAGCGCTGACGCCCTCTTGACGCACGTTGATCGCGGACCTAGGGGTCGTCGCGGGCCTGTCGCGTAGTACGCGCTGGTTCCCGTGCGTACATCTTCGTGTCGCTGCGTCACTTCGCCTGCTTTTGCTCAGTGCGTCCGCCCTACCATTTCCGGATCACGTATCGCGCGCGGCAAACCTTGCGTTTCCAGACACGTCTCGGTTGCTCAGTGGTTACGGCGTTCGGCTGCTGGAGCCGATGATGCGAGATCGACTCCCGGCAGCGGCGATCGCATCATGATGGGCACGAAATTCAAGAGAGACCCGTTTGCTGCGCGATGTCAATGCAAGCTGTTGTTGTTGACCTGGCAGCAGATGGCATGTACCCACAATTCTGCTAAGAATCGGGAGGTGTAGATAGCTGTTCAGATGTGCATTTACGTAGCACGCACCCTAGAGAGCAACGCCGGTGGGTCCTAATTCAAGTTGAGCATAGACTGAAAAGACGGAATAAAAATGAATAATAATAATAATAAACTAAATAATAAAAACCAAATAGGAAAGACAGAAAAGGTATGATTGTAAAATTTAATAAACCGTATGTGAGATTTCAGCAAGAAATTTTGAACGGCGGAGTAAAACAGATTTGTTACTGTATTCAAGTGTGGTGGCACCAAATGATAGCAAGAGTGGACTGCTCAGACAAAGTCCAAGCTCCAGCAATGGGTCCTCCAGCAGCATTCTGCAAAGGAGTCAAAAATGATCGATAGATTCGGGTTCACGGAAAAATGCGCTGAGGAAAGAAAGCCCCAAACCAGACCTGTGCACATAGAACTTTAGAGGAGGAATACGGCAGCGCAGCCTCGTATAGGAAAGACTTCAAGCTCGACGAAATTTCCTGTTCCAGGAATGTCTGAGATGTTAATCATCAATTAAAGTTGAAAGAGGCCCGTTCTGCGCGCTTAATTACATACGTCTCCGAAACCTAGCTGCTGTGATATACGCTGTAGCCAAGAGGATATAGTTAGCAGGGGGCCGCTGAGGGGCGCCTTTGCAAGGTTATCGCCAACTCCATTTAATGTCCCACTGCTGTGGCCGGGTACTTCTATGAAATGTGCGAGGCTCGAATGCGGGGGACGCAATGATAAGAATGTGCTTAAGATAGGAGCGGCAACAGGCGAAGCGAAGGACGAGCACAAAGATAAAGAATCAATAATGACTGCTATTGTGGAAAGAGCAGGGTCTAGCTTTAGCTCTCCGTGTGCTACCATGAGCTTAGTGCATTGGTGAACTTTACTTAACTGAAGGTGTATTTTCGGGCAGAAATCGGATTTAACAAATTTTTTTAAACAAATATAATCGTCGCGCAAGAACCAGATGCAGCAAGATTTTACTCGAAAACGAAGGGGCCTACGTATTACATACCTGCCAATATCACAGTGACACCGGTGAGTCTACGTGAAGGTGAGAAGGGTCCGCTAGTGCGTAACAATTCCTGATATCCAGATAGGTGTAGTCGTAACTACCTCGGCAACGCCTCGTCACTCCGTTACGGAAGACGGCACTGCTGTCAGCGAATGCGTCATTCGGCTGCCTGAGAGCCAGCCTAGTGTTCCGCAGCTTGACGACTATACTCTGCTGAAGGTCTGCATTGTAGCCGCGAAGCGTAGTGTCGTGCCGCTGGTTCTTCTCGAATATCTGACGACATGGTTGACGCCTGGCACGAACTTCGACGTGACACAGATCAAAGAACAAGAAAGCATCGCAGCGTCAAAGGTCAAGGAGAAATGGTGCTACCTCAGTAGGAGGTCTTAACCTCATGCTGGCTGTCCGACGTCATGGATGCCTGATGTGATTGCCTGGTGGTCGTCATGGCGAAAGTCGAGCCTTTGCAACATTGAATGTGTGTGCGCTCCGTTCTGCATAGCAGAAACAGGTACAACGTCGGCTGATTTCGGGCATTCAAAACATCAAGACAAGAAGTGAAGAGGGGACACAGAGTGCCCTAAGCTGTTTTTTTTTTAGCAGATTATAGTGTCTGCGTTTCGCGCTGGATTATTTTGCTTTTTCTGAAGGAGAGTATTCCGTACTCCGACATTGTGTAGCAAGTTGACACAAAGGGGCGCTTGTACGTACGTTGCGACTTTCTATTTCATGGTGAATCGTGGCGTGTGACCAAGGGGTACGGTTTTGAGGACCAAACAAAGAGAGCAGTAGTTTTTAATAACCTGGGGGCTTCCCTTCACGTTGTTTTCACGGGAGACTTGAATTGCGTGTGTCATTCATATGACCCTACTGGGCCTCGCCAAAATAGTAGGGGTGTGCCAGTGTTACTTCTCCAAAACCGAGTCGAATATTTCTATAAATGTTTCCTACGTGTGCGAATAGTTGTGAAAAACGAGTAATCGTGAGAAGCAACTAAAAGCTACCGGCCGTGCTTCGGTACGGTGCCATAACCCATGGAGTTATAGATATAGGTGTAGTCACTAGTGAGTATATTGACCGAGTGGACTAGCCAGAATGCACTAGTCGTTATGGTAACTCTGATCGTCATGTCATACGTAGAGGAAAGTTACAGTTGGCTACTGATGACATCAACAGCGAATGAATCTCAGTAGATGAGATTGGTGATGTCCGACTATGGCCTCCCAGGTCGGACGTCAAGGCACGGTTCACTGAACCTGCCCGAAGACTGCCGCGTCGCTGAATTCCAACTCCGCCTCCCCACTGGACCGTGTCGCGGTGCTGAAACCTCCATCCCGCGCAGTCCGATCGGGGCAGCATGTTGCGCGGCGTCGGAGTGGACCCTGATTTTTGAAACACTCGTCGAAGAAAACTACGGGGCCTTACTCGAGCTTCGGGTCATCTAGTTATTCGAAAAGTTCTCGAAAACTACATTAAATTTAATTCCTTTCTAATAGCTGTTGAACATGGACTATTTGATTCGTTCGACGAATAAAACAGGATATCCTATTCACTATTCGAAACTGTCGGATATTCGCACACCCCTACAATATAGCGATAAGAGAAGTGCAGTGCTGTCATGCGTCACTGAAAACATAGGTATCATAGATAGTGATAGTAGTATCATAGATAGTGGTGGTATCATAGATAGGGCGGACACACTGCTGCTACACGTGCATTTGAGGAAACACCCATGCTCGCCCCGACCAAGTCTGCGTCTCCGCGGTGTTCCCGTTGCTTTGTCGGCGCATTTCGTGTGGCATAAAGCCAGCTTATTTCTCCGATCACTGCACGCTCATTGCGCACGTCGGAGAATGCCCTCATCCTACGCTTCAGCCGAAGTGAGCACTTTGGAAACGCAATGCTTCGCTTATTAACGATGAGGGTATTAAAATGCGAATGAAGGCTGGTATGGACTCTTGCGTGTCTATGCGTATTCCGTTACATGCGGCTTGGGACATGTTTGAGGGACACCGAATGCAAAATGAAGTTGGCCTACATCGACAGGTTACCGCATTCTGACGACAACTGAAAGGGGAGAATTAAAAAGCCAGAAAAGGACGACAAATGGCATATAAGTGTCGCCATCACCGGCTGATTTCGCAGACTAACTGCGGTGGCGTTAAGGCAGGGTTTTTTTAGACGCGAATCCTTGAGGCTAGCCTATACTTCCATTCACTTCAAAACCGGAATCATGGAGGCATTTTCGCTCTTGACTTGTTGAGTTTGAATCAAGTGGCGGGAAGTTTTTATCCAATTCTTTTTTTATAGCAATAAGTGTGTCTTTCGCTGCCGGAAAAATATCGATATAGCCAGAAAAAGGTATAGAATTGCTTTTTACTAAGAATAAAAATTGCAGAGGGGTGTCCTTAGTGCCCTGGTTCGTCGAAGCTTAGTCATTAAGATAGGTTCGATAGAGTTTTACAATAGAAGCGCTGGCCAGAAGCTGCGTACTCAAGAGCCCTTGCAACCTTCATCAGCTAGAATGAGACGCTCGCATATGGCTCGTAAAAAGAGGAAGTTGCTACTGTTAGATGGCACCTTTAAAAGTTTGATGCGGGACGCTACAGTGCTGCCCTTTATAAAAAAAAGATCAGTGCCTCTATAACTGCTCAGTTAAAAGAATGATGACGTTTCGGCTCACAACACGGGGTCCTTGTTCACAACGGCCGCCCGTGTTCGGTCTCGTGCCAATCGTGCCTTGCATCCTGAGGAACCGAATAGACAAGTCTTGCTTGATGAGCCTAGCATGTGGCTGCCAGGCAAATTGCGGGATTCTGCTGTGGCGGTGCCCCATGGTGAAAAGGAATTTAGTCTTCGAGAAATACTGTACATCTTTGTTTTTACCGCCAGCCCGGACATTTCTGACTGGAGGATTCAAACGCGGTTCATCTCCCTTGTGGAGCACATTTCAGAGTGTGAGGGCTCGACAGTAAATTACCCTTGAACTCGAGCAGAACTATAGCACGTCATTGATCAGTTGCCACTTTCAAAGGCGCCCCAGGCCGACGGCCTTTCACAACAATTTCGCAAGGCCTTCAAATCACTCTTGTGCCCTTTTCTACTTCATATTTTCGCGACCAGCCTTGGTATCAGAGTTCTGAAGCAGCCGTTCACACGAATCACATTATTTTAATTCTAGAAAGCAATGACAAAGAAAAATTGGAACTTGTACAAGGTTATAAGCCCATAACGCTGTCTGGACATGGCAACAACTGAATCACTGTAATGAAATTATAGTAATTTAACTACTTTTCGGTAATTTATGACGTAAATTGTTTTAATTGTCTAGCAATTTAGTAATGTAATCAATTACTATAGGGCAGCAGTTTCGCACTAAAGGAAATTAATTACTTTCGAAATTACTTTAATTAAGATACACCAATGCTTTTTGTGTTGACACATCTTTAATGGGTCGTACGTCGGTAGGGCGTCTCGAAAGCAGTAACGACGCGCGGCAAGCCGGAGTCAGCGTAAAAAATCGGCAAGTAGAGATAGAATGCGACCAACACTTTAAACTCTGTTATTTCCAGTTCCGTCGTAACCCTTCAACACACTCGCAGCCTTCATCGTCTAGAGTCATAAGGCATTATCACACTCATAAATTATCTCCGTTGTTCGCCCGTACAAACAACTTTCACTTTTCTTTCTTCCCTAGTCGAATGGAATAATCTACCCTCCCATGTGTTTGTATCCGAAAATGTTCTTTCTGCGATTGAATAAGTAGTTGACTGATAACCTTTTTTGCTCATTTTTCACAATTTGTTTTCTGTTTTTCCTTCTTTTGTGTTTTTTCTTTTTTTCATTCCTTGTGCAGAACCCTACATTTCACATTGCGTAATGATGGTCATCTGTATGATATCCCACTCATGCTTGTGCCTTCACGTCCTGCAGTGTTGGACAAAAATAAAAAAATAGCAGTGCGTCAGAGACCGCCGATGTCGTCTGTGGTCGGGTCACTCGCTGCCTGTAGTAATTCGATGGGTGGACATCCTCCAAGCAGCAAGTTGTATGGCGCCGAAGAGACTGATGGCGTACGTCGGCGTTGATAACTCGCATAAGGACTCAGGAGCGCGGCGGGGTACTCCCAAGGTTGCGTCGGCTAAGGGCACAGCGGCGCCTAGTTACGCTCCTCGCGACGGGGCGCGCAGGGGAGCTGGCAGGAACGCGCATGGCGCGAACGTTACCCAGTGCAAGCTGCGGCAGTCGATTCCTGGGACCACCGAAGCAGTAAATAACCTGCTTCGGAGACTCCGAACGGTGGGGACAGCTCCGGGGAGCAAGGCGTTCGGTTCGCTGCTCATTTGTGTTTTGAGTGCAATGAAAGTGACGACTGTACCATGCTTCTGTTCTCGATGTTTTTGTTGGCGTTGTCTTGTTTTTGCAATGTCGCGATCTATAGGAAGGATGGGGGATATGTGGGAACAGTTTGCTGGGACGGAATTTGGCGGGAAGATCAAAGAATCAAATAACTTCTTTGGAGAGAAATGGGAGTTTTTCTCACGCTGCTTACTTTGTTTTTTTTTTTGTTTTTTTTGCATGCATGAAAACCAGAATATAATTTTAGAGGGCATTACTTCTCGGAAGTAATTGTAACCTAACATCATTACTCTTCTGGACCATTAGTTGTTAATACAGTTTAATTATATTCGAGCAATTTTGAGGAAACTAATTAGTGCTGTAATTCAATTGCATTTCATAAATAATGTTGCCCTATATGACGCCGTCAAAAATCCGCTATTCTCGCGAAAGTCTAGTCGAATCGGCTACAGTTTCTAATGTCGGATGTCAATTGGGTGGTTTTGAGGGGTCGCTCAATGTAGTCTAACCTACATGTTAACCCTGCTCTCTTGCATTTGTGCTACAACTCTCGGGAACAACTGGCAATGCTATAAATCACCCTGCAGAAGGAATTTATCGCGTCCTGCCAATTCATTTCTTTTCTCTGTTTAGAGCACGTCAGTGTAAGTTTCATTGTCTGCAACTGAGTCCTCCTTTGCTGCAGTAAATGCTCCACGCGCTCACTCACCGGGCACCAGGCGTCCCTTGGGAGGAGCTTAACCCAGATCACAGCCCTCTCCTTTCTTTTAAAGAAATTACTGAGCACCATCGTGCCGAACACCGGCGATACCCAGTTCCTATGAAAGGACTGGGTAAAGCTGGCGAACGAATTCTCCTCAGGCTCTTTACAAACACCCTGCTGTGCCCGGCGGTTCTCAAGCACTTTAATCCTTCTTTTGACGGCCGCTGCTCATTCTGTGGGGAGGTGGCCGACACCTTCCACATGGTTTGGGCATGCAGAAAAAATCCTTCTCTCCCCCCAATCACCCCTTCCCCTACCCGAGAGGACTG
Organism: Amblyomma mixtum; assembly: GCF_055824585.1. Lineage (NCBI taxonomy): Eukaryota > Metazoa > Arthropoda > Arachnida > Ixodida > Ixodidae > Amblyomma > Amblyomma mixtum. The sequence continues at coordinate 257,083,642 of NC_143012.1, read as the reverse complement.
GGAGGCGGCCCTGCTCAGCTGCCAGGAACTATCGGCCCAGCAGGCCCTGGTTCGGCGGACTTGTGTAGCGGTCTCGACCAACGGGATCCCGGAATGAGGGACTCCGCCTAGTATTGTAAGGGGTGAGACCCACTAGGGGCCTCTCCCCGAGCACCTCTCTGTACATTACTAAATAAATGCTTTTCTCCTCCTCCTCCTCCTCCACGCGCTTACTTGATAGCCGATATCTTTCACAACCTGTGCTTATTCTTTTTGTGTAAAACAGGGTTTCCCGTTACCTCCACTGCAATTTTCTCTACTTAGAACCGTTTTTTTGTTGTTGTCGTTCGAGATTTCTGTGTCTTGGGGAACGAGCTCAGGATATAAGCGTACGCAGATGACCTCGCGTTTTTCTGCGTTGGTAAGCCAGGCATTGATGAAGTTGTTCGCTTAACAGTAGTTTGGTTCCGTTTCTGATACCCAGATCAATCCCTGCAGGAGTTCTGGTGTACGGTTTGGACTGTGGGGGTCAATACCGGCTGAATATGTCGGTGTTGCATGGACGTGTGTGCCGTACACATTACTGGACAGTACACATTACTGGAAAAGGCGCTTCTTACTAATTCTACGGCGCCACGCGAAGTCTCTTGTCTTACATGCTCAGTCGATATTTTGCAAGGCTACCACCCCTAACCTGTTCATAGCAAGTCTACTGTTCTGTAAATCGTTCATTGCAGTAGGCTTAGCAGTCAGCGCTTTCACAGTCTTTGCGACTTTTTGTGTGGGTTCTGTGTTTTGAGCCAAGTGGTAGTTTGAGCTAACAGGTAAGGCATGAGTTTGAAGGAAGCTTACCACGACAAAACAAGGACAAGAGAGGTACATTAGACGGGACGCGCGGCACACAAGAAAAGGACACTCTCCCTGTACACTCTCCTTGTTTTGTCGCTCTAAGCCTTTCTTCGAAATCGTGTTTTGAGTCTGTGAGACATGGTTATTTTTTTCAGGCCTATGAGCGCTGCCGAGATTGGTGTCCTCCACATTTATGTGCGAAAGATTGTTTCGCTTCATGTTCTTCTGACACAACTCAAACGCGCTCGCTAGTCAATTGAGCTGAGGCTTTGTCGACCATCAAAGTTTCTTCCAATTTTGGTGATCATCCTTGTCTGTAGAGGCATGCGAACGTTGTAGTTCTCTCTTCTACTCTGTTTTTGTCTTCAGTGTCGCGGAAAAGGTTTTATAGAGTCTTGATTTCTATGCTCTTCCTTCCTCCCACCTACCACTCGTATATACTTTGACCTGACTGGACGCGACCTACTTTCACCAGTGCGCGAAACGCCTCTCTCCCGATGGGCGCTGGCTTTCTTCTATGGGCTGCATACTAAGACGTCCCCCGTTACGACTTGGCTTCCACCCCCCCCCCCCCCCCCCCCCCCCAGAAAAAAAGGAGCATTTTTGTGTCGTCCGTAAATTGCCTTCTTCATGATGCTCCTGAAATTATCGAACATCGCTTTTTTGTTTGGTTCTTTGTTTCGCGATAGAAGGAGTACGTCCACTCCAGCACAGAGGGAGCGCACTGCACTCTGGTTCGAAGGAGTGCTGCGATTATCAACCCCCATCGAAAGGCTTCTCCTACCACTCCCGAGCCCTGCATGTTACAGTTTGTTGTTGGGGCAGATGCGGCGTCTCGGTTGCACCGCATATCGAGTCGGTCTCTTCCCCTTTCAAGTAGGATGCGAGACCGTTCGGCATTAGCCCGGGGTGCGTAGCCAGCGGTGTGCTGGCTGCTGTCCTCTCGCTTCCCGTGTGCGCGAGGAGGTTGTTTCGGGGCCGGGCGAACAAAGCCGCAGCTGGCCCGCGTTTTTCGGAAGCTGCCGACAACAATGGGTCATCGGCCCGCCGGGTGCAAAGGTGAGGAGCGCCATTCTTCGGGTCGGACGCATCCGCCGCCGCCCCCCGCTGGCGTCGCTGGAATCCTCGACGGGACCTGCGGACATGCGGGGCCTTCCAGTGGTGGGCTGGTTGCTTGAATCGCGTAGATTGCTAAAAACGCAGAGGCAGAGAAGGGGCTGTTTGCCGTAAAGCGCCTTGAGAGCTGGGAAATTACTAAACCAACGAGACGCGGGATAGACAGTCCAGCCAGAACTATGTCGACGAGTCAGATGACGACCCAGGACGTGGGCACATCCAGCGAGCCCGCGTCTTTTCGTCTGACGAGAGGAAGGGCTGCTGAATGTATGCCCGCGGTGCACTCAGTCTGAGTGCGTACATTCGATAGGGCACGGACAAAGTACTGCACGGCATTGCGTCGTGACGGTTGTTGCAACCGAATGCGTAGCAGCCCGTCATGTTGCACAGACGGCCGCTCTTGGCGAATGCTCGATCCGCTCTTGAGTGGCCGCCAGGCCACCTCACTCTAACGTCAATGCAACATGGCAGCGTCCAGTTAATAAATAAAAAAACAAGAAAAAAAAAATGTCTGTTAAAGGCGCGTACCGAAGGGAAGACGCGGCGGCCCTGGGAGAGGGGGAAGTGTCATTTTTTTTTTTTTTTTTCAGAGGTTGGCACTATATTAGCTTCTTTCGGGGCCTTCAGGGAAGATGTCACGCATTCTTCCGGTTCGACCTGCTGACTTTGGCCGACTGCTACAACTGCTGCAACTCTGCCTTCTGGAACACCCGATCCACGAACTACCATTTCAATAGCCTAGCTAGCTCTGAAAGCAGCAGAAAAAACTGGAGGAGACACTTATTCTCTGCATTAAGGGTATATCACGACAGCATTAATGGGTAAATGCCCATAACGCAGAGTTGGTCATTTTCTACTTAGTATTCATAGATTCCTGGGAGTCGTCATACCCCTTTTGGTGCAGTGGTGCAGCTGTCAAGCGATGCGCCACAGCCCTGAGATGGCAGGTGCTGTCACCGGTGGGGCTTGTGAGACCCATGCTGTTTTTCCTGAGCAACCTCTCGCGACCAATCATTAATTGAACTGCCACCTGCCGCGATGGTCCCTCTGCTCACCGTCCGATCAACAGGTTGTGACAACGCCACAAGATCACGTTATTCAAAAGAAAACATTCGACAGAGGTCTGTCTGGTTGGGAAAAGAATTAAGTTTGTTAGAAAAAACGCCAATTAAAAACTGAAAAAAAAAAACAAAAAAAAAACACGGCGTTTCTGAACCTACTCGGTTCCTTCATCAGATGTGACTGCGGCGATTTGCAGCTTGCCTTTTTAAGCCCTCGTTTAGTCAGCCGCCGCATCACAGACAGTGGGCCGTGGATGTAAGATGGGAAATAGTTCCTAGGGAGCGATTATCATTTCCTCGCGTCTGCTGAATATGCCATGACTCAAGTAAGAAACCTTCTGCGCGGGCGTGGACAGCGTGGCTCGGTGTCCAGCACAATGTTTCCTTCGAAGTCAGTCTTGTGGTTACATGCCTGGCAGGGTTCTGCGACCGCGCTTGGATCTCTGTTCATTTGCTGACATCCACTTCGTGCTGCCTTATTCTTTCCGGGAAGTTTTGGGTTTCGCCAATGCACGACGCCACACTCTTAGAAAAAAGGGGCGAATAGGGGGCGAGAGGTTAGTCTTTTTGGGGACTAACTGACCTGCCACTGGCAATCGTCCTTTTCGGGACTAACTGCAAAGGGTGTAACTGTTGGTCCCCTTCGAAAGGGTGCCACCGTTAGTCCCCGGGAGCAGACATTTAATGAAAAAAATGCAAACGACGCGTGATTTCCAGCCTAATTTATAGCGGGACAGTTTCCGACAGAACTTCACACATATAACAACGATAAAGGAAACAGAAATAAACATACATGAAAACACCAGGATTCGAACCGACAACCTTTGGATTATGAGCCGAGCGCGGATATGACTACGCCACCACAGAGGACAGTCCACGGTGGAAAATAAAAGCCTTGTATACGAAACACACACACGGTCTGTCTGTACCGCTCAAATTGTTATCACAGTGTGGTGGTTTTGGTGTCATATGCTTTTGAAAAAACCTGCGGTAAGCTTTAATGCGCACGCACAACAGTCTAAATCACGTTTTGGCCAAAAAAGAAGTGCTGAACTGTGTATACATTACGGCCGGTACTTCACAACCACAACAGTGGTTTTCTTTTTGTTTCTTTTTTTGCGTATAAGGTGGTCTTCTTCCTTGCAATTGGCAGCTGCACATTACAGCCTGTTGAAAACAAAGGCAGAAGGCGATGGTTCACTTCGTTTTTTGTTACCGGCGGAGAGCGGTGACAGGGAATTGACTGCTAAGTGTCGCCGATACTTACACAGCATCACATAAGCTCGTAAACAACGGCAACGGTATGAAACTACGTGTACTTGCTCAACCGTAACTTTTACAACTCACATTTGACACGTATTGAAGTTCGTAGTAATTGTTTATGCACTTGCACAGCTGCCAGCCGTTTCGGTGGCACGAAGCCTATTTCTCACGGAAAAGGGTATCCGCCTCGTCACAGGCAGCGGCAGTGCCCTCACTGGCCTTAGACGACATCCATGCGCTTCAAAAATCGAGTACTATTGCAGTCAGGGTCTTCTCGCGCAATTTTCGCGTGCTGCTGTGCTGCGATTCGCCTCCCGTTAGTCTCTTTCTCGGCAGTTAGTCCGTTGAGTTTGCGCACGGCGCGCATTTTTGGCAAGGAGTGTGTCGTGTGCAAATTTAGGGACTAAAGAGCCCTTTTTAGGACTAAAGTTGTCTTTACTCCCCCCTGGGCCGGTTTTTTTCTGAGAGTGCAGGCACTTCGATCAAGGCCTTCAACATTTTCACCCGCGTGATGGTCTGTTGGAGGAGGCGTCCGATGGTTGAAGTTCTTTAAGGCGAAAGCCTTTAATGCCTCATCGTTGTCGACAGAAGGCTGTCAGCAGCGGTGTTGCGCATTTTCTAGTCAGACCTGAAAAAAAATCTTTGTGCACGATGGGATTTGAACCACCATCCCTCCGTTCCGCAGCCGAGCGTGCTAAGGGCTACGCTACTTCCTGCCAACGAATATAAAACGCTGGAGAGTGTTTGCAGAAAGGCGTCGAATCAGACGGATGCCTCCCAAACACCCTCCAGTGTCTCCAGCATTTAAGATTCACAAACAATTGTGTGCTTAATTAACATCTTAACCACACATCAGTGACACAAGCAGCAACACCGCGCTAAAGGCTTTCGCCTCACCGCACCTTAAGTCAACAAAGTGCCCCCCTGAATTTTTTAGTGTGCAGTTTGTACCCCTTCCTTTCTGAGAATGCGGGCCAAGGTTTCATTGACGCATTTAACACGAGAAATGCAAACGCCTTTTTTTCCGCTGGCATGTGGTTGGGGCAGATGTGGGATTATTTTCGGTGTTTGTTGAGTCTTTTTGCCGAAACATGGCGAAACCACGAACTTCCCCGAACGAATGAAGCAGCACGAAGCGGATATTAAACAACTGAACAGGGAACGAAGCGCGGTGGCGGAACACTGCCAGGCATGTGACCACGAGACTGACTTCGAAGGAAACACTGTGCTGAACACCGAGCTGCGCCCACACAGAAGGTCCTTCTTACTTGAGTCATGGCATGTTCAGCAGACGCAGGGGAATGATAATCGCTCCCTAGGAACTCTTTCCCCATCTTTCATCCATGGTCTACGGCCAGTGACCCGACGACTGACTAAACAAGAGCAAGCTGCAACTCACCCGTAGGCACACCTGATGCAGGAACCGCGTAGACTGGGAAAGCAATTTTTTTGTTTTCATTGTTTTGTTTGGCGTTCTTTCTAACTTAAATTAATAAAGGTCACGTGACCTAGGATGACGTGACCGAAGACGTGACAAGGTCACGTGAACTGCCCATTATTCGACCATGGCTAGTTGCGCGAGGCCGAGCAGAATCTTTGCCCCAGGCTGCCATAGGGCGGCCGCCCCAGGTGGATAGACTGGCCAGCTGCCCCCCCCCCCCCCCTCCCCCCCCCCGCCGATTTTTCGCTCACAACGGCGATGACGACAGTGCCGGATTTTCTGCAGAACGGGAGCCCGTTAAAACGTTGATGCTGAAGTGGTCAGAATGTGCGTCTGGAATTCTACCATGGAAGAATAAATACGAAACTCACACGCGTGCGCGGCTACTTACTGTCGATAAGACGAACAGTCCTTCTTGACCGGCACGAAATAGCGTCTGGATAAACAGCTCCGAAGACCAGAGAGACTGCGCTGGTACCTTCACACCAGCAAGTCTCCCGCAAGAACAATGAAATGGTGCAGCCGCGGCACCAGCACCGCTGTCTCCAGCCGCTGCGATGCACGAGACGACGACCAGAGCCGCACAAATGGCCAAGAATTGATGGACTCGAGTGGGCCGCCGTTGGAGGCATGATCGTGGTCTCTTTTGACACCCTGTTCGGCGATTGTCTGTGCGTGGTTAGGATTACTGGTGAGGCACACACTACGCTGAACAACGCGCGTGCACTCTGTTGCAGAGGTCTAGCGGACAAAGGTAGAGGGAATGGGATTCTTCACTGAAGAATAATGGGAAGCGTGTAGACGAATTCTTTAGCACAAATGAACGGGTAGCAGCCGTCATAACAAAGCATAAGACGAAGGAACTGAAAGTAGTACACGACAACGTGCCACCATAGAATGGTCGAAGAGACAGTCAAAAGGTTATGTAAAGATGTCAGAATGACCATGAACAAAATAAAGACGCAGTTCACAATGCGTTCCTTAGGAATATAAGTAGCAGCGCGACACAGACGACGAGACAGGCATGCAGTGATATGTTCCATGTCGTAACGGAAAATTCCCTCAGTTGGGCACAACAATCCCTGTCACGTCACTTTTCCTTGCAGCAGCTTGAAGAATTTGTCAGTTTGAAGAAAGTGACATAGTTTATGTTCTCAGCATTCCATGAAACTCCGTGAAAACTTTTAACTCAACATCGTTAAGGCTTCCGTTCAGCGGGAAACCCGTCGTCGGCGGCGGCGTGAGCGAAAAATCACCAGAGAAGCAACTAGTTGGCCCACCTAGGTCACGTGACCTTGTGACGTCAGCATAACGTGCCCTCCAGATTGTGAGCTAACTGACCGCCGTGGAAGGTGGCAGTTATATTAATGTCTGGACGTGAGAGGTTCCTCGGAAAGAGCAACCTGGCTCGTACAAACGCCACCGGCGGCAGCACTTGCTGTCGCAGGAGAGTGCGTGTTGTGTTGTGTGGGGTTTTACATAAGCAACTAAGGCCATCATGCGCCAAGCTCGAGGTGTAGGGAAATTGTTTTCTGCAGAATTTTATCGAAATATGGAAATCATCGGTGGTGTAGGAGGCCTAAAACATTGGTTGGTATTACTTAGTGGTGACAGAGGAAATAAATTTTATAAATGGCAAATAGTTTAGGTTTATGGGGTTTAACGTCCCAAAGCGACTAAGGCTTTGAGAGACGCCGTAGTGGAGGGCTCCGGAAATTTCGACCACCTGGGGTTCTTTAACGTGCACTGACATCGCACAGTACACGGGCCTCTAGAATTTTTCCTCCGAAGAAATTCAACCGCCGCGGCCGGGATCGAACCCGCGTCTTTCGGGTCAGCAGCCGAGCACCATAACCACTGAGCCACCGCGGCGGCCATATAAATGGCTAATGTAGGATAGGATAGGATAGGATAGGATAAACTTTATTTGCTCTATTTTAACAAGTTATTACGGTCGACAGAGGTCGGCGCCCCTATTCCAGGGCACCGCTGAGCTTGGCTGCTCGCTGGGCATGGATGATGTAAAAGCTTTAGAGGAGAGTGGCGCAACGCTTAACCGCTGCAATGTAAAGTCGAGAATTACCAACTCCGCGTATATTAACCCACGAATGCTATCGTGTCGTGCGCTTAAGGCGGGGCTTAAATGTTCTTTCTTGCTTATTCACCGAATTTCACCCCTCAGTTTCCCCGAAAACGAGGAAAATTCCCCGAATGGGACATCAGTGACAGGGAAACAAAAAGTGCATGCATTCCTGAAGAGCGAATATGGAACAATTAGCCGAGCAACGAGTGCTGCGGAGCAGTTTGCTAGTTCAGTGCGTGACCTGTTATGAAGCAGATGACAGACTAAAAAGCAGCTGGAAACTGAGGCATGGCTTCGAGAACAGCTGCTGGCAAAATTTTCAGGAATTGCATTCCCTGAGCACACATCACAACTACAGAAAGTGCGCACAAAATTAGGCCATGTGTAGGTCAGTCATTGCAGTGTTGTGCAGAGCGGGGAAGTAGTCGGCAAGATGAAGCGTATAGTGACCAATGGCTTATGGTGTCATAAATTGATCTACATTTCAAAAGAAAGCAGAGAAAAATGGTTAGTAGGGAAATAAACGACTTAGCTATGCCTAAGTGAAAATGTTTAGTTGAGGGTCTTGCCCGAAAACCGGTTTTCTACGTTAGCCGAGCATGATGAACATAATGCATAGAGAGTGAAAGCGAACTTCGCAAAAACAATCGCAGAACGTGCAATACAAGCATGCATTCGGCAGTGTAGCTGAATTGGAAGCTGGTAAGCTGTCACAGTAAACGAAGAGTTCGGTTAGAAAAAAAACGACAGAAAATTAAAGGCTCGAGCCCGCAAGGCAAAATAATGCAGTTGTAATGTAGTAATGGTTTTAAGGTTTGTGAGGGTTCAACGTCCCAAAGCGACTCAGGCTATGAGGGACGCCGTAGTGAAAGGCTCCGGAAATTTCGACCACCTGGGGTTCTTTAACTGACATCGCACAGTACACGGGCCTCTAGAATTTCGCCTCCATCGAAATTCGACCGTGACGACCGGGATCGAACCCGCGTCTTTTGGGTCAGCAGCCGAGTGCCATAACCACTGAGCCACCGCGGCGGCGTCCTGATCTATTAAACTAATTTCGTGGAATAAATTGCCAATGCCCCACGCAGCAACCCCGCATCCATGCAAGACCTGCCTGACTTTGCAAACTGCGAAAGCAATAATTCACCATCACAGCGGCCATTTTAAACTCGCAGGAGCCACATAGCAGGATGTTGTTAGCGTGGATAACGCTGGATACAGTGATGCCAGTACCCGGCGCGGAGGTTGCTCCGTACTCGTCTTTAGTACCCGTCTTTTGGCCTCCCGATTCCAAAACATACTTTTCGAATCCGTCCTCAAATTAAACGGCGTCATGCTTAAAAAGCGCTAAAAGAGGTTTCAGATCACTAGGCGACCGAAAACTCCTCGCTGTGTTAAGCACGACGTGTTCGCTAATTTTTGTGCAGTGCTGTCAGCTTGTGCAGTGGAAATCTTACGCTATCTAGAAGGCATATTTTCGGGTAGAAATTGAGATTTATCCGAGAATGAAGGGCCCTGCAATTGTGCTCGTGGGAAAAAAACATTTACCTAGGGAATCGCTAGTAAAGACCACGTACGCTAGACATCATCCTGCCCACGGAACAGGCGGGTTTCACGACACGGGCACCCGACTATCATTCACGTTCCTATCATCAACAAGCTCCTATGTGTGGACTTGATAGCGAAAGCATTGGATTTGGTAGAAGCAGTCGCGACCACGCCGCGTTGGCTCAGTGGTTACGGCGCTCGGCTGCTGACCCGAAAGACGCGCGGATTCGATACCGGCCGCGGCGGCCGAATTTCGATGAAGGCGAAATTCTAGAGGCCCGTATACTGTGCGATGTCGGTGCACGTTAAAGAACCCCAGGTGGTCGAAATTTCCGGAGCCCTCCACTACGCCGTCCCTCATAGCCTGAGTCGCTGACCAGAAGCAGTCGTGGTCGCGTAAACATTGCGTGGCCTAGGCGAAACCAATGCGTGAATTTCCTAGTCAATAACAGACGTTTTTAGCATATCGGAGACGCATTAGCGTAAACGTATAGCTGTTTACCAGGCGCCTCCTGCGCATTCGCAGTGTCTCCGCTTGGCCCCACGCATGTCACTGCACGCGCGCAAGTGGCGTCCGGTAAACAGCCATACGTCTCCGCTAATGCGTCTCCGATATGCTAAAAACGTCTATTTAGAAGGACTGCGAAGCGACCGTCGCACTGCATAGGTACTGCGCGTTGAGCAAGCTGAAGGCACGCTTCATCCTATCTACAGAACAAGGTCGCGATAAATACTGAGTGCTTTATGAAACGCTTCCTTACACACCAGTCTTGTTGCGGAGTTTTAGCCCTACCATACGGCGAACGCGGCAACTACGGCAACTGCTACCGTGCGGCAGACATGGCTAGGCAATCCTGGCAACTGTAGCATCAGCAACGTGTCGCCGTATTTACCCGACGGCTGTCCGGCTACGCTTAAACTGTTTGTTGTGCACAAGGGTTGCGAAACTCGAAACGTCAGTTTCGCTTGTTTTTGACTCGGTCAGTGACGAAGTCTTAGCCCTGGGAGAAAATTCCTATCAAAAGCAGCGTCAGGCAGACGCACAAGCTCTCCTTCGTTGTTCACTGCGTGTGAGGAGGAAGTACTCAGTGTTATATTAGGATGGGCTGGCGGCAAGAGTGAACCGCAGAGAAACGAATCAACTTTCGATTTGTCGACGTACCTATGAGAGATCAGATAATGAATTACATCGATTACTGCTGAGCTATAGGCATGCAAAGCGCGACAGTGAGCCTGAACATTTGATGCGGCCAAAAGTACTGCTGAACAGTTGGTCAGAGGATTAGCAGTTTGCAACAGGTATGGCGTCCATAGAAGTAGCTCCAGGTAATCACCGCACATTGAGATGATAAGACAGAAAAATTCTTAGGGCATTGTCTGCTTAAGAGTTTTTTTTTTCTGACTCATGACGTGGAGTCTGGCATTTTGTCATTTCCGGTTACGACATACTACACCAGTTCGTCATTTCCGGTTACAACATACTGCACTTCGTCGTGTCCGGTTGCGACATACTACACCACTTGGTCATTTCCGGCTACGTCGCAATTTTAATACGAAATTTGGTTTCTAAGGAAAGGGCGCAGTAGCTCTTACATCCCGACATCTAGGTGGACACCTCAACCGCGCCTTAGGGAAAGGGTAAAATCTCAGAAAGCATGCAATTGAAGGCGCATATGTCATCGGTCCGAACCCCTGTCGCAAGCTAGCATCCAACTTGACTAAAACATCTAAGCTATATGCAAAGAGAAATGCTATGACACTAGAGATGTAAAATTTCAAGAAATTTTGAATGGAATGAAAAAAACCGTTTTTTTCAGGGTTTTTTTCATGAAAAATTGGAAATTTTGCAAAACGTGACAAGAACAGATTTATTTGCAACAGCACAATGATCAATAATACTGCTCCGAAGTTCAGTCGAATATGCAGTTATAGATTTCATATTGTGAAACGAACTTCTTGTTCTATTGCACCGAGAAGATAAATAATGATTTGCACTTCAGGCGAATATGGAGATATAAATATCATATTTGTGGAACGAACTTCTTGTTCTATTGCACCAAGAAAGGGAACATGAAAACTGATCTATAAGTCACTCCATATCGGACTCAGAGTCACTGTAGCTGGATGCGGCACTACGCGCAGCAGCATGGATTGAAGCTGCGTCCACAGCTAGGTTCGACTTCACATACACAAGCTTTTGAACGCGTTCCCCTGAAAGCCTGTTGCGAATCCTTGTATGGACGTTTCCGACACGGGACCAGTTTCGTTCGCAGCTGGCGGATGATGGTGGTATCTGCAGCAGTCGGCAAGCCAGACAAGTTAGCGGCTGGTTGGTCCAAAGGTCTTGCTACCAGGTACATGGGGCCACGTGCTTCGCTGAAGACCCCTGTCCTGGACCAAATTCCTGCGGATGTCCTGTACTCTGCTGCGTTGTAAATCAAGAAGCTAGGCTTGTATTTGGCTATAACCGCTTACGTGCACAGCAGCCTATGTTATTTATGCCATGTGTGTAGCGCTGTAGAACTTGCAGCCATTTTGTTCTACTTTAGCCGTGAGTTCAAGTATTAGTATTGTAAAGAGGAAGATGAGCAGCGGCGGCCGCCGCTCCGCTAGCGCGCGGCGCGAGATCGCTGGCTGGATGCCCGAAGCTCGGACCGGCATTTTGGCTATCTGTCGCTAAGTTCCTTTCCCCGGAAATCCTGCTACAATTTGGTGGAGGTAGGTTTAAAAACATACTCCAGGCTTCACTTAATAGATCCAGGCCTCACTTAAAAGTGAAGCCTGGATCTTATATGTGACCTGGCCTTCAAGCCGCGTGCTCGCAGCACGAACAATTTAAAAGCACCACCTGGCAACAGCGACGACGACTGCTCTCCATTCGTTCAACGATGCACGCTGTAATGGTTTTCAAAGCAAAAACAAAAACCTAAACTAAAATCAAGTAATCATAAAACCTTGCTATTGCATTGTGAAATTTTTGATGTTTCTTTCCATTTTTCCTCGTCTGAAAAAAACGAAAAAAAAACGGGTTTTTTCCAAAATTGCAGTGTTTTTTTCAGGCCTTCACATCTCTATATGACACCACCCGGAACGCCGAACGAGGAACGGTTGCTCAAAATTTTGGTTCGAATGTAGTCGGCAATGCTGCCGCCATATTGTGGTCGGCCAGTTATACCATTGCTGTGATTTCATTTACATTTCAACTTTGAGCCTCAATAAGTGTTGAGTTTTATGGACCGTCGGAGCGATCAGTCATTTTTGTCTGTGTAGAGGAATTAGGCAGGGGTGCCCCTTGTCGCCCACGTTTTTATGCGAAGCATATTACTAAAGCTGCACTACAGCCCGTCGAGCGCGGCGGTGGAGCTACCATTGACCTTTAGCGTGACCACGTGACACCACGTGACAACATGACGTCACAGCAGAGGAGAGATGGGCTGCCGGCTCGCGCGGTCGACCGCGGCGGTGGAGGCTCCACATCAGAGGCGCTGCAGCTGACCACGTGACGCTACAGCAGCGGTATAAAGCTGAGCTTGCCTCAGCTTTCCAATGTACTTTCCATGGGTGCCAAGAATGCTGTTGTAGCTGGTGCTGGGGCAGCGGTTGTACACTCTGCATTGAATTCACCGATGATCCCGTATATAGCTGCCACGGCAATCCTTGCTACACTTCTAGTGGTTGTATTAAAATGACCAAGTATTCAACCAAGGAAAGCCATGTATTACCAAGCCTAGCCATCTATATTCTTCGCATCTGACTAGGCTTAACCTTAGCTAAGCCTCAGCCATTTTTTTTTTTAGCCGCCGCGGTGGCTCAGTGGCTATGGTGCTCGGCTGCTGGCCCGAAAGACGTGGGCTCGATCCCGGCCGCGGCGGTTGAATTTCTTTGGAGGAGAAATTCGAGGCCCGTGTACTGTGCGATGTCAGTGCATGTTAAAGAACCCCAGGTGGTCGAAATTTCCGGAGCCCTCCACTACGGCGTCTCTCATAGCCTTAGTCGCTTTGGGACGTTAAACCCCATAAAACCAAACCAAACCATTTTTTTTCGTTTTATGCTTAGACCCTCTGCCACCTCTGCTACGCCGGGAGCCCGTCCGTGCGCGGTTTCCCTCAGCTAGGTATCGGCATGCGCCGACGATGTGCCCTTGTTTCTGCGGGACGAGGACAGCTACGTAGCGTTTTTACGGCTGTTTGAAGTGTACAGCGAGCTGTCCGGCACCCTGCTGAACAGGGCAAGAGTAGAGTGTTGCGCTTTGGCGCGTTTTCTTCAGACCTGTTGCGCGACGTACAGTGGGTTTCGGCCGTGAAAGTTCTGGGAGTTGATTTCCTCGCGTCCGGTGAGCCGGCTCGCGAGACGTGGACACAGCTGAGAGAGACCGCGCCGAGAAACGGTTGACAGTGGCGGCGCGATTCCGCCTCTCCGTCGCGGAGCACGCGTTTATCATCCGCGCGTCGGTGTGCTCCCCACTGTATTATGTCGCTCGCGTTGCCCACCCACCCCGCACCTTCACACGCCGTTTGGCCACTGTATGTGGCTCGTTTTTCTGGGCGGGAAAGACGAAGTCTGTAGCGCGCACTAAAGTCACTGGAACTTTAGTGCGCACGCTCCTCCGGCTTCCCACTAACATAGTGGGTTTCAGCCTTCACCACTTGCCCACAATATGCAATGTGCTCGCTTTGCGAGTGGTCAACGACCTGGTTAACCAAGCCGGTTACCCTGGTAGGGGGCTACTGACGTATCTACTCGGCACTTCGCGTTCCCTTTCTTTCAAAGTTCAGAGTGGTGTCGGCCCGACAGCCTTGCAGCAGCCTCAGTTCTACCAGAGATCCTCCCAGACGCTCAGGTCCCTCACCGCAGCACTGCCAGAGATAGAGTTATTCTCAACTCCCGCCTCTCGGGTATGCGAACTCCTGGCCATAAAAGAAGCACCACAGGAGAAACTGGCGCTAAGCAGAGAGACACGGTGGCGGGACCTGACGTCGTCATCTCTTCCCGCAGACGTGGGAGACTTCGGCTGGCTGCGGGGCTGGCGGGCCCTACCTACGGCAGATCGCCTGGCGGCTTGGGGCGTGGCACCCTCCGCCCGATGTCCGCAGTGCGGTCTCGTAGAGACCATGGCACGTGCGCTCTTTGAATGTGCAGTCGCCAGTACATTCTATGTCCCTATGTCGCCTATGTTCGGGTCACCCTTGGCCTTAATTCCATATTCCGCGACCCTTTTGTACGCATGCTGCTTTGTGTCGAGGCGTTTGTTCTGTGGCACCAGAGAGGTGTAGCGGCTCTGCAAGGACGGCCGCAGAGGGCCATGTACCCCATGCTGCATCGGGTGCGTGCCCGCATGTGGGCACAAGCGTGCGTGGACCTCGTGTCGCTTCATTGAAGTGCGGCGCGGCCTGGTGGCCGTACTACCCCTGCCGTACTAGTGAGCAGGAAAGTGTGTGTGGTGAGCGTGGTCCTGCTGTGTGCCGTGGACTGAGGTGACACCAGTGCGCGGCGAACACCGCGACGTGAACTCCGTGTGACTGTGCCCCGAACTTTGGTGGGCTCCCCGCATGTGTGTTTTTCTCGCGCCTTAGCGGACTTAGGTTTTTTTTGTGTATCACCGTTTCTTTCGAGGGACGGGAGTCCCCGAGACTACTCGAGTCAATAAACTTCTCTTTATTCTGTCCACGTGTACTCCATGTCTAGCGTGAATGCCGTTTCAATCGTACATGCATAGCGCACGCGGGCTGCGGACACACTCTGCGGCCAATTTCCGGTGACGTCTGTTTGTTCGCATCAGCCCTATAATGCTTTCGCATTAATAACGGGCGAATACGTATATTTCGCTCTAATACGGGCAGCGAGCTATCCATGTCCTGGGAGAGCAAAAAAAAAGTACCTAACCGGTGCGGCTTGCCGGAGCAATTCTGTGGACCGAAATCTTGGTGTTGGTGGAGGGGGGGGGGGGGGGGAGTTATTGACACGTTTAGGAGCGAGGGATTGACGTGGTCGGGGTGCCTACACTGGGAACCCGTCGGCTGATGCTGCCTTCGGTCGAGGAGCGCAGGGGAGCGTGCGATGAAAACAAAAAGAGAGAGAGTATGCCCCTGCAATTATGCTTTCTCCTCAGTCTGTTTGCGATGAAATGAAGACTTCACCAACACCTGTGCGGAGCTCACTCGGTTGACTCCTTTTTTGCTGGTGACATCACCGAAATGGAGCCCAAAAATGGCGTCACGTTTATTTATCCTCTTTCAGGCTCATTCTTACAGCAGTGACAGCGGCGGAAATGGGCAGTAGCTCTGCGGGCAGCCGGCAACCCAACTTGGGAAACTGCGCTGCCCTAATGTAACTTCGCGTCACGCATTTTATCGCCGTCTGCTTGCCCAGCGGCGGCGTAGGCGGCAGGAGTCGTCTGCTTGTCGTCTCCTTTTGCTACACGAGCTCGTTTGGTTGGCCGTGCTCGTAGATAAGGGATGTAACATTATAATCAATAGTTGAAGACTGAAAAGGAGTCGCTGGGTAGTTTTCACGGTCATGCACCACACTATATTTAACTAAAAACCAGAGCAGGAAAGTTGAAAACACCCCTGACGGTAGTCTGGAATGGCCGTGTTTGCCTTCATATTCACTTCATTAGGGCTTGGCTTTTCAATATGACTGAGGAAAAACGTAGCCTCATCAGCTCATCATCATGTTCTCTCACAGTTCCATGTTCATGCAACACATAATGTGCTGCAACACAATGCGAGAACCACACTGAAAAAACCCTGTGAGAATTAGGCCTAAGCGGTGGTTCTTACGGGGTGGTGACACTAACAAAGGAAAGTCAGCAAAGGAGCAATTCAATTATGTAGCGTACTGTAGCGGAAAACGGCGACAAGCCGATATCTTGTACCCTGGCAGGCGCCCGTGAAGGAACAGAAGTGAGCAGAGATCCAGCGATAATGGTAACCAAGCGGTCTTCACTCGCCGCCATTATCAGACGACTGACCAGAAGCAGACGAGACGCTAGGTGGCGAGGCGGATTGCACAAAATGGTGTTTTTTTACTCCATTTCGGCACTGGTGGAGTATTTGGCACAATTAACTCACTTTCTAGACTGGAGTAAATGCAGGTTAATCCTCATTTTTACTCCATTATTCCCTCATGGGAGTAAAATGGAGGACAGTCCACCTTTTTACTCCGCACTCATGGAGTAAATGTTTTCACAAATGGAGTAAAAAGGGTGGCCGCCACCATTTATACTCCCTTTTGAGTTTATTTTTGTTTACAGTGTGGCGCCATCCCGAACCGGCAAGACTATTTGCACATGCGCATTGGCTGCGCTCGAGCTCCCGGTACTCCGGTGAAGGTAACATGGTGCACGATATACTACAGGTGTCTAATGTTTGAGGGGCCGGTTTTCCTCGCATCCTTAAAGGAAGCTTCGCTGTAATAGAATGACAGATGCGAGGACAGCGTGGATTAGGCATTTTAGATCAGACATTTTAGCAAGCCATTTTAGCTGGAAACGATGGCCAGGGCACGCGGAATAGAGAATTCCCGTCGTACTGGGGAGAGGGAAAACGCAGTGAAAATTTGTCGGCTTGATACGTTCGTCCCCAAGTCGACTCAATTAGCGGCTGGTGGTGGTGATCATTGGCGCATGCAGTTAGCCCTGGCCACTCTTTGCACGTGAAAAATACGGCGAAACAGGTCACGCGGCGACTGACTCGAAGTGAAAATATTCTCGGGTTTTCTAGCATTGCTAAGGCATTTGAAGGCAGCGTTTTTTACCTGCTACTTCATTTATTTTTTCCATTCTGGGTACGGAAGTCCGAGCAAAGGAAAAAAGTATAGGAGGCTGAAAAAGACCTTTCGCTCCCTGTGCAATTCGGCACAAATGAATTACGTGCAGAATTGCAATTACAAGGATAGCTCGCTTACATAAAGAATGTAAAAGCCAGGTGGTATACGTTAGAACCTGCCGTGGTCTTTTGTTAAAAACATGAGTCTAAAAACTCTTTAAAGGCTTCATCTGGGGAGACGCCTCAGAGAAATGGACAAAACGTGCATTCCTGTCGGCAGTACCGCCAGCTGTTACTCTGCATACTCACGTGCACACCCTGACGCGTTAAAATCGTTTTGCGCCTGTGTGAGCTTCCAGCGGAGTCGAACAGCAGAGGAGAAAAAGAAACAAACAAAAACGACTGTGTTGCTTTTGAACAGATTCACGTGGCCCGATCAATATTTTCACTCTGGTATGATTTCAAGCGGTTTAATTTGAGTATTTCCATTTAGTAGGAAGTCGATTTTTAGATTAGCAAGTAATATATTACACGCCATTTGTTTTGGAATGACTCGCTGCTAAAAGGGCTCAGTTAGTTCATTAGTCGTTTGTGTCGTGATCTATCTCAGCAGCGATTTGCAAGTTAAGGCAAGCGACTGAGCGGCGCGGCCCGGCGAGGAATTTCCAGCTGGTTGGAACCTCGTCGCTCTTGCCGCTAGAAACAAGTTTTTGCGCCGCGGCTGCAGAAATCGTGAACGTTTTCGCTTGCATGTGAAACAGGCTTTAGTTGATTTTCTCCGGGAAATTTTCTGGATTTTTGACGCTGCAGGAAAGAGTTTGTTTCGGCAGATGAGGAACCGCTGGTTTAAGCATACTACGCGAGCAGAGTGCACGTGCACTCCACCCCCCCCCTCTCTCTCTCTCTCTCTCTCAGGGAGTCGAAATAATTAGGCTCCTTGCACTGCGGTGCCTCTTTCTCTCTTCTTCCTTTCACTTCCTCCTTCATCCCTTCCCACACGGCGCCTTTGAGGTTTCCACCGAGAAGTGAGGCAGTCGCTGCGGTTTTGATTTTCCTTTCCTGATTAATTCCTTCTTCTTCTTCTTGTTCTTATTATTACTATAATTAGTAGAAGCAGTAGTACAGTCGAATCTCGTTATAACGAAACGGTTAAAAGCAAATAATGGACGCGAAATTCTAGAGGGCTGTGTACGGACTGTGCGACGTCAGTGCACGTTAAAGAACCCCAGGTGGTCAAAATTTCCGGAGCCGTCCACCACGGCGTCCCTCATTGCCTTAGTTGCTTTCAAACGTTAAACCCCCATAAACCATAAAAAAAGCTCAATAATGGAAATAACGAAGGAATGACGATTTTTCTTAGAAGCTCGGTCAACACGGGCTATAACAAAGTAATCGCCGGGCTCCTTCAACTTCGTTATAACGAAGTACAAGTGTAGTAGTAGTAGTAGTAGTAGTAGTAGTAGTAGTAGTAGTAGTAGTAGTAGTAGTAGTAGTAGTCCTCCTCCTCCTCCTCCTCCTCTGTGAATGCTATTTTTTGGATTGTTCTTTGACACTGACCTATCATGGAAGAGTCACTCTGCTTACGTTTCCGCTTCCGTTGCCTCGCTTCTTTTTAACAGCTTAGATACGGCTACTGGTAAACTGCAGCGGGTGACCATGACTGTGAGAAGACCGCATTTGTGACATCTGATAGGCTTTATTGATTTAAAGTTATACCTAATCTACGCACCGGGAAATCTTGCGGCTCATTGCGCTGGATGCGACAAATGCACCCCTCACTTCCATCAGACTGCAGTTCTGCTAAAACCGAGAGATAAGCTAATCAGGGAGTTGGGGAAAGCTTACTGCGTGGAATCCGGAAAAGAAGGGCGATGTGTAAGCGAGTCACGCTTTCCAGACAAGAAAAGGAATTCTTGGAAAAGTAAAAGGGGGAAAAAACAGACTATTCGCGACAGTTATGCGTGAAATGATTTGTGCTAGTTGATATGATAACACATATAAATTCATAACTATGTTTTGTAATTTGGTTTGAAATGCCTATATATGTATGTACTCCGGAATAAAATTCAGTTGACAGTTTGCGCATCCGTGTTTATATGTCGTTCTTCCCGTGTGTTCAAGTGGTGTCAAAAGCGCAACAATGTAAGAACGTGATCGCAACCAAGTAGCCCAATTGGAAACCCTCTTAACCTCAGGTCCGTCTGGTTACCCAGCCGTACCGCTCCATTGTTCCAATGATGTTCATCGCCTACTCTCCATTTGTGCTCGAAATTCGAGTCTGTTCTCTCTCCCAGGCTTAACTTTCACTCCGCCATTTTCCTCTCCCAAGCCAAGGAACGCTGCGCTCGATTCAATTTCCAGCTTTTTCGTTCTCCTGCCAAAGCGGATGACCAGTGGCTGGACGTAATTGTCTCTTACGTTTCTCTTCAGGGAAGTCGGTAAATGCACGGCGACGCATTCCTATTCTCTATTCGTTGTCCGGATCTACAGTCAGTAATCGGCCTGGGCAGATGTGCGGCCCCTTTCTTTCAGAACCGCGACAGTCAAATGTTGCCTTAATTTTTCTCGCATTAGGCGAGTCGAGCAGGCCCAGGCTTGAAAGTGGCGGCAGCATCCGACTGGCGTAGAGGTCGGTCACATCGATTAGACGAGAATCGAATTGCCCGCCTGACTTGGGGTGCGCCGCCGTTCTGAGATTTTACGTGCCAGGTCAATAGCACACCGTTATTTGAGACATTTAGGATAGGGTTGCCCTTTCGGTTAAGGGCATAGGGAAACAGCGGTGCGCAAGTGCGTGGGCGAAGGACAATAACGCCCCTACTTCCGGTTATTGTCCATTGCTTGCGCACTCGCGCCCCGCTGTGCTCCTATGCCCGTAGCCGACAGCGTGACCGTATACTCTAAATGTCTCTTTTTGGCTTTCCCATGCATAACATAGTATAGCTGACCCCTCACTACTGGTGGTCAAGATATCTGGTTACGTTGCCTTGGCGGTGTTGTGTGTGACGATGCGTATGTGCGTGAATCGGTTCGATTGTGTTTTAGCTGTGCTCCTAAGCGCCGTTATCACATCTGTTGCTGAGCCTCCAACGTGGCGGCTGTGCCATTCGGTGCTGTGTGTGACGTCGCCTGTTGGCTCCTCCTCCTTTGGTGCAGCGGGACTCCCCCACGCTGCCTGGTCGAGCAGGGACCCCCGGCCTGGCGCCCGAGTCAGCGTTCACCATGGGCTCCAAGGAGGTCAGTGGCCGGAGCGCTCTGTAATCGCCCGAAGTGGGGATCCATTTGAGTCGACACGTGCTGTGTGCAAGCGGCAGGTGTCGGGGGCGCAGTAGAAGAGATAGCTAGACGAATTGGTATGGTGCCATATTAGAGAGTTTTGGCAAAGCGGGATACGTATTCCGCTAGTGTGATCCGCTTAAGTGCTGTCTTGACTGCGGGATGTCAATAGCGCTCTGCTAAAACTCTCTATTGAAGTGTCAATCAGCTAGTGCGATAGACGCTGTCTGGTCGTTTCTTCGCCCCGTCTTTCGCGCTGTTTGATTCTTCAGTCGGAGGCGGTGTTCTGTCTAACCAAGTTCTCTCGTAGCGCCACGCACGCTGTGACCCTGTGACGTCAGATTAATTCCAACGCCAAAGCCGTCCCACCTTTCCTCACAGAGCTAGCGCAGCAAAGCACATGGGAAGAGACCTTTAAATAGCATAACGTATGCTCTCGCGACACAAGCGCAACGACAAGGGCGCCAAATGTCTTGGCGACAAAATGCGCGCCTTAGTAGCCTGGTCGCGTGCTCTAAAGCTCGCGCGTGCGCAGGCGGGCGTCCGGCGACGGTTGTGGTGGCGCGATGTGGTAAACGTTCCTGATGCCGCGGGGGAACAGCCGGTAGCGCTCCCCGTTCCCCTCAGAATGCGCATGAGGGGGAGCTCCTCTCCTCCGGGAATGCAACAAATGCCCCTGTGTACACCCGTGGCCTTAACCGAGATTCCGTTGTTTGCAACCCCCGCCGGGAGCATCCCAGCTGCCGCGCACAATGGCAGCCGGGAGGGCACGCGACGACCTCGCGCGCCACCTGGCGCCGGTCGCGAGAGCAGCACGTGCGACACCGACGCTCCCCCAACCGAGCTCCCGCTTAGTCTCGCATATTCTCGTCTAAAAGCCGCATTAAACAGTGCGTCCCTAAAACGCGCTGCTGGTTTACTTCACCGGATTCCCAAATCGAACTTGATTGCTATTGACGACGGTACGGGAATTCTAGTAGTGCGGCCCCTGTCTGAGCCTATTAAACGAATTCCAACAGATTCATTCTAAAACAGCGCAAGAAAGACACGGACAACAGGAAGAGACGTACCAACAGGCGCTAACTCACAACTAGGATTTTCTTGCTGAGACACCACCTTATACAGGGTCTGTTCTGAAAGTAGTAGGACTGGTTTTTTCCTGGGCGAACGGGCGGACGAGAGGTGGTCTGCGCGTGCAGGATCGTTGAAGGGGGATATTGGGAATGCTGGGGAAAATCGGCAGTCGGCTCTAGGCCGTTGAAGAGAGGAGGTCGCTTGTACTGTGAACCCCTGTCGAAACGTCTCGTCACGCAGAATCGTCGAGCGTTTACTGGATCAGCGATACGCGATCAAATTTTGAGTAAATATTGATAAAACGGGCAAAGAGACTCACAACATGATTAATGAGGCCTACGGTAACGCTTCCATGGGTAGATCAGGTGTTTTTTGAGTGGCACAAGCTTTTCCGAGAAGGTAAGGAAAGAGTGGAGGAAGACGACCGCTCCGGACGCCCTTCGACCAGCAAGACCAACGAAAATGTGTAGCGAGTGGAAACATTTACTTAACAGTGATCGTAGAATGAGTGTCAGAATGATTGCTGATTACTTGAGCATTCCTCATATCCATGTTTTTGAGGTCGTGACAGAAAACTTATCCATGAAAAAAGCGTGCGCGAAGTTGGTGCCGGGAGTGTTGTCAGAGGAGGAAAAGGCCAACCGATAGGATCTTCTTCATCATGTGAATGAGGACCCCGATTTTTTGCCCAGCACATGGAGGCAACGCTGCCTCAGCCCCCTACAGCCTCGACTTGGCCCCGCCAGACTTTTTTCTATTCCCGAGAATAAAATCGACGCTCAAGGGGGGAACATCACGTATCGGTAGAGGTGGTTCAACAGGCCGTGACGAGGGAGCTAAACAGCATTCCGGTCCAGGCGTTCCTGGAGGCGTACGAAAACTGTAAAACTCATTGGCAGCAGCGTGTAAGTGCGGAAGGGTGCTACCTTGAAAAATTGTAATCGTTTGTACTATTCTCTTGACTAAATTTTGTTGAAAAAAATGAGTCCTACTACTTTCCGAACAGAACATGTATATATGTGGGCACGCATATCCGTGCCTTTTTTGCGCTGTTTGAGAATGAACAACGACGAACTCGCCCAGGCTTTTACCTTAGCATATTCCATCAGAGTGGTAGAAAAAGAGCCTTGGTAGCAAGGTTATAGTCAACTTTGCGCAAGGACAGCACGTTTCCTTGCCAGCCATCAGCTGGTTCGTGTCTGTGCTTCTGAAGGTTAGTACACTGTAGGAGACTAAACGTTTCAGCCGTAGGCATGCAGCTACTAAAAACCGGGGCGGGATTTGTTGAGTTCAGTTTTTATTTTGCTATCATGGTTTACAAACGATGGCGGGGCCCCAGAGTAAAACCTGTCGCTTGACAGTTTGACAAAGCCGCAGGCCCCCACTTTGGAAGCAACAGAGTACTCTGACGTAGGGACAGTAGTGGGCAAAGTACATCACATCTGTACTTGAACACAACGGGTAATAAAAGAGGGAAGAAACTCCTTCATGGTTCACCGTAATCAGCTCGCAGACAAGACCGAGAAATCAAGCGGGAAGGAGCTTACACTGATAAGGAGAAGAAAAAAATCAAGCCGATAAAACACGTCAAGGGTCACTTCAGAGGAAGGGTGGCTGGGGCGGGAGACAGGCTGTTCTATTTGTGCAGTGCTTTGTTTGGGCTATCTTAGGAAAAATGGGGGTTTTTCATTCTTTCCGCACAGAAAATTTCCGCTCATCGTTGAGTCCCCCGTTACACGTCGTCTAAATCCTGCCATGGTTAAAACCTGGAGCACTCAATTTCACCTGTGCCAGGACATTTGTGGGAAGGTAAAAGGGGGACTGGTGTCTAGATGAGGATATTTGCTGGGATCGCACCGCAGGGCAGGGCTAATCGATCGGACCTAGACGCTGCAGATGACAGTGACAGGTTCGACTCCATCTGATGTGGCGGCTCCGCCGGCGACACTCGTGAGTCGTGGTCAAGTCGAGGAGGCCCAACACGCGGACTTCGTATGGAGGGTGGTAGACCTAGTTTACCCGATAGGGCGTTTTTCCTCGCTACTCTCTGCCGCCTCTCGAGCGTTGCGTAAACGCCGTCCACCCTTTATTTTCTCAACGAGTGATCCGCGAGAGCTTCGCCCTAATACATCGTGTGACTGCATTTCACTCAAACGCGGGAAATTCGCTATTGGCCGACCTCTATCGTTCCGTCTGCTTCTTTTACCTGACGCGTGGCTTCAGAAGCCACGCACGACACATTGCGCGAACAATGTGTTGTAACGCCGTTGACGATAATGGCGCCTCCACAATGAAATTTAAAGTTCGGTGCGATTTAAAGCAAGTAACGTGATTTCTGAAGCTCTGTACGATAATGTTAGGGATAACATAAATATTCTGCTTCCAACTTTACTGTTAACTAGCTCCTTTTGAATTCATAAAGCCTTTCCAACTTTAATCAACTGAGGTGCGGCGCGAAACTTAGTTTTCGTTAGCATGCATTTATTTACAGCATAGCTCATACAACATAGCCCGGCGATAAGTATCCCTGCTGATTTGATGTTCCATGGGCAATCTCAAACACTTGCTGTGTACTTGCCCGGCTACAGCTTCCGTGAGACAACGCTTTCTGCGAAAGTTAGGCCTGCGATGGGACGTTGCAGGCGACTATCGCAAGTGGACTCATGATAATCGCTTTATCGCGAACTTTTGCCGCTTTTTAAGCGAGCCTTGTTTACACTCTTTCTTATAACTTTATTTCCCTTTTTCATTATGCCTAATTGCAAACAGCTCGAATAAAGAAAAAAAAAACTATCGCTAAGCCAACGGCGGTTGACCTCGATAACAGAAGTCGGCCTCATACAGGAAGATTTAATATCATTTTGTAATGTCATTAGCTGCCGCGGTGGCACAGTGGTTACGGTACTCGGCTGCTGAGCTGACCCGAAAGACGCGGGTTCGATCCCGGCCGCGGCGGTCGCAATTCTATGGAGGCGAAATGTTAGAGGCCCATGTGTACTGTGCGATGTCAGTGCACATTAAAGAACCCCAGGTGGTCAACATTATTTCGGAGCCCTCCACTACGGCGTCCTTCATAGCAGGAGTTGCTTTTGAACGTTAAGCCCCATTAAAACCAAACCTTTAATGTCATTAGGTTCAAAAGGACGTCACATCGAATGAGCTTGGCGAACGATTTCGATCCAGGTGCTTTTCCTTTGCTGAGGATCACAAGTGAGAACAAACAGCTCAAAACGGTGATCTGTGTGCCATTGAAGAAACATGTTATTAATTTTTTTCTTTGTTTTGTAACATTCACGCTAGCTTTAGCAAAAATTTATCTGCGGGCAACGCCGTGCTATTGTGTCGCGAGCTGCTTGGACGCGGTTGCCGCATTCGTTCGACATTCGAGACGTTACAACGATCGTGCATGACACTTCGTTAATATCAGCTCCAATCAAATTTTGCATCGCTCTGCCCCCCCCCCCCCCCCCCCCCCCCGAGATAGTTTCGCACCGCAACTACTCGGCCGTGTTGTTTGTTTACACGTATCGGACGCATATTTTTGTTTTGCTTTCTTTAGATGGGCATGAATACTGCTGAAGTGGTGACATGAAACTGAATTATTGCACATAGTGTAAAATAAAGCGGCTTTCCAGAGTAAAATTGAATTACAATTTCAGACACTTCACACGCGCTCTTCTTACCTTGCCTGTCGCATTGTTTATCCTCAGATTTTGATCGCCGTCATCCTTGAATGACGCCATCTATTGCCGTGCAGCACCTAAAGGGGGCAAACGAATTTCGATGTACCGAATCTCATGTAAATTGGCTTTGGTTCTCAACAGCATCTGCATTCATTTGAGATCGGCGAGCCTTGTTGAGGCGCGCTCCGTATAGCAAGATCGGTTAATAATCCTGGACGAAATATTTTTTGAGCAGGAAACCGTTTATGAACGCAATTTTTTTCATATAGTGGAAAATTTCAATATATCGGCAGATCACCCGACGGCAGTCTTGCAATTTTTTTCTCTATTAACGTTTTTGCTATCGTCAAAAGCGTTCACCATTGGCTTTGTATGGCAGTCTGAAGTTCTGAACAGTTCGATGCGCACGATGACAACACTTTAAAAGACAGATTTTGATACATATTAGAATAACGGACCATTACCATTAATATTTCCATAATAGTATCACACAATTTTCAAATTTTTTTCTCCGAGATTGCTGGACATGTTTTTCCCTAACCGCGCTAAGCACTGCGGTTCTAGTGTGCATAACAAGAACATATGGTGCACGCAACTTGGGCCGATCAAGTGCGTGTATAGCTGCAGGAGGCGGTTTCAGTGAGAGGAGAACCCACGCGCCAAGTGTAGTGGCGGCGATCGCGACTTGTGCCCAGCGGTCCCTCCCCTCCCGCCCGGGCCGGAGTCGCCAGATGGGCCATTGTTGGCGGCGGGAGCGGGCGGGAACCCTTGCTCGTCCCGCTGCCGTCCATGTTCGCGGTCGGCGCTACTTTGAGAAGAAATGCGGCAAAGCGCTTGACAATCGGCGCTGCAGTTCTGGTCAGTCTTCCTCGCAAACGGTGTGCCAAGTTAGTGCAGCCTTTGTGGATTTGAGCTACGCAGTGATTGCGCGCTGTTGCGCCGGGGCTACATTTTCGCCTTTCGAGTGTTAGCAGATTCGAGCACTCCCTCTTGCGCTAAAAGCGCAGTGTTGCGCCAGGCTCTTACGCCAGGATGAAACGTTTGCCGCGGACCACTAGCGCCTCCTAGCGGTCATCGCACCGCTTAATCAGTAGGACGTAGGCTGTCACGTAGATTATCACGGCTGGAAGTGCGGTTGAATTGTCACCGAAGCCGATGGCATCCTACAGCTTTTACAAGTGGTACACTATCAGAGGGTTCGGTAAAACTTACTTTTTGCTCGTTTGGTTTGGTTCATGGGGTTTAACGTCCCAAAGCGACTCAGGCTATGAGAGACGCCGTAGTGGAGGGCTCCGGAAGTTTCGACCACCTGGGGTTCTTTAACGTGCACTGACATCGCACAGCACACGGGCCTCTAGAATTTCTCCTCCAAAGAAATTCAACCGCCGTCCTGGCGATAGAGGACTGGACGACGACAGAGGGAGACAGTCGGTCAGACGAGTACGGTATAAAATCGTTTGCGGCCTATTTGTGGGCTGCTTTTCATCGGATGTTTTAATCATGTTTGCTCAATGTGGCTCCGCCTGTTGTACCATACATAAGACAACGTTTTGACAACGTTTTGTTTATTTGCTGTTCTCGAATATGCGCGAAAGTGGGAAGAGAACGCGGTGTGGAATGAGTCCGTTCGAATTTCGCGTCAGCTCGAGCGTCACGCCCGACAATCGGACCATCAAGCGTGGACCCCGCGAGTGTGAACCGTAGCCAGCAGGGCAGAGAAGAAGTCGCACTCAAGATATAGAGGGTTAGTGCTCAGATGACATTCGATTGTGGAGGTGGCGACCGTCCAGTTGGCAAAGAACGGCAGCTAGCTGCCCATACCCGAATACGCAGCAGCTATTTTGTCGGCAATGCCAAGAGCGACGTTAGGCACCACCCAGCATGCGTTGGCAATTTTTCCCACAGCATACCAGCACGAGTCTCCCAGTGACTCCTTAGGAATGCTGGAGAGCCATAGTAACTGAGCTGTACTCAAAAAAACAACTCACCGGCTTAGAGTTGCTCTCTGTTTACTGCGATTAAAACACACAATGCTTCAGCAGCACTAAAAGCGCTTTTTGTTTTTCAGTTACTTTAGTGTTGATGCACATATTATTCTTTAGTGATTACATAGGATTTCTTTTGTTCTCTGCAAGCCATAACTGTTTTGTTTCGTTTGAATGTACCGCTGTAGGCCCTACTTCTGGATGAATAATTTATTATTAAGGCATGTATGGCTGTAATGGATGCATTATCGCGTGTTTTTTTTTTTAAATTTTTGTCCACGAAATTCTATGCGCCGATATTTGCTCGCAGCGGGGGCACTCAAGGGGATGTGGGATGGAGGCTTACGTCACAGTAGTCACACACGTCAGGTCTTAAAAAAAAAGAAGCACGCCTGGCGTAGATTTCGTCTATCCCAGGGCATGATGAGCTGCAACTTTTTAATGGATAGCATTAGAAGTTTAATCGGGGGAAAAATGCGTTGTTGGTCGCATAATTCGAAGGACCGGAAGTGACGTCACCAGACCGGAGATGACAGCTATACGCTTCGATGGGTCTTCGTTGCGTCAGTGTCTCCGCCTCTAGACACCTTCAGAGAAGGAACGTCACGAGACTGGATAACTCCTATTGGCTGGGGAGAAGTGACGTCATCAGACCGGATACTTCCCATTGGCTCGAGGGAAGTGACGTCACCAGACAGGAAGTGGCTATAAAAGAATCCCACAAAGCTCGGTGTAAATGCATCAACAGCTTCTAGTGCTATCGCATTGCCAACACGTAATGTAATTAGGTGTCCCTGTGATTTTTCTTTTTTTTTCAAGTCCGTTCTGGCTCATTTTTTGCATTGCGTGATATTGAATGAGCAGCATCCAAGACTGAATCATTCCGGGCTCGGGCAGACGGAGGGTGTTTGTTGAGGCCATGGAGTTTCTAAGAGGTGGCAACTGCGTCACCCCCACGCCTCCGTCTTGTCGGTCGTCTATGGCTTATCACCGTCATATATCGACAAGTCCGCCGAGACGTGTTTGCACTGCCACCAAAGCGAGTCGTGCTGATGCAAGATTCGCTGCCGATCTCTTTTCTTTGTTATCAGCTTCGAAGAATAGGCAGACGACTCAACGAAATCGTTTGAATGATATATTACACGGTCGTAATCTGTTAGGTGTCGAAGCGCAAGTGCGGGCGTTTGTTCCGCAACAGATATGTTCCCATTGCTTTACCGTCACATACACTACATTGAATATTACGGCACAGGAAGTAGAATCCGAATGGACAGATTGCGCGTCATTATGGTTGCGTCCATAATGCACGTAATTAATGGTTGCTTCATTAAGAACTTTGAAAGAGTACAAGCAGGAAGTATTGCGCACATTTGCTACTTAGTGCGTGTAGTACGCGGAAATCCTTCTGGCCCGAAAGACGCGGGTTCGATCCCGGCCGCGGCGGCCGAATTTCGATGGAGGCGTAATGCTAGAGGCCCGTGTGCTGTGCGATGTCAGTGCACGTTAAAGAACCCCAGGTGGTCGAAATTTCCGGAGCCCTTCACTACGGCGTCCCTCATAGCCTGAGTCACTTTGGAACGGTAAACCCCCATAAACCATTTTGAATATCGAAATCGCGCAAAGCTCGTTGCGGCGGCTGCGTTTCAGTGGAGGCGAAACCCATAAAACGCCCGTGTGCTGTGCGATGACAGTGCACGTTAAAGATCCCCAGGTGGTCGAAATTATTTCGGAGCCCTCCACTACGGCTCCTCTTTCTCTATTTCTTCTTTCACTTCCACCTCCCTCCCTTCCCTTAAAGCGCGCTTGAGGTGTCCACCTAGAAGTGAGACAGTTACGAAGTCATTTATTTTCCTCAAAAACCACGCATTTTATTCGGCTGTGCAGCACACAGTCGGGTGTGTATACGTCCATGCGAATTTGCTGCGCCTGTCGCTTCGACGTAGTGCGCGCGCCGTTCGAATGCCGGGAAGCGCTTCGGTGGCGGTGTTGTATAGAGTCACTGACCTCTACTGTTTCCCAGGGAAGATGAGGAAGACGTATCTTGTGAGTTGTCCTCTTCGCGTTTCATTTGACGCCGATAGTACATCCGCTTTAGTCCCTTTGATTCATTCTTGTCAAGAAATCCGAGTTAAGGCCGTCGATACATGGACAGAGGGATTGAAGACTCGATCGAAACATTTGTCATCTGCCTTCTGGAGAAGTCGAACAGGTAATTTAAGGAAAAACGAATCGTGGATAGATGATGCGTGTCAGAAACCTTTAAAAAGACCCATAAGGTAGTTGAGCTATCCATCTGGGCAATATTTCCCGGACCCTTTCAACATCAGAGCTTGCGCATCTCAATGAGCGAAGAGGAAATCCAGAAAGGTGCTTTGCACCTCATTCAGATACAAGCTCGCTCGTGGCGTAAGGAGAATGTGCGCCTCTTGTGGAAAGAGAGGATTGCCGTTCTGTCACGTCCCATGAAAAAGCCAATGCAGCTTCTCGGGCGGTCGCTTCACACATTTGCACCGGAAGGGCACTGTGGTCTTTCGCGACCAGTCTTGAACATTTGCGGGAATTCAGCGGAGGTGGTTTCCCTTGAGCCGGTATGGAGGTCGTTTGTGTAGCGCTTTTTTTTACCCTCAAAAGGTCAGTGTTTCTCAACTAGATGCTCGAAAATTCGAGTCAGACTCGCGAAGGGCTTAGTGGGCGAAAAGAAATCTCTTGGCGTATGCCCACACCTACAGAGCGCTCTGATCATACTACTTGCGAAGCTGCCCGCAGCCACAGGCCCCATGCATCGAAATCGGATGGGCAAACAGGGTAAAAACTCGAAGGTTCACAGACTGCCGCGACGTCTTTAGGCAGCAAAATAAACTGCATACAGCTCACGAACCCTGAGGTAAATAAGCGGTGCGATGTCTGGCAACGAAATTAGTGAAGCGTTATCAGTATCTAATACTGCTTGATTTTAAGGGGTTTAACTTCCCAACGCAACTCAGGATATGAGGAACGCCGTAGTAGAGGACAGCGGATAATTTCGACCAGCTGGGTTTCTTTAACGTGCACTGACATCGCACAGCACACAGGCCTCCAGCGTTTTCGCCTCCATCGAAATGCGATCTTTACGGCCGGGATCGAACCCGCGACCCAAAACAAGCAACACATATGAGCGTTCCTGAGCTTAATTATGCTACGAACGGCGTCTGTTTTTACTCTTTCTTCTAACCTCCACAAAGTGGCCGCGGGGAGCAGCCAGGTTTCGAAGTCTAGTTTCGCAACTGTAGTGGTCAAAGACCACTGATATGCCTACAACTAATTCACAGGAAGAGCAGCAACTGGCAGACATCTGCGTTTACACTTGTGTACACTTCGCTAAACTGGGCTTATTGACCGCTTTTGCTGAAGTGCTTGGTTTCCTTTCTGTCCAATCCAAAGGAGGTTTTCAGAGTTCCTCCAACGCTTCAGCCCCTGGCTGAATTGCCCTTCGAGAGATGCAGGCCAGAGGAGACCGCAGCTCTGTTAAAGTGGAGCAACAGTAGAATTCTCTTCCGAAGGTGGTTCTCGCACCTGCTGGTCCTCTCCCTGCCGAAGCAGTAGCGAATTCCGCTGCGGCGACGAAGTAAACAGCTGCTTCCTCGAGTATTTAGAGTTCGGTCACGAGAGATTGCCTTTTCGCAGCCGGGACTCGTCGAGTCGCTTGGAAGAGGGCCGACAGAAATCGAGAGCAGTTTTCACACCTGTTCAGGCAAACATGTGGGCAACACCGCATTTATCGTAGCGAAGAATGCACCTCGCAAGGGCTGCATCTTTCGGTGCGTAACCATTATCGAATGTCTGGCTTTCTGCATTTATCGTAGTTACGTAATCGCCGTCAAATTTTTTCTTGCAAAACAAGCGATAGCAGCAAAAAGGAACGACGTCCCGCTTTTATTTTTGAAAGGACAGGTCCTGTCTGCGCTTCGAGCCACTTCATTTGAACCGGGGCAAACGCCGCATGCTCATGTTTTTTTTTTCCTCCCTTTTTCCTTCCATTACAGACAGGTCTATTTAGAAAAAAAAAGGCTGAAAGGTCGACCCAGGCTACCTTGCCTGTTACGTGCTGTGCACAGGGGCGGAGGGAAAGGGGGGGGGGGTGCAGAATCGAAGTAAGAAGGGCTGAAACAGCATCAGTCAGTGCGCGCAATCACTCCTGCGATTCGAGGTCCGTGCTATACTCTAGGAAGCTGAGGAACGTTTGAATTCATTGGGGTGCTTGGTAAGTCTCTCGCCGTCTACAGAGGTGAGCAAGCTTGTCCTGAGCGCTCTCGAGATGGCCTCCAGAGCGACTGAAGTGAAGCTGTAACACAGCTGCTTTGATAACGGCGAGGTGCTCGTCCCTGCACAATTTGAAACGGGACGCAAGTGAAAACGGGAAACCGATCTGTTCATTTCACATGCCTGTCCTTGCTGCACTTTTTTGCCGTTGGGTTCTTTTCCTGAACTGTATAGAAATCTCGGCCGCAGCTATACAATTGTCCTAAACGCGTGCTGAAGCTTCTTGAAGGCTCTCGAGAGGTGTCATTGATGTCCCGAATATTATGCCCACAGTGATAATCATCGAAAAACCTTGGAACATCGTAGTTTCCTCAGCTCTGACTGGTTGGTCGTGCTCTCTTAGGGCATGTAATTCTTGCTGCATACGGTGCTCTGGCGCAGGATTTGTATAGGCAATATGCGTCACTTAGCTTCAAACCCCGCCAACGAAGTAGCGCTGCCCATAGTTAACTTCCGACTAAGCATTTTATATATGCAGCCGCCGCGGTGGCTCAGTGGTTATGGTGCTCGGCTGCTGACCCCAAAGACGCGGGTTCGATCCCGGCCGCGGCGGTCGAATTTCGATGGAGGCGAAATTCTACAGTCCCGTGTGCTGTGCGATGTCAGTGCACGTTAAAGAACCACAGGTGGTCGAAATTTCCGGAGCCCTTCACTACGGCGTCTCTCATAGCCTTAGTCGCTTTGGGACGTTAAACCCCATAAACCAAACCAAACCAAACTATTAACAGCTCAGATAGTTCATATCAAAAGCGAAGGATATCGTGGAAAACGGGACCTGTGTTCTCTCTCCTTTCTTTTTTTTTTTTTACACACTGGTTCAGTCCTTTCTAGGCGTTTTTTTTTTTTTTTCCCGTGTTGCATTATCTCTGCACAGTTGTTTCCACTTGGCCGACGCGGTAATGGTCCATTCTTCTGATGTGTGGCAAAATCTTTCTTTTAAAATTTTTCCATCGCTCGCAACGAGTAGTTAACGCTAGCAGAAACGTTAATTGCAAAAAAAATGCAAGCCTTTCCACGGGAGGTCTGCCGATACGTTGACTGTTATTGTAAATGCTTACAATATGCGAAAATATTGCGTTCTAAACTCTTTCCCGTTGAAAAATGCCTTTGACCAGAATTGTTGGGTATGCCCGTGCATATTTCGGTGGCCAGATGCTGTGCCTCAGGAACTACGTTCTTGTTTTCATTTCTGCATTTCAAGTTGTTGATTAATTGATGGGAAGGTACACATAAACGCCCTGGAGTTACTTTGCTGCGTTCATAGGTTCGATCCTTTGAATAGCCCTTTAATACACAGCCAGCTGTATACGCATGTGAAAAGCAGAGCGATTTCAATCTCTTATATCTCTAAACCTGTCTGGTCTGTCCGATTTGAGCGCTAAACCGCACCCACATAAACCTATTTAGGCGCCTAACAGCTCCAGTGTCCCCCGTATGAGGGCTAAACCTGATGCGTAAAACCTATATAGGCTCCAAAGGGGAATTCCCAATAATCATTGCCATCAGCCTGACTACGCCCACTGCAGGGCAAAAGCCTCTCCCATGTCTCACCAATATCAGCCCTAAACTGGACCCTTAAAACCCGTCTAGGCGGCAGACAGGTCAGGTATAGGCCAGTCTGCCGCAAATCGGAGCCGTATGGTTCCCGCCTCCTCCTGTAAAGTCCTGTTTGATGACATAAAGGTTTTTTTCAGTAGAGTTCGTCCTGCATTGGACTTAATTAGGCTGATGATGATGTTTGCGTACTGTCTGCATCGTGGCTCCGCGTAGCAAGCAGATGAGTGCAGGCTTGCCGTGTTTATTGCGGGGCGACTCTCTTCGCACGTTCGGGGTTGCACTGCGGTTGTGTATAGAAGGAAGCGCTGAAAAGTTCACTCGCGGCTGTTCTCGGGAGATAAGGAATGCATCCTTTTTGCCTCTTGCACCGGTAGCTGAGGTGCAATCCTCACTTGGCCGCGAAGTGGTTCCTCCAGACGTGGCCGCGGGATCCACTGCACCTCGCTTCTCCAAGAAACCGCTTAGGGCGTCGGTCTGCGGGCATTACCGTGAGCCTTCGGGTATTTCTCGCCAACGTTGGCCAGTGTTCCGAGCATCACAGTGGCCGTTGCGAAGATTGCAAGTCCTGCTGAGACGAATGATGTGGGATAGTTGCTGCTTGCACAGTTTGCTAACCCTTAATCGAATGTCTTCCGGTTTCGACGTCTCTTCTCAAGTTTTTTGTACAAATACAGGGTTATTGAGGGCAGATATCTTCGACATGCTCGTAGACGTGCAAACTTGCATCCGTTTTGTTTGGTAATCGCAAACTCCAACTGCAGGATGCGTGCGCAGATTTAATGATGGGTATGTTTGCGGTCGAGTAAAGGTATGTCGAATATTGGAGTTCAGATATATTTCTCTTGTAGAGATGAACGAGCGCGAAAAAAAAAAGCATGCACCCGGAAATGAAGGGGAGAAGTTCTAGTGCAAGTCCTCGCCAACTTGCTCTGCAGCTAACGTGCATATTCGGGATTTGTGCCGCTACTCTCTCACACCTACACGCAGTTTGTATAAGCATGGCCCCACATGCGCGCAGGTAGTGTCGCCCGCTGCAGCTTCTCAGGGAACGCGTGATGAGGTCTACAAGCGATACTATGCTTTTGGATGCTATTGAAACGAAGCATATACATACTCGTAGTCAGACCGTCGCGTGCTGTGGTCGCTGCGGAACGCGCACTGTCGCAGTTAAAAGAGTGTCGTCTTCGTGGCTCGGTATCAGGAATTTCCGCGCATGCGCCCTGAGGTCAGAGGGGGGCTCTGTCGGGAGGCCGCGAGCGGATTTTCCTGCGTCGCCACGAGGAAGTTGGCGGCCCCCTGGAAAGGCGCAGCGTCGAGAGGCGCGGTCCCCGGCAGAATCGATGCGCGTCCTTCGGCGCAGCCATTCCGAGCACGTCTTGGGCCGCGCGACCTTTGGCGGCACACCGCCTCTGCCAGGGGGGCCGGGTGACACTCCTCGGGCTTAACAAGTTCTGCTGCCCAACACCGCGGCCAAGGCAGAGGGGGTAAAGTCTGGCCCCGAAAGGATATCGGTGTGGCCGCCGTGGAAATGGAGCAGCGTTAAGACCCCGGGTGTCACTGCGACGATGTCGGTGCGCATGAAGAAATGGCGGGCGTTGGAAAGGAATTGGTTTGTGGGGTTTAACGTCCCAAAGCGACTCAGGCTGTGAGGGAGGCCGTAGTGTAGGGCTCCGGAAATTTCGACCACCTGGAGTTCTTTAGGGTGCACTGACATCATGATTGGGAGCCCTCTACTGTGCGCTGTCCGCCACAGTAAATGTGACAGCTTCTTTCCGACGGTCTGCTTAGCGGCTGCTTTGTGACGGTGTCCCGTGCGTGCCAGCGGAAAAAAAAAAGATTGACAGATTATCATAGGAATTGTTGCGGCGAAGCTGCTGCAGCAGAGGGGGGGAGGGCTTTTAATGCGATAGCATTTGAGGTCCCGTTCTCGAGAATAGCCGCCGTCTGTCCGTCCGTCCGTCCGTGTCACGAAAACGCAGGTGGCCCACCTGCCACGGTGGGACTCGGTGATTGGTTGAGAGAGGTCGTGCGACCTTGTGACGTCATCATAACCTGCCCAGCGACGCATGTGGCAACCTTCCCATCGGATTATGAACAACCTGCCCACCGTGGCAGGTGGAAATTAAATTAATGATGGTCAAGAGAGGTGACGTGACATCGTGACGTTATTACAACTTGCCCACACTCAGTTCAGTTCACTTTTATTCCTTAAAGGCCACCATTCAAGGGGCATAAGGGGTGGGATACTAAACAGAAAGGAGTAAAATGGTAGTAAGCTGTCCCCTAGCGCACTCGTTTTTGTAAAAGGGAGTGCGCCAGGGAAGTGCGCTAGTGGACAGCTTACTACTATTTTACTACGATGTAGGCGTATTCGTGTTTAGAGTGCACTGTGGCAGATGCCAGCTTGCCCACCGGGTTGTGGGCAGCCTGCTCCCCGTAGATTAGGGGGAGGTTAAGCGTCGTCCAAGTTTTTTTAGAGTGAAAAGCTCTACTTCTCCCATACTGAGCCTGAAGGTCATCTGGCTCTTAGATTTGACCTCTAACGCGAGGCGCGCCGCATATCCAATATCGCGCGTTGCAGCTAGGTGCCTCGATCTTCTTTTTCATCGACGCCATAGCTGCGCGCTTGGCAGTCAGTTCCGCCGCAGCGCTGGCTGCTGCTCGGCCGCTCCTCCTCGCCAGTTGTGGCATGTGATGTGTCACGTGGTTCGCTCTTGCGCTTGGCAGTCCCGTCCGCCGCTGCGCCGACCGCCGCTCTGGATGCTCGCTCTTGCACTTGTGGCTCATGGTGAATCACGTGATTTGCTCTCGCTGGAACAACTTGCCCTCGCTGAAGTCTTGAAAAAATAAAGATGAACCAAAGCTAAACCGTGTCTAGCCATGCTTAACAGAGCTTTCGCTCTGTATATCCTGGCTGAGCTTAGTTGAACCACAGCCACGTTTTCTGCCTTTCGCTTTGCATAGGCCGTCTTCCCAATGCATCTGGTAATTTGATTTCGACGTCACTTTTAGTTTTCACTGATGCGTTACTTTGTGGTAGGTGGAGGTGGGTAAAGAGAAGAATTGTAAATTGTCAGTTGTGTGTTTTGACGCCCCGAAGCGACACATTGGCTATGAGGGACGCCGTAGTGGAGGGCTGCAGAATAATCTAGTGAACCTGAAGTTCTATAACATGCACTGACATAGTACAGCACTTGGGAGCCTGCGGCCGCCACGGCCGGGGTTGCACCCGTATTCTCCAGCTCAGCACCTGAGTGCCCTAACCACTGAGCCACCGCGGCGACTTGAAGATAGGGGTCGGTGCAGTGTGAAGGTGGGCGGGGGGCTCCTCTCGTGTAAGATTCTGGCTGATGGAAGCTAGGTGGCGTTTCTGAAGGCTTGAGGCTTCACTCCTTTGCTATCACATGCCGACACCTGGTTTTTGCGGCGGAATAACACTGCTACAGCTGTCGCAGTAAAAGTAGGTTTGGTTTGGTTTATGGAGTTTAACGTCCCAAAGCGACTCAGTAAAAGTACGTTCAACCCATTCAGGACTTAAGTACAGTACTGTGGCAAAAGGACCCTACAGTGTTCGCGCGCCACTAGTGTGCTCTCCGTTACTGGAGAAGCGCGTTCGTTGCAATGGGGACCGCAGGAGCGTGGACAGCGCGCATCCCACGGAGGCGGCCAGTATTTTTCGGACTGACGCTTACTTGTGCTTAGGCGGCCTACTTGTGCTTACCGCTGCATAGAGGGACCCATGGAGCGGGGACCTCTCGCTGCTACGCATTTCCTTTCACTGCTCATTAAATGCGAATTGATTCGCCTGGAGGCACTTTACTCCAATTGATCTGTGGTCCGGAAGTTAGCCGGATGTTGCGTCACCGGTAACTCATTGCTCATTGCCAGCGCCAGAGTTGCACGATCCGTCGCTGGACGGGGTCGGGTTTCGATTCCGAGTTTCGTAGCAGAAACGATAACTGTGCACGTTAAAAGGCCCCACCCTGTGTGGAGTCCGCTGCTGAAGGGCAGTGCGGTGAGTGAGTGAATCGAGTCAGCGTTCCCGGGTACCTTGTGCCATGCACTGCTTTGCGCTCAGAAGCCTTCGCGCGCGTGATGGCAGAAAGAGAAGGGAAGCAAGCCCTTGTTGCTGATAACGCGCCAAATGACACGCGACTGTATAGCTGCATCAGGCGTGTGGCGTCGTCGTCTCTGGGCGCAGGCGGCGTGCGCCCCCATCCAGCTGGAGCCGGTGGACCTGTCGGTGAGCAGCCGGGGCCGGTCGGAGCCCGGGCGGCTGCCGCTGGACGAGCAGCCGACGCCGCCCTCCTCGCCACCCTCGTCGCCGCCGCCTTCGCCGGACAAGGGTGAGTCGTCTCTCCCCTTCTCTATCTCCCCTCTGCGCGGTGGTGTATACCCGAGGAACCAGCATGCAAACTATACCTAGCATCTCGCATTCTCTGCGACTGCCCACAATCAGTTAGTTGCCAGAATGAGTGAAACCAACTGTGCCCTTGCCTTCAGGAGCGTGTGACTTACTCAAGCCACACGTTTCGTTGGCTTTTAGCCGAATATATAAAAAAAATTATAAGCAATTTTTATACTGTGTAAATGCGAGAGCAAGTGTAACTGGCTTGCTGGGTCAGTGAACGCCTCAACCGTGCTGTGAGGCACTTGGCGGTGGGGACGCTGGCGGCCTATTGCTCTAGGAGGGTTGACGACGTCATCTGCGTGCCGCATTTTGGCCATGGTTTTGTGATCACTGCAGGATTTTCGCACAATGAGCCGAGTCATGCTCTCGCATTAAAATGTGCTTTGCGACCGCACTGAAACTAAGAAGTGGGTACCCTGGACATGAGGCCTTTCAAAACGTCTATACTGTCAAAACAGTTTTCTTCTTTTTTTCCTATTGGTATCGTGGTGTCCAAAGTGTGTGAATTCCAGTATTTGCCGACCAAAACGTCTGTGGGAATTCACGTTCCGCCCTCTGTGAGTTTAAATTACAATCCCAGCACTGGCTGTAGGCAAAAAACGGGGCGTACCCTTCGGTACGTGCTGTTTTTTTTTCTTTTTCGGCAGTTTTGGAGTCATGAAACACTAGCTGACTCAACTTCTTGCGTTGTAGGGAGCACTGCGCTCCGAGAAATGTTCGAGGGTATGGGAAATGCCGAAGTGCGAACTGCTGCTCCGGACTGCACTGTGTGAAGCTGCCGAGCCGAGTATTAACCTAAAGCAGCGAAATGCGAACGGTCGACACTTCCCGCTCTTCACCTGCTTAGTCCGGCTCGGAAGACGACAAGAAGGCATTACCAAATCTGACGCGTACACTCGGTTGGAAATGCTGCCTCCGGTTGTGGAGTACGTAAAATTCTCGTAGTTCGGATAAACTGACGGGGGCCTCGCTGATGCCACGATATAGCGGTCACTGTTTCCGCCATGGTTCAGCGGCCGCAAAAAAAAACAAAAAAAAACGATAACGATGACGAGAGTGACAGCGACAGTGACACGGGTGATGTCGCTTTCCTTTTCAATCTCCACACAAACTGATTGCA
This sequence comes from Amblyomma mixtum, assembly GCF_055824585.1. NCBI lineage: Eukaryota > Metazoa > Arthropoda > Arachnida > Ixodida > Ixodidae > Amblyomma > Amblyomma mixtum. Next base: position 257,045,128 of record NC_143012.1, on the reverse strand, counting down.
GGCAGTGAAGATTTCCAAAGTTATATAGTAGTAGTAGTAGTAGTAGTAGTAGTTGTAGAAGACCTTTATTCGACCATTATTTACAGACCGAGCGTTTTGTCGGTCTGGTCCTCAGGTTTTGCCACTTGCCACGGTGGACAGGTTGTGATGACGTCACAAGGTCACGTGACCTAGGTGGCAGGTGCGACACCTGCTTTTCCTCTAACAACGTCGCCGCCGCCACCGACCACAACGGCGACGACGCGGGATTTTTTGCAGAACGGGAGCCGTGACTGACATGCATGCATAGAACGACTGTCATAAACATTGTGTCATGTATTTACAGTGCGTCACCCATGCCATGCAGATACACAGATATTCCACTTTAATCGCATAGCAATATCGTGAATAATAAAGCATAACCAACGTAAACAATGCAAAACAATGTTCACAGAGTGCTAGCGCACCTAATTCGCATTTGACCTAACTACGCGAATCGACCGTTAACTTTTTGTTCGTCCAGCGCCTTATGTAACAACCCCTTTTGGGCCTTTAAGGTAAGGTAATGATGTTGAAATGAATAATCAGGCTTTGCGACTAAGAGTTGCAATGCATCTTCTCAAATCGCCACTGGAAACAACGTGACAACTTTTTAAAGGGGTACAGGCACCCAGATTTCACCAGGTTCTGTTTTGTTGTGGTTGTCGATAACGGTGCGAAAGTTCTAGGAATGACAGAAATATGCGCCCCGGTGTATTGGGCGCAGGGGTGTGTGTGTGTGTGGGGGGGGGGGGGGGGGGGGGGGGGGGGGGTCACTATAATTACTTTATAGGCAGAGGACAGAGGAATATCCGGCTTTTTCCGCAGCCGTCGTGATCGCTTTGGCTCAGGTGGCTGCGACGCGCTCCTATATTCCATCTAATTATGCGCGCACGATGCCGTGGTAACGGCCTGGTTGGAGCCAGTCCACAGGTCCGTGCATTTCCCCTTCCTCTCTTCGTACAGTCGCTTACACTGTGCGTTATGAGGACCTGCAGGGAGTATCAAAACGCGGAAATCTATCAGTCGGGCGCGAATCCCTTCAAACCCATGACTGACCGCTCCACCTAGGAATGCCTCCATCCACTAGGACACGCACGCATCCCCGATCCCTCAATCTTCTCTTGGGAGTTTGCACAGTCCGATTCTGACATGCAGAAGCAGCAGTAGCTGATTCGGTGCCAGTGCCAATGGCGCCTTGGACTGAGGGCTCCACCCGAGCAAGCCACTCCACTAACGCTCTAAAGAAGTTTTCCTCTCTCTCTTAAATTTAGAAATGTACCACCGCGGTGGCTCAGTGGTTAGCGCTTCCCGGGTTCGAACCCGAACACGGCGGCCGCAATTCGATGCAGGATAAACGCAAAAGGCGACCGTGCGCTATATCAGTGCGCGTCAAGATCCCCACCTGCTCGAAATTACTCCGGAGCCCTTCACTACGGCACGTCTTTCTCTCTTTCACCCCCACCTTCTTCCCTTTCCTCCCGGTGCGGTTGAGGTGTCCACGGAGAAGTGAAACAGTTAATGCGCCATTTCCTATCCTGAAGACGAATTTCATTTTTTTTTCTTTTTTTTCGGGACTCAAGTGGCCGTCAGCGGTATTTTTGGTTGCGCAATGGCGCAGTCACGGCGTTACTGCATCGAGGCACCCTACACGGCTCCGCCTGGGCAGCACGGGTTCTCTTTTGGCGACGCCGCTCATTACCATACAACCGCAAGAGCCGCCTTGTCGAGTATCGCGATCTCCGCGCACGCACCTGTTCAATGGGGAAGCGAGAACGTGCGCGTACACTCGCAGTGAAACGTACAGACGTGCTCGAATCTCGGAGGGCTGGCAAACTCTTAGAGGCGCGCCCAGAGGCTCAATGGGGCGCTCAGAATGACCAGAGAAACATCTCGCTGGGATTCAGAGCTTTTTGATCGTACAAACTGCGAAAGGCACCGTATAGGGCCCGCATAATTTGAAGGCTAGTGGGTTTCAACGCTACTTGAGGCATTCAGATGAACCGTTACTCTTGAAAAAAAAAAAAAAAGTTGCTGATATGCGGCAGAAACTTGTTACCGTGCTCATAAGAGGCGCCCCTTTGTGCTAATACTGGCGGCTGGTTTTGTCCGTATTTTGATTTAGTGTTTCCTAACTGAAAGTCTTGTAAAACTGTAACACGGCTTGATTGATGACATCACTGTCCTTAGCTTTCCGGGCCTAATACGAAATAACACTTTGACTGCAGCCTTGTGTAGTCTGCGTCAGGCTGCAGTCAACATCGGTGGCTGATTGGCGGGCTAAATTTATTAATAATTTAAAACGCCTTTAACGCGTCAGCTTCAACTGAAACACAGTGGAAGCAGTGCTTGTATTACCAGGAATAGTTGGACAGGCTTCGCATAGCGCCAAAATTTGGTGACCCTTCTCCTATTAACGCGATAAGGTTTACAAGCGATGCGAATGTTTTAGGAACTGTCAAGGAATGATTGAGTGCCATGGCCCTCATATAGCGCGGTTAGAACGGCTGAAGCTTATACAGTGTTGAAGGGCAGACAAGACTTGCTAGTCAGGGCAGAACCTCGTGCAGAATTCTTGATCAGTAAGGGCATACCTAGCAATGCTGTCGAATTCTAGAGCTCAAGCGAGAAGGTCGCTGCAATGTATACTTGAACTTAATAAGTTCTTAAAATTGATAGTAGTGCTGGCATCCAGCTCATTCAATAGCCAGAGGACCCGCGTAATACCCGAATGCGGCTATCATCTTCAATGAACCGTTCTAAAACGCGTTGCCCCCTTTCCTGCGATACATCTCATGATTGCATGCTATCGGTGAAAAGAGACTAGCATTTTTTTTTTTTTTTTTACCGTGCAAAGAAAAAAGCTCGCAAGAACAATTTCATCTCCTGCAAGTGCGCAAGCGGCAGCGGGATAACCCTCGAGTAGATATTTCCTTTTCGATAACCTATGCTATCGTAAGCATATTTCTTCCTGAGCCTTGTCTAATCTCTAGTTTTCCGGCAGCAATCCTGACTGAAACGTGTAATGCGTGACTGAAACCCTTTATCGATGCGATCGCAAAAGCGCGCAGTGTTCTTATCGCCGTTAACAAACACATATCGTGGCCCATTGTTTATTGTAATGCAGCAGACGGGCGCGGTCCAGCTATAGTGCTCCGCAGGAGGCGAGAAAGACTATCGCTCTCTGTTCGCGAGACACGCCTGTCGAAGCGGTGCTTGAGCTACCTCGATTACGCACTGCAGCAGATTGAATCTCCGCTGCTGTCACCAACCTCGCCTCTCACACTATTACTTGTGATCTTGGAGTAATGTGGTTGAAATGCAGCAGTGCACCTGAAACAGTCCTACTTGACGGTTGCTACAAGGTCGCAACAGTTACCCTGGATTCACCCATAGACTCAGTGAGACATCAGTCCAGAGAGAGATACAGAGAGGGGGAAAGGCAGGGATGACATCAGTCCAAATTTGTAGAAAACATCCCATGGCGCATGTTCTTCTCTTTCACGATTTTTTTTTTTTTTGTGGGTATCGACTGACTCAACGTACAGCCACCAACTGCCAGGTAGTCAGAACCGAGAGAGTTTTAGATGCCTGTTTCACCTTGAGGCAAGTACTCTCGAGCATGCTCGTGTTTCTTACGAATCGTCAAACATTCTGGACGTAATACTATAGCCAGTAACCCTGAGCTCTTACCGTCAATCACCTGAGTTCTGGCGCCCTCTGGGGGAGCGAGCGGAAATTTGGTCTGTTTCAAGAAAGGCTGGTTGAAAACACATTTACGTTAAAGTGGCAGCGCGATTCGCTTTAGCGAGGCGCCAACTGCGCATTTCGAAATGGCAGACGTACGCTTTCACTTGTTGCCAACAGGAACAGCGCTTGCGGGGTACCAACTGGCGGCTGGTTTTCTAACCAGAGAAGCACGGGAGAGGGGTAACTGGAGGAGAGGCGGTGCGCATGAGCGGAGTTGTCACGTGAGAAAGGTGGTTTACTTACCAGCGCAAAATCAGCTGTCATGAGGGTAATACGCATGCCACATGTCTAGTTTGCTCACACATCTCGCCAAACTTTTATGATGACCATGCGCTTGTACCGCAATGCAATTGCAAGCTTTTCTGCCGTCATTCCAGTCTAGTTTCCAGTAACTTTCATGTAGTCAATTCTCTGATCTTGAGCCCCGTTTTTTTCCTCCTTAATTAATATTCGACCTAAAGCACAACCATTAGCTTGACACCAGTTTACCCTCTTCTCTTGGCCCTCTTCACTCAACCAGCCGCCGCGGTGGCTCAGTGGTTATGGTGCTCGGCTGCTGACCCGAAAGACGCGGGTTCGATCCCGGCCGCGGCGGTCGAATTTCGATGGAGGAGAAATTCTATAGGCCCGTGTGCTGTGCGATGTCAGTGCACGAAAGAACCCCAGGTGGTCGAAACTTCCGGGGCCCTTCACTACGGCGTCCCTCATAACCTGAGTCGCTTTGGGACGTTAAACCGCATAAACCAAACCAAACCAACTTCCTCACTGCACCCTGACCTATCCCCCGTCGTGGGTGCCATGTCACTATGTCAGTAATGCAACAACATTAGCCGCGAGAGGCTATTACTGCAAGCCAGCGGGAAGCGAAGCTTATCTGTGGGCGCCGCCGCCGTTTCAAATCCTGTTCAGGGCTGTCGCTATTTTTTTTTTTTTTTATGATGGATATCATTCGGACGGAAGTTTCGAAATATCCATATGGGGTAAGTTCGCCAGCATGTTTGGCCTCAGGTTCGGATGAGGTTCGCCTGAATATGCCGAGGATGATAGCTAAATGCACTCGATGCTGAAAAGTGATTTCCTAGTTTCTTTCATATGAACAGTGAACGCAGGGTGAAAGTTAGTAAGAAATTTGATTGAGAGACTATTTCTTCTTAGTTGATTAGCCCCATAAGGTGGAGCCCTTGGTCGAGGGCCCCATTAACTACTGCAGTCCGGCTTACCCGGTCGACCAGATTTCGCTGGTCGTCCAGGTCAGTGCTGGAAATAGCGATTTCCCATTGGCAGAACGGGGTGGGATGTAGCTGCTGGGGGAAGGGAAGGAGGGTAGCTGTTGGGTGGGGGTTTGGAGCATTCCCATCTAGAGTGATAAAGGGTTGGTCGTCCTCCGCAGGATGGGCGTCACACTGAGTACTTGGTAAGGTAGAAGGTGTGCCTGAGCGAGAGAGAGAGAGAAACTCTTTAATGAAATACAGAGAATTTAGCCGGCGTTTAAAAATCGCTGGCATGCGTAGGGAGGGGAATTTGGTAGATAAAGACTGAAGGAGAGCAGTGTGGAAGAGGTAAAAAACACGAAGATAAAATGCGGCCATGAAATGGGTACTGAGCGCAAGGCTGGCGAGCGTGTAAAACCCGTGAATTCCGTTTTAATGACTGCGGTGTCTGTCTAGTGCCAAGGTTAGAAACAAGCAAGGGTTTCGAACTTTGACTCAGAGTCGGAGCTCTGTTCAGCTGCAACGGTGACAGTGAACAAGAAAGTTTCATGGCTATTTAGAGAACAATTAGGAGGTTTCAAGAAGCGTAAGCATTCATACTAGTGCCCAAACAAATATAACATTAAAGAATTTTAACTGGCGACAAGCGTTTGCTATGTTGCGCAGATATCACCACGAAGAACTTCAACTGTTTTCTTAGTTGTTCCTAAGATGCAAAAATCTTGTTTAGAGGCGAATAATGCGGGACGGGAGCCGAACCTTAGCGTCACGAGTGTTGGACATCCAGATAATGCTCCAATTCCACAAGGCAGTTTTTTTTTTCATTTGTTTTTGCGTCATAGCTAACGGACATAGAAATGTGGACTCTAGAAAAAAATATGTGCCGATATTTCTACGAGGCTATACAAGATCGATCCCTTTCAAGAAAAGAACAAAGTTGTCTTTTAGACTACAAATTACACCCAGCCAAATCTTTGACTGGCTCGGGTTTTGCATTGATAAATGCACCTTGTAAAAGGTTTCTTTTGGCTAAACCGCTAGCATATTCATGCTGTAATTTGACGCGTGAGGTGGCACTTGGAGGTCTCTTTTTTTTTTCACGTGATATTCGACTGGATTATACTTGCCTGCTTGGATAAAATTATTAGAAATCCTAATCGTGCGCATCTACGAAGAGCCAAAACAAGCGGCATAGGCAGCAATGGTTCTCGTCCATATGGTCTCCTCCTCTGGGTAAACTACCACTCCTTTCATGGCGGACAAGTCGTTTACCCAGAGTAAGCGCAAACTGCCGCCAGAACCATTGCTGCGTATTCCGCTTGTTTCGGCTCTTCGTAGTGGCAGACGATGAATATTTCTGATAACTTTGATCTAAACACGGAAGTACTCCAATCAAACATTATATGAACAAAAAAGAACCACGAAATGCCACCTCACGCGTCAAATTACAGCATGAATATGCCAGCAGTGTAGCCGAAAAGAACCTTTCACGAGGTGCAGTTAGCGATGCAACACCTGAGCCAGTTAGATTTTTTCGGGTGTACCTCTCTTCTGACTGGGAATACGGTAACATTTGCTTTTTAGATGTTTAATTTTATGCGGCTTAATAAGGAAAATAGAAACGATCGTTTAAGGATTGTGTAAACATGAAGGTAATTGCATCATTGCCGGCAATATAGGCTGACTTCTTTCACTAAGCATACGCGTCAACAAATGCCAAGCGTGCTTTCTACACAAATACAAACGAAAATCTTTCACAACGAACGGAAAAAACGAGGCAGTGGTCAGACTTTCGATGTGCAAGGAGGATGTGAAGCAGGAAACAGATGTTCAGCAGGAAAGTAGGAGTTAACTTTTGAAGGGTGGCTGGTTCGTGCCGGTCGGATGCTCGTCGCGACAATGACGCGTTGGCCGATGATCGTGGACGGTGGTTAGCGGGACCTAGATCACTTCGTATCTTATCCGGCGACACGTTGCCGGTTGGGGCAGTCACTCCAACTTCTTAACGAACAAAACTGGTTTATAAAGGACGGGACAAACTACAAGGCAGCTTAAGAAAAAGCGGTTTAAAAGCAGCTGAGACCGAGACTCTGCGCTTTATTTTTATTTTGTTTACTGACATGACGGAAGCCAACTCTCACCGAAACCAAGGAGCATAGGTTTGCATAGGGGCATATATATTAAGGCTGCAGCCTTTAATGCCTCATCGTTGTCGACAGAAGGTTGTCAGCAGAGGTGTGACGCTTTTCTAGTCGACCAGAAAAAAAATATCTTTGTGCACGATGGGATTGGAACCACCGTCCTTTCGTTCCGCAGCCACGCGTGCTAATGGCTAAGCTACTTCCTGCCAACGCATATGTGGTTCTCCTTGTCTAGGACGGTGGAGAGTGTTTGCAGAAAAGCGTCGAATCAGACGGATGCCTCCCGAACGCCCTCCAGTGTCTCCAGCATTTAAGATTCACAAACAGTTGTGCACTTAATTAACATCTTAACCACAAATCAATGACGCAAGCAGCAACACCGCGCTAAACGCTTTCGCCTCACCGCACTTTAGGTCAACAAAGCGCCCCCCTGATTTTGTTTTATAATTTGTAGTTTTTAATCAATGGGAGATTAATAAAAGCAGAAGAAATAACAGCCACATGCCACCGGTGGGATCCGAAGCCATGACCTCCGAATTTCGCGTCCGATGCTTTACCAACGGAGCTACGGCGACGGCGGTCCAGTCTTCTGCTTTCGGAAGTATTTATGCGTAGTGTAACCCAACCTTGAGAGTGTTCACCAGCGCCACCCCCGTCCAAAACGGCAGACGTAGTACGTCCTGTATCATCGCAAGTACCACGTAGGAACGTGGTCGAACGGTGAGGGCGGAATCTGTGCGCTAATCCTCTTATGCTAACTTTGGCATCAAGACTGTGAGATTCGAGACCCTCGTTAAACTGGTGGCTGTTGACTTCCGTCATGTATGCCATAGTGAGCACCTCTTTCCATTCCCTTGTGTGGGGAATTCTTTGTTTACAACCCACTTTAAAACCTTCGGTATTTGGACGGAACTTTACTATCTCTGCTTTCGTCCAAGTTCAACCAATAGCAGTGCAATAGCAAGATACATGCGAGTGGGCGGGGCTCAGGGCTCGCTAGAGCCAGAATCAGTGTTGTACCCCGTACCTCCGGGAACGTGCAGGGCGCATGGTTTCGCTAAGTGTACAACCCATCGAAGCGCCCCCGCCTAGGCTTTACTGTGTCCGCTGATGGTAAAAAAAACCATCATTTAATTGGACAGCCGGGTCGTTTAAAACGCCTCCGACTTTAATGACGACCCCACTTAAACGCTCATCCGTTATCAACGTCAAAAGTTCTTCGGCCCTTTGCGACCGTGACGTTCAAGGAATCACTCCCCATTTCGCCCCAACGTCTTGGACAGCTTCCGAAGCGCGCGGCGCGCCGGCATTGTTCACAACCCTCGCGACTCCGTCGGCTCCTCGGCGGGAGGGCGAAACTAGCCACCGGCACCGTATGCTCCTTATTGGCCGAATTTTCTTGCGAAAGCAACACTACGCTAGTCGCCGAGCCATTTTGCCGAGCTGAGGAAAGGCCATACTGCGCATGCGCGAGGAGCAGTGACGTCACACGGCACGCCGCCGCCGTCGCTGCGCGGGTCAGAGGTGCCGCCGCCACGCTCGCCAGTTGCGCATGCGCAGTAGCGGCGCATAGCTAGCGTGCCGGGGCTACCGGGGCCGCTGCCGCGCGCTCTCCATAGCCTCTCTTCCTTTCCTCTCTGCTTTCGCAATCCGCCAGGTTTAACTAGAGCTAAACCACTGCCAATTTTTTATTTTCGGTACTAACACTGCGCGCGGTGTCAGAACCATGCAGCGCGATGTATTTCCCAATGCTTGGTGGATAAATTAAACTACTGCGCAGCGCTGTCAGTGTCGATTTCTTCCGGTCGGTATCTCGTTTACACATCACGAGTGGGAAATCGCGTCATTGCCGCCTTTCCCGCGTGTGCCCGAAATCTGTTTTATATCATCACACTGATGCCGCTTAAGATATGTCCTATAAATCACTCAAGGTTGATCGAAGGTACTGTAAAGTTAGTGTAAAATATCAGAAGTTTCCTGAATTTCCCTGCCTTCGAGGCAAGCCCGTGCGCAAACCCTTCGGCAATGCCTTCAAAATTCAGTGTCTCTGCTAGTTTATGTGAGGTGTGAGGTTGTTAGCGGGGCCGTATGAATAGAGCTTATTAACAAAAATTTTATAATGCTAAATTTATTATTAAGGCCCTAGTTTTGTTTCATAATTTCGTTGGATGTTCAAATATATATATGTAGTCGCTTTGAGTGTACGCAATGTAAAAACTGATCTGAGGGAAGCAGGTCGCCTCTACCTTCTCGACGAGAGTTTTATGTGGAAACCACGAAAAAAAACATCTTTTTTCTGAAGAGAGTTCATGAAGTGTATTGTGAATAAAAGTCGTTCACTCTGTTTTCTTTATAGCTGACTCTGCAATACTAACGTAATTAAATTTTCCACAGTTACGCAGAATATCAGCGGACAACCTTGTATACAGCCCGAGTTGCGATTCCATTTTCCGGACGCAGGCGTTTCTCCGCCGTCGCAGCACTTACACGGAGCTGGAGCAGATGTAAAGGCAGTGACCGAGCGCGAGTTTTCCTCTTTTGAAGAGCACAGTTTCAAGCTTCTTTCACAATAGCTTGCCACTAATACCTAGAATTTAGATTTTTTTAAAAACTTAAAGCTGGCTTTGCAACAAAGTAATGCCACTGGAGGTGGGCACCAGAAAACAGGTGAGCCGTGTAAACTAGTAAGCTGGTCAAATAAATTTTTATGGACAAGCTACCAGAACGCAGTGAGGCATCTAGCTTTAATTAGAGATTTCTGGCTGGCGGTTAGTAGCAGCCATATTAGTTTTTAGAACTTCAAGAACGCGACGGTATGTAGTCGGATGCAACTCCAGGAAAAAGCGGCTTTTCCCCATCAAAGGAACCCCCTTCCAGCCAATAGCGTCGGCCGATCCTCCTGAACCTGAGCGCGACCATGCAAGGAGTGGCGTGACAGGACAGGGAGGGGATTATCCCCTTTCGTCTGTCACTCCCGGCATGGTCACAACCTGCAGGTTCCTGAGAACCGGCCGACGCCATTGGCTGGAAGGGGTCCCTTTGATGGGGAAAAGCCGCTTTTTCCTGGACTTGCATCTGTCTATAGTCCTGGAGCAATGTCCAGCGGACCCGGTGGTAGAGCTGAGCATGGCGTTGCGGAGTCCGCGCACTATCCGGGAGCCTGGCAGGGTAGCCGTGCCTGATGCGCACGAAACATCGTCGTCTCCTCCTGCGCATCCGACTGCATGCAGCTCCGTACGTCGCTGCTACGACATCTCTTCATCGCGAGTAAGTTTTGTTCTTTCGGCCATTGGTCGACTCTGCAGCATCGTGGGCGCAGAGAGGCAAGTGATAACAACGCAGCATCCGGGTTCAGCAGGACTGGGGCATCCGCCACCAAAAAGTTGAATTTCTTATCGTCCTGTAGGTGGAGTGCGCAGGTCGCATCGCTGCATGCTACGGGCAAAATGAGCGCTCTCTCTCGGCCAGCCCGTTCTCCTTCGTTAAGAAGGGCGTACGCGTTGTTCCGCAGCGACCATGTTGCGTAAGCTTGTTTGGCTCCAGGCGGCCGCTGGTGCGAGGATGGAAAGGGATCGACTGGCGTGCAAGTGCCCGGCCGGAGAGTGCGAGGATGGCGTGCGCTGACACGGGTGCGCCTAGGGAAGAAGAGCCTGCGGACGACGCCTGGGAGCAGCGCGCGGACGTCCTTCGACCGATGACCGCGCCGCTGCTTGACACGGCGTGCGCATGTGTGTCGATGCGCGGCCGATAAGGACGCTACCGGCGGGGGGTGGCCGTTTGGTGACCCCCGGTGGGGATGCGCGGATTTGGAGCGCAATTAATGACCAGGCGGAAGCGCAAGGACGCCGGGGCGCTATGGGCCAATAAAAGGGGGCCACCGCGGCGAGCGCCATAAATCTGCCGGCCGCTTATCGGGCCAGCGTCCAAGGCGAGCGGCCGCCTGACCCTGGCGTGCCCGCGCGCATCCCGCCGCCGCTTCCGTGCGCGCCGAGCCTGCTCCGGGCCGGTCTGCCCACTTTCTCGACGTGTTTCCGCCATGGCCGTCGTCTCCGCAAGGGGCGGGGCAGCGATAGTGTAGTGCCCGGGATTGCATTCGCCGGAGACGGCTGCTCGCGGAACGAGTGCGGCTGCGAGACAGTCGGCCGCAGCCGATCTGGACACAGAGGCGTCACCTCGTGGCCGCCTAATGAACACGGCGAAGGACGCACCGCCGAGGGAAGGCGGCATTCTTGCTGGGGCAGCGACCGTCATTAGCCATCGCGGGCGCTCGGTGGTTCGTAGGTTCGACTCCCGCATGCCCGCGCACAATGGCCGCGGCGTGACCCCTCCGCAGATGGGGGTCGCTCGCTGGAGGCGTCGCGCTAATGGAACCCTGCCGTAAGGACGCCGTCACGCCTCGTTAATGGGGCAGCACCGCGGGGGCGGTGTCGCTCTTCCGCGGCTCCTCCGAGAAGCGCGCGCGCTTTGCGCCGGCCTCGATCCGCTGGCGCTGGCCGAGAAAGCGCTTCCGGATTAGCCGCTGCGACTAATCCGGGGTTATCGCTACCCCGAGGGCCGGCCGCCGAGGAAGCGCTCGCCCGGCGAAGGACGCGATGCGCCGGCCGATAAGGCGCCACCCGACCTGACAGGTGTCGCTGCTGGCAGCGCGGCGTCGCTCGCCTTGAAGCCAGCGTAGTGCTGCTCCTCAGCGCGCCTCTTCTCTCGCTCGCAGCGGCCGCATTTCGGTGCTCCCCGCTAACCCCCCGCCAGGTGGCAGCCGAGGGGTAGGGTGCCTCGGTGCCCGGCCTCCGCTGCGCTGGCCTTTCGAGGCACCCTACCGAGGGGGTTGGAGAAGGGCTGCGCGCTTTCTTCAGCCCCGAAATTCCACTGGGTGGAACATCGCCGCTGTTCACTCAGCTGGAACTATCATATTTAAACAGTTGTGGAACGTTGACCGTGTGTTTTATCTATTGAGTACAAAGCTCACTTTTGCCAGTACCGTTGCAGCCTTTTTACGCACTGTTGTTCGTTGGATTGGTTTAGAGCAGGTATATCTCATGTGGGGTGTTCACTTCTTGTGATCATCATTAATTATCCGCTTTTGCTACTAATCGAAGCACCATTTCTTTTGAGGCACATTCCTCTGCCGCTGCTTTTAGTCTCTTCCTCTCTCATGCTATGTCCTTTTCCATAACGCTGGCGTGCTCTCCATTCAAACTGAAAAGGCCAGCTTTACTTACCGCGCTCGAGTTCATGCTTCGCAATCGAACGAATGCCGCCAGTCACCTGCCCTCACCGAAAACTTTACAATTGCAAACGAAGCATCGATGCTCTAGATGCAACCAGCATCCACGGTGGGGGGAACGAATGCCAGTTGCAGCTAGCCTCAAGGCCATTCTTTGCGAAGGTGCGACGTTACGAGTCGCTGATCAGCCCTTTATAAAGGTTTCTAGAAACCGGAATCAAATCATTTTCCCTCTTTCGGCCCAACACAGCGGGCAGCCCCGGCGAGAAAGTGCGCCTCCCGTACCCCTCGCTTGAGCTTCCGAGTGCAGTTCACCGCCAACCGTTGGACTGAGCGCATTCAGCAGGACTCGCACAACTGCGTTCAGTTACTGCCGCTGTTCGCGTCAGCCGCGCTATTCCCACACATTTCCTTAGCTCGTCTGACTCCCGACCGCCTGCGGTCCCCCTAGCCCACGACTTCTTTTGGTGCGAAATCACTAGACAGCGGGGTCAAACCCAACCAAGAATCTTGTGTGAAGCTCGGAGTAACTCGGGTAACTTCGGGTTAGTTCGGAGGATCATCGGGCCAGCTGCAGCCAATGGGAGGAGGGCGTCGCGTCAGCTGCCGCCGAGTGGAGAGAGGGTGTGAAGATGAAGAGTGAGAAACGCGGTTGCGTGCACATGCAGAAGTCAGAAAGAAGAGGCAAAGAATGAACACATGCCTTCGCACGTCTACTCGGTTTAACTACGTTAAAACACTACCACTTCTTTCAACTCGAGCTCGACTCGAAGTTTGTTCTGTCGTCGGCCGACCTTAGGGTGATAATTAGGTCTGGTCCGATTAAGTCTAATCAGTTATGCTGCCTTGACGGAAGCGATTAAATTGGAGACAAATGGTAGGAAAACCACTGAGTGTATACTGTTCCAGGAAAGGTCTGCCGTTAGTACTTGCACGCACCGAATGCGCGTTTTGACATTTTGTTTTCCGCGCACTGACCGAACGTGTCCGTCCACGGAGAACTCTCCAGAGGGCTGTAAGACTACATACCTCAGGATACTGAGACATACCCGGTCGTTCCACAAACCTCGCACAGCGAACGGAAGGGTTCCTACCGTCGGCCACGACCTTTCTATCTCCGTGGCCCCGACGCGAGCTGATGGGGTTGCTTTGCGCGGTCGTCGCAGCGCCGAGGGCTCGGTCGGTCGCGCTTTCGTCCTTTCGGGACGCGCGCGTTCGTTCTTCGAACCGTCGTCCCCTTCCTCCCTTTCTGTCTGCCCGGAAGCGGAGCGACCTTGGCCCGTGACTACGGTAGCCCGGCTCCGGGCGGGCCGCTGTTGCGTCACGTTGACGATAAGGAGCGCCGATTGTGCGATATGGGACCGCGGACAAAGGCGCGCCATTAAGTGGCGCGCGATAATTGACTCCTCCGGGTGATTATCGGCGCGATCTTTCGCCGGCCGCGTGTGCGCGGATACGGGCCGCGCTGACCTTTCTCCGCTCGGTCGCCGCGAGGCTTCCGCTCCATGTGACCGAGGAGGAATTGGGCCCTGATCGGCGCCGAGCTGAGGCGTGCGCGCGCGCGCGTGTGCGTGAATGTTAAGCGTAGCCAAGCGCGCACTCTCTTGATAGGCTTTCGGGTGTTAACTCTTTAACTACCAGGTTAACCCTGGACTCCAAGAAATCTTGAACTACCAGGTTAAACGAGGAATCCAGTTAAAAAACAACAAATGCTATGTCTTACGAGTTCAGTAGCCAGACAAAAAAAATTCTGTTCAGAAATTGGTTAGCCTCCCTAAAAGTTTGAAAAGTCGGTATGTCGGAAATTTTTGACTCTAGGCATATGATCTATTTTGCATAACTAGCCCGAGCTTTGTGGGAGACTAATGATGCATCACCTGCTGGGAACCCTGATATGACTACAACCCCCGTTATGTTTGTTTGTGTGTTTGTTCTTTTTATTGTTATGCATGTTCCCATCATCGCCGTTGTGCCCCGCCGCGGTGGCTCAGCGGCTACGGCGCTCGGCTGCTGACCCGAAAGACGCGGGTTCGATCCCGGCCGCGGCGGCCGAATTTCGATGAAGGCGAAATTCTAGAGGCCCGTGTGCTGTGCGATGTCAGTGCACGTTAAAGAACCCCAGGTGGTCGAAATTTCCGGAGGCCTTCACTACGGCGTCCCTCATAGCCTTAGTTGCTTCGGGACGTTAAACCCCAATAAACCAAACCAAACCATCATCGCCGTTGTAAACCAATATGCCCCCCCCCCCCCCCCCCCCCTTACGTAATGCCTTCGGGCCTTTAAGGAAACAATAAATGAAATGAACTAATGCGAAGGCTTGTATTCGTAATGAAAATCGCGCGAACAGCAGTTCTTGCTTGTACAGAGATGCAGGTCGCATCTGAAGCAACGAAAGATCTGTCTGGCCATTATAACTCAATCTTTGCCTCCCTGTTATTTGACCGCGTGACGTATTCAGTGTCGTCTGTTCTAGTCTGCCTCGCACGTTCCTGTCCACTATTACGAATAACGAACTGAAATTGTCGTTGTGTTTTGCCACTGTAATCCCCGTCGGCATTAATCTCTGTACCCATAATCAACGATTTTGTTGTCTAGACTGTGTGATGACAGTGCACGTTCAAGAACACCAGATGGTCGATATTTATCCGGAGCCCTTTACTATGGCACCCCTTTCTCTCTTTCCTCTTTCACTCCCTTCTTCGTCCATTCCCTTACGGCGCGGTTGAGCTGTCCACCGAGAAGTGAGACAGTTACAGCGCCATTTTCTTTCCTCAAAAACCACTATTTTATATTTTTTTTAACGGCTTGCGCCACTCAATACGTCTGCTTAAGCACGGAAATTCTTCTGTATGAACGCACTTTGTTTAACGCATACGGAGTGGCGCGAATGCTCGTTCTCGCGTCACTTATCCAGTGACTCTATTCTCGCTAAACTTGGACAAATCGAAAACCAAGTGGTGATTCACTAAAGGCAAGGATTTTGAGGCGTCTGCATGGTGCCCACACAGGCAATCGTGAAGAGCGCAGAGAGTGTAGATGAGCTAATCTTCCTCCAACACTTCTGACAAAATGAGACACGAGCAGTCATGGCCCTGTGACCGCCATCTTTGAGACCGGAAGCACACGAGGGAAAGCTTGGCGTTTTTGCTAATCCGCCTATCACTCCGAACTAGAATGTGGGAGCTTTGGGAGAGAGAGATAAGTTTAATGATATAAGAAGAGCAAAGAGGTCGGCCGGAAAAAAAATGGATGTCTGTTCTGCTACTCTGCACTGGGGAAGGGAAATAGGATAACAAAGAGGGTCGTTTTGGATGGCGATGTGATGAGAAGAGAGATGAGAATATGTGCACGCACATTTGATGGCATCATAACCGCGAGTCGAGGCCCGTGTAGCTCGAAAAACGGTAAAACGCCCGCATTGCCTGGACTGCTTGCCAACTGTCTTCAGAAAGTGGCCTGCTATCTAAACGCTTCAGGGAAGCGGCCAACTTTAAGAATCCATCATGGTGTATGTGATGTCACAGGTAGCCCATGTATACGCATCCTCAGGTTGTATACAGCGACATATATTTCCATCGGAAGGTGCTGGCTACTGGAGACACACTGACATCATAATTTTTATCCAAGCTCCATGCGGAAATGAGTACTGGACGTACATTTGCTCCGTCGCGAATTGCGCGTTGGATATTTTTAAGAGTCTTTTCTGTTCGTTGGCATACGATGCGTTTCTAGGACCGCGCTAAGTGTGACAGAGGCACCTACACTGCCAGTGGACACCGGGCATTCGCACGCAGCTGCAGTCGCTTCTTCCCTGAGCGCTCACTCTGGCCGGGCATCCCTCCTCTGCGAAACGTCGCGGCGGCGGCCCAACGAGCGGGAATATCGTTCCGCAGGGCTGCTGGACGACGCGTGCGAAAGGGCGCCGTTCCGAGTTCCGTGCAGCGGCGGCGCGTGTTTGGGCTAATTGCGCCCCCCGTCGGCGGCGGCGGAGAGGAGCCAGCGCGTGGCCGGCGCCGTGCGAACGGGGCGGCGGAAGAGCCATTCTTCCTCGACGGAAAGCAGGTCACGCCGCGGCGCGGCTCCCACGTCAGAGGTCAGCGCTGACCCCTGACCCGCTTTGTTCGGAGCCCCCAGGATTAGAACAGGATCTGGGCGCGGAGATTTGATTAGGGCCGCGCTTCCTCCGAGACCCCGGCGGCACGGTTGCTCCGCCTCTCGAGGTCGCCAGTTCGACTCCCCCTGGGCACCCTCCGAGATTCGCTACGCCCCAGAAAAAAAAAAATAATAAGAGAAGTGGGGGGCGACCATCAGAGATGAGTCGAAAAATGGTTGTTATAACCCGTCACTTGATCCGAGCGTCATTTTGCAGCCGCGAACGGAATTGCGTGCATTCGTAGAGTAGGCGGATTAGCTGTGTGTGTAGTGAAACCCGCCGCCTGGCTGTGCGGGTGCAGTCTGGTAAATTCACATCCCAAACGCTATTTCGGCCGTGCCTCTGCGCTGCCAGCCCGCAGCTCGAAGGTACCGTTGACCATTCTGCAAGTTGTCGGCAAGGATATGGGGTATACAGGCGGAGCAGCTGCCGACAAAAGGCTAATTCCGCGCTCACATGTATCTTCGGCAGTTGCACAACAACGCGACAGAGCTCGGGTCTACTGGGGAATCTTATCGTGCGCGCTGCTTCCGTGGAGATTGGAGGTGAGTCACACCTCTGATGCGACGATTTCGCGAGCAGCTTTAACGGTAATATTCGCTGCTTCGCAAAGTTTGAAAGGGGTACGTACTTGCGCAAAAGACGGGACGAAAACGAGGAAACACAAACATGTACAATGCGCAAATTCCAGCGGTGTTTGCTTCCTTTGGAAGCAGTATGTAAGAAATCTTTCTTGGCAGACCGTGCTGGCAATGAAATTAACGCACGTGATGGCCGGGTCCAGAGTCTTCTGAGTAGACAGAACAGAGCCCAATGTAGGAGAATGATGCTCAATTAAAACTCTAATCTGGGCGAGTTGGTTCATAGCTTGAAAGGGGTACATACTGCATCCAAAGGAAGCGAACACCGCTGGAAGTTGCGCAATGTACATGTCGTTTGTGTTTCCTCGTTTTCGACCTGTCTTTTGCGCAAGTACGTACCCCTTTCAAGCTATGAACCAACTCGCCCAGATTACAGTTTTAATTCGCAAAGTTGTCTAGCGATGTTGGAGGAACGCCTCGGCGCGTGGGTCGGCAGCTGGCTGGGGCATTTGTTTACTTGCGGGTTGCTTTTTACTTGTCGGCTTCCGCGGAGTCGGTGTGTTGAGCAAGTTTCAGTGGACTTTGGAATTCGAGAATGTCCTTCGCGGTATACGGGCAAAAGTTGCTAGAGGGTGTGGGGATGTGTACAGCAGACGGGCGGATAGGTGACTGTAGGATGGTGTGCCTTCACTGCCGGCCTGCGTTGGTAGTCAGTTAAGTGGTGGCGAAGTATTGTCTCTCGTCCCAGGGAACCGAGGCAGGTTAAACGCTGCACATAGGCTGCCAACGCTTCTAGCGCACTCCGACGGTCAGAGCGTGGGGAAAAACAGAAGAAAGCAGACAAACTAGGAAGGAAGGCAGAAAGACCAGAAAAAGTGCGAGTGTGTGGCGGTGGAGGACAGACGGTGGGTGTGCCTAGCTGTAAGCAGTGCGCTTGGCAGCGTGGTTTGCTTGGGCAGGCTCGTTGTAGGCAGGCTGGTTTCAGCCGAAAAGTAGTCCGCCGTCTGTGGTCGACGCGTATTACGTTTACGTGCGGGGGCGGAGCAGGCGGTTTAGCAGCATGTATACGGGGCCAGCTGATGGAGCATCTACGCTTGATGGACTGAACTGTCTCGGGTTGGCTGGTCAAGCTGTATCGGCCCGTCGGGCTCCTGCAAATTAGTGCACACACAAACCGTACAACCAGACAAGGGCAGGTTTCGTTCAGACCCCATCGCGCTTCCGAGATCAAACGGTCGTCTTCGACTTGCTCCCGTAGGGTTCGCGCGAATAATGAATGACCTTTGTGAAAGCGCACCAACGGGGGTCGGGGCCTTACTTTAGAAGGCCGAGCAAAACTACGGGCAATGCAGGCCGCGCTGAACGACGGGCAGCTCCGCGAGCTTGAGAACCTCGCTGGGCTGAAACCGAGGGGCGATGAGCATCTCAAAGTGCGGACGCGGACTGCTCAACGCTCAGTATGAAACGTTTGAGATGAAACCAAATGACGGTCGATTTGCGTAGTTAGATTAGTTCGCTAGCAATTCGGTTTTCCCTTCGGTTCCGGTCTTCTATCTCCTGTGTTCACGGATGACAGTTATTCAGATAGCGATAATGGGTTAGTGCCCATATATGTGAGATTGTCATTGTCTACTTGATGTTCATAGATCCCCGGGAATCGTCATACCGCTCCTGGCTGAGTGCTGCAGCGGTTAAGCGGTGTGCGGGGCTTGTGAGACCCAACTTTCTCTTCCCGAGCAAACTCTCGCGATCAGTGATCGATTGAACTGCCGCCTGCCACAGTAGAGTGCACCTGGCAGGTTGTCCACAACCCGGTGGGCAGCCTGCCAGAAGACCGAAGACCGCGCAACAAACGGACAGACAACGGCTTTTTTTGTGGCCGGGAAAAGAAAGAATTTGGGCCGACAAAAAACGACAGGACGAAGGAAGTTACATAGTCGTGTCAACACAAAAAAACGTATTTTCAGGCGAAATGCAAGACACCCGTATGCTGTGCTATGTCAGCGCACGTTTGAGAACCACAGGTTGTCTGTGTCAATCCGGAGAGCTACAGTACGGCGTCCCTCACAGCCCATGCCATACCATACCGCGGTAGTCGAATTTCGATGGAGGCGAAATTCTAGAGGGCTGTGTACCGTGCGATGGCAGTGCACGTTAATGAACCCGTGGTGGTCGAAATTTCCGGAGCCCTTTACTACGACGTCCCTCATAGTCTGAGCGCTTTGGGACGCTAAACCCAAATAAACCATACCATACCATTCCAGGCACCTGTGGAGCTCATTGGCATGACAAGAGCAGCCGCCGGTCTGTTTTCTTCTTTTCTTGCTGCTGCTGTTCCCTATCTGACCACCGGTCTTTCCCGAGTCGTGTTTGCTTGCGCGATAATTGTAGAAAAGCGTCATTGCTTCTGCTGTCACTGGAGGATCCTCGGGTGACTCCATTCCCTCTCTGCGTTGTCCTGTGACTGACTGTTGCGTCCCGTGCTGCTCGCAGACCTGGCGCTGGCCCTGTTCGCCTCGGCGGCGGCGGCGCGGCGACTCGAGGCCCCCGGAGACCACCCGGCCCGGACGTCGCCCCCTCCGCTCTCCGGTGAGTGCCTGCGGTTCGCCACCAGTCTCGGTATACTATATACCGTGGGCCCCGGTCTGCATCAAGGTGCCTCCTTGACGGCCACAGTTGGTTTTCACAGGAACGAATTCAAGACACTCCCTGCTTTTCTCTACAAAAGCAAGAGCATAACTTGTAGGCACAGACATCACAAGTCCTCTTTCGTTGTTAGTTAAATAGTAGAAGGCTGGCTTACACTCTGATAACCTTTCTTGCTGATGAAAAACGCGTCGGCAAATTTATACATGCCACCTGGTCGCGGCTTCTCTTTCACTGCGACAGCAGTAGGGTGCCGACTAACGGAACGCTGGAGTTGTCCTGTGGCAGCAAAGGATTGAACTCTCCACCCTTCAGAATGTGTCCACCCGCCAGAAGCCCATTAGAGGAGTCCACCGCACGCACCCCTCCACCTTTGAGAAGCTCCACCCATCTGTCCTCAAGACACTCACCAGAAGCCAAGGAACGCAACAGGAGAACGAGAGAAATTTTCGAAAGGCGTATTGCTGAGTTGTGAAATAGGAATATGGTGAAAGGTATGGCCATTAGACAAAAGCGTTCGAAATAAGCATCCATCTCTTTCCTCTGTTTGCAGAAATTGCATATTTTATGATTTCTTTTAGCGATACATGCGGTTTTGTGCGGGAAACCGGCAAGCAAGCACGTCCCGACGGTTTGCACGCTGTACAAGAGATTGCGGCCAATTCACGGGGCTAATGTGAAGTAAATTGTATACCCGCTTGTGCTGCGGCACGGCCAAAAATAGTGCGCAAGTTTCGTGCCGAGAACCCGTCCCGGATTATGCTTGAAGCCCCGCATCGTGGGGCAGGCGTCGGCCTCCGCATCTCCGCTCGTCGGCCTCGCCTCCTTGGCGCGACGGAGAGCAGAGCGGGCGGTCCCGCTGCTCCGATCGGGCGCTGAGCATCTCGCTTCGTGGCTTGGGGGAGGGGGGGGGGGGGGGGGGGGGTATCACTACGGTAGCAACTTCGTGCCTACCATCACACTTGGGCAGATTTAAGTGGTCGGTTAATCAACAGCCGTGGTTCAGGTCACAAACGCCAAGAATAGGAAAAGAACTGCACGCTTTGCGTTTCGTGTGTTTCCGCTGTCACCTGGTCGACGCTGCCGCTGTCAAATCACGTCGTACAAGTGTTGCGGGTTCTCTCGCCGACGTCGCACTCTGCTCGCTCGGGACGGCGTATCGTCGATCCGTCGTCGCCTCCCGCGTTGCTGCATTCGTTGAGACGGATGCTCGGTGCTATATGGGAGTGGCTGCTTCCCGTTAACCCGCTCACAACGTTAAATCAATCAGCCAGTTAGGTCCTGCGTGTTCCTTGTCTTCGTCTGCGTGGATCTCGGTGAACAGCGGAAGGAGGGCAGCTAGACCAGCATGCACCTGTTCTGGGTTCTTCGCCATGCTGCCCCTGCTGGTACCCGTCTCCCAGTTTCTCTGCCGGCGCATGCGCGCGCGCGCCACTTGCAACTCTTTCGACCACGGCGGGAAGGAAGTGGCACCCCTCCCAGCGAAGAAGAGCGCCGGGAATCATGTTTTGCGCGAGAAGGCGTCTGCTGCTCTGCCCCGCGCGGCCTCCCAGTCACGCGGGGTCGTGACTGTGCGATATGGGCCGCGGCAAATTGGCCTCGCCGCTCGGAGGTGGGCGCGTGGGCGGCGGGGCAACGGCCCTCGCTCTCCTGCGGCTCACGAAGTCGGCCGGACTCCCGCCGCCGGCGACTCGAGCGCCGACGTCGGCGTCCACGTGACCAGGATACTGCCCAGGCGCCAGTGGGTATACTACTCCCTCCGGAGGGCTGATCTAGCTTGTCGAGTACGCGTCGGCGGCGCGCTAATCGTGTAGCTCGCGTTTATAATCAAGCACCACCACTTGGGACTGCGCAGAGTACCGAGTGCGTCAGGGACACACGCTGGTGCGGATTACGCGATTGAGTTGAGGCGAGGCGTGTGCTCATCCGTGGTCGCGGTCGCTACCTTAAGCGCAACTACTATTTTTTCTTTTTTTTTTGGCATACGCACATTTTAATGTGACTTTCACGATACGTTCACGCAGTCTTCTGATCCTTTATACCAAATTTTGCAGACGGGCGACGTTTTGTTTCAGTGCAAACTAATTTTAAATTGGTCCGATTCTTTGCCTCAATCCAACCTCGGATGTGTGGTGCCATGGGCTGCATGCCTGTTCGCTAAAGGAAATAAGAAGAACAATTGTGTTGTTTCTCCGTCATTTTAGACGCGTAATGATCGAAGCTGTAATTTACAGTCGCCGGATTATCCTTTCAAAGTGTACCGAGAGGCTTTGTGACAGCATCACAGTCTAACTGGAGCGGCGGCCTAGTGGTCTGAGCATCCGCCTCGCATGAGGGAGGCGCGGGATTCGATCCCCAGTGCCGCCGGGTACCCACTGGTGATACATTAGGTACAAGCTTTCCCCTGGTCTGGTGCTCGGCTTATTCAGGGTGAAATGCTTTTGAAATGGGTCTCTGACCCCACCTTCAGTAGAAGGAAAAACCTTGTGCCATGGCGCTCTTCGGCCACAGATGCCCTTGCGCCATAAAGATTCATCATCATATTCTAAGTATGGCTTCATATTTTTATCGAAACCCAGTTTCAGTTTTGGTTTCTTTGTTTTTGCTGGTTTACGATTGCTTTCCTCGTTTATTTTACAAACAATTCATTGCAACTAAGACGAGGAACTTTAGGATATATGACGTACTGGTTTCTTGAATATGTTCGAAAATCCTCCGGAGTTGCCCTTTGAGAACGAGCAAGTGTCCGTGTAAGCAGCGAAATTGAGCCACAAAGGTTCCCTACTTTTAAAATTTGTATCCGGCATCCATTTCATCGCTGTTGCGGCCCCAGCAGAGGGCCAATGGACCAGCGACGTCGTGGTGGCGCCTCGCTCGTCAGCCTGATATGCTGACTTCTCAGCATCGCTTTTATGAAAGGTTCTGAGGGCCCGCCATTTTTCCGCTTCATTTCTGGTGTCGTGCTCCAGCAGAGCGGCCTTCATTCGCGACACCGTCACCTGTCCATTAGCGTTTCCCCAAAGTCGGAACTGCTTTTTTTTTTTCGAATGAGTTGACGTCGCAGTCGTATTCTTGTTTCTTTTTTTTTCTGTGATACTGCAGCCCGCGGAGTGCGGCCTTCGAGGAAACCAAGTGAAAACAGTTTGCGGCCGCATGGCTCCGGAACTCGGTTTGCGTCTCAGCGTCTAGCGAGGTCCAGGAACCCCTTGAGCGTTTCCGTATTAGACAGGCGTACCGCCACTCAGCGCGTGTGTCATAATAGTAGATTACGGCACCGGACATGCTGGGTCTATAGTGGGCCTTCGGGGTGGACCTCAGACACTCCAGCTTCACGACTCGCCTCGACCTTTCGTGTGCCGCAGGCTCGTCGAGTGACAGGCAGCCAGACTCGCGTGCACTCTAAGCACGAATACGCCAATATGGGAGTAAAAATAAGTAAGATATCTTGTAGCTCTCCCTTTCATAATAGTGTGTGAGCTAGAGGACAGCTTACTCCTTTACAGGGAGTAAAAAAGGAGTAGCAGTCTTGTAGCTGACCCTCTCATAAAAGCGTGTGAGCTAGACGACAGCTTACTCCCTTACAGGGAGTAAAAAGGAGTAAGCAGTCTTGTAGCTGTCCCTTTCATAAAAGGGTGTGAGATAGAGGACTGCTTACTCCCATAAAGGTAGTGAAAAAGGAGTAAGCAGTCTTGTAGCTTCCCCCTTTCATAAAAAGGGTGTGAGCTAGAGGACAGCTTACTCTCTTAAAGGGAGTAAAAAGAGTAAGCAGTCTTGTAGCTGCTGCTTTCATAAAGGCGTGTGAGCTAGAGGAGAGCTTACTCCCTTAAAGGTAGTAAAAAAGGAGTAAGCAGTCTTGTAGCTTCCCCTTTCATAAAATCGTGTGAGCTAGAGGACAGCTTACTGTCTTAAATGGAGTAAAAAAGGAGTAAGCAGTCTTGTAGCTGTCCTTTTCATAAAAGGGTGTGAGCTAGAGGACAGCTTACTCTCTTAAAGGGAGTAAAAAGGAGTAAGCAGTCTTGTAGCTGACCCTTTCATAAAAGGGTGTGAGCTAGAGGACAGCTTACTCCCTTAAAGGGAGTAAAAAAGGAGTAAGCAGTCTTGTAGCTGTCCCTTTCATAAAAGGGTGTGAGCTAGAGGACAGCTTACTCCCTTAAAGGGAGCAAAAAAGGAGTAAGAAGTCTTGTAGCTGTCCCTTTCATCAAAGGGTGTGAGCTAGAGGACAGCTTACTCTCTTAAAGGTAGTAAAAAGGAGTAAGCAGTCTTGTAGCTTCCCCTTTCATAAAAGGGTGTGAGCTAGAGGACAGATTACTGCCTTACAGGGAGTAAAAAAGGAGTAAGCAGTCTTGTAGCTGTCCCTTTCATAAAGGGGTGTGAGCTAGAGGACAGCTCACTCCCTTAAATGGAGTAAAAAAGGAGTAAGCAGTCTTGTAGCTTCCCCTTTCATAAAAGAGTGTGAGCTAGAGGACAGATTACTGCCTTACAGGGAGTAAGAAAGGAGTAAGCAGTCTTGTAGCTGTCCCTTTCATAAAGGGGTGTGAGCTAGAGGACAGCTCACTCCCTTAAATGGAGTAAAAAAGGAGTAAGCAGTCTTGTAGCTTCCCTTTTCATAAAAGGGTGTGAGCTAGAGGACAGATTACTGCCTTACAGGGAGTAAAAAAGGAGTAAGCAGTCTTGTAGCTGTCCCTTTCATAAAGGGGTGTGAGCTAGAGGACAGCTCACTCCCTTAAATGGAGTAAAAAAGGAGTAAGCAGTCTTGTAGCTTCCCCTTTCATAAAAGAGTGTGAGCTAGAGGACAGATTACTGCCTTACAGGGAGTAAAAAAGGAGTAAGCAGTCTTGTAGCTGTCCCTTTCATAAAGGGGTGTGAGCTAGAGGACAGCTCACTCCCTTAAATGGAGTAAAAAAGGAGTAAGCAGTCTTGTAGCTTCCCCTTTCATAAAAGGGTGTGAGCTAGAGGACAGATTACTGCCTTACAGGGAGTAAAAAAGGAGTAAGCAGTCTTGTAGCTGTCCCTTTCATAAAGGGGTGTGAGCTAGAGGACAGCTCACTCCCTTAAATGGAGTAAAAAAGGAGTAAGCAGTCTTGTAGCTTCCCCTTTCATAAAAGAGTGTGAGCTAGAGGACAGATTACTGCCTTACAGGGAGTAAAAAAGGAGTAAGCAGTCTTGTAGCTGTCCCTTTCATAAAGGGGTGTGAGCTAGAGGACAGCTCACTCCCTTAAATGGAGTAAAAAAGGAGTAAGCAGTCTTGTAGCTTCCCCTTTCATAAAAGGGTGTGAGCTAGAGGACAGATTACTGCCTTACAGGGAGTAAAAAAGGAGTAAGCAGTCTTGTAGCTGTCCCTTTCATAAAGGGGTGTGAGCTAGAGGACAGCTCACTCCCTTAAGGAGGAGGAGGAGGATATAGAAGAGGAAAGGCAGGGAGGTTAACCGAAATAATAATCGGTTTGCTACCCTACACGGGGGGAAGGGGGTGAGGGGATAAAAAAAAAGAAAGAGAAAGGAGAGTAACAGAAAATTGAAGTCACTATAAAACGTCACTGTTCGTTAAAGTCACAGCCTATTGTGCAGGCCAGAAGTTCTCAAGAAGCGGAGCAGTGCCTTGCAGGCCTTCTCCGCCGACGACCGCCGCGGCCAGGGGCCGAGAATCTTCATTTCCGTGAAAGGGCGTGTATCTAGGCGCTCCAGCGCACGGCTGAGAGACTGCCTTTCGGTGGTGTAGGCAGGGCAGTCACAAAGAATGTGGGTTATGGTCTCGTCTTGCCCGCAGATGGAACATGCAGGACTATCAGCCATACCGATTAAGAATGAGTAGTGATTGGTGAACGCTACACCAAGCCAGAGGCGACACAGCAAAGTTTCTTCTCGTCGTGGTAGGCCTGATGGTAGGCGGAGCTTCAGGTCTGGGTCCAAGGATTGTAAACGGGAATTGCAAAATTGGCCGGAATTCCACGCGGCAAGCGTGATGTCCCGCGCAAGTGCGCGAAGCCTGCTCGCTGCATCCGATCTCGAAATGGGGATCGATACAAAATCGCCGTCGTCGTGCGCAGTTCGCGCGACCTCATCCGCGCGGTGATTACCTGCTATGCCGCTGTGCCCCGGTAGCCATTGGTAGATAATGTCATGCCCTTTGTTGATGGCAGAGTGATGTAGCTGTCGAATTTCTGCGACCAGTTGTTCATGGGCTCCACGGCGAAGAGCAGCTTGTAAGCCTTGGAGGGCAGCTTTCGAATCAGTGAAAATAGACCACCGCTGAGGGCGCTGCTGACTGATGCATTCAATGGCGACACGAAGAGCGGTGAGTTCTGCGCCCGTCGAAGAAGTGCGGTGACTTGTCCTAACTCGAATTTCTGTAGTGCTTGCGGGTATGACGACGGAGCCAGAAGAAGATATAGGGTTCACTGAGCCGTCGGTGTAAACGTGCACCCGGTTTGCATGGTGCTCATGTAAATATTCAAGGGTGACTTGTTGTAGTTCTGTCGGCGATAAGTCTATCTTCTTCCTGATGCCAGGTATCGAAAGAAGCACACGGGGATTATGCAGGCTCCAAAGTGGCGAGGACGGTCTAGAGGCAGGTGTAAACTGGGACGGCAGAATGGCGGGATGTGCGTCAATGACGTCTGTAAACGATGTGCGCGGCCTGGTAATAGGAAGACTGGCAAGATGGTGAGAGGGAACCCGGGAAATGTGCCGGAAATGTGCCCTCAGTGCGTCAACTGTTAAGTAGGTAGGGATTGGATGCTCCTGGGCGATAAGTACAGATGCGGCCGTAGAGGCACATTTTGGCAATCCTAGGCAAGTCCGGAGAGCTTGAGCTTGAGCGCTCTGCAGACTTCGTATGTTTGTTTTTCGAATATTTCCAAGTACAGGGAGGCTGTAGCGAAGAAATCCCATTAATAAGGCGTTGTAGAGCTGCATCATCGACCGCACCGACGCTCCCCACGACTTTCCCCCAAGAAAGGCGAGAACGTGAGAAATCGCTGTCAGTCTCTTTTTCATGTATGAGATATGAGGGGTCCATGATAGATTTCGGTCGATGATTACTCCCAGAAACCGATGGCTCTTTACGTAGGGTATTGCTGTGCCGTTTATGCATACGGTATAAGGAGACATGTTCTTTCGTGTAAAGGCAACCAGCGAGCACTTTTCGGTTGAAATCGGTAGGCCTTGCTGGCGAAGGTAGGCAGCAAGAATACTTGACGCCTTTTGAAGTCTCGCTCGAACTTGTGGGCGCGTAACTCCAGATGCCCAGATACAGATGTCATCCGCATATATTGAGAGTTGCGCCGACTGTGGTAGTATATCGACAAGCCCGACAAGTGTAAGGTTGAACAGTGTTGGGCTGAGCACTCCACCCTGCGGGACTCCACGGGAAGTGAAATGAGAAGATGTTGGGCCTTCCTCTGTCTGCACAAAGAGAGATCTGTTGGATAAATAACTACGTATCCAGCAGAATACGCGGCCACCAAGCTCGGCAGTTTCCAGAGCGTCCAAAATAGCCTGGTGGGTTACATTGTCGTATG
The DNA here is from genome assembly GCF_055824585.1 of Amblyomma mixtum. NCBI lineage: Eukaryota > Metazoa > Arthropoda > Arachnida > Ixodida > Ixodidae > Amblyomma > Amblyomma mixtum. The sequence continues at coordinate 257,017,885 of NC_143012.1, read as the reverse complement.
CGCCCTTTACATCCAGGAACAACGCCGCGGTCAAGCGCTTCAAATGTTTTTGGCGCTGGACGGATGACACTAGGTCGACCACGCTGTCGATTGAAGAGCGTCCACGTCGAAACCCGGACATTATATCCGGATATATGCGGTAGCGCTCCAGGTACCACTCAATGCGTGTAAGTACCATCCTTTCCAGTACTTTGCCAACACAACTAGCCAGCGCAATTGGACGGTATGATGTCAGGTCAAGAGGCGATTTCCCTGGTTTCAGGAGCGGAACTAGACGACTGGACTTCCAATCGTCTGGGACTGTGCCCTCATTCCAAGATTTGTTGTAATGCTCCAGAAGGACACGCCTAGCTTCTTGTCCAAGGTTTGCAAGTGCAGTGTATGGCACACCGTCGGGTCCCGGCGATGATGATCGTCTGCAACAAGCCAGCGCAGAATCAAGTTCCTCCACGGAGAAGGGAAGGTCCATCCGAGAATCCCGAGAAGCAGGAACATCGCTGCAATGCAGCGTCGCAGATGGGGACGATGGTCCTGCTACCCTAGCGCAGAAATCCTCAGCTACCTCGACCTCGCCACGTCGTTGGAAGAGTGAAAGAGACTTGAAAGGGTGCAGCTGGTGTGGGGATGTTCGAAGGCCACGAACTACATTCCAGATGCGTGACAACGGTTTCCGTGGATCAAGCGTTTCACAGAATGACCTCCAACGTTGTGCCTGTACTGCTTGAATTCTGCGCTGAATTTTCTTTTGCATGCGCCTCGCATCTCTGAGGTCAAGGCTCGACTTTGTGCGTCGGTACCTACGCTCGGCCCTACGCCGCAGTGATCGCAGGCGCTGCAATTCCATATCGAATTCCGTGTACTTTTTAATTGGGGTGAATAACCGTGTCGCGTTCTCCATGGCCTCCTTAACTTTCCCTTCAAAACTTGCGGATGAACCTTCTCTTGATGCATCTTCCATAAGTGCTTGAAACACTGACCAATCGATGCGTCGCATGCGTGTGGCAGAGGTGCATGTGGAAAGGCCAGTAATGGTCAGATATGTAGGGATATGGTCACTGCCGCGGGTTTCAATATCCGAAAACCACCGTACATCGCTGATAAGGCATCGAGAAACGAACGCCAAGTCAAGGCAGCTGCTGTAAGTTGTCCCTCGAATATAAGTTGGGGAGCCGTCATTTAAACACTGAAGATCATGATCAGAAGCGAAGGACACAAGTTTCCGTCCCCTAATGTTCATTCTAACGCCTCCCCACATGGTGTGGTGAGCGTTAAAGTCACCCATGACGATCCAAGGGCCGGGTGTAAGCGCGATCAGGTCACTCAGTCGTGCGGCGTCAAATCGACTTGATGGAGACAAATACGCACCCACAAGCGTAAACGTGAGATTACGCCTCTTCACTGTTAGACAAACGTACTGGTTGTCGTTATTAGGGGGAACTGGATGAAGCACATATGTAAGTTCACGCCGAATGTAGATGATGACTTTACTGTTCCCTCGGTGCGTGGGAGATGCAAACGCCTCGTAACCTGACAGTCGCAATATCTTCGGCACATTAGGCTCACAAATGATAAGGATGGGGAAATTGTTTACGTAAACATACTGCCGAATATCTGAAATTCGGGGCTGAAGTCCGCGGGCATTCCATTGAAAAATAGAGGCTTGCCTCAGCTGCTTTTGAAATGTTAATGCTGGGGGAGCCATTGTTCCTGCTACTGTAACGCCGCTAGGACTGGTGTTAGCGCGTCTAGTACTTGCAGCGCATTCTGTGCCGCTGGCGTACGCAGGCCTGCCAGCACAGCGCGGATGGCACTCAGGATGGACTTCAGCATTGCCATAACCTGTAGTTCTTGGCCATGGCTGAGATCTTGGCCTTTCTCCGGATCAACAGTAGGCGCCGAACTTGGAGATGGCATTGACTTTCCTGACCCAGTGGATGTGGGAGGTTTCGGGAGTGACGGCCAGGTAACGGCCGATGCAGCAAGTCCGGCCTCATCAACTGTCGGGCTCCCTTGGTGTAGTACGGCAGGCGGAGGAGGAGGACAAGATGCAGCAGTGCTAGAGACCTCTCTGTCAAAAGTGACGGCTTTCTTAGAGGACCTTCGACGACGCGACCGACGTCGTCGCACCTTAGCAGCGGCCTCTCTGTGCGTGGAATGGTCTCGAACCATTTGTTTCAACACTGCTCGTTCATTCTTGAGGCGTGGGCAGTCTTTCGAAGAGGAATCGTGAGGGCCACGGCAGTTGGCACACTTCAGGGTAGTCGCACGGCAAACGTCGCCGCAATGTGCATCAGAGCATCTAGAGCACACAATGTTGTTCTTGCAGACGCCACTCACGTGTCCGATCTTCATGCACTTTCTACATTGCAGTGGCTTGGGCACGAAAGGTCGAACTGGGTGGCGAAAATGCCCAACTTTCACATACGACGGTATGCAGTCGCCCTGGAATGTGAGCTTGATGCACTGAGATCTTCCAAGGCGCTGAACTGCCATTATAGAGATGCTGTTGGACGCTGGCTTGATTAAAATAGGCAAATCAGCGTCAGCGATGGAAATGTCGACGTTGTAAATGACGCCTGCTGTAGTGCCGCTGTCTTGGAGGACATGGGAGCGTACGCTGATGTCGCCGAGTTTGGTAACGGCGGACAGACTTTGCAGTGCGCTGCGCTCCGTGACATCAATGGCGATAATGTTCTTGTAAGGGTTGACTCGCACGTCTTTAATCCCCCCAGGCACGAGGCTCTCAAGGAACATAGACGTGGCTTGCCTGTTCAGGTGGTTGAGGTTTCCGGTTGGCGTTTCAGGCACAAATAAGATGGTATGCGTCGGGGGACCTCGCGTCTTGATGACTGTAGATGTGCTTGATGAGGACGACTCCTCACGTCGGCGCAGTCTTCGCTTGGAGTAAGCAGTCTTGTAGCTGTCCCTTTCATAAAGGGGTGTGAGCTAGAGGATAGCTCACTCCCTTAAATGGAGTAAAAAAGGAGTAAGCAGTCTTGTAGCTTCCCCTTTCATAAAAGGGTGTGAGCTAGAGGACAGATTACTGCCTTACAGGGAGAAAAAAAGGAGTAAGCAGTCTTGTAGCTGTCCCTTTCATAAAGGGGTGTGAGCTAGAGGACAGCTCACTCCCTTAAATGGAGTAAAAAAGGAGTAAGCAGTCTTGTAGCTTCCCCTTTCATAAAAGAGTGTGAGCTAGTGGGCAGCTTACTCCCTCTTTGCTTCTTTCTAATCAGAGTGTATAAAATCCGAGCGAACCTTCAGCATGTACCCTCAAAGACCCGGCGGCGTTGTTGGCGTCCGTCGCGTCAGAATCCTTCGGCCGCGCTGTATTTGAAGGTGCACCGACTAACTTTCCGGAGGAGGAGTGTATAACGACGTCCCGAACACCGTAGAATCTTTAAGTGGCTGGTAACGAAGATTTCTTAAGACTCTAGTGCGACTACCACCATCTATGAGCCTCCCTATTATCAATCGCTTTTGGGACATGTGTGCTTTCATCTACTCTCGACGATGAGATATATGGTAATTTTTTTCACTTCGCATTTAGCTTGCTCTTTCTTTTCTAGATCAGTTAATGAGCCTTAAACTGCAGCGATATCTCGAATAGGTTTTTGTCTACATGGTAACAGTGTGAGGCTTTTTTTTACGGCAAAAGCCTTTTTTCGCTAATGAGCGGCGGGGACGGAAGTTGTGGACAGAGGCTGTCCGAAAAAGTGTCCGCCCGAACTATCAATCACAAGAAAAGAAAATGGGGGTCTAGGTAGGAATCGAACCAGGGACTCTGCCACTCCGTCACAATTTTTTCTTCAACATTGTATTTGTTACAATGATGCGATGTTTTATGTACATGAGCTATTTACAAACATTAAGAAAACAGTGGCACATCAACACACATAAGCATTGAAGTGCGAGAAGAGTCAATTCGGAGCACAAAGCTAATACATCATAACACGACACATCTAAGCAACAAAGAACTAGAAAAAAGCCAATGAACAACACAGCGCTAAGAGTGAGTGCCACTCCGGTTCATACTCGGTCTTGGCTTGCAATTCTTTCAGGTGTGCAATCATTTCTTTAGCAGAAATAACAGATTCACAATGTCGGTCCATGACACATCGACGTTTCAAGCTGAATAAATACGCGTCTAGTGAATGCATAGTTCTTAAAAACGTTCGAGATATGTGCTTAGGCCTACATGAGTAATTATGAGCATGTTAATTTCGCATGTCGCAATCAAGCGAGTACCTAATTTCCTCCGTGCTTGGCGTGCAGTCGTAGCGCCATGATGCGGCACCCACTGAAAACCACCCTCGCAATGTACGGCGCTGGCCCAGCAGACGGCGCAGGTGGCGGGTCGCGCACAGCTTTCGTATTTCCACACGTAAGGAGACAAGTGCACCTCATAATTTTTTTTTGTGCTGTGAAGAAAGCACACGAAAAAATAGTTGCTGTCAGGAGGTTTGTATCGTGCCGCGTGCGAATTTCACTTGTTCTTTGCTTGTTGCAGAATAAATGCCGTTGCAAAACCACTTTGCGCACGCGCGCGCGCTCGTGTCTTTGTGTCCTTGCCTAAGCTTGTCGTTAACGCGAGAGCGTTAAGGGTTCCATTTATCGCAGAAACCGCCTCAGTTGGCGTGTCCAGAAAATCGGGATTGGTCGAGAGAGTCGTGACGTCGCAATCACACGGCCACACAGCTGTGGCTGGGATAGTAGCTCTACTGCACCTGCGCACACCGTAAGATGAGGGGAAGAGCCCGAAGGATGGGGGCCTCCTCCTCACTCCTTGTCTCTGTCCGCAGGCAGCCTACCCGAGGAGATCCTGGCCTGCCGGACGACCGGCGCCATCCTGCAGAGGATCAAGGAGGCCTCCCTGTGAGTATGTCTCAGCGCTGCCGCCTCCACCTCGGATTATGGTGGCACGCGCACTCGTTATTCGCTTTGGGAACAACTGGCACAAAGATAAATACCGGCAAATACACGGACGCGGTGCGCATGACCGTTGGACTTCCAAGGCTGGCTGTCGCATACAACCCTCTTGGCAACGCATAGGAAGCTGCCATCAGGTCTCTGGTGACCTTCAGCTGACGTCGCTTTCTTTGAAACTATGCGCCCATAACCACGGGAGCGGTACTGAACGGACGAGGGGACTTTCAAATTACTCCGCGTCCTGGCGCGTCCACTGCAACGACGGCCATTTGAGCTTGACCGTTGTGCGAGCAAGTTACATGTACAAAGCACGCCAGATGGACAGCCCTCGAATGCGCCAAGGCAATTGCGGCGCTTACACGAACTCGATATGAAAACTGGTTTTGAGGAAGTAAATGGCGCAGTAACTGCCTCACTTCTCAGTGGACACCTTAACCGCGCCGTTAGTAGAGGTGTTCACTGAGAAGTGAGGAACTGCGCCGTGAGGAAAGCAAAGAAGAGAGAAAGAGGTGCCATAGCGGAGGAATCCAGATTTATTTCTATCACCTGGGTACCTTTAGCGTGCACTGACATCGCGCAGCACTTGGGCGCCTTTTGCCTTTCGCCTCCATCGAAACCGGGCCGGGTTCGAGCCCGGGTAGTCGGGCTCACTAGCCGAGGGCCCTAACGACTGAGCCCCCGCGGTGGGTGAAAGTGATGAAGGGGTTGAAGGTGCGAGTGAAATGAGAACTAGGCGCTGCAGTAGGGCTCCGGTTAAATTTGTCCCGCTCCAGATAAATCGGGGCAGGGCAACGAAGATGGCGCGAGACAAGCGTTATTAGACAGGGGTTGGTCACCTTATTGCGATATGAAGCGACGCGTTTTCAACGGGAGTCACATATTTCGCAGAACTGCAGTGTGTGCACAGTGTTCCCAAATTTTTAGACGGAAATCTTTTAATTGGAGCCTCGTTCGAAGGCGCCACGTCGCGTTAAACGCGTTACCCCCTTCACGCGTTTGGTGTCACCACCACTGGATGGCGCTGCGGGTGCTAACGTAGGAGACGGCTAAGCGCGGATGAAGCGAGCGCGAGGCTGAAGAGGGGCGCGTGACCAGCATGGGCCATAGTTTACCCACCCCGCCGCAGTGATATGCTTAGACATTTCGTAGCGATTGGGGTCAAGCGGGTGGTTGAAGAGGAGCGGGTGCGGGCAGGCGAGGGGGCTGATGCGCTTGCTTCTCGCCGCGCTTGCATTACGGCGGTGCCTCAGTGGTTAGTGCGTTCGGCTACTGAGCCGGAGAACCCGGGATCTAACCCGGCCGCGGCGGCCGTGTTTCGATGTAGGAGAAACTCAAAAGGCGCCCGTGGGCGGTGCGATATCAGTACACGTTAAAAATCCCAGGTGGTCGGATTTATTCCAGGGCCTTCCGGCACCACTTTCTTCTTTCACTCCCACCTTCCTCCCTTTTTTTACGGCACGTATGAGGCTTCGACCGAGAAATGACAGTTACTGTGCCATTTAGTTTCTTCAAAAACCTATCTTTGTTTTGCATTACGAAGTCTGTAGTCTGAGGGTATAGATGTGTTAACAGAGATGCGCTAGCGCTCCGTGTCGCAATGGGTATGAGCGCGTACACAGGTCTCTACGTCATACTGACGTCATGCCTTTGATTCCAAGGTGCGAAGGAGTTTCCATAGGCGCATGTGCAAGCGCTGTATACATTTCATAGGTCAAGCGGCGCGGATATGGCAGAGTAGTGACGTCACGACATGGATGTAAAGGGCGGTGTGTGGCACGCGGTCGCAGACGTGGACGCTACATAGGGGCGGCAAATAAAACTAGCCTTTCGTCGTCAGTTTCAGAAGCCTAGCATTCCGAAACTTTACTTTCTTGCAAATGACACGCAGCTGTCACAAAATCGGCGCACGCTTAAAGAACTGGCGGGCCGCGAACGGAAGCGCGCATCTTGGGGCCCTTCGGAAGCTGTCGAGTGTTTTCATTGTCATTGCACCATCGCACTATTTTTTTTTTTTCCTCTGTGACAAATACTGCTCACGAGAGTATTTAACTGAGCGCCGTTACTGGTTGCTCCACCTCGCATGGTTGCGGCTTTCTCGAGTGCAGTGTGTGTCGCCTCGGGGCTCAAGATGAGAGCGTCGTGTATAAGAAAACAGGTTCGCTGAATGAACCAAGCAAAGCGGTCTCTGTGTCCAGGAAGAACAGCATACCACGTTGCTGCCGGATTCCGGTTTGCCGCTATGTTGGCCGAGGGTGCTCTATGTCGGTGTCGACGACGCCGGAGCGAAGGCTACCGCGTTGCGACCATTACTCACTGCTTCCTGGCCAGAATCAAGCGCTAACGGCGCCCGTTAACGAAATTGCTCAATACATCTGGAGTCGTTCATGTTCTGTACGCAGAGGGCTCCGCCAAGTGTGCGCCCATAAAACCCGCTCACACGCATCGATGTCGCGCAGCGCGCTCGTGACGCGGCGGAGCGTTCGCGCCCCCGGCCGCAGTAGAACACACCGCGCGCCCGGTGGCGCGGAAGCGTGTCGTCGGCCGGTCCGAAAATGCCCACGCCGCCCGGTGGGCGCCCCTTCCTCCGCGGCTTGTGTCGCCGATGGGTTCCCGCCGCCGACCGACTCCGGCGGCGAGTAATGGCGCTCTCTCTTCTTCAGGGCCGTTCCCGGACTGGTTCGTCGGCTGTTTTCTTGGCTATTCCGGCCACGCACGCGGCGCTGCACACAACTTGCGTCGCCGCCGAAGAAGACCGGTCCTCGGCGACCCTCGCGCAACCTCGGCGGGAATCGGGGTCGCCCTCGGCGGATGCTCCTCGCTTCTTCGCGGCCGCTTTCGCCGCCGCGGGGCCGCGCTCCGCTCGATCGGGCCGTGCACGCCGGCGGAGCGCTGGGCGCGCTCCCGCTTTCGCCCTTGCTTGAAAGCGGGCGCTCATGCGATAGCGTGTCCGGTGGGAAGGGGGGGGGGGGGGGGGGGGGGGCGAAACAGCGGCACGCATCAGTCCGGCTGTCGGAAAACAAACAAAACGAAAAATAGTCAAGAACGCGCTCCTCCAGGAACTGCGACGGACGCCTCAGGGAAGGAAAACGCACCAGGTAGATTTGAGCATTTCAGCACCTTCCCGGGCGTGTCTCGTCTCTTAGACTAACGGCTTCGTTAGTTTGGCCCCTGAGCGGAACATAGCCACGCGTGCGCAGCGGAGCGTTTTCGCACTGTCGGCCCGAAGGGGTGTCCGATGAGCGGGTATCGAACCCTCCGCCTGGGCGCAGCGGCTGAGCTCGCAGCTGGCGTCGCGTTGGCCGACGCTCCCCGGCGGGTCCGCCCGGGCGTCGGCGCGGGAGGCGTGCCGCGCCCTTGGCGAGGCCCCATCCGGCCACGCGCTTCTCGATGCAACGCTGCAACGCCTTTGCGCCGACGCCACTGGGGGCGGATTCCAACGACGTTCGTGTACGACCCGACTGCGAGCAGGTCGCAGCGCTCGCGTCTTAGCGGCGGCGAAGCGCCAGAACTTGACCGTCTTTCGCACGGCACAACGCGTAACCGGGAGATGACCGCCGCTCATTAAATTTACAAGGAAACGCTGCGCCATAGCTTCGAGGCGCGCTGAGCGCTATGCCTACCCTTGCCACATTCACACGTTGGCGAGATGCGCCGTCGTGGTAGTATCATCATCATCATCATCCGCAGCCGAGTGGAGCGCATCGCATGATAAACACCGCTCCCAATCACTCCTCCCATTCTGAGCCAGCGTTTCATCATAGTCGTAAATCCAATCGCATCGCGTCGCGTTTTTGTCGGTTGTGCGTATTAAGTGCATCTCAGTTCCTTCTTTTTCAACTTCGGCTACAGGGTCTAGCTGTCTGATCCGCGCTGCGTTCTTTCTGCCTCAGCGTTACACGAACGATTTGCTTCTCCATCACTCGCTGCATGCGCTGCTGTTACCCTCACGGAGAGATTGCAGGCCACATAGGTGAGCACGGGTGTGATACAGAGTGTCTGCCATTGATAATCTCGGAAGTGCAGCCAGATGCCATCCACCCCGTTGTTGTTCGCCCGCTAATCTTTCTCTCTCACCCACTGGATCTGACCGATTACGTGTCCTACATAGCTCTACTGCCTCACTGCTACTCATCAGCTATCGCAAATTGTTGCTCCTGCAGACACCAGCGCCGAATGCTCGACAACTGCATCCACTCCGACCGGCCGCTTGTTGGCCAAAGAAGGGAGTGATGAGACTTGGTTAACACTCTGTCCGGTAGGGTAGTGAACAGATATTTTTCCCCTTTGGCCAGTAGCGACCAGTGAGAAGTCTTCAGAGGGAGGTGAAGTGCGCGCAGAGCCTAGAGAGGGCCCCACAAGCTCAGTGCAGCGCGCTGCCCAGCCACTGTTCCCACGCAATATCTGTTGACCTCGAACCCGTTATCCCGTGTGCAGGAGGACGTACGTGCTTCATATTTCCTCATTCCCTTCCCCTGTGCAGGGTAGCCAACCGGAATCCTTTCTGGTTAACATCCCTGCCTTTCCCTCTCTTTCTCTCTCTCTCTCTAACCTCCTTTGTGAATAATCCGACAGCGTACGGACGAACTCATGCATGCTCTTGCTTGAGTTCGAAAAGCCCGATTCATCGCTTCCCTCCTGCTCTTCCAAAAGAGAAATTATAGTCTACCTCGTCGTCGAGAGCAAGTGCAAGCATGCAATGCGGCAAGGCGTAGCGAATTACAGGACGATTCATAAATTATGTTAGCCGCGCTTGGGAATTGAACCCGTTCTTTGGCTGCTGGCCGTGTCCCTTACTTCGCACACTTCTGTTCTTGGAGCCAGGCAACTCGTATGGTCCGCATGGCTGCTGTCACAGCTTGAGGAGCTGCCGCCATCAGCTGCTTCGCACCCATCTGTTCGGACCTCTCGGCTTCCCTCGCGGCTTTGGGTGTTCAGGTGCAGTCGCATTCAGTTGCTTCTGTTTTTCGTGCTGGACAGCTAGCGCGCTTAGCGGAGCGTCGTATGCTCGTCCCCTCTTCTTCGACCTCAGCGACGCGTTCAGCCGTCTTGGCGGCTTTCTCACCTTCGTGTGTTGCGGTTGGCGGCATAAGCGGCTTGACCCATCCAGCCCCATTGAACGGCCACGGCAACTACACTGCTACTAGCCACCGAGCATTTAGAAGCCCAGAACGAACGGATGAAGGACGACAAAGGCAGCGATTTTGAACACGTAGCGCGGGATGCTCCGGTGCTGACCGAGTGGTCTAAAGGCCGTTGTACGATCGTTTTTGGGCGGATCCGCCAGCGAGCGAACCGCTCGCTTTCGGCCTTCGCTCGGGCGTGGGGCGGAATGGGTGTTGTACGATCATTTTGGAGCTGGCGGACGAGGCGGATGGTTTAAAGCGTTCCGATTGGCGCGCCCGGGATTGCCGTCTGTCCAATAGCATACTCCTGTTGGCAACCTAGACGGCGCGAAAACGTGGTCTTTTTTTGCTCCTCGGCGACCGGCACCTAGGCTGAACTTCGGCATAGCCATGGCGTGCCGAAGTTCAGCCGGCAACAGGACGAAGAACTTTGCACACGCAAAGGTGACGCCACGCGGCGAACCACGGAGATGCGAACCGGTTTCAAAGTGAATCGTCTCGTGGGTTGATGCCTTGATTCCCCGCTGTGCCCGCGCATTGAGCCGCTGCGAAAGAGCTTCCGTACTACTGGGGCACGTGATGGAGGGCGAAGAAACGGGCGCATGTACAGTATGGTAGCACTCGAAATTAAGGCAGGCTGTGACCTGTACATATCCGCGTGAGCGAATTCGGAAGCACATATTTGCGGAATCTGTAACGCGTACCAATCCCACGGATGCCGGGATGGATGCGCGCAATGTCAAGACCGCATACTAGGGGTATTTAAAATGAAGGATGTCAAATTTTCAGAAAGGAATGCTGCGACGGTCATACAATGACAAAGGATAACAATTTAACTGACAAAAGAGATTATGAAGTCTGCATTTATTGGGAGAAGCCCAAAAAACAACTAAGACAGGTGGAAAATGACATTATGGAGGAACATGTACCAGTGAACAGCCTCAAGAGGGAACAGTTATTGATGGATGAACTGAGGGGGCTAATTAGAAGCACTGTCCCCATAATGGGACAGAGGTGTGAAAAGGCCCAGGGAAAGTACCTGAAGGCATTCCTGAGGTTATAATTGAAAAGCAGGATTAATGATAGCCATCATGGGTGAACTGCTGACACTTACTGGGAATTCTTGTATGCAGTGCTGTACAGTTGGATACTAATTACCGCACATGCATTTGAGCATTGATCTTGCATAGTGATGGAAATGGGGCAATAGCTGCTGGGTGGTAACTGGCAAAGGCCAGCATTCTGAAGTAAGAAACAGTACGTGCAGCATGCACTCCATACATGCGTATACACAGTGGTTCCTGCACTCTGTCGTTTGTTGCCACAAAATTGTTTCATAGGGTTCTCTGTGCTGCTGAATGATAGCAGTGATGTCGGGTGAATATGACTGTTATTATTTTCAACTGGTAACCGTCTGTGAAATCAAACACATGCTTTTAGTGAGTTTCCATTGTTTGCAGAAGCAAACCGACATCCTGAGTGGAGTACCTTAACACAGACGTTGGCTACCTACCTACAACATAACTGCAAGTAAAAAAATAATGGTGCATTTCATGACAATGGTTTGCTGGATTTGAGGATGGTGACCTTGTGGAACACACATCAAACATCTGAGCAAGATGAAATTGCTGTGACTGAAATTTTATGATTCTGGTTCACATACCGCGTACCTCATGTATAGTAGGATAAAACTTAAAAGAAACAGCAGTTGTTAGCACTCGGTCATGGCCCGAGGCATCCTGTATTACTCCACTAACCAATAACAGTAAACAAAATTAGTTGTTCGATGCTTGACTTTATTAATCTATCCAGGTATCAGAATTCTAGAAGTTATCATTTTTTCTTGTAATAAGCTTCTTATGGTAGTATACAATAAAAGTTTTGACAGCGGACTACTTTTTTTGGCGCAGAAGAATTCTGTGCGGCGGTCCAGATGGCAGAGCTTCACTGCAGACTTAAATTGAATCTGACTATTGTGTTCGGTGATAACATGTTCTGACAGCCAAAAACCAAAACTGAACATTGGTTGTTGACTGAGCTTAGATGCCAATTCAATGCAAACAAAAATATTTGTTGTAGGAATAGATACGCATAGTTAACATGAAACAAAAAGAGACAACCCGCAACAAACACCTCACTGATACTGCCAACTGTCCAAAGCGATATCACGAACAGTGTATGCTGGACTGTCCTACACAAGAGGTGATGTAGAGCAGATGCCTCTGTGTGCTCTTAGATAAAAGGGAATAGTACCGAGGCTTAGTCCATGCTACTGCTTCTGACGTCAAGGTGACCTTGACAAGATTGGTTGTTGCATCTGTAGAGAGGGCATCTGCTGCTGCTGATGTGGACTGCTTGTTCACAGCCTTTAACAATGCTCTGTCATAGCACGTTAAAGAACCCCAGGTGGTCGAAATTTCCGGAGCCCTCCACTACGGCGTCTCTCATAGCCTTAGTCGCTTTGGGACGTTAAACCCCATAAACCAAACCAAACCAGATCATTTCTGCCCAGCTTGGTTCTTCAGCTGTGGGAAATCCAGCATCACCTGTATATCATTCTTCTTGTGTCCCTGTTCACTCCCGCCGCACTTCAACTCTATCCACATCATAGTATGTGTGGTCAAATGACATCAAACACGCCACTGTCTGTCATTAAAGAAAAGGTGTATGTGTATGTGTGTATTATGCATGCATGAAAAAATCAGCATATTTTAGCATGTTACCATCAGATATGAATGCATCTATACATGAGGAAATTACAATGTTCCCAACCTTTACTAATATGGAAGATCAGTGTTAACTGCAGGTGTTTACAATATCACAGAAAAATGACGACGCAATAATACTGATTTCTTTTCTGATTTTTTTTCGTCATGTTTTTCACACCATTACGAAAATCGAAATAGAAATACCGCTCAGTGGCTTCAAAGCGGATATGGTGCGCATCACTGTACTAAAGTGCACGCTTTTGTTCTGCAGTGACAGTGGGCAGGCCGCTTCCTTTTACCAGTGCTTCCTGAGGTGACATTGCAGTGAACATTGTGCAAACCAGTATGCAGCATAGTAAACAAGTGTGGAAAGTTCTGTTGAGAGCCAATCAATGTTGACATGCACAGAAACAAGGTGGCGTATTGTGCGTACGACCACAAAGCATTCATAACTGTCCCATGAATTTAAAACAAAGTGGTTGCTTCATATTTCAGAAAAGTATACATGTGCCATCCTCATTAATCCATACATAATTAGATAAGGGAGTAAGTAGACTGGCCTAGAGGTTAAGGAAATGCAAGAACCGATTTGGAAAGTTTACATAGCAAATATTGGCGGAGACTAGGATAGAATGCGTTGTATAGTCAAGGGAACGGGAACTGCTTCATATTTTGCAGTTACCTCAAACAAACACAATCATATCAAGCAGAATGCGAAAAAGTTAATTTTCAGAAATAAGAGCTATGATGTCTCAGGACAGAATGAATTGAAAAATAAGCCATTGAAGTATGTGTGGGCCATAGATGCTTAAGTTCTCCAGTAAAGCTCTACAGCAATCTTGAAGGTACGTCCTTTCTGATCAGTAAAAAATAATATGAGAAATTTTAAGGGCAACTATGATTCCCAAAGGAGCAAGCAAAAGAGAGAATCTGTATTTGTTAATCGATATCCGCACCACTTGTTATATATAGAATGATGTCGTACTAGTTACTAATTACCAATTTCTTAGCAAAATATCCTTATTCCACTGCCAGTCTGGGTTGCAAGGAAACGAATTAACTGAGCCATCAGTAGTCATAAGGAAGTTGGAAAAAAACCAAGTTGAAGTCAGGCCGAAGGATGACGAAGAAAAACAGAAAGGCAGTGATGACTTTTGTCTTTTATTGCTATCTCTTTGCTGCAATCTGATGATGAGAGCTTTTAAGCTGAACCAATTGCCCAGTTAATACTATCCTTAGTACATGTGACTATATACAAGTTACATGCATAAGCATACAGATGTAGAATTCTCACTGAGCCACATCATGAAGTCAGTGTGTTGCTCAGCTGAGCAGAACAGACAAGCACAAAGAGAAGCCCGGTCAACAACAGGTGGGTGCACTAATGCATGTTTAGCTTTGCAGTGAGCGAATGTAGGTAGCTAGAGCTAGCTTGCGCAAAGTTAGCCCAAATGCTACTATTGTGTAAATCTGCCCCGATAGTTCTCAATGAACACATTATGCATAAGAGAGCATTGTACTGGTTTGCCGAGGTGACCGAGTGACTGAGCACTATATCAGATCTATTTGTTTTCATATTTATCACACCTTAGTGGTCCTAAATGACGTTACTTTAGTAGCGAGCTTTAAAATGGTGTGCCAGGTAGGAGCTCAGTGAGTTCGTAATTTATAGCATGATTTCTGTAGTAACCACTTCGCAGGACAGCAAGATACACAGCCTTGTGGGATGCAAGACCGTTACAGCCTTCTGTGGCACGAACAAAAACGAATCTTGAAATTCAGTGGCATATGAGCTAAACGAGGCATAAGAGTGTTAGTGCACCTAGTGCACGAGAGACTACAAGTTGGGACTGATTAGTTGGGGACGTGTTGGTAAGGAGCAAAAAAAACCTGCATAAGATGAAGACATTCAAATATGCACTTTTGGTGCTGTCATACTGGACCTTCAAAAATGGCCTGAGAAAATAAAACAAGCGGCTCAGGACTGAACTAATTCAAGGATTCTAGTTAAGTTAGATTTGTGCCATGTGTCATTAGAATACCCAAGTTGATGACACACAGGAGAATTGAATGCAAGTAACTTGGAAGACGGTGATACTAACAACACGTCATGGTGTAAATATCCTAGGTTGTGGGTGGGTGTATGAGGATTATTAGGTATTTGAACCAGTATACAGTGAATATACCTTTATCGGAAGGCCTTATAAGTTGGCAAAATGTAATGCTGACAATAAAAAACAATATTACTGCATTCTTAGTAACATTAGCAAACAGGACAATCCAGGGCATGCTAATTGTTGTTTTGAACAACTGAAATGCTGGTATTGATTGCAATATGGCACACACCATATGGCTGTCAGTGAAGGCATATGACAAAACACTGAAGGGACGGTAATAATGCAAGTAATGAAAAGCTGAGGCCCAAAGGAGTGCCTTGGCGGACGTCCGAGATTGCAGGAAAAGGCAAGATACATAAGAATTGCCAAGGGAAATTTGCCGAAGGCTGGCTGTTTAAGCTTGGATCCAGTTTAGAGCTATTGGATGCAAGTTAAAGCACGAGAAAACCAGCCTCACATAAATAGGGGAAATGCATGCTTTTTCAAAGCAAAGAACAAAAGCATCATAGGGGGATGTTGCAGTCACGGTGCATGTCGTGAAGAACAAGAAAAAGTTGGCTATTGCAGAAATGTCTTCTAAAAGCTTACCGATTTGAATCAAACAACTTAATGGGCCAAAACAATCTAGCAGGGTCAAGAGTATGAAATGTGTTTGGTGATTTGCAGCACATGCCAATAACACAAATAGGGCCATAGGTGCTGGGTGATGAAGGATTATAAACAGAGGGGCCAGGCTATAATAAGGCAGGAAGCTATCTGTACAGCATGCACTTGATATGCCTATACAACCTACTTCCTCTCCCGTTGTTGCTTTCTGTAAATTTCACAGAACTTGATCATAGCGTACTGTGGGGTGCACCGGTGGCAAGTTGGCATGTCGAAACTGTGCTAAGGGACGACGACAGAGCAAGAATTGCTACCCTGTGCAGTGATGTTGTTACCATCGTCTTTGTTCCTAGCGTAGCTTTACCAGCTCTACAGGGCTTATTTTGCAGTCTGCAAGTAGTCATGTCTGTAGCAAGCAGTCACAGGCAAATGAAGGTGGTAGCAGACAGACATATGCAAGTGCATCGACGAGATCTTCTCAAAGCTTTGAGAATGGCTTGTTAAACAAAGTGCTGCGGCTGACCCAGGAAGCACCGCTGAACAACCACTTAACACCAATAAGGCCGATTTCGCAAGCAGCTCTGCAACAATAGCATTGCGAACACATCCAGTTTCGTACCACTGATCCCCGGATCGAAAAGGACCATGAGCAAAATCAACAACAGACACTGTCATTGCCTATGAGGTACACGGTCGTCCACTTCTAGTTTGAACACGGCTCCGGGCGGCCGGCGCTCCGCGCAGCGCCTCTCTCGGTCGCCTGGGTAACTAGCGCACAGGCGCAGTGGAATCCATAGGCGTGGCTTTCGCCGCGTCGTCTGCTACAGTGCGCCAGCATCGCCGGGTGAACCTCACCTTGCGGTGAAGAGCACTTTCGCACTGAGCGGGCAAAGCGCCCGGATGATTACAGTTTCCGACGCAGCAGCAACTCAGAAGCACAGCACCTGCGCGTGGTCGAGAGCTGCATCCACGGTGGCTATGGCTTTTCCTTATCGTTCCTTCTTGCAATCAACACATAATAATAAGCTGATACGGAGAAAGACATCGTCCAAGTGGGAGTTCAAGCGGTTTACTTTGAGGCCACTACCATTACTTAGCTGCAATATTTTATCATTTTAAGCTATTCGTGCCCAGCAGCCAGAGTAAGCCGGCGGCTCACCGGCGCTTTACTCCGCTCCAATTGCCATTCTGCAACGCCAGTACTAAATGTTTGGCGCGCTGCCCTGGAGGAAGATTAATGCAAAGCCAGTACGAACACCAGCACTACACGGTAAGAATCGTGAAAAAGAATGAACGAACGAAAAACATGGACATGTTTTGCTCATATGCCCAGAAGAGGGGTTGCATATGAGCAGCAACCAAAGCCTGCATAGAGACCGTTGAAAATCATTTCCAGACGAGTGCAACGGTGTGCGAAATGTTCAGGCGTTATTTTAACAAATTCGGGAAACTCCCTAGCAACTTAGCCCCTTCTGTGTTAAGCTAAAAGTCCAAAGAAAAAAAGTTCGCCTAACCTGCACCTCTATTGCCA
This sequence comes from Amblyomma mixtum, assembly GCF_055824585.1. Taxonomy (NCBI): domain Eukaryota; kingdom Metazoa; phylum Arthropoda; class Arachnida; order Ixodida; family Ixodidae; genus Amblyomma; species Amblyomma mixtum. The sequence goes on along the minus strand of NC_143012.1, from coordinate 257,000,874 downwards.
GTAAACATAATTAAGCACTGGTATTGTACTGCGGTGCGGCACTTCAGTGGATTAAAGCACCGGTGAGCCGCCGGCTTACTCTGGATGCTGGGCACGAATAGCTTCAAATGATAAAATATTGCAGCTAAGTAATGCTGGTGGCCTCAGAGGAGACCACTTGAACTCCCACTTGAACGATGTCTTTCTCCGTATCAGCATATTGTTACGTGTTGACTGCAAGAAGGAACGACAACGAAAAGCCTTAGCCACCGCGGATGCAGTTCTCGAACACGCGCAGGTGCTGTGCTTCTGAGTTGCTGCTGCGTAGGAAACTGTAATCATACGGGCGCTTTGCGCGCTCAGTGCGAAAGTGCTCTTCACCGCAAGGCGAGGTTCACCCGGCGATGCTGGCGCGCTGTAGCAGACGACGCGGCGAAAAGCCACGCCTATGGATTCCACTGCGCCTGCGCGCTAGTTACCCAGGCGACCGAGAGAGGCGCTGCGCGGAGCGCCGGCCGCCCGGAGCCGTGTTCAAACTAGAAGTGGACGACCGTGTACTTCAAGACCACTGTATTTTTCTGATTGCAGTGGAAACCAACATCCCACTTGAACTGAATACTGCCAAGCATTTGTCAATATTGACTTAACACTGCTATGCAAAAAGAGAAAAAAAGCAATGGCAAAGGTTTTCTCAATATTTTTTCTTTTTCATCAAGACTCGTTATGCTCAACTTGCTCTGTGGTCAGTTTTGATTGCATAAGCTGCTGCCACACTTTTTTTTTTTTGCGCTACATCAATTGAAATGCTCATGAAAAACAGACTTATGAGTTGGCACATATTAGAGATTTGTACACTGTCAATCAGTCGTGATTCAAAAGCGGCAATGATTCTTGTTTCCATGTTGTTACAACCTAAACCGAAATGGCTAGCGGAAGTGTTCAGTCACCCATTCATCACGCCGATATGTTTATTGCAGGCAAATGTGCGCACAGCCGGCAGGAAATAAAAAGAAATGACGCTCCCGAAGATACATTTGCACTGCACCGATGTTTTAACACAGGTTACACAGTTTCTCCGGCGAGTCGTAACCCGAGCACCCATCATCACAAAACGTACTGAATGGAGCACCAAAGCGCAGAGGATGGCGACATCGCTGTTGTCGCCGCAAAACAGTCCTACGGCCGTGCAGCCAAGCTCGGGTCGCGTCACGTCGCACACACGGCAATTCTCAAGCACAGTGCCAACACGAATCGCGAACAAAATGGTAACGAATGCGTAGCCAGCAACAACGTCATGTGCACGCTTCGGTCGCGATCACTGCAACCATCGCAACGAATGCGACTAGCTGCACAACGCCACGCTCATTTCAGCATTCGGAAAGCACGGCGTGCGTAGTGAGCTCTCGAAGGCGCACATTTCACTGCCTTGACGTAAAAGCACTCGCTTCGATCGCAATCACTTTCACTACGCGGACACTAGTCACTGTGCTACGCAGCTCATGCACGCACAAAAGTTCACCGTGAGCAGCTGTTGTTCGCCGCTGTGCGTGATGATCCTCGCAGGAATTAGGAACCCTTGCAGCAACCACAAACAGCTCCATATAAATTCGTGACACAGCCAACGCGTAGGTCTTGCGTCGGTTTGAAGAGGCGCTCTGTCAACTACATCAGCGTCGATTTCAACTCGGGAAACTGTCGCTGCTCGCCGCTGCTGCACGCGGAGAAGTTCGCAGTGGCTCTGAACACTCGTAATATCAACATGTGGCCAATATAGTATGCCTCGCGGCATAGGTGCCACCACTACAGCCACGACCTATGCCTCGCTCCCCAGTTCAGTCGACGGACGGCCATCTTGCCCGGCAGGAGCGGATGCCTACGTCACGTAAAAAGCAGCCAATCGCTGCAATTCGGTCGCCGGGCGGTTCGCTCGTCCGCCCCAAAGTTGAAGTTCACCAACTTTCCTTCCGCCGGCCGAACGGGGCGAATGCCTATTGTCTGGTCGTTCGGTCCGCCAGTCCGCCTGCCTGGCGGATCCGCTTAAAAGCGATCGTACAACGGCCTTAAGGCATCGGCAAAAGAAGCCGCTCCCGAACACTCACCGTTGTGTTTTTTTTTTATTTCTTCCTGGGCACCACTCGGATGGATAAAGTCGTAATATTTGTGATAGGTTGGCCTTCATGTTCGCCGCGCTTTCCGGACGATATTCCATTCAGTTTCCTGAGAATGTGAGCTGAAAGCATTTCCCGCGTCAGGAAAACAAAAAATCCCCATACGTCTACCTTTGCGATAATGCATTTTGCATGCTGTGGCCGAGATGAGGAGGATGCTGATGCAAAATGTGAATGTCAATCGGGGGAGTGTGATATTTTCGGGCCATCGCCGAGTATAACTCTTCCATTAATCCCTCCATTGACTCTGGCCAGGGGTATGAGATGTCGGCGGCTTTATATCGTTTGGAGGCAAGCGCGTTAGCTGCCGTTTGAACACTGAGTGTATGCTGACGGTGCTGCAATCCCGCAGAATCAGAGTAGCGGGGTTGCATGTTGAGGTACTCGATGATGAGGTACTCGATGATGTACTCGTTGTGCACAGTCGCTGCTCTTCGCTCGCTTCACTCTCTCTTTCTCGCCAGCTGTGCTTTACGACGGTCCGGGTAAGCTCAGGGCCACGTTTCGTGTGTGGTGCGATGTCAGTGCACGTAAAAGATCCCCGCGTGGTCGTAACTATTCCGGAGCCCACGACTACGGCACATCTTTTTCTTTAATATCTTTCCCTTTCTTTCACTCACGGCGCGGTTGAGGCGTCCGCCCAGAAGTGAGAGGGCAGGGAGTTCTTGAATAAGGGGTCCCTGTCAACGGTTAGGGGGCTAGAGGAATAGCGGGGCGCCTGTACGCATGCGCAGAACGCTAACGCCTCTCCTTTATTTCCCTTTCCCCCTATCCGATAGAGTCGCCGTCTTCAAAAACTCGCTATTTACTGTGCCTTTCATCTCCACAAAACAAACAAACAAACAATAAAAAAAGCTCCGGTTCTTCTCAAGCGCGCCGCCGCGTCAGGAGGCTGAACTCTCGCCCTCCGAACTGGTCTACACGGCGCTTCCGTCCTTCGCTGCCCCGCCGCGCCTTGCGTAGCATCCGATCCCCCCGTCTGCCTAAAAAAACTTGCTGTCTAATCCTTGCTACGCCTGGCCTACCCAACTGCAGAAATGCGTCCATGCTGCACGGTGTTTGATGTTCGTGCATACAAAGCGACGAGCGCTGCCAGTAAGCAAACCTTTATGCACTCATTTCGGTGCGCTAGACTTTCTGTGCCGTTGCCCTGGACGACGACCAAGTGATCAACGGCAACTTGAGGCGAAACCTCCTCTACCGCTCAAGCTTTCCTTCGTAGCCAAGTGTCCAAGGGCGTCGTGGAGACTTGGCTGTGCGGCATGCCAGAGACACCACTGTATGTACAAGGTGGTGGTCGCTGCTGGACTCACTCCCGCTACTAGCGAAGGCGATCCTGCGGAGGCATCGTCGCTGCAGAAATCGTCTCACCCGTTGTTGCTTCATTGTAGCGTTCGTGGTGCCGAGCAAAATAGCCACACGAGCCTCTTTTGTTGTTGCTGCTGTTTGCCTCTTCTTACAGCGAATGTAGCCTCTTTTCGCATGTTCTAACCCTGTTTCTTGTTTTTGAGCACTGCTTTTCTGCCATGATGCGTCGCTTTTCAACGCTGAATGGTTAACACTAATTTCTTCAAGAGGAAATCCCTCCGAGTAGCATGCAGAGGGGCTTTGCGGTGATAGCCAAGCTGTTTGAAACATCACACATGCTCCCGGTCGCGTGCCCCTCCCCTCCTATGCAGCAGAATATAGTCCCCTCCCCTGTTGCAGCTAGTAGTGGCCTGTTCAACCCCGCAAATTAGCACTAAACCTTACTTAATGCATGTTTCTCACACAGATGCACGTTTTCAGCTTTAGAGAGTCACGTCAAAAACAGTTACAACACATTGTTTAGGCATGTTCAGTTGCGACAAGCACCGATAGGTGGTGCCAGCTACATCAGCCATGTAGAGCCACGTAGATTTTTTTACCCTCGCACGCAGGCTGCGGGCGCGCTCCTACTCTCGACACCAGTCGCCATCTGTCGGCGCGCGCGGCCCGAGGGACTGCGGGTCGCGCCAGCGCCGCGCATATAACGCATGGTTACGTGTTCGCTTCTGCCGTTGTTGTGCTCCATCAGCTAACGTATGACGGTGTGTGCTGTGCGTCACTACTCACATTTTCCCTCTTCCAGACAGTACTGCGGTTATCTTGTGCGCAGTTACTCGTTATCGTGACATCCGAGGGTAGTCGACCAGGTAGTGTACGGACTGGAAACCGGCACTTCTAAGCAGATTTCTGCGCTGTCGTGTCGTTTGTTGTCGCCTTTTACGTGTGATATCATCTATGATAATTTTATGCATCAGAATGTAGATCTATTGATTTGACTCAGTGGAGTAGTAACTGGATAGGCGAGCTGCAGACTGAAGGTTGTCCCGACGGAGCGCGTGTTTTCGATCACCAGTATGTGTTCGGCATCCTTGCGCTGAGCTTGCTCTTGTTACCATCAAACACATTTCATACACAGGATTGTAAGCACGACCGCTACCGATTTCAGCTGCTTTTTCCGCACGCATGTCAGAGGGATCGGGTGGGTAAAGCTTTTATCTATAGTATCTTTCTGCTGTTGGTATCTACACTAGTTTGGTTTATTAAGGTTTTACGTCCCAAAGCGACTCAGGCTATGAGTTACGCCGTAGTGAAGGGCTCCGGAAATTTTGACCACCTGGGGTTCTTTCACGTGCACTGATATCGCACAGTACGGGCCTCTAGAATTTCGCCTCCATCGAAATTCGGCTGCCGCGGCCGGGATCGAACCCGCGTCTTTTGGGCCAGAGCCGAGAACCGTAACCACTGAGCCACCGCAGTGGTGCGGTATCTACCTTATTCATAGGAAAATACTATGCGCGATTTCATTACATTTCCCACATTTAGCCAAACGGCTACGCAACGCTCTCACACGCGGCGAGAGCTCCTGAATAAAATAACAGGACTTCGGACCTCAGAATTAGTGAAAGGTGGATTAGCTGCTCATATCTATTCAAGCTTTGATAAATTAAGCGAAAGTACGTTTTTATGCACCAGGTTGCATAAACCATCACAAAATTTGTTTTCTGTTGGCGCTGCGACTCAGTTGAGCTCACAGCGGTAATTTGTTGATAAACTGGCGCGGCGACAAGAAAGCCCTATTTGTGGAAGGGGGGTGGGGGGGGGGGGGGGGGGGGGCTTTATGGCCGGCCGGCAGGAAGGAATAAGAGTGCATGGGAATTGGAACAGCATGCTAGCCGCACACCTAATGCTTGATATTGAACAAAAGGTTTCTTTGCGGTGGAGCACCAAGATGGAATTCGATATAACCACGAGCGCGTTCTAAGCGCCGGCACAATTAACCTGAATGTCAAACTAAATGTCATTAAAACGCGTCAATTTTATCGCTTTGATAACGTAAATACTTCCTGCAACACAGCCACACAGCGGAAGTATGCTCGACAATGTTTTTTTAGCGCCCGAAGCGCGGCTATGTGCAGGCGCGGCCGCGGAACTGCCGCAGCCCCGCAGTCCCCAAAGAAACGCCCGCACCGCGGCGCGCCAGTCGGTGCAAAATGGCCGCGCCCAGGAGAGGCTCAAAATTCTGGTCTATATGCTCTTGCGCGAACGCCCGGCATTTTGTTCTAAGCTCTGCGGAAAAGCCGCTTCTGGTGTGACAGGAGCCATGATACTCGGAGAAATCTTCCCATGCGAAGAAGCAGAGCTGCACCTACGAGGTCGGCTGAGCCGAACCTTATATAAAAAAACTTTATACATATAAAAAAAGCAGACTTGTACCGCGAATAGAGCTACGAGCGGCGCGAGGAAGGCAGTCGTGCAACTGATTCACTGTATTACCACGGTGTGAAGCAATCAAGCAACGGGCAGCGTGTCGGGAAGTTTTCCTGCGGCGGAACTATTGACGTTCCGCCCCTGTATCTTCATTTCATTGCCAGGAAAAGTTGTCGCAGTTCTCCTCTCCTTCGCCGCGCCGTGCTCAGCCGGCGCTTCTGGCGATTCTCTCATCCTTCGCTCCGGCCTCCGCAGTGCTTCTCTCCCGTAAGCATGCGGTGCGCTTCGGCGATACTTCGGGTATCAGGCTTCTATGCCATTTTTTTTCCCCTAATGTATCACTAACAGCCGTCGCTGTAAAAACTCCAAAAACCTATCTGCCTTCTTCAGAAGGACCACTTGGTTCCTTTCGTACTGGCAGCGCTAGCTGTAAAGGGAACCTCCTCCGAGGGAAACAGCAGCCGGACAACCTCTCTTTCCGCACCCTGGCAAAGAGAGGGATGCTGCCCGGCAAACATGCCAGGCAGATGTCGAGAATGCGGCCCACAACGGTCCTGGAGCTCCGTCAGCGGTGCCCAGCTCTTGCTGTCGCTTCGCTGGCTGGCGAGAAGTGTGGAGATTGTTTGCCGACTTCCCTTGTACCGCTACGTTTTTGTTTTTTTTTCCTTTTCAGCGGTACACTGCGTCACGGGGCACCAAGACAGACAGGGCTCAGGACTTGTTTGGGCCGCCTTCGATTCGAGTGCAAAAATAGAAAGAAACCTCGCATAAATATGCTGAAAGAGAGGGGACCTTTGTACACCGTGCTAAGTGAACAGCTAACGCCGTGCGGTTACGTACGAGGAGTGTTTTCTGTTCGCACGAGTTCATTGCGAGGACAAGTTTAATCTCGCATGTACATACGTCAGAAGCCGGTTGTTGCGCTTACATCTGTGGTGGGCGTAATGGCATTAGTCTGCTGCACCTACGGGCGCAGCTGTGTGGTTTACCGCAAGGCCGGCCCACAAAACTGATCAGCGGGAGGAATGGCTTCGCACGTGGCGTACTCTTCTGGCTCGGTGTGTGCATTCCCTCGGCGCGCGGTTCCCGAGCGCCCTGAAAAGCAAGGCTCGCTCCTCCTCCCTCGCTCACCCTCTCTAAAGAGGAGGCGCTTGGTTAACTTTGTAGCTGCGCGCTTCAGATTTCTCACTTCCGACCTCGCTCGAGTTGACGGAGCTGGCTGGATGAGCTATAGAGGTCTCTCTCGGACTCCCGAACTCAACCCGGCAAAAGAGGCCAGCTATCCCTTTCATTAGCACGGTGCGGGATAGTCGCCGACTTCTTTTTTGTTTCCTTTCTCAGAGGCCGCTCAACTTCTAAGCTTTGCTATGGTTTTCTTTTTTTTTTCTTTCTATTTCAACTGTTTGTGGGATCTGTGTTGTTTCCGTTGACACGCCGCGTCCTGGTCCGCATAAGGTGGCCGCTCGCCCGCGGCAGCTCCATTAGCGCGGCCTCTTCGAGGAGGACGGCGTGAGTGGCTTTTGTCCGAGTTCATCCGTTAAGGAGCGAGGGAAGCAAAAAAAAAAAAAGAGAGAGGAGAGAAAAGTATGCGGCGAACCCTGCGCGATCTACTGCATTGGAATCATCCTGCGAGCTGGGGCAGCCATACATTTTGGACGGGTCTTACGAGACCCGTTTGCTGCGTGCTCACGCAGCCATCTCTCTTGAGGACTGAGTCGTGAAGTGCATTCGCGCGGAGAGCGATGGAAGGCTTTCCCGCCATGTGCGCACGGCGTGCCCAACTTAATACTTCTTTCGAAGGAATTGATTCTAACAGGTCTATTCTGTGAAGCGGGGGCTCAGTTCGCTGTTGCATATTAGCGAGTGCACTTGTATACATGGAGATGAGTTAAGCCTCCCACTTACGAGAGGCAGCCTTGAAATTACTTATTTACGAGAAAAAGACACGGAGAAACGAGGAATACGTACATAATTTACAGTGCGCGACTTCCAAGTGTTTTTTTTTTTTTTTCTCAGAAAGCAGCCACTGTTGTTACAAGCGACAGCGGTCGTAATTGGCCAAAGGAGGAAGGAAACAAAAAAAATATGTTCAAGAAATGCACCCGATACGAGGCATTGCATCCAGCCTCTCCCGCCGGCGCCGCTTGGTCGGACGGTGCCCGGTCATGCAGCCATGCAGGTCGAGCACGGAGAGTGTGAGAACAGAACCACTTCAATGTAAATGAAAAAGGAGACTCTAGGACTCTCTCCTATGGGACAGGCCTAGAGTCTCTTACGGAACGGGCCTAATGGGAAGGAAAATCAAGAAGGAATTGGTTTACGATAATTCAAGAGGCAGCGCCCCACTGTTCGAAGCAAGATCACGGTGTCTTAGAACGCGAAGCTACAAAAAGAAATTTAACAAAGAAATGACACACGTGCAATATGTGACAAGTCCGTATAAACAGTTGGACATCTTTTATTAGAATATGGCAGATGTCATCCAGATGTCGACAGGCTCCGTCACTCTCTCTTGGGTTTAGACATAACAAAGGCATTGTGAATAAATCTGCGGTAGACGTTAGCAAACAGCGATACGAAAGATTGGTGGCTCAAAATCAGGGCAGTAATGTCAGAAGTTCAGGATTAAAAACTGGGCATTCGAATTTGTATGTGAAGAAAAATGACTAATTTGTAGGGGTGTGCGAATATCAAAGTTTTCGAATACGAATCGAATACGAATACTTGATTCCGAATATCGAATCGAATAATCAAGTACAGACGCATTTAACCACTACAAAACATTATTTGAGCACCCAAGAACATCACAGTTAAACTATCGATGATTAAATGAACACAAAAGGTGTGTGTGGCTGCACAAAAATTATCAGACTCGAACATTATTCTTAGAAGAGTGGAAATATCAGAGAAAATGGCTGGTACACAGCATTGATTAAGGCTAGCTTGTCACCAGCACAAACGCGTGTTGCTGGGATGAACATAAAAGGTTGTAGTGAAGGAAAACACGCTGTTCCACATGGTCAGGCAGAAGTAGTTCCCTTCTCGCTGAAACGACTCCTCCAGCCACAGAAAATGCCCTCTCACTTGGCACTGAACTGGCACGTATTGCGAGGTACTTCGTGCACAGCTCTGACTATACCAGCTTCGCAGTTTTACCCACAAAGGAGCTCACCAGCGCAGTCAGCTACGGCATGGCCCTTGGAGGAAGGAAGAATTTTCGCGCATTGCTCTGGGCGCCGCCATATTGTTATGTCTCTGTCGATAGGGCTTGCGGACCGAATGGAACGCCGGTGCTCACAATGTATATTCGGCTAGATACGAATATTCGCGTCGGGTCGATTATTCGAGACAACACGAATACTTGGATTTCGAATCGAATACGAATACTAAAAATATAATATTCGAATTATATTCGAAAATTTCGAATATTCGCACACCCCTACTAATTTGTAGATAATATCGTTAAATTCGGCAGACTGGCTCGGCAAACGTAAAGAAAAAGAGATACCGAGTACGGTGGCAGCTGATGGCCAGCCCATTTCTAAGGGGACGCTCCTCCCATCCGTCCATTTATTCGATGGGTGGAAATGTGAAGGTGTAAATGTTGCCTCGCAGGGCCCTGCAGCAACAGCAGCCGGCGCTGAGCAATGGCGGCGGGGCGTCGTCGCGGCTGGGCTGGCCTCCTGCGGCGGCCGGACCTGCCAGCCCCGCCGACTCGGACTCCCTGCGACGCCGAAAGGTGCACAAGTGCGACTTCGAGGGCTGCCAGAAGGTCTACACCAAGAGCTCACACCTCAAGGCGCACAAGCGCACTCACACAGGTACGCTGCTGCCCTATACTCCACCTTCATGTTCATTTCGGAATCGTGACCCTGCAACGTAGTGTTCGTAGTCAACTGATGCTCTGTGACGTAAGCAAGATGCGGTGGCGCTGCTGTCGCTGGCTGGAACGACTGGGGGAAAACTAGGGGGTGAAAGTAGGCTTAGCGCCCATTGGAATGCAGGGAAGCAATATTTTTCAAAGCAGTTTTCTGATTTCAGAGTGCGCCTCTGCGGTTGCTCAGTGGTTACGTCGCTCGGCTGCTGACTCGAAAGACGCGGGTTCTATCCCGGCCGCGGCGGTCGAATTCCAATGGAGGCGAAATTCTAGAGGCCCGTGTACTGTCGATGTCAGTGCATGTTGAAGAACCCCAGGCGGTCGGAATTTCCGGAGCCATTCACTACGGCGTCCCTTATAGCCTGAGTAGCTTTGGGAGGTTAAACCCTATAACCAACCAGCCAACTTGATTTCTGACTTCAGACATGGTAGTTGCGCGGAACACAACACACACACTAGACAGGGTACGGGACGAGCGCTCGTCCCGTACCCTTTCTTGTGTGTGTGTATGTTTCGCGCAACTACCATGTCTGAAGTATTTAACGAACTAGCCCGGCAACACATTCTGGTTTCAGAGTACACCAGTGATGTCGTCCCTTCGTGAAGAACAACCACGTTCGTCCCGTTGTATGCCGTTTTCTTCAGTGAGCTCCGATGAGTGTTGCTGTCTCTTCTGATGTTTCATTTGCTCTCTTTTTTGTCTCCTAAAAGTGTAGATAGTGTGCGCCCGGCTTTTCTGTGTGTTTTCTTTCCCTCTTTCGGGCTGCATGCGAGTGCCCCCCTCTCCGAATCCTCGTGGTGGCACTTGCGAGCGCGTTCCTTTCTCCTCCGTCGTCATGTTTTCGGGCCAAGCGCTTCGTCCAGCAGCGGAGGGCGAGGCGGCCGTGCAGCCTACACGCATCTGCGCGAGCGAGTAGTGCCGAGACTGCCGGCCTACTCGGGCGTGTGCTCGACAGATGGCACCGGCGTGGGCAGGCAGCGCGCGTGAGCTTGCGATGCCGGCTGTGCATTTCTTCCGGCCCAAGCAGCACCTGCGTGGTTTTCCCGAAGAGCGCGCGTTCCGCGGGATCCTAGCGCACAGCCTACTTCGCAGTGCTCTAACTCGGTGTTCTAACTCGGAGCTCTTCGTTACAGGATTCACGCCTGCGCGACTCGAGGGTGTTCACTTCTTCGGCCACACCCGCGGTCCATATGCAGGGCGTCCAAGATTGTAGGTTTTCGTGATTTTTTTTTAAACAGACGGGAGTACATGAAAGCCGCTTTATGTGAACAGCTGGACACGAAGTGAGAGGGTAACGGTCGCCCTTAATGCCCTAATTCACTAGACTCAAGTTGATTCGCTTGCAGCTGACTGATATGTCCTCTCGCAAAGCCGCTGTTGCGTGTAGCAGTGCAGAGGAACAGTTTAATGTGATAGCCGTTCCTTCTCACTTTCGGAATGCGATATGGAGCAGGTGGAACAGCTGCGTTACATTACGTCTAATATAATCTATAGATCCCTTCGTTCACTGATTTTATTTTTTTTTTCTAGATTTCGGAGGGTAAAAGTCGGGCGGTATTTTTTTTAGCGCTAGTTCGCCTACAAATCGGGTTGCTCATCTCAAGTTTTCTCAATTCGGGTTTTTTCGGGTTTGTACCAAAAGGCAATTCTGTAAGCTCTCAGTTTATTGCGCGAGATAAAATGATTTATTTCGTGCTCATTATTTCGAAAATAACATGAAAAATGCTCCACTTTAAAACTGTTTACGAATTCAGTTTTTGTTCCTCATTCATTACTGTTATTTAATCGAGTAAATTGCCAGTTTCCTGCGAAACCCGCGCAAGACCTGCCTGCCTTTGTACACTGCGAAAACATTAATTCAAAATCACAGCGACTATTTTAAACGCGTGAGGGCCTTGGAGTAGGAAGTAGGTAACATGGATAGCGCTTGATGCAGTGATGCCAATAAGAAATTTCGTGAGTACCCGCGTTTTGGCTTTTCGCTTCTAGAGCGTACTTTTCGAACTTTTCCTCAAATCAAGTAGCGTCATGAATAGCAAAAGTTAAAGAGCTTTGAGGTCACTAGTCGAACGAAAACAGCCCTCCGGAATAAGCTCAACATATGCGCTAATTTTTGTTCGACGCCTTCAGCTTTGCGCACTGGGAAACGTGCTTTATCTAGAACGCGCATTTTCGTGTAGAAAGTAAACCGGTTTAACCCGATTTTTTAGAAATTTGTGTGGGTGCACAAGTAGGCTAAAATCTGGTTTCATGCGAAAAAGAAACACCCTAAATATTGTTACGGGGCGGCCAGCCGAGGAAGGAGACCACGTGACAACGGATAGCGATGAGATGATTTATAGCTGCTAGCCTAGCGCGAGCTCTCCGTCCCGCGCCACTGCCCGTGACGATTATAAACAACACTACAAACTGCCTTGGCTACATAGTTGCCATTTGATAGTAGTTAGGAGATGTCTGTTGCGTTTATGCCGTTTCACTTGCATTACCCCTGACAGCCTTTTGCTGAGGGGGTTGGAGAAGTCGGGTGCAATAAGTAGTCGTGGGGTGTGGGGGTGCAGCTTCGACAGTTTGTGAGGTTTTAATAGGGGGGATAAATACTGAGCGCATAGACGACGACGACAATGAGCGATTGAACGAGTGGGAGAAGACGAAGATGACAACGACAACGAAGTTCTCGCTGTGTTCTCGGAGCCGTTCGCAGCCATTCGCTTGTGTAAATAACTGTAAATATATTCTTTCTCGCAACAATACGTTCTCTCCCGGTTGATCGCGGCTGAGACAATTCAAAACCGCCGGACCCTACCCCGTGATCGCGCGCCCTACCGAGCGCACGCCGACATCGGGGGGGGGGGGGGGGGGGGGGGGGGGGGGGGCTTGCTCTGAGGGAACAAAGGAACGACACTCTGGCTGACACATACAAGGCATTTATTGCTACAACAATAATAACGACAAAATATGCTAAGGAATCGGGGTCGTCCGACTCACCAGCACGGTTACAAGCGAATGTTCGCCCAGGTTAGGGCAGGGGTTACTACGCGGCCGGACGGGACGAGATGCGGGGGAACGTTCCTCCCCACGAGGCCTCGCTCCGCTGGCGGAGAGCGGAGCGTCGCGCCTGAACGTCATCGCGCGTCCCACTTACCGAGGCGAAAAAAGAGCTTTCTTCTGCAATCACACCTTCTGTGGCCCTCGTGTCGCTGCAACGCTGGCGCCCTCCCTTGTTAGTTAAGGTAACTAAGCAATATAGGGAGGACGCATTGCGGGGAAGCCAACCACAGGGGACCAGCGGGGCAGCTCCCTACAATTTTTCGGATCAGTCAGTTTCAATATAAACAGTCATGGGGTGAGGGGATGAAGGTTAGGGGTATAAGAGTGCCTGACACACGCCTAACCTACACACCTAACCTCACACCCTACACTCCTTCCCAGGGTTGCTAGCACTCCAAATGGCAGCAACGTTTGGCACCAACCCAGCTGCCGCTGAAATTCTCATTACCACAAGGATAATGGACGGTCGACGAGTTCGTGTTAGCGGCGGCAGCGTTCTGCACGCACGCCGCCCTCCCACACCCGTACACCGTACCCCTTTCCCCCCTACCCCATGACTTTCTACTGCATCTGGCTACTCTGGCACCGTCAACGCCGCACCCCACGACCAGGCATGTTTCATCGCCCCGCGGATTGATTGTGCAATCCTGCGACATGATTTCGCCTCGCAAGAAATCGGTCAGCGAGCGACTGGGCCAAACGCGTCGCTGGCGACGTTCGAAATTCCCCCACCATGACCATTCGGCTTCAGGGATTCAAATTATATAGGCTGTACGTAAGGCATGCCAAGTTTCTTTTTTTTTTTTGCTAGCATTTAAAATGGTGACTTAACCGACAATTAAATCTCGGGATCCTCCTCATAGCATGTGAGAAGTGCGGAGAAGCTCAGTGATGACGTCACGGAAGGGGAGATACCAAGTTTACCGCTGTCTTCTCCCACAACTAACTGTGCGTTGTCGGATGCCGCCGAACAACGCTCTGCAGACGCTGCCTTCGGTGTTGTTTTTTTTTTTTCCTTCAAAGAAAGCGTTTCTGAGCTACAGGTGTACCGGCACCGTTGATGGCGTAATCATGCACACCTCCACCACACATTAGACACCTTTAAGCTCGTCGAAATCTAAGACATCTTCAGTTGCCCTTTAATCATGTTGCGCGTCCTGCGTGATTCGCCGCTGTGAACGCACCATTAGCGAGTCGAGATCGGCGAAACTATAGCGACGCCCAGTGTCGAGCAGTGCGTTGCGAGCGTGTAAAGGCAGCTTCCAAGATTGCGGAAGTCGCCGCTGTCTCCGAGGTGCGACGGCGACAGCGCTAATCTGGTTCTCATTTCTCTCTCCCCTCTCACTCACAACCTGCTCCTCGCAACCCTAAGCGCGGACGAGCTCGGGTGCCACCGCACATTTCTTCTCATCACCGCCTCGGTGCGCGGCTTTTCTTCCCCATAGTCGAGGCTACAGACGGCGCCGACAACGATCACCGGGTAGCGAAATGCTCTCCCCACAACCTTCACTCATGGTATCTTCAACTGCCCGCTTTGACCCTCTGACCAGAGCGCGCAAATCGGGTCGAGCTCTGAGTATGAGTCAGAGGAGTCGCCGTCAAGCCAAATGCGCGAGGTCACATGCATAACGGAAACAAAACCTGGAAACCGTCGGTTTGGCACCGACCGGTAACAAAGTCCGGAGCATTTTATTTAGTCCGAATCCTACCTCTCCGTCAAAGTAGTACATCCATATGCAGTCCTCTAATCACTCGTTAGAAAAGAGCAGTTTGATCGGCGCTGCAACATGGATTTCGAACTTCGTCACCATGGCCATCACCCGATAAGTTCGCCAGCTGACACTGCCACAGTGAGCCACAATACTTGAGGCGCCCCGAGTCTCCTACCACTACAACTTTCGTCTCGGAGTGGTTGGACGCTTTGGGTCACATGGGCATTGTCCACTAATCCCAGTGCGGTCGCCTCGTAGTGGGTGGCGAAATGGCTTTGTAACAGTGGCCTCAAGGCACTCTGAGCGGGAGGCGAGCACTCGGAAAGAGCCAGCCGAATGTGTGGTCACCTCTCAAAGCTCTCCATTGCGCTCCAAAACCACCAGCCGGAAGTTTACCATCAAAGTGACTGCAATTTCAGCGGTATCGCATGGATCACCATACCGCGTTATTGCATGTTGAAACTTGTATTCCTTCATTAGTAAATGATACTAGCTGGATTCAAACCCACACCTTGCGTGGCTGACTCTGCCAATATCACAAACTTGTCTGTTTCTGGCTGCCGAGATTAGGTGGCGCTGCTGATAACACGTGGTGGTACTTTGGAGGCGACTGCTTGAAGTTGGGTGCCTCTATGTATTAGAGGCACCCTGGCTTGGAAGCACAGATGGCGTCACCTACCACGCAGACGTGTAGGAAAATGCTGGCCCGAAAGACGCGGGTTCGATCCCGGCCGCGGCGGTCGCATTTCGATGGAGGCGAAATGCTAGAGGCCTGTGCACTGTGCGATGTCAGTGCACGTTCAAGGACCCCAGGTGGTCGAAATTTCCGGAGCCCTTCACTACGGCGTCCCTCATAGCCGGAGTAGCTTTGGGACGTCAAACCCCAATAAATCATAGCCCATAAAGACCCGTAGGAAAGGCCAAAGTACGTATTTATCGGTCAGCCTGAACGTCCGGTGCTGGCGTTGTCGGCGTTGTGAGCGAAAAATCACGTGCATGGCTCTGGCAGGTGCCCCCAGAGAGCAAACTATAGGAGGCAGGTGGGCCATCTAGGTCGCTTGACCTTGCGGCGTCATCACAACCCGCCCACTGGATAGTGACCAAACTGCCCACCGTGCAACGGTGGCGGTTAAATTAATGGTTGGTCGCTCGGGAGAGCAACCTGGGTCGCACAAGGCCCACCGCTGTTAGCATCTGCCATCGCAGGGCAGTGGCGCATAACCGCTGCATCACTGCGCCAGGAGGCGTATGAGGCCTCTCAGGGATCTGTGAATGTTAGGTAGAGAATGACCTTTTCGTTTTATATTGGAATTAACCCATTATTACGCTATCGAGTCGTACTTTAAGGTGGAGCTAAGTGTCCCCCTCCATTTTTTTTCTTCGTCGCCTGCGATTATTTCGCTAGATGAAAGGCGGAGACGAGGAACGCCCAAGGTTTGCGGTCGTTGGAAAGGTGTGATGAAAGGCACTGACAGCGAGCGAGAGCCGCGAACAAGAACTTGAAATGATTTTATTGTAATGTCGCAAGGGCAGCTTGGCCAAAGAGCGCCGTTGCCAAGGTTTTTGGTCTGCACGAAGTTTGATCCATTCGTACAGAGACTGCTGTCCGGGGCAAGTTTCCCGGTTCTACGGCGTTGACGTTGTCGGCGCAACACCGTATCACGCGGGTCGGCTAGCATGCAATGGCGTCATGCGTGACGTCACTTCAACGCGCGTCACGCCGAGTACTCCAAAATCAATGGCGTCACGAGTGACAGCATAGTGACATTACATTCAGTCAGGCATGGTGCGCGTGACGTCGTAGCCGCGAACAGCTGTCGAGGTGGTGTTCGAACCTCCGTAGCGGTGACAACGAAAACTTCCGCTGTCCCGCCAGATTCTTCGGGAGCAGGTCGGAATACCATGGAGGCTGTCAGGTGGCTCGATCAGATCGTCTGGGAATTACGGAGAGGGCACTAGGTTAACGAAACTAGTTTTCGTTCGAGCGACATCGTGTTTGCGGTACGAGCCAGAGGCCGGCGGCCGTACCGCGGCGCTCTGCACCTGAAAGAAAACCTACGGAGGCAGAAGAGATACCCAACTATTCTGGACAAAAGCAGCTTTTATCGGGAAGGAGTTTATGAGCGCATTTTTTTATAGATTGCAATATATCACAATAGCAATCAATATATACGCAGACCTCCCGTCGGCAGGCTTGCATTTTTTTTTTTGCTATTAACGTTTGGCTATCATCAAAAACGTTCTCCATTGGTTTTCTATGGCAGTCTGAACTGCTCGATGCGAGCGATGGAAACACTATAAAGGAAAGATTTTGCTACATATCGTAACAACGGACCATTACCTTCAACATTTCTACACCAGTACCTTAAGGCTTTCCAATATTCAAACTTTTTGTCCAGGAATGTTGGACACGTGTTCGTTAGACGTCGAGGGCTCCTAGTTACTCCGGGCGGCCGCAGCGATCGCTGCCTGCAGTTAATTTCAATACGAAGCCTGTCGAAGAGGGATACTCTGCTGACACGCGCCAGCTGGCGGGAACGTGTGGCGGGAACGTGTGGCGGGAACGTGTGGTGGGCGCGCAGACACAACAAGGCCGCTGCATCACCTGACAAGACACGACAGCTGAGTTCGGGCCGGGGTGCATCAGGTGGCGGATCAGCCTGCGAGATGATCGCTCCCGGACGCGCTCGACGAAATGTCGTCGGGTAGGGGGGTGAACTGCAGCGCCTGTTCCCCATGTGAGCGGGTAATTGTGAGCGCGTAATTGATGCGCCGCCCGGGCGGGTGCCGCCGCAGGGCGAGCCCAGGAAGCGGCGGCGTTGCGTGGGCGTCAGCCGGAGGCGCGCCCGGCCATTGTCTGGCCGTTTCCGCCCGAGATGCCGACTGACTGCGGACGTGCGCCCGAGTCCCCCAAGGCCCTTCCCGAGGAGCACCGGCGACTGCGTTGCTTCGAGCTGTGCGGAGGGAGGGGCGAATATCTCTCCCCGTTGAGCAAAGAGGGCGTTATTGTGCTCGCGGGACGCGCCTTTTTACGAAGTCCACCGACGGCTCAGCCGTGTCCGCGGGTCAGCTTTGTAAGGGTCTGCTGTGCGTATGTCGTGAAACTGGGAAAAACTAGGCGACAGTGCGCCTCTCCGTGTTGTTGTGTTTGTCTCGGTCGCGCTGCATTGTTCTTGCAAAGTGCGCGCGCTGTGGGGCTGTTCCAGAGGCACCGAGCTGTTGTCTGAGAGAAATGTTCCGGTGTGTAGTTAGCGTTTACCGCGACCGACTTTCTAATGGCGCGCACCTTATTTTTAGTGCGAGAGCTGCAGTCTGATGCGCTGCGCCGTCTCTCCGCCCGTTTCGTCCGAGGTGTGGCTAATCAGCTTCGCGCCGACTTTGAAGCAGCGTTTGTATGTTGGGCGTCACACACCATCTCAGCTCAGCTGTAAATCCGCGGCCATTCGAAGTCGTATATCTGCGCAGCATGTGCCCGAGTGATTGCTCTTCCATACTACCTTTCTCTCACGCTGAAAGTGGATTCTTGGTTTTGGACCGATACACTAGTTGAATGGCCGAACTTGCCTTTGGGACGTTCATTTTTCGTGAAATGCAGAGATAATGGGGGGGGACGTGGCAACTACACCGACCCTCGCGTCAACTATCCTGTAGGTCGATGGCGCTGGTCAGGCAACGCCGATCGCAGATAGGAGCCACGTAACGACTCTAGGTATAGTGACTCACAGTACTGTGGGCCGCCGCGGTGGCTCAGTAGTTGTGGCGCTTGGCTGCTGACCCGGAAGGTGCGGGTTCGATACTGGCCGCGGCGGTTGAATTCCTTTGGAGGAGAAATTCTAGAGGCCCGTGTACTTTGAGATGTCAATGCACGTTAAAGAACCCCGTGTGGTTGGAATTATCCGGAACCCTCCACTACGGCGTTCCTCAGCCGGAGTCGCTGTACGACGTTAAACCCCATTAGACTCAAATTAAACTCACAGTGTTGTGGCTCAGTGAACCACCTTTTTTTTTTTTTTTTGACGCGACTTGTAATCCCCCTTCCGGTATTAAGCCTGAAATTAGAAAGCTTCTCCTCCTCCTCATTTGCGACCTCCCGTGGGTGTGCAGGGTCTGCACCGTTACACGGAATTCGGGGGCCTCGGTTGAGCTCTCACGTTGCCCCTTCGAGAGAGCGCAGCTTGACAGAAGCGACGAGGGAGCCGTCAGTCGGGCGTTGTCGACTGCGGCCGCGCTTGGTGCACCTGATCCGTGTGCCGTGTCTCCTCTGGTTGGCGCGCAGAGAGAAACGAGTGGACGCCTTTCTCACCCAAAGTATGCAACTTGAGTGCACGCGAAGGTAGCACCTAACACTACCGGTGTTGACGCAGGCGACTGCGTTGTACCGCTGGGTCTCTCGAACGCGCTCGAGACCGCGAACGTGTGGGTTGATGATGGCGATGGCAGATGACCGATAGTGACAGACTGCACTTGCGATACGAGGAGTGGGGCTAGCAGTCGTCGCGCGTCGTCCGGCGTTGCGTTGCCGGTCGGAGCAGAAGACCTCAGCCCCTTCCATCAGAAACTGTTCATGAGATGAGGCAGGCAGAGAAACGCGAGGCTTCTTGGAATCGGCCGAGTATCCGAGCTGTTCCTCCACCCCTCCACTTTGCTTAACGCCCCTTAGTTGGAAGAAGCTGCAAGGTTTGACATCCTCGCCAGTTTTTCACCAATCGTGGCTCAAAATACGAGCATCCACGCAAACGGCCCTCGCCTGAGGTGCCGCAGAACAAATCAGTGTCAACAATTAATTAACAGTGTTAGCGAGCCGATGGCCAACACTCGCACGTGTTCACAGCATGCAGTCACCATTGGCCTAGGCCCTAATAAGTGTAGTCTGTCCTCAGAGGACGTGCAACGGTGTTCGTTTTCGGAAACCGCGCGGCAGTGCGGGTCCAAACATCACAAAACTGCTGACAGTGGGTGTGCGTGACTCGCAGTCATTCTCCTTGGAGCTGGACCCATCAAAGTGCCCTGCGCTGTCTTTACTCTGTCTACATCAAATGTCTCGAAAAGTCGTCCTGCCCGCGATGCTATTCGACAGTGAACAGGCTTATCAGTCGCCGCCTGTGGCTACCAAGCTGTTTTTCGATTTTTGTAGGCGTAGCACTTGTCTACGCTTCGCGCCTTATCTCTGGCACCTGTTGTCCTTCCTCCCCACGCGTACGTTGTAGACAGCCGGGTGTGTTTTCACGGTTAAGTGGCCTTGTCCCGCGCTGCACGTGCTCTATACGTGCGCGGTACCCTGCAAAATATCACTCTAGTTGGATACTTGATGACTTCTTATTGCGACACTAATTAGCCGCGTAGTAACGGTGGCGGGGGGTACGAATACAAACAGCCAAACGTACGCTACGTCGAAGCACACGCAAACGCACGGCCGATAAAAGGCGCGTTGCGAGCTCAGCGTGAGAGCTCGTGAAGGCACAGAACTGCGGCCGAATTAAGTTCTCGCGCCAGCGTCTGCGGATCATTTCGTGGGGCGAGCATAGCTGTGGCCGTGGGCGACTGATTGGGGGCCGGTCGGTCCCGTTCGCGAGGAGGGGGGCAGATTCCCCCCGTTGCGGGCGGGGGGCACGCACTGGGTCACGGAGGCCCGGGGGGACCGGTTCTCCGGGGGGCGGGCGTGCAGCGCGTGCCCATGCAAATGTGCGCGGCGGCCGGAAGTGCGCCGGCGAAAGTGGCCCCCGCCCCAGCGGAGGGGCGACGCATCTCCGGAGGCGCAGCCCACGTCCGCTGCGCCCCCTGACTGCCCCGCCGCAGTTGCACGTTCCTCGCTCGAATTCGCGATGAACCCGCTCGCGCCCGCGGCGGCGAGGGCTTATTATTGCTAAGCCACCGGGGAACAACTCCGGTATGAGCTGCGGGCGGCCGAAAGCGCGCGTGCCGTCCGTCCGTACCTCGTCGCTGTCCAGCGGAGGTCCGAATTTAGCTCGGGACGGTTCCCGTTCTCTCCCTAGCTGGCCAGCGCCGATGTTTTGGTACAGTAGTATCAAAAGCAGCTCGCTTACGAGAAAGAAAAATGCAGATGCGAAACTCCATCGTAACTGTTGCAGAAATGGAGGCTGCATATGTTCGTCTCGTGCTTTCTTTTTAGTTTATTGTGCCCGCAGTGCTTGCTAAAATCACTGTGAACAGAAAAGTCAATAAATTATAAACTGCAGCTATAAATGTCACAAGCGAGGGGAACAAAGTGCTGTTCTCGCTCCTCGAGTTGGGGCGGTAGTTGTCGTTCACGAGTTATTCTCGCTAGATTTGAAGGGAGAAACCAGTGACAATGGACACAAACACAATAAGGACACAATAAGGATGCAAGACCACGCTAGATGGAGTTCTGTCACTCTTTCAAGGCGATGGTTCTTGCCTGTTTTAATAAGAGCTGGAACTGAAAGGTGCTGGTTTTGCGAATGACGAAGTTATCATCGATCCCCTTGGAAAACTACTTACCGCTTACTACACAACCCCCGTACGCTATGTCACGACTCTTCTATTCTGGGGCGGATTTGTGGTGTGGGTGGGTGGGTGTTAGAAGCATCCCCATTGAAACAGCGTCGTGGCATATGCTACCATACTCGGTACTCTTTTAATTTAAACAATCTGTTTCTTTTTTTAATCCAATCACTCTTTTCTGTAACCAGTCAATCAGATTATTGCGCAATGTGGGTTTCTAGAACTACTGTGTCAATGATGCGCGCAGAACTCCTCACATCGCGCGCCGCGCCGTCAGCACCTGACATCGCACAAAAAAATCACAAACAAGAAATAGTGATGAAGTTTATGATGAAGTTTAGCGCCAAAAACGAGGACAAAGTAGGAGTGAAGACACAACACGAGCGCTTATAGTGCATGCCCTCCTCTTCCGTCGTTTTCCGAAGCAGGACGACACCGCGCCGGTGTGCGGCGTCTGAAAGAAAAAAAAAATCGCAAACAAAGCTACCCCCTCCGGCCGTCCGTCTGAGGAGGATGGATGAGGAGGGATGAGACGTCGCTACCTTTAGTTCATTCAGGGTCCTTAGAGTGGATGACCTCTGAGCCGCGCCCGATAACAGCGGTGGAGTGAGCCGCACCCTCGGAGCTTGGCTGGTGGCACCGTCGTTGTCGCAGCTCTAGTGTGTACGTATCACTTATAACGCGCCCAAGACTGTGCCTTTCGGTTTGTACGTTCGTATCTTGCCAAGTTCAATGGCATATTCGGAGTCGCATCGTTCTGATGGGTGATTTCAATGCGGACATCGTCAGGCACAAACAGTTCATCGATGATGTAACAGAGCGAGAATTATTTTCGGAAATAAATCGCTAAACCCACAACTACGCCCAACGCTGAAATCCGCAACATCCTTGATGGTCGCCGGATGTCTTTTCTTTTTGGTTTTTTTTCCCTTCCTGCTCTTCAAGCCTATCCGGTCAACGTACTGGACAACCTGTACACCTAAGTCACGTGTGCAGTGTGCACCATGCGTGATCATGTGGACGGTGCCCAGATGGGCTTTGAAAAAGCACGAACGAAAATGTGGCTTCCGAGCCTTATATATGACGCATTTCTGCACTGAAACAATTCGATCTCGCGCTTACGTCACAGCCTAGCGTACTGCACTCTGCCTCACTATATATTTCTTAAAGGGACGCCAGCCGGCGCCGGCGAAAGGCCGGACAGCCGAAGCTATTGGAGCGTATACACGGGAACGACGCACTGTCCTGACGCGCCAACGGGTATTGGATTGCCGGCCCCGATTTGGTGGGGAGGGATCGCGGTGTGATCGGCTGTAGTGTGCAGCGGCGCAGTAGAGACAAGGCTTGTCCACCCCGTGAGCGGGTCCATGCGTTGGCTGCTTTTTCGGGGTTCCTCATTTTATTCGGCTTGTCATTGGTAATGCGCTTTTCCCTCCTGCTCGATGAAGCTGTGTGCACTGCCGCTACAGGATGCCTCTAGACTGTGCACCGTTCCGTAGGTACATCAAGTACCTTAGCCGCTAAAGGCACTGAGGAAGAGACAAATTGCAGTGACTCTATAATCCTGACCTCCGGGACATCTTAACAGAGGCAGCATGTTGGCGGCTGCTCGCTTTGATGAGTGTGTCCACAAAGTAATTGTACGGGGCTGTGTCATGCGTCCTCGCATCTGATACTGTGCGGCGGCAAAAACCCGACCGCGGTCTAAATCAACTGATACATCAACTTTATAGGGAAGTGTCCCGCGCCTTTGAGATGGAAGGAGATGCCTCTCTGCAAGAGCCGCGTATTACGGCACAGCTCAGGTTACTGGTGTCCCGCAGCGTGTTCGAAATCGTAGCAGAGGGCCCTTCGTCGACGGAGCCTGCTTCTCCTCGGCAGGCATGTCATTGGGGCGTCGTCTTTCCCCGTTTGGCTTCGTGGAAGCACCACGCTTCACACAGGGCCCGAATTTCGAGCACCGTAGGCTTACATATCACGCGACCCCGTTCCGTTTACTCGAGTTGGCAACGCGTCCGCACCGGCCGCTTCGGAAGCGTGGCTCATCCGGGAGCGGCTTTCCATATACATGTATGTGCACCCTGACTGGAATTGAGCCGCGCGTTGAGCGGGGCCCACCGGCGGACCCGGGCTTCCAGCCCCTCCGCGCCCCGCTTTTCGCAGACCGGCTCGCGAAGATGCGGGCATGTTTCCGCCGCGGTTCGCCCCGAGCGGGGTCGACCGGCGGGGTCCCTTTCGTGCTGACCTCGCGTGGTCAGCGCCGCCTAAGTGGGACGGCGCGTGTTTCGCAAATCGAATACGCCGCGCACCGAAATAGAATCGGCGCTCACGACTCGGCGGCGGCGCCGGTGCGATGCCGACCCGCCGCTCGATAGCGGCCAATCTCGGCTGGCCACGACTGCTTTCGGAAACGAGGAAAGCGCTCATCGCTGCTCGTTTGCGCCGCCGCCACATGTGGGTCGCCGTGGGGACCCTCCCGCCTGGTGGTCACTCGCGGTGTTGCGCAAGCCACCACTGACCCCCCCACCACGGCTGCTTCTTCAGCCCCGAGGGGCGCTACGCGCACGCTGGACGTCGACTCCGGTCTACTGTTAGTGCCACGAACCGACCTACTGGCCACGCACTGGGCGGCGATAAAACGCAGGAAGAGAAGCAAGTGTGAGCTTAGAACAACGAGCAGGCAAAATATTTTCAACGAATTTTAAAAGTAAAAAAGCATATAAAAAACGATGAGAACCACATTGATATTCGCTGCCCATCCACCCCACCGCCCCCATCGACCCACCTTTCCTCTAGCATATCGAAGTACCACCCACCTTCTACCTTCGCTCCCCATCGCCATCCAGAAAAATGCTGTCCCGTGTGTGAAGCCTTGGCGTAGAGTAAAACCATTCATTAGAGATAAAGCGTCAAGGTAATCAACGATTGTAAATCCAACTGCTATCGCAGCTTTCTCGCATCAGGTTTCGTGAGTGCCTTGTCAGTTTTCTTTGTTTAACCTGTACTTTTTTAAGCACGAAATGCGTTTAGCTCCAATTCTCGGCAAATTAAAGCAAACATCGTCCGAATGCCGAACGTGAATGCGAACTTATCCGAAATGTTTCGAAACTTTCCGTCCGACGTGAAAAAGTCTTCAGCGCCGAGCAGGATTTCAACCGGCGGCGAGCCAAACAGATCAGCTCCTCTTTCCCCATATGCCTCGGACCACTCGGCAATCGCCACAGCCTCTCGCTCCGTGCGCATAACTGGTATGCACCCTCTCGCGCTGTGCTTCGGATATCGTCGTCTTCATCTTTCATCCGTTCTTCTTGCGCGGCGAATGTTTGCGGAGGCCGCGTAGAGAAAAATTGTTTTTGAGGGAAGGAAAAGCGCAGTCGATCGCGACCGCGATCTGTAGCGCATGCTCACGCCGCGGCTCCTCTTCGGAGGCCGGCGATGGTCACGCGGGTCGTACACACGCGAAAAAGCGGCGAAGATATCCGAGCGCGCTATCGCTCGATATGAAAGGCCAAGAAAAGTGGCCGACTGCGGTGGCTTCAGGACCTGAGTGCGGGTATACCACGATCTGTGAACCGTCCAAGAGTGCGCTACGCCCTGCCAATGCATTTCAAGCTTGCGTCTCCCTTCGAAGACGAGACAGACTGAATTGATTTAGTGCGCTAGTATACTTACAGTGGTCATTCCTCGCACTTAGCCGTTGAGTATTTGTCTGCTTGTCTGAAGCCGGGTTTGTGACAGGCTGCGCACCTGCCCACCGTGTCAGGCGACAGCTGCATTAATCGTGAGAGGCTGCTCGGGAAGAGCAACCCGGGTCGCAGCCCCACCCAACCAACTCAAGTCCCACCGATGGCAGCACCCGCCATCGCAGGGCAGTGGCACATCGCTTGACCGCTGCACCACTGGGCCAGGAGTGGTGTGAGGACTCCCAGGGATCTATTCGGGCGCCAGGAGTGGTGTGAGGACTCCCAGGGATCTATGAATGTAATAGAATAACCAGTTCCGCATATATGGACACTAGCCCATTATCGCTATCCGAACACCTGCCATCTGTCAACACTGGATCTGAACACCGGAACCGAAAGGAGAACTTGATTGCAGCACACTTAGTTCGCATTTGGCCTAACTACGCAAATCGACCATTATTTTTTTTTTCATGAAAGAGGCACTTACGAGAACGTAAACCATAAAAAAAAGCATAAAAACCCTTCTGAAAGAGAAAACAAAATTATGTGGCGATTACACATTCGTGATATGCGGTTGATGAGCGCCAGCTAGTCTTTCCTTGTGCTCTGATACATGGCAAATTGCGGTGTTTGTAACGTCCCAAACAGATAGATGAGCTGTTAGGGATGCCTTAGTGGAGTGCTTCGGGTTAATTCAGACCACCAGGGAGGGGTTCTTTAAAGTGCGCAGCCAGGAGTTGAAAGTTGGCTCGGAACAAGTGCGTGGCGCTGAAGAACCGGGACCCGCTCCCGTCAGTAATGTGCACTTGTCAAGCGGGTCCCTAAGGCGACACACAATCTTACGGAGTAATGGGAGCGAAGCAAGGGACAAGAACTTTGAGAAATTCGTCTGCGCGCCGGTGCCAAAATAGTTTGTTGTGAACGTGACGGTTCTGAGTGAAATATAATGCAAAATCACCGCTGTATGTTCGCACTTTGATTGAATGGCCTGGTCTGTTTTTAAGCAACACGGTTCAAGCACAAGGTAAAACGAGATGAAACGAAGTCAAGGATAGATACTTGTCCTGTTCGCTTGAAACAAAGCGTTCCTTGTATCGCGCATTATTTATTTCGAAATCTGCGGATGAGTTGGAAGGGGGGAGGGGGGAGGGGGGGGGTCTATGGGTAACACATACAGCAGTGTTTCTAAGAACGGATACACAGCAGGCCTTAGTGATGGCCTAAGCTAGTTGATGCTTGATTCTTTTGGG
Organism: Amblyomma mixtum; assembly: GCF_055824585.1. Taxonomy (NCBI): domain Eukaryota; kingdom Metazoa; phylum Arthropoda; class Arachnida; order Ixodida; family Ixodidae; genus Amblyomma; species Amblyomma mixtum. Next base: position 256,974,938 of record NC_143012.1, on the reverse strand, counting down.
TCTAATATATGACCAAATATACTATATGACCTAATGTTGTCGTTCGAGCTTTTCGGACGGCTTCTGTAGCAGGGGTACTCCACTTAAAATGCTATAGACTTCACATTCCCACGCTCTATATCTGACATGCCCGGATATGTCTTCGTGAGATCTGCCTGAAGCGAAGCAAGCTGCTTGTGAGAGCTGCAGCAGGATTCCAGAATATACAGCGCGCGCAGCGTGCATGCTAGATTGTACAGAGCGACCACACGTCTGGTGAGGGCCGATCAGAACTGACATGGCGTGTGTTCTAGGTGATTTGGTATCACAGATTGTGCTTCATTTCAGCCTTTGTTTTCCTAGCTTTAGTGCAGCGGATGCTGAGCAGTTGTTGCCTATTTTCGCAGGCGAGAAGCCGTACACGTGCACGTGGGAGGGCTGCACGTGGAAATTTGCGCGCTCGGACGAGCTGACGCGCCACTTCCGCAAGCACACGGGCCAGAAGCCGTTCAAGTGCCAGCTGTGCCAGCGCTCCTTCTCGCGCTCCGACCACCTGTCGCTGCACATGAAGCGCCACTGACGACGCCAGGTGGGTCCGCGCCTCAAACACGGCGCCCTATACAGCTGTGTGTGTAACTGCATGAGTGTGTGTTGTGTGTCCCCCCTCCGTCTGTGCGCAGAACTCGCCGGCTCCAGCGGAGGGCGTCACTTGCTCAACTTCCCTGGCGCCTCGACCAGCTGCGGCCGGCAACGCCCCCTACCTCCGCAGCCAAGAGAAGAGAGCCGTTCCTAATATATATGTCCACACACCCATATGTATATTACACATGACAAGAGAAGAGGCCTCCACAGGCGACTTCGCTGCTGCTTTTCTTTCCTTTTTTTTTCTTGCGGACGATGGTGTGCTCAGTGTGGGACGCTCCGGTGCCCGGACAGTGTGCGCCGACAGAACTTTCGGGACGAAGCGTGCCTCTTCGGAACCGCCTTCCTTGCGTGGTCACGTGCCCGCCAGGCTACGCGAGCGCCTGGAAAGTGACACACATTCTGTAACACCCGACTCCCTCGCGGTGTCGTCAACCTTAGCACGTCGGTTCATTTGCCGTCACATTGCAGCTGTGCGAAGCCCCTTTATTGAGTTTCGGGGGCAGGAGAGCTGTGCCGACCCTGATGCATTCCGCGCAATCTCTCTGCGAAGCATTGCCGCTGTGGTGCAGGCCTTAGCAGCCGTCGAATACTTTGTTCCTGCCTGCTGGCCCTGGGCCAGGAGTCGCAGGCCTTGCTCAGCTCACTGCCGTACGCACGGTGCCGTGCCGCGGCGGTGTACTTAGCCCAGCTGTGATGCATTCCCCCGCGCTCACCGGCCGGGCTTTCGTTGCCGCTGAAAAACTGCGCCGTCCCGGATCGACTCCTCTCCACGATGCGTCGTAAGGCGCCGGTGTCGACATCGCCCTCTGTCTGTGCATCGCCCTATGTTCTATGGAAGCGTGCTCTTATAGTGATGGAGAACAAGCGGCTGCGCGGGTGGCTCAGTGCCTTCGGCGTGCTCTGCTGTGGAGCTGCGCGGCCAGCGGAAGATTGGAGTTTCGGGTGTCGATTTCTGGGACGCACGGAGCGCCGTGACGCCGCACTGCTATCATGCAGAAAATTCAGTAGTAGCACCGTTTAAACGGCAGCAGACGGCTTCTGCGCCGCACACCCCCATTGACTCATGCTGAGCCGTCGAATACAGCGGACGTTAAAGGGCCCATGAAACGGTTTTGAAAGTGGTTATAAAACGTGCGAACTGCGCAAAGGAAAGACTATCCAGCCTTCACGTTGCGTACAAGTCCTCAGAAGCAAGCCGGTAATTTACAAATAAATTTAAAAGTTCCCATCCCTGCGACTGTGGCACCTGTGGCTGCCGGTTTTTCGCGCGAATCCTGCCTTACGACGTCGTTTGGCTTGCTTGATGTCACTAGTGAGAAACTGTCAGTGGCTCGCTATGAAACGTCACATCCTATAACTGCGTTAAAAATCCCCATCGGTGTTCTTAGACGAAGCAGGGACGCAGACGGGCTAAATGTAACGGCGTGTCGCTAGCGCCCTCAGTCCGGCCGCGGCGTTAACCGGAACTAAACAACCCAGCCGGGTGACGTATTTCAGGATGAAACGCAATCTCGGCCTTTAATTTTTTTTTTTTTGGCTTGCTTCGATGAATGAGCTGAGAAAAGAGAGAGAGGATTGTTTTTATTCGCCGCTATCACTGATGCTACATAGGCGACATAGAAAACTTTTGCAAGGGGATGACGGGTGATTAAATACCTATCTGCATTTCGCTTTAGTTAGCCTCGCTGAAAACCGTTTCAGGGGCCCTTTAATACCGTCCGCTTCGTCTTGAGGGAGAGCTGTCGCCGTAGTGGTCGTTGTCTTACCTACTCCGTCGCGGGCAGTCCGACCGGACTGGCTGGTGTCATAGTTCGTACCCACCCGAAGCTGCGGTCTAATCAGCTGTTTGAGTTCAAAGGTGCCAGAAGAGGGCGACTGAAAATAAGCGGACCGATTCTTTGCAATGTGACCAAGTGTTAAAAACTAGGCCTGAGTGCATTCCGCAGGAAAATGCTGCTTTGTCCGCGGTGCTGCCTCGTATTTTGCCCACTCACTGCCTCTAGCGGGGCACGTCTGAACTAACGCTGAGCGAGCCTCGTCGGCGGAGTGGCAGGTGGCAGGTAGAGCATGTGGCCTCGGTGTTCGCCCGAAGACAAAATGGCGTTATTCCGTTCTCTCTATGGCGCACTCTCTGAACCACGTCTTACGGTTGCGCCTCCCAAGTCGCCTCAAGCCTTTCTGAATGGCAATTTTTGCTCAGAACCATTTCAATATCTGACCTAAAAGGCAACGCACACCCAGGGGAGTAAGAGTATTTAAACTGCTGTCTTATACGTACGCGTCCTAACACGCGACGCAAACCCATTCTGCCACAGTGGCAATGCGAAAGAGCGCTCTTATTTCCTTACCCGTTCTCATACAGTTTCTCGTTTTTGCCGCTAATTGACGCTAGTTAACCGGAAGTTGTGGTAACATCGTCGTCGTTGAGGTTAATTTAAAAAGATAATAACCATATTTCGCTAAATGAAGCGATATCTATCCAGATATCCATGCAGGCACAATTTCCGGCGCCTTGTTTTCGGGGATGGTGTGAACGCATCCGTGAGAAAAAAAAAATACCTTCGGGCAATTCAGAGTTACCGTTGTAGAGTCCTTCGTCGAAGGAGGATATATATTGTATATATACCAAAGGTGAGCTGATATATCGCACAATGCGATACAAAATACAACAATACGATACAACAATGCGATACAACAATACAAAAAAGTTTCACGGATGGGTAGCTTAAAAGCAGGGCATTCGGGCTAAAGGCAGAATTTTAAGGTGACAATTTGTTATCGCCTAAAAAAAAGTCGCTGTTATCTGTATTTGAAAGGGAAAATTTCAAAATTGTATTTCGTGGAGCTTCATGCAGTGTTAAAAAAAAAAGAAATCTACTGAGTCTGGTGGCGCCCACCACCGCGTCATTTCAAAAGGGACGCTCTTACCATACATCCATCCACTCTTGTGGTTCTTTGGCGTTGAGAGAACGGAATCGTGCAACGAGGTGCCTGTTGCAGGCGCCAGGGTGCTCCCGGTCGCTTGGTCGCCTCCTGCCTGACTGCGTATTCACAAAGCATGCATTCTGTCTACAGCGCCTTGCCACAACGCCGCGAGCGAGGAGACCGCTCATTCCATCCGTGCACGATGCACGTTGGATACCTTGACAAAGATTTGACGGTAACGTCTTAAAGTCAGTGATTCTACTACACTTATTAGCACTGTCAATTTTTTTCGCCATATCGTGGCAAACAAGGATAAACGAACCACAATTCCATTCCTAACCTTATGACCTCCAGTTAGGATTTCCTCTCTTCACTAACCACTAAGTAAGCATTAGGTCAAAAAATGAAAATGAGAATTGGTTTTTGAGGAAAGGAAATGACACAGGAACTGTCTCGCATATCTTCGCAGGAATAAAATGCATTATAAAAGAGCCGCATAATTTCATCAATGCAAATGCAAATTAATAGAAAGTGATGGAGAAGGTGAGAACAGATGTGGCTTGTCGAGCTGGCAGCTTCAGGCTGCTGCAGGATTTTACACGGTACCGTAATGCGTGGTTACTTGTTGCGCTCCCCTCTGGCCGTTCAATTGCCATTTGTCAGCGCCTGGAGACTCGATGACGCGCGCAGTCCGGGAGAAGGTGCTGTGCAGGGCTTGCTTTGCGAATACGTTGTCCGGCCCGCGCGTGCTCCATCAGACCACACCCCGAAAAGACGATGGCCATCGTTACAGGAAGAGTTACGTGTACCGGGGATGCGCGGCTCCGAGCTCGCGCCCTTTGCAGCGGTGACGGACGCGCTTTGTTATTCGCTTGTTTTCTATTCTGAGTCTGCTGAGCCTGCGAACAATACTATAGGCGATCGACTGTAGGCAATCAGATCGCTTTGCGCGCGGTATGGGCGAGGCCCCCTAGTTAAAAAAAGAAAAGCTCTCCGGCGCGTGGTACCACGCATGGACGAGAACCAACGGAAGAGGGTGCCAGTCCGACCGGCGACCTGTGATCCGAACCCGTGGCCTAGCTGCAGCTGGGTTTGAGTGTGTTCTGTGGGGCGCCCAGACTCCCGTTTTTCCGCCCGCTAGCGCCCGCTCCGCAGGGTGTTGGATTGCGCGGTGGTCCCAGCTTGCCTTGAGAAACGTGGGGGAGACATTCGTTGGTTCAGGTGTGTCTGGAAAAAAATGTTTTCACGCGGTGCGGTTTTCCAGTTCCAGTTGAAGTTTACTCAAAAGCACGATTTACCTCGTTGGAAGGAGCCGTTACAACCGAGGCGTCGTCGTGTAAGGTATTTCTCGTCCAGGATCTGTTGGAAGTGCGCGCCTTTGTCCGTCCGCGGCCGCTGTCGTTTCGTCGGCGTGAGCTCGCGTGCTGCCGTCTCACCCTTGGCGCAAGCTGGTCGCTCTCGCTGCCGCAGAGTCGACCCGAAGGGCCCGCTTTCCGTGGTGGGACAGCAGAGGCTGTCCGCACGCCATCCGGAGGGCTCGACAGCCGCCGAAAAAGGCTCTCATCGAGCAGAGATCGCGGACACATGCTAAGGGCGCCCGGCGATGCTTTCGGTGTGCATGCGTTCTCCGACGCCGTGTTATATTTTGTATGCGATTTCGAACAAAGGCAGAAGAAGCCGTTGTTGGCTCAATCACGCGCGGTTGGTTCGTCTTTTACACTCCTCTGGACACGTTGTTTGGCGGCAGTGTTTTTTCCCCTGCGGGTTGTATTTTCTGCCGCCGCTGCCTCCGGTGTACGTTGAATGATGGGTGCCTTGGCCCTTGTTCCTTGTGTGCTGTCCCGTGCCTCGCCCGTGGGAGGTCGCCACCGGAAGGTTCTGCTCACACTGTGATTTCTCGAGCAAAACTCGGATATTATTTTTCCTACAATAAAGATTGTGCTAGGAAAGCAGCTCCTGGTGGTTACGAGTCATATCCGTGTGCGCTGAAGAGAGCCCTAGCTCTGCCCGGAGCATGCGGTGTGTATTTGTCCTGTCGCATTTAGTCTTGTGCTTTGTGACGTGACGATATCTTTCGCTCGTATATGCATAAATCTTGTGTAATATGCTGCCATACCGGATCTACAGATCCAAAAATCAGACGAGCGCATCTTTCGAATGGTGGCCACTCGCAAGCTGTTTTTAGTTATATGCGGTGGATTTAATTGTGCCAATGACATGGGGCAGCCAACGAAAACGTGGTATGCCAGAGCCTGCAAAATTCGTCAGTTCTGTTTTTCTTCGCAACATTTGTTCGGGAGAGTCTGCGAACTGTTCTAAAGGTTGACAGCGCACTGCACCGCCGGCCACTCATTTATATCTGGAGAGAAGGCCAGACTGTACCTGGTGGCCTGTTACAAAAATTGATATTGAATTCGCGGCATTATTATGACACAGTCGAGAGGATCAGTCATAAATTAATCACAAAGGCAACATCGTTTGTGCCCTTCCATCAGACCGACATTATAAATCCTTCACGAGTTTTTGCATCGCACATCATGAAACCTTCATGACCTCTTGCACAAACATTTTTGCATTAGACTTGTATCAAAAATTCTTGATGAATTTTTGCTTTTAGTTTTTGTCATCTGACTGACATCTAAAATTATTGATGAGTCTGCACTAACTTTTCTTAAGAAAAAAAAAGTTTTTCAGCAGAAGTCATGATACAAGAAGACGTCAGAGCAGCATCTCTTTCAAATACCGCCCATAACATTCTCTTTTTCAGTTTCTCGTGCAGTAATGATAAACATCAATTAGCAGAACACCGCAGTTAAACATTTATTCGTACGAGCTGCCATATATCGCATACCAGACACCGTAACTTTGCGAGAAAACTCGGCTTATTAGCAGCTCCCCGCTAACACGTACCTGATGGGAGGCCTTTCATTGCGGATATACAGTTGAACCTCCTTATAACGAAATTGAAGGGTCCTGGCGATTACTTCGTTGTAGCCGTAGCTTCGTTACAGCCCGTGTTGACCGATCTTCCGAAAGGGGATCGTCATTACTTCGTTATATCAATTATTTCGTTATGAACCGTTTTGACATAACGAGGCTCGACTGTATAAGGATGGACCCGCGGTATGGAGAAGTTCGAATCAGGTGAGTGTATTGATGTGGCATGTCTTTCAGCAGAATTTTGAAGCCCTATTCTCGATTTTGTTGCTTCCTTTCAGAGGGTCAGTATGTAAGCTGTTCGCTCCAAAAATTGGGGGGTGCATGTCTTGGATTGTACCGCGTTTCAGTGAAAGTTTCATTTCTAATTGTTTAGTGGGCGTCTATATTATGTTTAAGAGGGCATTACCGTGTGCGATATGTTTTATTAGATGTGTGATGTTACGAGACATTAGAAGAAAATGGCATTGGGCACATTCCTTGTTTTTTTGGCCAATACACTAGTTTGAATGCGCCATGAAATTATCATGTATACATCACAAATTAATGAGAACCTCAACAAGAAAAAAAGGACTTTAGATAATAAACTCATCACACATTTTTGTTAGGGTTTGTTAGCGCTCGCTGATATAAAAGCGGCGACTTCCATGAACTGATTCGCGCATATTTGTGTCTTTAGGCAGGCATCGGTTACTTTTCGATTATCGTAAGATTTAGTCCTGAAATTCACTGATAATATCGGGGCTGGTAAAAAGAAACCATTAGCTTTCAACTGGTTAGTGGCAGTCAGTGTTCTCTTTTTGAAGTTTTGGAACCGCAAACGTGTTCCGTCGTTGGAATTTGATCTGAGGGATGCGCAAGGATTGTTTGAAGCATGTGACCTCTGGCTGATGTGCAAATGCTATACCGGGCCAGGAATGCTGTTCCGCGACCGACTGCTTTACGCTGAGCAGAAAAAGGCAGTGCTGCGAAGATGTGTAACACCAGCTGTCCACTGCTGGGCTTATTCATCGCGGGGCTCAAGTTTCGTCATCATCATCATCAGCGTGACTACGCCCACTGCAGGGTAAAGGCCTCTCCCATGTCTCTCCAATTAACCCTGTCCTTTGCCAGTTGCGGCCACAGTATCCCCCGCAAACTTCTTAATCTCATCCGCCCACCTAACTTTCTGCCGTCCCCTTCTACGTTTGCCTTCTCTTGGAATCCACTCCTTTACCCTTAAGGACCAGCGGTTGTCTTGCCTTCGCATTACATGCCCTGCCCAAGCCCATTTCCTCCTCTTGATTTCAACTAGGATATCAGTAACCCGCGTTTGTTCCCTCACTCAGTCCGCCATCTTCCGATCTCTTAACGTTACACCTATCATTTTTCTTTCCATAGCTCGCTGCGTTGTCCTTAACTTAAGCTGAACCCTCTTTGTTAGCCTCCACGTTTCTACCCCATAGGTGAGTACCGGTAAGATACAGCTGTTGTATACTTCTCTCTTGAGGGATATTGGTAATCTGCCATTCATGATCTGAGAGAACCTGCCATATGCGCTCCACCCCATTCTTATTCTTCTAGTTATTTCCCTCTCATGATCCGGATCTGCGGTCACTACCTGCCCTAAGTAGACATATAACACCTTTCCAACCTGGGCGCTGCCATATTGTTTCCGGCGGCGGAACCGGTTTCCAGCAGTCCAGAGAGGAGGCGTTTCGCCGCTTCCACCGTGCTAGCGGGAGGTGCCCACTGCAGTCCAGGGAACAATATGGCAGCGCCCAGGGAGCCCTTTTTGGAAAGGTCTATAGAACCTCCCTACACGCTGCGAACTGCCGTTCCCTTGCTAGGCTGTTGAGCATTACTTTGGTTTTCTGCATGTTAATTTTTAGCCCCACCGTTCTACTCTGCCTGTCTAACTCATTGATCATGCTTTGCAGTTCTTGTCCTGAGTGGCTTAGCAAGGCAATGTCATCAGCGAATCGCGAATTACTCAGCAGGTATTTTCCATTAACTCTTATCCCCAACTCTTCCCATTTCAGGCCCCGGAATACGTTCTGTAAGCAGGCGGTGAATAGCATTGGCGAGATCGTGTCTCCCTGCCTGACACCTTTCCGTATTGCAATTTTATTGCTGACTTTGTGGAGAACTATAGTAGCTGTGCAATCGTTATAAATATCTTCCAATATTTTCACATAACACTCTTCCACACCCTGATTCCGCAATGCCTGCATGACAGCTGAAGTTCCCACTTAGTCAAATGCTTTCTCGTAATCAATAAAGGCTATATATAGGGGTTGGTTATATTCTGCGCATTTCTCTATCACCTGATTGATAGTGTGAATGTGGTCTGTTGTCGAGTATCCTTTACGAAAGCCTGCCTGATCACTTGGTTGACTGAAGTCTTAGGTTGTCCTGAGTCTATTAGCGATTACCTCAGTAAACACCTTGTAGGCAACCGACAGTAAGCTGATCGGTCTGTAATTCTTCAAGTCCTTGACGTCTCCTTTCTTATGAATTAAGATAATGTTAGCGTTCTTCCAAGCTGCTGGTACTCTCGAGGTCACAAGGCATTGCGTATACAGGGTGGCTAGTTTTTCTACCACAATCTCTCCTCCGTCCTTCAACAAATCTGCTGTTACTTGATCCTCACCAGCTGCTTTCCCCGTTTGCATTGTTCCTAAGGCTTTCCTTACTTTATCCTTCGTTACTGGCGGAATGTCCCATTCCTGTGCTCGACTGCCTCTCTCAGTAACTTGATGATTACATTCGCTACTGTATAGATTTGTGTAGAACTCTTCGGCTACTTTAACTATCTTATCCATATTGCTAATGACGTTGCCCTCTGTCTTTTAGCGCATACATCTGGTTTTTACGTATGCGTAGTTTTCTCCTCACTGATTTTAGGCTACCTCCGTTCCTTAGAGCATGCTCGATTTTCTCCATGTTAAACTTCCTTACGTCGGCTACCTTGCGCTTATTTATTAACTTCGATAGCTCTGCTAGTTCTATCCTGCCTGTGGAGTGTTTCGTGCTGATCAGTAAAGGTCAGGCAATGCACGTCGCTGATCCTCGGTCAGCGGCCGGCCACGCATGCGGGCTAGACCAGTGGAGAACGCACCTTGCTCACACGCGCATTCGGGCGGAACGCGAAGCCACAGCGCGGATAATCCGCGCGCCGAAACGCAACGCTGCGTAAGCGCGGTGCCGAGTCGTAGCATGCGTGAAGCGAGTTTTAGCATGGCGCCATCCAATACCGCGAAGAGCCAACTGCGCATGCGCACAAGGTCCTGAAAGGTGAGGCAGTTCCGCCTTGAGTACAGTGCCTGCAGCGCGGCGGTCTATCTGGTCATGTGACCCTCTCCTGTTCCCTTTTCTAAATGGAGCAATTGCGTAGCGCCACTTGCGTTCACGACGCCGAACTATGCCTTCTAACAAACGCTTCTACCAGCTTTGCAGAGATCTGCGCATTTTCTATCGACCGAAGTACTTTCAACAATCATGCAAAAGTATATGCAGTAATAATATTTATAAATAATGATGCTAAAAACTCACAGGAAGGTTGCCACTATGCAACGCGATATTCAGCGATAGCTGTATCTCGCGTTACTTTCCTTCCTTATTCCGCGGTTCGAGTTCTTCCTGTGGCAAGCACCTCTCCGTTTGCGTATTCCTACTAATTTCCTAGGTTCTCGCCATACCTTCCTCCTCCCACTCTGGGTGGTTCACGCAGTAACCCCCTCCCGATTACGCACTCGACTCTCGCCATACTCTCCTTCCAAGGTAATCTCCTCCTTTCAAGGTATACCACTTTCCGGGGGTCCCCGTGGCAGCCCCGCTCCGGTCGCACATGCTTACGCTCTCGCCTTAACCTGCTCCTTCCACGGTAACCATCCTCCCGGTGGTTCTCATTGGAACTACTCACCTCTTACGCCGACTTCTAGTACTACGCCGACGCGAGCTCAGGAACGGGCGTACAACAGCTGTCGCTGTAGACGTAAAGCTCACGGGGTGGGGTAATAAGCTAGCGCCACCACACGGTCCCTCAGTGAAACAGGCGGAAAATCGCAACTGTGGGAGCGGGCGCGACGCTGCAGCTACACTGTATTAAAGCAGCCACTGGTCCAAGTGTGAGCGCTTACCTGTCACCACGCGTGTGAAGTTTTCTCCCCGCGGAAACGGATCACGGTAGCCGAACGCGGATCGCGCTTTTCTGATATGGCGTTAACGCTGTTCAAACAGAACTCGAAACGACATGCTTTTATCAATCCCCTGTTTTGCCTAGCTCAGCGCATAACATGACAGACGAAAAAGTTTGGGTCTTTGTCACAAAGTTAGTGATGGTCTGCGCGCCACAGTGCCTTATGTGACGAAGACGCAGACCGGAAGATCGAATGCGCTTTATACAGCGTAGAATTCACAACCGTGCAATAAGGTCCTGGTAATAAGCTAAACCAGTTAGTCCTTATATAAGAGGAACAAAAGAATCCGGAAAGCTACTGCTCCAGCTAGGAATGCAGGCTCTAACGCTCTTAAAGCGCTACGTCGTGTCCTTGAGGCAAGTCAGGTGTATTTGCGGTGCGGTACTTGATGATGGAGAATGCATGTCTACGCCACGTAAGCGGCAGCTCGGCGCTGGTGTCTCGAAGCCCTCGTAGTGACGACGAAGGTCTCGGGGCAACAGCCCTTCGCGTCGACGTCCCGGAAGCAGCGACTTGGGGGGATGGGGTCACGTTTCGGAGAAGCGGGTGCGCCATGGACAGCGAAACCGGATCGGTATAACGTAACCCCTGTCGTTAGCCGCCGGGAGTGTAGGTGACGAAGTCGTCCTGCTGTCTTGCTCCGCCGAAGACTCGAGCGTTCTGCCAGAAGTACTTTGGTTTGGGCTAGTTGGTTCGTAGCCATGTTCGAAACCAAGGCGCAAATGGGAGGAGGACAAAAAAGGAACGTGATGCAACAGGACAAGCGCCAGTTATCAAGTTGATAGTTGGCGCTTGTCCTGCTGCTTCACGTTCCTTTTTTTTTTTTGTCCTCGTCCCATTTGCGCCTTTGTTTCGAACATGGTTCGGCCAGAGTTCTTCAATTCTTTACTGGTCATGAATCTTTACCGTTACGCTATGGGGGAGCTTCAGATATTTTTTTTTTTTCAGAGTTTTCCTGTAAAATATATTTTAAAGCGCTGTTATAGGGATGCTTGTTTGGTGCCGAGGTACAAAATTCTGAACGTCGCTGCGTGAATTCCCTGGTGCCAGCGGTGCAGAGAGAGCTTTCGGAAGAGGAAATTTCGACGACGCTGTATGGAATGCTTGCAGGGTTTCTATTGAGACGAGACTATTTGTTACGATTACCTTAACGTGGATTTCGTTGCTCAAAGGCTGATTACCTTCGAATAATCGGATTCATTATTGGCGTCACTCTAAGCCGTGTCTTCGAACGCCATCATGATTGACAGGCCAACCTCGAGAAGTAATATGGACAAGCACATATACAGTACTGAGACATGAGAGAAAAATTCAACATTGATAAAAAATGAGGTCACTAGTCATGCAACTCACTACCTATGCCACAAATAATGAAGTTGCCTCCTGATTTCTGCGGGCGGTGCGCTGCCGGCCAGCGAGTGACGTCAGCACATTGTTCGTCTATAAATTCCTCTTTTCTCCGACCACACACTCTCTGCAGTGGCTTAGTAACAACACGTTCTGACCTTGAACACGAGGTCGCGGATTGGATTTCGACCCAGAGGCCGCACGGAAATCGCGTGGTATACGGAGACCGTCATTTACTGGTATATCGCTGAAAAGCCTAGGAGCTCGATGTTGACCCGGAGCCTTCCACTATAGGACGGCCTCGTGGACTAAGTATACCTCCGGCAAGAAAGATTAATTTCGTACTGGCATGCACCACGACAGGGCAGTTGTTACCAGACACCATGCCTCTATTCCTAAAAAGATGAGTCGCCTGGATTACACGAGCCTATGTCAATTCGGAGCGCTGTTTGTTCACAAGTCGCTGCGCACACATTGATGACATTGTCAACGGGCATATTTCAAGAGCGAATTGTTTTGTGGGTGACCGTTTTGCGATGGTATGCTTTATTATGGCATGCGTGTATACGGTGATATGATGCTTTGTTACCCATGGAGGAATTATATGGTTTAATTCAAACTCCATTTCATTCTGATCTTTCACACTTTGTCATTGCCCCACGCCCTCGCTGTCACTGGGATGAGTCAGTAGCCAGATGGTTTGTAAGAATCGAATATGGTCGGATGTAAATAATTGTACTGTACGTAGCGATTTTGCATTCATACGAGGTCTGTTAGAAAAGTATCCGACCTTTGGCCGAAGAAAAAAAACTGGCATAACTGGAGCGTTGGAAACCTAATAACCTTAAAAGTAATCTCCTTGGGACTCCACACACTTCTCCCAGCGGTGCTGCCATTGTTGGAAGTATTCCGAAAAGGCCCCTTTCGGAATGGAGTTTAGCTCAGCTGTCGTTGCAGCCATAATGTCTTCTCTTGTTTGAAATCGCGCTCCTTTTAATGCCCTCTTGACTTTGGGAAACAGCCAGAATTCGCAGAGGGCATATCAGGGGAGTAAGTAGTCTGTTGAACTACAGGAATCTGGTTTTTCGCCAAAAAAGTCTGAATCAAGTGCGAGGAATGTGCAGGAGCATTGTCGTGATGGATGCGCCAATTTCCTGTTGACCTCAACTCCGGTCTCTTGCGCCGCACAGCACCACGTAGGCGAAGGAGGACGTCTCTATAGTACTCTTTGGTCATTGTTTGACCCTGTAGGGTGCGTACTCGTGGTGTGTTACACAGAGGGAGTCAAAGAAAGCTGTCAGCATCACTTTGACATTGCTGCGCACTTGGCGGGCCTTCTTTGGTCTCGGTGACATGAAATGCTTCCACTGTGACGACTGGGATTTGGTTTCCGGGTCGTACCCGTACACCCAAGACTCGTCACCAGTGATTATGGTGTTTATGAAGTCGGGGTCACTGTTTGTGGAATCTAGCATGTCCTGCGAGACTTCAACACGAAGCTGCTTTTGCTCCGCTGTGAGCAGCTTTGGCACGAATTTCTCCGCAACTCTCTCCATGGCCAAATCTTCGGGGATAATGGAATGTGCACAAGGGCGTCCGCAGAATTTTTTGCAGGGGGGGGGCCTCATTGGTTGTTGGCGCCGGAGAGGGGGGGGGGGGTATGTTCGTAGCAGAAAGGCACTATTTGCGGAGTAAATTTATTTATTCGTATATCAATAAAAGATAAGTTAAATACACACATGAAAGAAAAATTACAAATAGCAAATTAAAGCGTGACTAGGAGAGATACATCGGAGTTTATCAACGAAGAAACAATCAAAATGAATAAAAAATGCAAAAAGATATTGTCACTTCGTGGAGAAGAGTGCTCAGTCTTGCTGCATACGGGTTCTCGACTCACCCGGATTGATGACCAGCACACAGCACAATATGGTCACAAACACGCAGTCACTCAGTCAGTCTTCCTTGAACAGCAACTGTAGGCGCCTCGGACTTTTCTGGGCGAATTGCGTGATTACGTGGGTGATAAATTCATTTCTGTGCTTCATTACACGCTCTCGGTGCACACTCATCATACACATTGATTGGAAAAACGGTTGAACGCGTACGTTGAAAACGAAAGATGACTATATATACAACGAAAACTTATTTACAAGAAAAGTGCACGCTCGCAGCTTCATACACCTCGCTCCATCTTGCTCGCGCATCCGCACAGTCGAGCAACCGCACACACACTGCTCGCCGCTCGTCGTTTTCTCGTCCGCTGTCTTGGTTGTTTTCAGCTTCGCTGACAACCGGCCACTAAAAACACCGAAGCACAAACACAGCGGCGCGCACACGTGCAAGGGCTTACTTCCGCGCGACTTCCGAGGGGAAGGGACACTCGCCACTCCGGTCGGAAAATTTGTTTTGTGTGTTTTTATGGGGATCAGAGCCCCAAAACGACTCAGGCTATGAGGACGGAGTAGTACAGAGTTCCGGATAATGTCGACCACCTGGGTCTCTTTACCATGCACTGACATCGCAAAGTACATGGGCGCTGTTGTGATTTGAGACCCAGCCAGAGGTGACAGGCGAGCCAGGCAGGCGCCATCGGGCTGCGTTGACCAAAGGCGCTGGTTTTCGGAGAAGACGCTAGGAACGCTGGTGTGGGGGCGCCTCTAGAGACTGCGTCGCCGTGAACAAAAGCGCTTCTACCGAACTGCGCTCTCCCGTGGATCGGAGGAGACAGCGAGCGGCGGCGCCAACTCATCGCCCGCTTGCCCCTGAGCAGCCCGACAAAGCGGGGTGGACACGGCTGATTTGTCCTTCAATCCTGAAGAGTTCATCGATGGCCGGCGTAACGAAGGCGAAAACAAGATGCCCTGTGCACTGTCTGCCGCTATCTGTCTAGAGATCAAAGAAACAGACACCCATCTCAAGGCGGCTCGAAACACATGCTCGCCGGTGCCGCTGTATGTCTGCAATAGGTCGCCCTTCAACAGAGCTAACGATGGTGTGGTTTGAAAACGGCGTAAAGACGCGTGCCCGGACGCGGCATTTCGCAGATGTGACCCAAAGCGTGGAAGCGGGGCTGCTTTCACCCTTTTGGCTGAGCGCACCACCGCCCCTAGCGTGCGGCCATCACTCACGGTTTGAGTGAGTGATTTTCCAGGGGGTGCAGCCGCCCCCCTTGCCCCCCCCCTCCGGACGCCCATGAATGTGCAGAAAAAGTGCTGATGTCCACCTCTTCCTCAGTTTCTCGGATAGTCACACGACGGTCCCGCATCACCACAGCGTTCACTTCGGCAATGACCTGGTCATTTCGGCATGTTGATGGCCGACCGGAGCGTGGCTCTCTCTCCATCAATGTGCGGCCATCTTTAAACCAATTGAACCACTGTTTAATCTGTGTGCTGCTCATAGCATCTTCACCGAAAGCCGCAATGAATATTCCGAACAGTTTCCACTTGGTTGTCATCTCGTTTCTGGCAAAATCTGATGTAGTAGCGCTGCTCATGTCGCTCCGCCATTTTCCTTGTAATAAAAAACCGACGAGAGCACTGCGCACTGCCTCACTCAAACGCTGCTTCCCAGCGACTGACGCTATCGGCAGGCCCGAAAATATTCGTACATGCACACGAAGGTTCAAGATCGGCTGGTGCAAGCGCGCTTGTTTCCTATCCATCAGGTGTTCGCAAAAAAAAATAAAGTCGGATACTTTTCTAACAGACCTCGTACATGCCTTCTCTCCACTATGTCACAGACCAGTGGAATGTTTCTGGTCAGAAATTCTCTCGGGGCTCAGCCATCGGCGAACGAAGCCGACACTGGAATTCCAGGAGTGGTATGTTCTAGAGCGGTGGTACGGGTGCGCTGTTTTTTTTTTTAAAGTGGAGAATGCAGGCATAGCCGACTCGACGACGCCTGTCACGGAAGACTGACCTTTTGCGTTTCCTCCTGCTCTCCCGCGCGGCGCTCTGAGGGAGCTGAGCGGGTTCATGCGTCCCCTCTGCCCCGTCGTCACCGCGTTGACAAAAGCGCCACAATGATGAGGGGGAGGGAAGAGGTATGCTAGCTGCCGGACCGTCCAGGTTGCGGAGAGCGGTTGGGACAGTCGGGAGGAAATAGGCAGTTGAAGAGGTTGGGTGGTGTGTTTGCGGGCGTGGAGGGCCGAGTTACCGCGCCGAGGCACGCGTTCCATGGTTCCATCGCACAAGGCCCGCCGCCGTCGAGCCATCGTCGCATCCACAACCACCCGAACCAGAGTCATCGCCGCAGCCCCCGTATGTGAATTGTCCGTCGGACTTTCTGTTTCTTTTTCCTATTTAACTTTTTGTATATTACTTCTTTTCATGCCCTGTACGCCTTCTTGTTCTCTGTAATTGGATTTGTGTGTTCTTTGTATTGTCTGTCTCTCTTGCTTGTCGCGTTTTGTATAGTTTTTCGGCTACTCCTCTGTTTGTTTTTACATGTTTTTGTGTTTCCCTGCATGCGATTAAATATTTGTTTTAAACCCGCAACCCCTGAGTTCCTTTGGAGTACTGACGCACCGACACACGTGCACCACGCACGGGCTGACCGACCTCAAAAAAATAAATGTTGCACAACGTTCGCTTTTAGGCCACAGGGGAGCGTAAAGCGGCCCCTGTACCTCGACGGCTTGCACCAAGCAGCCGGTTGGTGGGCGATAGTTGTGACAATAATTGGCGTCCGCGCGACAGGACCGGTCAGCCGCGTGTCGGGGCTGAGGCTCCGAAGGGACTAAGGAGAGGGTCGTGCTAGTGGTTAGATATCCACTGTTTCCTGAGCACGATGGCAGAGGTCGAGTTTGACAAATTGGTCGAGCAGGGAAGAAGCTTCGGCTTCGACGGGAAAGAACTGTTCTCGTGGATTGAACAGGAGCGTGCTAGGCGCCGAGAGGAGAGAAATGCAGAACGCACTTGGCGCAAGGAGGAAACCGAACGCGAAGCACGTATGAGAGATGAGGAGTTGGAGAGGCAACGAGAAGAATCCAATATAAGAATGGCTTTGCTAGAAAAGGAAAAGGAGGTGTTGTTGTTGAGGCGGGAACCCGCTGGTGTCTCTGAAACGGACTCCAGGTCCGGCTCGGAAGAGAGAGGGGCGGTTAAAGGGAACAAAGTGAACCCGCACAAAGTTATGCCTGTTTTCGATGAACAGCGCGATGACCTCGATGCCTATTTGAGGCGTTTTGAGCGCGTGGCAGAGAGCCAAGGTTGGCCACGGGATCAATGGGCCACTTATTTGAGCCTGTGTTTGAGCGGCGAGGCTCTAAACGTTTTTAGCCGAATGTCCGCGCCCGATTGTACGAGCTACGACAAGCTGAAGCAAGCTCTGATGCTGCGATTTCGGCTGACGGAGGAAGGATTCCGAGAGAAGTTTAAGAGGGCATCGCCCATGAA
Organism: Amblyomma mixtum; assembly: GCF_055824585.1. Taxonomy (NCBI): domain Eukaryota; kingdom Metazoa; phylum Arthropoda; class Arachnida; order Ixodida; family Ixodidae; genus Amblyomma; species Amblyomma mixtum. The sequence continues at coordinate 256,957,522 of NC_143012.1, read as the reverse complement.
TGGAGAAACGTGCTCCCAGTTTGTGACTCGGCTGAGGAACTTCCTCGAGCGGTGGGTAGAGCTGTCCAGCACCAAGAAGGAGTATGAGGCTTTGTTTGAGCTGATGGTGAAGGACCAGTTCCTTTCAAGCTGTGCCGCGGCACCGCTGGAGCTCTTTCTTAAAGAGAAAAAGGACCCTACCCTCGAAGAACTGGTGGAAAGAGCGGAGCAGTACGTGGACGCTCACGCATGGGAAAATTTTTCAAAACTTGAAGCGCCAAAGAAAGAGCCGTCAGTTAGAGCCAGCTCTGATAAAAGGGGCGAAATGAAATACGAGAGCAAGTCGGCTGCGAAGCCGAATGATCTGAAAATCCAGAAATGTTTCATTTGCTCACGCCTCGGCCACCGACCCGAAAATTGCCGCGTTGGCAGAATGGAGGGCAACAGACCACCTCCGAAGTGTTTCAAGTGCGGGCGAACAGGCCATACTAGCTGGAAGTGTTGGCAGAAGGATTCGACGCAGCCAAAACACGCCGCTGAAGAATCGGCATCGTTATGTATCGAGGAGGGATACATTGAATTGAAAAATGGGACAAAGGTTCCCGTTGTTGGCGCCGCTTTGACTGATAAGGCTTTAATTATGAGTGAGAAGCTTCCTGTGGTCACCGGTTTGGTTGGCAACCAAAAGGTTCGCGTACTTAGAGACACCGGGTGCAACACGGTGATAGTGAGGAGGAGCCTGGTCGAAGATGCCGATCTCACAGGATTCAAATCTCCCGTATACCTCCTCGATCGGTCAGTTCTCATGCTTCCGGAGGCTTGGGTCGACGTTGACACCCCATACATCAAGGGACGGCTCCGTGCGAAGTGTGTGGAAGATCCCCTTTACGACCTCGTATTAGGCAACGTTGAAGGAGCCAGACATGCCGCCGACCCAGATCCCAGTTGGAAATTAGAAACGATGGCTGCGAAGATGCCGTTGTCAAAAGGGTCAGAGCCACCAGGGAGTGGTAGCGCTGCGGAGGTGGACGCCACCGGGGAAAATGGGAAAGCAGCTTCCGCAGACAGAGATGATGACCGGGCAAACGCCGTGCTGACGAGGGGGCAGGCCCGGGAGAATGGAAAACTACGAGGACTGAGAGTGTCGGTCAACTCTGAAAACGTAAGCAGCGTAGTCCTATGCCAAGAGCAGAAGCGTGACCCCACGCTGCGGACATGCTTTGACCGAGTGGATCGGGTGGTACACAGCAGAAAAGGAGACAGCTACCAGTTTTTCCTCCAAGGCGGAGTTCTCCAACGCAAATTCACGTCTAAATTTGGAGGGGAAAACATTCAAGTGGTCGTTCCCAAGAAATTTCGGACATCAGTGCTCGAACACGCTCACGGCGGTGTAATGGGAGAACATCAGGGCCCCAGAAAAACAGTGCGCAAAGTTCGGAGTGAATTTTTCTGGCCGGGACTGCAGGCCGACGCGAAACGTTTTGTCATGTCCTGCGGCTCCTGCAAGCGGACCACTCCCAGAGGCCACACACGAAGGCTTTCAGAGAGTGATAACGTCAGGGCAGACTACATGAGTCGGTAGGCTAATTGGCCCAGGCGGGTTGTTTAGATTGCGGTCACATCTTTCTAGTGTCAGTTTTTTTTTTTTGTGTGTGTGTGTGTGTCCGCTGTCTTGATTACATGCAGTGATCTTTTGTATACCCTTGACTGTGTCCACTGTGATGACGTTGTGTCGTAATATAAATGTAAGCTCAGCCGTATGCTGTTACGATGCGACACGTGTCATGTGATGCCCGAATTGGACTTCATGAGGACGTCGACAGTGAGTGCAGTGCGGTGCGCGTGAACCGACAAGCGTCCGCGAGATCGAGTGCAGATACTCTTGCGTGTGTGAAGAGACTGTCATGACTGTGCGGTGGTCAAATGATTGAATAGCCGCTTGTATGGCTGTAGGTTGTAACATGTACGCCACTTTTGAGTGCTCATTGCTTTTTGTGTGTGTTTGTGACGCGGAACGGTTAAAACCTTTTTTCCATGTTCTCGTTGTTGATAGCGATTTGGCGTTGGTCTGTGCCTAACAAAATATTATGGTATAATATTCTTTAGTGGGGGGCTGTGTCACAGACCAGTGGAATGTTTCTGGTCAGAAATTCTCTCGGGGCTCAGCCATCGGCGAACGAAGCCGACACTGGAATTCCAGGAGTCGTATGTTCTAGAGCGGTGGTACGGGTGCGCTGTTTTTTTTTTTTAAAGTGGAGAATGCAGGCATAGCCGACTCGACGACGCCTGTCACGGAAGACTGACCTTTTGCGTTTCCTCCTGCTCTCCCGCGCGGCGCTCTGAGGGAGCTGAGCGGGTTCATGCGTCCCCTCTGCCCCGTCGTCACCGCGTTGACAAAAGCGCCACAATGATGAGGGGGAGGGAAGAGGTATGCTAGCTGCCGGACCGTCCAGGTTGCGGAGAGCGGTTGGGACAGTCGGGAGGAAATAGGCAGTTGAAGAGGTTGGGTGGTGTGTTTGCGGGCGTGGAGGGCCGAGTTACCGCGCCGAGGCACGCGTTCCATGGTTCCATCGCACAAGGCCCGCCGCCGTCGAGCCATCGTCGCATCCACAACCACCCGAACCAGAGTCATCGCCGCAGCCCCCGTATGTGAATTGTCCGTCGGACTTTCTGTTTCTTTTTCCTATTTAACTTTTTGTATATTACTTCTTTTCATGCCCTGTACGCCTTCTTGTTCTCTGTAATTGGATTTGTGTGTTCTTTGTATTGTCTGTCTCTCTTGCTTGTCGCGTTTTGTATAGTTTTTCGGCTACTCCTCTGTTTGTTTTTACATGTTTTTGTGTTTCCCTGCATGCGATTAAATATTTGTTTTAAACCCGCAACCCCTGAGTTCCTTTGGAGTACTGACGCACCGACACACGTGCACCACGCACGGGCTGACCGACCTCAAAAAAATAAATGTTGCACAACGTTCGCTTTTAGGCCACAGGGGAGCGTAAAGCGGCCCCTGTACCTCGACGGCTTGCACCAGGCAGCCGGTTGGTGGGCGATAGTTGTGACACACTACTTACGAACAAAGTGAGAGCACAAGGCGCAGTTTCAAGGCGCAGGCTATGAAAGACGCCGTAGCGGAGCCTTCCACTGCGGCGTCTCTCATAGCCTTTACCCCATAAACCAAGCCAAACCCTTTTGAGAAAAGGAAAGGGCGCAGTCACTGCATTACAGCCGGAGAGATCTTTAGGTAACGTGCGCAACGGCCGCTTTTTCTGCGCTCCTGCCCTTTGCGACGAAGCGAGCATTGCGAAAAGCTCAATGTTAAGCACGTGATGAAAGAGCCTGTGCTTTGATCCTCGGTCGGTGGCCACAACAGTTGACCGCCATCAAGGCTTACAAAGCACTGTTTTGTTTTTTGAGAGAGACCGCTTTGATTCACAGATTGTGATGTGTTTCCCGTTCCTTCTCTCTTCCCTCTTTAATCCTCTCGTTCCCTTCCCCAGTGCAGGGTAGCCAACCGGAATCCTTTCTGGTTAACATCCCTGCCTTTCCTTCTCTCTGTATCTATCTATCTTCTCAAGTTTGCTCCTTCATAAGCTGCAGGAGCACAGAAAACGCGGCCGTCACACACGCCAGCTAAATATTTGGCCGGTTGTATGTCACACTTATCGCTGGACACCTCAATCGCGCCGTGTGGGAATGAAGCAGGGAGTGAAAGAAGAAAGAGATGCCTTAACGGAGAGTTCCGGAATAATATCGACCGCCTGCTGATCTTTACCGTCCTCTGACATCGCGCGCTGTTAATCAGGCGATAGAGAAATGCGCATAATATAAGCAACCTATCTATACAGCCTTCATTGATTACTAGAAGGCATTTGACTCAGTCCAAACCTCAGGCAGACACCATCTCTCAATGCTATTCACTGCGTGTTCATTGTGCGTATTCAGAGATCTGGCTTGGGAACAGTCGGGGATAAGAGTGAATCGAGAATACTTTAATGATCTGCGATCCGCTGATGACATTGTTTTCAATGACAGTACGACATTCAGGAGACGAGTTTTAAAGCATGATCAATGACTTATAAAAAGCAGAGCGGAAGGTCTAAAAATTAATATGCCGAAAAGTAATGCCCAGCAGTCTCGGAAATGGGAATAGCAGTTTGCTATAGATAGCCAGGCGCTGGAAGTAGGGCAGGTAATGACCGCAGATCAGGACCACGAGAATGAAATCACTAGAATATAATAATATGGTGTAGCGCATTTGGCAGGTACTGTCAGATCATGAATGGCAGTTTACCAGTATCCCTCAGGAGAAAATTATATAACAGCTGTATCTTAGGGTACTCACCAATGGGGCAGAAACATCAACGAAAAGTGTTCAACTTGAAGACAGCGCAGCGAGCAATGGGAAAGAAAATGATTAGAGTAACGTTGAGAGGAAGAGGGCAGAGTGGACCAGGGATCAAACACGGGTTAACGACATCCTAGTTGAAATCAAGAAGAAGAAATGGGTTTGGGCTGGGCATCTATGCGACGGCATTATAACCGATGGTCGTTAAGGGCAACGGACTGGATTCCAAGATAAGGCAAGAGTAGCAGGAGGCGACAGAAAGTTAAGTGGGCGGATGAGATTAGGAATTTTGCCGGAACAGGGTGACCGCAGCTCGCATAGGAGTTAATAGGAGAGATACGGGAGAGACCTTTGCCCTGCAGTGGGCGTAGTCAGGCTGATGATGATGACGATGACACGGCGTGGTAGAGTGTGGGCCGCGCGCAGTGGCAGGACGGGCACCGCGAGAGGTATTGCGAGGGGAAGAATATTCCACGGCCTACCGACATACCGAGGAACCCAAAATTGACACCTCGGTCGTTAACAGAACGAAAACGTGCGAAATGTCACCGATAGCCGTCAGCAGAGAGTCGTAAATAGCAGGTCGGCGCACAATAGCACACGTGGAGGGAAAGCATTGACGGGTACTGATTTCGTGACGTAGAGCGCGCACCTCCTTCGTAACAAAGTCAAACCATTGCTGCACATGTGACCGCACGTGCTCTCTCGTCCGGCGCGACCAAATTAAGTCAACGAAGCTGATAATTAAACGGTAGCTGTAACGGTAAGAATTGGAAATTGTGAGGGTTAACGTTCCTAAGCGACTCAAGGACTATGAAAAACGCTGTATGCGGAAGGCTGCGGGTTAATTTCAGGGTGTCGAACCGGAACCGAACCTGAACCCGAAACCGGAACCGAACCCGAATTTTCACCCGGAACCGGAGCCGAACCGAACCCATATTTTTTTCGCCATCTTGGAACTGAACCCGAACCGGAACGATTCAAAGGAACCGTTCCGAACCGGTTCGGAGCTCGGTTCAGCCCCGCTTTTTTTTGCAACCCGGCACACTTCTTTTTTTTTTTCAGACAAAATGAGATAGCGTAGCGCGTAGGTTTATCCATCCCAAGCTGTCTGTGCTGGAAAGTGGGAGAATGGCACCCAGTAGATGAGACGACAAAACTGAAAGAAGTATGGCATGTGGAAAGAAACCTAATCGACTCTTCTGTAATGTACTAGCGCCAATTCTAAAGCACTGTAAGTCAGGTTTATGTGAAACCTTGAGTTATTACTTCTCCTTTTCATGTTTGCGTATGATTTTAATCAAATTGTTAGCACTGATCTAAGTCAAGAAAGGACTATAGACACCAAATTTTTCCTTGCGCATTTTCTTCTTTCAAACGATGATTTCGACATTGGTATACATGGAGCACCTCGTGGTATTTGCCTACAGCCAATACATAATTTGTATTCGAATTTCTTCGTGACGTTGTTTTAGTTTCATCAGCAGAACGATGGCTGTTACCTGTAGTTGTATTTAGGTTACATGAGGCACGAAATAAACCGGCAATGTAACTGCTAGTAAGTTGTTTGTTGTAATTATAGCCTTTGACGCAGGCTGGATTATGTGCAGTAGTCAGTCAAAACGAAGTATCAGCGTCTATATCACAGTTTTTGCAGGCCTCAGGTGACAGTTCAACTACAAGTCACAGCATTTGTAGGTTGATGAAACCGAAGCAGCATGGAGAATAAATTCTTTTCTAAATTATTCAGCGGCTGTAGGCGAATACCGTATGGTGATCCACGTATCCCAATATCTAAGCCATCGTTTGAAAGAAGAAAGCACGCAATAAAATTTGTGTGCACAGTCCTTTAAGCACCGATTGAGAATCCCTTCCCTTTATTTGTGTCATTTACCACAAATATATGAAACATTAGCCCAACGACCAAACAACGCTGTGGCAGTGGTTTTTGGGAAAAGGAAATGGCGCAGTAACAGTGTCAAGAGAAGGGGGAAGGTGGGAGTGAAAGAAGAAAGGAAGGAAGAGGTGCAGTTGGGGAGGGCTTCGGAATATTTGGACTTCAACATGCACTGACACCACACAGCACATGGGTGCCTTTTGCGTTTCCCTCCAACGAAACGCCACCGGGTTCGAACCCGGGTACACCTAATAAGTAGCCGAGCGTCAAAGACACTGAGCCACCGCAGTGGGTAGAGCAAAATTTACTTTTACAAGCGTTCGTTGTCACCGACAGCAGGTACTAAATAAAACCCTTCACGATGGGTCAGTGGTGCAAAAAAGAAAAAAAAATGCCGCGGTGGCTGTGGAGCTCGGCTGCTGATCCAAGGTTGCGTCGCATCCGAATCACGTGCATAATCACATGACCACGTCTGGTGAAGCGGTAGTCGGAGCAGCGGTGAGCCACGTGGTCTTACGTCACAGCCACACCTCCGGCGCTCCAATCTGCTGAAGGTCAAAACGCAGTACTCGATGACCTTGGCGAAATATGACGTGATAGAGCTCTCGCTCCAAAACTCTGGCTGGTTATGTTAATCTGGAGTCCACCACTACAGCGTCCATCGTATAGAGGCCGTGTATACTCGACACGTCAGACACAAGCTATTATTACTGTTATTACGAAATAAAGGACGGACAGATTGATGCAGCTTTTTTTTTAGAATCCGAATATTCTTTTTTGCACGTGATGGAAAAAAGCAAGGAAAGGCAGACTCTTGGCAGTGGTGAAGCTACTTATAAGAAAAAAATTAAATACTGGTTACACAAAGGGGCAATGCCGAAATGCATGCGTTCGCTTGCATGTGGTAGTGATTAGGCCCAGAAAGATGCTACTGCAATGCGATGCAACTGCGATGAAATGATTCCGTTACGCCGAACTGTTCTGCTTATAAAAACATGATGCCAGTCGCTAGCAGGCCGCTTCATCACACTGTTCTCGGACTGCTTGATCTTGGATTCTCTGTCTGGCGGCTTATATCTACTTTTCGCTGTCATACTTCCGTTTCTTGGTGTCTGAGACGAGAAGCTTATGCTTGTTGGCACGCACGCACGCACGCGCGCGCGCGCGCGCGCGCGCGCGCGCACACACACACACAGACACACACACACGCACACGCGCGCACACACACACACACACACACACGCGCACACACACACACACACACACACAGTGCGGTTATTTTTGGGAAGGGAGGCTAAAGTGCTAACGCAGTAAAAAGGACAACTAAACGAGTATGCACACTCTGAGTTGGATTCGTATCAGTGGCGGCGCAACAGGAAACCTCCGTTTGGAGATGCCTTAGGTTACTCCGCCATCTCCGAGGCCTCTTTTTATCGTTGTTTCATGAAATATTAGGAACCTCTATGACATTCCTCGTGCCTTGCTTGATCTCGTCGAATTCAGAGATCTCAGCATAAGTCCTTACGCCACCATGGCTCCCTTATTCCGCCCGCTCATCGAAATTTCGGAATGAGTCAGGAGATTGAGCTTGAGCAGCATATTCCTTCAGCGGTAAAGAGCACTCTTCTCTGAACAGCAACCTCGTTGAACGCGGGGGATCTGCGTGTTGATCCATCATGCGGGTGTTCCACACGCTAAGCGGTCCTACGAACACGAAGAATTCGCACGGAATTCCGGAGTCTTTCGTCGCAGACAGAAATGTTATTGTGAAGTGCATGATCTCAATGTCCATTTTAAGAGACTGCAGAAGTATGCCCCAAAAAACGCAGCACCACGACAAAAAGAAACAATTATTTTGTTGCTCAGTGATTTCTCGTTGCACTCACGGGTAGCAATTCACTGACCACGGCACAAACGCCTCCTTAGCGCAAAGGTACGTCCTGACACGCAAGATCCACGTTTGAAGCGTAAAAAATGTTTTTGCGGCCGATTGAAACTACAGTAAAGCCCATTTATAACGAACCTGACGGTCACGCGGATTCCGTTCGTTATATCTGATGTTCGTAGTAAGTGTACTCTTCGTATAATAGCCAAAAATACTGAGGCCACTAAAAGTGGCGTTTATTTCTTATAAAACTGCTTAATGCGCGCCTACTTGTGCAAAGCAGATCCTGCAGCGGCTCTTTCCAGGCTATCTAGGGTGGTCAGTTAATCCTCGTGGAGACCATTGCTGCCAACTATCAAATTTAGCGACGGGTGTACAACTAATCGTGGTTGAAGTGTCCACAGCAGCTGGTGGCAGGTCGGCCACATAAAAAAGATTCCTGAGAATACGGCAGGGCTTGTACTTGGTGTTCGTCTTCGTCACAGCCCGCGCTTCTGCAATTTTGTGGTCTACAGGAGCGTAGTTATATATTTATCTAAGGAAACATCTGGCCAGCCATGGATGAACGAAGCGTTGTCACACATCTACATTCGTCCGGTCACGTGTGTTTTCGAGCTGCTTCTGTCGTTCCTGTGCTCATGCAGCGTCGAGAGTAGCGCAGCGCTCGTGGCACAGAATGCATCAGTTGCACTGGCCGCTGTATGACGCTACCTGCACGTGGAAGCAGCGCAAAAGATGGAGCCGTCTGGGCAGGCTATGCATACCACGTTACCAGCCCGTAGGTAGCACGCATGGCTAGCAAGGCTTTAAAAATTCTCAAATCGCTGCTGTTACTTGATCCACGACTATGGTCAGTATAGCTTCGATTTCGACGATGCCCCTTTCTCACACGCACCGCGCTTCTTCCACTTGAGAGGCTTTGCCCAGCCGACGAACACGCAGGCAGTGATTGCCCTCATTTGCCGTCGACGCGGGCTTGGCCTGCGGTTACTTACTGTTTGAATAGGGAGATATATAGCATATCATTACCGCGTTTACGTTACTGTGTACAGTGTTCCCAGACGCCGGATTTTCCGGTTAGCGCTGCGCACTGCAGTGCCGCCTTTTATCGCATTTTTGGGTCGACATGTTCATTCCGGAGCGGTGTCGTGAAGGTTGAGAGGCGTTCTCTCACTCCACGCTTACTGGAAGCACGACCTCTTCAACTTCGAGGATAGTTTACCGCGCCTCCTCGTTCGCTATAACCGAGTGGTGCGGCAAAAGTTTTTAGTTGTATCTGCGACGAATTGTCTTTGCCCTTATGCATATTTTCTCGGTAACACCGCACCCGTTCGTAATAAGCGAGCGTTCGTTGTATCTTCGGCCGTTGGGCTGGACTACATCAGCTGAATTCGTATCAAGAAAGGTTAGGTAAGGCTGCAGATATACTTGTAGAGGAATTAATGACCGATCACAAAATTTGTCGTCTGCCTTTTGGAGAGGTCGTACAGGTGTCCTAAGGAAAAGCGGAGAGGGAGAAAACCGAATGGATCAGCACAAAGTTCTCTCACGACCTTGTCCAGAAAAGACATACGAGCACTGAGCCGCCTATTAAGCACAGCTCCCAGAAAGGGTTTGTTTGTAGTTTAGAAGATAAATGCCCTGAAGCAAGTTGGTGAAAAAATGGTGCACGAGACATTCACCAGACTCTACCAGGCGCAAAAAATTCTGTAGAGGCACAGGCTCCCTTTGATAGCCCCCAGGAAAAATTACAAAAATTCTACGCAGTGCAAGTACACCTTCTTCCTAGCAGAATGCTGCACTTGCAAGAATGTTGAAACTCAACATCCCAACGAAGATGTTACCAATTTGTGTCTGTGCAGAAACGAAGCGCCTCAACCTAACCTATCCAAGCGTGTGTTTTTTCATCGTACTCTTTCTATCAGAATAAAATAGGTCGACGTCATCATAACAATTCATAGTCGTAATTTCCCACTGCACTAGTAAGAATACACGATTAGCTGTCTTTTTCAAGATACTGAGCTACAGGGGCTCTAGATATATAACGCGAGTCACGAAGGCTATTTCGAAGAGGAGATTTCAATAAGATATGTTTTGGTATGCTCAGTGTGTTAGGGAGAGCTAGTGCTCCCACGAGGCTCTCGTTCGGAGGGGGGGGGGGGGGGGGGGGGGGGTTCTCACATATTTCCGTATCATGTAGGAAAGGGCGGGGGGGGGGGAGGGGAATGACTGGCAAGTCGGTTTCGGGACGACGAAAAGGTGTCTGTCTGTATATAGGAGCCGATGCATGGCAGCTCCGTATCTCAATAGTGCGCGGGAACGCAAAGGCCGGGTGCGGCGGTCATTTCGGCGCCCGCGTAAGTGCACTGCGTACGAAAAATTCCCAACTGACTCGAGCTTCAAAGGGATCAATTTCTCGCACGAAGGGGTTCCCGAAATCGCTCAAGCTGGAGAGTTTTGTAGATGCAAAATCCACCGGCTTTTCTCCTCATATATCATCAGATGGATTATAGCATACACATAGCCGTACATTATACTGCGAGTTTATTTAATTTTACGGCTCTTGCCTTAAATTCGTCTTTTTGCCGCGGACAATAAATAAAGTGGGTAAAGTGAGAAAATCTTTAATTGAACAAATGTTTGCATTTTTTATTTTATATATCGATGCAACAAAAAAAAAGTAAACACCATAACAAGGTTGATTAAAACTCATCTACGTTCTAATTTTTTTGCCCTGAACCCGTTTGAACCGGTTCGAACCGGTTCAGTATGGTCCGAACCGGTTCGAACCGGAACGGAATGTCGCTCTGGAACCGAACCCGGAACTGAACCCGAAAGGTGTGAACCCGAACCTGAACCGAACCCGAAAAAATTCCGGTTCGACACCCTGGTTAATTTAGACCACCTGAGGTTCTTTAACGTGCGCTCCACCGAAACGCAGACTCTTGAGGCCAGGAAAGAACTCGGGTCCTTTGGCTCATGTAGCCGAGTGCACTAACCTCCGAGTTACCGCGTTGAGATGTTGACGTTTTTATTTAAAATCATCATTACATTATTCTAATTATTTATAATCAGCGGCAACAGGTATCCACTTATCGCCAGAGCGGATCGTCGGGAAAGGCCCAGCAGATCGAGTCGCTTTCGATAAAAATGTTCGAGCGAATGTGAGTATAGGTTGGTTGCTTCAGCAGGTGACTTAACCGGCTTTTTCCTACGCTGGTGTGGGTCGCAGAAAGCAACGCAGCAGCTTATGCTGCGGCAAAAACCGGGCCTGAGAAAATCGGCGCATCCGCCTATAGCTTATTCGCGTGACGTCAATTGAGCAGCAACTATGTCTATGCAGGCAACTGTGGTGGCAACTATGGTGCAGTAGGTGCAGGCAAAACAAGATTGCGGTCGTATCGCGTCGATATTAAGGATATTATTGGCGCCCTAGTCGATATGGTGGCTAGACCACAAAAGTGAGGCAATCCTGTTGTGCGGTAAATCCAACCCAACGTTGATTCAACTTACTCTTAAACCGTGCCCCCCCCCCCCTCTTTGCGCAGAGTCTTTTGGTCCAGCGGGCACCACTCAGTCGGAGATTTTAATTTCGAACCTCGCAACAGTATGGCGTTTGGGAGTACAGTGTTGCCACCCAGGATCCTCCTGCCAACCCGCCAAATCTGATAGTGAATATAGTCTATACGCGAGATGCCCTGCCCACCAGCGGTGGGCCGGTCAGAGTTTATTGAGTGCGCCCGAACGGAGCCGGTGGGGCCCCGCAAGCAGCAACTCAGGCCTCTCAGAGAGGACATGTAGAAGATGCAAAGTGCTGCAAGAGAAAATAAATATTCATGGGCAGACATTCTGGCCTGTAGAGTCAAGGCCCTCAATGAGCAGTCGTATCGCTGTTTGTCCTCGATGGTTAAAGTCACTACAAGTCTATAGCTATGGTGGGGAAGTCTTAAAAGAGGCATGGGCCTAATGTAAGCCTCACTACAGTCAGCCCGTGACTTGGTGCAGACGCCGGACTTGTTCGCGTTGGGCTTTGCGCCGGAAAAAATACATTACCGTCACGTGCCAGTCGGCCCGTGGAATCTTTTAGCGAAGAAAGTCTGCAAAGAGGATAATAGTCTTCAGGATTGTGAAATGCGCCGACTCAACAGGGAGTGGCGGAAATTGGCAACAGCCACAAGAGCGCCAAACACTCTGTTCAGCGATGGTGCAATTCCGTTCGGCGGCAAAGAGCTTCGTTCCAGCTAGCATAAGCAATGAAACGTTCATGGATCTGCTCTTGATGGGCTATTGATGGACTGTTGCTTCTTTAGTATGTATGTCATAACAAAGCCCCTCATTTCCCAGCCCTTGTCTGCTCAATAGCTTAGCGAGGGCCTCTGGCTGTCTTTACGTCGTCCCTTACAAAAATAAGTGAGGAGTTTCGGAAAGAAAGGGAATGATTTTAGACGTGACGCTCATCAGGTATACTTGATGACTTCTGAGTTGAGTTTCTGATGAACTGCTGATTAATACTGGCTACCGCGTTTCTGATTACGACGTAACGTGTTTTTTCTGGTTGACATTCTCATCATTTGTGATGTATACGTTTTGAATTCATGACGCATTGCTGAATGGTTGATCAAACTAATGTTTTGGCAAAAAGAAAAGAAAAACTGCCTTCAATGCCATACTTTTTTTAAGACTCTTTATCATCACACAGAAACACTGATGTAATGCTCTCTTGTACGTAACGCAAACATTGGGTGATTTTTTTAACTTTACAGATTTTTATTTCGAAGTCTGTGAGAAATACGTAGGCGCAGCCTGTTCAGCTGGATTGCACAGCAGGGCTAACATTAAATCAATAATTAGACGATTAATTAACTTAAATTACTTAATAACCTTTTTATTTTTGATTTTAGGGGGCAATGTTATATTGAGAAATTAATGGCCGTCAACATCAAAGGTGAGACCTGTTTTTAAATTTCTTAATCGGCAATGTGGTTCGAAATATCGAACATCAAAAATATGCATTTGAAATCTTTAGTTGTCTTTTCCGCATAGCATATTCATAAAATGGCGTTGCTGCTAGTGTTATAGTCGCCGAAATCAAGTTAACTTGTTCTACATCACAAAATACACCAACTGCGCCTGTATTTGATGCGTAAGAAGTGCGGGAGATGCCATTTTTTTAAAATATGCAATGCTAGAGAGCCAGCTCAACGAGCTTTCAAATAAGTATTTTTGACGTTCGGTATTTCTAACCACGTTGCCGATTAAGAAACTTTAAAAACAGGGCTAGGCCTTCGAAGCTGACGGCCATCAATTTCGCAATATTTTTGCCCCTAAAATAAAAATAGAAAGCGTATTGGTTAATTTATATTAATTAATTACTCAATTATTGATCGATGTAGTCGTAGTAGTAGGCGTAACCGGTGGCTTATTACCACCGGAACCATCCGGAGGACGGTTACCCTAGAAGGAGGAGGGTATGGCGAGAGCGTGGGCCCACGGAATTTCATCTAGCTGGCGGAGGGGTGGTTGCTGGAAGGAGACTGAGCACTTTCAAGAGAATAGAAGGGAGAGAGGGAGGGGGGGGACCTGATGATTTTGAGGGGGGGGGGGGGGGGAACTGGGATACGTGCCTGCTTCGCAGCAAGCCGTCACGTACAGCCGTGACCATGTCCGGGTAACCTGCAGCTCTCAGCTCACGAAGCTGCCGCAAGAAACTGTTGCGAACCATGTGCTGACGCACTTGACTAAAGCCGAATTTATTTGGGAAAAGGTTATGCATTTTTTTTTACCATCTTAGAGTTATGTGACATGAAATAATATATCTAAAACTTTAAAAAAAGATACCAAGCTGCGCAGGAGTCTGCCAGGAGAACAAGATTATCATAAACGTATGTAGCGAAGACAAGCCACGCAACAAGTATTTCTAACGTCCATATCCGCCAGGAAAATGTCGCTTAGAATGGGGGGGTACTCTGAATTGAGCCCTTACAAACTCCTGATTTCTGCAAGTATAATCCTTCATTCCTGGCCACGAAGATTCGTTGCCAAAGCAGTATGGGGACACTGTTGTACGGCATCAACACGGATCAGGTGAGTGCATAATAAGTGTTTTCAGGCCAACCTCTCTGCCTTTCCTGTCAATAAACCCCCTCTTTCTCTTGAATAACCTTAGGAAGACATTATATTAACGTTTATGCATAACGTCTTGCAAATCTTAGCAAAAAAGCCACCGGCCGCCGCGGTGGCTCAGTGGTTATGATGCTCGGCTGCTGACCCGAAAGTCGCGGGTTTGATCCCGGCCGCGGCGGCTGAATTTCTTTGGAGGAGAAATTCTAGAGGCCCATGTACTGTACGATGTCAGTGCACGTTAAAGAACCCCAGGTGGTCGAAATTTCCGGAGCCCTCCACTACGGCGTCTCTCATAGCCTTAGTCGCTTTGGGACGTTATACCCCATAAACCAAACCAAACCAAAAAAAGCGACGTTAAGAGCGCTGTGTCAGCGTTTGACCAAAGCAAATAAATTACGCTATTTTAACCTTTAGGAGCTACGTGAGCGTGATTCCTAGAAAGCGTCGTTGAAAGTCCCTTAGGCAAGAACGTTGGCATCGCTGTTGTCCTCTGAAATACACTTCAGTTGAGTTGAGGTCGTTGTGAGCTACTGGTGGGGTTAGCCTTGCGATTATTCAGCCTGCAATTTCTTCACCGTAGCGACACTTAGGTGCTAATTAAGCTCGGAAATTTGAGGCATAGATCTGTGACCTGCAGATATCCTTAACTAGGCGTCGTGGTTGAGGGTGTAGTATGATCTGCAACATGTATCGATCTTCAACATCAACACTGGCCGGAGAGCACTCAGTTGAATATAACCTGAAACTTCAAGTATTTTGTGACGGCATCACATCTCCATGGACTGGAAAGAAATTCCGTTCGTGTAGCATGTTCGGGTGGCCTTGCAAACGAAGCGAAATATCACGCCTCAAGTTTGCTCCTCAGGCACAGTAGTCCGGAAAGGATACCCAGGTTTGTGAGAGTACCTAACTGCAAATATCCAATCATCAGCATGCCCCATTTGCCCCGAACCCTGTGCTGACCTTGAACATTCCCTTTTCTCCTGCTCCATTGCCATTCTGTCCCTTCGTTAACCATATTCCTCTCGCCCCCGTGGCGGGCCTGGCTAGCCTCGGACCAGCTGACGGACCAGTTGGCTTCCGTGACCCTCCTGTAGAATATCCTCAAAGCTGAATGCTGCACTATAATAAAGTTTTCTCTCACTCTATTTAGCAACTTGGCTCTCACGCACGCACGCACGCACACACAAAGAGGGTGGAAATACAGGAGAGAGGATGGATGTCAGCTACCAAATGAGTTTATTTTTCGATGGAAAAAGGAAACAAAGACCAACCTGTGACGTAGGCAAGATGCGGTGACGCTGCTGTCGCCAGGTGAAAGTAACACTAGCCATAGTACACTCTCCTTCTAATAAATATTATGATCGGCTTCAAGCTTATATGACCACTCGAGAAGTGTGTCCCGTAAGTAGAGTGGTGGCTGGGTAGTATGTAAAATTTTGTAATGAATTTTGGGGCTGTGCATGCACTCTATGGCATGTATATATTGTGACGACCCCACATAATGCGCAGGTCCACACGGGACGGAGAGGCAAGAAGACACCGTATGGCTCAGTTTAAACAAAATGATGTAATCAATAATTATACATGGTACATCAGAGGCTGGGGTGTCCGAGCTTACGTGGCGACGCCGTCATGGGGGCGATGGAGGGGCTCCGGAGTTGCGATCCGTCGGTGGCTGGCAGAAACCGCGCGCCGTCCGGCTTCGGCGCTCAAGGACCCTTTTTCGTGAACGATGTCGTCCTCAGCGTGCCTTTCGTCCGCACTCGCCAGCTATCTGCTCCGCCGGCCACGCCCGATCTCCTGTCTCCCAGGCTGGATTGTTTCTTTCTTCCTCCTTTCCACGGCGGCGTCTGCGGCACCCCCGACCTCCCTCGTTGGAATGTCGTTTGTCTCCCGCCGGCAGCTTTCTTCTCTTGTCGGGTTGTCAGCCTCTCCTGTGTCCTTGTACGGCCAGGCAGCCTAATTGGGCTGGCTTTCCCTCCCGCCGGCGCCTTTGTACCATTGTACCCCTTCAGTGGCTTGCCGCCGCTGGGGGCTCCGTCAACGCGGCGCCGCCGAACGCGGACCGTACCCCTTCAGTGGCTTTGCCGCCGCTGGGGGCTCCGTCTAGGCGGCGCCGCCGAACGCGGACCGTTTAAGGGGAGACAAGGGAGTAGGACGGTTGAGCACAGAGAAGATTCCGCCGAAGATATGGGCCCTGGTAGCTCACGCACGGAACGTCACAATATCATCTAATATATGTAATGGAAAAGTTTTGCTAGGTAAATAACATCATTACTGTACGAACCGTGAAAAAGTTCTGAGACGCACTGCTTGAAATACATTGGTAATATTATTTTGTAGTCATGATTTTAACATTATAATAAAACTTTTGAGTTTAATGTTTGTGTTATAGATCTGATCTGGACATTGAAAGTTGGCGAGCCCTTCACGGCGACTTTTTCATGCTCGCACTCTCCTTCGTCGCACCGCTCCTGCGTATACTAATTCAGATATGGCTATTGGTTAGTTTCTTTCAGACGTCAGGCAGCTACCGCGGCCGCGGCCAATGAGCCTCGTAGCTCGGGCTGGTCAGGAAGCTCCGCCCCCGGAGGTGGGGCCGGTGGAGGAGCGTGCAAAACGTGACGAGAGAGGGAAAGGCTCGAAGACGCTGAAACTCAAATTTTAACTACATGTAACTCAGCTTTCATAAAGCGCATCAAAAAAACAAAATCATTTGAAATCGTTTCAGGTTTTGATTTTACAAACCTGCCGTTGAAGCGCTTTTCGCCCGCGCTTATTTTTTCGCTTCCCGCTTGATTCGGCACGCGAAACGGGCACCATGCATGCACAACGAGTTCAGGAAAAAAAACTGGACATGTCAGATTTGTCTTCAAACGCAAATAACGCTTGGATGTAGGCAATAATCTCTGACAACAAAAATTTTGTGATGTGCTCACAATCAGTGCCACGTCGTAGCCGGGGTTTGTGACATTTATCAGGGACAAGATCATACCGCTCGCTCACTAAATGGACAGGCACACATAGCTGCGACGTCGGACTCATGCCCTCTATCGAACAATTTAATTCCTTTTTAAACGCTTTCACTGCAGAAGTAGTCATCCCATAGCCGTAGAAACAGCGAATAGTATGCGAGGCGACGGGGAAGCCGGCGAAAGCGCCCCCAGCGGCGGGGTTGTCGTGCGCGCCGGTCAAGGTGGCCGTGGCGCCCCGATCCTGCTTCCAGTAGGGAGTCTACTTGTAGCCAAGGCGGTACATGTAGGCCATAGAGTTAATATGTAGGCTCCCTGGCTTCCAGAAGCCGCCGATAGGAGGCTTGCTGTGGCGCCTCTACTTGGGCCCCTACAGGCGATGCGCAGGTGTAGTATTATGCATTCTGCAAACCATGCTGCAAACTCAGTCTTTTGCTGCATTCACTGCTTACCTCTTCTGTCGATTCCCATCCCCCTTTTCACCTTTGGCCTAAGAACTATCGCACTGAAAATGCACATATTTACTCACTCATTTTATTTATGGTGCAAATCCGTGACACTGACAGGGTAGACAGAGCAACAATATCTACGCCCTATAATTTATTGAGCAGACAAGGGAAGGGAAAAGAGGGGCTCTTTATGACATACATGACGGAAGCGAATATGTGAGAAGCCAACAGCCACAGAAACCAAGGAGCACAGGGGATTTTTTTAATTATTTTTTTTGTGGTGTTGATCAAGTAAGAATATTACTGAATATGTTGTCGCTTAAAGCGAATTGATTAGAAAATCAGAAGAAAAAACAACCACATGCCGCCGGTGGGATCCGAACCCACGACCTCCGAATTACGCGTCCGGTGCTCTACCTCTGAGCTACGGCGATGGCTGTCGAACCTTCTGCTTTCGGGGGTATTTATGTTTATGTTGTGTCCCCTTATTGCTTTTGTGTGTGTGCGCCCCCGCATCCTCCTCCTAACGACCACTCGTATCCTCCTCCTAACGACGACTTGCCCCTCGTCGCACGCTGTCGCCAGATGCCCCCCCATGGTGCGCCCCCGCATCCTCCTCCTGTTTTGGGAAGCCACTCCCTCCCGTGGACGCTTCTCCGCTCCCTCCTTTCTTCGGGCGGCCAGTTCGGCTCCTGCCTCGGTCGACGCTGGTCGCACCCTCATCGGCTTTAAATAAACGAAGTCTTAAAGTACCGTGTGCGTCTTTCGCTGCATTCAACACAGCGACCGGACACGACAGTGGCGACGAGGATGGGATTCGACCCGCGCTACGCAACGCTATTGACAAGCCATGGCTACGCGAGGGTTTCCCAATCAGATACCAGAGTTCAACGGCTCATCGTGGTCATCGTGGGTTGGACGCCTTCAGTTCTACTTTGAAGCTAACAACATCACAGACCCAGCCTTGAAGAGGGCCAACCTGCTGACGCTGTGCGGGGAGCAGACCTACGATACTGTCTGCGCCCTTATTCAGCCAAGCACACCAGCGGCAGTGTCTTACGACGACATCGTAAAAGCGCTGCAAAAGCACTACGACCCAAGGCCATCCGAGGTCTACAGCCGGGCTCGCTTCCAACGACGAGATCAACTGGGAGGAGAAACTGTGAGCGCCTACGTAGCCGCGCTCAAGAAGCTCGCTGCCGACTGCAATTTTGGAACGCTGCCGACAACAGCTACCGGGCAGGAGGGAGACGCAGCTTCTTCTGCTAACACCACCATGCTTCCCTTGGACGTGATGTTACGCGACAGATTTGTGTGCGGACTGAGTGACGAGTCACTGCAGCAGCGCCTGTTCGCTGAGAAGGACCTCACATTCAGCAAAGCTTACGACATCGCCGTTCGAGCGGAGAGCGCCGGTCACCAGCAGAGAGGGATTCGCCGGAACACCGAGCCGGTACACCAGACAAGCAACCAGGTGCGCAAGCCTTCTGTTGTTGTAAAATCGGTCAAAAAGGCACAACGCTGCTGGCGGTGTGACGACCAACACAACCCCCAGGGATGTCGATTCCAGTCAGCCACGTGTAATTTTTGCCACAAGCGAGGGCATATCGAAAGAGCATGCATTACGAAACGGAGACTTGCCAAGATAAAGTCACCTTCCCAGCCTAATCACAGCGTCAACGCCTCAGAGAATACGCCGCTATCTGATCTCCATGGAACAACATCAGCAACACCATCTGTGTTGTACGACCTGAACACCATGAATCTCGGCACGCGACCGAAGATTTTTACAGAAGTAAGCGTACATCACCAGCTGATTAAGTTCGAGGTGGACTCCGGCGCAGCCTGTACTCTGATCAGTGAGGACACGTTCCGAACTTCATGGCCATCTGACGCACCCGCCCTGCAACAAGACGACACGCACCTGCGAACGTGGTCAGGACAGAATCTGCCACTATTGGGCTCTGCCAACGTGCAGGTTAACTACAACGGCCAGACCCATACGCTACCTCTGCTTGTTGTGAAGGGCACAGGATCAAGCCTTCTAGGGAGAAACTGGTTTTCTCCACTAGGCGTGATGATATGCGGCATACACCAGACGCCGAGCCAGAACATGGTTGAGCAACTGCAAGAGAAATACGAAAGAGTATTCTCGGAAGAGATTCCAGGAAACGAAGGGCCCCCGGTCACACTGGAGTTGTTGGACAACGCGCAACCCAAATTTCTGAAGGCCAGGCCGGTGCCGTTTGCTCTCCGAGATTCAGTTGAAAAAGAGTTGGACAAACTGGAGCAGCAAGGTGTCATCGAGCCGACGCAGCATTCAAAATGGGCCACACCACTTGTCGTAGTTCGCAAGAAGAACGGAACCATACGCCTCTGCGGAGACTACCGGAGCACCGTCAATCTTGCGACTAAAGCGTCCTCTTACCCGCTACCGACACCTGAAGAAGTATTCAGTGTACTACGTGGCGCAAGAGTCTTCAGCACATTGGACCTCACCCAGGCGTATCAGCAGCTGAAGGTGAGCGAGTCAACTGCTGAATTATTGGCAATTAACACACTGAAAGGCTTGTACAAAGTCAAGCGACTGCCTTTTGGCGTAGCTGCAGCCCCGGCCATATTTCAAAAATTCATGGAGACAGTGCTTCAGGGCATCCCAGGAGTTTGTGTCTACCTTGACGATGTCATCATCAGTGGCACTTCCACTGAAGAGCATGCAGTGCGCCTAGAGCTCGTTCTCGAAAGGCTAGCAAACGCTAATTTGTGCATAAGCAAATCGAAGTGCTGTTTTGCGGTGCCAGAGGTGCAATTTCTGGGACACCGAATTGATGCGGAAGGCATTCACCCTACCGAGGACAAAGTGCGAGCGATCACAGAAGCACGAGCTCCAACAAACAAGCAGGATCTACAGGCTTTTCTCGGACTCTTGACGTTCTACGACCGGTTCTTGGAACAAAGAGCTACCGTGGCCAACGACTTATACCAACTCCTTCGGAAAGATGTGACATGGACATGGTCGCCACGCCATCAGCAGTCATTCGATGCCCTGAAAGACCTGATTCGAAGATGTACAGTCCTCCGCCACTACGACGAAAGGAAGCCTCTGCTTTTGGCTTGCGACGCATCACCGTACGGAGTCGGCGCGGTTCTATCGCAAACTGACGAGCAAGGAAGGGAAGCTCCCATCGCCTTCGCCTCACGTACGTTGTCGCAAGCAGAACGCAACTACGCGCAACTTGACAAAGAAGGGCTAGCCATCGTCTACGCGGCGACACATTTTCACCAGTACATTGCCGGCCGGAAGGTGACCTTTATAACCGATCACCGACCGCTATTGGGCATTCTGGGACCACAAAGGCCTATGCCACCAACTTTGTCTCCGCGAATGACACGTTGGTGCATCAAACTCTCAGCGTACGACTACGCTCTGGTCTACCGCAATGGGAGTAAACATCAAAACGCCGATGCGCTAAGCCGTCTGCCACTAGACGCAACTGCTGACGAACCATTTCCACCAGGAGACGTTCTGATGTTCGAAGCACTGCCAGAACCTCCGCTTACAGCAGGCACAGTTGCAGCATCTACGCAGAAGTGCGCAGCTCTCCGGCTAGTTTACACAGCTGTTCAACAAGGCAACGTGCATAAACTCAAAGGGGACAACTTCGACGCTTACCGCAGGCGAGCTACAGAGTTGAGCACCCATCGCGGCTGCATCATATTTGGGTCCCGAGTTGTGATGCCGAGAGAACTACGCGCACAAGCTATGTCTCTCATCCACGCCGGACATCGGGGCATCGTCGCAATGAAAAAGTGTGCCAGAAGCTACATGTGGTGGCCTGGCATTGACAACGACATCGAAACAGTGGTGCGAGAATGCAAGCCTTGCCAGAGCAGCCGGAGCGCCCCGCCGAAAGCTCCTGTCCCAGAATGGGAAAAGCCAGACACACCATGGCACACACTGCACATTGATTTTGCAGGACCAATTGAGGGCTGCACTTTCCTTGTGGTCGTAGATGCCTACACAAAGTGGCTTGAGATAAGGCAAATGGGACAGACGACTTCGGCAGCAGTCATTGACAACCTCCGATCACTATTTGCAACGTTCGGCCTGCCGCGCAAGGTAGTGTCGGACAACGGAACACCGTTTGTGTCTGCGGAGATCCTCAAGTTTTATCGCGACAACGGGATCTCATCAGTTACATCGGCCCCCTACCACCCAGCGACAAACGGACAAGCCGAGCGCTACGTAGCCGAGCTAAAACGCGCCCTTGAAAGAGATCAGACAGGCTCGCTGCAGCGCCGCCTTGCGCGCTTTCTCTTCAAGCAGCACACGACGGTTCAGAGCACAACAGGCGAGACCCCCTCGAAAATGATGTTCGAGCGTGAAATGCGAACCCAGCTCACAGCCATCCTCCCCGAGCCAAAGGCAGAGACGTTCCGGGAAGAAAAAGCAATTCCGCGCTGCGGCACGCTTAATGAGGGGCAGCGCGTCCTCGCCCGACAGTTTCTGAAAAAGCCACGCTGGGAGGAAGCTACAATTGTCAGACGCATAGGCCTGCGCTCTTGGCTCGTCAACATACATGGCACAGTAGCACGCCGACATCTCAACCAGCTGCGTAGATTTACGACGCCGTCTGAGAGCTGTCCGCCAGCGGAGAGAACACGTGCACCATCTTCCCACATAGCCTGGCACCTCTTCCCGGAAGAAGAGACTTCGCCCAGGACAGACCTAGGAGACACAGCGAACAACAGCCAGCCTACAAGTGTTTCTCCCCCGAGCGCACAAAGCCAGCGCGCCTCCACGCGTGAGCGCCGACCCCCTGCACGATACCAGGCAACTTTCTAAGGGGGAAGGAAGTGTTGTGTCCCCTTATTGCTTTTGTGTGTGTGCGCCCCCGCATCCTCCTCCTAACGACCACTCGCATCCTCCTCCTAACGACGACTTGCCCCTCGTCGCACGCTGTCGCCAGATGCCCCCCCATGGTGCGCCCCCGCATCCTCCTCCTGTTCTGGGAAGCCACTCCCTCCCGTGGACGCTTCTCCGCTCCCTCCTTTCTTCGGGCGGCCAGTTCGGCTCCTGCCTCGGTCGACGCTGGTCGCACCCTCATCGGCTTTAAATAAACGAAGTCTTAAAGTACCGTGTGCGTCTTTCGCTGCATTCAACACAGCGACCGGACACGACAGTTTACAAATACCCTAACCTTGAGAGTGTTCATCAGCGCCACCCACGTTCGTAAGCGGCGAACGTGGAACGTCCTGAGTTACCGCTGGTGTGACGTAGAACGCCATCGAACGGCGAGGGTGGAAGCTGTGTGAGAACCCTCTTATGCTTCCTAAGGCGTCAAGGCTGCCAGAACCGAGGCCCTCGCTAAGCAATTAAGCAAACAAGGGAAGGGGAATGAGGGGCTCGTTATAAATATGAGAGAAGCCAAAAGCCACAGAAACCAAGGAGCACAGGGAATTTTTTTTATTTTTTCTCTTTTTTTTTGTGGTGTTGATCAAGTAAGAATATTACTGAATGTGTTGTCGCTTAAAGCGAATGTTCGTTATGGTAGTTGTTATTTGGTGCTGCGCTGCCTTGCCTGTTGGACATGTTTAAAAACCGCGCGCTTTTCTTACAAATCCCGGAGGCTCGGCTGGCAGCCAGTCTTTTTTTTCTTCCCTTTTCCTCCTTTTCTTCCAGCTCTAACAGAAAGGCAAGCATTTGTAATTATTAAAATCTTTATTGAGAATTGTTTTTAATGCTTCCAAAGCAGTATTTTCTGAAGAAAAAAAAATTACCGTTCCGCCGGATGGTGAGTAACATTTTTTTTCCGCCGGCTCTAACGCAAGTGTTTGTTTTGATATTAGTCACTTTTGTCACATTCAGTAAAATCGTCAAGTAACCATGAAACGTGTAGTAAGAATTTTATAGTGCGTCGTTATGGCTCTTAAACTTTGTGAAATTATGTAGAAGTCTGCAAGTAGCGCTAGCGTCGCTTGCTCCAAATGTTCGAGAATGAGAGTCGATAGGTTCGGTTCGTTTCATTTCATAGTTCATCTACCTAACGTTGCATCTACCTAGAGGATATTTTTTGTGAGCATGCTGTTCCTGTTTTGGCCTGGCCGAGCACTTTCCAAATAATAATTTTCGGTTTACTTGTCGTTTAAAAACGCGCTTGAAAAAAAAAAGTGCAATGTAATTTTTTATTACATTCAATAATGTTTCTGCTCACTGTAGAAAGCTCCATTGATGTGGCTGCTTATGTTCTTGATTTTAAGCAAGACCTACTGAACTATTTTAAGTGCGTTGATTAGCGAGTAGATAACGCAGATATTTCATAACAAGCACCACCTAATAGAGAATGCGACACCAGCGCGACCTCTCGGCATCAGCTGGAATGAAGTCTGGAATGAAAATAGCCTATGTAGCTTTTTGCTCTGCCGAAACGTCAGAACTTGGCCAACTAGGCTGACTAGGCTTTTTGCCTACTGCCAACTCCAACTTTCTGCACACCGTGGACTGTAGTTCAAGTTACAGTTACATATGCTCAGCTTTCAACATGTCTGCTGTTGTTGAAAAAGAAGCATTGACTGACCTCATCAAACAGCAAGGCGACATTGTGCGATCGCTGAAAGCAGAAAAGGCACCTAAAGAAAAGGTACGCGCGCAGTTTTGATGTTGCCGCACACGTGCGTTGTGCAGCTTGAGCGAGTACACTTGAGTACATTTGAGTGTGTACATCTGAGCGAGTACGTTTATCCTTTGCGGACCAAACACGGTTTATTTTCAGTGTTAATGCTGTATAATTAATGCTGTGCTCAAATATTGTGCTAAATTTTAAATTATATGTATTTCCCGAACTCGAGCAATGAATGAATGAATGGATGAATGGAGGTTGTCATTGAACGATGTATGGAATTAGATTGCGTCATGTTTGTAATATACCACTTCATTCTTTCGGTTCAGAAGCTACGACATCGTAGCGAAAGTTAAAGTGCATTGCTATTGTGGATCTCAGCAATAGCGGGCATGTATGAAACCGATCAATGGGGCCAACCAAAAGTCCTCTTGTCAAATGGGAACGACAGTGTGACTCCGAAAGCAGTAGTCTACGCTTTCCGAGACCAATTTTATGTTTGCGTACCACTTGACTGAGTCCATTTTTTTCCCTGAAGCGTTTCGTTACAAGTTACTTTCCGCTCTCGGCCACTTCGTTGGTTTAGTATTCTAACATTCCGGTCCGTAGCTGTTCAATTACAATATTACATTATTATGCCTCTCAAGCCATAAAATTGTTGAGTGATTTGTGGCCACAGTTGTCATGGCAACATACCTACAGTATTGCTGTATTCATTAAAGAGCTTGCTGCAAAGTTACCTAACTCTGTTTGAAGGCCGGTCAGTCATTACTTTGTGAGACCTGTCAAGTATGGCCAGGTAGTTGCAAGCAAACGTGTTGCTCTTGTTTCATCCTCTCCGCCCTCCCAGCCTAGCTGGATGTTCTGAGGGCATCTCCTCCTGTCTTTCCTTCTCTCCCCTGCCCCACTGTTCCTGTTTGCGCATAACCACTGGTGGCCATGCTACTGCAATGCATGCGATGTCCCTCTTGGCACTCCGTACGCCTTCTTTCCCGTCGAATGCTGGCGACACCACCACATTCAATTGCACAGGTAAGAGTTGCTCTTGCAGTGGAGTGGAATGTGTTTCGTACATGAAACAAGGGCAACTCTGGAGATTTTTCGACCACACTCAGTTAATGGCTGGTTTATGTTGCCAACAGCTTACGCACCAGAGTACGAGACTTCATTTTTCAAAATAGGTTAACAGTAATTTTAAACAAGCAAAAATCTTTAAACCAAAACTCCTGCGTGCAGCCCAGATGGCTGCTTTGTGTGACATCAGGGATGACGCCACTCTTACCAGGCGAGCCGCATGTGTGCGCTGCTACGCTATGCCAAAAGCAAATTGGCGACAGAGCAGCACGTCTGTGGACCAAACTCAAATCCACGCTTCTTTCTCCATCTCCTCTGACAGTGTGACGAATGACTCCGCCGACATAGCTTCAGTATAAATGACTTGTAGTTAACTGATAGCCTGCCACCATGAGAAAGGTCTCATCAAGGCGATTTTAGGCAAGCACGGCACATTACGCTTTGATATTACTGCCAAGGTTGAGTCGTCACAATTTAGAGATTAAAGGTGAAGCGAGTGTTGTGAGAAAGGGGGGTCCTGGAAGGGGTAAAAGCACAAAGCCAACCTATAGCCCAGAAATATACTTGCTTTGCATGAATGAGAGTGCTAGGCATATGACAAGGTACGAGAAAAGTAATTGCCTGCACTGTTTCAGAAATATTGCAGTGGTAACCTGCATGCTGACCGAGAATGAGTGGTGAATACATTAGTTCTATGAGCTCTTGAAAGCCTTTGCTAGAATTTTTGACGCTGTTTATACATGTTGACACATTGGTGCAAGTGGCATACTTCGTTAAACGATGTTACTGTGAGTGTAATAGTTATTGAACGTTATTGAGAGTCAGCACTCAATTTGTTGAGAAAAATAGGAGTAAGAATATTGTTTTTTTCATTAAGTCAGGTGAGGCATCCCGGCCATGTGTGGGGTCCACTGATATG
Source organism: Amblyomma mixtum (assembly GCF_055824585.1). NCBI lineage: Eukaryota > Metazoa > Arthropoda > Arachnida > Ixodida > Ixodidae > Amblyomma > Amblyomma mixtum. Next base: position 256,931,256 of record NC_143012.1, on the reverse strand, counting down.
CAACTGCCTCAGCGCGAGTGAATAGCCACAAGTATTTTTGTTCTTGTTTGCTACTTGCAGTAATTTATGCAGTCAGGCTTAATTAACTAGACTAAGGCACCTAACGATCAGCTAAACTTACCGCTGCTCGATTCCCCTTCATGTGAAGCTGCCTTTCAGGGAACAGGCAGCTTAACCGAAATCCTCCTTCAAAGATGTGCTTTCTTTACGGCACTCCCGTGTGAAATTTTTCGATCAAACGCGCCCTCGGAGATAGGGACCAGCTGAGGTGCCTGATAGCATGAATTCATTTTTTCGCAAAGTGCCTTGTCATTGAAAAATACGTGGTAAGGCACTCTCGTCGTCTTCTCTGAGTGAACTGTGTGTTTCTCATCACAACATTAGTCACCACAGTCACTTGAGGAACCACAATGCATAGACTGTGTGTCGAAGATTACATAACCCCACCTGTAGCTTACAGCATCTCAACTCAACTCAAGTCATAGATTACAGCCAAACCTACGAAACTTGTTCTTTGCCCGGCTGCTGTCCGTTTGCTGTCATGCACAAGGTTGGCTGTAAAAAATGCCTGTTAGACAGCACAAATAGGTGGGATCGGAGTCTACCGTTAAATTCTTTTGCTGGAAAACTGAATTGTTCTCACGTGTGTCATTTGTCATGCTCAATCTTGACTTGAGAAGAACGTATAATGCAAATTTCATGACATCTGTGAACATCGAAAAATCACTGGAGTTGCCCTTCAGAGAATGATGTGTGCTATAGTAGTTCAGGACAGCAGGTCACCTTAAGGTTTCATGATAGAAAATTTAAATGGCACAAAATTATTAGTAATGTCCTGGAATACTCGAATTTTCTTTTTGTCCCTGCTATGAAAGTAATCCACTTTCATAACGCTGTACTACAAATGGGCAGTGCTCTTTTAGACTATGCGCAGCATTGCGTTTGCACAAGATCTGTGTCATACCAGGAGGCCTTTTACTCTAGTGAGCTGAGTAACGTATGCTACCTTTTGCAGCTTGTTACCCTCAGCGGACACCTCTGACTTTCTCTGGTCATTGTATTTTTGAAAAGCATGAAGCTTGAGGTTGGCTGTGTGGTGTGTTCTTGCATGCCAAGAATGCACAGTCTGCTAGGATTGTGCTTATTTCAGAAAACAGCTTGTAAGCCTTCAAGGCAGACTTGCAAAACACAACTTTGCATAGGAAAAGACTGCACAGAACAGATGCTCTAATTTATTGCAATCTACCAAGGCTTATTTGCTGGGGAGCTGTCTTCCTGCTTGTAAATGAACTGCTGTCTTGCATTTTGTTTTGCTTTCTTATTCATCCAGTGAAAACATGCCTTATTGGCTTTGGTGTTTTGTAACTAATGATGCTGCCATATGTGGGAAGGACTGTTAGCAGCCAACCCGCTTTTATGTACGAGAGCCATAACTGAAGTTTCAGTCATGAAATTAAAAACAGCTTGAAAAAGGTGAGGGCAGTGAGGAACACAGAAATGACAAGATTGGTCCTGTCATTGCTGTCATTGCAATTGTCATTGCTTGAATACTTTGCAGCAAATCCAAAAACATAGGGATACTGCAGAGTAAAGCAGCGCAACAAAGAAACAGCAAACAGGAGGGGCGCTGGAACTATGAACACGAATTTCAAGAAGAGAGCTAGCATTTACATCCCATGTGACAAGGGGGTATGATCAAGGTCAAGAAAAGAGCCAGAAAATGTAAAGACAGCAGATGAAGAGAGACATCTCTGAAACAGGACCGAAAAATTATCTCTTGTGTGTACACTTGACAGCATAACCTAGTGCTGGAAAATAAACAAAGGTCAATGGCATTAAGGAAACCAGCAAGAAGTGGAGGTTAAAAAAAAAGAGGAAAGGTCAAAGCCAGCATAGCAAGAGCAGTAGTACAAAAGATGCAGAGCAAAAGCGAAAAGCAGAATTGGAGAGAAAGCGGGGGAAAAAAAGGATTAAAAAAAGAACAGTTTGAACAAAGCTCTATTTGGTCAAGAAGTATTGCAAAACAACTGTCGCAAGTGTGACATCATTTTAGGCCAACACATGAGCTTGACACCAAAAATATTTTCTGAATCTGAACTACATCAACATCCTGCAGTTTTTTTCCTCATCCAAATGACAAGTGAGTCTTTGACATAAAGTTAAAGTTTGTGACTGGTGATACGAGATAAGAAACAAGATACTGCAAAAAAGTTACTGTTGCAAAAGACAACCATGAGCCAGTGGGAATGAATACCTGTGAAATGTTAGAGGGTGAACAAGAAGGGGCACGAAGCTCTGTGTTGTTACTTATTATGTCCACCTTAAACTGCTGGTATGCATTCCCCATCTCTCCATTTTTTGTCAGAGTGCTACCAGGTCAGAAATGTCTTGGCAAGTCTTGCAGCTCATAGGAAACCTGAAGCTGTCGTATCCAAGAAAAACAGATGCGTTTTGGTAGCCTCAGGAACTGCGCAGGTTGGTGGGCAGAGCAGCCTCAAGAAAATTAATGTCTTGCTCCAGGCTCTTGCACGCCACGGGAAGCCAGAAATTGATAGTTGAGTAGGCCCAGTCTTTTGTAGCACATTGGCAGGATCCCTTGTATTGGGGGTATGCACACAAGCCACAGTGGCTGCCATTTTGGCATCCATGCAGCACTGCAAAAGGCTACGGCGCGAGTCTAACTGGCTTATCTCCCCTTGCTACGGCTTGCACCATGGAAGATGCACATTGTACGCCAAAGTGGCAAAATGGCTCCCGTGGCATCACGTGAATACCCCCTATTTTTTCATGTTATCAGCAACAAATGAATGCAGTTTTTTTTGCCTGCATCCAGATTGATGAAGAAGTTGCCAAGCTGCTGCAGCTGAAGGCCCAACTGGCTGACGATGAGCCTCACAAATTTGTCCTCAAGACGGCCAAGGTATGTACATCACTGCTGCTTCATTTTCCTGGCAGTGGATGTGGGAGGAGACAACCAGTTCATTTCTGGTATTCTTCCTCATCTGCAGCCATTGTGTTCAATACATGTGAGCTTAATTCAATTTAATGGAGGCAGGGTTGTACGTAATGTATTACAGGTAATTAACTGATTACTTGTAATCGGTTATGTTTTTTTTTGTAATTTTGTATTTAATCGATTACTTCTTCAAGAAGTAATCTCCAGAGCATGAAGTAATGGTAACGTTTCATTTAATTCAGTTACTTTTTTTTTTTTTTGAAAAAAGTTGTAACCAGCGGTACAGCTTTGAAAACCTTAACCTGACGGCAAACACTGGTGCTAGTAGGGTTGTTTCCTTCATGACAGGGTGGCTCATCTGTTTTTAATTTTTGTTCGAATCCTTCCTCCTCGTAAGTTTCTGGCGTTAAACCTGGGACCCTGCCATCTAATCAACCCAGCTAAGAGAAAGCGTTTTGCTGGGAGGGCGAACCACTGTGCTATTTACTTTCAGTGTTAGTCTGGTGAATTGTCGTGCTGCTGTGAATGTTCATATGTCTGAAAGAATAAATAACTCTTTTTGTCCTATTCATAGTCACCTGCCTGCACCCCCTAACATGAAGTCTTTGTTTCTTTTTTTCCCTGCAGGGCACCAGGGACCACATGCCTGCTCAGATGGCCCTGCGTGAAAAAGTGTTCTCAACCATCATAGCATGCTTCAAGAGGCATGGAGGAGAGGCCATTGACACACCTGTCTTTGAGCTTAAGGTAGGAGAGCTGGTTTGAAGCCTGTTTGTGGGTAGCGCTAGGCTATAACATTTTTCAATGCGGCTGTGTCTTGCGCCAACTTGGTTATGTCACCTGTGAGAAGCCCCATCTGTAAAGGGGGACCTGATTACTCAGTATTAAGCATGATCTTCCTGTCCTTATGAGAGCTTGTGCAGCAAAAGCAGGATGGAAATGATAAGACCTCTCAGCTTAGAAGTCGGAAGCCCCGCTTCATACTGCTACTGTGCAAGGCAGCTTTCAAGGAAGAGCTTTCAAGGCTTTGACATTGTGCCCTCAGCTTGAGAGTAATGGGATTCTGCTCTTGTCAGAGGAAACTCGCTTAAACAGAAGCATGTTAATTGGACAAATCAGCAATGCCTCTTTTTTTTTTTTTTTTAGTTGTGACTGCTCAAAATCTCTTGATCAACTCATAAAATGCATTTACATTTAAACAAGATTCATAGCAATGATTGTGGCAGCAGTTTTTTCTTAGCTCACCAGCTGTGCTTGGCGGATTTGAGCCCTTTAACAGTTACTAAAAAGCTGTTCGTAAACATTTGTGCCACGTGATGTGGTTCACAGCAGTGGTCATCGTGCCTAATTGGGTTCAAAGCATGCTTTCAAAAGGGGTCGAAGACTAGTTCGAATATTCAGAAGAAGTGGGTATTCTTGTGCCAGATAAGCAGGCATTCATTTTATGGCACCTTCTGATGCAACTGCATTGTTGTGCTGATCTGGGTGTTCATTAATGTAAAGTTGGGAAAAGGAACCTGGGCTGGAAGATTCTGTCACCATAATATGGTGACTTTGGAGACACTTGTGTGTTTTTTTTTTTCCTGCTGCCTGCTTTCATCTTGCCTCTTATTGAGTAAAAAAACACTGTTTCTGGGCTGTAATGCTTAGAAGTTTTGCCAGGTGAAAGCAGCCATCTACAGTAACACTACTCGAGCACGTGCTTTGAGATGCTGTGTGCAGCTCTCCTATTTGTATTTAGCTTCGTGTCTTGTCTTTTGCTGTCCTAAAATTACGCGAGATGTGATACCAGTGCTTTCACCTATTTGCTCTCTCTGTCTCTCTGGTGTTGCATTCTGAAAAGTGTGTGTGTCCACATTCAGGGAATTGCATTGTTGTGCATGACTAAGTGATGTGCTCAGTGTTGTTCTGCACTCGTATTGGTAATCTGAAAGTGCTGAGCGGTAGTGCTGAAATCAGCCAAAACCTGAGCTTATGACCTGTTTTGACAGGTGAGATTAGGCTGCTCAGATGAAACAACACTAATGAATGCTACCTTAAATATGCTTAGGAGTGCAAGATTGTGTAAAGTAAAATTAGTGTGTGATGTTCCGATGCAGCACATTATTGGACTGCCTTGATCTGAGGTGAATAAAAAGATTCCAGAATCGTTACTCGTCAAATATTCGAAAGACTCAAATACTTTGAACAGTAAAAGGGCAGCTGCCAGTCAAATCGAATAGCAAGTGCTGTGTATTTGGGGACTATTTGAAACTTTGAATATTCATGCAGATTTGGCAGATAAGAACAGCTGTGAGTGGATAGCATTAATTGGCGTGTGAGATTTGGCAATCAGTGCAACATTTTATCGCAGGTGATTTCCATTAGGCAGAGCACTCTATTTTTAAAGGTTATTGTGCACATCTAGGTAGCATTTGATGGAATTTAGAGGGAGGCTCTTGCATGTCTTTGGATCTCCTCTCATGGGCAGCTTTGAGCTGCTGTTAATTTTAAAAGATACTTGCTCTGGAGACGTGTTTTGTGGTGAGTGAGTCATGGTGACAACATTACCACACTTTTGGCTTGGCCAGTGAGCTGTTTGTACTCCACATGCAGGAATTATAATGCTGAATTTCGCTGCTCAGACTGTCACTTGCAGGAGAGTTGCTGAAGTGAAATGAGCTGCCCTGTGTGCAGGACACCCTGACAGGCAAGTACGGAGAGGACAGCAAGCTCATCTACGACCTGGCCGACCAGGGAGGAGAGATCCTGTCCTTGCGCTATGACCTGACGGTGCCGTTTGCCCGCTTCCTCGCCATGAACAAAATCAGCAACATCAAGCGCTACCAGATTGGCAAAGTGTATCGTCGGGACAACCCAGCCATGACTCGGGGGCGCTACCGCGAGTTCTACCAGTGTGTGAGTGTCTGCTGATGACTCACTGTCAGGTCTAATCTGCTGGAAGCTGCAAGAGGTATCAACATAGGCTGGCTTGGTTTCTGAGGAACTTGGTTCTCCAAAACTTTACATGCTGTCAAAGCGTGCAGAAAAAAAAGATAATGCAGCTGGGTGCTGCAGACCATGACAGAGAAGCATGCCAATCAGATGGACAACTTAACAGGAGCCCTGAGGGTGTTGCTACATTAACTGAAGTGCTTATACATGCATAGGGAAGTATTTCAGCTTGTTTTAATCATGTTTCTTGTCCTTACAACAAACACAAATGAAAAAAATTGTTCAGTATGACACAGTAAAAGGGCAGTTGCTTTGTCATTCTTTATTTTAATCGCTGCTGTACTGTATGAATGAAAACAGAAATAGGAAATTCATTCTTTGTCAACTAATGTGCAGTAGGTTCTCACTTGCAGGGTTTATGATTTGTCCCAACATTTGAATCTGAAACAGTGTGCAATCCAGGTGCTTGTGCTGCCCAAGAACTTGTGGGAATCCTGGCTTTCCGCCGTCGCCTTTGCGCGGCGGTGCCGGCCTCCCGCGTTGTTTCTCCTCACTCCCTTGCTCCCGCCTCAGGCGGTGGAGAGGCGGCTGGGTGACTAATCACTGTTATTTGGCCACAGCTCCGCCCCGGCTCCCCAAGGGCCTTTGCCATTGGCGCCTTTTGGCGGGAATCCGGGACCCGCTTTGGGCGGCCGCGCACCGTGCGACCGTCCGAGCGGGGCCCGGAGAGAGATCCCTCCGAGACAGCGTAAGGTGCGTACGCTACTGTTTTGTCCGTGCCGGCCTTTGCCGTTCGGACCAGTGCTTACTCGAGCTCGCCTGCACGTGTCCTCTGACCTGCAGCGGCTCGAGCCTGTCCAGCGGGGTCCAGCGACCTCTGACAGGCGTACCTTGCGTTGAATGCCCACTCTCTCTCGCAACCGGCCCAACGGTCGACACGAGAGAGAGATCACAGCACTGCCGCGGGGACATTCTCCTGCAGCGGCGTGCTAGCGGCGCGCATTGCTCGAGTCGCTTCGTGCGCGTAGCGGAGCCTTGCTCCTCGCGCGCCCCCGGGACGGGGTGACGATTGAGTGCGTGTGTACTGCTGAAGGACGACGTGAATAAACGTCTCCTTTGTGAACTTGGAGGCCTATTTCTTTGCGGCGAATCGCTCTCCTCCCAGCGGAGGTTGAGTGCACCGCATCGGTGTCCCAGTGTGTGTGTGGTGACGGCTGATCGGGGCCCTTGGCTCGCGCGAAGCTCGAACCCGCGGTGGGTGGTGGCCTGTGTCCACGTAGAAACCCACAACTGGCGCCCAACGTGGGGCGCCAGTTGTGGGTTTCTACGTGGACACAGGCCACCACCCACCGCGGGTTCGAGCTTCGCGCGAGCCAAGGGCCCCGATCAGCCGTCACCACACACACACTGGGACACCGATGCGGTGCACTCAACCTCCGCTGGGAGGAGAGCGATTCGCCGCAAAGAAATAGGCCTCCAAGTTCACAAAGGAGACGTTTATTCACGTCGTCCTTCAGCAGTACACACGCACTCAATCGTCACCCCGTCCCGGGGGCGCGCGAGGAGCAAGGCTCCGCTAGCACGCCGCTGCAGGAGAATGTCCCCGCGGCAGTGCTGTGATCTCTCTCTCGTGTCGACCGTTGGGCCGGTTGCGAGAGAGAGTGGGCATTCAACGCAAGGTACGCCTGTCAGAGGTCGCTGGACCCCGCTGGACAGGCTCGAGCCGCTGCAGGTCAGAGGACACGTGCGGGCGAGCTCGAGTAAGCACTGGTCCGAACGGCAAAGGCCGGCACGGACAAAACAGTTGCGTACGCACCTTACGCTGTCTCGGAGGGATCTCTGTCTCTCGGCCCCGCTCGGACGGTCGCGCCGTGCGCGGCCGCCCGTAGCGGGTCCCGATTTCCCGCCAAAAGGCGCCAATGGCAAAGGCCGTTGGGGAGCCGGGGCGGAGCTGTGGCCAAATGACAGTGATTAGTCACCTAGCCGCCTCTCAACCGCCTGAGGCGGGAGCAAGGGAAAGAGGAGAAACAACGCTTGAAGCCGGCACAGCCGCGCAAAGGCAACGGCGGAAAGCCAGGATTCCCACAAACTTAGCTGGAACGGTTTCAGCCTATGCCTGTCCACTAGTGTTGTCTGCCATTCTCTATTTGTTTGCACCACCAGGGATAAAAGGCTGTGAAAGACATGTTCATGTGGGGCAGAAGTATTGCACTGGTGCAGTCAGAGACTATATCATTGGTCAGGTTTGGTCACATTTTGCGTGGGCCTTCTTGTGCATTTGCTTGAGTATCTAAGCCTGCTTTTACCGTTCAAGTTGTGTGCAATAATTGCATATTGCTTCATGTACTCCTTAATTGATGTTATTAATTTATAACAGCATGGTTTAAGTAAAGTATGTTATATGAGGTGTGTTCAAGTTCTGAGGTCTAAATTCTTTTGTGGAATTGAAGCATGCGGAAGATCTAACATGTATGTCTGGTTGGCGTCTTTAATTTTGATGAATAAAAAATATCAGGCCGGAGGTGCACCTGGAAAAATACATCTTAATTTGTCAAAAAAAAATTGTGCCTAAAAGAAATGACAAATTTGGCTTGGTACACTGGCCTTTTTTTTTTCAAGATTTTATGAAGCCTAAAATGTTGACCAGTATGAAGTGTAGTACTTTGCAGCTAGTGGCCCCTATATTTTTCTGTTGATGATTTGAAGAATGGTTAAAGTGTTTAGCCCTATTTCTCTGCACGCAAACACCTAGGAGACTGATACTTTCTCTCACAACTGAGTGTGCCGTTAACAGAGTTCATGCCAATTTTCATTTGCTTTGCAAGTGTGCTTTATGTTGATAAACACAATCGATTGTTAGTAAGTTTCTAGTGGTTGCATAATTTGAAAATTATTTGTGAGAAAAGGCCATGTGTTTTTTTTTTCCTAGCTGTGAGGTAGGGCTGCAAGTATCACTGATGCTTAGTATTCACATGCTGCTCCTTCCCTCATGGCTCCCAGATGTTGCTTATATGTTTGGTTGTAATGAAAGGGAAAATGTCTTGTTTTCACTGCATAAGGCAAAATATTTAGCCACCTTAACTGCTATGCTGGAAAGTGGAAGAGATGGGGGGGGGGGGGGGGGGGGGGGGGGGGGGGAAGGTGCTTAGAACGAGAGACTGCATGCTTAGAATGTGGGAAGCCATCTGCAATTTGCAGCAAAACCATGCTTGGCCAAGGTCATGCTGTGGGCCTGATTTGGGCTTCATTCCATGGTGTGACAGTGCATCAAATGCCTGTGCGCTGCTAACACTTCTTGATTGGCAGAGTATAGCAGTTCTTTTCAACTTATAATTCCTTCTTACTTTTTCCCATGCATCGTTAGCTCAAATGACACCACGTCTGTGCTGTTGTTGGGATTTAGCAGGAGCTGTCATGTTGTAGTGGTCTTGCGAAGTAATTCCAGAATTGACTGTAAGGTTGGTTTAAAATGGAGGCCTTACCCCAGAGAAATAAAAAAAAAATTAGTTGGCAGGCCAGCAGTCAAAGGCTGCATCATTGTCTAATTGCTAGCACATGCACAAGAGCACAGTTCACTGGAGAGTCTGTCTGCTGTTCTGTCCGCTGTGGTGCAGCCTTAAATTTGACACCAATTTTTTAGTTAAGTTGGCGTAGTGCGAAAGTGCTCTGTTAAGTGCTTGATCCTTAATACTGCATTTGCTTTTCACAGGACTTTGACATTGCTGGTCAGTATGACTCAATGCTGCCTGATGTCGAGTGCGTCAGAATCCTGGCCGAGATACTACAGGGTCTTGGGTTCAACAGCTTTGCAATAAAGGTAAATGTTCACGTTACAGGATGTCTTATGCATATGTGACAACGCTTTGGTAAAAATGCTGTGCCAAGATAATTGTAAATGTTTCTTATGGCCGTAGGTCAACCACCGTGACATCCTGAATGGAATGTTTGAGTACTGTGGTGTGCCTGCAGACAGTTTCAAGACCATCTGCTCTGCAGTTGACAAGCTTGACAAGGTGAGTGAGGAACTTTTGCTTGGGCTTCCACGGAGGGGTGCATAACAATAATGCTTAGAATACTTAAAAGCGACTTTGGTAAAAAGAGACAGTTAAGGTAGAGAAGGAAATTTGCTGCTGCATGAGTAGGATTAGAACTGCTTGTTTGAATGTAGTAAAATTTTCAGTGCTGGTTGATGAGCATGTTGTTTGCATGTATGTAAGGTTTTATTGTTGGGAAATAATTGTGAAAAAAAAAAAAAAATGGAAAGCAGATAACTGCACTCTTCAGAATGCAGCAAGCTTCTGCATGTAATGTTATGTAAGGGCAGTTTGGGAAATTTTTGTAATAAAAGACTTTTCTTTTTTTTCTCAAGAAAAAAATTTAGTCTTGCCTGAAACTCTTTGTTTTCCGGGTACATTCAAAGAAACTTTCAGATCATTTGCTTTCTCAGTGTGCATTTCGTAGGTTTGTCGCAAAAAAGCGACTACAGGCGTCAAGTGAAATATGTACACTTGTTGAACAACTCTTGCTTGCTGCAGTGATTCATTTTACTTGGACGAATATGTGTCTCACATTGTGCTGAAACTTATAGGCCAGTTTTTATCCTTGTTAACGCAAAAGTGAACCCTCATTTTGCACAAGTTAAACACAGGCTGGTCTTTGCAAATTGGTATCTTGCAGTGCTGTCGTCCCTTGCTTACGATAGGCCAGTGTCCTGTGCTGTCCTCGCGAATTTCAGTATTCCATGTAGCAGCTGCAGGTTCCCGTGTTTTCTTTTTCTCAAGTTCGGTTCGGGATGAAAACAATCATCAGCCTCTTTTCTTGACCAAGTTTGACGAAGAAAGATTTGAATGTGAGAAGGTCAAATTGCACTTTTGTTGGCACTCTAACAGCATCACTGTACTGGCGATACAGTAGCCAGGCATTTACCGTGCCCATGTCCACAAAGTTAAAGAACAGTAGGTGGTAGTCTTTCTTCAACTTCAGAGAAATTCTGTATTACGACATCAGTCCATCAGGTATATCAACAGCACCCATAAATGAGATGCATGTGGCAACAAACACTGGCCGAGGCACATCACGGGTTTTTTTTGGCTCCATGTCATACTTCTTGGATGGTCCTATTGGCGCAGCACTACCAAATATGTTAAAGAGTGTTATGCCTCAATTGTCGTAACATATTACAGCCCTCACATGTACTCCAGCGGCTGAGACTTCTTTCTCTCTGTAGCCTCCCCTTTTCTATCTTCACTTCAGCACAACTGTGAAGAATTCAGTTAGAAGTTGGCTCTCAGGTTCTCCCGAGGCAGTCGACGTCCTCCCCATCAGCACCATCTGCCTCATGAGCAGGATTGTAGTCAGAATCTTTGTCGCTATCACTAATACAGGACTTGTCATTGTACAATGCCCTTATTCTATAAAAACTATCTTGGTCCAACAGAAAACATAAGCGAAGCATCTAGTAGCTAAAGTAACGGGATTTTTTTTTTATGTTGCATGATGGTTCAGATAGCAAAGAGACTACCTCAAAATGGTTCCTTATGCCCTATTAATCCGAAAACGCGACATGCCGTTCCAAACAATTTAATTGCCAGTGGAAAGGTCTGAGACCGAGGTTTTCCATCACTTTGTTGATGCTTGTTTGGCAGCATAAAATGCTTTCATCGCTGGAAATTTGGAGCTAAAGCTGTAATAATTTTTGTCCCTTCAAATCAAACCTGCAGCGCTGTTTCGGGTTTGATTGTTCAAATTTTTCTTGCTCAGTTTTTGTTTTCACATTTGTTTTGTGATAAAAGTGCACTGTAGTTACTATTAGAGCACTGCACGGGCCTGAATCTGAGGCCCGAGCCCGGCCCGGGCCCGTGACCTCAAGCCCGAGCCCGGCCCAGGCCCGCGGCTTTAAGCCTGGGCCCGGCCCAGGCCCGCCAAATTATCGCTCTTGCAAGCCCGGCCCGGCCCGTGAATCCCGGAGTGAAGCCCAGCCCGGGCCCGGCCCGGCCCGTTTCACAGTAACGCTTGAGGTATACTGCTCACTCTGAGCAAGTAGACTACTACTACACCGATAAGGAACTGGCTGACAAAGGTTCTGAAACCACAGTTTGGCTTCCAGAAAGTTGGTTCTTTTTAACCCAGAAGGAAGTGGTTAAGAGTAGTGCTCACCAGGCCCGTCATTTGGAGAGTGATCTCGTGCAGGTGGGCAACGATAAACTCGGAAGTTCCAAGTGCTAATTAAAAATGGCCGCATACACTCGTAGTAGTCCACTTTGCGTTCCCTCATGATTTTAATCAGTTATATTTTACCACCCGCGAAGTATAAATATTAAAGCTGCCTAGCAAGCAGTAGGATGACATTTTTTTAGTGAGCGTAATCTCACAGGTTGAGCTCATAGTCGAACTGGTCGCAGTTCAGCAGAAACGACAAGCTGAAAGGCTTGAGTATTTCACGGAATGCATTTGAAGAATATAGGCGACCTAAGCTAATACGTTCTTCCCGAATGCATTTCTCATATTGTATAGGTATGTTTTGGGATGACGAACGATCAATGGCCAATTAAGGCCGGATGAATTTCACTCTTACTGCAACGCGGTGTGGAAATAAGAAAAAAATTACGAGGAACTTTAGCGGCTAAAGTGCTGAAAGGCGAAAGCCTGAGTCCTGCATTCTGCTACGCGATTGTTCACTTCACATTTTGTTGGTGCATTAATTAACTGCCAATTAATGACGCTTAAGCTTCACCTTTAGGAGTGGAACGCGACAGCGTGTTGTAGCGCTGCCACGGAGTCCATTGAACGCCACCACCCGTTCGGCGCGATGCCTTGCCCTTTGAACGCAACGCTTTTTAAGGAAAGGAAATGGCGCAGTAATTCTCTGTTGTCTCGGTGGACACCTGAGCCACTGTACAGGAAAGGAGGAAGGGGAGTGAAAGAAGAAAGAGGGGCGGTAATGAAGAAAATGAAAATTGTATTTCAGGAAAGGAAATTACGCATTAACTGTCTCGCATATCTCAGTAGCACTAGAAAGAAAGTTGCGCAGTAACTGTCTCACATATTTCGGTGGACACCCGTCAAAATTCGCGCGTGGTGATATCAGGACAATTTGGACCAATCTGAAATGCAACAAATACGCCTTGCTCGTCAGTAAATTGTTTTTTGAGGAAAGGAAATGTATCTGTCTCGCATATCTCGGTGCACACCTGAACCTCGCCGTAATGGGAAGGGAGGAAGATGGGAGTGAACGAAGACACCGTATTCACTAGACGCACCTTTGTTCATTCCAAACCATCGAGCTGTCATAGCGTTATGTGTATTTTTGTTGTGCAATGTCATGAGCCAAAGACAGGCAATAAAGAAAAAAAAAAAAACTGGCATAGCGGAGTGGTAGCGTGCTCGACTCGCACTCCGGAGACCGGGGTTCGATTCCCAAGCTCGGCCAATTTCTTACTCGGTTTTATTTATTTATCTGGTCTGACTAGAAAGGTTAATTGGACTAATTGGTTAAGTAAGCAATTAACTAAACTCAAACTTACTTGGAGCATCACTATACGATCCCTTTAATTGGTTGCATGGTTAGTAGCCAAAGTACAATTGGCCCCGTTTGAAATTCGCGCACTGTGACGTTACGACCGTTTCGACCAACTGAAAAGCGTGACATTTCTTGTCGACAGCTCCTGCTTACAACGATGAGGCATTAAAGGCTTCCGCCTTAATAAATCAGTCAATGAATAAAGCTTAGTTTTTTTCTTAGCGCGTACTATAACTCATAGCTCATCCGTGTCGCTGCTTCAATGCCGCAGTTGTGTACTTCACTCTGCAATAGTGAATGAAAGGTCGGACACCAGCCGTTTCTGTACGGACCCAAGCCCGGCTCGGGCCCGCAGCTTTAAGCCCGAGCCCGGCCCAGGCCCGCAACTTCAGGCCCGGGCCCGGCCCGGGCCCGGCAAAACAAATCATGTCCCGGCCCGACCCGGCCCGCGGGCCGGGCCCGGGCTTTCGGGCTGGCCCGAGCCCGTGCAGTGCACTAGTTACTACTATATCATATGGATGCACAATCCTTTGTTTTTTATTTAACAAAAAACATTACTCGATGTCACCGTAGTGCACTTGTGGAAACAGCACATTAAGGCAGCTCCTGTCTTTCATTTTTTGCTTTTTTTGCGAATATGGCTGCTTTGTCATTAGAAAGTCGTAAGCCATCAGTATAGGCCAACTTCAATTCTTCCCCAGTGTTCCATCCAGAATGCACCGTTTTAGTTGGAGAAAAGATATTCTGGAACAATTTTTGAACGAGTTTTCTACACTCCTAGGCTGCCGTTATTCTGTGCCACTCTTCAGTAATTGCTTGCAGGTTTCACCTCTTGCAGCTTTTTGAACACTGCAGCCTAGGCAGACTGACAGTGCCTAGACTGAGGTGATGTCCATCTTGGTCAAATAAAGTGAAAAATTATGTGTGGAGCCTCACATGATAACACTGGAGCCAATTTTGGCATGAGTTTTATTTTTAATCAGGGACAGCTCAACAGTTGTTTGCATTGGTGTTTCGTCTATTGGACATCACCAAATGTGCACAGACACTCGTGGTGGGATGTTTTTGTGCCTTGTATGTAGGTCGGGAAACATGCATCTTGCTTGCTGTACTGCACGTAAGAAGGTGAAATGGTGTTTGCTTTCTCTGGGATTTGTGCTGCATTCACGAGCCACAGGCTCATAAAAAAACTCTGTTTTGTTTCCTTTTTTGTGCCACAGATTAACATGAAAATTTGTGCTCATACAGTTCATTAGGCATGGAATAAAAAGCAGTTATATATTATGAGAACAAATTTTTTTCTTGGCCAAAATGGGTTAGTTTGGTAGAGTACAGCAAACATGCTGGGCTCTCTTTGGACGCCATGGTGCAAGGAGTGTTCAAGGCAAATCGGGCTTGAGGTCATCTGTTTGTGTCACTCATTAGCAGGTAGCAGGTCTGTATTTTTATTTCTTTTAAAACATATGTTGCCAAACCCTGTACCCAACCAATGGCAAGACAGTACTTCCGTGATTTATCAGAGGTATTTAAGTATTTTGAGCAGGGAGTGCAATTCTTTTTTCCTTTTTTTCAGTTACCCTGGGAGGATGTCCGAAAGGAAATGGTTCTCGAAAAAGGGTTGGCCGAGCAAGTGGCTGACAGGATCAGCCAGTTTGTCGTCAAAAAAGGTCGGTTCTCTGTTCTTTGTTTTAGGTTTTCTCCTAGGTGATGTGGTGGTGGCCGCAACAGTTTATTTTTTTTGGTGGGGAGGGGATGAAAGCGGCAGGTCATTGTGATGACATCTCGGAAATATCTACACAGGACCCATGTTGCATTGGTGAGGGTATGCCACATAGAACAGCAGGACCGGAGCAGTAGCCAGTGGTGTCACACCCAGCCATTTGCTTTAGACGCAGCACTGTCTCCTTTATTTATGCAACCTTTTTGACAAGTAATGCAAATCCACTTTCCTCAGTGCTAACACAACCAACAGTGATGCAGAGGTCACGTGACACATTTATTTTTTTTTCGTCTCCCACATGTGGGCATAACCTGCCTTGTGTAGAGGACAGGAGCTGTTCCGTGTGCGATACTCCGTTTCTGTAATAAGGACCGCAGCAGCATGCAGTGCACTGCTGCCTTGCCATTTTTGTGTTCTCTGTAATGAAGTCCCATGTTCTCTAACGTTGAGTCATTCTGGGCCTAAAGCACGATGTCGTTGTCATGTCACTTCTTGCTTCAAATACTAGGCTCAACTGTTATTGAAGGCCCGTTTGGCAGGGGCCATTGTGGGGAGGCAGAAGCACACCTGCACCAAGTAACAGGCATTTGGTGTCGGGCTTGGTAGACTGATGACATCACCATGGGAACTGAAACTTTCACAATCTGCGACAGTACCTAGCATGGGTGTGGGTACCTGAGTACTCTCTAGTAACTGCTCTGAGGCCTGCATAATAAAGTATCGTGCATGTATGCATGATCTGCCTCAGGTGGCCGGGAATTGGTCACCGCTCTGCTGTCGGATGACTTGGCCACAAATTCTTCCGTCAAGAGAGGCCTGGACGAGATGCAGCTGTTTTTCGACTACTGTGACCTGTATGGAATCGCCAGCAAGGTCAGGATACTGCTTATCTCATCTGCCCTCTTTGGAGAGCAACTCTGAGGGGTTTCCGACGTTCACTTCTTTTTTAGCTAAACTTTTTTTTGCTCATTCTCTTTTCTGCCCTGATCTTTTCAATCAAATTGTGCAGCTGTGTGATATTTCATCTGGGCAAATCAGTATTAAGGTTGGACATTTTTGAGAGCTCAGTTGAGACAATTTTGAAGGCCAACACTGCATTTGTAATGTCTCGCAAATTACCCTAACACCATAACTGCTTCCGGCTTGCCGAAGAATACGTCTCAGGCTTCAATAATTTCAGACAGTTCATAAATGGAATCATTGCTCGCATCTTGCTGGTGTAACTATTCAGTGCAGATAAGAGAGTTGTGCATGCCAGTAGTGCCTGTGATGCGAGTATTGTTTGTGATGCTTGTGATAAGCATCACCTCCAACCACCTAGCCGAGTTTCAGTGTTAGTTTTTATTTTTCTTTTTGCTGCAAACTTGTTTTGCTCGGCAAACTAAAAAACAATAGCTTGTAATGGAGAGGGGGACTGTAAGGAATATAGATTTTAGATTAGAACAGTGGTAAGGGCAGACAGTGAAAAAGAGGCAATTGAAGTGGACTCTGAGCTCAGTTTTATTGGTAAAATGCAATGAATATATTTAAGAAAAAAAAAATCACACTAATTAAAATAGTGAGTATCACAAATGAAAGGCTCTGAAGAGAAGAGAATCAACTGACCAAAAGCAACAAAAGATTATGCTTCCTGCTCAATGCTATAAAATGGCTATAACAGATGACATTGCCTTTGACACCAACACTTTGGTACGGACGCGCACAGAAATGAAGGCTATAGCCATCTTTGGCGCTGAATTGAAGAGCATTTCTATGTTTGCAGGCTTGATGCTGCTTTGCTGCATTTAACTGTTCCCTTACCATGGAAAAATGATGGTTCTTGCAGGTTGCTTTTATCATTTTTTGCATTAAAATGATACCTTAGCATGCAACGCATCAAAATGATATCTGATGAGCATATGCTTTCTTATAGCACGCTCTTAATATAGAGTTATTAGGCTCTAAATTGCAATATAGCCGCCGCGGTGGCGCAGTGGCTATGGTGCTCGGCCGCTGACCCAAAAGACGCGGGTTCGATCCCGGTCCCGGCGGATGAGCATATGCTTTCTTATAGCACGCTCTTAATATAGAGTTATTAGGCTCTAAATTGCAATATAGACGCCGCGGTGGCGCAGTGGCTATGGTGCTCGGCTGCTGACCCAAAAGACGCGGGTTCGATCCCGGCCTCGGCGGCTGGAATTTCTTTGGAGGAGAAATTCTAGAGGCCCGTGTACTGTGCGATGTCAATGCACGTTAAAGAACCCCAGGTGGTCGAAATTTCCGGAGCCCTCCGCAACGGCGTCTCTCATAGCCTTAGTCACTTTGGGACGTTAAACCCCATAAATCAAATCAAATCAAATAAATTGCAATATAATTCGTGAAATCAGAATTAGATGAAAATTATGGCAACGTAACATGAGGCTACAGCACAAAATAAAGCACCAAATAAAACCACTCTCATCATTTACAAATCAAGCGCACTACATAAAATACAACGTGAGCGGTAAAACAAAACATGTGCAAGCATGCACTGATGTCTCGGGCATCTAAAACGAAGTCCCGCAATCAAAATTGAAATATGAGCAATCCAGGTGGTTGTCTAACTCACGACTACTACTCTAAAAAAAGAAAAAAAAAAAGACAGCATAAGAGCCAACAAAAGTGCTCAGTGTAGCCTTTCGCCTTTGAGGAGTGCACAGTGAGAAACGGATGCATTGACTATGTCCAGATGAAGTTTCATTTTTCACGTAGCCTCCTTATGTTGCCATTTCACTTGCTTTTGGTTTTCTTGTAAGTGGTGCTCCCTGGTGGCATGTTTGTGTTTAGTTTTCTTTTTGTTGTGTGTGCATGCATTTGTGTGTGTTTGGGGGGTGGGGAGCTTGTCCTGTGTGCATTAGAAAAATGTGAGCTGTCTCTTGTGTTCTAGGTGTCCTTTGATCTGAGTCTTGCTCGGGGCTTGGACTACTACACAGGCATTATTTTCGAAGCTGTTCTCACAGGTGAGGTTTCCTTCTGGCAAACACTTTGAGCAAGAAAACATGAAACTTGCTGCTTGCATAATCATCCTGATATTAAGTGCAACCTTTTAAAAATGATGTCCTCCTGGGTGTTTTTACCGGCCTGAGCCGATAAGTCTGTGCATTAACTCTTTCCCTACCGCGCCCATTGAGCATCGTTAGCCCGCTAACGATCATTTCATGCCCCGATTTCAGAACCTTCTGCGTTGCTAATGACCGCACTGCAGATGTAGGCCAGGAACCAAAGTTTTGTTTCCGATGTAGTTTTCTTTTCTCTCGCTCTTTTTCTCTCTCGCTTTTCTTTTCACGCGCTCTAAGACATAGCAAATCTCAGGACTCCGTTTCGTCTGAGTGATTTAATCGATGTCCTGTGCATCAACGAGCCTGAAAATGTTGCAAAGTGCTGAAGATGATTCACTTTTCGCATCATTGATGACGGAAACCAGCCTGAAACACAGGCGGCCACGCTCCGATGCACAACTATAGGGCTTCCAGTTATTATTTTGTAGCAACAATATTATTCAAGATAGAAATTATTTTTTTTTTTGCAGATAGTGGCCAATAGAGGAACAAACATTTTGCATATTTAAAAAAATTCTTAACATTTTTTTCTTTTTAGATACAAGCGTGTTTTTGCAAATTTTGTTGAATTTTTTTCTGAAATCTCGTTTTTAGCCAATAAAATTTTTTGTTGCAACATGCAATTTGTTGTTTAAACGCATATTAATAGAAAGCACCTTTATTCAGCTCTGTTTTTGGGTATTGCAATCAGTATTGAATGCAATAGTTTTTACAGAAAAAAATATGTACTGAAACCTTCAGAAAATCGTCATTTTCCCCATGGTAGGGAAAGAGTTAAGGCGACTTGGGCATTGTAATGCTTCTGTATGGGAAGCTGCTCTTTAGTTGAAGCATGATCTGTGGGGCTTTAGCATGAGATTCAAATAGTATCTCAATGATATGATCGCATTTGATATGAATATGTGAAATTCTCTGGCTGGAGCGTATTGTGTCAATGTGCAGAATTTCGGATGTGCCAAATAGTCTTTATTTGTCACTACGGATGATACGAATGTGTGAGCAGTGACTGCACCCCTGAGTACTAAACACTGGCCACACATCACTGGTGCTGCGACTGTCACTCGTGCAGTACTCACTGGCAGTGAGCAGTGGCGCGCGCCTGCAAAAATGCATTTGGTGAAAGAAAGAAGGAAGACGACTGCAATGATCTCGCAGACAGTGCGAATTAAAAAAAAAAAAAAGACATCTACAAAACTGCAAAGGATGGCAGAACCACTCTCACAATTATTTGCACTAAGAATTACAAATGTACAGGCGTTTGCATTCAGAGAAGCCTCCACTGCTTTTGGAAGTTGCACGTGCGGAGCTAGGGGCTGGTGTGGTCGCTCTGTGCACTTCAACTGACAAAGCTGATTGGGCTGTAGTTTTTTAAGCCTGTAACATCACCTTTCAAGTGGATTATTAAGTTACTATTCTTCCGTGCTTTCGGATCGCTTAAGGTCCAGATGCATTGCATATACAATGTGACAAGTTTCTCTTGCACATTCTCTATCATCCTTCTACGAATCTACGGTTATTTGATTCTTACCTGCCACTTTTCTCTTTGTATTGCCTGTAAGGCTGCTATCTTCACACCCTGCTTTGGTTACTCCAAGGGCATCCATTTCCTCAGCATCATTTCCTCTGTCCTTAGTCTCATGATTATATCGGCTATTGTATGGACCCACATATAATTTTCCTGCTACTTGGGAGGCAGGTAGGTTTACGCCCCAAATGACATAAACTCTAAAAATGAAAAAAGATGGGGCACAAGGGGGGCACCGTCATAGAGTTTCTTACTATTACCTAGAGGGAAAGCTGGCAGCCCGTCTATGGGAGTTTGCATGGCGACCCCTCGAGACCACTTCAGCCACCATGGGCGCTCAAAGCATCATGGGGCGGTGAGCTACTTGTTGCGGAACTGCAACTTTTGGCCAAAAAATAATAGAAAAATTAAGCTGTTCGATAACTACGAATGTCCTAACATTCAATATCTTGTCTAATGATTGCAACAAATGAGCAGAAAAGCATTTAAGTGCAAAGTTTGCCCAAAATAAGAGATGACTCGCTCTCCTATTGGCCAAGTGATGAACACTACAAAAACAAATATTTCGTAATTAACAGGCGCACTTTTAAAAGTAAATATGTTTTAAAAAAAATGTTCTTGCTCAGATACTTTAAGAGGTTTTTTAATGGCATTTCGGAAGAGTAGAACCTTTTATTGGCGTCGTGTGTCATCGCGTTTTTACTACAGTCAAATCCACTTATAACAATACTGAAGTGCCATGGAAATACCATTGTTATAACCAATAATTGTTATAACAGGGTTGTGCTGAAAATACAATAGAACACATGCAAAAGTTGACGGTGCCACTACCGACCATTGTTATATCCGATATATTGTTATAACCGGTATTGTTATAAGTGGGTTTGACTGTACTATGGTTTTTGCACACTGCGCTCGCGCGAAAGTCGTCTGCGCATACACAAACAGCGTTTTTGGAATGAAACATCTTAGTAATGACACTCCGTGTTCCTGAAAAACTACGACTGTCTCGCAACAAGTAGCTCACCGCCCCATGATGCTTTGAGCGTCCATGGTGGCTGAAGCGCAGCGCCACCAGCTTTCCCTCTAGGCAATAGTAAGAAACTCTATGGGCACCGTAGCAGCAGTACTAAGACCATGGTTGAGCTCAGTGTATCTAGTGTTGCCGGCCTAAATATTGGCTGATGGGGTGGTGCTGTTGTGCCTGCAGATGAGAAGCAGCCTGGAGAGTCAGTGGGCAGTGTGGCAGCGGGGGGCCGCTATGACAACCTCGTTGGCATGTTCGATGCCAAGGGCCGGGCTGTCCCCTGTGTCGGCATCAGTGTGGGCGTGGAGCGCATCTTCACCCTGCTGGAAGCAAAGGCCCTGGTGGGTGCACTACTACTGCCACTTCACTGCATTTAGCACGGCCAGGTGTAGTCCGTGTTGTGGCATTTGCCAAGTAGTCTTTCTTACCGGCGGCAGCCAGCTTTAGAGATGTCTGAAGGCATAAATACTGGGCATGGCATACATGCCCTTCCACAGCCTATGCATATAGGAGTTTCTAAAGAATCGGCCGTGGTGTGTGCATGATTCGAGAAGGAAAAAACGGCGTCATGTAAGTAGCACACCACATGGCTGGCCAGGATCTTGTCCTACAGTGTCAAGTAAATGCTCCCTTTCATGTTTAGATAGACTAATTCCACATCTATGGGCATTAACCCATTAACGCTATTGAGTCATATTCTTAAGGCAGAGCTTAAGCATCCCTTCCAGTTTTTCACCGTAGAGCAGTATTTTTGATCCCCTGTTAGCTAAGCATACATATAACCCAAGTGATTGCTTCAAGCAAAGTTTTAAGAGTGAGGTTCTGCTTCAACAAAGTTCCTTCTCAGCCTTGTGATCTCCACTGCACATTTCGCAGTTGCATATTTATTCTTGCTCGACTGAGTAACAGAACCTAAAAGCTGTTGGATAAGCTTTGTTCAGAGAAAGATGGTCAAAGCAACAGCAAAAGCTGTTAAGAAGTTCAGGCATGGTGTGGCTTCTACAATGTAAAGGTAAAGCCAAGACCCACACCCAACACATTTTTATGAAGAAAGTTTAACTTATTTTGCTGTCAATGGCAACGAATCTGCGCCAAATGGTGCGAAAACCCTGCAAATGACCAGTGCTGCATTTATGCAAATCGCACACTGCTTCTGCAAGATTGCAATTTTGCAGAAGCAGTGCTTGCGGTGCACTGTTGGGAAAGCATGCACTGCTTGAAGTTGAGAATCGACACCAGGATTGAAATTATTGGTCACTGGTAATTAATTTTAACTGGCATGATAAAGAAAGAGTTCAGGGCTGTTGAACAATGCTTGATGTGACTTGGGATAAATCTAGAGGAATAATAGTTCTCATGTTGCAGTGGTGATCTGGTTTGCTTATGGTTTCACCAGGCAGAGGAGACCAAGCTGCGGACCAATGAGACGGAGGTGTTTGTTGCCTCGGCACAAAAGCAGCTGGTTCGGGAAAGAATGAAGATCTGCGCTGACCTCTGGGACCATGGGCTGAAGGTAAGTGTTGGTGAGGCTATTAGGACCATGCAAATGAAGTAAAGGGATACATGTAACTCGGACTTCGTTTTCTGTGCTTGTCGTAAAAGGTGCTTTGTAGCTGGAGAAACTGGAAGGATGAAAGGAAGCTTGTGAGCCCTGATCCGTGGCTCTGGGTTCAGACACCTCGAGAAGCCCCCCTCAGCCCCGTCATACCTATGGCCCCTATCCTTTGACTAATGTAATCTTTTTTCCTTTTTCTCTTATTTCTTGCAAAATTCCCTTTTGGTTCCCACCCTATGTTGGTCACGTTAGGTGCCTAAGTTATTTAGGTTGGGGTAACTGTTTGGCCTCGGTTAATAAAAAAAATAAAGCAGTTCCCACAGTGAAAACTGTGACCTAGCAGGGCCAGAAAGGGATTGGTAAAGTGGCAAAGTTGTGAGCTGGGCACAGGTGGCTGCGTAATTCCTGTAATGCATGATCCAAGGGGGCGGGCCACATGTCTGCAAGGGAGGGCCCTGTCAAAAGCAGCAGGCCACTAAGAAAAATCCTACAAGGAATAACAAGGGGTGGAGAAAGGAAACAAATAAAAAAACAGCTTGAACTAGAAGTATGATGCATTTATTTTTGTCAGGCCCGTGGTACTGCTTTAGGCTGCATTGTCTTTCTGTGTGCCAATGCGCGTGCCTAATTTGGAAAACAGAGTATTGAGCAAATGGTTCATTTTGTGCGCCTAGCTTACAGATGTCACTTTTGCCATGAGCTACATTTCAAAAAAAGTTTATTTTGGATGTTTCCGCTTGTGCTTGAAATGTGCACTGTGGCTGTGCAAGTTGGTAGAATCTACTTCATGCGAGCCACCTGTGCTTGTCAGAACTTGCCTGCACTGCTCATGGTAGTTGCTCCCCCTGTAGAAGTCAAAGTTCGTGATGTGCTTGTTAAGTTTGGATTCTTGCATCATGTCAGCTTTGATGGTGTAATGCCACTTTCACGCCTTCAGCAAGTTTTGATATTTTTCTACAAGGCCCAGTGTCTTCTCAAAGAATGGAACTTTGTGTAACACGTGGATGGGAGATCTGCTGCCCCATCCACATGCCTTTGTACGTCTCTCCTTTTAGTGCCGAGTTCCTCAAAAATATGGACCAACTGGACTAGAAGCCAGCAAGCAAACCTATAATCTGAGGTGCTTCATAAACCATTTCGGGATTGTTTCTTTTTTTTTTCTTTTGGAACTTGGTTTCAAGATGGCAGAAGTAATTGTACTTCTTTTTCGAGTTGAAAAGGGGAGCACAGGTCTGTTCTGACACCCTGCAGGCAGTGGCTGTGAGGTGGCTTTTGTTGGTGCAGGTGGAGCACTCGCACAAGCTGAATCCTAAGCTGCTGGCACAGCTCCAGTACTGTGAGGAGCGCTCCATTCCCTTGGCGGTCATCATTGGCGAATCAGAGTTGCAGAAGGGCGTGGTCAAACTGCGCAAGGTGGTCACCAGGGAGGAGGTAGGTCTCACTCACATTCTGTTGTCGTGGAACGGGAAGTGTTTTTTAAAGCTCCAATGCACTCCTGTTGTTTCACTGGAATGGCCAATTGTTTAAGGTCACGAACATGCACTGCAGCTTGATGGAAGGCAGCCGAGCTAATCTCGGAGGATGTTGAGAGAGTTGGCCACTGAAGAGACCGCTTCTTCATATCAGTTATACTTGTCATGAAAGTAAGAAATAAATTCACCGTTTAAATTTACATCACAAGGTCTTTTGTTACCAGAGGATGACTACCTTTGGTTATGAATTGTTGCATGCCTTAATGTGGTCTGCTTTGCCCAGCGTCATCTAGTGTATAAAACTGCCTTGCTTCCTGGAATGTTTTTTTACAGCCGAGTTCATGCTCCCCATGCACAATACAAATCAAATTCATAGTTTTCTGTGGCTGGCCTTTTTTTTAATGCACTCAGCACATATAAACGTAAAAGATGAAAAGTCTTGAAATTGTTTTTAAAAAAGCCTTCGGGCAACACACATGGATTGACCATTGACAGACCTCTCAGTGAAGTCTGGCAACACTCTGTGCTCCTCAGACATGCAGGACTCAGCACACCGAGCAGAGACATTCTACTTTGTTAAGAAGGCATCTTGGAGTGCTTACTGTCTGAGCTAGCCAAGGTAGTTGCGCCTCATGCATTAGAAGGCAGGAAGATGGGAATCTTGAAAATGCAAAAATTGAACAAGGGATGCGAGGGTGCCCCAGTCCACTGACCAGTGTACCAAGGCTTCCCTATTGCTTTTCGTTACATTTGTGTTCTCATGCATTATGTAGGTTTACATGCTTATGGCTGTTTTTGTGTGTGTGTATTATGTACAGTCAGGCCGGAATGAAACGCGAACAGAGCATGTCAAGAAAACAAAATATTTTACCTGCCTACTTTCAGCTGAAGTGTACAACTAGCCTGATTCATGTGTCTGGGTAAAGGGCCCACTTAAATGCATAATCGAAAATAGCTTGTAAAGGAATATCTCGCTGAAAAGCAGAAATGTATGACATATGCGTGTTTGCGTTTCATTCCGGCCTGACTACATAGCAGGTGTGCCAGCTATCTTTAGCTAAGGATTCAAAATGCTGCGGATGTGATGGTGTGAAAACAATAAAGTGGGCGCAGGAGGCAATATTGAAAATAAATCCTCTGACCTGGCCGCATTTCTCCTGTGGCACCTCACATGTGTAGTCTTTGCTTTACGACGCAGTGCTTTGTGGCCAGGCAGACTGTTAGGAACGCTGCTTTGTTTCTGCTTGCTTATAGCTACCGGGAACTGGCACACCTGCTGTTTTCCACACTGAATGCGGCCCAGTCGTAGGTGTTACCTTTAATTTTGCTGCCAGTGCCCATTTCATTGTTTCCACCTCCATCGAACACGGCTTTGTTCACATATTTCGAGTTTGAGAGAGCTGCTGTTGTGGTGTGCGAGAGCATGGTCACGTGAGATATTTGCAGTGCGGAAAAAACTCATGAATTAGACATTTTTTGGAACAACCTACATTTTGGCATCAGAATTTTCACCAGATATGCAATAGCTAAATAGTTAATTTTTTTCAGTGTCTTTCAATTGACTACAATACAAAAATACTCCTACTACATACAATGGTGAACAATATCGTTGAAGTTGCCTCCACCTATCTGGCCTTGGTATATTTTTAATCTTTCGCTAAAGATGAGCCACCGTAATAGCTCAGTGGTTATGGCACTCTGCTGCTGACGCAAAGACATGGATTCGATCCCGGCCACAGCGGTTGAATTTCGATGGAGGGCGAATTCTAGAGACCCATTTACAGTGAAATGTAGTGCACGTTAAAAAACCCCAGGTGGTCGAAATTTGCGGAGCCCTTCACTATGGCGTCTTTCATAGCCCAAGTTGCTTTGGGACGTTAAACCCGATAAACAATACTCCTTGGCTAAATATAGCTGGGACACCTGGTATGTGGTACTGTATTTTTTGTTTTAGTCTCTAAATAACATGTGTGTTCTGTGCACAGTAGCTTGCAATTTTGGGCTAGTGCACTAAATTTGAGAGTTTTGATCTAATACAGCTTTCTTAGTAAGGTATTCATTGGAAAAAAAAAAGCGAATGCAAATTGCTTGTCGTTGACCTGCTAGTACTTGCACTGGTTGCAATTGGAACAGAACCTGAAAGGTGGCCGTTTTCTTTTCAGTTTGAAGTCCCTCGTGACAAGCTGGCCAATGAGATCAGGAACTACCTGAAAAACATGAGCAGCCAGCAGGACAGAGCATGACAGACATTCTTCCATTCCTGTCTCCGTGCACTGCACCTCCAGCGAGTAATTTATTTTTTCAACTTTGGCTGCTGAGGCCAGGAAAACGGGTGGCAGTAGGCATTCAAATAAATGCTCTTCTTTTTTTGTTAGCATGCCTTTGGCCTTTGTGTTTCCTGTTTTCTTTCATATCAAAAATGTCCGACAGAAATAATTATGTGCCTGACTTCTGGGCACGTCAATATGACTGAACATTTAAACCGACAAGACTGTCCAGTGACTGTCCAGTGACTGGCTGTTTTCGGCTTAAGGGAAGCTGATCAAATGCTGTTGTAACTACTCCTATGGAACTCCACAGCCACAGGCTTGAGTTCTGGTCAACACGTAAATGTGGCACACGAACAGAAATAGTGCTTCCACAAATAGCTCATAAAGCATGTGCCTGTGCAGATGTGAAGTGCAAATTGCACTTCTCTGTTCTCTGTGGAATGCAACATACGCTGCGTTTCCAAAGCTCCTGCAGAGAGCCTCTACACTAAATGTATCGGGTGCGAGCTTCACCACTGGAGCGAATGGCGCTAGCATTGATCATGAAGGAAGGAAAACATAGCAGAGGCCGCAGCTATCTGATTTGCATTGCAGAAAGCTTTCCGTCAGTTGTGCTTTTCACAAAGTGTCCCGTGAATATCTCATACTCGTGTCAGCTGCAACAAGCTCAGCCAAGAGGTTTTACGCTGTAGCTGCTGCTCACGAGTTCCTATAGCAACAGACTCTAGTCGCTCTTGGCTATCTGATTGGTCAATTTGGTGGTCCAGTAGGCATGACGAACCTCTCACTTCCGGCTTCAAAAAAAAAAAAAAGGCATAGTAAGGGCCTCTCGTAAATTCTGTCCTCCATGGTGTTGATCTTGCACCGCTGGTAGGATCATGCGACTTCCCTTACTGTGGCAGTAATGGGGAGCTTGTCAGAATTTCTGCGTTTTAAAAGACACAGGTAGTGTTATTCTTTCCCCCTTTTCCTGCGAGTTCCTGCGTTGCATATTTCAACTGTTTATTTATACCTCTGCCTCGGCGATTTTTTTAGTGCCTCAATGCCAAACGCGCGACAGTACCCAGTGCGAACTTCGATTTCAATCTGAAGGATAGATTCATGGTTACCTGCACTAAGAATGGGCAAAAAAGTGACAGCACACTGTTGTGTGAGCTGCAAGCATCTCAGAGAGCAAGATTTCATTTATGGGGTTGGCACGAAACTGCTTGGCAAGAGCGGCAAACGCAGAAGGAGTTGGCTGAAGCACACTTATGCAGAGTTTAAGCAATTTAAAGATTGCTCCGTGTCATCCCGACTACTCAAAAATTATTCAAGAAACCAATCAAATGACGCCGCATCTGCTGGCACTAACCAAAACCGACTGGCTTTGGTTAGTGCCAAAGCCAGTCGGGTCAAGGGGGGTCAAGGGGGGACACCTGATGCTTTTTTGCCCGATTTTTGCTTTCAGCAAAAATTTTTTTCCTGAACAATTAACACAATTTTTGAGCTTATGAGAAATAATATTGTGAGAAAATTTTGTTATACCTTGACATTCCAACGTGACAGCATTAAAAACCATATATACCTTAGAAAAAAAACTCGGCAGCATCTGTGATGAAATTCGCTGACTGGCAGATGCGACATGATGACAACAGACCAGGTTCTTCTGTGTGAAAAGCCTCCAGCTGCCAACTGTGTTATGTCGCGTTGACTAATGGCTAAGAAGAAAATTACTCGGCTAACAGCAGACCTATGTACAAAATAGACAGCCCCCAAACTGCCTTGGCAAAACGGAGGCTTGCAGGAGCTATTCCTTCTCCACATTGCTTGGGAAGAGCAATCTGGGTTTCAAAAGCCCCCCCCCCCCCCCAGTCACTTCCGGTAAAGGCATCAACAGCTTCGAATGCTATGCATTGCCAACACGATGTGATAGGGCGTTCCTGTGAATTTTTTTTTTTTTTCAGGATCTACTTCTCCCTCGATTTTCATGAAAAGCCTGTAGAGTTAAAATCTGGCAGAAGGCTAGTTCTTCGTTCCACATTCTCTGCATTTCTACTAGCGTGCTACAGGTCAAGACATGCTAAGATTTTTTTTTTCCACAAAGTAAAAATTTTCAGTTGAATTTTTGTGAATGCAGTTGTTGTAGACATGCTAGACTGAGAAGAAAAATTTGAATCCATAA
The DNA here is from genome assembly GCF_055824585.1 of Amblyomma mixtum. Lineage (NCBI taxonomy): Eukaryota > Metazoa > Arthropoda > Arachnida > Ixodida > Ixodidae > Amblyomma > Amblyomma mixtum. The sequence goes on along the minus strand of NC_143012.1, from coordinate 256,903,037 downwards.
ACAGAATTTTAGAAAATTGGACAACCGAGAATGTCTTGCCCTGCATACAGTCCTTGGAGTGCGACAAAACAAACGCGGTCAAAAATAAACGAAGCATTTGCAAAGAAATCGAATGCACAAAATGAGCAACAAGCGACAAAAAGAGCATTGAGAAAAAGGGCATTCAAAGTTGATCACTACATTTACTTCTCTGGAAGGCACCACAGTGTAGTCCTTGGTGTCTTTTTTAATTCGGCTAACTCTGTTCCTGCTGCGAGCTGCAGGCTTGTTTTTTTTTTTGCTTGCCACTCCGAAACCATGAGCCATGTGTGCCACATCACACCATGAAGGATGCCGCGGAGCACTCACCATTTCCGAGCAGTCTCCCAACGGTGGGCAGAACTCGCGCCCTCAACCCTCCCAAGCTTAGGACTGCCAAATGTGTTTGAGAGGCTTGCTACACGGTTTAGAAGCAAACCCTTTGGGCTGTGTATTTTTGACCAAGTCTGTACATGTGTAGCACAAAAGTTCTCAATGAAACTGGACAATTTTGATTAATGAAATTGTGCATCAACAGCCTTCCTCAATTCACTGCTGTAAAGTGAAAGCTTAGCGAAACAGAAATGTAACACAATCAATACAAGCAAGCACTATTTTGCTGAGTGTTGGATTTATGTCTGCGTATGTGTAGAAGGTGGCAACAACAGATTGAGAGAAGCTGCCTTTTCACAAACTGTTCCGAAATCGCGACTTGCGACTCGGCGATCATCCTATAGAAATGATCCTACGAAGAATGATCTAACTCTGAGCTTCATCTCAGGCATTTTCAATTTGGCAGATTAAAGTATGTTGCCGGGCGAGTTCGTGACTTAACGCTGTAAAAGGACGCAGCACAAATAAACCGGACATATGTATTTGTTCTTTCCTTTTATTTGCACTGCGTTCTTTCACAATTGGGTGGATACCCATAGATGTAGAAGAATAATCAATGCCCATACCCACAGAGCTTATTACCAGTGCAAAAAGCTTATTGTAATTTTTGACAGAAGCCAACAGCCACAGAAACCAAGGGGCACAGGGGATTTTTTTTAAATTAATTTATTTTTTTTGTGGTGTTGATCAATTTAGAATATTACTGAGTACGTCATCGCTCAAAGCTAATTGATTAGAAAAGCAGAGGTCGTGGGTTCGGATCCCACCGACGGCATGTGGTTGTTTTTTCTTCTGCTTTTCTAATCAATTAGCTTTAAGCGATGACGTATTCAGTAATATTCTAAATTGATCAACACCACAAAAAAATAAATTAATTTAAAAAAAAATCCCGTGCCCCTTGGTTTCTGTGGCTGTTGGCTTCTGTCATATTTATAACGAGCCCCTCATTCCCCTTCCCGTGTTTGCTTTATTGTAATTTTTGTTTTTCAATAGCCCCCATTTGCTCTTTCATTACAAAATGTGCTGTAAGCTGACCACGTGTACTGGTTGCTATAACCACACCAACCCTAAAACATGCATGTTCCGTAAAACGTATCCCGGAAGGCGCTTCCGCTATCTCACTGCAGAAGGCCCTATTTTGAAATTGCACGAGAACAGCAAATGAGACAAGTGACACAAGCAATTCAGTGCTGTATATTTTTACAAGGCTCATTCACACGGTCAACACTATGAAGGACAATGCTTCAGACCACCTCATTACAAGCTCCCAAATGTCTCGTCACGCTATGTACACAGAAATGGGCCCAGAACCCGTGAAAAAACATATTTACACACTGCGCATCTAGCTTCTAGGAAGCTCTTCAAAGTTGTGACGACAGAAGCACCCCACACTGAATGCACAGTACTAAGCGGGAGAAAGGAGAAATTAAACGTAGCTAAAACTAGAAAAAGTGTCAATTTCCATGCTCAACCAGTCTAAAGCACCACCACACTGCTCGTTCAAAGCAGAAACTTGTGCACCACATGGAATTACACAGTCAAGCTCCTGTCTACACCCCCCCCCCCCCCCTTCCCCACTGTAAAAATGTACGGCCTCTGTCTCGGCAACATGGTGAACTGAACTGCGTAAACTGAAAACCACAGAAGTAGTCAAAAGCTTACATGTTCTTAAATTTTGCCCAGACATGCCTTGCTGCTGTGCTGAATAACTCAAACTCAAAATGTGGTACTGGTGGCCAGTCAAATGCCTAGACAAGCATAGTGCTGCATGTCTGGGCGTTGCTCAGGTGGACCAGATGGGTAGGTACACTGTGTTTGCAGATAAATATAACACAATTGTTTTAAAAAAGTCTAACACCTGCATAAACAATCTGTAATTCATTATATGGGCATGCAGACATTAAATTTACTAGTTATCATTACAAGGTACTGCAAAAGGACACTAGCATGAGAACGTGTGATTGGACAAAAAAAAGTATGTTTTAAGTATCAACTGTTATGTTTATCCGATTATTCAACTAATTTACACGCACAAACATTTAATTTACGTGGTACGGAGCACAGACTGATATTGCGGAGTGAAACCAACCACTGTACAATGGTAGTACATTTAAACATCTTTAAATATGAGCATGTTATCCGGGATACCTGCATGACTCCACCTCCCTTTGACATCGATAAACAGCAGGCAAGAAACAGCTGCCTGCCACAGCTGTGTGAGAAAATAGGCTTACTGACACTGACAGTTGCGCCGCTGACAGGAGTGCCTGCTAAAAAAAAGATTTTTGTCTCATCGCACGATGAAATCAATGAACAGGAAACTCGGCTGCTTTTGGTTTGTGCTGCCGAGAAGACCAGAAATTCAACTACCACATCTGCAGTACGCTACTACACTGAACTGTAACAAATAGCAATAATTTACACACCTTCCACTGACATCAAAGAGAGGTGGGGCTATGCAGTGCACTTGAGGCCTCGGCTGCATAATTAGGTTGAGGGTGTTTTCCGTGGGAACCACCTCGAACAATGCGCTCCTTTTCAGAAATCTAAAAGACATGGATGGAATCAACGCAGAATGTATGCTTTTAATTCTGAAACAATGTAACATCATCATAAGGCATGCTGATGAAGTGCACCACAGGACAAGGGCCACACCCACTGATCTCAAATCGGCCCCACCCTGCACCAGTTATAGCCACCCTCTCTCACTTTAGTTGTGTTAAATGATAAAATGACAATACAAATTACCGCTGTATTTAATGTCTCCACGACTGAATAACACAGGCTCAAATACACAGATGTCGTCGCTTCATTAACCCTTTCATGGGCTCGGGAAATATACTTCTCGCCAACTTTTTGCCACTGAAGTGTACTACTACTACCTTGCAGGAAATGATAAAAACAAGGAAAACAAAAATGGAGCGATACCATCTAGTGACATGGCAATGATGATTCATATACCTAGACTTTTCCCTGTAATGGGAACATCTAAGTGTCACTGAAAGTAGCCCGCTTCTGGCTGCGATGGAGCCTGAAGAGGTGTGTAGCACTTTGAAACCGTTTGCTTTATATATTCAACAAATTATTCCTTTTTAATATATCTACGATGACTTTTACGTAATTTTTTTTAGTCCTGCAATAAAGGAAAAAGCTGTGGTCAATGTCTCTGTTGATAATACGAGTTTAATACATTTTTTCGCTGTCCTGCCAATTGACCTACTACTAAAATAATTCCCAAATGCTTTTCAAGTATTCTTTGAAACTGCAAAACATTTCCTGCTGCCTTATGCATGCCGACCGGTCCTTGGGAAGTACACTTCAAGACACTATCAGTATAAGTTTTTTCACACTCTGCTATTTATAGAATTTCTTGATAAAATAGGCAGACAGTAGACCTTTACTAACACTAAAAGAAAGCTCCCAATAAAAAAAGCCCACCCAATTTGGATATCCACAATCCAATTCTGGTCACAAGTGGAGACCCATATGATGAACAAGTCACTGTTTGAAATCAGGACACAATTTGCAGTGTTCCAGTACGCCAGCTGTACAAATGTGAGAGCTGCAGATCTAAAATTAGCCCTTCACTGATCAGAAAGAGGAGCATGAAGAGAGACAGTACTGACTCCACGAGTTCTAACGAGAAAAAAGTATTGCTATCGTTACTTTTCAGCATGATTTGTTTTCAGAAATGTACCAGCAGGGCAGAGTGCATCAAATAACACCCTCGTAACACACACCCATGTTTTTAGCGGCAGCTGCACTTGGTTACAACCTACACTGCGCTTGCAGCCAACAAATGTAATGCACTAAGCAATAAAATACAGCTGTGTTCTATTCACCCTGGCCATACTGCTATATAAAAAGTAAAAAAAAGAAAGAAAAGCATTGCATCTTGGATCAAGTAGCACTGCTGCAATTGTTAACCCATAATTTTTGGACTGCACAAAGTTGGCTGCTCCTGGTTAAGTACACAACCTCAACTGAATGTCAAACAGCGCATGAAATCAAAATTTATCAGCTTTTGGCTCAGGCAGCAGGAAAAACAATCAGGTTTGCATGTATATAAAAAAAGAAGATTACCTTGCTGAACCCCACAGGCTCCCCATTTCGATGCTTTCTTGGGAGGCTTCTCGGGGGGCCTCAGACAAGGAGCCTGAACCCTGCGGCCCAAGTTACAGCCCAACATGCAAAGTGGCTGCCACCACGGCCATTCGGGTGCCCCTGCACACTCGTGCTCAGAGTCGCTCGTCACGACTCAGCCCGCTGGTGCCAACCAGCAAGCGAAACATGCGCAGCACAGGTGCGGAGCAGTAGCGCAGAAAAGCCGTCCAGGCCTTGGTGGAGACAGGTGGGCCACGTCGGAACTCAGTTGAACCGCATCAGAACTCAGTTGAAAAGCTTTGCATAGGCCTTGCGCTCCTTAGCCTTGTAGGCTTGCATTTCACCTTTGACAGCTGCTATCTCTGAAAGTATTGCTGTGGGAGAGAAACAGCAGTTTGGTCACACAGATGAGGCTGTGAGCACAACGTGGGATAGAGCACACACATCTTAAAAAAACATACAATAAACACATTAACTTAAGCTTTATTAAGACATGCTTAAAGAAGTCGCATTAAAAATATATCTTTGGATTTGCGGCTGAATGGTCGCTTGTAATCAATCCACCGTGTTTCCCCTTTCGGTTGGATGAACGACCGCACTGCAACTACCAATGACCGGCTGACATTTCACTGCTCATGACAGTAATCGATTGCCATGTCGGTGCTGTTTTCCACAGCACAAGTGCTTCTGTCATCAAGCACAATGCCCCTTTGAGCTGCTATAACACAATGTGCTGTGTCATGAAATAACAGAGTGCAAATTGGACTGCATTCACTCAATAACTGAAAATTTCTTGGATTTTAAAGATAAGGCCAGCATTCTAAATATTGTCTTCAAACCAAAAACTCAAACCACCCTGTGTGGAGATGGTTGGTTGGTTTATGGGGTTTAACGTCCCAAAGCGACTAAGGCTATGAGAGACGCCGTAGTGGAGGGCTCCAGAAATTTCGACCACCTGGGGTTCTTTAACGTGCACTGACATCGCACAGTACACGGGCCTCGAATTTCTCCTCCAAAGAAATTCAACCGCCGCGGCCGGGATCGAACCCGCGTCTTTTGGGACAGCAGCCGAGCACCATAGCCACTGAGCCACCGCGGCGGCGTACTTATAACTGATTTTTTGTTAGGAAAAAGCATACCATATATACACACACGAAAAAATAGCGCGCATGCGCACTGTCAACGAACTCCTATTGCTGGTAAAAGGTAAAAAAGGAGAAAGCAGGACTTCTTGCCAAGGTTGAAATTAATTAGGATGCAATTGAGAAACTGCTCAAAGTAACCGAAAACACGGAGAAAAATGACATACTTTACCCCTCTGACTACGCTACTAATGAAGTGAACGCTATTCCTAAGCGCTACACGACCACTCGAAATCAGTGGCTGAGGCATAAATCCCTAGATTCAGCATAGCCGATTCTTGTGCCATACTTCTGCAGCCTCTTTGAACAGCACAATGACTTCTGTTCACTGTAGTATCATGCCAACTGTGAACTGTCTTTGTCAAGCCAATTTTCATTATCCAGAAAAGATTGCACTGTTCTGTGCGATAATGAGGGGTTAACTGCAGCAAGAAAAAAACCTGCCTGCGGGTGTTGTTGGTACAGGATTGTGCCTCAAAACCCTGTGGATAGCACCGAGTTGATCAATGTCCGTAACTTCTGCTGTTGGAGGCTGCTAGTGGTCACCTTATATGCCAAAAGAAAACGTAACAAATTCCCACGATCACCGATATTACTGGTGAGGCTTAGATCATATAAATATTAGCTGGCAACCTCGCAGGCCCCTAGGCAGCAAAAAAAAAGTGTGAATGGGTGAAATTCTCTGGCACTACTTTGTGCTTTGTGCAAATGGTTTCCATGCTAACATGCAATGCTATCCCCACTGAAGTGCATTTTTTGTGAGCTCCATGCCACGAAGGTGTTTCGGCAGATGGCCTTGACATACCGTATTTACTCGCATAATAGGCGCACTTTTTTTCCAGAAAATCCGGCTCAAAGTTCGGGGTGCGCCTATTACGCGGGGTAAAATTTCCGGAAATTTTTCGACGCACTAAATTGAACATACCGCATAAACGCACTCGTGTACGGGCCACACCCTGTTTTCCCAAAGAAAATATTAAAAAAAAAAGATCCGTTTAAGGGCCGCACCGAAACTTTCCACGACCCACGCGGGAATCGCCTTCGAAATGCACGCGCCGAGGCCTCCGCGATCGGCTCCGGCTGCGCGCAACGGGCGCTTGATCGCAGAGGCCACAGACGCCGCCCACGGAGGGCGCCCGAGGCCAAGGTCATCATCGTTTTCCTCCGCCGCGAGCTTTCGCTATCCATATCGCCATCAGCATCTCCAGCTCGTTTTTTTTTTTTTTTTTTTTGTTGCTGTCAAGTGCTGGGATCTGCGGTAGCGCGATAGTTCATCGTGGTTTATGGCTTTGCCACGGAGCGTTGCTGTTTTAGCTCGACGGGCAAGCACCTTAATAGCTACACGGCTGGGAGTTTGCTCTCGAACATGGCAAGCGAGCGGCAGGTTGGAAATTCGACGTGGCCAAGAAGTGCGGCAGTTGCGACTGCGGCGTGCCTAAATTTTCGTACGCGACTCCAAGCGCCGAGGTTTTCGCGGGCCTAAGTCGGGAACGTTTCCGGTTGGAGACGAAGCTTTCCGAACAGACGTTTAAAAAGAGCATCCCTGAAAACTGTGTGCGGCTGTTCGACGCGATGTCGTTGTACGTGCTGTGGGTCCGCAGCAGCTGCGACGGCAGCAGCACTAGTAGGGACTAGTAGTCAGTTCAGCAAAAACTGTTAAAATAAAGATTGGGGGGCGGGGGGCGGCGAGGCGTCGGCTTGCAATCGTGTAAATACAGTATTGGTCACAGTGCCAAGTTCGGGGTGCGCCTATTATGCGCAGAAATAAAAAAATCTGATTTTTCGCGACCAAACTAGGGGTGCGCCTATTATGCGAGTGCGCCTATTATGCGAGTAAATACGGTAATGAACTTGCTACACCCACTATGGTGTGCTACTTGAAATCTGACCGAACCATCCTGAAGTTTCATGATGATAAAGCACGAATAGACACGAGAGAAATGCCCGCAATCACAACGAGTGAACGCAGTTGACACAACGCACCGTGTTCCAGCACCATGCACTGCACGCTCAAAAGCAGCAAAAAACTATAAGCCACTGCAAAAAAGACAGAGGATGAACAGTGTGCACCCATTGCTGTCGCTTGGTTTCTCACGTAATTGCGGTGCCGATGGCCATTGCGCACTGGGAGCTGGGACAGTGGACAGCACCAGTGACGCGAGGCAGTGACCATTTCCTAGGTCAGCGATAGCCGCATTGAAACCAAGAGCAGGGACATGCAGGAACAAGCAGGTGCCTTCACGGGCCCATCTAACGGCAGCGGCTCAATTGCATGAGCTCATCCAAACCGGCTATGGTGCCTCCAACTCCCCCACCTCCCCACTCCATCCACTCCATACCTAGCGGCGTTACACACAACCAGCCATTATGAGAGCCTTTCAGCCGATGATTCAAACTGAACAGCATAGCAATCAAAATACAACTTGATTAAGTGAATGTGATGCAATGCTAACAAGTAGCGAGACGTTTCACACCTGGTGTTAAGCTTGTTGGCAATATAATGCAGCTGGTGCTGAGAAGCTGAGCTGGCCTGCTCAAAAATCTCGTTCCAACTACAGTCAAAACTCGATACAACGAACACAGACATTACCAATTACTGTCTATACCGAACTGTTCCCAGACACTTTTAACAAACATGCAATTCTTACTTTATATATCGAACAGCCAAGTGCCAAGCTGTGCCTATCAAATGGCAGGTGACAGGCTTTGCCTCAACAAGAGTGACTGCCCGTGCCACGGTTCTCGCTTCATCTCGCACTCGCCAACAGCGCCAAGGAAGATATAGCAGCGTGAACAGTTGGCAGCCAGGAGGTAGGCTCCCGTTTACACCTCTTGCTCCTGTCGACAATGCCTCAGAGCCGGGAGCATGGTCGGCTGTAGCCTTCCAGTAGCCATACTGTGCTAATGTCAACTGACAGTGGCGGTGAAAATGGCGACGGCTTTCGTTCTGGCATCCCATTCTTCACGCGACACTGCTGCAATGCAGGGAAGACACCCTTACTGGAATTTCACTAGCTGCTGCCGCCTGCTGGTGGTGCTGTGCGGGGAAGCCAACCTAACTGGTGTTTGACACTCGCTTTCTTTTTATGGCCCCTGTAATCGCCTTGAGTGGCTTTTAAATGGCTCAGCAACTTCAGAAAAGTCTCTCCCAGTTGCCACCCTTTTCTGACTAAATTTCGCTTCTCCTGCCTGGGTTTTAGCAAAATTTTATATTACGAATTTTGGCTATATACAGAACTATCTACAATTTTTTACCTGTTCGCTATAATGAGGTTTAACCACCAATATGGAACACATACCAGCTATGATCAAACATGAAATAGGGGCTTCCACTGAAAATACAGCTTACCTTTATTATTTGGCGACAGCGAGAGTGCTTGCTGCAGGTTGGCCTGCAAGCGGCAAAGTGGCACTTAGTCAGTGGCACACTACCAACACAAGGTCAGTGGGGACAGGTTGTTGAGGCAGTGGATGGGAAAGAAGATGGGTGCAGCAAAAGTTCAGGCAAGACTGCTTGTAGGAATAACAGCTTTGCGTGTCATGATGGCTCTCGTCGCTAAAGCTGGGTGCAGCAAAAGTTCAGGCAAGACTGCTTGTAAGAATAACAGCTTTGCATGTCATGGTAGCTCTCGTTGCTAAAGCTACCCATTTCAAATGAGAAATAACTTCAGCGCCAACTTGAGAAGCATCATGAAGAAGAGCTGCCTTTCTTCTTGCTCTGATGCAAAGCTTTTCATGTATACCTGATACATAAAATTTATATTTTACAGTACACCTCCAAAGCACACAAAGAAACAACAGTGCCAAGCAGAGCAGCATATCTCTCAAACCATGACTTGTGTAGAGAAGAAGGCAGGGGACATGAAATTAACACAATTGAACAGCTTGACACCACCACAAAAAAAAGCAAAGAAAAGCTTTACAGTACAGAGCTGCAGTGGATTAGTCATGGTGCCAGGAGTGATCTATGATAGGAAAATAATTACAGCATTACCCATATGCCCTAGCTGTGTGGCTGCACCACTGTGCTTTATGTTGCAAATGAGCACCACAACCGCTCATACTGTTTCAGCCACATGCTGAGCACTTTCAAGCCCCTCCAATATGGGCCCCAGTGATGGTGCCGAATTGACATTTCCAGGAATTCTGGTTACTTAGTTTCAGCACTTGACACATGCTAGCCAACAGGAAGGCAGTTCCATAAGGAGGGACGCACCATGCTTTTCTCGTAATCCCGCATGCCATGGAAAGCCTGGCCTCTCCTGAAGAGTGCCTTGGGGTGCCTTGGTTCAAGGTCAAGGGCCTGTGGAAGTGAAAAATGCTGCGCTCAAGAACGACACAACATATAATGCTCGAGTGTGGAGGGCCTCAAGAGAGAGACCCCGAGACACAATTTTGCCAGTTATGCTCAATAGGGCCGCCTATGTTTCCAATGCTCTCAAACCAACTGACAAAGCCACCCATCAAATTTCAATGTTCATGATTGGCGAGGTGCTAGCGGTACTCACTGTGGCAGCTACTACCAGAGTCGGGCAGCACCAAACTCTAGAAGACTGTACAAGTGCATTACTGCCATTTCTGCAACCTCGAGAAGGGCAGCAATTCTGGGACATGTTTACTATGTTTGACAACCTGCACTGTGTAATATAATTAATACTCTGTGCCCAGAAAATAATAAGATTTATTACCATTTAGGGCATGCATGCTTTATACTGTCACGTGGTGCAGGGCCCGTATTACGGAACTTTGTCAAAAACCTGTCAAAAGTTATTGACAGTGACGTCAAAATGACGAAACGATGTGACGTCGACGCCTGACGCAAAATTGACGCAACGAGGAATCAGCCAATTACAGCAGAGCGGCGCCCCGGAAGCGTTTGCCTGCACGAAGAGGGACCGTCTGCTAAATTTTGCTAAAAGAGTAAAGAAATGTGCAGCGATAAAAATAATTATTATTTTATTTTGCCAACAAATGATGTTTAAAGCTAAAAAATATTAAGAAAAACAAGAAGCGCAAGAAGTTAGGCTATTAAATTTCCTGGTGGGTAACTTTTGCTGCCGCGGGGGTGCGCAGACGGCGGTAAAACGGCAATAAGCCGCTTTGCACGTGAACAGCTGTTCCACGCCTTGATACTGTTTTCTTACGTGGCGACGAAAATCAAGGTACTGTGCGGTTGTTCTAAGTGCGGAAAAATCGACGAAGCCAACTTGTTAAGGTCGGTGTTGTTTGGCTCTTACGATCGATGAAAAAAGTGTCAAAGCGTGAAGCGTTGTATGTGATGTGTGGTCGTCTGTTTCTTTTTCCTCGACCGGTAAACAGAAGACGGCCACGAAGTGCGATTTGCAGGTAAAAATAAAGTTCTTTGCCAGCATAAGCATGTTTTATTTGTATGTAGCTGTGGCACAGAGGTGTCGTCGGCTGCCGAAGCTTGCATGAAAGCCGCCGGTCGCAAATAACCGCTGTGCACACAGCACCCGCCGCTGCACCGACAGCGCATTCGCACGCAAACCTCCAAATTCATCGGCGAGTTCGTCGCATAGCCACACCGCAATCTGCCTCTCCAGTCGAAAAAGGCGTCGGAACAGCTCGTCCGGCAAGTCAAACGCGTCTTCGTGCGCCCTCCTTTGCCGTTGCTCGCGTCGCCGCAGCCGCCTCAGCCACATACGACGCCGCTGCTGCCACCGCCATTTTCTGTCAAAAACGGAACGGTCCAATTTTGACCGCCTCGAAGCCGTCAAAAAAAATCGTCAAAATGCGCCTGCATAATTAGGCGTGCAACGTCACCACTTCTGTCATGTCTGTGACGTAAACGCCAGCCACCCATGACGCAAGAAAGCAACATGGCCGCCGGACACAGCCGACCAATAGGAGCGCGACTACGGCGGGTCTTTTTGACGAGTTTTTGACGCGTTTTTGACAAGTTTTTGATTTGACAGTTCCGTAATACGGCCCCAGGTGATGTAGGGCACAACCGGTGTTGCACTGAAACAAACACTTGATACTGGGTGAACTTGTGCCGACAAAGAATAGAACAACTGAGCAGCGGCGATAGCAGCAAATGCACTCAGCAGTTGTCAAAATACACAAAGCCGACCACTCTTGGTTGCGCTATATTACAATGCAGCACTGAAATTTTGAGATAAAGCATTTAAAGGACAGACAACCATATCATGTCATGAAAACATGTTAGAGTGCCGACTGAGGCAAGAACAGTAATGGTGCACCTCTTGCACGACAAGCAACAAGGAATCGATATGCAAAGGCACTAGCCTGCTTGCTACTTCAGTACCCATAAGCTGAAATGCAACTGAAATGCAACTACCGATGGCAATAATACCATTGTATTAGCTTGCTTAAGTACTAAGGACTGTCGGCTCTCTTGCAGCAAGGCAGCTGACATCGCTGCTGAGCAAGTGCAGGAGGAGGAAAAAAAAAAGGCCTGTGATGTCACTCTTTTAGTCATGTGGCCACTCTATCCTCAGAGCTAGGGCACATGTTCATACACGGAAGCATCTACTGAACAACACAGCAACCACCTCAGTTCAACTGGAAAGCGCCCCGCACAGAACTTGAGGAGGCCAACGGCTCAACCCTCACCAGTGGCACCGTTTTTTCTTCTGCACTGCTCATTTTCACACTCCATCTATAAAATTTATTGCAAATCGCTTTCCCATCACAAATAAGCACTGCATTTGCCCTGTGCTTAACACAATCCCAATGCTTTCCTTGTACTCTATATCTGACTAAATTGCCCCACTCTTGAACTTCCCAATACAAACAGACTGTACTGTCTTTGCCAAAAGTAGTCAGGCAACGGTGATTTGTTTCTTAGCTGCATAGCGAAGCTCTCATGGCAGCCCTTAAAGGTGCACTGAAGAGGAATCTGAACTCGTCTTTTTGCCGCAGGAACTCAATCTACACGTTCTGAGCATTCTTAGAAACGTCGATTTATTGCCCTGTGTGGCCGATTTCCCTAATTAAATTGAATTAACGTCCGGCTCCCGCCTTTTTTTTCGAATTCTGCCTCATACGGTGGGCAGAGTCGACCAACGCGGGGAGTGCCTCTCACCCAGTCCCGTGGCGGCTTGCCGCTCTGCCATCGGCGGAGTAATACGTAGTAGTCTGTAGAAGCAAATAGTCTGCGCGTATTTTTATTTCTGAGGGCTTATTTTGCGGCTATATTATCTACAAATGAAACTATTTATTCACGGAAACCTAAAAAACAAAATGAAGCGAAAGCAAAGCCTCCACGGAGCTGGCTGAAGGGCACTCCACGCGTTGGTCGACAACGCCCACCGTACGAGGCAGAATTAAAAAAAAAAGGCGGGAGCCGGACGTTAATTCGATTTAATAAGGGAAATAGGCCACACAGGGCAATAAGTCGCAGTTTCTAAGATTGCTGGGAACATGTAGATCGAGTTCCCGCGGCAAAAAGACGAGTTCAGATTCCTCTTCAGTGCACCTTTAATCTGTGAATCTGTGTAAAGTAAGGCGAACCCTTGTCCTCATGTTCTGACACCTTTCGGTCTTTAGGGCTGCTACAAAGGCTCCGTTATATGGTTGAGAAGCAAAGACCTGTTGCTCGGTTACTTTTGGCACAGGGGGTACACATTCAGGCCTCTCAAACCCATAGACACCAATGAAGTGGCATTTACAGAGCATGCTCATTGGCATGTTTGTTCCTGAAGCCTTCAGAAAACATGCTGCAGCAACGGGATGTGCGCGTCCAATCACCTCATCACAGTCGTCCAGAGCCTGGTGGTACCTCTTCAGCTTCAGCTTGGATGCAGCGCTGCATGCAAAGCATCAGCATGAGATGGGCTCCACCCAAGGCAGTCCACTAAAACTCTGCACTCAGAGACAGCTTCCTGGGACATAACTAGGACCCGGAAATATAGGCACTTAAGACCCCTGATATAGGCAGGCATCTAGGCTCTAAAAAATATTGAAATAGGCTTTCTAAAGCACAAAATAGGCGCTTTGAATAATACTCTTTATTCATAAGTACAAGATTTGTAAGTCAAGCACGGATCATACGCAGTCCTCAACTGAAGCAAGAAAGCGCATTGTCAGGTTTTCGAACTTGAAGCTGCTTCGGTTTTCGCTAAGCATAACTTTGTACTTTAAAAGATCCTTTTGACATCACATGAACTTAGTGGCGCGAACCTAAAACATGAGTTTTGATAAAGGCTTAGGCCTTCAGGTGATGTGGCCGTATCGTCTCCGCATAGAAAGTCTCTGATTTGGGAAATTGTTTCTAGGCATCTATTTTTTTCTACCAATTGTTGCATCTTTGTAGAAGCAGTAGCGCCCTTTCCTTCCAGTCTCCGAAGTGCTGCTGGTACTTCTTCGACTGCCTTGAGTGATTCATATATTGAGAGTCAAGCCTTTTCCAACTTTGTCATCCTTTCCGTCAATGTTGAGAAATTTGCACTAATGTATTTTAGGACTCTTTCCAAACACGCCTCTTGCTACACTTCGAGATAAACACTTCGTTACACTACGTTCAAGCTACAATTCGAGAAAAACGTTCGGCGAGACCCGCGCCTTTTGTGCGTGCATCGGCGCGCGTCTCTCACCATCATAGAGATATGTCTCAAAATTGAAAAACAGCATCGAGGACCGAAGTTCCGTATTTAGGCATTTATAGGCAAAAAGTGCGGTTAAATAGGTAGTATTTCCTAAAAAGTGACAAAAAGGCAGGCAAGTGCAAAAATCGCCCGTTTCGGCATTCATAGGCATGTTTAGGCAAATGCCTAAGTTTCCGGGCCCTAGACATTACGCTGGTGGGCCTTTGTCCCTTGTCAGGTGCAGCGGTGTACACAGTGAACTTCCTCTGATTACAAATACTGCGAAAGCTGCAGAGAGAGGGGCTCAGATGCTCTGCGGCTACAGTGAAACTGTCCTATTAGGCAAATCAAAAATACGGGAGGAACAAACTAAGCAACAGGAATGAGTGTTTGCATGCATTACTGAAGCCCTGAATTGCGCAGCACATGTCTCTATCTTACTGCCAGGTTTGTTCACTTGCACACATAACAGAAGGAGGGCTACACAAGATAAAGTGACAGAAAGCGATATAGTTATGCATAATGTGATGCAAATAATGCATATATCAAGACTGAAGTGAACTAACAATGCATGTTTGTGCAATACATTACAGAAAAAAAAAAGTAGACCCTAAGTTTTCCTTTTTTTTTTAAGAACACAGAACATTCAATTTTAAGTTATCCAGCACCTCTCAAAAAATAAAAAATTATTGCACATATAAACACATTAAATGCCGGAATATGTACATAAAGGATTCTGGCCACACAGAAGGAGTTTACCGTGAAAATTTGTCTGAAAGTTTGATAAAAATAAAAGACTTTGAAGAGAATGATGTAAAAACTCCGCAAACGGAGTGACGTGGCAAAATTCGTAAGGGGGCGTTGCATATGGCCTTGGGAACCAAGTGCTGCCATCGTCACACAAACATAGTTTCCGTCATTTCTGCCAGTTTGTGCATTTGTGAACTGGGTAAAAATGGCGGCAACAAAGTGCAAGGCGACATCTCTGAACCCACCCCCAACATTTGTAGTTGAGAATATGCTTTTTATTTATTTTTTTAAGTGTCAGCTTTCCTTACTGCGTTCCTCCGTTTCGCACTGTCTGCAATCTTGGCAGCTACAAATGCTGCTAAGCTTCTTCACAGTTTTACTCTGTGCAGGCGCACACAATGCCTCTTTGCTTAAATCGGCATGCAATGACCGATCTATTCCACCTGTACTGTTCCATGACTACAGTAAGTACACATGTCCAGAGCTCTGGCTATTTTCAGAGCCTTGCCCTCATGCCCTCACCTCATTCCCTCACACCTTCTATTTGAATACTACACATAGATTCATTGTAAAGTGATCAACTAGAGGACTGCTGGCAGCGTGCATTTCTCAGGCTGCTTCTGAGCTATTAAACTGCTTTGAACAGGCCATGCTGTGAGCACAGATGCTCTGCAGGCTGCAAAAACTCACAGAAGCCCCATGCACGGTTAGCCAATCAACATCCACTTGCCTGTTGAGTATGCAAGGCAGCACCACAACGGCAATCTTGCTTTCCTGCTCTTTGGAGAGCTCGTTCACCTCGTGTAGTCTGTTGAGGTACCTACCAAAGCATTGACACACACACAAACAGATGTTACCACAGCTTCATAATGGGTTGCTCTGCCGAACAGAGGGCAAATGCTCACAACAGAATGCAGCGCCTCGTTGTTACAGACGAGTGCAAACTAAATTAAATTTTGTACAACAT
The DNA here is from genome assembly GCF_055824585.1 of Amblyomma mixtum. Lineage (NCBI taxonomy): Eukaryota > Metazoa > Arthropoda > Arachnida > Ixodida > Ixodidae > Amblyomma > Amblyomma mixtum. The sequence continues at coordinate 256,887,093 of NC_143012.1, read as the reverse complement.
TTAGGAAATGCTGGAGGCACAGGGAGAAGGTTTCACAACAAAGTCTGCATCACTATGAAAGCAACAACAGCTAACTACTAAGTGAGCCCAGCTCACCGGCTTTCTGCTGCTCTCTAGCTAGTACAGCAGACTCTTGATAATACAAACTCAAAGAGAAAAACCCGCCACGGTGGCTCAGTGGTTACAGCACTCGGTTGCTGACCCGAAAGATGTGGATTCGATCCCGGCCGCGGCGGCCAAATTTTGATGGAGGCGAAACTGTAGAGGCCCATGTACTGTGTGATGTCAGTGCACGTTAAAGAACCCCAGGTGGTCGAAATTCTTGGAGCCCTCCACTACGGCGTCCCTCATAGCCTAAGTCGCTTTGGGACGTTAAACCCCATAAACCAAACCATCAAAGGGAGAAAAGGTTTTGTTTCGAATAATGGGGAAATTAACAGTCGCCTTTTTAATACCTTTGATGTTGGCAAGACAAAAGCATGAGTTCGAAAAAACTGGCTGTTCAAACTGAGTGCGAATTTACAAGGGTCCACTGTACAAAGACCACAGTAAGAACGCCAAGAAAAGAAATCCCTCACATAAAGGACATAAAGGCAAACTTTACAGAAGTAAGAAGCCAAGTTAGGCCGATGATTTCCCTTAGGAAACACTGCCAGTGCTTCTTCAGCATGAACAGATAACTGCACTGACTACAAAATTGCCAATTAAGTCTCCAAGTTTTTACCACAATTACAGCCCTCCAAAATTCTAATGTTACGGCATCATCCCCATGGTGAATCAGACAAAATGGCAAATCTCTCAACCAACCGAGCAAACATCTGATACCAGAACTAATTCACCCACCAATCACAAGGGCCTTTGCTATAATATTTACCAACAGATGGCACCACCTTATTGTCTTGCCATGAAGGCCAGTTTACCATCCTTCATGCCACTACTAAGCACAGCAATTGTGAACAGTGCGAATGATCCCCAGAGCTTGTGCCTGGCTCTGCTGTACACAACAGCTTCACGCATGCCAACTACGCAGCATATGAAGCAAGCAAAGCTTCACATTCTCGAGCATCTTCAGCACCTGCTGTTCTGCTATTCTGATGGTGCTTCCTGTCCCTCCCAAAATACTGTCGTACACGAAAATGAAGAGGCAGTCATGGCTGCCAAACAAACCAGGAGACAAGGCACAGTTACTGGCATTCTCGAAGGCTGTCACTACAGTCTTTCCTCTCGTAGCAGCACGAAGTAACAAGATGGCATGGCAAGACAAGAGCAACATGTGGCATAGTTTATGCTTTGTGGTTAAATACCATGACACATGAATAAAGTAATTGCTCAGGTGAAGCGTTAAAGTAAAATAGGAAGGTGGGTGTCCTTCCGTAGATCAACACCATGATTACAAACATCGGCAGCGCTCATGGACACCTGAGGCAGCCAGGAGTATCAGCAGTACCATTTTCTGCTACAGTTTGTGGTTTGCTTATCATGCCGGCTGAAAACTGCCTCATGGGTGGAGCTCTCTAAGCTGTACAGTTTAAACGACTGTATTTGCAAATTTGCAAACACATGCACATGGCCATGCTGGACTACACAAGAAGGCTATCCAGCTCAGAGAAGCACCCAGGTGATTAAATGCAGAGAGTTGTGCATGTGAGGGAGAAGAGGGATGTTATTTCTGCAACACCACAACACCCACTTATCGTGACATTTTTCAAGGATATCAGTTTTGCAATAATATTGCATACTTTTTAATGGTTTCTCAGAAAACGACCACCTTCATAAGTGCACTGTGAAATTAGAAAATTATTTTGAAATTTAATTTACAGTATCCATTTCTGTGGGCTGTGCCCCTGCCAGGTACTCCCATAATAACTCCCGCACTTACATATTGCGGTGTCTTGAAAATACTACATCAGCTCTGAAACGATGCTCCATAATTTCACATTCTGTTATACTAGAAAGTACTCGGCTTTTGTCAGTGGAGGGGCAACCTCATAGGTGCATTGTAAAATTAGAAACCAACTCGATATAATTTTGTTTTCATACATTCCCATGAGCCTTAACCCTAGCTGTTACCCCCGCCGGCCAGACAGCAGCGCTGCCACATCCGGCTTACATCGCAGATTCGTATTGGTCTATACATGGACCACGCTTCCCGCAACCTCAAGAAAATTGAAAAGACAGCAGGTGTAGACGTGACCTTCTCAGTCTCTCAGCGCCTGTCTAGGCTTTGCCGGAATTTTAATTGGGAAAAGAAAAAAAAAAGAAACCATGACAGTGCCATGCAGCATAGAAAGCACTCTGTAACTTGAGCAGAAGGTGTGGTCTAGCCCATCCCACTAGTATCATGTGGCAAGGAGATGTAGCAATGAAACGTTTAAGGAACACAATTGCAAATTAACAAGACAGAAATCAGGGCAGTTGGATATCACCGGTAAAAATAAAGTAAAAGCTAGTTAAATTGAACTTCAAGGGACTGGAAAAAATGTTATTGAAAGAGCCCAATAAAACTGACAAGAACCATTTAAACTACAATGAATTTATCTCGTGAAAGACTGTGTAATGATTGTCTTCTTTCGAGATGAGAACAGCGTGACAGTGACGTTCTTCCCATTTCCATCACTGCTTTATAGAGTGCACACTGTCGGTAGTGTTGAAGCAAAACAGCTCCAAAATGAAAAACTTCGTAAAACTTTGCAGCATGCAATTCAGGTTTGAGTAGGGCTATTTTGACGATTGCCTGTTGTGCCAATCATACATGGGCGCGGCCTCCCTTTGGCAAGCCACTTGAATAAACCAGTGCGACATGTGTAGCATTTGAATTAGCAAGCATCTGACACCATAAACTTCAATGACCATTGGCCGGGATCAATCCAACAGTTCAAATTATCCCGATTTCCAAATTAATGGTGGTCAAATTAACGACTTTTTAATTTATTGCTGTAACCCACAGTTCGAGAAGACAACAGTATTGTTAAAATGCCACTATAAGCTGACATGTGAAATAGCATAAGCCACTAAAATTGTGAAGCTCACGACATAAAAGTGCCAGCATGTCACCTGTTTCATTTTGGATTATAAGATTCCATTCCTCTGTGGTTTTGTCAAACTGTGCTTTGGCACCTTGGAACATTTTTCATGCTCCTGCTTCTTTTCTGTTTTGTGCTCAATCAAGCAAAGGCTTGGTTTTAAAGGGACACTGAGGAGAGCTCTATTAATATTTTTTTAATAGCAAAATCCGATAGTTCGGCATTTCATGGCTTTGTTGCCACTTGGCCGCCAGCGAAAGATGCATTTATTTCTAAGAAATTTGGATTCGAAGTTGAAAAAGGTTTTCCCGCTGCTCTGATTCAAACTTGGGATTCTCCTATGACGACACAGGACTAAGTGACGTGAAACATGACGTGCACATGACGTAATGCAGACTCCGTGATTTCTGGCGGCCAGCAGTGCGGCCCAGCAGCAGCCGAAAAGAAAGCTACCGCCGGCCGCACGTTGAAGGCATCTATCGGCTATTGCGGCCGTCGCTTCGTTTACGTTTGCACCGGCGTTTTGCCAGCGTTACAATGGATCCCGTTCTCGAAGTCGTCAACGAAGTTCTCGCAAATAGACACCTTTAGCATACCGTGTACCTTGTTACCGTTAGCGGAATACCGGGAGCCCCCATACCGCTGTGAGCAGGCGCTGATTGGTCCCGGCGCTGCAGGAGCGCGCGTAGCTGTCGGGTACTTGGCGCCATCTGGCGACGTCAAGGAGATTTGCGCATGCATTTGCTGCGCCTCAGTGATTCGTGGCTTCTCGTGTCCTAGTGTTGCTAGAACTATTGGTTCTAGCAACACTGTTTTGTCCTATGACGTCATGAAGCTTGTACTTGCGAGTTTGGCCTGTGGCGGCGATACCTGTATTTTGGTTCTTGCTCTTTTCTACGTTACAAGAGCTTTGTTGTCAGTATGAATGGCGTTTTTGTTATCAGGAGCTGGTATTCTGTCGATGCAAGTCAACTTCAATTTCTCCTCAGTGTCCCTTTAAGGTGGGTTTACAGCCTGCGAGGGGCTGCAACATTTATATCAACACACACCTCAAGGCCTTCTTGTACTTGGCATTTGCCGAGACATATTCTTCTTTTCGGAAATAGTGGTTACCAGACTGTCTGATTTTTTCAGCCACACACATGATGTGTTCAATCTGAAAGAAAAAATTTTCGCAAATAAAATGAGACAAGCAATGCAAGCACCATTATATTTCTTTTTGTTCGAAGAGAACAGGGATCATTTTAAGAGGCAACAGTGACACCACCAATGCTTGCACATGGAATGAAAGAAAAAGCTTAAAAAGAAAACAAATGAACAAATGAAGTGGCCCCACTGGTCAGCAGACCGATCCTGCACACAAAGCTGCTAGTCCCAGGCCACTTACTCTTCTGATCTTACAATGAAGGTAAAAAAAAAAATAACCACCTTTCTGCCTCTGCTTTTTTACATTCAATAAGGAAAAGGTCAACTGCCGTTAAACCTACCCCCCACTTTCGTTGTTGAGAATTTACTTTTTTTTAGCCTTGCATAAAAAAAAACGCACATCTGACCTTCAGGGCTGGTGCACACCATGTGATGTTCGCATCATCTCACTGGGACTGGCCAGCACTGTCGACTATCACAAATCGACGGATCACGCCGTGCTACAGCAAACATCTTTTGAAGTGAATGATGCTAAACACCAGTGACACGGACACGGGTGACGCAGAGATGCAACTTGTCAACCACGCTTTAGTTTTAGTTTTGTATAGATACAGTATCTTCTTGCTATCTTCAAAATTTTTCAGCTGTCCTGGGTCTGGTACTGCCCTGCTTTTGCGTTGAAACAAAAATTCTGACTTATCTTGTGCCCTCTCTCCACTGCTCTTCTTTACGAAAGCCAGCAACAGATGTACTACCTGCCACAAGGTGCAAGGCACTCGGAACAACACTGCCGCATTCAGGGGGTGTCACTCACATTGCTGAAGTCGAAATCCGAGTCATCAGGAAATGTGGGAAAAACATCTTCAGTACTGTCCCGCTCACAAATACCAAAGTCACCACCGGGTGGTATTTCTCCACAGTTTTCAATGATACAGTCCTGCAACAGATTGATCAATGTCAGTGACATTACTGACATGGTGAAGCCCCAGGTGATGAGTTCAAAAGACTAGATGACTGGCCTTCTGCAAGGAAGTTGCACACCTCTTCACAGCATCTTACATTAAAAAGACTTTGGCGCATTCTTTATGACAGCGAAACTCAACTAGCCATGATGCTGTACATTGCAGGAAAAAGAAATTAAGCGGCACACAAGGAGTAAGGCACCTTTGTGGCACCTTACCTGTTTTCCAAGAGAAGCTTGCTATTGTCGTTGCAATAAGGCTATTACCAAAATGCACTGCCCCTGACATACACTATGGCAGCAGTGGGACCTCAAGTCCCCTTGCACGGCTGTCCCAATGCCCTTGGCAGAGGCGTCAACTGAGGCTGTAGCCCAATCTCTCCCCACCCACTTTGGCCTGCCTCATAACACCAAGCAATATTGCAGCTACAGCTTTCGAAAGAGGCTGTAAAGAGCCTTACCACTAAGGAGCAGTTCAGCTTTACACTCCCCACAGTTTGCATGCAGCAAAGCATTTCAAGGAACAGTGAAACCATGATGGGGCACTAAGGTCAACATCAACATCACTTGTATTAAATAGGCTCCCCCTAACGTGAACAAATTTTTGGTCTCCTTTAAGCTCTAATCATCTAGAGTTGACTGGAATAAGCAGGATTCTTGGTGCTTTTTTTTTTTCTCCCATTCTTGATTTACCATGCCAAACGCCAGCACGCTGAGCACATGCCATTTTCTTCTCTTTGTGTTAATAAGTTTAGTTGCAAGCCAGTGCCTGTACTGTACATTTGTGTGCTGTCCGTGTATGCTGTGCTGATAATCAATCGATCAGTTATAACAGCTAGTCCGACTTGCCGCATTAATTCTATCTAAGACTGGTGGAAGGAGAAGAATCCAAGGCGGGCACTGGCAGCACTTACCTCAACAGGCACATCGTTCTCATTGGTGCGAACATACTCGAGCACGGACACCACGCCCATGCCTTTGACCACCTGGCCAAAGATGACGTGCTTGCCGTCAAGGTGCGGTGTGGGCACGGTCACAATGTAGAACTGTGACCCATTGGTGTTTGGCCCACTGTTGGCCATGCCCACCAGCCCTGGCCTGTCATGCTGCACAAACGGACCACACCAGAAACACCCCTCTGAGTACGAAAGTAAATGTACAAAGTGGCACGAAAATGGTTTGCTCGTAGCTAGCTCTCAAATGAATGGCAATTACAACTATAGAAAACACAAAATGAGAACCACTGTACAAGCATCGCAGTTAGCACTGAACACATCAGACCAGATGGAAATGCCTTATGAAATGCTACACTACCAGCTAAAACAAGAAGTGCCAAGTTGTTCACTTTGCATGCCAGGTCAAAGCTAGGCTTATGTGCACTCTCTGATGAAATTCTGTGCCTGTCACAGCTGTTCACACTGATCAATCCCACTAATCATCCTGGAAAAGCCCACCTGTGTTGCATTTCAGGAAGACTGCTTCAAGTTGGCATTCCTCATGCACAGCCCTTTGAACAAATTTTATGTATTTACTTAGAGATACTGCAGTCAGCACTGCTGATCAGGCAGGACAGGGTTACAGTGGATGAGGAGGAAAAAAAAAAGAAGAAAAAGTGAAACAAAATGCAAGGGTATGTATGTGGATTTCAAATTTTCAGTCGCAAAGTGAATACAAATAATAAAAGTTGCTTGCAAATTGAATATATTTTCAAATGGTTTGAATGTGAGTAGAAAGATAAAGTTGAAAAGAAATACTTTTTCACGAAAACGCAGCCACAAAAACAAACATTTATTGCATGCAAATATTTTACTGATCATCACCACCACATATCAACACCCTTTAGGCCTACAGGGCACTGCACAAAGTGGGGAGGGAGGATCACATAACATGGGCACGATTCAGATCATAACAACTGTGTTCAGTAAAAACTTCCTCGTGTTGCAGCAATGTGAACTCAAGAATACATGATAAGGGTGCTTTCTGAGAGTTGCCAACAAGCAGAGCAAGCTACTTAACATATTCTGCAAGCAGAGCTGATTTTTTATTTGTTACAGTTAAGAAAAAGAGGTATTTCTTGCTACTGACCAGTACGGCTAGACATCTCCTTACTAATGCAGTGATGTCAGAGGTTGCTTTTGAAGGGGCATGGTGCAGAACATTTCCAGCAAAATGCAACAGGACAACCCCCAAAATGGACAGTCTACTCTGGTCCAGGGAGACCATGCCATCCTCGCACAACGCCTGACACCAAGAGCGCTGGCTGTGGAATACCACCAAATCCCTGCATTCCCGACAAGATGCAGCCTTTGCTTCTCGGCTTAAGGCACACCATAAGATACATGGTGGGACCCTAAATGCTATAACATTTCAATGAGAATCACTTTGGTGATTTCAAAAGCAGTTATTTTTCTCACCGCAACAACGCTTGAATGACGGGGTTTCAGTATGAGAAAGATTCAGTAAATTTTCAAAATCATGCTCCCTGTGTTTGCAGGCGGCATGCAATTTTTCCGAGGCTGTTGGTACAGTTTTATTGCTTCAGTGAGGCAAGCAAGTTTCGAAACTGAAGAACAGTGAACTGCTACACGCGGAAAGTGACAAGCCAGCAAAGCAAGCATTCACCTTCAGCGAAAGGTCCTCATCAGGAAAAAAGCGCCCATAGATGCTATCTCCTCCAGTTCCATCTCCGTGCGTGATGTCCCCACCTTGGACCATGAACTTTGGCATAACTGCACGTGAAGTAAAAAAAAGCAAAACAAAACAACTAGTAGTATTCACAAGACGCAAGCTGCAGCCACACTTTCTTCCAAAGAACATGGATTTGGAAACATTACCACAGCCCTCTCCAAAGGTTTGCAGGGAACCACTGCAAACCTAGCGAATAATTTCTTAACGTGATGGCAAACGAAGCCTACTTTGTAAAAATATCAATCCCAAAGATTGCCGTTATGCATGGCATATCTGTCCTGAGTAAAAGTGAATACTGCCCAATTCTTACATCTTGAGCAGGTTTTGTAGAAAAGTCCAAATTCTTACACAAAAATTTGCCTAGAAAACACAGGCACTGAGCTGTGTCTGTCAGTTAGACAGCTGAATAAAAAGTACTGAAATCGGTTACTTTTCTTAAGCCAGTGGGCAAGGACCTCCATAACCAACTGCAAGTGATTATAGACCTCTTTTGCCCATTGCCACTCAAAATGTGTTTTACAGCATCAGCTGTTAGTAGATCTCTCTTCAGTTCTGCACCATATACATCAGCCTGTCAAGCCCACCGATAGGCACCCAATGGCAAAAATGCACCTCCCATCTACGAGCCTAACACATCCCGCATCTCCCACATACGAGCTGAATGCTCTTACCATCAGGCCATCGCTGTGGTGGCCTAGTCATCCACTCTGCTATACCAACCAACTGTAATATGCCTCCATTCCAACCTATGAGCCCAGCACCTCCCACTCGTCACCTTCCATACATGAAGTGGATGCTCTCACTACTCAGCCAAAACTGCGCTGGCCTAGTGTTTAGAGCATCCACTCTAATATATCAACTCTAATGAATCTCCATTTCTTTGCAGTCACAAGCCAGTTGACGTTGCATCATTTCTGTTGCAAACCCGTAACCATCCTGAAATTTTTTAACAGGGACCATTAGTACAGTGCCTTAACGTAGTTCCAGTATCCCAGTCTGCGGCAGCCGGTAGTGCTTTAACACACTGAGATAGTGCAAGGTAACCAGAAAAGATTTTGCCATTTTTGATACCACACTGCAAAAGTGAACACTGATGGTTTGGTTTGGTTTATTCGGGTTTAATGTCCCAAAGCAACTCAGCCTATGAGGGACGCCGTAGTGAAGGGCTTTGGAAATTTCGACTACCTGGGGTTCTTTAACGTGCACTGACATCGCACAGTACACGGGCCTCTAGAATTTCGCGTCTTTCGGGTCAGCAGCCAAGCACCATAACCACTGAGCCACCGCGGCGGGTCGTGTCACTGATAAGAAAACGACTGCCTCAAGTACCGAGAAAATGGTAAAGTTGGAAGTAGGAACAATTACTATGACGTGTGCTGTACTCTCACAGCAGTCACAACCTAAGCAGTGGCTAAGACAAATGGAGGTGTAGAAAGAGCTCATTCAGGGTTGTCGTCAGCTTCGTCAAGCCTTTCACTGGCTTTTTGTCGACGCACCCAACATCGACATGATGTTAAATAAACATGATTCTGATTCTGTCTTCCCAGACTTCAGGTGGACGTGTTAGCAGACGAGTCCAGCTGTGGAATACGTCAAGCCTTGGGGAATAATGCTGCCACTGAATGCACTGTCCACGCAATGGTTCCAAAAGTTCAGCTTGGAAGATATGCCCCTTAGCTATGCACCCCGCAGTTGTCGGACACAAATGTTGCAGGATGAGGTCCTGAAGGCAGCCATACGCTTCCAGGTTTCCCATGAAACCATGTCTGCACTGCATTGGGGAGATGTTCAAGTTGAGAAAGTGGGTACCCCACACAGTATGAGATGCCAACAAGCAATGACAAGTGACGACAGCCTGTTTGTCACAGCTCCTCTGGCACTGCAATGCACCCACATTCAATAGTGTGCTCATCAGTGATGAAAAGCGCATCCTGTATGAATGCCCTCAGCATGTGTGACTTCGGCCGTCACTGCAGGACCCCGTGCCTCAAACCACGAGACCTGCTCAACACTCGCACAAGGGCTCCATTTCTCTTCACACCACTACCAGAACTATAACTGCTGTGAAAGAGCAACACATGTGTATTAGTCGTGGTCAGTGTTTCTACATGCTTCAATCTACAGCGTTTGTACAGCGTACTACATGCCAAACACTTTTCCAGCACAAGGCAATTATGTCCGTATCAGTGCTCATATTTATACTGCGATACCGAAAAAGGCAAGGACTTTTTCAATAAGGTTTATACCTGCCACTTCAAGAGACTGCTTTCTCAGCTATTGTATATGTGCAGTCCCAGCAGGCCATTATGGATGTAGAAGTGTTGCAAATGCAGGCAACAACACGAGCAAACAAATGAGAAAATTAAAAAAAAAAATTGCGTTATAGGAAGAGGTTATGAAGGGAGGAAAGGCAAAGTAACTGGCTAAGGTAACTGGGTAAACTAACTGGGTGGACCCTGCCAGGTTGGGAATTGAAAGGGGGAGACAGAGGTGCTGCACACTGCACACACAGGACCCCGAATTGCATCCCATGTGTGATGATTTCGGACTCCTGGAATAAAAATCTGCAGTAGGATCTTAGCTAGAGGCAGTTGTGTTTTTCCATGAGTGGGTAATTTTACAATTAAGCAAAAAACTTGCACTAAAATTTTTGAAACAAGTGAAATGCCCTACATCTTAGAGGAGTATAGACACCAAATTTTTGGTTGCGTGTTTTCTTCTTTCAAATGATGTGTTAGATGTTTGTATACATAGACCACATTGTGGTACTCGCCCACAACTGCTAAATAATTTATAATTGAATTTCTTCTAGGTGCTGCTTCAGCTCGGTTTCATCAACTGAACGATGGCTGTGACGTGTAGTTGATGTTTAGTAGACGCCAAATGAGCCATGAAAAAAACAGCTACATAATTGCTGATTTGTAATTCTGAGTCTTCGTAGCAAATTCGTAGTGAAATGTTGTAGTGAAGTGTTGTACTGAATTAAAACTACTTAGCAGCAGGGTTGCCAGATGGCTCCGACCTCAGGTAGCCAAATTGGCCTCCGTAGTAGCCCAAACGTAGCCAAAAGCGAAATTTTTGCGTAGCCCAAAAGTAGCCAAAAATATTTGTTTTTGTGACGACATTTTTTATGCAGATTGAATTAATTTCCGGCAAGAATATTTACATATTAGATTTCTTTCCCACACATGATGTCTGGGGGGTGCGCACGGCGTGTTCTTTCCGTTGTTACGTTTCGCATCCGTCATGCGCGCTAACCAGTGCGGCTAACTAGGTGCGCTAACCAGGTCCTAAAGATGGGCCGCAGTACCATTCTGCCGGCGCGGCAGTAGGCCATATCACCCGAGGCGGGTGACGACAGCCAGTCTGCACGCAGGAAAGAACGGCAGCGCTACATAACGCAATCGCAGCTCTAGTTTAGGAATATTTCACCTTTTAAATGTTCGCGCACAGATTAGACACATCGACAGTGAAAATACCTTACTGTATACTTACGTAGCCTCACATTTCAATTTTATGCTTTAAGAGAAAGGTTCTCACTGAGAGCGTCACCTCAAAGCATCTATAAAGAAAAGGATATATGCCAATCAAAGATATATGCCATTAGATGATATTCTATGTCGATTTTATCTTCAGTCTGGAAGCATGTTCGCAATAGTGAGAAAAACATATTACCCTTGAATTCCGGCTCCCTTTTCCATTTCTTTTTGTAGTTCCGGATGTACATCGCCCACATGCCCATTCTGATTAAAGTTCTCGTAGCGACGGATCTAATGCCATGTCATGCCACTAACTTCCGCCGCCTCCGTTAGTTACAGTGGGTTTCGCGCCGCGCCGAAGGATGGCTCCATGGCTCCGCATGAGGGCACGCAGATTACGCAACGGACACGGCGCTCTCGCTTCGCTCGCAATGAATCTCAAGGGCTGCATGTGTGCCGCTTGAGGCTGCAGAAAAAGCGTAGACTCTCGCGAGAGCCGCGTTTGCCGTGTCCACCACTAGAATAAGAAGAAACAGAAAAAGACCTTATTAATGCGTAAGCATTACATGTCTCATGCGTATCTTGAGCAGAATGTGTCCGCAGAACCAGAATAAACAATACAAGAACATGCCTGGCGGTGGGCTTCCAACCAGCCACCTACCGCAGCCGAAGCGGGGACGTCCAAACCACTAGGCCACGTCTACGGTTAACGGTTAACATGTGAGGATCACGAAACCGCGCAACAGAAGCGAAACAGTAGCATTTAATGCTTACGCATTCGCACCACGTAGGGAGACTTAAGTTCTCTTCGTGTTTTCCCTCTATTCTGGTACCATGGTCACCCGTGGTGCACCCTCAAATGGAGAACGCTCACATGTGCAGACGGCAATACTCTACGTTCGGTGGCGCGTGCGCGCGGGTGGCGTTTGTTCGCAGATTAAGTGGAATCTATAGGCCGTGAAGTGTTTCCGAGGGGTAACTTTCACGTAGTGTCCACTCTTTATAAAAGAAATCGAAAGGACATTATCCTTGACCGCCTGAAACATAAGTTTTCTCGAACACAGCGTTTACAAATTGTCATTTTGTGGCAGACGCATTCCAGCATGCCTTTTATTTCTGTCACTGTATAATTTTAACAGAGCACATTATAATACTTTAACTTTTTTTTCACGCATGAAAAAGATGTAGCCCAAAAGTAGCCACATAGCCAAAACGAAATTTCTGACGCCAACTCGGACAAAAAGTAGCCCAATTTGGCTATTAATAGCCCAATCTGGCAACCCTGCTTAGCAGCGATTGTATTTCAATTTTTTTTAGTGCCTCATGTCACCTAAATACCAACTACACGTCACAGCCATTGCTCGGCTGATGAAACCGAAACAGCGCAAGAGAAGAAATTTTATTATAAATTGTTTACTGGTCATAGACGAATACTACGTGGTGAACTGTGTATACTAACATATCACATGAAAGAAGAAAATGTGCAACTAAAATTAGGCGTCTATGGTCCTTTAATGCAGCTGCACAAGAACACATCTTGAAGAGACATGAACCAATGCGTACTGCCTAGATGTTTAGCAGAGCAAGCTGAGACAGCTATGACAAGCTGTTAATTTCTGAATGGAAATAAATCCAAGAGCTTTTTTCAAACCAATCATCCTTGCCAAGCCTCCAAGGTTAAACAAAGGCTGTCACTATTAGAAAATCAGAGAGAGGTAGGTAGCGAGTGGATGTGCTCAATTGTTGGGTACACTATAGTTCACTTTGGAAATAAGAAATTTTGTGCCCAACAAGTGGCAAACCTAATTTAAAGTAAAAGAGCAAACTGTCTAGCAGTTTCCAGAAAAACTCGATTTACACCTGGTCACCTAAACTTTTATCCAGTTACTTTCAGCCACTGAATTTCTGAAAAATGGAAGATCTGAAAATGAAGGGACCCACTTATATGGGCCAACATTACCCATATGCATTATGAGCCACAGTGGAAAGACCAATGCAGTGTGACAATGCAACATTGTGCTTAGGCTTCAACTATAGTGAAAAAAAGCTAAAGCAGCGCAGTAAAGAAATCAGTACAACACTGTGCAAACCACTGAGTTGACATGTTTGTCACTATGCAGCAGTAACAGACAATTTAAGCAAGTCAGCACGGTGCTCAATGCAGGCTGAACTCAAAGGAGGGGATTTGCGCAAAAAGATATGAATTTTTTTAGCAATAACTCCACTACTAGATTATAATTTGGAAAAGTTGATTTGGGAGACACCTCACATGCAATGCCTTGCAACTCTCAAGCGGTTATTACGTAAAAAAAAAAAAGATGTTTCTGAAGGCTTAAGAATTTCTGAAATGATATGAGCCAACTAATGCGCAAGAACGCAATAATTTAATTTCCTAAAAAAAGCAGCAATTTGTATAGGATGAAATTCCAGCTAGTTTAACGAAACTAAGGAACCAAGTCAAAGTTTCGCCTTCCAGTGTCCTCACATAAAAATCTGAAACCACTGCAGCTGCTCTGTGACCATGCTAGGCTACTAATAATGAGTTCACAGGCTTTCAATGGCAGTTAAAAATGGAAACACTTGTGTGCAAGGATTTCAGTGAACATTAAAGAACTGGAGATGGCCACAATACAAAGCCCTCTACTAAACATGCATCACAAACTACAATGTTGCACTGGGTCATAAAAATCAATCAACGATCAGCCATCAAAAGATGGAGGTCTCTTCAACACTTCACTAAACCAACAGTTGTAACACAGACAGTATCGAGCGGAAGGCTCCTAAAATCAGAAACACACTAAAGCAAGCTAGCTAGTGCACCATCTAAAGCCACGGCTTGCCCTTTCAGCCTAATGCTTAGTGTGTAAAGCTTTTTACCTTCAAGCCATCTGCTATGTATAACAACTTATGTAGTATATTGCTTATCCAACAGAGTTACCGCACAAAAGTGTGAGCGTGAATGGATAATCCTTGACTTCAGTGGCAGTTGGAACTGAAGGGTAACAAGTATCACCATGAGCAACGAATTAGCCATTTCTAATCTCCATTACATGAGGTCACTACAAATTACTCTGAAATCTCTCTTGCTAGTTCTACAAAAACAAATTTTCAAACTATGCCAATCTATGAGCACATTACTGAACTGCATTGTTCAACCTCAATTTCTTTCCAATGGCATATCCAGGCACTTAGTGCTCGCAGTGTGTTCAAACGATGTGTCGTCCCAAGGAAGCAAAATCACTGCAAACAAGCAGAACAGTTAACAGGCAAGCAAAAGCCAGCAATTCTTACAAAACTAGAGAAAGTGACCTATGAAAGCAAACTCAACCAATACAAGCCCGGTAATAACCACATTGGGGACTAACTTTTGTGAAACTTGCATCCTTTGTAGTGAAGTGGCACTTTGTTGACTCCGAGACCTTTCTCTCCAGTGCACAGAAGTCGAAAGTTCTCCGAGGTCTGCGGCTGAAGGTGTCGGAAAAGTTCAATGACTATGCGACCGACTGCATAATAACCAAGAAAAAAAAAAGAAAAGGCGTCAGCACATAGCAGGAGTCATTGAGTACCCTGCAGTCATTAATTACAACCTCTAGCACTGTTGTGCGTACCACTTAAACGAACCTCTACGAGCGGTGCCACCTCATAACAGCGGCACAATAATGCTCAGAGATGTCCACAAACGTCCAACACGTAGAAGTTGTGGTAAACAAATTTAGAAATACGGTGAACGAGAAAAGCAGGCGTGCTACCGTGCTTTTACGTATGTCTCCCCTTATGAACGAGCAGTCCTGTGGGAGCGCACTGGTATACATGCTCACTAAACACACACATTGGACAGCAGGACTCATGCACGTGAACACTGCGCTCAACTAGGCCAACAACAGTCGAGATTGTAGCAATGTCAACACCGCGAGGCGTCAAGTAATCCACCGCGAAGGCATGAAAACACCTGACGATGCTTGTGCGAAGTCGATTTGTATCACAGCCATGCCGAATCAGAGCAAGCTACAGTGCTGTCAAGACACGAATAACCTTATAGCGGTTTTGTACCAAAGGAAAATAAACTTTGGTACCGAATTCTTCCCCTATTCGCACGTCGAGGAACACGTGTGGATTTGATGGTAACGCAGAGTCCGACATTTTTAATGGGGACGGCAGAATTCGCTGCAGCCACTGGAGCGATCGCAATGACGTTAAAGTGAGCTAGAAGGGGGTAGTGGGCTCGCTGGGGCTCTTTCCCTGACGCGGTATATGTTACACGCACGGGGTGGCGCCACCGGCGACTTCACTGTAGCGCTTTGCTGGTTGAGCAGCTTTCTCGCGGCAGTCTGGCTTGGAAAAACTCGCTGCCTTCAGTCACATTTGTTAGACTTGCATGGAGCAGGTAGACAGACGTCGAATATAATAATAAATAATGCTGCTACCGGTTGCACACGATGAACTAACAGGTTACCGTGTTCGAACCGCAAACGCGTTTCTGGCTCCTCCCCGGCGTACCTGCCGCAACGCAGATGAGAAACATGAATGCACACCTGTATGAAAATGATTGCGGCGCCCAATAGCCCCGCTTTCTGAGGATTATTATTCACGGCTTCAAGTATACGAAGCGTGCAAGGACATGCATACGTTCTTGGTATTTCTTTGGCTACAGCTGTAGCTGTCAGCGCTGTTTCGTTGTGCACATTTCTTTTGGCTCGTGAATTTGCTGCTCACACCATTTCTGGAACAGAGCTACCTAAAATTGTTGTGTTCAACATAGCTTAAAAGCTTGCAGCAGCACATTCTCCACTACTCGCGCTTGTTCAATGTAGATAAAGTATCTCAAATAACTGTAAAATGAAATGGCTATTCGCACATATGGAGTTTTTACATTGACATGAAAACTGACCTAAGGAAAGAAGTGAGGCCGCACCATGGAGTTCTGAGCACATGAAAACCGCGATTTATAGGACGTTTATGGTTCATGAGCAGCGGCTCAACTTTAAATGTTTAGCTTTTTCTCGCTTCCCTGATCCGCCAGCATTCCTTTCACAAACACAAAAAAAAAAATGCAACCGTGTCGTTAGATAAAAGCTGATAACGTTAGCCAAGAGACGCGAGGCATATGCTGTGGGCACCCGATTTCTTGCGAGAGCCTTTCTTTCACAGCACCGAGTACATCCATGATGCTGTCCGAATGCAGCTCATACAGGAAAAACACTCCGTGAACATATTTTCTAGTTTGTTCATGTAGCTGTACAACTGACCTGACGGATACAGCAGTCTTTTATTTATATATTTATTTGGTACCTGCATCGCCTTTCGGCATTACAGCAGGGGGGCACTTCACATTCAAAAAACAAGAAATCATGCACTTAACGAGTTAAAAAAGGCTTCATTAGGTAGAACATTAACAATATGTGGCGGCTATAGTGAACTAGAATACTATCCTAGTGGCGCGAACGGAAGGGCGCGGGCGTGCTCTTTGGCGTAGAAGCCACCAGGTGGCGCCACTGTAACTTTTTCCAGCGGCGTCGTCGCGGCTCCGTTTGGAGCTTGTGTATGCTTCTCCACGTCGTTGTGTCGGTGTGGTGCTCTAATACGCCGGTAGTTAATAAACATGCATGCCATTTGCTTCAACTAGCTTCAGAGTAACCTGATAGGTACTTTTTTTTTTCCCTGCCGTGCCCCTTTGAGCAGTTCGGCGATGATGAAAAACCGCGTCGTTCCATGCCGTATGCTACCGAGAACGGGCAATGAGAGAGGCTCACGGTTTTGCCGGTGGGTGTTGGTTGTCTAGATGCATCTCTTACTAGGCTCATTTTGTTTACCTGTGATTATAGTTTGGTACTATGGGGTTTAATGTCCCCAAGCAACTCAGGCTATTGGGACACCGTAGTCGAGGGCTCCGGATAATTTCGACCACCTGGGGTTCTTTAAAGTGTTCTGACATCGCACAGCACACGGGCCTCTAGCATATCGCCTCCGACGAAATTCGATCGGCGCGGCCGGGATCGAACCGGCGTCTTTCGAGTCAGCAGCCGAGCACCATAACCACTGAGCCACCGTGGCGGCTTACAGTCATAGAAAACTGCATTCTTCATTCATCTGTACGCGCGCCTATGTGCCATCCAGTTTACGGAAATCAGTATTTTTCTGAGGTGCTTAAGCGGCCTCATAAACATATTTTGTTCACTGAATGTTATTCACGATTGAAAATATTTCCACCCCAATTTTTGGCAAGTCTTGCAATGTATGCATGACATATGCCAAGTTGAGAAGACACGGGAGGCGAGCATTATACCTTTATTGGCAAGTGCAGACATGTGAAAGAAAAATTGAAGCGAATATTGGTTTGATGGGAGGCACATTATTGGCGTAATCAGCCGAAATTAGGTTACATAGCAATGCCATGCGCGGAATCAAGGCTATAGCTTTCCTAACAAGGTGCTTCGGAGATCTAAGTGCAACGACTCATTTTCAGGTACTTAGAAGCTTGGCGCTTCCGGTTGTTGCTGCTATTGAAGCTTTTCATAAAACAGTTGGTTGGTTTGGTTGGTTTAAGGGGTTTAACGTCCCAAAGCGACTAAGGCTATGAGAGACGCCGTAGTGGAGGGCTCCGGAAATTGAAGGCGGGTTGTTATATAAAAAGCAGTGAGCTCTGCTGCCACATTCTCACAGTGGTCAGGACAGCGAAGCCGAAGCTCTGTCTTTGTCTTAACCACCTGTACAATATCAACGATACTGTCTGCATGTAGTTCTAGGAGGCTAAAACATGTCGTGAAGG
This sequence comes from Amblyomma mixtum, assembly GCF_055824585.1. Taxonomy (NCBI): domain Eukaryota; kingdom Metazoa; phylum Arthropoda; class Arachnida; order Ixodida; family Ixodidae; genus Amblyomma; species Amblyomma mixtum. The sequence continues at coordinate 256,869,030 of NC_143012.1, read as the reverse complement.
CATTTTTTAGGTCAGCTACAAATTTGTAGAGGGGAGAAGAGGGATACAGAAGACCACCGTTGTCTTTCATGCGAGTGAACGGGGCTAAGTTTTAGTTCCCAGCCGCCTCTATGGTCCGCAAAAGCAAATTCAGGCAGCTTTCACAGCTCGTCTTCAGGACACATTTTCTGGCGACATAACCAGCTATATAAAATATTAGCCGGCTGTCACTTGATGCCACGGTGCAGGTGACACCCTCTGAACCTCAAAACTGTTTGGGTTGGTGTGGCTAGGTGTGATCCCGTACAGGGCTTGTAATGCAACATTTTTGCCATGTAGAGCAATGGTTTGGTTTGATTTATGGGGTTTAACGTCCCAAAGCGACTCAGGCTATGAGGGACGCCGTAGTGGAGGGCTCCGGAAATTTCGACCACCTGGGAACGGTTCTTTGACGTGCACTGACATCGCACAGTACACGGGTCTCTAGAATTTCTCCTCCAAAGAATGGCTCTACGGACATTTTCCAGTTACACCTGAAAAGTAGAAAATGTATTACACAGATGTTCTCTTCCTGGTAAAAATACTGTGCGGCGAACAAAGACGCCTTAGGAGCTCCCGGATAACCGCTCCGACAGCCCGGAGCAAAGCAATGGGAGTCCGTCTTCCTTTTCGGCATCGTGCCTCTCTGTAGTAAATAGCACCAACTTCACACACGCAATACGATTTTCTCCGGATCACTCACATCTCGAGGAGTCACGCCGAAACGTAGAACGCACACAAAACACTTCGGTTCAGCGCCCGGAGAGCCGTTCTGAACGTGAGAAGCAGCACGGCAGCGGCAGCGCAGGCTGGCGCAGGGCTAGTAAAAGGCGCAGTGGCGCCCCTTGCGGCGAGGAGCGGCGTTTTGCTTCAGCCGCTCCGCTGCCGCGCGCCTCCGTTCGCGCCACTAGATGAGTATTCTAGTTCACTATAGTGGCGGCAAAGCATTCCATTCGCGAATTGTTCGCAGAAAAAACGAATAGCAGAGTATACCATTAGAAGGAAGCTTTAAGTTGTGGTCCCAATTCGCTTCGAGACAGGTGGCTTCAAATATTTTGTCCGTCTATACCACTTTTGGAATAGAAAATGTTATGTAAAAATTTTGATCTCAGATTTCTTCTTCGAGTTTTAAGTTCTGGCCACTGAAGATTCCTTTTGCTTCCTGAGATACTGAGTGTCCTGGAATAATTTCCAAATACAAAGCGGATTGCCCTGTTTTGTATTTTTTCCACTTCATCAATAAGTTCTTGTGTGTGCGGGTCCCAGCACACTGAGGCATATTCGAGTACCGTGCGGACGCGAGTAAAATATAACTGTTCTTTGAGATGTTGTGAAAGGTGGCTGAAATTCTGAAATTGTCGCGAAAAGTTGTAAAGCCTCCCTGCGGTGTCATGGTTAGTAGGCTTGTATAGGCTTCGCAATTCGTTTTCACTACACATTTTCTAGCAAAGTACCCAGAAATGTAAAATATCAGCCTAGAATCACTTCTAGCTGTATGCTGGCTGTGGTCAGCAGATGTCGGTGCAGTAACTGGCTGGCCTATTTACACTCGTAGCTGCACTTGTGCTTTCTTGATGTGACAGCGTGTCAGCACATATGTGTAGCGCAGCAGCGCCACCTGTACTCGTGAAGTAGAAATAAAAAGCACGAACAGCCTGCGATGAGGTCCGACAGGAGGAGCCACGGAAGTTAACGACTCCTTTCGCTCCCGTGGTGCAATCGGCAACAACCCAAAAGTTAACGACTCCTTTCACTCCCGTGGTGCAATCGGGAGGATATAAAATGGGCAGTCGGGAGCGAGGGGAGCCAGTGGTCCCCGGAGCTAGAAGGGAGCATAAGCCCTCTCTCCTTAGTTCGCCGTGGGCCGTCGGAATTAGCGTTGCGGCACTGGTACCCACCAGAAGCCCTCACTGATCCGATGGTTCCCGGTCGAGGCAGTGTAGACTCCCCACGCTCGGACCCGAGGACTTAGCGTTGCGGCACTGGCACCCACCAGAAGCCCTCGTTACTTCCACGGCCTCCGGTCAGTCCCCCTAATCGACAGTCGCAGCGCCCCTCTGCATTGGCAGTTTATGTCCCCTGTCGGACCTGTACGCAGTATTTTGTCTTTCGAAGAGAAAACCCCCTAGTCTGTTCCCTGGGCTGCACAACCAACTCGTCGCACATCAAAGGTGTTCGAAGTACCCGCGACAAAGTGGTGGAGGTGCGGGGTACCTACATTTCAACCGGCACCATGGACGACAAAAAATCACGAACCAAGCAGCGTCGCGACCGCCGAAAGCAAACGAAAGCACGCAATCCGTCATGCATCGACCCAAATGAAAAGTGGCAAGATGAGTGTGAACAGCAACCGAGATCCCTAAACGAGCGATTTGACCTATTATTCGCTATTGCGGCCTCTGCCAAAAAGGCATCGAAATAGAAGTAGGGAAGTGCCGTGAAGTTAATGACCGAGAGTTACATTGAACGTGTTCTGCGTACTCGCACGATCAAAATTGCTATGGAGGGCAGCACCGATACCGACCAGCCACAAGCAAGGCTTTATGGTCCCCCTCCGCGTTTCTCCGCGAAGGCCGATGAGGACGTTGAAGACTGGATTCGCCTCTACGAACGGTATTCGACAGCAGTAGGATGGTCCGACGCGCAAAAAGCGAACAATCTGATTTTCGCTTTCGGCGACGAGGCCCGCCAGTGGTATAGTGCCGTCTTACGGGAGTCGCCACCACGGCAACTCGAAACCTGGGACCAATGGAAGCAGGCCGTCCGCGACAGTTTTTGCGGAGAAGATGTCAGGGACTGGGCATTTATCCAGCTTCAAGAGAGGCGACAGCAGCCCGGCGAAACACCTCGAGAGTATGTGGCGAGGATTCTCCATCTGTGTGCTCGGGCCAACACCTCGATGGCAGACACTGAAAAAGTGCGCTACCTGTTGCGGGGGTTGCGGCCAGAAATGATGGAAAGGGTAGCGATATCCAACCCCAAAACACCGACGGAGTTCCTGCAGCATTTACAACGGTTAACGCATGTAGGCGCTATGGCACGGCATGCCATGGCGGCCATGCCAACTCACCCCCTCCCAGGCTTTGCAGCGTCCTCGCCGTTTGTGGCAACGGCCTCCAATGATGCAAAACATACCACTGCGCCTGAGCACCAATGGGGGCTACCTCCGAGGCATGAGGCATCGACCGCACGGGTCGTAACGGCCGAGATGTTTGACGCCCTGCGGGAGAGCGTGAAGGCCCTGACCAGTGCCGTCGAACAATTAGCCCGGCCCGCTCCACGCAGGTTTCCAGGACGACAGTCGCGAAATCAGGCGGGGCAAATTATATGCTACCGATGTGGCCGATCAGGACATATAATGCGGCAGTGTAACACGCCGCCAGGGCCAATGGTGCCACAAGCCCCGCAGTCATCGGGAAACTAGGACGGCGGGGTCCCCGAGTTCCCCCCGAGACGAAAAAAGGTAACTCCCCAAGAGAAGCAAACTACGCTCACCAGTCGCATCTCATCGCCCTCCCTGTTACCGTGAGAGACCAGGAGGCCACAATGATAGTGGACACAGGCGCATCTGTGAACATCGCCTCGCTGAGCTTCATATCCAGGATAGGTGCGGAAGTCAGCGAATCTACGGCCGTACTCAGGAACGTCAACGGAAAGCTCGTCAGTGCAGCAGGCGAAGTGAGACTCAGCGTGCGGATTGGCCCGGTAGAGCTGCAGGAATCCTTCGTGGTACTTGATACCCTGCCCTGCGACCTCTTGGGTGGAGTGCCTCTCTGTGGAAACTCGGAAATGGTGATCAGTTTCCCAAAGCGAACGGTCACACTACGAGGACACAGCGTGAAACTCCGGCTGAACGACCTCGACACGGATATGGTAAACCCGGAAGTCGCCTACAGTCAGCAACATATGCAGATCCCGCCATCCACTGAGGTACTTGTTCCGGTCACGGTCCGCAATAACGGAGCATGTCTTGTAGAACCCCTAAGCCCTCCGCCGAATAGACCCCATCCAAGGATAGCCAGAGCTTTAACTGACGTACAGAATAACACGACATATATCCGCGTCGCCAATCCAGGGTCAACCACCCTGAATGTTGCCAAGGGTACAGCTCTCGGGAAGACGACACCTCTCCTGAACGTCGACATCTGCGTAAGACCCCCCGTTATCCGCGGGTCCGGAGTAGACGAAGTGCAGTACGGCAACCAGTTAGACCTCGATCAGCGTCAGATGTTCCAGTCGCTGTTGGAAGAATATGAGCACCTATTCGCTAACCCAGGTGCGAGTCTCGGCCATACAGACGTAGTCGAGCACGAGATCAACACTGGTGACGCGAAACCTGTTCGACAGAATCCATACCGCAGCTCGGTGACGGAAAGGCAGAGAATTCAGGACCAGGTGGCGGAGATGTTAGAAAAAGGAGTCATAAGAGAATCCAGCAGCCCTTGGTCGTCCCCAGTGGTTCTCGTTCGCAAGCGAGATGGAGCCTGGCGTTTCTGCGTAGACTATAGGAAGCTCAATACAGTCACTAAAAAGGACGTACATCCGCTTCCTCGAGTAGACGACGTCGTGGATACATTACAAGGTTCCCATTTCTTCACGACACTGGACATGGCGTCTGGGTATTGGCAAGTTCCCATCCAGGAGGCTGACAAAGAGAAAACCGCCTTTTCCACGGGGCACGGACTCTACGAGTTCAATGTTGTCCCCTTTGGCCTCTGTAACGCTCCTGCCACGTTTCAACGCATGATTAACAAAGTATTAGCGTGCCAGCTCTGGAAAGTCTGCCTTGCATACCTTGACGATATCATCGTCTTCTCCAAGACCTCTGACGACCACTTAAGGGATCTCAGAAGTGTTCTCGGCGCACTGGATTCGGCGGGCCTCCGCCTACAGCCACGAAAGTGCCACATCGCAGCAGACAGTATTAAGTACCTGGGCCACATAATCGATGGACAGTCGGCAAGGCCCGACCCCAGCAACATCCGTGCAATCGAGCAAGCGATTGCACCGAAGAACGTGAAGCAAGTACGCAGCTTCCTTGGCCTCTGTAACTACTATAGACGCTTTGTGAAAAATTTTGCTCGCATCTCGCGGCCTCTCACGGAACTCACCAAAACTGGTAAAGCCTGGGACTGGAGTGACGAATGTCAAACAGCCTTCGAAGAGCTCAAGCACCGCCTAACCAATTCACCGGTACTGCGACTTTTCAATCCTGGGTTACCGGTTGAAGTACACACCGACGCCTGCGGGTATGGGATCGGCGCAGTCCTTGTACAGAAGAACGGTGCAGAAGAGTTCGTGGTCAGTTACGCCAGCCGACACCTAAATAAGGCCGAAAGGAATTACAGCACTACCGAACAAGAATGTCTTGCCGTAGTATTTGCGGTCAGACAATTTCGACCGTACCTGTTTGGAATTCCATTTACTGTTGTCACCGACCAGGCCAGTCTGACATGGCTCATGACAACCAAAAATCCGAGCGGCCGCCTCACGCGGTGGAGCCTGCTTCTCCAGGAGTTCAACGTCAGCCTCAAGCATCGGCCAGGTATCAAGAACTCAAACGCAGACGCTCTCTCCCGCCTCCCACATGATGCCAATGACACCCCCTCTTGCTGTGAAGATATGCCACTTTTCCTTGTGGACGAACAGAGGGAAAGGACGATCAAACTTCAGGAGGAAGACCACTTCTTAAAGCCAATTATCGACCACCTGAGAAACCCGGAGGAGCCGGTTCAGAGAAGAATCCGCCGGACAGCTAGAGCCTTCAGCCTACAAGATGGGGTACTGTTCAGAAGAGCCAAAGGTTTCGAAGAAGATAGACTAGCCCTCGCAGTTCCAAAACCACTACGCCGAGAAATTCTGGCGTCCTGTCACGATGACATAACGGCAGGGCACCTAGGCATGAAGAGAACTTTGGAGAAAATCAGCCAGCGCTACTTTTGGCCAAAAATGTTTGCCGAAATAACGAGATACGTCCTGTCCTGCCCCGACTGCCAAACGCGTAAGACCCCACCGACTAAACCATCCGGCCTGTTGCAGCCCGTACCGCCCGCTCGGCGCCCTTTTCAGCGGCTCGGAATGGATTTTTTTGGGTCCCCTAACGCAGTCCTCGGAAGGAAACCGGCATGTGATTGTACTAATTGACTATCACACTAAGTGGGCGGAAACGGTCGCCGTGCCGGAAGCAACAGCTGCAAACGCCGCGAAGGCATTCCTGGAAAGAGTTGTTCTACGGCACGGAGCGCCGGAGCAAGTAATCACAGACCGAGGACAGCATTTTGTGGCTGATATGATAGAAGAGCTGTTCCATCTCACTAACACGAACCACACGCGTACAACGGCGTATCATCCTCAAACAAACGGCCTTTGCGAGCGCTTCAACCGGACACTCGCCGAGATGATCAGTCAATACGTCTCGTCCGATCACCGCGACTGGGATCAATTTCTCCCCTTCGTGACGTTCGCTTACAACTCATCCGTACAAGAGACGACTGGTTATTCTCCATTTTTTTTGCTGTATGGTCACGAGCCAACATTGCCAATTGATGCAGCCCTAGGGGCAGTCCCTGGGGGTACGATGGGTCCGACAAACGAGGAGACAGTGCGCCGATGGAATAACGCGAGAGACCTGGTGCTAGAACGAGAACGAAGGGCACAAGAGGCAAATAAGCTGCGGTACGATCAAACACACCGCATGCAGCCACTGACCGCTGGAGATCTCGTCTATGTACGTATGCCTACATCCAAGCGAGGCCGTACATCGAAATTTCTGCACCCCTACCATGGTCCCTTCCGCCTTGTGAGACAAACCGCAGAAAACGACTGGGAAGTAGAGAATCGCCGCGGACGTCGCGACATTGTCAACATTAACCGGATCAAGCCCTACGTTGACCGCGATGAAAACCCAGCCCCCAGCCCCAAGGAACGCAACTCCGGAGAGCGCGCCACCACCGGTACAGAGGATGCCACAGAACCAGAAGCGAGCACAGGTGAGCTCCCATGTAGTGACAGTGACGATGACGAATTCTTCGATGCATCGGACACGTTCCCATGCGACAACACCGAGACTACCAGTGAAAGGACCCGTCGCCATATAGTACCTCCACGACGTGATGACTTTATCTACTATTAACCGGCGTGTGTGCATGTGAGTGAATTCGTAAGTGAGACACCATACGTGCGTGTGTGAGTGCGGGAAAAGGCGTACACGAGAAATCAAACTGGACGCAGGAACCACATCTACATCATGCTAACTGGAACCGTCATTGTGTGCGCGCACGTGCGTGAACAAGTGTAGCGCGTGCGTGCACGCGTTTGTGCTCCGCGGAAGAAGAAGGAACTTCGGCTTCACTCCCTCTCCCCTGAAGCTCACAGTGAACTCGCGCGAAACGGCTGCGTGACTGTGCTCTGCACGCTGTGGAACTAGCAAAGAAAGTGCAACAATTCAAAAACTACCGCCATATGTAGAGTGTGTGCAGCGTTGTGAATTCTTTTTTCTGTGTGTGTGTGTGTGTTTTGTTGTACCGAGAACCTGTGAGTGAGGACACTCACCAGTTTTTGTACCGGGGAGGAATGTAGCGCAGCAGCGCCACCTGTACTCGTGAAGTAGAAATAAAAAGCACGAACAGCCTGCGATGAGGTCCGACAGGAGGAGCCACGGAAGTTAACGACTCCTTTCGCTCCCGTGGTGCAATCGGCAACAACCCAAAAGTTAACGACTCCTTTCACTCCCGTGGTGCAATCGGGAGGATATAAAATGGGCAGTCGGGAGCGAGGGGAGCCAGTGGTCCCCGGAGCTAGAAGGGAGCATAAGCCCTCTCTCCTTAGTTCGCCGTGGGCCGTCGGAATTAGCGTTGCGGCACTGGTACCCACCAGAAGCCCTCACTGATCCGATGGTTCCCGGTCGAGGCAGTGTAGACTCCCCACGCTCGGACCCGAGGACTTAGCGTTGCGGCACTGGCACCCACCAGAAGCCCTCGTTACTTCCACGGCCTCCGGTCAGTCCCCCTAATCGACAGTCGCAGCGCCCCTCTGCATTGGCAGTTTATGTCCCCTGTCGGACCTGTACGCAGTATTTTGTCTTTCGAAGAGAAAACCCCCTAGTCTGTTCCCTGGGCTGCACAACCAACTCGTCGCACATCAAAGGTGTTCGAAGTACCCGCGACATATGTCTGTATATCTAGCAATACGGCTAGCTCGCCCTGGTCACAGTTCCCCTGGCTTACTGTCTTGACAAGACCACTGAATGAAAGACATTATCAAAAACTGTGTTGGGAGTGGGGCCGTCACTGCTACCTGATGACTGCCGGAATACCAAATAGGTTTTCAAGGGGGTCCTGACTGGTTCTTGACGTCATCCAGTATTTGTATCCAACTTTCTGCGTAAGATAGGCTGGTGTACTGATTATGGCAACGCGCAAGACGCGAAGGCATACAGCAGCGGCTGCAGCGGCTCAAACGCGCGTCAGCGCACGCTCCTACAGTGAAGGCAGCGGTGGTGCCACCTCGCGGGGGCGCGAAGAAGTAGAATCTGTTGACATAGACGGCGTCACCGCAATGCATGGCGGTGGCTAAGGAGTGAGCCCACTACCCCCTTCTAGCTCACTTTAATGACGTCCTACATTTAGCGGCGACGACACATGAGGGCAGCACTGTAGTACAATGCTCTGTTGAGCAGTTAATCGTTTAATAGAAGAGATAACAAAATAACAGAAAGAGTGACAATGACAAACTTATCAAAGTATCATAAACGGCCTCTGTGAGCAGTGCAATGGCTTTTAAACTTTTTTTTTATGAGAATGTTTTTGCTCGTTGATGATGATGATGTGTGATATTAAAAACTTAAATATACAAAAAATGTTAATAGTTTTATTGGTTGGTAACAAACGAGCCACCTCTTCGGGTACGACCGGCCAGTGTCTGGACCAAGACCTACTGAACTACAGACCTGCACATTTGGCGGGGTCCTATGGAGCAGCGTGCGCCAACTTTCGTTAGCTTATTGGCCGTTGAGGGCGCTCGGTTGACCTGTTCGTCTGCTGTCATCATCATCATCGTTTGCCAATTTGCGCAAGATATTTAATACATTTGTTTAGTCTTCTTCTGCTATCTTACCATAAACGATAAAAATATCCACAATAACGAGTTTTTTCGCTCTGGATGAGTACAAAAAACGTCTTTCTTTTTATCCGCTTTCTTTTCGTCAGCACCACCATGCCTAGCATAGATGAATGGATGTTAATGATTACGTGGACAAACGACGAAACTGCCTTCTTTGAAATAAAATGATGGAGGAGGCCATCTTGTTCAACAGGTATAATGTAGCGCCACGCTTCCCGTAGGTGTCTTTCCCTAGCGGCAAAAGGCATGAACTAGAACATGCGCGCTGTAGCAGTGCCAAATGTGCAGGTCTGTAGTTCAGTAGGTCTTGGTCTGGACCACGGTCGTCTGGACTGGCTATGACCGTACCATAATCACATTGGTGGTGCTGGTGCAGTACGGTTGGTACGGTGGTGACGGAGTAGATGGAGTAGGCAGGGCGCAAGGCCGCAGGGCCCATACGCCTGCTATGACGCTGTGCGTGACGCCTTCCGCTGAAAGGCGGATGTTTGGCTGTTGCAGAGAGCGATGAGACAGCGAACAGGTGTGCTAATGCAAGTCGCGGATACTGTTGTGTAATTGGGTTGACGCTGTCGGCAGTGCGGACCAGTGCTGTTATAAGGTGCTACTGAAGTGTCCGCACGTCAGTGAGCTGTTGGTAAACTTCTGCAATGGAGTTTCCAGAGTTGGGCCAGCATTGCTCCGAGAGCTCCTGCAAGAGGCTGGGTAAGTAAAGAGATCGCCTAATTACACTGAGCTATGAGAGTAGAGCATTGAGCAATTGTAGGTTCTGTGTGATTTGGTCAGTGTTTGATATTCCTTAGCCGTATGTAGTACCTGAAGGAAAGGGCTGTTTGTGGACTGTCTTAGTTGTCAAATAAGTGACTGTGTTTTCTTTCAGATTTTCTGCCTGTGAAATGTGACGCCTGCGGAAAAATTTACTGGTACGTTTGGAGCAGGACAACATTAGGCGCATACCAGCAGTGTTTGCTTTCCTAGGAGTCGAGTCTGAGCGGTTGTTGGTGCCATTCCATAGGCGCGATACGCTTGACGCCCTTTCTCTTTCTTCTTTTTTGTCAAACTTTGGCGAGCGCTCGGTTCTTTTTCTTGCTTGCTTTGCTTCATTCCACATGCTTCGTGCGAACTGTACCGTTACTTGTTGACAATGGCTTGATGAAATGCTGGCGTCGTTTTTTGAGCTTCCTTTCAAACGGCAGTAGAGTGTTTTTCTGCTAGGTGTGCCTCAGGAGCATGGCTGGAATGCACGCCAAACTCTGTTGCCACGAATGTGTTACAGGAGTAAACATTATTTGGGGGTAAATGTTGCAGTAAGGACCACTTCCAGTATCGACACCATGGCTGCACTGTCGGCATTAGCAAAGACGTCCAGGTGCCCGTGTGTCCTCTCTGCAATTGCCCTGTACCGAGTCGGCGAGGCGATCTACCTGATGTGGCTGTCAGCAGCCACATAGACCGTGAATGCCAGTCTGATCCAGCCCAAGCAAAACGCAAGGTATGCACACTGGATGCATTATGTTGCTACTGCTTGCCATGTACGAGGCTGGGTCCAGTACATGTTGCCTTGACTTGCAGTTTGCCAGCCATTATGTGCTACTCATACCTTGCTTGCAGGGTAATTTTGCATACACATGAGCACCGGCTTTTAAAGCTGAACGAATGGTCCCACAGTGTGGGAATTTCCCATGAGGTTGCATTTTGTGCGTAAGGATGCACTTACAACTGTGGATCAATATGCATGGACACTGCACACCAGAAAACCTTGCTTGCTTCTGTTACTAAATGTCGTAACTAAAGTTACCCAAAATCATCAAATGACCATAGGGGATGTACTTGTGCAGTGACACATGCAAGGCAATCCTGGCACTGTAATCTGTCCCGGAAATTGAAAAGAAAATAAGGAAAAATGGCATTCATATCAGCGTATTATCTTTGGCAAGTGGGGCTGGTTCATTCTTGATTGTTCTTTGTGATGCTGACCTGTAAGACGTCGCCTTTTTCTAATGCAGGCCTATGTCAATCGCTGCTCTGTAAAAGGCTGCAAGCAGAAAGAACTGATTCCAGTGAACTGCAGACATTGCAGCCTCAACCACTGCCTGAAGCATAGGTATCCAGATGACCACAACTGCACAGGAAAGGGCACCTCACCCTCAGGGTAAGTGGGCTGCATGCATTGGAAATTGTGTGCAGTTGCGTAGAGTGTGACAGGCGACTGGTGTTTCCGCTTGTGACTGTTTTTACTTGTCATGCTTATATGCTTGCAGGAAAATAGTTGCATTTGCAAGATTATGTGGTCTACATTGTATAATAATTAAGTTCAGCATTTCGCTTTCCTTTTGTCTTGCACCTGAAAACACAAATCCCTTTTTTATTTCAAATAGTTTTTAAAAAGCCTTCATGTTGTAACAAAGGCTCAGTGTATATTTTTTTTTTTTGTGCATGGCTGTATTCCTTCGTCTCCTTCAGCATAAATGAATGCTGTCTTATGTGTGGATTTGTTGAATTTCTTGCAACCAGTGTAATGTAATATTTCAAAAGTCAGACTTTGTCCGTGAAATCATCCTTTCCTGGTAGGTTTGTGGAGTGTCATTGTCTCGTTGCCTATCTTGGACTTGGCATTTCCTGCTTCCCAACTGTTGACGATCCATGATGATGAGAACATGAAACTGATTTTTGCACGTCATGGCTGGGACCCTTTATGTTCCGCGATTCTGCAGAAAATTGCAGATTTGAGCATTTTTCACTGAACTGTCTGTCTGCAGCCACATTTTCTTTTCTTGATGCTGTTGTCATTGTTCTGTGTTTACCTAAGGCCGCCGAGGATTTGTTCATGCATACTGACAGCTGTAACTTGTTTTTTAGTGACTCATTTAACGTATGTATCCGAGTGTCATCAAACGGTCAGTTGCATTGCATCTTTGTTTCAGTGTTGGCAGAACTTGTTGCTTGCTTTCTTCTTGGATACTGGCCTTCCGAAGAGCCTGTTGTGATTGCGTAAGGACAACTGGGCCTCCTCTGACCTGGACGTATTTTACCTTATTTAGCATTTGCCTAGCGTAAAAAGTGTTGCCACAAAAAAAAAATAATAATAAGTGCTTCTCTTAATCTCTGTGCCTCGCCAATTCCCAACAACTGTAGTCGTTCCTTTTCTGTGACTTTTGGTACTTCATGTTTGCATTGAAGAGATGTGGTGAAAGGGATGTGCTACCACAATATATTGCTTCTTGAGAATTATCGATATTACAGCAGTATTAGTTCAGCAACAGTGGCAAGCACCTCCTCCTTTATTGCAAGGGGGTGAGAATGTTATAACGGAAGGAAAGGGGAAAATGTGCTCTCACTCTTCCTCGCCCTGGAGCTATGTTTGCTGATTGGAAGGGCGATGTAGTTTTCCAGACTAGGATACCTCAGCATTCAGAGTGTCATGAAAACTACGCCATTTTGAATTGCAGGATCATTTAGCGATGGCACAGTATTGTTCCGAAATGCTACACCTTGGTCAAGGCCACAAGCTACCAGGCGTAGAGTACAGCTACCAGCCTAAAGTGTTAGTTAAGGTCCAAGTATGGAAGCTACATCTCTATGATTCTTGGAATTTCATGGCATTTCCCAACTGGACATTGGTTGTCATCAACCTAAACTTGGACTAATATGAAGGCACCCAAGGCATAGCTGCAATGGCAAGAGCTCAGTTTTCGCTAGGCATGGTGCTTTCATCCACAGCATGCATTGAGTGTTGGCAAAATATTATCAGTGCTGCATCAAGCTGTTTGCGAAGGAAGGACTGCACGGTGCGGATAGAAAAGATTACTGCCAAAGGCAGTGGTGTATAACTGCTTTTTTCTAGAAAGCTGGTTGGCATCGCCCACTAGTAGTCCCGCAGCTGGTCATGCTCGAATTTTCGACAGTGGTTTGCATGTTATGTTTTGTACTACATGCAATTTCAGTCTAAATGTCTGTTGCTTTAAAGGGTTTCTAGGCATTTCTTTTACTGTGGTAGTGCTTGTAGCTGTGGACACCTTGTGCCCGTAAAAGTAGCGTTGCCTTAAAGGTGCACTGAAGAGGAATCTGAACTCATCTTTTTGCCGCGGGAACTCAATCTGCACGTTCCGAGCATTCTTAGAAACTTCAATTTATTGCCCTGTGTGGCTGATTTTCCCAATTAAATCGAATTAACGTCCGGCTCCCGCCTTTATTTTTAATTCTCCCTCGTACGGTGGGTGGAGTCGACCAACGCGTGGAGTGCCTTTCAGCCAGTCTCGCGGCGGCTTGCCGCTCTGCCATCGGCGGAGTAATACGTAGTAGTCCGTAGAAGCAAATAGTCCGCGCGTATTTTTATTTCTGCAGGCTTATTTTGCGGCTATATTATCTGCGAATGAAACTATTTATTCACTGAAACCTAAAAAACAAAATAAAGCGAAAGCAAAGTCTCCACGGAGCTGGCTCCAAGGCACTCCACGCGTTGGTCGACTCCGCCCACCGTACGAGGGAGAATTAGAAAAAAAAGGCGGGAGCCGGACGTTATTTCGATTTAATTAGGAAAATCAGCCACACAGGGCAATAAATCGAAGTTTCTAAGAATGCTCAGAACGTGTAGATCGAGTTCCCGCGGCAAAAAGACGAGTTCAGATTCCTCTTCAGTGCACCTTTAAGTGAGGTAGTGTTTATTTTTCTCTGTCATATCAACCACTGTCATGCCTTCCTAAGAGAGCACAGTGATCACTATGCCCATGATTGATTTAGGAGTCTGCGTAGTCCGTGCAAAGCACTCCCATCTTGGCAGGGAACGTTTGTTTTCCGAGTCGCATTGACATTGCCACCAGCTTCGCGGGGTGGTGGCTCAATGCGAAGCTGGTCTTCAAAAAGGCTAGCATTTGTTAGCACCACCAGTGAGAATGCTGCCTTGCGCCTTGCAGTGCTGCCGCAATGGCAAGACTTCAGCAGAAAGCCTCCAGCGCCGCCCAGAGCCAGCGAGATAGTGTGGCTAACCTGCAGACTGAGGATGAAGCTTTGGCATGGGCTCTGCAGCAATCGCTGTATGAGGCTGATCTTAAGGAACGCAGGTGAGCGTCTTGCTGCCAGAGGCTGCTGTTGGCAAACTGTAAATATTAGAGTAAGAGGACTTTCTTGATGAAAGCTGCTTACAGCTGTGTCACTGCTTAGTTAAAGGTGCACTGAAGAGGAATCTGAGTTCGTCTTTTTGCCGCGGGAACTCCATCTACACGTTCCGAGCTTTCTCAGAAACTTTGGCTTATTGCCCCTGTGTGGCCGATTTCCCTTATTAAATCGAATTAACGTCTGGCTCCCGCCTTTTTTTTAAAATTCTGCCTCGTACGGTAGGTGGAGTCGACCAACGCGTGGAGTGCCTTGCAGCCAGCTCCGTGGAGGCTTTGTTTTCGCTTTATTTTGTTTTTTAGATTTCCGTGAATAAATAGTTTCGTTCGCAGATAATATAGCCGCAAAATAAGCCCGCAGAAATTAAAATCCGCGCGAACTATTTGCTTCTACGGACTACTACGTATTACTCCGACGATGGCAGAGCGACAAGCTGCCGCGGGACTGGCTGAAAGGCACTCCACGTGTTGGTCGACTCCGCCCACCGTACGAGGGAGAATTAGAAAAAAAAGGCGGGAGCCGGACGTTAATTCGATTTAATTGGGAAAATCAGCCACACAGGGCAATAAATCGAAGTTTCTAAGAATGCTCGGAACGTGCAGATTGAGTTCCCGCGGCAAAAAGACGAGTTCAGATTTCTCTTCAGTGCACCTTTAATGGTTTTATTTGGCATGCGTTCAAATAAAACCTTGTGTGTGTGCTTAATCTCCTCCAATGCTCCAATGCTCCATCTCAATAGTTCCTTGCTGCGTTGCCAAAGCTGTGAAGTGTTTAGAGGTGACGCTGTTGCACATCAGAATATAGTGCCATTAAAATAAAAAAATACTGCGGCACTTCAGTCTCCTTACGTGCTATGAATGTGAAAGCATTGTGCACTACTGCTGTTTCCACGGGTGCGTTTGTAGTTGATTATGTCTATGGTATTCTGAGAGTTTTGTAACTTAGTTCGTGTTGGCCACCAAACCGCACACCATTCAGAGCTCCGGGGGTTTAATGCCCATATATACAGAATTGGTCATTCTCTACTTAAAGCATATAGACGGCACATTGCTTAACCGCTGCGCCACTGCACTGGCAGGTGGCTGTTCCTCTCACAGCCACCCGTAGGGATTTTGCGACCCATACCGCTCTTCCCGAGCAACTTCTTTCGCTCCTCCGAACTTACCCGAGCTTACCTGATTCTCTGTGGCATGTACAGTCTTTGTCAAAAGCTTAGAGCCCAGGGGGTTTACTTCTAAGCTTTATATTGGGACTTCAGGAGCATTCGTGAAGTCCTACGTATTGCAGGACACAGTACCAGAAATCTTCTCACGTTCAGTAAATTTGGAGCGCTAGAGAGTCATTAAGATCGACACAGTGTGGCTCAAAAGAAAACCCCCTGGGCTCCAAACTTTTGACAAAGGCTGTACTTTTAGTACATGCCACATGCATGGCATGGCATGTACCTTCTGTACATGCCATGCATGAGGCGAGCAGTGCTTGCATATGAAATGTCTCTTCTTCTAAGCTTACAAGCGTTCCAGTCACACTCAGTCCTGTACCTGATGTGCATATGAGGCTTCACTGAGTTTGTAGGAAAGTGGAACAAGGCGTAGGCACCCGCTTCTAATTGGGTACTGTCGTATCTCATTTGCAGCAGTGACCAGCACACAAACAGGAGGAGGACATCGTCAAGGGTAAGCCTGCTGTGATTGAGCATAGCTAACTATTGACATGGGCGTTGAAGCAAATACAATGTTTACACCCATATGATGCTAGGGATGGGAGTTTGAGATCTCAAGAAAAAAAACATGCAGTTGTAATGCAATCACAAACTGTTCAGTTAAAATACAGCCAAGGGGTGTGAAAGAAAGAAAAAGAGAGACATGCAAAAATATGGAAGCAATGGATAAGTTGTTATATTCATAAGGCAACACTTCAAAAATGTGCAGGACGCCACTGAGCATAGCAGTCTCCAGTGCGCCACTGCACGCAGCCTCTCACGCAGCAGAAGTTACTGTCTGCTGCGTGTTTTATGCTGCCCAGTCCTTCACCCGGTTGCCCTTCTTTCCTTTCCCTACACCACTCTACCCTTTCTGAACGCGGCCACCATTGCAGCTGTGTTTCAGTGGAGCTGAAACACAAAAACAACTTGTGTTTTCAATGTAAATACTTGTTAAAAGATCCCCAGGTGGTCAAAATTATTCCAGAGCCCTCCACTACGACAACATTCTTGCACTCCTTCCTTCATTCGTTCCCTCCTCAAAATCTCTCTCATTGGTCTGCACTGCCTTCTTTCCACGTTCATCGTTCCATCGTGGCTTCTCCCAGCAGTTTGCGATGTCTGGTGTTAAAGGTTATTCTGGTTGTCTTGAAGACCAACAGAAAAAATAGTTTCATATAATATAATCCAGGGTGCATATTGAAACCCATGAGCTAAGGAATAAAAACTAGTCATACTCCTGTAAATATGGTAACGCTTGCCTTACTGTTTGATCAAGAGAGGAAAGTTGCATGTGTATTCAACTGGCACAATGAACAGTTAAACTGGAGCTCCAATTTATCGGTGGATGAAATGAGGGATGAATTTTCTTAGTTCACAGTGTTTTGGTGCTGGGACTTTGTTTCTTGCACTCTGTCTGAATTGAGACATTTGGCGCACTTTAGAAGCTTGGAACCACTTTTTCAAAGCACAAAACACCCATGAAGCCAGATGTTACTTCATAGCCATTACAATGGGGCATATTTTGTATATCTTGACAGTTCTGCCTGTTTGCATGCTTCAGTGTGTGGGTGGAAATGTGCAGAACTATAATTTCCGTGGCATTTTCATAACTTGAATAAATTGCATATCAACGTGTTCACTGTGTCATTGGTCACGTCGTGTAGTCATGCTTTGCAGCAACAAGTACTGAGCCGTACAATGAATCCGTGATACAGCTCTGATTTACCAAAGTGCCTGCAAAAAGTATACATGCCATGTCGCTGTTGCCATTTATTGGCAGTTCCAGGGAGTTGGCTTCGCCATGGCTCCATGTGCGTTGTAGCTGTACATTGGCACGACACACCCAAGAAAATTGAAGGTGGCCCACCAGTGGGCCATGCTGCACAGGGATTAGGGCTCCGAAAATCGCCGCTGCAGTGAACTGAAGATACCTATCTCAGTACACATTGCTGAAAGGAGTATTCATTTAAGCTCACACTTTTATGTTGCATGGAATTAGCGGATAAAATTTTTCCAAGGGGCACAAAAAATTTACTTGCATTATCAAAAGGAATTGTTATTCCATGCTAAGGAGAGAGTTAGTATGTGACACAAAACATAGTGGGTATCTATAGTGAAAGACTAACGCAAGCATCAGAATGATGATTTGTACGAGACATTGAAGGGACATTGCTGACAAATTGAAGTTTGCCTGTATCAATGGATTGTAAGCTTCTGATGACATAAGAGGCTGTACTGTGGAGCTTTAATAAGCTAGAAGAGACCAAAAGGCCAAGAGATTTTAGGAAGCGGATCCCTCAAGAGTAGGGGACACTACCATTCACTTTCAAACAGTGGTCATGAGTCATTGGTCTTGATGTCACAATTTTAAGTCATGGTGGGGAAAAACATAAAACGTTATTAAATCCAATTTTCACTGCAACAAATGTCTTTTGCTGCTAAATGAACATCCACAGGGCTGGAAAGATATTTTTTTACCAAGAAAAAAAAATGGAATGGAGTTATCCTCGGTGACTGCTGACGTGCTTGCATGTGTGCTTCTGTTTTGCAGCAACGGTCCGACAAGAGCTGCTTTGTCTCCTAATCGACGTGCCTCCCGGCAGAAAGCATAGCCACCACTCCGTACACCGTCCAGTGGCTGTAATTGCGTGCACTGGGCAAGCTTTGAAAATTGTGTGCCTTTGGCGGCTGCTTTTAGTCTTCACTCTGGTTGCTGGACACACCCATGCACTGCGAGCCACAGTTCTTTTTAAAAGTCTTTATTATTGAAATAAAAAACTGAATGTATCTTCTCTGAGTGTCACACTTTTTTTTTCTGCGTCCCAGCTCCTCTTTTTGTTATTGTACACGTGGGATTGACATGAGCAATTTCCTGTCAACAATATTAAAAAATGTGCTGGTGTCATGGTCCTTGCACCTAGAAATGCAAGCGGCCTGGGCTTATTTCGTTCACTTATCATGCACATGACAGCTCTCAACAAAGATATAACTACACAGGAGAAAAATACATCTCATTACAACAGCAACATCTGTCTCTGAAACTGTGAGACACCTTGGCTCAGTCTCTAAATGCGGAGTGCATGCGACACCGCTGTGACATTCCAGTATGCTTGGTAGTAACGCTTATTGCTACAGTCTTATCCCAAATGAGAAAGCACTCTCAATGCTTAGAGATTTTTCTTTTTTTGCATCTTGAGATTCTCTGATGATGCTGATGTACCGTTGGCCCAACACCAAGATTTTTTTAAAATGTGTGCATCGGCCCACGTCTTAAAATTGCACATGTTGAAAATTAGGCAGCCACACACACACAAAAAAAATTAAAAAGTGTATACACGTGAAAAGGGTATTTCGTTTGTTACAAAAAAATGCCGTTTAAATGCACCATTAACATGATTTCTTGAAGACGAGCCAGCTGCACTATGGTAACAAGCATTTCTACAAATTCTGGCACAAACTTGGGAGTTTAACAACAACTCTACGGGAAGAGATTTGATAAAATCACTTGTTTCGTACAAGCACTCTTTACAGATAAAGAAAGGAAACTATCTTGGTTCTCGTCAACCATGGTGGACACGAGATGAACAAGAGAGCACCCGAAATGATGCTAGCCTGGTAGCCTCATTTTCTGCACTTGGACTAGGCGCCAACTTGCTCTAAGCTGCACGGCTGCTACGTTTAGCTGTATGCTACAAGCAGCTATAGCTGCCATCACAAGGAATCCTCACCATCTTATCTATTTTGGGCTTTCAAAAGGGGGGCGGGGAGGGGCTGCACACTTTTTGTGTGAAAGCTGGCTCAACTGTTGTGCTGTTAATGAAAACCAGCTTCTGTCAACCTGAGAACAGTATTTCTGCCACTTTAGGAATGCAGTTGGTAAACGGTCCATGTTAAGAACAGAGTACAATCAGCTACTTTGAGCAGTTTCATCTTTAGCACAACACCACTTGAATCACCTGGGTGAACACAGTAACTAACAAAGTACTTTGAACGAATGGTTAAAAGGTTGCCAACCTGCTGAACCTCTGATTGAACACTTATAAGAGGAATACTTGTTTCTTGCAGGACGGTTCTTCTGTACATTTGATTTGTTGCAGGTGAAATTTTCTGGGACCATAAGCTGCTTAAAGGCAGATACTTGGGATGCTTTGCTTTCCATCTTTTGCCCACTGTGGTTGGGAGCACGACAGAAAAGGTTGACTCGTCTGTTTTAAATGTGTGCAGCACTCGAACATATATGAACGAATGTGTGTCAGCTGACACATCTTCCAAGGCAACTCTGTGATTTCGTGTAGAATAAAAAAAAAGAAAAGGCCTTGACATTTAATCTTTAATATACAAATTAAAAGCTTGAGTATCATTTGTGGTTCCCCTTTGTAATCTGTCTTGTAGTCCTGCGCTGTGTCCTACAAGTTAGCCGGGCAGCACATGCAATGGACAGGAGCAGAACTTGGCAAATGAGTGATGTGCCGCTGGACTGGCAAACAATCGGCCTGCCCCTGCTTGGGAGACCAAGCACCATCGCACCACTCCGCTAAACTACAGCAGGTGATGGCTTCAGCTAGCTGGACTGGCCAGCGACTTGCAGGGTCCCTGCAGAAACTGCACTTCTGTGCTCCAAGTAGTGGAACGCCTTACTGGTTTTACGCTAACCAAAACAGCGGTCTACTTCCATTTTATAGTGTGCTGTATGCCCTGAACAACTCTTGATAATACTATGGAGCAAGGTATACAGTTCAGATATTGCACTTGCATCTGGCTTAATGCCTTGTGAATGTGATGCACCTTGCATCTAATGTGCTCCCTCCTTCAGCTGGTCTCTCCTCTTCAGACATTTTTAATGCGCTGGCTCCCCTTCTACTCTCCTGGAGCTAAAAATATTAAGTTCTCGTGCTGCAAACCTTAGCTGCCAAACCGAGAAGCAAAACCATCAACAGCTCTAGCAGCAAGACGAATGGGAAAAAGTTCAGTGAACCTAGCCAGAGGCATGAAACACAATAACAGTGAATGCATCCTCTGCCATTTAAACCCAAAAAACGATGCTATTTGCCTCTTTTTGCCTGGGCGTAAGCTGGCCCAGCTAGCGTCGGAACAAAGCAGCCAGTGCGATCTGGTGGTGTTGATACAAATGTCAAGCTGCAGCTAGTGGCTGCCTCAGTTTTGTTGCCTTTTCAGCACGCTTACCACTGTATACCTTGCTCCACTGACAGCCTGCTGTAGTATAAAATGCGACCAAGGCTGCTGATGAAAAGAACCTCGGAGGTGGGCACACACCACACGCGATCTGTCCCTGCATGTGCTCCCCCATGGTGCCCCCCACGGTGCACAACTCCCTTTCCCGACCATTGTGACCCATACGCAACTTGTTCGCATGGCACCCACTTGCTCTCAAGTGTGGCGCATACTGGATGGAGGCACGCACTGCTGACTGCCCAAGCCAAGCCTGCTAGCGGCAGGAGACCAAAATGAGCTGATTGAGGGATACTTTGGTCCCTGTGGGCCCTGTGCAAAAAGCTCAAGCGGGCTGTGGTAGCACCACTGTCGCAACATCCTTTCGCCACAAAAGTGAGCCTCGAAAGGCAGCGCTGAGCAATGCAGATTCTTTCCAGCTCGTTCTACAGCTACCGTAAATGCAGTTACGAGAGAGCGCCCCGTCACACAAAAATGGCTCGTGACAACCCCGTCGCACATGAGGCAAGGCAACAACGAGCACGTGTTAGGAGCTGTCCAGTGAGCGAAGAGTCCGCATAAGTGCCGTCAGTGTCGAGGCCAGATCTGTCGCCTGGTGCATGAGTGAGCCCACAGTGGCCCCTTCCACGGCCCCTGTGGCCCGTGCGTATGCCACGGCCACCGCCTTGACCTGTTCCACCAGGGCGGCCCACGCAGGGCCGGAGAGGGCGAGCTGCTCTGCAGCCGCGCACATGCTTTCGAGCAGCGACATACACGCGGCCAGCTGCGCGGTCACGTGCTCAGAGTTCTCGCTTGCACTGCGCACAAACACCTTGGAAGCAGTCACAAACTGGCGTGACTTGGCCAATAGGGCTTCCCTGGCCTGCCTGTCGCTAGCCGAGGCAGTGGCCGCATCGCCACCTCGCGCACTGCCAGCCTTGAGGGCATTCTCCAGTCGAAGCACCATGCCGCACACCTCCTCCCGAGCGTGCGCAAAGGGCGAGTTGGCCGCAGGCTGGTTTGGGCTGGCTGCACCGTCCGCACCCTGGCACCTGTGGCAGGCTGCACCGGCCAAGCCAAGTGCCGAGCAGGTACAGCCATTGATGCCATTTGGAAGGCCCGCTTCTCCATGGAGCGAGCTACTGCGCTGGTGATGACGTGCTGGTAAGCCACCACTCAAGTGGCGGCCACCAGCCCGGCCAACGGAGCCCAGACGCAGGGACCCTGCTCTGCGTGCCGACAGCGGGCTAGAGGAGTGGGGGCTCGCAGATCCGGAGCGAACGAGGCTGGCCTGGTCTAGGCCACCTGGCTGCTTCAGCTGGTCCTGGAAAAGCCACAACAGACGTGTGCCTGTTTGCTCAGAGCTCTTATCGAAAGGAAATTAGCACAACTATTTTCATATCTGTGCGAGCAGCACAAAGGCTGGCATAGAAAACAGCCTATCGGGATAAGCTTGCCCACTGCAAAGCACACCACTACCACATGCAGCCAGCACACGCAAGCAGCATGAAAAGTAGCAGCATGAACTAAGCTAGAAAGCATGGGAAAGCCCATACAGCCAAACTGGTGCTAACTAAGAGCAGTGTGTTAGAACTAAAAACTTTCAGTCTGACACTGTCTTGATTGCTGTTATGGCATAATAAAGTTCAGAAATCACAGCTGCAGCGCAGCTGCCAACTTGCAATGACCAGCAGCAGCAGTAAGCGTTAACACTTGTGGTGACGAACAGGTTATTTTGTCTGCCTACTTAGTCTTAGATTATCTACACAACGACCGGCTCAAATTACAGACGTGTTGCCCACCTGCAGAAGGGTCAAACCAGGAGGCAGTGGAGGCTTCCCTGTCGCACCTTTCCTAGCCAGGCCTGGGCTGAGGGGACCCTGGAGATTCGTCCACGAATGTGACCGTGCCACTTGCCGCTGAGCCAGCGAACTTCCCGGTACCTGGATGTTGTCGCAGCTCCCTGTGCGATCTCGCTTGGGTGCCGCCCCGACTGTTGCCGGTTCAGTGCCACCAGCCCTGCGCATCCTTGGTGGCACACGTGGCTTGCCAAAGGCCATGTCCTCGTATTCGTGAAGCCCATTCTGGAGAAGCTGCGGGTCCGAGTGTGTTTCCTGCAGCCCTCGCGAGAGTTCACAGTTCTCATAGGTGTGGCTGTCAGAACCGCGCCGCTCCCGCACCGTGGGACTTGGAGGGTTGGCGCACTCCAGCAGACTGCCATACGACAGCACCTTGAGGCTCTCAAATGCAGGTGGCTCCACGACAGGACTGTTGGTGGCACCGGTGCCGCCAATGATGCGGCGCATGTCTTCGGAGGCACGCTCAAAGCGGGCCAGCACTTCATTCTGCTCCTCATCACAGCTGGGAGGTGGCGGTGGAATAATGTAGGAGGCAATGTCATCATCACCGTCCGGCAACAGTATTGGGGTCACCTCATCCGATAGCGTCGGGGGCGGGGGCACAGTCACACTTGCGATGAAGCTCTCCAGATCTTGGCAGCCCAGCTGCTGAAAGATCGCATCACAGCCAGCCTCACTGCCCGAGGCACGCATCTCGGTCAGCACGTCACAGAGGTCGTCCAATTCAGCCACCACCCGGGCTGAATCAACCTGATCTGTGTCGGCAGCCTGCACAGTGCAATCTGGAGGGGAAAACAGGTAGTATAAATAAACTGCATACTGCAAAGACCCATCAGGCAAGCTGGCACTGGCTACTTTTGTCAGTGCCCACTAGATTATTTCTTGTTCACCTAGCATCGGGACAGCAAATGGTACCTCCTAGTCCCTTTGTATGTGCACACATAAAAGGAAACTGGTACGCACACATGTCCACGTGCACGTATATTATCGTGAGCAAAATAAAAAGACCCCTGCCATCACGTGCCGACCAATGCCAAACTGCCTGCGGCTGTCACCTGATGAAGCACTCCTGTTATCGAGACCGGCACGGCGCGCTCACTTTGTCGTTCTGCTCAAGATCGGCATGTGCCAGTGCGCTGGTCTCAACACCAGGGATGCTTCGTCAGGCATCCCTGGCATGCGCTGCCAGGGGTCTCTATTTTTCTAACAATAGTACATTTATATTCCTGTACCAAAAAGATAAAACACGGCAGCGCACCAGCTAAGTCGCATGCAATGTCTACCCTTCCCGTTAAAGGTATGCACCTCAACTGAAGCCCAGAGACTTTCTTTTCCCTTCTACAAAGTTGTCACATTTAAGAGAATGATTTAGGCACTGCTCATTAGGCACTTACTAGTGAAACTTTCTTCAATATGCTCTGTACTAAGTGTGCTTTATGCAATGAAACATTACTCTTCCTCAAGGTGCAACCTTCCTCTTTGACGAGTTGCCCAGTTATGCTTCAGCCAGTGGCACACCATCCGACCACAGTGCGATCTGTGTCCAGTCAGTGCAGGCTTTCCCCATTTCTGAGCTGCTTCAACCCAACAGCATGCAGCCATCTGTATCTTGCCATGGACTCTGAATTAGAGAGCGAGCTATGCCTCCGGCATAGCCCGTATTGTCCGAGGGCATTATTATAAAGGAGGCATGTCATGTTATACAACAAAACCATATTCTTGCAGCACACCACATACACTAACGAAAGTAAGTTTAATTCCGAGATGGTTGCCACAAAAACGAGTCTTTACAGAGGCCGACTAGGTAGCATGCGAAATGAGCGATACCCTGCATTCTCAGAAATCGTCTGGCTGCTTTTCTATTTCAGTAGTACTCATCAAAATGGTGTTGCCCGTGAAAGCAATAAGCCAATTATGGCCTGTGAAGAATTCATCAGACCAGTTGCAGTCACCAAAATTCTCGAAAGGTGTCACTACAGTCTTTCACTTTAAAGCAGGGGTTCTCGAACAGGGTTCTGTGGAACCCAGAGGTTCCGCAGGCTGCTTTTGTGGGTTCCACGAGCATCCGCACTGGCCTTTGCCCCCTTTCTGGAACACTTCTTGTGGGCGCGTGCGGGCCAGACACAGTACATGGTTTGCTAAAACTCATTCCTGTGCATCAGCTCTTCACAGCTCGGTCCTCATGAGAGTGCTGGCGGGGGTGGTTCACCCGGCAAACTTGACAGTGTGCCAAAACACTGCTGAGCCCAGTAGTGCCAGCGTCCGTAAGTTTAAAATGTTGGCAAGACAGTGTAGAACGGGCACAGCACACAAGGCGATGTGTGTTGGAGTACATGCACATGTGAGCGTGGTGACTGAAGGCGTGGGCCGCACCTCCAAGATAGCAGAGTCAAGCAAAGACAAAAAAAAAAGCATGTGCGTCTCATGGTGCGCTTTTCTAGACGACTCAATGGTGTCGGAGGCGCTGGGCAAAGTTGTGCCACTGGTCAGCCCATTCACACCAAAAACGACGAATCCGCCAAATCAGAAAAAAAAAATGCTGATGCTGTGCTGGCGCTGGAGGGGGGAGCAGTACGTCATCAAAGAGAGCCAGGCAAGCCATCACATGATACTTTGTGCAGCCCAGCTGTCCAACACATGAATGCAGCGGAACGTTTGTTATGTGACTAGCTTTTGACATTCTTGTCTCAGAGTTATGAGCAATTAATGAAAACTATTTGCTAAAAGCACGAAAATGAATAAATGACCACAAAGCAAATGAAACGGTTAAAAAAAGCACAAAGGGACCATGTGACACATGTGATGACCGATTGTGACAGGTAAGCTCCCTCGCACATATTGAAGGCTATCGGGGTCCCTTGAGGCAAAAAAAAAAGTTTGAGAACCTCTGCTTTAAAGTAATTTTTCGGTGGTCTGTCCTAACACTGTGCATGGTAAGAATGAGATATTTGCAATCTTTAGACCACTATATAGTGTTCCTTTAAAGTAGGTTGAGTAAAGTTGTCTGGACCAAATGGTATGTTGCCAAAGAATGAAGGTACTAATAGTGACCAAATCATAACCAATGAGCATGCACAAGGCACAGCTCCTGCCTTGCTGTCAGTGCTGACACACTGCTTACAGCTGACAGCACTTGAATGCAGCTGTGCTGCAAGAGAAAAGGCAATGAGACTCACTTGTCACAGCACCATGCCCATAAAGTCCACGGTCCGAAAAAGGTGTCGGAGGCACGTCCAGCGTGCCTGGAACGTCGCCCATGGCATCTGCATCGGGCGTCATTGGTGGTGGGATCATGGTCAGATCAATAATGTCCGGGTCCAAGTACAATGTTCCCTCATCAAACGGAAGCTGGATGTCTGGGTTCGACTGCAGCTGCTTGAGCAGCTCGAGGAGGTCCCGGTCACCGGAGGCTAT
Organism: Amblyomma mixtum; assembly: GCF_055824585.1. NCBI lineage: Eukaryota > Metazoa > Arthropoda > Arachnida > Ixodida > Ixodidae > Amblyomma > Amblyomma mixtum. The sequence continues at coordinate 256,843,134 of NC_143012.1, read as the reverse complement.
TCCTGGAAGCATGTCTGGGCTGTGCAGGCCAAAACTGGAGCCACTGCGCCCACGCTTGGCCACTGTAGATGGTTCAGCAGCAGCAGCGGCGGTCAGTCGCGTGCTTCGGTGGAGCGGGCTCTGAGTCGGAGTGCTGAAGCTGTCAGTGTCCGACTCGCTCGCAGCTTCGTCTGGAGCCATGGCTGCAACTTCGTTGAGTGCCTCCGACACATCATCCAGTTGTGTCAGCAGTAGCAGCGAGTCAGCTGCCCGGATAGTGGGAGCACCCGCCTCGCGTTCATCGCTGCTGGTGGACTCGCTAGCCGGAAGCGGCGGTCGACTCACTGCCCGGCTGCCATCAGACAGGTAGTTCTCGGCATCTGCTACCATCCGCCGCATTTCTGACACCCGCCGAAGCACCTCTTCATTCTTCACCTGCGGTGAACGTAATGTAGCACAGAATGCAAGCTGTTTCAAATCACATACAAACAAACAAAAACCAAACTCTGCTTTTCCTTTTTAGCACTAGAAGATAATGAGTTTGATGCATACTTTGGAACCTGCCTTCAGGTACCCAGAAATATAGAGGGTCACTAAGACGCTGCAAATGAAATCACTCAGTACAAAATTATTCAGCTTACGAACACAATCTCAACAAAGAAACAACATGTGCGAGAGCTCACTATTGTAGACACAATGTCCTCCATGTGCTTGCATGAAAGCGAACACTTGTTAGTGATGTGCTGACTTAATGCAGTAATGTTGGTACACATACTATACAAAAGTGCCCTATACTGCTAAAAGATTTTTCGGCTGAAGTTTATAAAACAATACCGAAGGGTTCTGCTTTTTCATCTTAATCCATCATTCTCATTTCTTTACTGCTGCCTGGAACATGCTGTTTCTGTTTTTCTATGCAGAACTGGTTATTCGTGCATGTTCCTCGAGTCTGTTTGCAAAGTAATTTCACAGTGGTAGGGAACGCTGCACTTACAATACACATTGGCAATTCAGTTCAGGTAAATGGGCTTTTCTCCCTATAAATACTGCCTCACTTGCAGTGTGTGACAGAGTGGAAGCTTCTCTCTCAGACTGCAAAGCACAAATGCTTTGCTTTTCGAGTATCTATCTGTGTAATATAAAATACTGCTTTTTCTTCTGAAATCAAGGCATATTTGAATCAGCAGTGCCTAAACTGAAAACAATTTCAAAACACTTTGGGCACAGCTGGAGTGTGCCGGTAGCAAACTTGAATACGACAAGTTAAGCCCAATGCCATAAACGCACAATCTGTGGAGATATGCACTGTCTCGAGGGCAGCCTGTGCTGTTGCCTTTTGACTCTTACAAAACCCCGTCCTCTAACAGAGGCGTGGTACACATCTGGGTGTGATATGCGGGGTCCATGTGCAAGTGGCAATATGCAGTATATATTGCGCGTTATGACCTTTGTAGAATTTTTTTCGGACGTGTTCAGAACATAATCGCGCAATTTATGCACCCCTTATTTGAAGCCTTATTTTAAAGAGAAAAAAAAAAGGCCAAAATTACATGAGTAAATACGATAATCTCTTGATAACCTCAGTGCCAGATGCACACCAAGACATGGCCGACGTGTTACTGCATTTTTTTTGTGATATGAGCGAGCAAGTAATCCTGTAGTTGCCAAGCCTGCCAAATTATGATCACTCATAGCTATTTTTTTTACACGAGACAGTTGGCAACCTACTGGCCCACAAAACTGTGTTCTTTGCTTGCCCCTCATCTGTGTGCTGCTACAAATGGTGATAGTTCACTATTGCTTTGCGTGCCACAAAAATGTCACCAGACTTCCCCTTTTACAACGTTTTGTTTGCTCCAAGCAGGCCTGTACTCACTTCAAGTACGACGGGCTCATCCTCCTCCTCGTCGTCGTCGTCATCATCCATGATGTCAAACTTGACTGACCGTTCTTCCGAGTCGTCATCTGCCGTGGAAGAAGCAGAGTCTGATGCCTGCTGGTGGCCATTGGATGAGAGCAGCAGAGAGCGCTGCTCCATCTTGCTGGCCCCAAGCACGGGCGACCGCAGGACACGGCTCGGGCTCAGTGGCTGCAGGGGGCTGGTCTCGTTCATGTTGTGGTCCACCGAATTGGACAGGGCCACCAGGGAGCACTGTTCCCGAGAGCTGCTTCGCGACATGCCACGGTCAGGGAGCTGCAAGAGGGCCAGCTCTCAGCAGGGCGCACCATCTCTTCGGGTGGCAATGTCTGAACCGTTAACCACAGCAAGACTAACGCCCGGCCCAAGTGATCCTCAATGGTAATGGCCAGAAGTGTGACACCCGTCTAAGAGTGAGAAGCAAGCATAGTTTTACAGCGCTGCAGCCAGAATGCAAACACAGAAAAAAAAGAAGCCTCTAGAAACAAGCTGATGCTGCCAGCTAATCGATGACCTACTGACCAGAGAGTCATCTTCAAGTAACAGTGCAAAAAACAGACGGGACACAGAGAACAAGAACACACAACAGCACTCATTGTGTGTTTCTGTTCTATGTGTCCCGTCTGTGTTTTTTGCGCTGTTACTTGAAGATGAATAACCAACAAGCCCAAGCTGCTGTTCTGGTGTTGTGACCAGAGAGTGTTTAACTTAAGGGCTGTGGCTGGGGTTCTGTTGATGTGAAACAACAACAGTCATAAGGGCTTGCTCCAGTTAGAACAGTAGGTTGCAAACAAGGTTCTGTCTAGATAGGACAGCCACCTTGATACAGTTCCATCAAGCTGAAGCATTAAGGGAGGATGTGGCTCTGAAATCACAAGGCACACAAGGCGTGAGAAATCGCAAGGCGTGAGAGATCACAAGGCACAGTCAGTGAAATGAGCACGGTGAGAAAATGAGAGTGGACACAAGATATAAGACACTGACACAACCTGCGCTGTTGCAGTCTTTTCTTGTACAGAGTGATTTTGAGCTTCAAGCAACTGGCCAACTACAAAATGAAAACACCTCTACCTAGCTGTTCACTTTCAGATTCTCCTTGCTGTTGCTGCCCATTTTCACTGCAACTACTTTCATGCTCACTGCCACATGAATCTAATGAAATCTAACCAAACACCCCCAAAAAGTAACGCGTTCTTTTGCATTCCAGCCAGCCTTCATTGTCTGCAACACCTGGCTCACCCAGCGTGCTCGCCATGATTTGGGATTTCCCCAGCGTGCTGACGGGGGATGCAGTTGATCGAGAACATCATGAAATATTGTATCAAATGCCCCATTCACACCTCTGCTGCTGCAAACAGAATGTACACTGGGTTGGTCAAGAGAGAAGGTGGCCAACTCTTGCACCCCTATTTTATCACAGAAACCCTTTCGTCCACAACTTTATCCGGTAGAACAACAAGCTTTCCCAAAACAGCCAATTCTCTAACACATATTTGATCTCATGACCAATATCACCAACTCAGCCAACCTACCATGAGCTTCATTACAAAGTTTTGAGAAAATAAACTAACTCCAACACCAGCTTTCTCCTATTACATGATACTTGCGGGGACACGCACGAATCCTCCGCTCCATAGTAAGGGTTATGTGTCGTTATCATGCAGTGTTATGTGCATGCTGTCTGGGAGGGTTGCTGAGGAGGGGCACACATGCCACCCCCTCCACTCTTCATGCTTCTGTGGAGTCCTTCCCCATTGCCCTCCTCGAAACTGGAGAACCGCTCAGGACGAGCCTGTTTCTCTCGAGGTTCTCTGGTCTTTAGTCAAGAGCCGTGCATAAGCACAGGCCAGATATTTGCCAATGAGGCCACTGCCATCACCGAATCACCCGGCCACCGTGCATGACTGATCACCAGGGGCCATGAGCAGAGAGCCATACGAGGTGAGCTGAATGCCTCTCTCCCTTTCATGTGCACTCCCGATTTCTTGTGCTTTTTCACCCCTTATGAGCGTCCAACGCTCCCTTATAGGGTGCCTGTTTGTTGTGCTACCATGTAACCTCCTTGAGAGCAATACACACTCCTTCGAATAGCAGACTCATATTTGTCCCTTCTGGCGTGAACCCGCCATAGTGCTGTCTGATTGTACCATGGGTTGGAGGCAGCTCACCTCCAGTCGCCAGGTGCATGGAAGTAGTTAAAACCGAAACTAACCAAACACTAGCCATGCCTCACCAGGCACAGTGCCACCGCCCAGCCCAGAAGCTTACCTCGCAGGGAACATAGGCTGGTGGTGGCAGGGCCAGGTCCACACTCTTCACAGTGGGGCCATTTGGGGCCTCCTCACTGGGGGCATAGCTCCACGGGGTGGGGCAAACAATGTGAGTGCCATGGAAGCACGGAGCTGGAACACAAGAGGACAAAGGTTGCTCGCTTTCCACACACTAGTCTGGCTCCACCATTTTGGCAGACCAGTTGATGCATGCTTGATGGGTGGCAACAGCTTTACCCAAACAATTTTATTTGAAAAGTTGCTCGCTTTTATGCACAAACTGCCGTTAATAATAAAAAGAAAACAAAGAAACACAGCGTAAAATAACCGATAGCAGATAACCTTTTCCCTGTGTGTTTCTTGTGTTTTTTTTTTTTTATACTGTCACTAGGTGGTGACAATGCTGTGGAGAGTGGACAAGGAGAGGCAGTGAAACGAATTCTTCATCGGGCTGACTTGTGCCCACAAATAGCTGAACAACTTCCAGCCCTGGAGACAGTCCAGTATTCCAGAGAATAAAAATTTAATTGAACTGAACCCAAATAGTACGTTTCAGAATCCATAAAGCACTAGCAGATTTGGTCCTTAGTAAAACTGGCGGTGGAAGATGCTGTTGAACTCCTATAGGCTTATTCTGAAGCACCCTGGTGCTACTACTGCTTTTCTCTTGCATCATGCCCCTTGATAAGGCAGTGCACCATGGCCCATTACCGACTAAAGGAGCAACGGAGGGACGCAAGCTGAGCCAGGGTGACTCACCAGTCTCCACTTTCCAGGGATCTTCTGTCTCCCAATGTATGGGCAGGTCCCGTGAGGCCAGCAGTTTGTGGTAACCCTTGAGGATGAACACCAGCTCAGCCGTCTCGTGGTCATCGAGTTCAAACTTGAGATTCTGAGCAACAGAAACAGGAAACATCTGACAATGACAGAGCAGTGCACTGCAAAAGAAAAGATGCAGGCAACTTTGGCACAGCCAGTCTACCTGAAAGTCAACAATAAAGCCATTTTCAACCGAATCAGTACAAGATGCAAGTAGCTTCACATGCTAGTGAACTGTAGCCTCACGGCACATATCCAGGTGTGAACACAGTGAACTGCTGCAACAGTAATCTCTCACCTATGCATGCAAGATGCCTCTGGCAAGTGCAAAAACATACCTCAGCTTCATTTTTTGGGTTCCCCATTTAGTGAGCACGGCTTTCACATGGAAGCCAAAATGAAATCCTTTAGAATTTAGCAACAACATTCCTGTTCCAACATGTCAGCATTCCTGTTTTGATCCGGATTTACTACCCAACCAAACGAGATGCCATCAAACCTTAGATTTCATACCTAAGCGCCTAACAACTTGTGCCTCTTGAAACCTCGGCATGGAAATGCATACATTTGCACCACACTCTCAAGGGTAAGGCACAGTAAACACCAAAATGTATACTATAGACAGCATGTACGACCCCACTACACTGCTCAGTGTGTCAGGTGACATGGATTCAACAGGCTCCCACATTAAATACTGATGGTAGCAATCTTCAGAGCCCACTGGTAGATGCACGACTTGTCTGGTTGCCATGTGACATTATTGCCCCCATTTTGATGATGGAAATGAAGCAAACGCCACATGCGACCAGATCAAATACACCAGGAGTTTGTCATCCTGCAAGTAGCTTCAAGGGTCATGAGATTGATATGCAGCTTGTTGCATGGGACATGAACAGTGTCCCATGCAACAATGAACAAGGCAACAAGGACTCCCTTCAAATTTCACTGTTTCAATTCTCATTAGTTATCCCTCAATCTTCAGGGATACCAACAATTTGACAAGAAATATGACACTCGTAGTAAGGTAACTGCAACCTTTCTGGAAAGCCCTAGAAGGTCTCGGATGCTGTGGGCAATAAACATCTCTTTCTAACGCGGAAGAAGGTTGGCTATATTGTTTACCGTAATGCACAACTGACGCAGTTTTTCCAAATAAACATGCAGCATCTTAAGCAAACAGCAGGACAGCAGAAGCACGGACCTCTTTATCCGGGTCCTTGATATTGATCTCAACATTGCAGGCCAGGTCATCGTCCCTCGTCACTGTCACAGAGGACACCTCTTCTATCTGGGCCAATGTGACAGGTTGCTGCAATGGAGAGAGGCACCAGAAAAATGTGAAGCCAACTGCGCACAGCCTGTACGCTTGAAATTCGAAGAGAAGGGGTCCCCGCACTCACAATGGGCACTGTACCCCGTGCATTGTTGATCTGGCTGATTCCAAACTTTGGGCTGATCATTATTCCGGTCTCAGTGTTCGAGTCCTGCACAGCACAAGAGGGACAGCAATCAGTCACGTAGCACAGCAAACGAGAGCTCCAACCACTGGTACATCAGTGCTTCCAAGCATATATGGATAACTTTACAGTCACATGCACCTTAGATAGACTCGGCAACATATTTTTCCCTTTAAATTAATGCAGCCCAAAAAGTTTTTCATGTGTTGCCGAGACAATTTAAAACAAACAATTTTGGAAATCGGCACAAGCAAGCGAAAGTTATTGCGTAAAAAAATTTAAGATGCAAGCGCATTAAAATACCATAACAACTGTATGTCAAAAAAGGGCCTTATGAGCCACCAGTGCAGCCCACAGTCCATGCCACAGCACTGGTCTTTCACATCACTGGTCCCTGTTACTATGATATAATATAAAACACTTGTTTGTTCCAAATGCGATAACCTGCCCCCATTTGGAGCTCACTCCACGCCACTCTTTGTATGGCTGTGGAGTTAGTTCAGAATACCGCAGTCTATTTTATCCTTTCTAAATACAACCGGACCGCGAGTGTTACATCAATGGCATCAAACCTTTCACTGCCTAATATAACGCTACACAGAAAAATCTTTTTACCTTTTCTCACATAAGTTTTATCATCATCAAACATTGCACAGTCATTTCATTACAACATCCATTTATCGTTATTTTTGTGCCTACCATAAGTACAAGGGTGAATTCAATCCCCAACACACAAACTCCCTTTTCCATTCTTCTATCCCTTGCAAGTCGAATGAGCCGAACCACCTTCCCACAGCCATAGCTTGTACACCTAGCTAAGCAGTTTGCCGGCAGTCATCGAAGAAGTTGCTTTCAAGCGACGTTGCGAGTCATGTATAGTGCTTTAGCCTATCTGGTGCCTTATGCTGTACAGTTTAGTCTCATCTTCTTGCAATTTTGCCTGCCGTCTTTGTGTGTTCTGTTTCATTTTGCCTTTTTCAGCTTGCATAGTTTTTACGAGCCATTTCTTACTTGTTTTGCACCCCACCCCCCTCAACCCCTCAGGGGGACCACCATTTGCATAAAATTTGGGACACCCGTTTGACACAGAATGTTCGAAGTGGTATCAAATGACTTTGTATGTTCCTGAGGACAAAATTACTAATTGAGATGAAGTCCAAAATATGTTTGGGACTCACAATGACAACTTTTCCGCCCCAAAACCGCACATTCCGAAAACCTTCCGATGGCGAACCGCTTGTCCCACGGAGTTCCCCGGATGACGATTCATTGTGTTATGATGCACGTTTATAAAATTTATTAACCAATATAACAAGGAAACACACCGGATACAACGAAGGTGGCTGTAAATTGCAACAGTAGTGAAAAATGCATGAGGCAGATGGTGCTGCTTGTGTCTTAGAAGGAATGTTTCTGGAAAGGAAACATCCGTGGATTTTTGGATTTGGTCTCCTTCACATTTGCTGAGCATGCCGTAAACACTTGAAGCTCCTAAAGCCCCTGAGGCAGTGCTGGCGAAGAATTTTTCGTTATTATTATTATTTTTCTGTCGAGTATAAAAGAAGCCACCTTCTCGCCATTTCCCAGCTCACTTCCCACTGCTTTCTCTGCAAGCAGTTCTGCACTCAACAAGTACAGCTGCTCTCCAGAATCGTACCGCCATCTGTTGCATCCAGCGGTAACTATGAAGCTGTTCAAAGTGCTAAGCTCATCACAAACCCTGTAAACAGCTCCAGGGTATATACCTGACCAGGCAGGTTCGTCAAAAGCACCCCCCCAACCCCATACAAAGTCCATGGCCAAAAATGGACTGGGCTCGTCTAAAGTCATTAGAGGGTTAATAAACAGAGCATCCACTAAAGCTTGCATTGTTAGAGTAAGAAACAGTCACTGCAATAACAACAATGCAACCTCAAAGTGAGCTCTGAGGCCACAAGACCCTAAGGGAGGGGGGCCACCACGCACCTTGGTGCTGGTGGCGAACACCTTGGCGCCATAGCTGGAGAGCTCGCCAATGACCTTGAGGTAGTGCAGCTTGGCCTGCAGGGGGGTCAGCTGCTTCTGGCCGGGGGCGCACAGGGATGCCTGGTTCTGCTTGAGGAAGTGGCTGAGCAGCTTGCGCAGCTCCTTGCGCTTCATCGTCTCCAGCAGGGAGCCCGGCACAAACCGCTTCAGGCCACTCTCCCGCCTGCACCACCACACAGCCTGCTGGGGCACGGCCACGGGTTGCCTTCGCGGTCTGAGTGACTCAGGCTACTCCTTACAGGCTCAGTAGCCTGGCCCACCTCACAGTCCCACTAGTGATAACATGAGACTCACAACTTGGCATGAACCTGACAACATGAGCCTGTCATGAACCAGACAACCGGAAAGCTGGAATAGATTTATGGATCACTCTCAGAGGGGGGCAGTTGAGGAGGTTACCATTTGAACCACGTATTTATTCGGCATTTTTTTCACCGAAAAATGTGGTTCAGCATGGTTTTTTTTTAACGTAAAACTTGCTTTGTGATGTAAAACCACGGAAGCAATAAGATTACTTTGCTGCTGATGTCACATGACATGATTTAATATACTGCAGGATGGGTCAACCAATTCAGAAATGCTTTGAGCTAGATATTAAAATGATTGGATTTTGATGGTACACACAAAGACATGATTACAGTAGAAGAGTGGTACGGGCAAGTTGGTTCACTCTGAATCCGAGACAAAGCAAAAGCAGTGCAAACAAAAACATGAACAACAAGAGGAACATAACCAATGTGAACAGGTGCCGACAACCAATTAGTTCCAATCGTTGCACATATTTACCCGGCCACAAGCTAACAAAGAATACTAAACATTTCTTCCTTTGTTGAGGAGCCAAGCACGCTGATATCTGATTAGAGCGAATGGCAAGGGTGGTAACAATACAGTAAATAACATATCAAAGGCCAAAACAAAATCCAATTCCTGCCAAGGCATAGCCAAAGCGCCTTATATGATCAGGTCACTGATGACGTCACTTGTAGAGCTTAAAATTATCTTCCAACTCAACATATTCACGTGCACAAACTTATGTAAATGCGAGACGCAACAAAAGTGGTGATGAGTGAGTCTGCAACCAGCACTTCCCCATTTCTAACTGAATCGTCTGCATTGTCTTCTTGCTTTTGTCTGTCGTCTAGTTCGCACTGTACCACCCACAATGAACTGTAAAAGTGAGCTGATGAGTTTCCTTAGGAGCGGGCAAATACTCTGGAAAAAACAACTCTGTTGTCACCATGTTGGCATCTTCCTTTGATGACTTTGTTCTCCGCAGGAATGGCTGCAGTACCAACATATGATCAGTGCAACAGCACTGTCCACCACTGACAGAGCACAGCAAAATGCTCGAGATGCCACGTTTAGATTGGAGTATATTTGTTACCGTATTTGCTTGCATAATGATCGCACTTTTTTTTTCAAAAAATTGACGCAAATTTAGGGGTGCGATCATTACGCGGGGTAAATTTTTTACAAAAAATTTTTGAGCACCGAAAACGCAAACAAGTCACAGGCAGACAACCCTTATCACATGGGCGCGCTACCCGCGGTTACGCCGCTAAACCCTGTCATCGCGAACCGATCTCGGCTTACACCGTTAACCGAGAAGGTAGAGTGCGAAAAGCGCAAGAGCTGGCCCACTTCGAGAACGTAGTACTTTCTTTGCACTAAATCACATTCCAAGAGCAACGCATCAAAATAGGCAGTGTGTACAGTGCTGCGCGACGGCGCTTTTATGCAGCCTTCGATCTCGTCCGATAGCGCGGCAACAGTGTACAACAGCAATGTCCCACGGCGCTCAAGCTACGCATTTTACCGCCGTTACGCCGAAAAATGTCCGGTCCCTGCCGCATCGTTGATGTACTTAGGTGACACGTTCACAACACTCTGAGCACTGGATTCCGCGCGCTTACCGCATTGGTGCCACCTGCGAGCGCGGCGGACGAGGGCGCTCTGTACTCCCTAGTCGTCGCTAGGCCTAACTTGTTTCATATCGAAGCCACAGTGGACGGCGCTTTTGAATTGACCAACGCTATAATGAATGTTCTACTTATGGTGCCGCCCTACTCACAACCTCATTGTTTCATATTAAAAGAAATATATACGATCGATTTCAGCGACGCCTTCGCAGCGGAGCTGGCCAAGCAGATCGGGTCACTCGCGCTGCAACGGCGGCAGCTGGTACGCGGCTGCGAATGTAAAACTAGCTTGTATTGCAGTTATCACTCCTACCAGCAACTCGATACAGGCCCGCGATCCTCAAGGAGGATTCATTTTTGATGTTCCCGTATCCCAGGGCTTATTATTTACGAGAACAATAAAGTTTAGCCGGATCACCGCGTCACTTCGTTCGTTGCACCGCAACCCAGAATGGTGGCGAGACTTGCGACAACGGTGAAGTGTGATTCGAGATAACTGTAGTTAAGTTTGGTATCCGCGGTTAAGCATAACTGCATTTAGACTGCCCGTGTGACCGCAGGTCAACCGCTGCAATGCTGACAAAGCAAGATGGTAATCTGCACGTGCCATTTGTCAGACAGATAAGCAAGTACGATCATCGTCGGCTAGACTCGACATCGTCGACAAATTGCCGCGGCAAGTTCGAGGTGCGATCATTACGCAGGGAATAAAAAAAATTGAATTTTTCCAACAAAATTTGGGGGTGCGATCATTACGCGAGTGCGATCATTATGCGAGTAAATACGGTAATTACACCTCAGTAACCCTGCAGCGCAGCATCCGAGTCTGTTCAGAGCACTTTTAAATCACCACTGCATGCAAACAGAGAGACACAGGTGGTCCAAGCAAAGTGGAAGCAATACAAGCACTACGACCACATAACGCGGGATCAAGGAAGTGCTTACTCGACCGACTTGATGGTGACCTTGCCTTGGATGCCACTGCTGAGCGCATGCAGGTGGATGTGCAGGGCGGCCAGTTTGAGGGCCACATCATACTTGAGTTCGGGAGCAAACCTCTCCTGAACCATGTCATTGCAGCACTGCAACAGGACAAAAAAAAACACAGAAATCTGCCAAGGCCACCACAAAAACAGCCGTTGCTGTACTTGGCACATGCACCGTGCCCATTCACAGGGACACTCATGAAAGAAGATTGCACGTAAAGCTGAAAAATTTAAATCATTTCCTCATTACAGCGACAGACAATCCTGGTCCCAAATACCATCAAATAACATACAGCAGGAAAATGCACTTGAAAAATAGGCTTGAGCTAAATATGTGGCTTTTCACAGTATTACCAGTGTTGATCGACATCAGGAAACTGGTTAATCATCTCTAGTAGCAAGCTGGTTAACTAATATCTGATAATTAACTTTATAACTATCACAGTTAGGCAACTGGTTGCAATAAAGATTTGTAGATGGTCATCAGGAATAGCGGCATCAGTTTTTAGGATTTAAAACACAATCATCCTTAGCGCTGTGGCCGAACAAACTTTGGTTACTTCGTGCCAAAATACATGCCTATCGAAAAGCACACCGGCAAAGCAATCTTCCTAGTGCACGTAAGTAGTCAAAAAAGCCACAGTGCAAGGGTAATCACATTTTCGAAATTCTAAGAACTGTTACAGTTATTACTAATGACCGGCTACAAACCTCCAATTGCAACCAGGTGCCCAACTCTAATAGTGAAACTACTAAAAATTAGTTACCCAGAGTAACTATTTCTGGTGCCTGCCAACACTGGTAATACAATGCTGCAAAAGTCACATTTTACCACAAAAAGCCCATTTCCTAAAATTACTTAAAGCCTTCCCTGAAACACCTTGCAGAGACTGCATATACACTGTATATTTTTCGCTATCCTGATTAAGAGTGCGTTGTCTAAGGCCCTTTCTGAAAGGCAGCTTGTCCCCTTAGGTGACTGAAGCCTCAGGTTATGCTAATCCAAGAAGTGCTCACTGTACTGACTCACACAATAGGGACACTAGCATAATGAACGCACTTGCTATTTTGGATGAAATCTGAAGCAGTTGTAGCAAAGAACGCACTTCGCCACAACCATATGGGTGTCTAGGGGAACTCTAGGAAGGTACTACGTTCAATGCACTTCACCACAGGTTATAATGACACTAAAGAGCAGCATAAGCAGTTAGGCACAAAGCGGAGCACTAACCACAAATGTGCGCAGATGCAAAGGACGGGAGAAACAAGACAGGCCAGCAGCCACTTGCCTGCATGAAGAGGTACTCAAAGGCCACGGGGTCTTTCTGCAGCAGGTCATAGGCATCGAGCGGCACAAAGGCCACCCGAAACAAGCACCGCAAGTGATGGGCACCCGGCCTGGCTGCAATCTGCGACACGGAGTGGGAGTGCAAGGGTTCACAAAAGCTGCTCTGCACAGCTGATATATCAGGGTAACTGAGAATAAAACCCAAAGGAAGCAAAACACATCCCTGTATATCAGAGAGTCAGGTGTGGCTGGTGCAGGATGCAGCTAATCAAGACCAGTGGGGAGGCCTTTTTCCTGCCATGGACTAATGTCTCTGGTGGTGCTGATGACGGTGGTCTACCAGATAAGCACATGTTTACGGCAGCCCCTATTCTGTCTCCCCTCTCTTTTCAAACAGACACTGAATGCTAAGTGCAGCTACACTGCGATGTTCCTTGCGCACCTTGCACTGTGTCATAAACTATAGGAATTCAGAATGGTTAACATGGATATTTCTAAGCCCTAGGAATTATGAAACCGCTATCCAACACTGCCACCAATGACTCCACAAGCTAAAATGTAAAGCTCTTGTCAAAGGTTTCAAGCCCAAGGTGGTTTCCTTCTAAACCTTTTCATGCGGCTCTTGTATAGTCTCCGTGGAAGCGCTAACTTTCAAAGGGGAGAGGACCATAGTTCCTTTCACATCCTTCAAAAGATTTTGAACATTTGGGATGTGTAACAAGTCATAAGGCGTGGTCCAGAAGCAAACCCCTTGGGCTCTGAACTTCAGAAAAGTAATACGCCTTTCAACGATGATTGAAAGGTAGAAAAGCATAAAATAATGGCCACGTGATCTCATAGCTAGCATCAGTTGTGTTCTTCTTCACCTTCAGCCACACTGCGAACCTTTCTGAGCCGGCGAGATCCGTGGTGTGTGCAGTACAACATACGTATTTTTGCTATGAAAGTGTCCCCTTGCTACGTGCCCTGAATTCTAGCACGGGCATTGTCAATGCAAGTGTGCAAAATCAAGAATCGCTGGCAGCAAGTTGTAGTGCATCTATGAATGAGGAACTACAGTTTGTGAAAGCCTGAAAGCTCCCAACAGCAATGAGGACACTGCCCATATCATTTGTCCTGGTGAATTTCATGCATTGCAAAAGCGAAACTGTCCTTCGCAAATTTACTCTCACTCTCAGTAATGCCAGAACAACAAGTACTACAAAGATACTTTGATACTTTGATTTACTGCAGATATTACTGATATGTACAATCTGAGATTTTTATCACTTAGACCCCCTTAATGAATTTCCATCATTAGCTATAACTTGCCCTCCCCTTTCATTTTAAAATTTGTCTCAGAACTCGTGCATCATAAGTGTCTCAATGGTCACTGTCCTAACAGCCCATTCTGTATCTCGCTGGAAGCACATTTAGCTTGTACACAACAGGCGTACACATATATTGTATGACAATAATTGCAAGTCACATGAAGCATGCATGGCATAAGCAAACCTTGGCCAGTGAGTCCTTTGGATCGAGAAGAGTGAGCTTGTTCCGGCGAACTGACTTGATGTGCTCCACAACAAGACCAAAGTGCTCCATGGCTTTCACCGACAGCTTTTCTTGCAGAGAGTTCAAGACATCCTGAAAGAATAATGCAAAGTGTCCGAACAGTACACCACCACTCAGCCACAAGATGTCAGCTGGCAGTCTAGTCTAATCAGTTCAACGTTATTTTGTTGAAATCCTCGAAGATGCAGGGAGCTGTACAGTATTTAATAGCATGAGATCGATCTTTCAGCACCAGTCACTAGACAACAAGCCGTCAACATGTGGGAAACAGAGCTCGCATTATCATCTTAACATCCGCTCGCAACACATTATGGCAGAGCTGTGCGTTGTGATAGCATGAACCAGTACTGTGTATTAGCATCATGAAATTTTGAAGCAGGTGATCCTGCTTAGAAAGTTCAAAAGTTACCATAAGTATTGTACTGTAATGTATTGCACGCTTTCGTGAGTAGGTTGCATGATTTAACGCTTTGGCTAAAGCTTGAAATGCTTTTGGAATAACTTGAAGCATGGAAGTCATCCCAATATAAGCTGGTTCCAGTGCAGTTTCACACAACGTGACAGTTATGAAAATGTGAGGCTGACATACCTGCACAGTTGTGGAACTGTCATACTTGAAAGACTTGGTTTGACCATTTTCAAGAAATACTTTCATCACATTTGGCAAAAAGGGAACGCAGGACTCGAACGTTGATGGCTGTAGTGAAAAAAATTAAAAAAAAAAAACGTGTCGCTGTACATTTGATGCTTGAAATCACAAAGCAGAGACTCTGTCAGAGACACTGTATGCTAAATGTACTGCCTCACGAGACAGTTCAGTCACTAATACGTGCCTAGCACCTTTTGACTTGACTGCTTCTGCCCTCCACGCCCCCACCCCACACACACATGCACGTGCACATATACACACACATGCATACACACTCAAGACTGGACTACACATGCTAGCATTACATGCAGATATTCGATTCAAAGGCGCCACCATAAGTTCCTTTTTAAAGTATGCAAACAAACGCAAGCCTCTAAACTCTAAAGCATTAACAAAGAAAAAACAACAAAGCAAGCAGGAGCATTTGAGTGCAGCCAGTATTTGCAAGCATACTTTCTGCTGTTGAAACTGTTCCCTTTTCCATGCTTCTCCCCCACTTTTCGCACAGCATCATACCCCCAGCTTCCCTTCCATTGAGCTTCCTACTAACAAAATTTCAGTTGCACAGGCACTTCCAAAGACTTCATAAGTTATCACACTATGCTCCCTCCTGACCTTCCTTTCTTCTTTCTACGAGGCACCAAACTACACTGGGCTGCAATTTTCTCCTTTGTTGCCAAGAAGAAAACATAATAAAACAACACGCACTGACTTGGTTTCATGTAGCTTATTTGGTACAGCTGCTGCAGTTTACAGTAAAGCGAGCTCATCACACAGCTTCTCACTTGGAGGGGGAGAGAAAACATTACTCAACAAAAGCTACAGGCCTATATTTTATGAAGCAGACAGTGCAGTGCCAGGCACTGTGTCCTTGTCTTAAAATATACGAGTCTCATTATTACAACCTTCCTGGCTTCAAAGAGGTAAAATAAAACCCACTTTGCTTTCACTTTACAACACAGCCTCATGTACGAGTAACTAGACCTCAGGAAGCATGCAAAACGAGGAGCTTACACAATAAAGAGGTGAACCGTTGATGACAACACCCTCTGCAAAGCGAACCCTAGACGGATTAGTCTTTAACTTTGCTTTCTTCGCAGCTGTTAGGAGGGCTGACTTTCGGGTTGTCTGTAAGAAAAGAAGTCACAGAGTTTGCACTGCAGAGTCAGTCTACTGATTCCCAAACTGTAAGCAGCAGGATGCGAGTGCTAGTATTACAAGCTGCAAGTTTCTCATAGCTGCTGTCTTTCAGAAAAACAAAGAAAAATTACTGCATAGTAACAATTTACAAAGTGCACACTAAATAACATCCATCTTCATTTAGAAACAATGTGAACAATGTGAAATTAGCTTTGATTTCTTCAGCCTGGCCGTAGCACACCAAGGCCACTTACTATCTAATTTGTAAGGCATTCTGCAGTTTTAAAAACATCATCAGCATAGGTAGAAAAAAAAATTTTTAAACTTTCAATGAATCTTTTGTAAAATTTTTTAGGGAATAAGAAATGCATTACAATTCCAACAAAAAAAAAGCATTTCAGCTTATACACTCCACCATTGTTAAACTACAGCTACGCTCTGAAATGTTGCTTTGTGCAAGTTATCAGCAAAGTTATGCAATAGGATGGCATCATAAGTGACAGCTTAAGATTGTGCACAAGAACATGTCCAGTAAATCACAAAACGAGCATCAGTAACCAGTAAATCAGCATGTTCCCGAATAACCATAAAAAATATGAGCATCTTGTGCAAAGAAACAGATCTTTATAAGGCAGAAAAGACAAAAACAGAAATGAAATACAGGTGCCATCTCTGGGATGATTTTGCAAAAGCACAGTGTGGTGCGTTGACTCAGTTTCTTGGGAGCAAATCCCAGAGGTTAGGCTACACCCCCATTCACTCCAAAACGGTGCTCACGGAGTTCTTTTCACTGCAGACCTCACAAGTCGGAATCGAGTGGCAGAAAAATTTTTACATGCATTTTCTCAACAAAAAATGCTTCTTTCGCTGCCAGACAAGCATCAACATACCCAGAAGGAGCCTAAGAATCAATTTTTATTAAGAACATCAATTGCACTAAGTTGTCCTTAGTGTCCTTTTAAGTGGTGGCTTAAAAAATCTACAGATATATAAACATTTCCAGAACGCAGCACTAAGTGTTTGAAATGACCAAAAGATTGAAACGACTGAAGAAACTGACTGAAAAAAACGGCTCATTATCCCTGATTAAACAAATTACTGCCCTATTTCCACAACGTATGTCACCTGTTAATTCCTGCAGCATGTGTTATATTCATTACTTCATCACATCACAACAACTCATTTTTTCTTTCCAAATCAGCATGGATTTCAGCAAGGCCTCTTATGCAAAACCAGCTGTTAAAATTCATCTCTTCATTTTAATACTGACCACGGCTATGAAATGGATATCATTTATCTTGAATTTTCTAAAGCATTTTATCGTGTTCTCCATCTTCACCTTGTGGTCAGACTTCCCAGCCTCAGAGCACCGACGCGGTGGCTCGGTGGTTACGGCACTCGGCTGCTGACCCGAAAGACGCGGGTTCGATACTGGCCGCGGCGGTCAGATTTCAATGGAGGCAAAATTTTAAATTTTCAAAGCAGCAGCAAAAAAAAAGAAAAAGAAAGAAAAAAACAGACTTACATTGTTCACATGAGGCTGGCAGACTACCAACTTGACAGAGAGCTTGCATGACCTGGAAAGGTAAAAGAATGCTAACTTACCTGGGGTTGATCACAATAGTGTAAAAATGAATGGGACACATGACTGAACATCCCGCATGAAAAAAACTGGAGTATTGAAAAAGTATCATAATTTTATTACTATGGCCAATAATTGTAATATGATCAATGATAGTAATAACAGTACTATGATCAAGCAGCCCCTAATTATACCCTTCTACGATACCACAACTTATCTTAGAGCTACAACTAGGACTTCGTTCCCGCACCAACAAAGCAATGTTTATCTGGGTCTGTTTATCTGCAGACAACCTATGCTGTCAAAACAGAGTAAGAGCTATTAACGCTTAAATCTGCAGGAATTTGAGCAAAGTGGCATCTCTGGCTAGTTGGTAACACACTGACAAATGCATAGCGCAGAAAGACAAGACAGGAAGAATGGACAAGGTGAGCACTCGTTTCATCCCTTCTTCTTGCCCCATATTTCTGTGCTACGCCCAACGGATAAAAAATTTGTTTGAATTATGTGGTTTCAATTAATCGATGCTTCTCTATACAACTGGGCATTGAGATGACCAAAGCATCAGTTGATAAATAAAATATGCGAATTAACCAGAGTTCACTGTAACTTGCGACTGCCCTGCACCGGCCACTTTTTCTGCGAGTATTCTGTATTTCAAAGCGCACCACTGCCACTCGAAGGCCTTCGAAACGTCGATGGGAGTTCCGCACTGTTCTGTCAACTCGACACACCATTGATGCAATGGCCACTGTGGTCATCTGTGCTGTAATACTGAACCACCGTCAAGTTAATACAGTGCTGTTCGTTCAAAGGCCTTTGAAACCCCTGTGCAACAAGTGAATTATACGGCCTTCTCACTAAGCACGTAAAAATAATGAGTTGATTACAATAACAGCTCTTCCTGGTAAAAGAAAGCAGGGAGATGCATGACCCGACCTCTGACTAAGGCAAGCAGACTTTTTACGTGCAGCACCCCGTCTACACAGTGTGGCACTCACTTGACCAACTCAATCACGTGTTCCCTGGGAGCATTCTTGACATCCTCCCCATTGATGCCGAGAATCTGGTCCCCAGGCTGCAACTTGTGCTCACTGGGGCCACCTTCAACAGGGGAGCGGGAAAAGTTTTCAGACTTGAACAGTATTGAAAGAGTCTTCTCACTGCGACCACTACTTCCTACAGCATGAGGTAGCTTACTCTGCCTGGAAACTCTCCCTGTTAGGCGGCTTGATTAGCCATACTTATAGCAACCAGCACATGGAAAACAAGGTTTGGGACAGACAGAGGCAGTGGCAAACAGAAGAAATTTTTTTTCTTTTCCTGAACAATGACACTTGCACTTTTGTATGGTTCTTCAGGAAAGCACATGACTATCTTAAGATGCCCGGCTAAAAACAGGCTTTTCTTTTTTTCAGCAGCACAGCTCGTTGCGAGTACGGCTGTGACCAAAACATAAAAAATGGGAGCACAAGCTATGTAAAAATTATGTGACAAAACAAGAGGGCATAAGACCATGAGTCAAGCACTGAAAACCGTAAAAGATCAGAAAAACATATAGGTGTGTTCAGACAAGGACAGTAGTTAAGGTCCCTTGACCATTTCTCGGTCTGAATAAAATTTTTATATGTGATAGGCAAAAATTTATATGTGATGGGCAAAAACGCTTCAACAGCTCTTCCTTCAATTTGTATAGATCTCACAGGGTCAGATTTTGTGCAGTTGTGGAAAATACTGTCTGTTGCAAAAGTTTACGGTCGACAGCATCGCTTGGCTGAATGGTGCAGTAGACTGTAAACTTTTGCATCAGACGGTACACTTTGTGGGCTCCCCTCAAAGATTACTTAGCAATAATGAAAGGGTGAGAGCTTTTCAACTATCTCATCCTGCTCCCAAGCTGCCGTTAGTTCCTCACGCATGCTGCTAAGTTCAATTTTTTCTGTAGTGAGGACTGCACTGTCACCACTCGCACTTGCAAAAGATAACATCAGCAGTAGCTTACTGACATACAAAGAGAATCTGTATATTTCTTGGATTAAATGGCCAACCTGGTGCATTCTGGATTACCATAAAGCACAACTGAACATTTATGCGACTTTGATCTAGGTTTTATGAAAGCGGCAATGCTTGGCTGCAGAAGTTCGATGTAAGAATTTTATCAACCTGATCCCAAATCAAATTTCCCTAAAATACTCAGGAGGCATGGAAAAATTCTGGTTCGCATTAGGTAGGCCTATAGAGGCTACGCTAAGAAGCAAACTTCTTTACATTTTGATTTATTGCAGTAGCTGAAAACATGCTGCCAAAGAATATTCCAAGAAAGCATTTCCTGCTTTTGCAGTGACTGAAATATAACCACATGCAGTCCTGCTCCATTTGTTGAGTATGCAAATTTATTAGGCAGGTATGGGACTGCAGAACAAAAAAAAAAGAAAGAAAGCCGCATATAAAGCAGGTGAAAAAATTGCCCATCGTTGCCTACCGCATTTTTAATTATTTCACACAAGCACAACATTCTTTTTGGAATTTGCAAGGCTTTGTGGCTCTTGCAATCATCCTGTACGCCAAGAACGTTTTAAATACCCTGCCACGGATCTGCGTCAGCCTAAGCAGCTGTTGGTGAAAGGGCGGCAACAGCAAGGTGGGAGTGCGCGCAGAGCTGGCTATAAGTTAAGGCAAGCGTGCATTTCTGCGTTATTTTCGTTGCGGCCTCTTTGATCCTACCCTATCACGTAATGGAATCTACAAACTGCGTCTTATCGCACAACTGCAATTTGTAAAGCGCTGCCCACATGTCATATGCCGTGGCATAGTTCCGCTTTTATGCCTTCGGTCATTTGCATTCGCACCACATAGCGATGGAAATGCCACAAAAACATCCACGTCGCCTGTAAGCTTGCAAGGCGTAGGCACGGTATTCATCATTTTGCTCACAGCGCAACAAGAACGGGACACGACACGAAAGACTAACACAAACAAGTGCCTGTTTGTGTTAGTCTTTCGTCTCGTGTCCCGTTCTTGTTGTGCTGTGAGCAAAATGATGAATACTTACCAACTCGGCCAAACTTCTGCCTTGTTGGCGTGGGTGCAGGACGCTGAAAGCCACCGAACGCTGTGGCAGTAAAGCGCTGACTGAGTTTATATCAGTCTCACTTTGGCCACGACATGATGTCGCCGTACCATGCGTTAAACATAGGCCCTTCTGCTCACATGGCAGTGAAAATAATTGTGTGCACTTACCTTCGGTCACAAAGCGAACAATGACTGGCTTTTCGCTGCCAGCCACGAAGCCAAAGCCAAGCTGAGAGTCTCGGAACAGCTCCACTTCCCTGGGGGCTGGGGGTGGCTCTTCCTCGTAGTCCTTGCGAGGATCTTCGTAGGTGGTCGTTTTGCTCACATGACTGCATCAGAACACCGTAGCCAATAAAATGCGGTGCTCGCCAACCTTTGCTCCCACCTAAGCTCTACTGGTTTGAAGTACTCCTAGCATTCAGAACAGTTTCAATTTCAAGCCTTCTGCAGAAGTGAACAGTTCAACTGTGCAACTCTGACCTGAATGGCTTCAAAGGGCTATGTCTAATACCCCTGTCACACGGGCAAGTTTAGTGACACTTTCACGAAGTGCACTTCTCCAGAACGAGTGACACTTTCGGGGCGTGCTGCTACACGGAAAAATAAAGTGTCATTCGGAATTGATGGTGGTGATGATGGCTTTTCAAGTAAGGCACAAAAAATATTACTTTTCGCGCTTCAAAGCTTCAGTGTACAGTTAATGTACAGTAGATTCCAAACTGCAAGCAATTTTTTATGATTATCAAGGAGCTTTGTGCAATATTGGCGATTACAAAAAAGGCTTCGCAAGACGAGACAAGCCAGGAGCAGTACTTCACTTTTTGAAGCATCATGGCGACTCACAGCGATAACGTTTCTGCGCAGCTGACACAATCTGATTGGCAAAAAGTGGTGGCGACATACATGTTTAAATAAGTTTACATGAACAAGAGGGCAAAAAAAATTAGCTGCGTTCAATAAAACACCATTTTTATTGCCGATGTTGAATTCAAATTTCGAAACGCTGCTACCGAGGCTATACACTTCGCCCCTCGGGAAAAGTGAAGTGCGTTCCCCAAACTCACTTCTTGTCGAGTGCGTTCAGCAGCGAGTGTCATTAAAGTTCATCGTGTGACACGATGCGAATGACACTACAGGCGAGTGTCACTCGTTGAAAATGACACTAAACTTGCTCGTCTGACAGGGGTATAAGTGCTAGAACACTTGCTAAAAGCCCAAGTGCATCATGGTGACCCGTGCTAAAGATGAAAGAACTGCAGAAACACATGGCTCTTCATTCCTAATACGAAACTGGTTGCACAGTGATTCCCTAAATCTTTGTGTTTGTCCACTTCTAAACACAACATGGAGCAGACTAGCCAATAGGTCTACACACGCCAAATGCACCCGTAACTACCCTCAGCACATTGATCAAGGATCAAGATGCAATGGTAATTTTTATTAAAGCAAGGAAGATGATGATTCAATAGCAGCCTTCCAAAATGCCTTGTCTAATGCATTATCTTGGGGTGGACTGACCTACACACAGAGATTTGGTTTATGGGGCGTAACATCCCGAAGTGGCTCAGGCTATGAGGGACACCATAGTGGAAGCCTCCAGGCAACTTTGACCACCTGAGGTTCTTTAACGAGCACTGACATCGCACAGTACATGGACTCTAGCATTACGCCTCATTTGAAATGCGACTTCCACGGCTGGGATTGAACCCATGTCTTTCGAGTCAGTAGCTGAGCGCAAAAACCACTGAGCCATCACGGCTGCTCTACACACAGAAAAAAATGGTTTTAAATGAGCATGATTTGCTAAAATCCATAAATGTTCTTCAAACCTTAAGATAAGACTTTTAGTAAGCTCAGATAAGACTTTTAGTAAGCTACTGGTATGCGCAAGTTCTGTTGTGATTAGGTTTCACTGGTGCATCTCAGAAAATTATAATTCAGGCTGCTGGTTGATAAGTTGATCTCATTCTTCGCACCTTCATCCTGCTCGAACATTGTGCTTAACAGAGTAAGGACAGAAAAGTTCGGTTGTGTGCTTTTTGGAATGATGCACAAGACATCACTAAACGTAGATCATCACGTGGAATTCATCTAAATGTAGCAAATATTCTGTCGTTCCAATTTTTCGCTTACATTGTTTTGGTTTCAAAAGTCAAACAATGGCCTGGCATCACAGTCGAGTTAAGACAATGCAGAAATCATGTAAGGTACACAAAAACAGCAATGTAATAGCTGCTTGTTCATATGTTGTCCTGCCAGCTCATGGGGCAGGCTGCCATAAAAGCCGGAGAGAATTAAAACAACAAAGCAGCGATTATATTGGTAGTTTTTGTATTATTCATGTGACTTCCCTGTTTCAATTTGATTGACAGTGACGTTACAGTTACGCTGCTGAAACCAAAACAATATGAGCAAAGAAATTTAAATAAAAAATTACTTAGTGGGCATAGGTAAATTTCAGGTGATTACCCTTGTATACTAATAACAAAAAACTTGAAGCCACCGGTGTCTACAAACTGTCTGAAGTGAAACTAATTTTAGATGTCAGCGTTTTCTTGCTAAGACGTTCTTTAGACGTCGCCTAGCCTTTTGTGAGTAGTGGGCTAGAGGGTTCCTTATCTCCTTATTTATTTATTTTTTTTTTTTTTGTAGGAAAAGTGACCGCTCGACATTCTCCTCCGGCCGTTACCCAGGCCGCACTCACTTGATGAAGTATGTCCTGCCGCTCTTGTCGACGGCCGCCTCCCAGCCGTAGGGCAGCCCCGTGCACGCCGAACTCCATGAGTCCACGGGCGGTAGCCACGACGACGTCCGCGTCTCGTGGCTGCGGGGAGGAGAAAGGGGCGAACGAGCTGCAGCGCTGGGCACACGGCCTCTTCGTCTCGCGTTTCGCCGGCCGAAAACATCGCGAAACTATACATGCAGCTCGAGCGGGTGCCGGACAAGAGACGGCCAACGGCCGCGCGAGGGGCTTCCTTCCGGCACAAGCGCCGAAGAGGGCTTCCGCCGGTCTCTGTCCGCGCAGGATGCTTCCCAGCGGCTGATGTACGCTCGGCCCGAGGGAATCCGAGCTACTCTATTTTGTATGGCTGGTGCAGCGCAGGCATCGGCCGAATCGAGGAAGCAAGCATGTCAAGCCTTCACGCCTGAAGGGTATACCGAGCTCTCAAAAAAGAAAATAAAGAGAAAACGTGAGGCGCATTTCCTAGTCACCCGCCCGGCAAAACCAAGAAAACGGCGATGCAACAGTTTGGCAGATCGCGTCGGGGCTGCGAGAGAGAAAGGCAAAGAGAATGACGGCAACGGCGCTGAATCTAATGAAAGTGACCCCGCTAACAAGGGAACGATCGCGAAACGCGCGTGCCTGATCGGGAACCGTTACCCGGACGGTCTACACGGCAGCCGCCGGCATCCCCAAGACAAAGCCCGACGACCTCCTCTTTCGCCCGGGAAAGCAGCCCCATTTCTCGGCTCCCAGCGGCGCGCTTAATGGGGATTCATGGCGGAACTAGGAGCGCGGCTAGTGAAGAAAAAGCAGCGGCTTAGTTTGGCGCTTTCCTCGCGGGAACTGTTTGTGTAGAACTAATCGCGGGTATGCGCCAATTGTGTCACTTTCGCGCATTGTTTAACAGTTGTTTTCATCACCAAAACAGGCCCATAACTGGGTTCGAAAAGCTCAAACCGTGCTGCCCGTCAGTTCCACTTTCCGGCTATGTCACGCACATTGCGGAGAGGGGACGAGAAAGAAGACTTTCTTCAAGGTCAAATCAAGACCAAGCTATATGCTGCGCGGGTGAACAGCCGAGGCCAACCATATGCCCACCAGTGAACAGGACGAGAGTTGGGGTACTGCCCACACAGGATGGCTTTGGAGCACGCGAATAGAAGAGGCTCCTCGACCGCGCACGTGCAGGAATCGGACCGAAGCGATATAGAAGAATAAACCAGTATAGCCGGACCAAATGGGCACTGAAACTCCCTTGTATACGTCCTAGGGACGTTCGAGACGTCCTAGGGACGTTCGAGACGTCCTAGGGACGTTACAGACGTCCTGCGGACGTCCAATGAAGTTGAATGCTAAAGGTCTGTGTATGTGAAGGAGTACCTGAAGCGACATTATAAGGGTGCTCCTGTGAATGCGTGCCTCGTCCGTCAAGCATCGGGAAAGTCGAGGGGTATCGGCGCCCGGATATATGGAGCCTCGCGGGCAAGCCGATGGGCCAGCCCCTTGCGTGGTCTGGCACCCACATTAGTGACCGAGGCATGGAAAAGTAGTGAGAGGGCGGAGAGGAGAAGAGGATGCCGCAAATGGGGCACCAGAAAGCTGCGGTAAGGGAGGCAAGTTCCTGAGTCGCACACGCGACAGCAGCAGTCTCGTGAGCGACTCGGGTGAGGAAGAGCGGTAAAGGGTAACGAGAGCTCCTCAAGAGGAGTGGCATAAACGACGCGACCCATGCTCAATAGATAACAGCACAAGCTCCAAAACACGCCCAGAAACAGCTCTACACAAGCCCGAATCTTCTTCCATCGCTACCACGCCTGCGATTCCTTGAGCGGGCGCGCCGGATAGCGACAGCCGAAGGAGTGCTAGGACACCACCGGGAGAGAATGGAGACCACCTGTTCACCAACCTAAAATTGATTGAATAAAAGTTTTTCCTCCTCCCTGCTCCACTGTACAAATTTGGACAAATATATTGGACAAATTTTCCGTTACCAGGGCCTAGGAGGATATAAATGTGCGCACTTTGCTCATGCCTTACCTTTTAAATGGCTCACTTAATCTAAGGGGCAATGCCAGCTCGTTTTGGTCAGCGTTTCCGGTTTCCCGGCGTCAAATTCAAATTTATTTAGCATCAACAATGATGTTACAGAACTCGTGATGCAACGGGGTGCTAGCAAAAAGCCTGTAACGGCTTGACAAAGGCTAGCACCCCGTTCACAAAGCAATACAGCAGTGGACAAAAAGTGATAGCGATATAAAGAAAAGCAATATATATATATGGCGACGGCTTTACATAATCATAAAAACATGTTAAGTGATAGGGCTAACATTGCGGGTTCATAATTGTAAGTGTTAATGTCTTGGAGGTGACTTGGAGGTGTTATCAGAAGAGTTAAGAGCATGTGGTAGTGTGTACATCAGCATTTGGCGGCCATAGTTAGTACGGGTGTGAGGAATCTGAGGAATCGTGTTTTCTTTTCTTATACTACCTAAACGATGAAGCTCAACTGCCATCCTTCTAAAATATAGCAGCAAGAAAAAAAGGAGAAAATCCTGTTCTTGTTTTCAATGGCCTGAACGTGCACTCTACCAGCCCAATTACAGCAAAGCACTCCATCTTAATTTTGTTTACCCTCAATCTCATGCAATTTGCGAAAAAAATAGAAAAACACAAAAAATACGCGAACTTTAAACAAGATGAAAACAGAAAAGTGATGCCAATCCAAAACAGACAAAAAATGCAACGGAATAACAGGCACTCCAAACCAAACAAAAATGCAAACCGATATGATCGTAAAAGAGGCTACTACGAAAGAAGGTGACATGTTGAATTGTGAAAAAGAACAGGATCTGTAAATTCCCAGACGTCTTGTGAAAGTCAGTTCCAGTACAAAAGCATAAACAACACGAAATCGTTCACACACTACAAACATATGACGACACAGAAACAAAGTGAACAAGGTTGGTTGGTTTGGGGTTTAACGTCTCACAGCGACTAAGGCTATGAGAGACGCCGTAGTGTAGGGCTCCGGAAATTTCGACCACCTGGGGTTCTTTAACGTGCACTGACATCGCACAGAAAGTGAACAAGGGATGAGTGGGGAGCCTCTGTGTTTTTTGTAGCGAAAGCTACATTGACCACGAACTTGCGATTTCGCTGCCGCGGTACTCCCAGTACAGTGAACTAGAATCCCTGTACTCCCAGGAAGCACAGAGACTGACCTTGAACCATTGCCTAGCAACCGCCGCAGCTGGCGGACGCAGCGCGCTCGCCGCGCCATCTGGCACGACGTCACACTGCGCGCCTTGCCGCGGAGCCGGCGCCACCGTTTGGTATGACGTCACACCGCTTGCCTCGTGGTTGCGCTCGCTTTCGCTACGTATATCCTGACATAGCCGAGCTAAGCCACTGCCAATTTTTAGCAGCAAGCTAGAAAGATTAAATCAGAAAAGGAGATGGTCAATAGCGAAGAAGAACAGCATCTGTAACTGGCACAACGCCTTGTGGAAAGCGGTTCCAGTCAGTTGACGTGGACGGGATGAATGAATAAAAGAAAGAGTTGTTGGAACAAGTGCCAATGTGATCTCTCTGAACGGGTTCGATGCGCGATAAGATAGGTATAAAATAAAATGGACGAGTGCTGTATTGGTGATTGTTCGGGATCATGATAGATTTCGTGAAATAAGCGCTACGGTGTTCAAAAAGTGGCAGTGATAGTTTTTTTTTTTTCGTAGCTGTGACGCTGCTTATGCACTTACAGTTGGATATGATGAAGCGTGCCGAGCTATTCGCAATTAGTTCGAGATATGTAAATGTCGAAAGCCCATGGTCCCAGACTGATGATGCATATTCTAATTTAAGCCTAACTAAAATCTTGTACGTACATTGTTAAACTGCAGCTGGCTACTGCGACGAGTTACGTGCACTGGAGAGGTTGCTTTGCCTGCAAGCTTCTCGAAAGCACATCTATCTTGGCGCGATGTAGCCAAAATTTGTTGGGCCACGGCGCCGAGGGTAACCGCGTTTTCGAAACTAAAAACTGATGCGAATATTACCGTGAGGTGCGCCCCTCTCAATAATTAAGGAACCGAACAGCAATCGTTAAAAAGCATCACTATTCAATATTAGTTAACCAGCTTGCTAGTTAGCACGTCTTAGCTGTATTCAGACGTATACTACACCGCTGACAATGTTATGCCGAAAAAATCGTTCCTCTAACTTAAAAAGCCTATTTTTTAAAAACTGAGGAAAGTCTCAGGTAAAACACCCTGTATATGGCACTGCGTGTGGACGCTTTTCGACCACCTAAGCTCCGCAGCTCGCCATGACTGTGGGCGTCAACATGCTGCCGAAAAGGTGGCCCGCTACCCGAGTCGCCGAGCACTTGCTCTCTCTCACCGTATCCGAGGACAACAGGCTGGGAAAAGCGGCAGCGCCCCTAAGCGCTTGCATCCTGCTTCAGCCGAGGTTGAAAATTGTTTCGGGGGAAGGAAAATGACGCAGTATCTGTCTCGCACAAAAACCGGTACCTACCCGCACCTGCACAAACTACACAAGATTTTCCCTACACAATATGCAGACGAATGTACGTGGTGGCAGGGTAAACCTACACTAGAACATGTCACATGGACCTGCCCTAAGGCGGACTTAGAGCCAAGAATAAACCACCCGAATGTGATGCAGTGGGAGCACTTGCTGGCCAGCGAGGACGAGGAAGCGCAACGATTCCTTGTGCGCCGAGCCACGATGGCAGCAGTCAAGTGCGGCATCCTGGACCAAGGATCGACCACGGCGCCCAGTGACCCGTAAGGGTCAAGAACACCTTAATTTATCAGCAATAAAGTTTTTTCCATCCATCCATCTATATCTCGGCGGACACCTGCACCGCGCCGTAAGGGAAGAGAGGAAGGTGGGAGTGAAAGAAGAAATAGGTGCCGTAGTGGAGGTCTCCGGTATAATTTCGACCACCTGGGGATCTTCACCGTGCACTAACATCGCACAGCACACTGGCGCTTTCTGCGTTTCGGCCGGGTTCGAACCCGGGAACTCCGGCCTAGTAGCCGGGCGCCCTAAGCACTGAGCCACCGCGGCGGGTAAATGAGGTCGTCCAAAAGTGTCTTGCGATTCCTGTCGCTCATACAAGAAGCGAGACCCTTCGACAGCGAGTTTTGGGATAAGCAAACAGGCAAGAGCTAATTCTCGCGGAATATGTTTGTTTATGCCAGCCTCTAACTCTTTGCCCACTCGAACATAACGACAGAGCAGGGTCAAAAATACGACAAAATGTCTTGTTCGTCGTAACGACAGTGTTTTCGGTTGTTTTGTAGTATTTTTCTGCAGTGCTGTAGTTTTTTTCTGTAGTACGTTTCTGCAGTCAGCAGTTCTGTAGTACCTTTGTGTAGTGGCTACACGAAATTTTGTTGTTACAAGTTAGTTCTTGGTAAAAAATAGAAAAAATCTGTTGTGAAGACAGAAATATTTCTGTTGTGTTTACCGACTGGGTGATAATCACATTTCGACACAATGCGCTCTAAGCCGCGATAAATATGCATCAACATGTGTAAGCATGCATACATCGCTTTCTAGCCTTTATGCGAAGTATTGAAGACGTTGAGCATGGACGCCGTCCGACAGTTTAAGTGCATGGTAACTGCAGCCGTAACAAAGTGGCAATGGTAGATGTATCGTAATTTATACTGCGATCAAAATCACAAACGCCATATTGTTCATTACAATCAAACTTAACGAGTCCCGTTGTGACATTCCTTTCCGTTTCTATTCTAAACGGCGGGGAAAGTTATTGCTTAACTCTTCGAGGTATTCGCTTCGTAATTTTCGTATTATATCACTACTCACCTCGAATCCGCTTCGACCATAAAATCCACTGTTCCTGTGCCTACACAACATGCCAGAAGGGAGCAAGCAATTCGTATGGCATCGGGAAAAAATAAAAAAAAAAGGCTGGGGGGAGGGGGTAAGTAACGTTCAGCAAGTCGGAGGGCATCAAACGCAGGAATGGCTTTGCGACAAATAGACGTTCAGTTTGTCGCGCAATGTTTTGCGGTGTCCACGACGCGACGCAATGCATGTGTTCGGCAGAGCGTTCCACGGGGCTACTGACGTCTCCTCCTAATCGACAGCGGCAAATAAAGGGAGCATCGAGAGACGTTCATAAGCGCCAAGGCGTGACAGGTGCCAACCTCCACGCGAAACCCGGACCACGTGACCGATCCCCGGCCGGCAGGGGCATGTGGGAGGTTTTCGCAATACCACACCACGCCGAGACAAGCTGCCGGATACGACACCCAAGGCGAAAAGGTTGACGACTACCGCGGTATACGCGAGACTGATCTGGAAGCGAACAGCAGGCACGTCTCTTGGATCCTGCGCGTTACTTTACCGCCGCCCGCGGTTCCGAGCGCACAAAGGGTTCGATAGTTTGCGCGCCTCCGTTGACAACCTCCTTCCGGCCCAAGCCTCCGCTGGGAGACGACCGGCGCCCGGCAGCGCGACTAGCGCGCACGGCGCAGTATAATCAGGTGCGCTCTCCCGTTTACGACGTCCGTACAGGAGGAAATAGGCTGCCCCGCGCTACTGCTCCGGCGAGACGGTGAGGCGACGTGCCGCCACGGGCAAAACAAAAAAAGACCGCTGCCTTCGGCGCAGCATCTCGCTTTTTAAACGCCGAGGGCCGACTTTTCTTCTCTGGCGCCGCCAATTAGCGCGCAAGGGTTGGAACGCCTTCCACCGATGCCCGTCTCGAACGGCACCGTGGAGTAGTTACGCAGCTCGTGCTCTCACTACAGCACCAGGCGGCTTCGCGAATGCTCTGCCGCTGGAAAGTGACCGGCCGCGGAACACGGGCCGACAGGCGGCGACGGCCGGCCGGTCGTCTTCCCCGCGACACGCACACGCAACACTCGCGAATGTCCAGAGGAGCCCGAGAAATCACTCACCGGCCGAAGACCCATCCGGTCGCCATAGCCGCCGGAGGGCGGTCGCACTGCGCGCACCGCGCCGCCAAAAATAGGCTCGCGCACACGTGACGGCGCCTCCTCCAGATGGGAGCGCAGAAAAAGACCGCATCCTCCGCGACGAGGACTGTGCGGTGCGCGGCCGTGCCAGCCACATGGGAGGAGGCAGCCTCATCCACTCGGCATGTCCAGGGGCCGGAAAACGTCCCACCGAAGAAGAGTGGCAGCACCGAGTGACGACGGCCGACGGGGGAGGCACTCGAGAGCAGGCACACACGCGGGTCCCGCTTGCCACGAGAGCGGGCAATTAAACGCGCGTACACGCCAATCGGGCCGATCGCTCCCAACGCCGCCCGTGTCGAGAGCACTTCCTTCGCACTGTCGAAGCTGCGTGCACGTCCACTGCGTCGCGTATTCGAAGAAAACTTGGACGCCCCCAGGCGAGAAAGGAAACAAGGGCCTTTCTTCTTTCACTCTCTCCTTTATCCCTTCCCTTACTACATATATAAATTCACAAATAAGGATATAAATCCCTCCTGCCGCTTTTGCGGCGAGAAAGATCACTTCGACCGCATGATCTGGGCGTGCCAAGTCCGTAAGCCTCCCCCAGAACTCTTGCCTGATCCCTCCAAAGAAGCATGGGATAAGCTAAGGTCCAGCGATGGCCCGGACATTCAGTCCAGGGCCGTCGAATGGACCGGCGTCCCCAAAGGTCTCCACGGCCTGCGGTACGCTAGCTAGCTTGACTTAATCGCCTACGCTTATGCGCAATAAAGTTTTGACAGCCTCAGCCCTTCCCTTACGGCGCGGTTCGGGTGTCCATCGAGATATGTGAGGCAGTTACTGCGTCATTTCCTTTCCTCAAAAACCAATTTTGAATTTAGGACCTCGCACGCGGGAATTGCGGGAACAGATGGTTGACTGGGGGTACTCTCACACTGGCACATAGTCGCGTGCGTATGTAACTGCATTAAAAAAAAACTCATCCCCGTGCAGTACTGGATGACCTGAGGCTGACACGTCGTTTCTGCAGTCATCACAGTTTTTTTGTTTTTTTCGAGAGAGAGGAAGGCTACGTTGCAACGCACTGGAGGGGCTGCGTGTATCTACCTCGCTTCCCAGACGAGAGCCCTGGCCGAAAACCGGACTTCACAAGCGAAAGAAACATGCCCTACTAAAAAGGAAGGGGGGGGGGGGGGGGGGGGGGGGGGGAGCTGGTGGTGTGCATGTGCACGCGTTCCAGGCACCCAGCACATGGAGGTGAATTTTTTGCAGACGTGTCTCCAGGCGACTGAATAAGCCCTCGAAATCTGAGCAAGTGTCTCGCTGCGTACACGAGTACGAAATAATCGAGACGATAGCAAGGAAAGGCCCCGATTATGTCAGTCGAGCCTCGGCCACACTGCGCAAAAAACAACTTGACTACCTTGCCTCCTCACTTCTGAGTGTGACTTCTTGTTTTATGTTGTTGTTTTTTTTTTTTGATCGGTTAGGTCTATTTTGGTCTTGTGCTTCTTGCCTTGTTTTAAAAGTGCGTGTTTTTCAATAAAATAACTGACCTGCGAAAAAGCCCTGTCGTCGTCGTCTTTCTTTTGTGGTCGTACTGGTTCGCGCTTCTATACTCAAGATCTGTGCAGACCTCACCGAGACTCTTCAGTCCTCAGCGCTCCCATTGCCGGCGCTGGGGACGAAGAGGGGCACAGCATCGCCCTTGCCCTCTTTTCGCTTTCCGGGATTCGAGGCGGAAGTGGACCAGAAAAGCAAGCGCCACGTTCCTCCCGGCTGGCCACCAGCCAGAAGGAACGCAACACCAATCGTCGCGTTTCTCCACTTTTCTTCTGGGTCTCCTTACAGGCGCTAACGCGACTCGTCACCTGTCTCGGGCGCATCACAGACAGAGAAAAAAAGTTTCCAGACTGGCCGCCCTTTCCGGGTCACGTATTACACTCTCCAACTGCGCGGCTCCATCTCGGGCTAGTTTTTCGGCTTCCCCATTCCGATCGATAGCATCGCGACCCAGAACACGTCACCTCAAACTACCTTCCGACTGAAGGAAACGCTGCAATCGTTGCCAGCGCACCAAAATCGGAAACGGCCGACCGCGGTCACGACCGAGCGCAACCGTATAGTTTGCACTGCGAACCTGATCGCCACAACAGCGCCGAGTTCACGGGAAGAGAGTTTTCGGTTAGGGGCAAGTCGTTCACGCAGTACAAAGTAATCCGCTTCTCCTGCGCGCAGTGGGCTAACAGCGGTCCATGGGGCGAGGCAGGTATTGCATATACAATATTGCCTCGGATGCAAGTACTCGTCCGCGAACCGCTGCAACGAATTTGGATGATGCATCAATAATTAACGAAACAGCGTACACGCAGGAATATTGGGACAAGGGCCAAATCCCGCCTGCGTGGAAAGAAGCCAATCTAAAGCTAATGGAGCACGTCATTCAAACGAGACTAAACGTATTCCTAGAGCAGAAACTTTATACCCCGACACGATGACAGGATTCAGGACACATCTTGCTTCATGCTACGGCATGCTTAAACTTAAAGAGCAAGCACTAGAAAACCAAACGGCACATACGAGAGTAATAGTCGGCCTAGACGTGGTCGAAGCTTTCGACAACGTTGACCACGCAGCCATACTAGGACGCCAAGAAACTCCAAATGTAGGGGGAAAGGCATACAACTACGTCAAGGTTTCTTTCAAACAGAACAGTTACTATCAGCCTAGAAACGCGATGTGAGAAGACGCATAAACGTGCACCCCATTCCGCGGAATATGCATCCCGCATATAACATCGAGAGGAGGAAAGCAAGAGGTGAAGCCCTGCAGGAGAAATGGGACAAGCAAATTAACACCCTTTACGTGGACGCAGCAGGACCAAAGAATGGAGTCATGACTATTGTGGTCTCAACGCCTTCAGGGTCGATGGTGAACTGCGCCTCGGTGAAAACATCTAACCCCACTCACGCAGAGGAGGCAGCTATTGCATTAGCTGTAGCATCTAACCACAACGCCGTTGTGCTCACTGATTCCCAGAACGCCTGTCGCAACTTCAATAACGGATTAACTCGCAAGTCAGGGTTGTCATTGCTGACTAAGCATCCCCCCAACCAAGTCTCAGTCATCTGGTTCCCCGGTCACCTGGAACTACCAGGAGGAAACGAAGCCGCCCACAGGCATGCCCGAGCTCTTCTATACCGGGCGTCTCCCCCTGATGACCATGAATGGTGCCGCGACCTAATAGGTTTAGCAGTGTATTGTATGTTGACAATCTTGCGCCATACAGAACAGCCAGAAAGGAGTACCCAACACCACACAAATCCCTCAACAAGTTAGAAGAGAACAAACACCCTTAGGAGACTACAAACCAACACATACCCAACACCAGCTAAATTACACCAGTGGTACCCTACACTATACTCTCCGCAGTGTCCACATTGTGGAGCGGTAGCTAACCTCTACCATATGGTGTGGGCATGCCAATATAATCCCTTAGTTGACCCCATTCCCAACCCCTCGGAGGAGCAGTGGGAGGCAATTCTGCTCAGCGATGATCCTGACCGTCAGCACTGGCTGGTGGGGAGGGCCAGCGCAGCAGCAGCAGCCAGTGGACTACCGGACTAGGCGGCCCACCCACATGTTCTGAGAACATTGAAGAAATAAAGATGTTTGTAATCAAATCAGCCTAGAAAGTAAGGGAGAGAATGGCATAAGGCTGGGCAACAAAGGTATTCCCCAGGGCTCGGTCCTATCACCAACGCTCTTCAACATTGCAGTGATTGATTACCGGAGAAACTGGCACGCATAGAAGGACTCAACCACACAATATACGCGGACGGCCTCACCCTACGGGTTACCAGAGGCAGTGACGCGCACATCGAAAGTACCCTCCAAAGAGGAAATTGAGTCGTATCTAAAACTAGTAGGGCCCAGATTCTCTGCCGAGAAATCGAAAGCACTCTTCCTCGGCCCACAAAAGAGACAAAGAAAGCCCCATGAACATGGAATAATGCTAACGGTAAACGAGGAAAAAAATACCCTCGGTATAAATGATTAGAGTACTGGGCCTTAGGATACAGTCAAAAGGTAAGAACACCGAAACGATACAATCGAGTGTCGGCCAGACGCGTGTATAGGCTACTCAAAATAATAGCAAACAAACACGCGGGAATGAAGGAGGCGAATCTCTTGAGACTAGTCCAATCATTCGTAATCAGTAGAATCACATACGTGGCACCATACCTACGGCTAGCCAAAGCAGAAAAGAACAAGGCTGAAGTTCCAATCAGGAAAGGCGACAAAACCGCTCTGGGCCTCCCCCCGTACACATCCACCCAGAACACTCTGAACATGGGGATTTCAAACACACCAGACGAGCTCATTCAGGCTACCAGAGTAGCGCAACAGCAACGACTCCTACGCAGCCGATCGGGGCTAAAAATACTAGAAGAGTTAGGCTTCGAACCGCGACCGAGGCTCAAACACACGGAGAATATCCCAACAAACATAAGGAACAAAATCAGAATCCCACCAATCCCACGGAACATGCACCCCGTACACCATGAGGTTAGACGAAAGGACAGAGCGAAAGCTCCACAGAAAAAAAATATAGCCAATAGACAGGGCGTGCTTTACACGGACGCGGCAGAATACGAACGCAGAACGGGTTTCGTAGCCCTAGCAACCAGGGAGGGGCGGGGACCGAGTCTTGTGCTGCAGCGTCCGACAGAGGGACGCAACAGCGGCTTAGGAGGTCGCCATTGCGCTGGCCCTAACTGAACAGAATGTCAGGGCGATTATAACAGATTCCAAATCGGCTATTCGAAACTACAACGGAGGCAGGGTATCTGCCGAAGCAGTCAAAATCCTGGCTGCCGGCCCGACATCGGCAGAGCCAGTTAACCTAATCTGGACTCCGGCCCACGAGGGCCCGCGAGGAAACGAGATAGCGCACGCATTGGCCCGAGGACTCACACACTGGGATCCCAGTGCGGTCCCGTCGAGCAGAGAGCCCCTTCAGACGGACGAGGAGCTGAACACGTACCAAGACATTCTTAGTCATTACAGATTAGGAAGACAGACACTACGTGGAGCAGGCAGATGCCTCAGCAAAAAGGAAGAGGTCATAAGGAGAAAGTTACAGGCGGGGGTTTTTCCGAACCCACTAGCACTAAGCAGATGATATCCGACGATCCATGACCCGAGGTGTCAGCATTGCAACGAAATGGCAGAGATGATCCACATGGTGCGGACTTGCCCTAGCTACAACGAACCAGTCAGGAATATAGAGTTTTGTGAGGCATTAATGGTCAGCCAGAAAGAAGAATACCAAAAGAAAGTCGTCCATCTGGCCCTCGACACCGCTGAATCCCAAGGGATCCCAGTCTGCTGAAAGGGGAGGAAGATGACCGCGGTCACTACTCAAGACTTCATCGCCCTCTTGATTCCTTGACGGATGCAAATGAAGTTACTTCATCATCATCATCATCAGGCGTTTTCCCAGTAGATATTATGCACGCACCTTGTCGGTGGGAAGCATTCGTGTCACTTCGCCTCGGCCATTTTTGAGAGCTGCGCTGACATTCTCAACTCGATTGTACGACCATTGCAAGATGAGGACCTCTTCTACCGGCCTCCAATTAGCCCTATCCAGCGCCGGCCACCAATCATATATCCCGGCAAGCTTCCTAATCTCATCCGCCCAAAAGTCTCTGCATGCCGCATCCTGCCGTGCCTGCATTTCCTCGGACATCGACTCCGTGTACGGCTATCTGCTCTTCACACTACATCCCCAGGCCCATTTCCTCCCCCTGACAGTGTGGTCGCAAATGAAAACTCCGTTCCCGAGAGCTTCGCGGCAGCAGCGGGGCGCGGTAGTGTATTCGAGCACGGTATAAGGAGTGACCACATTCACACGGCCTCCGGTACTCGGCCTTGACGAGGGAGCCGACGAATGCCGCGTTCGACCGGCGTGCAATGAGATCGTGACTCCCGGCACAAGGCCGCACATCCTATAGTCAGAAACGGTTGCTCGACTGACTCGCGCTTATTTGCCAATGGCGACCGCCTCCTGTGAGCCCGAAGGTGCGAAGAAATAAGAGAAAGAGACGAGGACTAACTCGCTGGTTGGTGTTTTCTAGTTCGAAAGCACTATTCCGATGGGCAAATCCCGGGCAAGATCTTGCGATGTTTGCATGCTTGTGGTGTTTGTGAGTTTGTACCAGGTGAAATAAAGAAAATGA
The DNA here is from genome assembly GCF_055824585.1 of Amblyomma mixtum. Lineage (NCBI taxonomy): Eukaryota > Metazoa > Arthropoda > Arachnida > Ixodida > Ixodidae > Amblyomma > Amblyomma mixtum. The sequence goes on along the minus strand of NC_143012.1, from coordinate 256,806,529 downwards.
ATCATTAAATGAAAGGAAATTTGATAAATATCCGCGACTGGGATTCGAACCCGCAGCGGCGCGAACAGATCAGCTTCGCTGGCCTGTTATACTGCAACACACTCTCGCACTGCGCATTGCACATCGTATTCTTCATCAACAATACTTCTATCAAACTAATATTCGCGCTTGGCAGATTAAACAAGATTAAAACAATTTTCTGGTTCCATTGCCCTAACGCGCATAGCATTGCGCAGCATGTTTGTTTCTGGGCAATTTTCTAAGACTGCGTTATGATTTTCAGTGGTAATTGTGAAATTGGGCATACAGAGTGAGTGTGTGTTTGCCTTCTCATCGGGATCTCACGTGTAAAACGCTTTATGGTACTAATTTTATTCGTTTGTTGCGTAGTTTTATTGTAGTGCACATTGTTCTTTCGTGGCGTAGTTAAGTTGATGAATGAAGTCCGTGTATTCCATTACAATATTTACTTGCATTTTAACTATTGTACTAAGTAAGTAGGACACTGTATGTATTCTGTTGCACATTTCCTTTGTATTTGAATTATTGTAGTGTATATGAAGTCGCTGCTGCCAAAATGGTTCCCTGACCTAGTCAAGCTGTCCTTACAGCTTTTTGTCACGGAAGCCATCAACATTGTATCAATGTTGAAAATAAATTTGATTTGATTTGATTTTATTTGAAGGCGCTAGAGCAATACGCGTTGGCGCTGAAAACACTGATGCAGAAACGCGGCACTGGAGCACAGGCCACCGGCGTGCATTGGGTAAATTGGCAATGACGATGAAAAAATTGGAAGAGGCGCATAACTGCCTCCTTGGGTCAGCGGACACCTCAATCGCGCTTTCAGGTACGTGGCGGTGGTGTCCGCCTGCACAAAACTGCGCTTTCGCACAATATTTCGTGCATAGTAATGCTAAACTACCAGCCATTTTTTGATACTTAAGATGAGTGAAGCCGATCATGAACACGATATAGCACAGCGGAAACGATATGAAACTGGTTTTGTGTTTCGCCCTATACAGGTATGCGAGACTCGGCGACTGTCATTCTGCTTACGCAGCAAACGATGGAGCGCTGACAAAATCGCATTTTCGAAGATCCAAAAACTCGTACCGTACTACTGTTACCGATGGCGATCTACCAACCTCCAATTACGATAATGCGCCAACCTGTAACAGTTCGGAACTATCAGATTTTAGTTACCCGACTAGCTATAGCTAACACGTCTTAGGCGTTTTGTGATGCCCGCCAGAGGTGATGATACAAAAAAAGAAAAAAATGTTCTTCTAATAAAAAAAAAAGAGATCTTTAATATTGAGAACACTGTACGAAAGGATAACTGATCAAAGGTGCACTGTAGAGGAACATGAACTCGTTTTTTTGCCGCTGGAACTCGATCTATACGTTCCGAGCATTCTTCGAAACTTCGAACTATTGCCCTGTGCGGACGATTTGCCTAATTTAAATCGGATTAACATCGGCTCAAGCCATTTTTTTTTAGTTCCCCGCAGACGGTGGGAGGAGTCTACCAACGCATGGAGTGCCTTTCAGGCAGTCGCGTGACGGCTTTGCTCTCGCTTTTATTCTGTTTTTTAGGTTTCTGTGATTAAACAGATCTAGTCAGAGACTACATAGCCGCAAATTAAGCCCACGGAAATAAAAATACGCGTGGATTCTTTGCTTTCGCCGATCACTACGTATCACTCCGCCGATGGCAGAGCGGCAAGCCGCCACGGGACTGGTTGAAAGGTTGGTCGACCGTCTGCGGGGAATTCAAAAAAAAAAAAAGGCGGGAGCCGACATTAATCCGATTTAAATTAAGGAAATCGGCCACACAGGGCAATAACTCGAAGTTTCTAAGAATGATCGGAACGTGTAGATCGAGTTCCAGCGGTAAAAATACGAGTTAGATTCCTCTTCAGTGCACCTTTAAGGCGAAACATTAGCAGTAATACATGTATTATGCAATCATGCTGTGAAAGAAGCGAATACGTAAAGCCGATACAAAATATCTACAGGCAGTACCGCACAGCTACCATACTCCTGCAAGGAAAAACTGTTAAAATACTAATCAGGGAAGGCGACACAAACGTTCCATCGCAATTCTCTGCAGGTATTCAGAATTAATGGTTTTTGAGGAACGTAAATGGCGCAGTAACTCTCTCCCATTTGGTGGACACCTCAACCGCGCCGTGACGAAATGGGGGAAGGTGGGAACAAAAAAGAGAGAAAGAGGAGGTTGGGAAAAGCTAGGAATAAGCGCGCATTGGCAACATCTTGCCTCCAGGTCGACGATGGCATTGCCCTACCAAGTAAATGAGTGGAGAAATCGAGGTGAATGACTGACGACCTAAAGCTCAGAACAGAACGGTAGGGATGAAAATTAATATGAAGAAAACCAGTGATAATAAGAGCCTGGAAAGGGAGCAACAGTTTACGATATACAGCAACTGGAAGCGGTTGACGAACACGTCTATCAAGAAGTCACCGCAGATCGAACCATAATAAGAGAATAAGAACCGTCGTAAGGATATGGTGATAAGACGAGAACAAGGATCAGGCTGTGTGCGTTTGCCATATATCATGTCAGGAACAGCAGTTTACCGACACTCTTCAAGTTGAAGGTATATAACAGCTCTATATGTTCTCAGTACTCACCTATGAGGCAGAAACTTGGAGGCTTGTCATTAAACTAAGGACAGCGCAGCGAGTAATGAAAAAAGAAATTGATAGACCTGTAACGCTAAAAGATAGGAAGAAAGCAGAGAGGAACAGCGAACACAGAAAGTTAACGACACCCATGTCGAAGTCAAGAAGAAGGAATGAGCACGGGCAAGGCATGTAATGCGGAGGCGAGCTAACCGAACAGAACTAGATGCCAAAAGAAGAAACATCTAGCGAGGACAGCAGATGTTAGGTGGGCGGCTGAGATTAGGAAGTTTGCGGAGACAAGGCGGCCGCAGCTGGCACAGGAGCTGGAAGGACACGGTAGAGGCATGTAGTGGGCGTAGCTATACAGATTGCTGTTGAAGATGACGAATAAGGCAGAGAAGACGAAAGACGAGCCTCTTTTAATTATGCCCTCAGACGTCCGCAGACTAGGACATCAGATCGCTGCCCGTCGCTAGGCACGAACATGGGGCGACGGCGAGCTTCAGGGCGCGCTTCGTACACATCGGCCATGTTTGCAGACAGCACGGGTCCCGAGACTAATGCGTCGGGTGCGCGCCCGAGTGCACCTGCGGGGGAAAGCAGCGCTGAGTGCGCTCTGAACGAAGCCCCGGGCCTGACTCCTCCTCTCCCGCCTCGGCCCAGAGCGCTGCCGGAATTCGGGGGCGCCATTCAGGCGGTTCATTATTGAGGGCCGTCCTTCGATGAATGCGGCGCTCAATGGGTCTTTGATTGGAGCGGCATGAAAAAAATATAAAAAATGTGCCGCGCTGCGGCATGCTCTGCATCGGCCCTCGCTTGCTTCGGAAAACGAGAGAAGGATGTCGAAACGCTCGCTGAACGACACGCGCGCATCGGACAGGAACCGGGTGCAAAACGCCGGCCTGCCGCTCCGTTGCGCGAAACAGCGCGCTTGGATGCAGCGGGGTAGCCGCCGGAAAGGCCGGGCGCCAGCGGGTCGCGGCGGTTGCTACCGCAGGAGGGGGCGCCCGTACACGTCCAAGCACACTCCTCAAACCGCTAGCTGCCTCGGACGAGAGAGAATCGCCGAAGCTCGCTGCAAGATGGAAGCCTATGGGGAAAGTAAATCGCCCCGCCGGTTTCCATGGGAACGGCATGCGGCCCAGGCAGTATACTGTTCGCGCGAACATGCAAAATGCCCGCCCGGTGGTTGTGGCAGCTATGAGGCGGCGACGAGAAAAATACGAAAAACGGCCTGGCCGCCTGCCAAAGACGCAGGGGGGCGAGGAGCTCTCGATTCCGGCCTTATTTCAGTGGGGGCGAAATGCACGAGCGCCCCGAAATTTCGGTGTGCCTCCGTCGCTGCGAAGTCGAGCAGTAAGGAAGCGAGGCCGATGAAGATTCGAATCGCGACAACAGCGGTTTTCAACTTGAGAGGGATCGCACACGCTATACACACATACACGCACACACCTACTTCGCCCTAGAGAAGCTCCCCTCGAAAGTGCCGAAGAGCGCAGCTCGCCAGACGGACGCAGGCTTTCGTGCTCCCAGAAGGGAGACGACGAAAAAAAAAAAAACGCATTTCGCCGGCAGGCCATTCCTGCTGTAGCGGCCGTAACTGAGCGAATATTCGAAAATATAGAATACGAATCGAACGTTGTACATTCGAACTCTATTCAAAAGATCCGCCCACTGTGCACTTCGTATCGTATTCGCAATTACAAGAACATTCGGCCCACTGCTCTGCCAAGCATGAGTCTTCCTGATCGCGGGCAACGCTTCGCCGACAGCGAGAGAGCTACACAGATTTTCCGCACAACGTCCTGTCGGCGTAACATTTATACACGTGCACGACATGTTTCTCACACGAATCCATATTTTCACACGACAATGTGCGCTATGCTTTACTTCTTTTTCGTTGGGGCAAGAAGTGATTTTTCATTATTATCAAAGCTAGTACTCTAACGTGCACTATTTTCCCAGCCGCATCAGGGCATTCTGCGATTACGACGAAATAGTATTCGTAATCAGAGGGGTTAAGCTCCAACCTGCGAGCTCAGGGGCCCGAACCGCTCTTTAAGCGCGGTGCACGGGACTACGGCTCGCCGGTTCATCGCTCGACAAAGTTAAACATTCCAGCACGCGACAATGAAAACGCTATTAGGAATAAGTGCACAGATTGCGTCAAAAGTTCCCAAGCAACGGGATCTGCTTTTTAGCAGCATATATTCTCGCACTTTAAGAACTCCTACAATGGAACCAAGGGAGTGACGCAATGGAAGAGTGACACATTTCCTACAAGTTGTAACCCCCGCAAAGATTTGAAGGCTGAGCTACAGGCCCGCCGTAAATGCACCGCGGTACACACTGCTCAAAAGCAAACCCTGCGGCCTGGGAACTTTTGAAGAGCCCTGTAGCTACATACGCCTCATCATTCCAAACTTCGATTCTATATTCGAAGCTGATTATTCGCATTCTAAAAAAAGGAAAAGAAAAGGGGATTCACACTCGCACACCCAGAATTACGCTCGCGGAGCGGGAAGAGCTCGTTAAGAATGCCTCGCGCGAGTCTCATTTGCCAGGCAGATGAGCACAGCGGCACCGACGACGGCGAAACGCGGCACGGACGAATTCGAGGCGACACGCGCCGAGGGCGGCACGGCGAGTGGTAAGAGAACCGAGAACAGAGAATAGAGGGAGAATAGCGGGAAGACCTGTCGTCATGCGAGAGCTTTTCCGCCTCCCACGCACAACGTTCAGGGCGCAGCACCTCTTGCGTTCGCTGGTGCGGAGCTTATACAGGGTGTTTCACCTAAGACTTTCTGCAATTTTTAAAAATAAGCTATTTGAATTAGATGCGCGCTTTTTCTGGCATAGCATTGTCAGTGGTGTAGTACATCACAATTCAGCTAAGACGTGCTAACTAGCAGGCTTGTTAACCAATATTTAATAGTTAACTTTTAAACTATTACCGTTGGGCTCCTTAATTATTGAGAGGCATGTAGCCCACCGTAAGTAATGTCCATATCCGTTTTTAGAATGTCGAGAACGCGATTATCCTCGGCGCTGTGGCCCAACAAATTTTGGCTATTTCGACGAGTTAGGTTCACTGGAGAGGTTGCTTTGCCTGCAAGCTTCTCAAACCGCATGTATTTTGGCGCGATGTAGGCGAAATTTGTTGGGCCACAGCGCCGAGGATAATCGCGTTCTCGAAATTCTAAAAACGGATATGGACTTTAATTACGGTGGGCTGCATGCCTCTCAATAATTAAGGAGCCCAACAGTAATAGTTTAAAAGTTAACTATTAAATATTGGTTAACAAGCCTGCTAGTTAGCACGTCTTAGCTGCATTGTGATGTACTACACCACTGACAATGCTATGCCAGAAAAAGCGCGCATCTAATTCAAATAGCTTATTTTTAAAAATTGCAGAAAGTCTTAGGTGAAACACCCTGTATATACACTCTAAACACAAATGAGTAAAAAGGGAGTAAGGTGTTATCTACCGCACTCCTTTTAAAAATTCGAGGCCACTGAAATCTGCTTCAGTGGAGAAATGCGGAAACAGCGCGTTTGTTGCTGCTGCCGCGTCTGACTACCGCACCACTTCGGCAATTTCTTCAATAGAAAAGAGTGCGCTAGATGACAGACTACTCCGTTTTTAGTCCCACATAGGAATACTCCGTGTTTATAGGGTGTACCGCAACTCGAAAAAACTCAAGCTGCTTCGCGTTTCCATCCGATCACGGAAGGAAAGCTGCGAAGACAAACGGCCGGTAAACAGGCTTATCAAAAGCTCTCCTTCCGAACTGAAAAAGTATCGTTCTGAAGTCCCAATTGCTTCACTCTACGATGACGCTTGCTGAGCGGCTTCCAGTGTTTAGTTGTCCGATTTTCGCTTTAACGCTGCCCAAGTGAACATTTTACACCGCGAGCTGTTATATGCAGCATCACCGCAGCAAGAAGGACGCGCGTGGGGAGGGGGAGAGGCACTTGAGAGAGCCAGCCATTTTGTCTTCCTCTCCGCCACTATACGGAGAGCGACTGTCGTGGATGCGGGAAGTCAGAGACCGCAAACGTGCAGCGGATACGGAATAGAGGATGGAAGCGCCCACGACGCTGGTCGCAAACTCGCTGCGCGCGCCAACATGCCGCACATCACAAGATCCAAGTGGCCACCGAAGTCATCGCTGAAGTTCGCCTTATAGGTGGTCCAGTGAGTTCTTAAGACAACGGGTTGGAGTGCGCATCCCCTCTTTTTTTTTTTTTTTGACGCAACAGTGTTCAAGGCCCCGTTACCCAGATAATCCGGTGTCGCTCTTAGAGCGAAAATATAGGGCGGCTCAGGTGGCCACCCACGGGAGAAGCAACCTATAGGTGGGCCAACTAAGTCACGTGACCTCGTGGCGTGTGTCGGTGTGTGTGTGTGCCGGGTGATCGAAATTATTGCGAAACCGTCAACTACGGCGCCTCTTTCTTTATTTCTCCTTTCGCTGCCATCTTACTCGCTTCCCTCACAGCAAGAATGCGGTGTCCACCAAGATGAGAGACAGTTACTGCGCCGCTTCCTTTCTTCAAAACCACAATCTTTTTGCCATAAACTAATTTGAGCCAGTGGTATGGCTACGTTCTTAGAATCCAATTAGCCCGAATCAGAAACCAAAACCTTCTTGCATAGCTCTGACATGCATTCCCCGTGCACTGATTCCATTCATGTATAGTCACCCCCGATTCAATGATCCATTATTTTATTCTTTTTTATTTTGTTATTTTCTGCACCCTCTCCCACCGTGCTCCTCTCCCAGAACCCCTCCCCAACGCAGAATAGCGCGTCAGCGCTCTTCCAACGCCGGCTAAACGATCGCGGCCTTCCAGCGAAGAGCTTCTCTCCCTCTCGGGGCCCAGAGACAGGCGAAAAATCCCAGCTGGAAGGGCTGTGCCTGGTTTGCAGTTAACGACGCTCGGGATGAGGGGGGCACGGATGATACGCGAGAGCGGCAGGCACTCAAGACGGCGGCGCAGGGCGATCGGTGTCCGCCAGTCGCAGGCGGTCCATCGATCCCAACTCGGACGTTTCGTAATTCCGAAACCCTCGAGGAGAGCGCAGAGGCGCCTCCCCGAGCGAGCCGGGCGCTTGGGACAACAACGTCCCCCCCCCCCCCCCCCCCCTCGGCCACGTGGACGCGAACACCACCGGAAAGCGGAGCCGTTCCACCGTTTCGTCACGCCATGTGTGCCAAGTGCGTCGGCGAATAAAGCCCGCACGGAGATGTGCCGGGCAGAGAGCAGCCTGTTAGGGCTCGGCAAATAATAATAAGAAAAAATTCCACCCTCCTCTTAATTCGCACCAGAGGTGGCCCCGCGCTCGAAAGAGGGGCGGAGGCCACAAAACGCCACAGACCAAAAAACCATAGCGTAAATGCAGCCTCATCGCAGCAAGGACGGAGGAGCGCGATACTCGGACACGATCGAAGCGTAATCCGGCCGTCGCAATTCTTTGTCTCGCAGCGGCGCCGATGAGCCGGGACGGATTATCCCCACAGCCCCCTCGTTAGCCGAGGCCTTAGCGAAGGCCGCCTGACGAAAGCGCGCAGAAGGGCAGCAGCGGTCGCTCGTCGAAGTCGCGCGAGCGGAGACGCTGCACCACTCGCACGGTCCGGTGGGAATTCAGCTAGTCCCCTCGAAGAACAGCAATGCGACGCCGAAGGGGCCGGCGCTGAAGCGTATATAGCGCGACGGATGGCGGCTGAGCGCGTATGCGAGGCTACTTTTACGTCTGTTCCGAGCTGTGCAGAAGGCGCGCAAGACACCCACGTATGCAGGAAGGAACGAGAAAAAATCGGGGCGACACATAAGCTCCTCCTTTAAGACGAGATAGCATTAATGGGTCCCGTCAGCGGTTTCTCTTGCCCACGCAGACACGGACACTTGTTTCCATATTAAGTGGAAGACCATACGACATACATATTGCCACGTATCATTGTAGTGTTTGTTCGTTCACGCTCAAGGCTGCAGGAAAGGGTTGTTATCACTTTTGTTCGTGACGCGAGAAGCGACCGGACTAATCTCGATTGTTCACAGCCATGAACAGCTGCATCTACTTGTTTCTAGATTACTCTAGATGATCTCGACCTGTTATCTCGAAGTTTCCTCGCCGGCTTTAAATTGAACGATGCCGCGAGCAGCGGGCATTCGTAGTTCGACGATTGACAAGCACGCTTGTTGCTTACGCCGCCACCGAGTGATTCAGTTCTTTTGAGGGCGCAAGTCAGCCCAAATAAAGAGCTTCGTTTGCAAGTATTTCTGGTGTCTTCCTGACCGCTGGACTGCCGTCACTACAACGTGACATCTGGTGGAGGTGCTGGGTAGCCTTCCATGTACCGGACACCCCCAGCAAGTCGCGACGCCAGCCCTTCGAGTCATTCACTGCAGGACCTGAGTCCAGTCCACCGCGCAAGCCGACGTCTGCTAGGAGACGCACCTGAGTTCGGGATTCTGCCTGACCCTACCCGGAAACGAAAGCCAGCAGGAACGTCCACCATGAGCTTGCCCCAGCCGACGGCTCCAATCATTCTTCACCAGCCCCGGGTGCCACCAACCTTCGACGCTTCGCCTGGCGCCGACCCCGAAGAGTGGCTGGAACAGTTCGACCGTGTGGCTGCCTTCAACAACTGGGATGATGCTACGAAGCTTAGGTACGTCTTCTTCGCCTTGGAGGGACCAGCAAAAGTCTGGTTTGAGAATGAGGAAGCTAACCTCACGAACTGGGAAACCTTCAAGGAGCAGCTTCTAAAGACCTTCACGAACGTCGTGAGAAAGGAGAGAGCCCAGCAGCTGCTACAGTCTCGCATACAACACCCAAACGAGACCGTTGCTGTGTACACTGAGGAAAAGAAGCGTCTCTTCCGGCGTGCCGACGCAAACATGAAGGAAGAAGAAAAAGTAAGGTTGCTCATGCGAGGAGTTAAAGAGCAACTCTTTGCCGGCCTCGTCCGCAACCCACCGAAAACTGTCGCGGAATTTGTAGAAGAGGCATCCACGATGGAAAAAACTCTGGATGCCCGAGCCCGCCAGTATGACCGCCAGCAGCGCATTTTCTCAGCAAGCTGCCTGGACACCGCTAACAGCAATGACCTGCGGGATGTTATACGTCAAGTTGTGCGAGAGGAGCTCCGACGATTGCTGCCAACGGGAACGCAGCCGCAAATTTCATCGCTCACTGACGTCATCCGGGACGAGGTTCAACAGGCCTTGGGTGTGACGCCGACACCCACGCAGCCTCTGCAGCCCCCAGCCATAACTTACGCCGCAGCTGTGCGCCGTCCTGCCCCTCGACGACGGGACCCAAGCCCCTATCGCCCTCAGCCAGCTGCGTTGGACCGCCGCCCACTCGCCCCAACCCGCCCGTCCTACGAGCGACGCGCACTGCCGAGGAAATGCGACGAGTGGAGAACTCCCGACCAGCGCCGCCCACTATGCTTCCACTGTGGCGAAGCCGGTCACGTCCTCCGGCACTGCCCATACAGAAGACTGGGCATCCGAGGGTTCTCTTACGACGCTCCACGACCCCGACCCGGCCAGCGACCAGCCGAAATTGAGGAATTTTTGCGTCGGGAAGAATGCTCACCACCCAGCCACCTATCACGTTCCCCGTCGCCTTCGTCTCCGCGCTTCGTATCTCCGAGCCGAGGCTACGCTGTGCGTGGACGCTCCCCCAGCCCCCGAAGGTTAAACTGAATAAAGCAGCCTCTGGAGGTGAGGTTGCTTCTAAGCGCAAGGACAAAGATCCTCCACCGACGATAACTCCGACGACCCCTCCGACGACACCTCCGACGACACCTCCGACGACGACAACACCGACGACGACAACACCGACGACGACAACACCGACGACGACAACACCGACGACGACAACACCGACGACGACAACACCGACGACGACAGCTCCGATGACGACGACACCGACGACGACGACGACGCGGCCAGACTTGAAGCTTTTACCGTTGCCCAGTGAAGTACCGTCGCAGTACGCCCACCGCAGCCTCACTACTCGACGAAGCCGAGATCGTACACCGAAGACAACGTGCAATGCGAAAACGCGAACAAGTGACCTTGAAGTTATGATCGACGATCACGCGGTTACTGCCTTGGTGGACACCGGAGCTGACTACTCCGTCATGAGTGGGCCACTCGCTGTCCGACTCAGGAAGGTAACAACTTGGGACGGCCCGCTGATCCGCACCGCAGGTGGTAACCTGATTACGCCGTCAGGACGCTGCACCGCGAGAGTTACTGTAAATGGGAGAACTTACGCGACAACCTTCCTGATCCTACAGCAATGCTCGCGAGACGTGATTTTAGGAATGGACTTCCTGAATGAACATCGGGCGATCATCGACCTTCGATCCAAGTCGATCAAGCTTTCCACGGACAAAGCCATATCTGCAGCGACGACAGCGACTCATCGCGTTGCCTTAAACGTCCTTGACGAAGTACTGAGCGTGCCGCCCCGATCAAGTGTCTTCGCCTGCATAGGTACTGGAGGTACTAATGCCACGTATCATTGTAGTGTTTGTTCGTTCACGCTCAAGGCTGCAGGAAAGGGTTGTTATCACTTTTGTTCGTGATGCGAGAAGCGACCGGACTAATCTCGATTGTTCACAGCCATGAACAGCTGCATCTACTTGTTTCTAGATTACTCTAGATGATCTCGACCTGTTATCTCGAAGTTTCCTCGCCGGCTTTAAATTGAACGATGCCGCGAGCAGCGGGCATTCGTAGTTCGACGATTGACAAGCACGCTTGTTGCTTACGCCGCCACCGAGTGATTCAGTTCTTTTGAGGGCGCAAGTCAGCCCAAATAAAGAGCTTCGTTTGCAAGTATTTCTGGTGTCTTCCTGACCGCTGGACTGCCGTCACTACAACGTGACAATATGAAGCTCCGCTTTAACCAAGCAGTACGAACGTGCCATGGTGGTGAGGTGCGGGGGAGTATTATGCGGGCAGGAGATTTGAGGCAGGAGCACGTTTGGGTTTTGACTTCTTAGGCAGTTTTCCCATGCCGCGGCGGTCGGATTTCTATGGAGGCGAAGTTCTAGAGGCCCGTGTACTGTGCGATGTCAGTGCACGTTAAAGAACCCCGGGTGGTCGAAATTTCCGAAGCCCTCCACTACGGAGTCTCTCATAGCCCGAGTCGCTTTGGGACGTTAAAACCTCCATAAACCATAAACCAAACCATACAGCAAAGGTAAAGTGCATGCGTGGCCTATATAGAGGTACCATGTCTGACCTTCCGACTCACATCTCAAGGGTCAGGGTTGGATTCCCGGCCAATTACCGAAATTTTCTTTTCAGCCCAATTTCACTTTACACCAGGCGTCTATGGGAAGCCCGCCACTAATTTCTGAAAACAGGATTTCTGACGCAAAGAGAAGCTTTTGCGTCACAGTAATGTCATTGTTGGCGGACGTTGAAACAGAGAAATCATGTTAACTAGTAAAGTGATGAAATAAATTGTAATAGTTAACTTCCAGCTACTACCGATAGGCTCCTGACTGCAATTAGAGATTTGTAGCCGACCGTTAGTAACAGCCATATCAGTTTCTAGGGTTTCGAGCAAGCGATTACCATCGCCTCTGCAGCCGAACTACATATAACTATAGCCCAAGAAGCCCTAAACATGACAGCCGTGCACGCAGTCTAATACGACTAAGCACCGACGGGACACCCAAGAAGCTGCATGCCGTTAAACTGCTTGCAAGTACAGTTATTAATCCCAGACCGGCAGCGGCGCCGCACCGCAGTCGCAAAAAAAGGGGGCATCAGCATCACTTTCCCGAAGGGAGGAGACACCGTAGCGGCGTTGGCATTATTCCCCACTGGGGTAGGCAATATTTTTTGGCGCCGCCCTAAATTCCTCTTAATTCGTCGCCGAGGGCCGCAGAACAAAGGCGCCGTCGACCCCCCGAAAGCCAGGGCGCCCTTTGTGCGCCCTCCCGATAGTGTCCCCATCCATCCTCCGCCCTGGGGCGACACTGGCGGAACCAGCGCGCTCTTCTTTGTGCCGGAGCTCTTTGTTGCGGCACTCGACTGGACACGGCAATAACTCCTGAGCCGCGCCCTCGAGCACCGGGTCCAAGGGAACACGCGGCTACCGACACACGAGAGGGGAAAGGCGTCGTGAATGGCGATCTCGAGTCGCCGCGACAGTAACGCAGCTACAACGCCCTCTTCTGACACCGCACGCGGCTGTGCGGCAACGGCAAGAGCAGCTGCATGCTCCAGTCCGGTACAGCCGCTGCGAAAAGGCACCAGACTGCACCGCGGTCGGGGCGATGTACACCAGTGTACTCTCGGTCGTTGTTGTTGTTGCCTCTGAGAGAATGGCACATACCCACGGTGCCGAATGTGTTTGATGTTCCTTCCGCAAAGAAAAAAAAACAAAAAAAAACTGGAGAGCATATATGCAAGAGACAAAAAATTGCACGCGATCACGTGCTGCGAAAGCCCGGAGAAAGAACACGGAGACGAACCTAAACGAACTTCGGCGAAACTTTCAGTCAACTCCTGGTGCGTGTGTTTCCATCGGAGCAGCGCATGCGTCAACAACAGCGTCACCAGAATGTGCTACGCCACCGTTACCGCGCATGCGCGTGCCACGCAGCTCGTCGCTTTGAAAAAACAGGCACATCGCAGCAACCACATCCGCCCAAGCTATTGCTGCAGCAACTAATCTCCCGATACCTCGCTGTCATCTCGCATTCAGGTCGAGAAGCTTACGCAAAGGGACACTTGCTCACGTACAGAGGGCGAAACACATGTCTGGAACGAGTGGGCGGCGTGTTTCGCAACTCTCAAAGCCACTGCGACCAGAAGGGCAAAAAATGACGATGAAATCCTATAAGTTTAAATGCACATGCTTTGATCCAGACCATCTTTAACCAAACGTTATTGCTAGATATCGCGTGTTCATACCGAAAACCGTCAAGAACGTGTTCCAGACAAGCGTTATCCTGCCCTCTGTACTAGTTAGCTTGCGACAAGTGTGACAGTATACAACAACAGGGTTGCTAAAAACTGTCTCCAAGTTCGTACGCAGAAAAGCACAACGGGGAAAACAAAGAATTGTCAAAAGACACCAAATGCGAAACAAATTTAGACGCTTACGAATTCACGCTTATCGGTGCCATCCGTGCTGCTGGCTTCAGGCACGTACAGAACGACAACCAACCAGGGAGGAGAGCCGCCGCCTGCGCGTTCTCGACTTTACTGCGAACAACAATCAGGCGGCCGTACCGGCGCCTATCGCTTCAGACTTCTCGGCCGCTGATAAAAAACAGCTCTCGGCGATAAATTTTCGTTGTGCTGTTGTTTTAACTTCGATTCGCTCGTACTGCGCCGCGAAATATTGGTTTTGAGAAAAACGAAGGCGCATACTATCTCACCGCTGTGTGGACACCTCAACCGCGCCGTGAAAGAACAGAGGACCATATGTGCTAAAGAAGAGGAAACGGGGCCAGCATGCTTTGCTCGGCCGAGGCGAAGGTCCTATAGAGTTCGGTACGCTGCGTTCTGGCGCTGCACACCAGGCGGGGCAAAGGGGGCCGTGCGCGGTGTTCCACTATGAAGAGCGGCCGACGGCCACTCAAGATGCCATTGGTGATCTATGAGATGTCCTGGAATGCGGTACGCCTACATCTACGCTCGACAACGAGATCGACAGTAAATTTTCGTCCAACGAGGCCACGACAGACGCATAGCGGCAGCAACCGGATGAAATGAAGGAAGCAGCAGCAGCAACGGCGGCAGCTCTCTCTCGTTGCCGCGCTGAACAGCGAGACTGCAAACGCCATAAGCGGCTCGGGAGGCCATAGGGAGGCCCCGGACCATCGATGGCGGCTGCCTAGCAGCATGGTATAAGCGCGGGAAGCCGCTGGATGACGAGAAGCGTGCCCGAAAGACTGCGCAGCAGCGGAAACGGCTTCGACGAACGCCAGTGGGTAAACAAGCCACGGTGTGCGACGAGGGACAGCGCCACACGCGTGGAGCGAAATGCGTGCGAATCCGTTCGGCCACTCGTCGTGCTCGCTGTATACGACAGAGTGGTCCCGCAGCGAGATTTGGTGCCCCTTCAGCAACCGGTGTACACAACTATACAGCGACTGCGTCGGGGCTTCCCGACGGCCGATATGAACGCATCTGAACTGTGTGCCATGCGCGACAACTATGTGCGCAACGACAGGTGCCGCGCCTGTCCCGTGTCCGACAGTTGCACAAATCCGCCGCCGCTCAACAGCGCCAAGGGTGGCACAGTGGGCGCCATTTTTGTGGTGCATGTAGCATGGCCAAATGCTACAGGTATATTTAATCGGCTTATCGATCCCTGATCTGGTTCAGATTGCCAAAGCTACACGCTGTACCACAAAATAGCGCAAGTGAAGTCACATGCATACACCGAGCGAAGGCACATTTGTCCACTTGTGCATTTCATATGACGTGACGTCAGCGTGACATCAGACGAAAGCAGAAGGCGGACAATCCCAGAAATCGCAACGTAGCGGGTCCCAGCGTCGGTGATGGTGAAGCAATTCGGCAAAAAATATAATAAAATAAGAAAACAACAATACTAAATGACACGAACTAAAACAAATAAAAACTAAATACAATGCACCAGCACTATAGCTGTGGTATGCGCCCAATAATGAGGTCCGGTCGCCAGCCAGCCGGCCAGCCAATGGTCGGGTCGTTTCCCACAGACACTTGAAAGCCGCAGCTACGTCACCGACCAACAGCGACCAATGCTCGAGGACGAAATTAATCCGAAATGGAGAATGGACCCTAATCGAATACGGCCCCTGGCCCGGTACCGCTCACTTCAGCCCCGGGGTGCAATCGATGCGTACCTTTTTCCCCACGAAAGGCGCCGCCTGTGCTCTTTCCCACAAGAAAGGTGGATCTCAAAAAGTGGAGGAAATGATTACCGAGCGGAACCGCTGTATGTACACACCGGGTGTTCTTTTTTTTCTTTTTTCTAAGAAGGTCCAAAATTTAAAAACAAAAGACGATTTTGAGGTAGCGAGAAGCTTTTTGCGGCATGGTAATGCCAATGTTGGCGGACATCAAAAAACAGGCGAATCATGCTTACTAAAGTGGTTAACTAAATTCTAATAGTTAACTTACTAACTATTACCGATAGTCACGTGGTTGCAATTAGATTCGTAGCCGGCCGTTAGTAACAGCGTTATCAGTTTTTAGAATCTCGCAAACGCGATTACCCTCGCTACTGTGGCTTAACTAATTTTGCCTACACAGTACCAAAATGCATCCACTTTCGAAAGGCATGCAGGCAAAGCAACCCCTCCAGTGCCCGTAACTAGTCGAAATAGCCAAATTATGTCGAGCCACCACGCCAAGCGTAATCGCGTTTTCGAAATTCTGAAAACTGATATGGCTATTGCAAATGACCGCCTACAAATTTCTAATTTCAACCAGGTGCCTATCGGTAATAGTTAAAAAGTTACCTACCAGAATTTAGTTAATCACTTTAGTAGTTAGCATGATTCGCTTGTTTTTTGACGTCCGCCAACAGTGGTATCACTAAGCTGCAAAAAGCTTCTCTTTACTTCAAAACCCGTATCTTTTTTTAATTTTCGGACCTTCTAAAAAAAAAACACACGCTGTACCTTGCCCGCGTTCACCGTCATCGCTGGGCACAACACTGCTCCGCAAAGGCAGCGCTTACTGCTGCGCGCTTCTGTGAAAGAGAGGACAAGTTGGTTTGTATCGGTAGATTACCACAGAGCTCTAACGACAAACTATACGCTCACTGGGCTATAGCGGAAGCCAAATAATGAAATACAGCTAACTCGATCGCCATCACCGGCCGATTTCGCAAGCGAACTGCGCGGTGCGTCGACACAGCACCTTTTCAACTTCGAATTCCAGAGGCTAGTCTATATCGCCATACATTTGAAAACGATGATCATGGAGTATACCTTCGGGTGTATACGCCGCAAGATTTATTCCAGTGACGGGGAGATTATTTTAAACGCCTGTTTTCTCCGCAATAAATACGCGTCCTCTGCCGCTGACCTAACATCAACGTACCTTGAAAGAGCAGTCGATTAAAATTTCCCCAATAACAAACCTCGCACGGACTTGTCAGTGTCCTTTTAACGTTTTATAGTGCGCTACGGCCGCTGTTGTCGCTTCCTAAACACGTTGCATTTGGTGCGCGCAGGGCCATGACGATTCCTCGCATCGCGCACTTGCGAATCTGACATATCCCACAGTGCGTACGTGCATGCGTGTCGGATATAAAATCATGCTCAATGAGTGAGAGAGAGAGTTCATTTTGCAGGCCCAAAGCGACTATTGCGCATCGTCACGTTCCTGCCTAAACTAAATACCCTCTCGCAGCGAGCGAATTGAATGCTTCGCCAGTTCTCGATACTCCTGTTCTTACTGTTCTCGATCGACCACGAGAAAGCGGGCGTTATCTAATTTGGCGCCGTTATTGTGTCACCCCGGAGCGTGGACCCATGCTCGTGCTGGCTACACAGACGGCGACAATTACCGAATCGTACGCTCCTCTGCGTCTGATCCCAATTCAACGAGATGAGGCGCAGCGCACAATGTCTACAGGATGGTCGCCAGTGGCGCAAGAGCTCTGGCCTTTGTACCGCGGCGGGCGTAAATGGGGACGACATTCCTGCCTTTGCCAAAACGCAAGGGGCGCGCGGCGGAAAAACTGCACCCGTTCCTTTAGCTGCACGAGCGCGAAGCTTGGTCGGACGCGCTCATTACTTATATGCGAGTCGAAACAGTGGCGACCCATGCCTGGCGTCTCCGTCAAGGACGGCCAGGCACCGCCGTCGATCCCAATTTCTGAAGCAGGAGCCAGGCCGGTTCAAAAGCGCGCGCTTCACTGCGGGCTCAGTAGAGAGAAAGCGCGGGAACGCGTGGGCGTACCCTCCGTGCTGAGAGAGAGAGCGAGCGACAAAAGCGAGCGTAACCCTGCAATCTGTAAAATTTGCCTGGAACAAAGGGGTAATGTCACACAGGAGCAAGCAAATAAGAACCGATCGAGGAGGCCAAGCGGCGTTTGGCAAAGCTACCGTTTGTATAGATCTGCCTCATTTCAAAAGGCAGCGAAGCGAGAGACCCTGTGATTGACTGTGTGACGTGAATCCCTAACCCCTGACATGTTTGTGCTTTCTCGTGCCCACAGACTAACACCTCTTTCACAAGGTCATTTCGAGGGCCCCCGAACCGATAGTCCATCGACTCAAAGGCCAACTGAGCGCTGCGACAACGGCGGCTCCGATGGGCATCGATTCAATAGTGTATCGAGTCAATGCGTATGCGGATCAGCGCGGAACTCATCGAAATTTCGAGGGCCTTCGAGCGGCGGCCGCCTGCACTCTCGGACGCGGAGCGCTCGCCGAAACGCGCTGGGGCATAAAATGAGGGCAGTATTATCTTGCAGAAAAGACAGGCCAGGCGACAAAACACTCCGGCACGCATAGCACCAATGTTTACAGCGATACAAAAACAACCTTCCTCAAAACTGCATGGATGTTGTTTGACAGCTGGTGAAAAGCAACGAAGTTCATGTCACGAGTGATTATTATCACTGTAACGAATATACGTTTTGTTTCTATCTTCTTCAGGTTAAACTTGCTGGCTGATTGCTATAGCATGTCCGCCAAATTATTGACAGCGACTGTGACACCACAACACCTCGGTGCGAGATGATCGAATCTCGGCGGGGATCGAGTCTGCAGTGTAGCAGCGGCACGAACTCCATTCAGAATCTCGAAGGCTCTCCACTCAATAGTGTTTGAAGGTGCCGGTGTGGCAGGGGTGATAAGAAAAAGCCCAGTTGGCGGCAAGCCGCCAGAGCCCCTGCGCAGCTACCGGAAACGACCAGGAAGGCGAAGCAACTGCCACGGCTTCACTCATTTCGTCCTGGACGGAAAAACTTTGTTTCATCCAAGATGTCGCACTGGAATATCCGCTCTCGGGAGACGCACGCACTAACGCAAGAGACGCGACAAGGAGGTCGAAGAAGTAGCCTCAAAAATTGCCAACCGCGAGCAGCGTGCTGTGTGTGTGTGTGTGTGTGTGGGGGGGGGGGGGGGGGGGGGGGGGGCTTATGACCGCGAAAAGCCGGTCTCGTGGCTGCCTTTCCAAGACGAAAGGACGATGCGCCAAAGCAGTGCAGCGAAAACTGACGAAGTCCGGAGAAAGAAGACATTCGAAATTGTCACTTCAAAGCCGCCTCTCAATTCCACTGCTCAATAAAATCTCAATGAAATGGTACAGACCAGGCTGGACGATTGTACTAGACGGTGGAGAATCCTGGAAAAAAAAAAAAAAGCCAGAGGCCGAGAGGAAAAAAAATAAACCACATCAGCTATATACGCGGTCAACTGTTTCATCCCAAACCGAGACGAGTGGTTCCGTGCCTGCTGCTCAAATAGGACAGCGAGACGATCGAAGGAAGAGGCAGGGCTTCCGCTGGGACCATACCACCCCCCCCCCCCCCCCGACTCCTCCCCCTTGCCGCCGCAATTCTCCAAGGAAGGCGGATAACTGAAAATGGGTCAACACCGGGGAATCATTTCTGGCCCCGGGTTAGGCGTCACTGCTAGCAACCACCCTCGCCTTCCCAACGACTGGAGCCAGAAGCCACATCTCTGCTCCCGTCAGTCAGGAGATATGGCTTGTCAGTCAGCTCGCGCCGGTCATTTTTCACCCGCAATGACAACACCCCCCCGCACACACAAACACACTTTGTCTTCCGCATTGTTTTCTGCTCGAGGACGCAGCTGCGCAAAGTGGGGGAGGCATCGCTGGAAGCCCCGTCCTCGAGTCGGCCTCCGAAAGCGCCGACAGACACTCGTTGCACTGCACTGCACATGTAGAGAGTACGGGAAATGCAACACGCCGGCAACGAGGTTGCTCGCCAGGGTGGAAATCTGGGAAAAGCGCATATCGACGAATAAACTGCAGTGGTAAGAGAGCGCTAGCCCAACCAGATCTGTCCCACGCGTGAGACTCGGAGCTGATAACGGGCTCGTAGCGTTGCTCTTCCACGCAGTGTGTGAGCGACGGCCGCGGAAAAAGCTCTTTGGGCACACGTACCGGGTTGGCAGCAGCTACGGAAGCAGGCAAGGAAGGCACCCGCCGCCACCGACGGTACTATCGGATGGGCTTCGATGGGTATGATAAGATTCACGCAGCAGCGGCTGGACGCCCTCGCCCTCAAGAAAAGCGCGAAAAGGACGGGAAAACGCAGAGAGAACACATACAAAGTGCTCAAGAAGCGCCCATCGAGTCTTTTTCACGCTGTCCTTGAAGACATTGTAGCGTGGGCCAACTAGGCAAAAGCAAGATTTTTGAGCGAGTTCTCGCCTCGGTGGCCCGGGGGACGGCCAAAAGCGTCGGGGTTTCTCGGCTCAAGAACAGCCGCAGGACGTGGCTGGCATCGGACGGCATCACCCTGCCCATGCTGTATACGCAGCGCCCGACGGCCCTGTGTACCCGTGTTCAGCAAAGCGCTTTGCGGCTTTACCCGCGAAACCGGAAACGCCCCCCCCCCCCCCCCCCCCCCCCCCTACGGGACCCAACAACTTCCGGCCCGAAGAACCCTCGCCGCGAGATCGCGCTCGGAAAGCCGCAGCCAGTGCTCAGAAATCGCCAAACGAAGAAGAAAGGGCCGCTCCCCAACAGTTCGGCGCCGGCGATTCGTTTTCGACGGGCGAAACTCCCTTGAGGAGGGCGCACGCCGAACTGACGGCTTCTCTTTTCTCCCTGTCCTCAAATGGCACGGCGTGCGGTCAGGCACTTCGGAACAAAAAGGGGAGGGGGGGGGGGGGGGGGGGGGGGGGGCTAGAAAAGATCGCCCCCCATAATTTTTCCAGGGAGAAGAGAAAGCCATTGCATCCCCCACCCCCTCCTGAGTTTCCGACTGCTTGTGCTCATATCAAATTTGTGACAAACGTTTAAATTCCAGGATGTAATGTTTGTAAAGCACAGTGGGGCCTTACAGAAATACAAACAGAAGTCATTTGATTGACTGACCTCTGTTCACGAGCGGTACGTGCACTTTTCTAATGAAGTCGACCACTCATCGAGTGTACTATATCAAAAGAAATGAAACGCGAACAAGAAACTCGCTTGCATTTGCTCTTCAGGAGCTAATATGCTGTTTTTTTTTGCGCGCGCGCGCGTGCGTGTGCGTGCGTGTGTGTGTGTGTGTGTGTGTGTGTGTGTGTGTGTGTGTGTGCGTGCGTGCGTGCGTGCGTGCGTGCGTGCGTGCGTGTGTGTGTGTGTGTGTGTGTCGCCACGTCAGTTTTCTTGTTCGCGTTTCATTCGCCGCTCATAGTACAGCCCCCGTCAAAAGCATACAGCCCAAGGGGTTTGCTTCTCAGCTGTTTAGCGAGGCTCCCTAGCACATCTAGCCGTCCAAAGCTTGGGAGGACTGAGGACGCTAAGCCATTCCCCTTTCTAGACGTTACGGTCGCTGAAGGCGCATAATCAGGCACACAGCAGGCCTCTAAAGCAAACCCCTTGGGCCGTATGCTTTTGACGGAGGGTGTACATCTTTATAAAGTTGTCCATTTAAATTTAGGCCTACAAGCAACAACAAATGCGAATTGTTCAGCGCAATATAAGATGGATATATGCGGAAAATAAATTGAACAAGCACTGCAACAAGAAATGGAATAACTAAATAACGAAACTATGCTCGAAGCCTCCCCCTCACTCTCCCGGCCCGGGCCTACAGCGTCGCGAGGCTTTCCAGCCGCACACGTGGTCTTGAAGCGGGCGGTGGCCCCGGTGCGCTCTTCCCCGGCAACGCGAGGACCAAGCAGCTCTTCCGTAACGGTCGCCGAGGCCCCGGGGGAAAGCCCCGGGCCATGCGCTCCCCGAAGGACCGAGAAGACCACGGGGAGCAGTGGCGGAGAGGATGGCGGGGGCAGGAAGGCGATCAATGCAATGACGCGCAGCGATACCCTCCGGCGACAGGGCCCCCGAGTATCGAGCGCAGTGAGGAGTAGCAAGAAGGGGGGACACACCACCGCAGGGAATCCCGCGGATGCTTCGCGCGGAGGCCCGAGAAATGCGCGCCCGGAACCGGGGAGAATTTCTGCCTCCCAAGTGCAACGGCGGCAGCCGTGCAAGTTAATGCCACAATCTCGGCGTCACGTCCAAGTTTTGCTGTACTGAACTTAGCGCGCAGAGTTCTACAAGGGCAGCCTTCAAACTTTCTGCCGCTGCTGTGGCTCGGCTACTGACCCGAAAGATCCCGGCCGTGGCGGTCGCATTTAGATGCATGGAGGCAAAATGATAGTTCCCCGTGTTATGTGCGATGCCAGTGCACGTTAAAAATCTCTGGCGGTCGAAATCATCCGGAGCCCTTTCTACAGAGTCCCTCATAGCCCGAGTCGCTTTGGGACATTAAACTCCACAAAACCATAAAACAAATCAAAATTTCTTTCGCGAGCCAGACCAAGAGAAGGGACCGATCCCGAGTCGCGGTCTCCGCGCGAAGCCACGGCCAACGCCTTCCCAAAACAAACAGATCTGCGGAGGTTCTCGGGAAAGGCGTGTTTGTGTTCGAAGTCATTTCGCGTCCGTGCAGCCGGGCGTGACCGGGGGGAGAGGAGCAGCGGGCGGGGGTAAAGCCCCAGGCGGGCAGGGGCAGAGACCCCGCACGGGCTGCATTCTCCGCGCAATCGGTATCGCATGCCGGCTATAGCGCCGATTTTCCGCACTGCCAAATGTGTGATCAGCATCCATTTTTTTTTTGTTCTCGCTAATTTGCTGAGCACCGCACCCGGCATACATCAGCACACGAGCGGGAAGTGTTTCGCCGGCGATGTTGCTTGGTACAGCACAGACACGCACTTCCAAGCTTCAGCGAATATTAAGGCGAAAGCCTTTAATGGCCCATACTGTCGTCCGTCCGTTAACAAAGCGTGTCACACGCGTTTAACTCGGGAACTAAAAAAGATAGACGGAAACCAATGGTCGCTTCAGATATATGAGGAAAAAATGGACCTAGAAGCCAAGTTTGGTGACTGTAATTAGTTAATTAATTATAGGCAAAAATCTCGAAATTGCGTCGAAATAGCGCGGACGTCGATATAGCCACGGGAACGGTGTTACGTCACATCCACCGGAAGTCATCACGGCATAGTGAAAATTGTCACAGAATGGTCGGAAAAGCGTCGGATTAGTGCCAAATTAGATGGAAAAATGTGGAATTAAGCGTAATTAACACTTAAGATCCCCAAAAGATGTATAATATGGGTATCGATATAGCCACGGCAACAGTGTGACGTCACATCCACCGGAAGTCGTCACGGCATAGTGTCCTCGGCTTTCGCCTCTCAACACTTTAGTTGCCAAAGTGTCCTCGCAATTTTTTTCGGCACGTTTCGCAGTTGCTAGGGCCAGGCGACGAAGCGCTCGCAGCGAGACAGAACTGAGCGAGACGCCGGGGCAGGCCTGACACAACGCCGGTCACGCACAGCAAAGCAGGCCAGCAGCACACGCGCGCACGAGGGGACCCACCGCGCTTCAACGACCTCCGGGCGCAACGGCATCATCAGGGGGTGCCCGAAGCTGCTCCGAAGCCTTCCGACATTTTGCGCTCAACGGTGCTGTTGTGTTTTTGTTGCTTATTATTAATTTGTGGCCTTTGTACTTTATTTTTCTTAATATTTGTACTAACCTATTTTCTGTATGCTCACCCTGCGAAAATCCCTTCCTGGGATTGCAGTATTAATAAATAAATAAATAACGGGTGGCAAAGGCGCCAAATGTCGTTGAAATGCGGCAACATTCGCAGGCTCACGGTGGTGCGGAAAAGCCGAGACCCGAGTCCCAAGGCAAGGGCCCGGTCAAAATATTCAGCGCACGTTTACCTCTGTGGTAATGCGAACTGCGGCGAAAGTTGCGCTGCGGAGGATGCTAATGCGAAACGATAATGCCAGTCCCCCCCCCCCCCCCGCACACACACACACATACAAAATGATGAAAGAAAATGGGAAGGGGGGAGTAACCCTACCAGTAGTCACTCCATTAACTCTGAGCAGGGGTGTAAGATGTCAGTTGAGTTCGTATCGTTTGCCACAACATTCGCGTTAGCACTCGTGTAAACGTTGGGCAAATGCTGACAGTGCTGTTACCCCGCAGCAGTATAGCGTAGTGACGGTAGAGGATGGGCCAGGCAATGCGAATCGCTTTACTGCGTATACAATAAGCGTCGTCCGCGCTCTCGTTACGTTCACAGTCTGTTCGCTTGGAGAAAGATCCGTGGCGAACCAGTGGCGTCTTACTCACTGCAAGCACAATGACCCTGTGATCACCGAATGCGAAGAATTCTGGACGCCATCGCTAGTGAATAAGACCTGCTCGCTGCAAGGATTCTGCGAACGAGGACCGAATGATCAAATCACAAACCCGTCCCAACCGAATCCATTAACCGCGCTCCTATTGGTCCACATGTCCGCCAGTCCGTGCCGACCAACAGGAGCGGCGCTTTGTGACCGTTTAGACATTGTCTTGAGATTGTTTGGTTTGGTTTATGGGGTTTAACGTCCCAAAGCGACTCAGGCTATGAGGGATGCCATAGTGAAGGGCTCCGGAAATTTCGACCACCTGAGGTTCTTTAACGTGCACTGACATCGCACAGTACACGTGATCGTTCACTAATTCACTTCCAGTAGACGACTCCTCGAAGCCGAGGGTTGTGACACTCATAGGTATCGCCGTTAAATGCCAACTGCTATTCTTTAAAACGTCCAAGAGCGGCTGCCAGCCGATGACGCACGAATCGAACACACTTTTGCAATATCTGATCACGTGTTTCACCAGGCTTGGGACGTTTGTGACAAAAAGCGACCTAATTTAAGGCGCGCGCGCAGGACGGCTCATGCGCGTGCCTTCTCTCGCTAAGACGGGTACTGAAAATTGAAAATTGGTTTCTGAGGAAAGGAAATGACGCAGTAGCTGTCTCACTCATTCATACACACCTCAACTGTGCCGTAAGGGAAGGAATAAAGGTGGGAGTGAAAGAAGAAAGAAAGAGGTGCCGTAGTGGAGGCCTCCGGAATAATTTCGACCACCTGGGGATCTTTGACGTGCGCTGACATCGCACAGCACACGGGCGCCTTTTGCATTTCGGTATCACACAGCCACGTTTCGAACCTTCCCTAGATGCGCGCATGGGTTGCCGGGAGCGAGAGAGTTACAGCGCCTTTATTCGTAACTAATTTAGAACCCCAGGTGGTCGAAATTTCCGGAGCCCTTCACTACGGCGTCCCTCATAGCCTGAGTCGCTTTGGGACGTTAAACCGCATAAACCAAACCCAAACTAATTTAGTTTCCGTACCTCGCCGTTTGAGGTGCTACACCTGTCGCTGTAAAATATCGCAGAAAGACACGGGACAAATGGTGAACAATTTACTCACAAATTTATTCCGCGAGTGAAATGAGGCCGCGTAGCGTTACATTCGTCCCTATACATAGCCGTCCCCGGCCTATGCGTCTACACCGGCACGAAATACGGCGGCGCTCGACGAAGCGATGATGCGAGAGCCCTTTTCTCGACGACGAATTCACCTTCATTCTCAAGCTGCGCGCACACGAAAAAAAGGTGAAGGGTACGCCAGCCGAGCAGGTGCCGAGGGGTCGATACAGGAGGCGCCTCATCGTTCGAAGTAAAAGTGGCCAGCACTGGGAGAGCTGCATCCGTTCACTGCCGGAGGAGAGCCTTCCACACCAGCGCGCGCAGCCCGGCGCAGCGGAGGGGAACGATTTCGGAGGCGCTCCTTACGGGCGGGAGACGTCTAAATTCAAATCTCTTATTTGCGCGCAATGTAGCGGAGCGAGGATTTCCGAGGCCTCCGAGATGCGCTCCCGTCCGGCTCGCATTATGCACGACGGGCGCCTTATTGCAGCAGATACGATTTAAAACTTTCCATGCGCTCGCAAAGTACAAAGCACTTCGCAGCCAAGTTTGGGCCGATATCCCCAAGAAAAGCGATAGTAAGTAAATAGGTTGCACAGGGGCGCCAACTCGAAACTGGTTGCAAGCGCCGCGACGCACAACTGCATCGTCAGAACGCCCTACGGAACGCATGCACTGCTCCCGTTTTTTTTTTTTTTCAGTTATATAGAAACGTCGCCGCTCCAGCTTGTTATAATGCACTGGAGTGCAACACGATGCATGCACTGCGGATTAAAAGTCTACTGGTCGTGGTGTAAGCGCCAGCATGCCCTTGCTGAGGACGTCGCCGCGATGTCGCGATCGGCGATAGCACACTCGCAGTACTCTGCACAGAATGCTTTTACCACCCATTCTCGGCAAACTCGAGCGAACGTCGTTCTTCAGAAACCGCGGTGAAACTGAGGTCGAGACTTTCCGAAACGTTCCGAAACTTTCTGTCCGAAAGGCATCGAGCAGAAAAAAAAAAAAAAGAAGCTATACCATGCCAGAGGTCCAGGCGGGATTCGAACCAGCGCAAGCACGAACAGAGCAGGTTCTTTTCTCAACACCTTATAGATGTAGACAAATTATAGTTGTGGACCTTACAGTTGTGGATATCCAGCAGTCAGACTGGCCAATATATATCTCAGTGTGGCTACCGTCATATATGAACCACTCTACAGAATGTGGTACGCCTTTCTGGCAATGCATTTCATGCTACACCAACTCTCGACGACGAGGTAGACTCCATAATTATTAGCATGGAACGCTTTAAGCTCCCGGGCCGAAATAACCTCGAAAACACTTACGCTCTATGATAAAGGAGACTATGCCAGCATGAACCGTGAATTATCAGACTACTTCCACACCTTCGCTGCTAACTTTCCACTACATTCTCTCGAGTCGAACTGGTTACTTTTCAAAACAGAGATGCATCGGCTTATAAGTCTTTACATTCCAACTATTACTATAACAGAAAGAATAACAGCACCATGGTTTAATGTATCACTCAAACGACTCAATAATAAGAAAAAACGCCTGTTCCGGTCGGCCAAGCTGTCTAACTCTTCTTCCACATGGCAGAAGTATCATGCTGTCGCAAAAAAAATACGACAAGTTAACCGCTCAGACTAAACGCAAGTTTTTTTCTACTACTTTACCATCTATGCTGCAGACTAACCCAAAACGATTTTGGAAAACCATTAGCCCTAATCAATGTAATGAGATTTCACTTAACAGTAGCTCTGGATCTCCTATTCCTGACACTGAGGTTGCAGATGTTCTTAACACAGCATTAGGTTCGGTCTTTACTAATGAACCCCTTGACAATCTTCCAGATCCACCATATTTTACGCACCCGCTCATGCAAAATATCACATTTCATCCCGTCGGCATAGTCAAGGTAATTGAGTCACTGAAGAACTCGTCATCTACTGGAGTGGACGGTATCAACGCCAAAGTGCTGAAAAATACTAAACATACGTGTAGCCTGTTCTTAATGCTCATATTCCAGGAATCCCTGAACACCGGTTCAATTCCACGTGACTGGCAGGTGGGCAAGGTCATCCCAGTCTTCAATAAAAGGAAGCCGATCATCACCGAGTAACTACCGCCAGATTTCCATAACAAGCGTTTCTTGCAAAATAATGGAGCATGTTTTATACTCGCATATTGCTAACTTCCTATCGTCCGTTCATTTTTTTCACTCAAGCCAGCATGGTTTTCGCAAGAATCATTCCTGTGACACCCAACTGGCACTCTTCCTGCACGACTTACATTTAAACCTTGATCGTAATATCCCGACTGATGCAGTGTTTTTAGACTTCGAAAAAGCGTTCGATAAGGTCCCCCATGGTCGTCTCTTACTAAAGTTACCGCGCCTTAATATTCATCCATGTGTTCTGAACTGGATTCGAGGGTTTTTATCTAACCGTCAGCAGTTCGTATATGCCAATTCACACTATTCATCCTTAACACCTGTGCTCTCAGGGGTACCGCAAGGAACGGTACTCGGGCCCCTCTTTTTCTTGACATATATTAATGACCTACCGTGTAACATTTCTTCTCATATCCGACTCTTTGCCGATGACTGTGTCGTTTACCGAGGAATTACTAACTCCACCGACCATTTCGCATTACAAACTGACCTTATTCGCATACAGTACTGGTGTAAAGCATGGCTCATGTCATTAAATATTTCTAAAGCCGTGTTAACGTCCATTCACCGTCGTCGTAATTACGTAGTGCCTAATTATAATATTAATAACCTGCAGATTGGAACATCGGAATCATTCAAATATCTTGGTGTGCATATATCGCGTGGCCTAACTTGGACCTGTCATATTAACCACATAATAAATTCTGCTAATGGTGCTCTAGGTTATTTACGCCGTAACCTTTCACTCGCTCCTCCCCCTATTAAACAGCTTGCTTTTCAAACCTTTGTGCGTCCCAAGCTTGAGTATGCTAACGCTATTTTTGATCCGCACCACAATAATCTTACTAACGCCCTCGAATTGGTTCAGAACCGCGCAACACGATTCATTCTATCTAATTATTCCTACCACTCAAGCATCTCAGCACTAAAAGCTCGAATCAACTTGCCCCTCCTAGCATCGCGCCGTAAGATAGCACGTCTTAACCTTTTTCATAAATTTTTCCATTATTTGCCTCTTGATAACCCCTACATAAAAAGAGCCCAACGCACCGCCCGGTTCAGCCACAGTAACGCAGTGTATCCCCTAAAAGCCCATACTGTGACATTTCAGCAGTCATTTTTTCAGCGTACTGCACGAGACTGGAATGACCTGCCCACCGAAGTTGCCATTATCATCAACCCACTAGAATTCAAGCGGAGCATCGCCAACCTTTCATCTTAACATTTTTTTTACCATTGTTTGGCAGATACCGTCCACTCCCTCATGTAATGTCTCAACCGAGACCTTTGAGGAAATAAATAAATAAATAAATAAATAAATAAATAAATAAATAAATAAATAAATAAATAAATAAACCTGATCCACACGCGGAGACTCGGGCCACAGCGACTCGCGAGCAACGGTGTCCCGAGCGATGGAACATTCACGCTCGGCGGACACGTGTCGACGAGCCTAAAACGAGCCGATGACGAGAGGCGGTTAAAAAAAGGCGGCAGCGCATCGCTGACTGCGTCCAACCAAACTGCGGCAGGCACGCCCCACAGCCCTGTCACGACGAGCGATCGCAACTGCAACTGAGTCAAGAGGCAACGAATTATCGGAGGGTCATCCAGACGATGAACTCCGATCGTCACTGAGAAATGAGCATGCTAAGAGATAGATTCGCTATGCGCAGCAAACTCGCTGAGTTTCATTGCGGTAATTAAACACTCGGAGGAAAGCGGCAAGTGAACCAAAAGTCGCATGCGAAGCGCTATTTTCAATCGAAAGTTGGTCGAGAAGAGGTACCGGAATACTTCCCCGTCGCCACATCCTCGGACAGCGACGACTGCGGGGCGGCGCTGGCCAGCGAAGCTTTTTCGCCTCCGCAGCTGCGACTATACCGCTCTACAGCGCCTCTCGTTAAGAGCCTGTACGGACAGCAGTAGTAGTGGTTTATCAATAAAATAAAAACAGAAGGAAACGGTGCAAAGGAAGAAACATCGACTAACCGACGTACTGTACACTTCATGACCTCACACGCAAAATTTCTCTTCGCTGCTGGGCAGCGGACGCACGGCCGCCACACGCTTGCGTGTGTCGTCGTCACCTACCGAGACCGAACTCACGGCGTGGCGGCAATTTCAAGCGCATCCACAACTTCTATACCCCCCCCCCCCCCCCAACACACACACCTATTCTTCCCCTCCCGGTATACCCCGATAGACGTCCGGGCTGTCAACGCCTTCGACCCGCACTCTATCACTCAGTCCGGGCCTGTCCGGCTCCACCCGACGCACAATCCCCCATATCCCAGCCTCTTGAAAGCCTGCCCTGTCCGGCACTAAGCCGACGAACCAGCGAGGGCTGATTGAGCGTGCCTGTCGGATCACGGCCGCCAACGGAGCATCGGATTCAGGATCTCGGCCAGGAAGAGGAATTGACAGCGCCCCTTCTTCCCCTCCGTTCGCGAGCACTTTTGAAAATAAAGTTTCTTTTCCTCCACGAATACAAAAGGTGCCGGCTCCCTGTGCTCGATCTATATTAGGAGGCTCCCCTTTACGTCGTGTTCAGCTTCCTGTGTATTCCTTCAAAATGGCAGGCACACATGTCTATTGGTTAGTGTCTCTGCGTCAATCACGCTCATTCACTGGCCTTGGACCACAAAAATAGTCGCACCAGAGCGCGCTATGGCTAACTGCGATGTCGCAGAAGCCGCGCAGGCGGCTTCTGCCGCCTTACCCCTGACGAGCAGTAGCTGATATGGATTAACGCATGCTCGGCAGAGCACGCTAATCCACTAGGCTGAGCTGCCTGCGACTTGCATGAAGGTAATTAGAAAGGTCGCTTAGTTACTTTGGAAAAGTCACTTTGCCAGTACGAAAGAGAGTACGTGAAAGTACAACGAAATAGCGCCGCTTAGCGGCCGCGCGTCTGTTCTTCTTACGCCTGCGGACTTCTTCCGCAGCCGCGCGGCTCGCGCTCGCACGTGCTCTCAAGGCCGGCTTATAGCGTTCCCCCTTTCGGATTCGATGGGAAATCCCGGGATAGTAGACCCTGATGCTTGTTCGTGCGTTACGACCTGCTGTAGACAGGGAAACAAAGCGGCGAGAGCCTTCGTCGAGACCCCGCAATGCACGCGCCAGATTGACAGGCCAGCAGGCGCCGGCGTCAAGATCCCGCAACGCGTACGGGGCCGACAGCGTACGGGGCCGACAGCGTACGGGGCCGACAGCGTACGGGGCCGACAGCGCACGGGGCCGACAGCGCACGGGGCCGACAGCCGCAGTAAGGAGCACGCGAACCCGAGGCACTGCGAATTCACCGTCAAGACCCTGCAGTGCGTGCCGCAAAATCCGCAAAAAAGCCTTTTCACGATAAATCCGCGACCACCATATGGCATTGTCATCGCGTTTGCGCCTGTCTTTCCTTTCCCCTGTCCTTCGTTTTAGTTTCGCTCTTTCGTTCTTCCAATATGCAATACCAACTCGTCCACTACGCTATGTTATTATAGCATCGGCTTGCCACCCTTGCAGTTGGCGTTTCCGACTGTCCACCTTACTACGTTCCAGTTGTGGAACAGCTGTCGCCGAATTCTGTGTTACAGTATACTGCCGCATTTTGTCCGGCCAAACCTTCCACACAAAGCACAGAATAAATCTATGCTGCAACGCTACTGAGTGCAAAACGACGAGTGGCTGAGGGAAGGTACGGCGCCAGTATGCTCACGCCCGACGCCTCAACGGCGCATAAATGTATCAACACGGGGAAGCCTTCACATCACTCAGAAGAGTGTCGCCAGCTTAAAAAAAAAACCGGAACAGCAGCAGGACTATAAAACGGAGCCCGCAGGACTAACAATACGCAGAACAAAAAAAGTGACACATGCAAGCGGGAAACCCTTGAAGGGTGTCCCAGAAACGTGTCTTCGGCGCGCGCACTTCAGCTCCTTGCTTTTGAAGGAAGCCCTAAAATGAACGCGTCAGTTCAGCGTGCACCGATCGATTATTTCGTGCCTCTGGAGGGTGCGCGCGCAGTTTTCGGCACAAAGCGGACGCACGCGATTGGGCCGCTGCTGGTGACGTCCAAGAGAAAGAAGACGGCCGTCCTTACTGTCGAAATTCTATTCGGAGGTGGTCTGGGGAAAAAAAAGAAATCACCCAAATTAAAACACAAACACACAGACACCATTAAGACGGCTGCCCGGCCCTCCAGGACATGTACGTTATTCCTAACTTGAGCCCCGAAGCTATCAGGAATCGTGCGCCGTACGCTGTCCATAGAACTGGCGGGACATGTACAGGCAAAAAAAAAATAGAAATAAAAAAGGGATAAAAATAAAATGCGCCACTACAGTTCAAATGCCGAAATTCGCGGATGCTTTGCCCGTGTTCCAGCGAGCGCCGTCCACGTCGGCGACAAACGTCAGAAACGCGTTAGGAGCGCTCGATTTGTCTCGCTAGCTTTACGGCAGCGAAGGTCCGTAAACAGCGAGTGCCATCAACTGCAGCAGGCCCATCCGGTCAGGAGATGCCGGCCGGCAGCTGCACGGCAGCTCCCGCCGAGAGTCAACTCGCCTCCCGAGACGGCCATCAAGGGATGCGCATCGGCCCATTTCCAGCGGACAGGGACACGTATACCGGCGGCCGGCGACAGCCTCGGCCCCGGAGTACAGCACACTCGGAGGAGGAACACGACAGCAGAGGAGAAGAAGCGCCTCCTCTGCGCCGCTGTACGAAGGCGGCCGGAGAGTATATATACTGAAAGCTTAATCAGATTATACGCTCCGCGTAGGACACACGTGCGACGAAATCCGCGGCAGTATACGCTCGAAAACTGTCAGCCCGGTATCTCTTTTTCTGTAGATAAGATAGGCAGCCTAATTTATCGCACGGTCCACGCGCTGTCTACTAATGCTGCAACTTACCAAAGAAGACTGCACTGCTAGACGGGTATGGGACACTACTTTTTTTTGTTTTTTAACGCGATGTTGATTGCTGCTTTAGGTTTGGTTTATTGGGGTTTAACGTCCCGAAGCAACTCAGGCAATGAGGGACGCCGTAGTGAAGGGCTCCGGAAATTTCGACCACCAGGGGTTCTTTAACCTCCACTGACGACATCGCACAGTACACGGGCCTCTGGAATTTCGCCTTCATCGAATTTCAGCCGCCGCGGCCGGGATCGAACCCGCGTCTTTCGGATCAGTAGCCGAGCGCCGTAAACACTGAGCCACCGCGGCGGGGCGCGATGTTGATTGCCTCAGGGCATAAAACGGTATGCAATGATAGATGAGGATGCCTAAATAAATGAGAAAAGGTTCGCTGACCTTATGAAATCGAACAGTGAACGGTGATGAGCACAACTTCCTTTCATTAAAACTCTTTTTTTTTTTTTTTGCGTACACAATGGGCGCTACGGTGCTCACGAAGTCTAATACTACCAACAAGTACGTAAGACAAAAAATTACTGGTCTCATCTATTCATGAAAACTGGCGAAACGTTACATCATGCAGTGACAGGGACGTAATTGAAGTAATGAAGCATCTGAAATTTAATGATACCCCAAGGAGAAAACTTCCACGGGAAATGACTAAATTGTAAATTGTTAGGTTTAACGTCCCGAAGCAACATGTAGGCTACGAGAGAAGCCGTATAGCTCCGGATTAATTTAGACCACCTCTGGTTCTCCAACGTGCACTGACATCGCGCAGCACACGGGCGCCTTTCGACTTTCTCCTCCATCGAAATGTGCCCCCTTCACCGGGATCGAACCCGCAACCTGGGGATCAGCAGCTCAACTCCAAAGACCCTGAGCCACCGCGGCGGATCAGCACCTGCCTAAGAGCACGCGCGAACAAAAACTGAAAAATTGGTTTTTACGAAAGGAAATGACGCAGTAACTGCCTCACACATCTCGGTGGTCACCCAAACCGCACCGTATGAAAAGGGATAAAGGAGGGAGTGAAAGAAGAAAGAGGTACCGACTAATGGAGGTCTCCAAAAAAAATTACGAGGAACTTTAGCGGCTAAAGTTGTGAAAGGCGAAAGCCTGAGTGCTGCATTCCGCTACGCGATTGTTCACTTCACATTCTGTTGGTGCATTAATTAACTGCCAATTAATGACGCTTAATGGCCGCCGCGGTGGCTCAGTGGCTATGGTGCTCGGCTGCTGACCCAAAAGACGCGGGTTCGATCCCGGCCGCGGCGGCTGGAATTTCTTTGGAGGAGAAATTCTAGAGGCCCGTGTACTGTGCGATGTCAGTGCACGTTAAAGAACCCCAGGTGGTCGAAATTTCCGGAGCCCTCCACTACGGCGTCTCTCATAGCCTTAGTCGCTTTGGGACGTTAAACCCCATAAACCAACCAACCAATGACGCTTAATCTTTGCCTTCAGGAGTGGAACGCGACAGCGTGTTGTAGCGCTGCCAGGCAGTCCACGGAACGCCACCACCCGTTCGGCGCGATGGCTAGCCCTTTGAACGCAACCCTTTTTGAGGAAAGGAAATGGCGCTGTAATTCTCTGTCGTCTCGGTGGACACCTGAGCCGCACTGTACAGGAAGGGAGGAAGTGTGAGTGAAAGAAGAAAGAGGGGTCGTAGTGAAGAAAATGAAAATTGTATTTGAGGAAAGGAAATTACGCATTAACTGTCTCACATATCTCAGTAGACACTACTCGAAAACTGTATTTGAGGGCAGGAAGTTGCGCAGTAACTGTCACGCATATTTCGGTGGACACCCGTCAAAATTTGCGCGTGGTGACGTCACGACAATTTTGACCAATCTGAAACGCGGACTAATACGCCTTGCTCATCGGTAAATTGGTTTTTGAGGAAAGGAAATGTATCTGTCTCTCATAGCTCAGTGGACACCTAAACCTCGCCGTAACGGGAAGGGAGGAAGATGGGAGTGAACGAAGACACCGTATTCACTAGACGCACCTTTGTTCATTCCAAACCATCAAGCTGGCATGGCGGAGTGGTAGCGTGCTCGACTCGCACTCCGGAAACCGGGGTTCGATTCCCAAGCTCGGCCAATTTCTTACTCGGTTTTATTTATTTATCTGGTCTGACTAGAAAGGTTAATTGGACTAATTGGTCAAGTAAGCATAAACTAAACTCAGTCAAACTTACTTGGAGCATCACTATACGATCCCTTTAATTGGTTGCATGGTTAGTAGCCAAAGTACAATTGGCCCGGTTCGAAATTCGCGCACAGTGACGTCACGGCCGTTTCGACCAACTGAAAAGCGTGACATTTCTGTCGACAGCTCCTGCTTACAACGATGAGGCATTAAAGGCTTCCGCCTTAATAATTTCGACCTACTGAAGATCTTTCACGTGCACTGACATCACACAGCACAGGGGTTCCTTTCGCGTTTCGCCTCCATCGAAACGCGGCCGCCGCGGTCGGGTTCGAACCCGGTACTCTGGTTCGGTAGACAAGCGCCCTAACCACTGAGCCACGGAGGCGGGTGCGCGAGTATCTTTATCCAATTTTACTGAAACCATGCGCGAAGAGCTCCGCCACAGACGTAAAGAGCTGGGAGACAAACGCCAATTTGATATAATGATATTGTTACGAATACGAAGAAGAGGGCAGTGGCACGGGACGGAGTGCACGCGCTAGGCCCGCAGCCATTAAATCCTATCATCTATCGTGTCGTCCTTTTCTTAGGCTTGCCACCTCGTAACAATATAAATTTACTAATAAAAACAGTTACAAAACTTAAAGAATGCAATGAGGAACGAGCTCAACTGGCGTTATGGTAAATAAATTTTCGGCGTTAATGAAGCCAGCAGATGAAGACAGTAAGCAAAGAACAAGCACAGCATACGAAAGAGAGACAGAGACGAACGAGCGGAGCTGAGCGCGAGTGGCGCATAAATAAAACAAAGCGTGCGGATACATGTAAGGGGCAGTTTAAAATGCGTAGCATACTTTGCAATTCACCAAAGAGCGCGGGCAAGGAATTTCGAAATGTGTCTAAACGGCCGAAGTAAGTATGGGTCTCAAGACTGATCTGCAAGCGGGAGAGGTCGACTATGCAAAGCATCACTTATGAAGGGGCAATTTCACCGAACAGTTCTGTGCGGCACGGGAATGTTAACGAGCGTAGGCAGGCCTTCGCCGCACAAAATGGCGTCATGAATGAGCGCGCTTCTATCGCTTAACATTAAAGCCGTGCGTGCGTGCGTGCGTGCGTGCGTGCGTGCGTGCGTGCGTGCGTGTTTTAAGTATTAGGGCCCAGCGAAAAAGCCCTTGCTTCGCCAAGACCCGCTGGCCATCTCCGCCGAGACCGAGTGAAGCCAAGCACTGGGTGGGGTGGGGGGGGGGGGGGGGGGGGTAACGGAAAGTAATGGGAGGCTTACACCAGTACATAATTTATGTATCCCTGGCGACGCAGCAGACGGCTTCTGCTGGCTGTTGTCACGCTCTCCAAGCTTTAAATTTTATCGTTGACGCTTTTGAAACGAACCGTAAATGTGAAATTTCAATATCCTAGTCCCCCCCCCCCCCTTCCTTTGCATGGCAACGCTGGCCGGACCGAGACCGCGCCATATCTTTAGTCATATATGGCACATCAGGTGGGCCTTGGGGGGCGTTCACTAACGGGTGGCGCATAGCTCTCTTTCTTTATGCCTTCCTCCCACCGAGTATTGTTGCTTGACGTGAACAATTTACGAGGTCAGGCCATTCTACTAGCTCGGCAAAACCATGTCATGACCCTCAGTACGAATAAGAGCACGGCAAGTCACCGCAGGCGCACCAAATCGCACTTTTACAGCGACGCCGATTAGTATTAACTTACGAACTCTGCCGCAGTAGGGCGTCACACTTGATCCACTGCATAGCTCGAGGCTCGACCGTCCTCACACTACCCAAGCCGGAGGGCGTGCGCGTCTGCGTAGAAGTTATAGGGGAAGGAAAGGCGCGGTAGCAGTCTTGCAGTGGGTGGAGACCTGAACGATACCATGAACGAAGCGATTAAGGAAGAGGTGAAACGGGGAAGCAAGACTTCCTTTTTAAATTGACAGTGTTTGCGGTGGAGCTTTCGCGATTTACGCAACGGAACCGCTGTCGATTGCTTTTCGGAGAAAAAATAAATGCCCGTTTTTCTTGTTTTTTTTTTTTGCGCGTGTGTGAAAATTGCGTATGCGACATCCGCGAGCGGTAATCTGTTGACGTAGAGAGCGTTCATTTTGAGGGTCCGCAGCGTACACGGAACCTAGGGAAGTTATCCGTACTGCGAAGACAACAAATCATACGGACTTCTTCGCGCACACGGCGCTCACTTCCGCCGCGAACGCTGCACCGAAAGCGCTTGGAAACCACAGGAAAAGCGTACAAGATTGATAAACAGCGCGTAGAGACAGGGCTGGAAAGAGGTGACGACACACAGCGCTCTAAAAATGACCTCGTCTGAGAGAAAGACCGCCGGAGAGCATACGTTAGGCGTACAGACATCCGCATATTATACGTGCTCGATGTTCCCGTATCTCCGTACGTCCGGATCTCACGGAACGCTTTAGCT
Source organism: Amblyomma mixtum (assembly GCF_055824585.1). NCBI lineage: Eukaryota > Metazoa > Arthropoda > Arachnida > Ixodida > Ixodidae > Amblyomma > Amblyomma mixtum. The sequence continues at coordinate 256,769,717 of NC_143012.1, read as the reverse complement.
GGAACTGGCAAGTGAGGAAAATGGAACTGGCAACACTTTTAATCGTAAACAGGCAGGGCTTCTCTTCCGGCTCCCTTTCAGTGCGCGATTCACCGAGACAGCGCCGAAGGGATGCGGGCGAGAGCGTTTTCAACGACAGCGCGTCACCCAGAGACTGGGGCATGCGGGTGACCATGTTCAGGGAACGGAAAGAACTGAACTCGGCAGCGCAGATCGATGCGGCGAAAATAGAAGAAGCCCACGCACGTTGTCGAACGCGCGGACAGGGAAGTATACCTGGTTCCGCGACGGCAGCATGTGGCTTTCATAAAGTTCAGACCAGCCAGATTACAAAAAAAAAACGACAAAGTAAAACAGAAAGTGTTATAACAGCAGCACCAAAGAGAAAGGGCACGGGATGTTTCACGCATCTCTCTGTGTTCCTGGCGTGAGCGGACGGGGAGCGTTTCTTGTTCGGCTGAGCACGCCACCGCGCGCCAGCCGAGCAGCGCGGCGGCGGATCCTCCTTCCGACCGGTGCGCGGCGCACGCAACGACGGCGGCGTAAAGCCCCACGGCGGCGGCTCCCCGTGCAACAAGCTGGGAGGGGCGATGCCGCTCGCACGCCACTCTCTTCCTCCTCCAAGAAAATCTCGTCACGCCAGAACACGCCGTGGCTGACCGACCCACCCCTGCTTGTGCTCAGAAACTCGCGCTGACCAAGGCGAGAAGGCGCTAAAAAAAAACGTGGCTCCCAGTCTCGAGGAAACAGAAACACGTCTACGCGCACTGAGACCTGTAGGATTGGCCACGTACTGCTTGAAGAACTGGAAAAAACAGCGCAACGGAATACGAGACAAGATAAGGACAAACACCAGAGCTGGTGTTTGTCCTTCTCTAGTCTCGTCTTCCGTTGCGCTGTTTTTCCCCAATTATTCAAACATGTACCAACCAGCCCGTACTTGCCCTCTTCCACGTACTGCGTTGATATCGCTTTGAGAGAAATCGGTGAGCCCTGAGTTTTTCCGCGCCAACGGCGCCCACTAGACTCGCTGACTTAGAAGTGGCGCAACCCGAGACCCCCGTATATCTCCTCTTCTTTTTGCAACGGACAACTATTCCATGCGCACGAAAAAGCCAACCTAAAAAGGCACAAAGCACTGCCTTGACCGGACACGTGCGCAGGAACGGTGGAGAGCGGTGGATCGTTCTTCACTTCGCGCGTCCTCGAACCCCCGCCTGCCGGCCACCGCGGTGCTTCCCCGCAGCAAGCCTGCACGTGCGGCAGAGCACGCTTCGCAGGGGCGGCGGCAAAGGAGGTTCGTGACGACCAGTGGCGCAGCACCGGCGTGGTTGCTCTGTGCGCGCCGCATCGACGCACGCAGTGGAACGATACTAAACTTAGTCGCCCCGGGGACGAACAAGGCCGCAGCCAACTGAACGGCGCGCCTTTATTCGAAGAAACCACCCTGCGCTGCGATGGTGGTATTGTTATGAAAGCACCGCCATCACTACAGCAGCGGCGACTAAAGAATAGGCGCCGCACGGAGGCGGACACTTGATGACACGTGCCGCAGCATCACAAAGCCGACGTGACACGGCACGGTGGCTGCAAATGGGCCTGGTGCCCCGAAAACCTTCGCCCAAACGAGCGTCCTGCATCCGGCGGCCCGACGTCCGGAAGCCACGCTGGCACAGAGCAGCTTGAGCCTGGCAACGCTTAAAACGCCGGGTAGCGCAGCTAATGGACCGCGGCGGGCAAGGGCAGCGTATCGATCGCAACCCGAAAGAGGCCCGACGCTGCCAGAGAGCAAACCTCTTGCGCCCGCAAACAATTAACGCCGCCGCGCACCTCGGGGAACACAAAGCCGGCGTTGCGGCAGCTAAGTGGGTCCAGAGGTGCCACCGAGCAACGAAACACCGCAACCCTGGCAAACAGAACCGGCAAAGTGTTTGTTTGCTAAATGACGGTGTTTTCCCCTTTTAGGGTCAAGTACAACAAACCCGCATCCATGAGATAAAGAAAATTATGACCTTTTTTTTTTTTCTTACGTTGCCGCGTAGACAGCACCAAGGCGACAGCCGCGAGAACTTCGCGCAGTTGCTGCCCGCCATGGTGGCTTAGTTGCTTTGGAGTTCGGCTGCTCATCTGAAGGTCGTGGCCTCAATGCCGGCTGCGGCTGCCGCTTTTCGATGGAGGCGGAACGCAAAATTACGGGGGCGCTTAATTACCATTATGCGACGACTATGCGTTAGCATTAGGTCTTCTTATTGCTTGAAGAGCGAAGGCTGCGGGCTAATTCAGCAATGCTCAGCGAAAGCTGATTGGTAATGGCTGATTGGCCCTCCGCCTTCCACGGTAGCCACCCACCAGAGTTGTTAACGTGGCAACCATCAGCAGGTTGCACATTCCTCTCCCCACGTCAGAACCTCCTACGTCCACGGCAGCCACTTACCGAGTTCTTCGCGTGGCAGCTACCTTCCGGACTCTCCCTCCTCTCCACTACAAGTGGAGAGGAGGATTTCCGTCTCCCCATTTTGCCGCTCACCAACCGTGGAAAGTGTGCACACAACACTACGCCGGACGACGCTTTTCCGTCACGGTGGGATTCTAATGCTAACGCATTAAAAGGCGCCCGTGCGCTGCGCGATACCAGCGCACGTCAAATAACCCCGGGTGGTCAAAATTAACCCGGACCCATCACCAAGGCGTCTTTCATAACCCATGTGTAGCTGCAAGGCGTTACCCCCCCCCCCCCCCCCCCCCCCCCCCCCCCCCCCCCACACACACACACACACACACTTTTTTTTTGGTTAGTGCGAAAGCATTAACGCGGTCCCAACCAAGAATCTTGTGTGAAGCCTCGAAGTAACTCGGATAACGTCGAGTCAGTTCGGAGGAGCGTCCGTCGCGCAAGCTGCAGCCAATGGGAAGAAGTTCGGGTAAGCTCGGCTGAGCGTCGCGCCAGCTGTAGCCAATGGGAGGGTGACCTTTGGCCAAACCTAGCATATCAACAGCCCAAGCAGAAATAAAATAAATATTGGCGCGACTGGGTTTCGAAACCGCGGCGGCGTGAACAGATCAGCTTCGTTGGTCACTGCACGAGAGCACTACGCTATCGCCGCAAGCCAATCACAGCTCGCGTTAAACTGCAACACACTCTCACGCTGTGCAGGTCGCTGCGGTGGTTCAGCGGTTACGGCCTCCCTCATAGCCTGAGTCGCTTTGGGACGTTAAACCCCATAAACCAACCAACTCTCGCGCTATGCACTGCACATCGTCGTCTTCATCAAATTCGATCTGCGGCGCGAACAGGTGAGATCAGCTTGACCTCGATCAGCGCTTAACCTGTTTAATATCGTCGTCAGACGTGCCGACGACCCAGCAAAGCAAACACGTGAGCCAACCAGATACGGTTTAACTACGTTAAAACCTATCACATTTTTTGAGCCCGCGCGATCGCAGCAGAACTTATCCCTTCGTTCGTCATCCGTCTCCAATCCGCCGCGCATACTCGAGAGGTAACGCACGCCATAAGCACACGGTGCACCGACACAAAAGCGCCGAGTGCCTTCCGTACCACCGCGCTCACGTCAGCCTCCCACATCACGCCAGAGCTGCACGAGGAAACAGAAGAAAAAAAAGGCAACACGCAGCAAGTTTGTTATCATTATTCGAAACGAAATAAAAACGGCAGGAAAAGATTTTGCTAGCCGCGGCATCTGTTATCGAAGCCTGAAGCACCTGAACTGCGGCCAGCGGAAATTAAAGGGACAGGGAGGGGGAAAGAAAGAGGGCAGCGACAGAGAGAAAGGACAGGGGTGTCGGTGTATACAGAACTATACAAAATATAAATCTAAGACGTACAGCGCGACGCCTGCGCGCGTGCGTCCGGCAGTTCTCCGCGCACGGGCGCACACTCACAGTTAGCGGGTGCACGCAGACACAAGTGAATCTCCACGAGCGGGCACAAACACAGGGGAAACTCTGCGAGCGAGCGCACACTCACAGCATTTGCGGAAAACAAAGTTCCTCACGCTGTTCACACACGAAACATTTACGCCTCGGGGCGTGTAAATATTGTAACAAAACACTCATCGCAGAGATGTTGCCGGTATCTTTAAAATTTATTACCAGATATCTGAGGGCGCGAGTTATACCGCCGGATTCATAAACACGCTTCGAGTCGAACTTTCAACTCCAACCGGCCCTCGAGGCCTGCTTTGCGTTTCAGAAAACACCCCTCACTCGAATTGAGCCTCGAGTGTAGTAAAAACCCGATGTTTTCGTCGAGAATCTTGAGGTAGCACCGACGCTACCTGGAGTGCTTCTCGACCGCCAGTTTGCTTATTAACATGGCGGACGTATCATCGTTTGCTGTTCGTGTGGATTTCCCTCGAATCGTAAACGGAGCTTTCCACGAACGTGCATGCGATGCTAGCTGATGCAGGGAGTCCTGCGCCGAAGCGTGGGCTGAAATGACGGTCTCAGTCCGTTCGACCCGGAATTTCTGGCAAAGTTATCGTTCCGCGAACACGACCATGGCTATTCTCCTGACGTGCGTGCCTGCCGCTGACGCCGAGCATGGATAACCGTGGTCAGTCGCTGCCTTCAATGTTGTAGCTGTGCAAGTCGTCACCGGCAACCAGAGCGACGTTTCGCAGGCCACCGTGTGCCGGAGTTGCTGAGCGCGTCGCTTTTCACCCGCGTTGGGAGGTCTGTGATGACGGCGGTACATTTGTAGGGAGAGAATGGCGCCATAGCGGTAGCTGAAGGCTCCAGGGGAGCGCAGCTGTCAAATGCAAACCTCTGTGTTGTACGCATCAGTGGCTTGCATCGGTGCCTTAGGGTATACGTGCGTCTCCAAACGTGATCCGGTGTCGCCGAAAAAGCGGGTGGTTGCACTCGTATACCACCGAAGAGAGATTCGCAACCGGCGCAAGGCATGGCTTTTCAAGCGCGTTTATAACGGCGGCTCCCAGCTGGCTTCCAGGCGGCAAGCGGAGTTCGCTTCTTCTGTGGAGTACATTTCGCTACATTTAACCAAGGCGACTTTTCCCCGCTCGTCTCCTCGGGCGAAAGAATTTGAATCCAAATTCCCAAAGGCATATTTTCACACCATTCTCAAATGTTCACGTAGACGCTACGTCGCAGGCGGCGAAGGTTGCCAGACGCGCCGGCGTTTCCGGCCGTTTTATTGCGCTAGCACTCATCGTGGCCATTCATAGCATTTAGCCGCTGCCAGGCCTTGCCTTGCCCTGCCTGTCTGAAGCCGGTTTTGTGGCAGGCTACTCACCTGCCCACCGTGTCAGGCGACAGCTATATACATTAATCGTGAGAGGCTGCTCGGGAAGAGCAATCTGGATCACAACCCAACCCAAACAACTCAGGCCCCAGTGGTGGCAGCACCTGCCATGGCAGGGCAGTGGCGCATCGCTTGACCGCTGCACCAGGAGTGGTATAGGAAGACTCCCAGGAATCTATGAATGGAGAGAATGACCAATTCCGCATATGTGGACATTAACCCATTATCGCTATCCGAACAACTGCCATCCGAGAACACTGAACACCGGTACCGAATGGAAAACCGAACTGCTAGCGCACCTAATTCACGTTTCGCGTAACTGCGCAAATAAACCTTTTTTTTTTTTTTTTCCACTGATACTTTGGTCATGAAGCTTGTAAAAGACGTTTTACTACGCTGCTGAGGTTCTTTGTGTAGGTTCCTCAGATGGCATTACGTTACAAACTACGCATGCAACAGTGGCAAGCCGTTTTACGGCCAACTTTTCGCCTTGTTCTCGTCCGCGGACGCCATTCACGCTTCTTTGAGGGACGAGAGTTGGGCGTAGGTTTCTCGAGCAGCTCCTCGCCGGAGGAAAGGCTTCTTGAGTGGAGGACGACGGTTGTCTCCTCCGCTCCACGGAGTAGAGGCGAAGCGTCGCGTCGAGGCGCGTTTGCGAAAACTGGTTTACAGTGTGTAGCCTCTATTATAGCTGCGAATTATTTTAATGTCTGCCGTCCTCGGCATCACAGTTCAGGCCATTTTAATGCGAAAGAATTATACGTCCCATTAGCAAAAAAAAGCCGGCGTCCGCTGCCCAGGGCACGAAATTCGGAGGATATCAGAACAACTTCTGAACGAATTTCATTTCGGTGCCGCGTCATCGTGGTCAAGGCACCAGCGGATGACCGCCATATGCTTGTTCCCCTGTATTGTCTCCTTTGTATCCACTCCTGCATGGGCCCGAGAAGGGCCTGCAGTGTTTGTAAATAAATAAACATGCACCACTTGGAGATGTGGATCGATATTTTCGCTCCCCAGCGTCCGACCCTTAGCAGTGCCTAGCTGCGTCATCATTCTACGTCAAGATGCACAGTACTGTACGCTGGGACTCCAGTTGACGACACAGTGCAGTCAAGTAATAAATGGGCATCGCGCTGCTCTGCAGTCACTGGGCACGGTAGCATCGGAAGCATGTGGAACACTAATCTGTTCATCTACCTTGTACAGTTCTGCTTATAATGCATTCGCATTCTCACATGTAAACAGTCTTAAGCGTCTCTGCCGAATTCTTTTTTTTTTTTTTCTGCGCAGCACTGCATTTGCGACGTCACAGTATGTGGAATTATGGGGGACAGCCTTCCGTCCCAGCACTCCCACTCCGCGGCCGCAGCGTTTCCGCTCGCAAACCGCGGAGGGGTTCGTGCTCGAGGGAACAAAGGGAGAGGCGACAAAGCGTGAACACTCATATGCTATTTGTTACATCTACAAACAACACGCAGAGCGGGCCGGCTAGCTGTAAAACATCCACGACGCATTCCTTGGAAATAGAAGGCTAACGTTAGAAGGGCCTCCGACTTACCGGCTGCGGAAGGGGCGCGACTTCGGGGCTATCGGCGGCAAACGTTTGTACGCGCCGACAATGGCGACCGGGTTTTCCCATGCGTGCCGCATTCTTTGGGGCAAAGCCAACCCCGAGCATTTCCTGCGGGAGGTGAGGGGAGCGTGCGTTCGCTGCGCTCGCTTCACTGCCTGGAACCAGAAGTCCAGCGGCAAGGCACAACAGATCTCCGTGCGCCTGCCGCGGAAGCTGACGAGAGCGTGCGGCTCCAACATGCTCGCGACGCTGGCAGGATCCCGAAGACTAGACACACTCAACGGCTCCGCGTAGCCTTGGAGGTGGCGCTCCCGTCGTTGCTTCCGCTTATCCCATGAGGGAAACTTCCCTCTTCGCCCAGCCGGTGCTGTCTTGACGCACGGTGATCATGGTCGGCCGCGTCGAATACGAAGAGGTGGGGGGGGGGGGGGGGGGGGGGGGACAAGTTTTCCACAAGTTATCACGCAAGCGTTGATACCAGCTCCGCTCTTGCTTGTAGGTCATTTAAGATACTGCACAAACGCAGGTACTATTTGAAGCCGCTATCTAAGCGAATCGAAGTGAGCAAGAGAATTTCATTGCGAAAGCAATACTACTCGCACTTTCAAGCCTTCGCGTGACCCGGCCGCAGTTACGTTTGACCTTTAGCGGAGTGAATATGGCGACCAACTCGCTCCTTCAGATAGCCCGGCTGCAGTTACGCCGCGCACCTGTGGCGCTACTGCCGCTGTGACGTCATACCAGCTGTAGATTATGGGCGACCAACTCGCTCCTTCAGAGAGCCCGGCTGCAGTTACGCTGTGTGTTTGCCGCGCTGCGCACCTGTGGCGCTACTGCCGCTGTGACGTCATACCAGCTGTAGATTATGGGCTCCGGTTAATCACCAATGACGTCATGCCATGCCTAGTGACGTCATAGCGTGACGTCATACAAGGGCGTGAGATGGGCTGCCAAGTCGACTCGTCGCGCAGCGGCGGCCGGTAGCCACGCGTGACCTGTAGACGCGGCGTACTGCGCGTTCCTTCTTTAGACGCGGAGCGCCGCGTTCCTTCCGTTAGAGACGCTGCGCTCGTTTTCGCAACCTACCAGGCTTAACCAAAGCTAAGCCCCCGCCAATTTTTTTCCACTGATGTCTGTCACAGGACTGCTGAGCCACAAAAATTACTCGTCGGGAACTGTCTCCGGCACGCAGCCCCCTCCGCGTCCGCGATCGGGCTCGCACCGTGCACAGCCCGCTAAGCGATGTGTCATGGCTGAAAAGCCGACGACACGCTGCAGCGCGGTGTTATTCAGTCAAATCCTGCAGTCCGTGGCCGTCTCTAATTGCACTGTCAGGCCAAGGGGCGGCTCCGTCGGCGACTATCAACACGCCGACAAAATTATGCGCCCTAATTACGCGAGTTCTTCCGAGGAAGCCACGTGAACTCGGACGCTATGGCGTACTCATATTTTCCTGCCTAATAAATGCACTATCGGGAGGCCAAAATGAATCCCGAAAACCCAGGCGTGGATCAGAGCTCGCGCACAGCTTCCGCACGCAAAAACGTACTAACAGAAGGAATCAGCCACAGTGCCATCTTCCAATACAGTCGCCGCAGCAGGGAACGCTCAAGTGCGCCAATGACAATTTGCACTTGAGGCTTCCGCCTAAAGCTCGTACGCAGTTTCAAAAGACTCTCGTACGCTGATTTGGACCAGCAAACTATCGCATGGTGCGAGCGCAGAGGCTCTTCAATCACAAGCGTTGCGAAATGTCGTTTCGAAACCCAGCCATTTGCTGTGGCCCCTCATCCGAGCTTAGCGACTGTAGGCGCCGCATTGGAGCGGCAAATTAGCACACTGCCGCTGTTTGCCAACGCTTACATCAGAAGAGTTCGAATGTTTTGCTTGTTTTTGCTTTTACCGCTTGGACTGTTGCACTGTTCGTTACTGCTTCGTCGGACTCATTTCGTTGCCAGGCGCCGGCGACGCGCAGGGCAGAGCTCGCTCCTGCTCATCACTCGTGCTCATCGCAGTGCTCGTTCAACATCGCTGGTTGGTTTTGCACTGGAACACACACGGCAGTTCCTAATGAGCACCGGCTCAAAAGCAGTGAAATGCTATCGGATCCATCGAATATAGCCAGCATCGTCTTTATTGTGCGCGCTGCCTTGTCTCACGGTACATCATTAGTAGTACTCTTTCCGAGGTTTCGACGGGCCCGACCCTAAGCCAACAGCTGAGCCAGCGGGGAATTCCCATCCCCAAATCGTGGGTGCGTTGGAGCGTGCGCCGGCAGCGCCGGCAGCGAAACCATCACGCATAAATCAGCGTGACGTCCCGACATCTCGGCGCAGCAGCACGTGCCAGTGGTGGCGGCATACGCTGGCATCATCCCTAACAAATTTTTATCAGACAGTCCATAGACTTTATAGACTTCTGTCTATAAAGCCTATACACTTTCTATAGACAAATCCTAGAGAACAGTCCATAGGCAATACAAATGCTATAGACTTTCTATAGACAAATCTTAGAGAACAGTCCATAGGCAATACAAATGCTATGACAGTCTATAGGCAATCTATAGATTTATGGCCATACACTTTCAGTGGACTTTTGTCTAGAGACTACGAATAGACAAACAGAAATATCTACAGGAAGGCAAAAGAGCCTCTAAGAAGTCTAGACTGTCTATAGACCATTTTTATAAGGGATCCACCCAAGTCGCCCGAAAACCCCGTCTTCGGCAAACTACGGCGGATATAGTCGCAAAAGCCGCCACGAAGACGACGCGGAAACTTCAGCCCAATGTAACACCGCAACGAGCGGCCTCCAGAGCAGATTCTTCCGACAAAATGGTATCCACTGGCGAAAAAACGCTTCCACCCCAGCGCCCCGAGCGGGATTCGAATCAACGTCATCAGCAACAGAGCAACATCTTCTTCGGCAATCAGGTGAGCCCCTCAGAAACGCACCTTCTGAGGGTCGACCGCGCGCCTCGATCGCACGCCTTTGGTTCGCGCTCGCGCACACGCACCACCCTGGTCGTAAGATGCGAATTTTCGCGTGGTCCTATACGATCGAGGCACGCCAGGTGCGAGGTGTGACGCGGGCACTGCATGTCACGTTGAGTTGAGCGGAGAGTTAGGGAACAGAAACGGACAAGCGCTTCGCTAAACAGGTCAAATTTGCGCATAAACGGTTTTCGGGGCGACGCACAGCGACCGTCCGAGAGTGCGGTACATGCACTGCCGGCCCAGGCATGCGAAGGAAGCTCACAGTTCTCGGGCAAAGCCGGGCAAGCGCGCGACGCTGCTAAAAGAGACGCGCTTACCCCGGGGCCGGGAAGGCCTTCGAGCGGCGGCCGCCGAAGCAAGACCTCCAGCGGGACCTCACGTTGCCCATGGGGGAATACGACGCCTGGCGGAACCCCGGCGGGGTTTCAAGTCACGAGCTGCGCTGAAGACGAATCCCCGGTGTCGTCGGTCGGCTCTCGGCCATAGTCCGCGGCAGGCACTTCCCAGGAGCACGCACACATTCATGGCACAACTGTCGTGAAGTTACCGAACAAGCGTAGGCGGCGGGGTGCTCGTTCGAAGGAGTCGCCCGCACAGCACAGCCGGCCGATATGCCACGCCGTCGCGGGCGTCAGACAGGAACGCCGAAAACGTCCACCATCAGGTCCACAGAGTTCATTGGGAAGGAAATTGCCAGGCCTGTTAGCGGTTTCAGCCTAGAAAGGCCTCGGGGGATGCGAGCATACACGCGCGCGGCAGCGCAGCCTCCGGCAAGCGGGTATTTGTGCCGCCACGCTGCCAGTCGTGGGCGCGAAAGACATCACCGTCTATGCACTTCGTTGTCTTGTCCTTCCCGCTCGGTCCTCGCTCTGAACAGACCGAATGCGAAGAGGCTCCTCTCTAAAGATGCTTTCCGAGGATGCCACAAGCACAAAGTCCGGAAAGGTGGGAAAAGGGGGAACGCGCTGCACAACCTCTCAAATTCGTCGCTTGTCGCTCGAGCGACGGAAACCGCGTCGAAGGAAGAACGCTCGTTCGGAGGACGAGACAAACCATAGACGAAGCGCACGCCCTTTCAGCCGCGCAGTAAAAACAGCGCACCGGTACTTCCAGGTGACAACGCGAGCCTGACGATGTGAAGCGCGCGTAGTGGCAGGCCCGGAACCGCGAAAAACTGTCCCGGCACGGTAAGCACGGCCCTGTCACAAAACACGAAGCGGCCGTCTTCGCGCGTCCTTCGCGAGTGGAACGTCGATCCACGAGGTCAGGACAGCGAGAGAGAAACAGGGACAGCGGAGATGAAAGGCAGCGAGGGACGGCCCTTCATTTGGAAGCACTCCCGAGAACACGGCTCTGCTTTCCGAACACTGCTTCGTCCATCGACCGCGTCAGAACGCGGCCAACGGCAGGGCCAGGCCGAGAAGTTTTGCTTGCACTCGGGACGCTGTGTACACGATCCTCACTGACAAAACAACGAGGACTGAATGAACGAACGAACGAACGAACGAATGACACTAGGAGGACTAACGACAAAAAAAAAAAAAACGACAGGAGGGAGCAATCACTGGAGTACCGATGGAGAGTGTCACGCGAATGAACTAAATGAAGTCAAGCCGGGAAATCAAACCCCGACAGAGCGTTGCACAAGAAAGAGCAGGCAAAGAGGAGCTTCTCCGAACGACTCTGGGGAGACAGTCGGCCAGGTCGCACACCCCGAGAGAGTACGGAAATAAGGTTTGAGAAGGACAGGCCGTGACAGTCTGAAACGTGGCGGTAAGAGCCGCTTCAGAAGCCGCTTGTCATCCTCGCTTGGTCGGCGCAATCGAAGGATACAGTACGACGACCCCTTCGCCGCTCTGACGAACGCCGGAGCGGCGGTGCCACCGGTCGGAAGCCGGCTCGGCCTCGGCGCTCTCCGGCGTGGCCGTCGTCGCAAGGAGCAGCGCACTCAACAGGCGCCGTGGCGACGACGCCGGCGCGGCACTCGCGCGGAAGAGGCGCCCGCTGCGCCGCCGCGGCCACGTGACACGCCCGCCGCGGGGCCGTTCGAAACGGACGCCGCCGCTGGACACACCTCCTGCATTTTTACCCGCTGTCGAAAAGTGGAGCTGCGATCGCTAGTACACCCACGAGAATGCCCACGAGTGGGGGAAAAGAAAAAGCTCGTTTTTGGCTCGACTTGTCCGAAGGCGTGGATTCATCTGTGGAAATGCGGTTTTCGTCGATCCAAATGCCCCTATAAGTCCGTTATTCATTTTACTACTCGCCTGATTCAGGCTAACCATTTAAGCGTGCACGAAATATATTAAAGAGGATAAATGCGTACCACTGCGAAAAAAAAAAAAGTAATTCGCAGAGTGGGAGCACAGCTTCGTCTCTCCGTCAAATTCGGGAAACTGCGCGCATAACTTAGCTCGTCTGTGATGCATGGAGGGACTTTTGTATTTCAGTCAATAGTGTTTACAATACGCAATGTTGTTGTTGTTAGTGGATATTTATTAATAAAATAACAATGGAAGGAAAAGATGCTGCTGCCGCGGCATATGCCATCGAAACCTGAAGCTCCTGAGCTGCGGCTAGAGGGAGTAAAAGGACAGGGGGAGCGAAAGAAAGGGGGCAGCGATAGTAAGAAAGGATAGGGGTACGGCGGCAATATACACTATACAGGGTGTTTCTTTTTAGAAGGTCCAAAATTTTTAAAGAAAGGTAAATTCCTTTAGATTTATTTTAACCCTGGGGCTATACTGAGGGCTACGGCGGACACCAGGTAAGAGGCAAACTACTTTAATTAGTTGGCTAATTAACTGATTACGTTAATTAACTTTTATAATTGTTATTTTAGGGGATATGTTGTATTAGCAGAATTGGAGATCGTCTTCCAAACAGTCCAGCCAAGAAAAAAGATTTTCATGAAAAAATTTTTTGCGCGCGTAACGAAGCGAGAAAAAGTCTCCCTGGTAGGCAGCTTCACACTGTAACACAGCGTCTGTGAGCGCTCGCTCCGCCCTGCACTTTGTTTCAATGCGTTTTTGTTCCAGCGCGGCATTCCGTGAGGCCGCGGAGCGAAGCGAGATGAGCAGCGATAGCGCAGGCCGCCAGTCCAGGACGCTTGACGCAAAGCGCAGGGCGGAGGGAACTACGTCAGAGGCGCTCCCGCCGCTGCATTACGGTGTGAAGATGCCTTCCAGGGTGACTTTTTCGCGCCTCGTAAAGTGCGTGAAAAATTTTTAATTAAAATTGTTTTTTCTTGGTCGGACTGTTTAGAGGACGATCTCCAATTCTGCGAGTACAACATATCCCCTAAAACAAAAATTAGAAAAGTTAATTAACATATTTAATTAATAAGCGAACTAATTAAAACAGATTTCCTCTTGCCTGGTGCCCGCCGTAGCCTCCAGTATAGCCCCAGTGCTAAAATAAATCTAAAGCAATTTACCTTTTTTTTTTAATTTTGGGCCTTCTAAAAAAAAACACCCGGTATGTACAAGTACAGGATATATTATCACCCGAACCAAACTCTGCGCATCGGCCAAGACCGCGGGTTCGAACCCGGCCTCTGCGGCCCTATTGCGACGGAGCTGAAAGGATGGAGATTTGCTATGTCAGTGCAGGTAATAAAAAAACCGCCAAGTCGTCTAAATATACCTACAGCCCTTCACAACCCCGTCTCTCACAGCCCGTGTGTCATTTCGAGAAGTTAAACCTCACAATTTATTATTACTTTTTTTAACAATTGAGGTGCAGCCGTATTTTGGCAGCTGGACCGTCGCGTTGGCCGAAACACGAAGTTACCTAGGCAACGGAAAAAACCGGCAGAAAAAAAAAAACGCGTTCCCAAGTTGTAGACAAGACAGTTCTTGTGAACGTGTCGTTTTCTGCTGTGGGTTTTTTTTTTTTTTTTTGCAATCATGCACCAACTGGACCATCATGCTACGCTTCTTCGATATTGTATAGCCCTTGCCCTCATTCATGTGATGGGTGAAAACGCCCCTTGCCCTTCAAGGTCATGTTAAGAAATTACTCCATCATGGTCGGACCCACGACGGCTCCATCGTGTTACCCGTGTCTGCAGGCGCCAATGCGAGAGCAGTTGTTTATCCAGCAGAGGGAAGTATTCCACCCCATTGGAGACTCGGAGCAAGCCGGCAAGTGGCACTACCGCCCATGGTTTCCAGTTCACCCGAGATGTCAGCTTTTCTCCAAACCTTCGTCGCCAGCACACTCCCAGACGAAGTACAAAATACCCCTCAAGCACTGTCTTTCGACACAGGCTGCGCGGGATGAACGAATTTAAGCGCGCAGGAAAAGGAACGGGAAAAGAAACGCAAAAAGCAGGCGAAAAAAAAATACAGGACTATACGTTTTTTTTTTTTCTTCAATAAACGACTTCCACGCGTCATTTCTTCACGCGATCCACTTGAGTGAACGCACACTCAGTGGAAGAGGGGGGGGGGGGGGGGATGCGTGCAAGGCTGTCGATCGCAAGGAGGGAAGCGCGGCGAGAACTAGTACAGCAGGGGCTTAAAAGCTGGGAGGTTTTAGGAGGCTTCCCTCAGGGTGCAGCGAAAAATAGACACGAGTTAGACGATGCTGCCGACAGTTGCTAAGTGGCAACCGCAAGTAACCAGTACGCAATGTCCAGCTACAGGCTACGGCAAAAATAGAGAGAAAAAAAAAACCGAACACGTTGCGCAACACACTCCCACACACACGCATCATGAACACTGCTAGCTGAACGGCGCTCTTCAAACAAAGAACAGAAATGTGAGAGCGAAGCTCACAAATTTAATATTCTCCTTTTTATTCTCTCTCTCTCTCTCGGGAAAAGCTGAAAAGTTCTCAGCATCGATCCTTCCGCCGAGACGGCGACGTCTTCGGCACTGGAGAGACGCCAGCGCAGCCCTGACGTTGCTCGGGTTCCACCGTTAGCATCCGGACGGAGAGGAGCTCTCCGCGGGGGCAATAGCGTCAAGAGGCTGTCGCCGTGCTAGACTCCATCGACGGTTGACGGTGGTCGTTGCACGGCGCATGCCAAGGCCGCGCGGAGGCTGCTCTCCGTTTCACGTCAGAGAGAGAGAGACGGGAGGTCAGATGCGAACACCCGCAATCCTCACTCTGATGAGAGCGCAGACTCTTCAGTCACGCGCGGAAGTGCGGGTTAAACGGTTCCCGACCGATCACGTTTACAGTTCTTGTACTGCGTAGGCAGCGAATTGCGAGTCCGCAGTGCGCATGCGCACTACGCTATGGTAACCTTTACGAACTGCGTACGTACACGATTTAAAGGCGTTAGCGATGGGCAACATGGCGGCGCCCATGCCTTTCAGACCGAATTACAGCATCGTCACTACATTTTTTTTTTTTTTTTATGCGACAGCCCGCCATGAATAGTGGCGTTCGCTTCACAATCGCGCATTATCACCCATGCGTTCAGGCTTAACTTTTTCCCAAACACGGCCACAGAGCGTCGACCAACCGTGATCGATGGACGTGAGCACATATATCAAAGCTCTTGGGGCAGCGCCGGGGGAACGTCGCGCAACCTCGTAGACAGATCTGTGACTAAAGTTTCAGTTTTTATGTAGTCTGATGTCTGGCCGCAACACTGCGATTTTTAAACCCTCCGTGAAGCCGATGCCAATGCCGCGCCGTGATCGCTAACAGTCATGGCCGCCCACGCGGGACCATCAGAAGAGCTGCATCGCGACGCATCTCGCGACTCTACCGCATGGACCTTTCTGACTATTGACAGCAACAGCGAGTCCGATGATGACCCTAGGTGATGTGAATTCGGCGGCTCTGGCAGCGAGGATCAGCGAAACAAGTCCGGAACATAAGTGGCAGTTCGCATTAAGTTTCGTTTTCGCGGTCAGTTCAAATCATTCACTGATGCTTAAAATGCATGCTGTATTTCGGGTCTGAGGGCGTCTGCGTCATTTGGCCGTCATGCTCTGCCGCCATGATCAGCAGAGATATGTTTCAGAGATATGTTTCAACCTCGAAGAAAACCAGGCATTCACCTTGGAGTGATGCTTCGCCGCATGACACATCGGTCATGAGGGTTGACTCGAATTTTTATAGCTCAAAACCATTATGAGCTACAATGGTAATTTTTGCCGCACATTCTATTGCTACAACGGAGAAGATTTCGCATATCTTGATACTGTTTTGTACGCATTTCTTTATTTTCAGATTTATATGCTTATCTTCAATTTTTTCCCGATATTCACTAAAGTTGTTTTACGAATAAAATTTCGCAGTAAATATTCATTCTCTGTGTAATGCTTCCCACTTTTTTAAAAGAACGTTCATTTAGCTTCATTTCTCATGTGCGCTGTCGTCGTAGCACCGCGTCTGGACAGGCAGTCACTAGCCTCGTGCCGTCTCTCACATTTTAAAGCGGTGGCGTTAAATCTCCCGTTCTGCAGAAAATCCGGCGTCGCCGTCGGCGTTGTGAGCGAAAAATCACCGGGGAAGCAACCTATAGTGGGCCACCATGGTCACGTGACCTTATGGCGTCCTCACAACCTGCCCACCGCTGCAGGTGGCCTCCAAGGTCGGTGTCTCGGAGGCCGGTGTCTCGGAGGCCCGGCGGCGCAAGCGAATGTTCCCACTCCTCCCTTCCTACTAACGCGACTCCTTGACTTGACAGCGTTTACAAGCACCTCACCGGTCGAATCGGGCTAAGTCGATCAACCAACCCCCTGCAGTCGGGCCGGACCCACCCCGACCCGACAGTCGCTTAGCCCGTCTCCCTAACGTATGCAAAGCCCAACACGAAGTCTTCAGCCCAAGAGGCTTACTCGACACAACTTTGTCAGACTTATGTAAACGGCCAGAGTATCTACGACGTTCGAGGATGGTTGTCGATGTCTTAGGCACTTTATATGGAAGGTGCCTCGGCACATGAGCACAGCCAACAGCATCCTGACCTGCTATCGGCGCCGCCGAGCTGTTCCTGCTTGTGGGCCCAAGGAGGTGCAATAACAACACATACTTTGAATTTCACACCATACATTTGCGAGCCGTCTAAAGTTCATACTGTCATCCAGCCACGCGACAATATCTCTCTTCTGCGAATGATACCGCACCCAAACTCGAGCGGAAGGAAGAAGTCCAGGCTCGCCACCATCGCACGACTCATAAGCCCTCTCGCTAGTGATTAGTGCGCTAAGCCATGGATTTAGCTCAGCTCTACCAACTTGCTGCCACACCAGGCTCTGGGCATCGCTCTGTCAGCGAGTTGCACGTTCCTTTCGAGGGCGTATACGGCTAACGCTATGCCACTGTGTCCGCTAGAAACAAGACTCGTCGTGGTGTGCGCAGCCACACAGGGCAGCTCCGGATGATTTTAGAGCATTTTCAGTAGGCTATCACATCATATATCTCCCTCTCTAACTGTCGATGACTACGCACTCAAAATAATTAGACTATAAAACAGAGCAGGAAGCTGAATAAGACAAACCAACCAATTCCGAGGCTGCGTACAGTGCTACACGGTTCTTGAAAAGGTGACTACGTGGGAGCAGGCACAGTGAGTAGAGCGAATTTCAATACCACTTGGGCTGCAGGACATATATTTTACGGCATTTTTGTAAAAATGTCGTAAAAAGAACGGATGCGCATTATAAAATAAGCGGTGGGTCTTTTCATGGTATTTATTTTCTGAGAACGCTTTCTTTTTGTCGAATATATTTTCGAAGGATGAACTTCCGTTTCTTTTTTTTTTTTTTTCGATGATGTAAAGCCCTAATCCTGTGGTGTCAAAAGACAGTTTATCTTGATGAGTGAAGAAAGTTGAGCGAGTTGGTACTTGTTCATTATTCACAACAGCGCACGAAACACGGACAAAAGAGGGGAGAATCGACAACACAAGCGCTGACTTCAACTGAAATTTATTACGGAAAAGGAAGAGTATATATACATCTCGAAAAAAAAAAACATAAACGGAATCGTCATACAAGGCGTGAGCCAAAAAGCACGTGTTCAACAACAAAAACAAAAACACACTCTGGCCAGAGGAAGATAACACTGGACGCGTTATTAATCGCGCTAACAATCGAGACGGGCACACTTCAGGAAATCGAGTTCATTCTGTGACACCACTACCGAAGGCCGAGTGACACAAGTGTTTTCCGTAATAAATTCATTTTCCGTAATAAATTTCAGTTGAAGTCAGCGCTTGTGTTGTCGATTCTCCCCTCTTTTGTCCGTGTTTCGTGCGCTGTTGTGAATAATGAACAGTTTATCTTGCCCTTTCTGTCTGCTCGAGCATTCGATTTGCGAGTAATTAACGCACAAACAGTTATAGGTGTGCTCGTAGAATAAAGCGACATCCCCAAACAGAAGCTTACCGCCAAAAAGGCAGGCCTGTCATGCCGTCGCTGGGTTACTGCGCTGGATTGAGCGACAGCATGTACGGGACATATCACGTGGTATGCGTGCTGACCGTACCGATTGTAGTATACCGCTTACTCATCGCTGTGGCCCGACCATGACATTTTACCAGACGCTTACCACTACATCAAGTAACTGCCCTAAGCGGGGAAAGACAGTGAACAGCGATGTTTGGCTTGCAGCCGATGTTTGGCGACGAAGCTAAGTCTCTCCAAGCAGAAAATTATAATCGGCCCAATATTGCAAATGGCTGGTTTCACTCTGGCCCTTTGTAGGAACGGCCTCTGCCAATATCTTTCCAATATTGGAACAATTATCTGTGCTGCATGAAGAGGCATGTAACTTAGCGGAGCAACACCTCACAGAGGAAAACTGCGCCCCTAGATTGCACACTTCGTTAATTATCTCCCTGAACAAACGTAAATCATACTCCATAACCAACTAGCTGCGGTGTGCCTAACATTTATCGGTTAAAAACTAATTTCCAAAATCGACTTCGACATACTTTTATCGCTTCTGTTTCGGTTTAAACCTGAAAGTGCAGCCCCTAGTGCAGCCCAAAATCAAACCAGTCGGGGCAGGGGGGTTGATTTCGGGAAGAATATGCCCGCAGACAATTTTGACGGGTTCCACATACAGCCGCTTTGTAGCGGCGTTTTTTACGGCACCGCACTCATAAAATCGAGTTCACTAGCGTTGAGCGTTACCCGTACATCGCTGATACAGTCCAGACCGTTTTTGTTCGCGAGAAAAAACAAAGCTTCAGGTGGTTCGCGCGCTACAGCGCGCTGCTGTTCCCGGAACCTGTAACTCGTTCAGCCATGGCCGACACGTGCAGACACTATACATGTAGAGTGCGCCTTAGGAAATGCGGCCTTTCCTCTTTTGTTGGGAAGCGGCTATCTCGAGCCCGTGCGCGGTCATCTATACGCGCGTCCGGTCCGGCCTGTACATGAGTTACGGCGAAATTAGTGATACTTCGCACACATCACCCTCCTGGTATATAGGCCCCAACGTGTTTCTTTAAAAAATTCCAGGACTCCTGTGGAGCGTACCCTGGAAAATTTACACAGCAACGTACAGAGCAACGGCCACAAAACGACGCGCTCCGATGAGAACGCGAGTATGAAGAAAAGCGGACACACGATGTCCTGCAAACGCCCGGACCGATTCATGGAGCGCGGCTTATACAGCAACATCCGAGAAATTGAAAATTGGTTTTTGAGGAAAAAAACTCCAGTAACTGTCCCACACGTCTCGGTGTACATCCGTACCGCGCCGTAAGGGAAGGGAGGAAGGTGGGAGTTCGAGAAGAAAGAGAGACAGAGGTGCCGTAGAGGAGGTCGCGGGAACAATTTCCACCACCTGGGGATCTTTAACGTGCACTGACATCGCACAGCACACGGGCACCATTTGCGTTTCGCCTCCATCGAAACGCTGCCACCGTCAATGAGCTCCTGTACTGAGCCCATCTAGTGATTGTGAGAGGTGGCCCTTTCCGGGTCACCTCAAATTTCCTCCCTGTCATATGGATGGATGGATGGAAAACTTTATTAAGCAAGCGAGTTTGGACCTTGCAATGTCTCAGGGCCACCGCACAGCCCTCACATTACGCGCATGTGTCTAGGCCACGTAGGGCCATGGCACTGGCACCCCGGTTCACACAGCGAAGCTCCCTGCCATAAACATGTCATAAAGTTTTTCAGACAGACAGACAGCAGTCGGGTAGGAACCCCGGGTACTCCGGCTCAGTAGACGAGCGCCCTAACCACTGAGCCACCGCGGCGGGTGCGACCTTTCCTAAAACGTGCTAAGACGGTCCCGCAGGGCATATCACGACGGCACCGGGGACCAAATAGAGCGCGAAGTCTCAGCGCGAGAACTCGCGAGTAGCCGCTTATACAACTGTACCAACGACGACGGCAAACAACAATCAGCGCCTGCTACCCCGGAGAAGGGAGCGGGCGAAATGGGGAACCACTCGGGATCATACAGCAGAGAAGACGGCGCCCGAGAAGAGAAGGGGAGAGGGGGACGAGCAGAGGGAAAACAAAACGGCCGGACGAGAGCGCCGGAAGCAGCGACCGCCGCCGATTACGTTTGCTTGGCGGCCATTTTCTTCCCGCGACTTCTTTTCGTTCCGTTTCGTTTTAGGTTTTAACCACCATTTCTATTTCCATTTTCCACCGAGGAGGGCGGCACAGAGCAAAACGACGGCCGCTTTAGCCGCATGCGCTGCGACGTGAAAGAGCAAAACTAACTAACGGCCCGGCGCAAAAAAAAAAAAAAAAGCAAAACGAGACGCGGTGTCCGTTTTATTCCGCGCGCCGAGGAAAAACGCGACCGGCAAAGGTCTCGTCGGTTTCGCGCTCCTTTGTCTCCCGCGGATACGGAAGGAAGTTCGACCCACGGAGCGGCCCAGAGGCATAATAAATTGGATCTCCCCTTTGTGCCGGGCGCGATCGCCGCGGCAGTAATGAATCAAGCGCGAACTTATTAGGAATGGAGACCTCCCCACCACGATATACGCCGGAGTAAAGCGGACGTCAAGAGAGAAACAGCTCCGCCGAAAATGGGTGGGAGGAGGGCGCCAACACGACGGGCTCCGCTGTATAGCGTACATATACTGTAAAACGCCGCCTCGGTCGGAACGATGGAAAATTGGCAGCCCGAAACGAAAGAACCGAGCCGCGGATCAGAGCGATGCTCACCCCAACTCCCCCTCTTTTATCCGTCTAGAGAGAGAAGAGCGCGACGGGCAGCGAATTCCAGGCACGTCGCAGGAGATCGGCGCGCACACGCGCCGCAGACACGAACCAGACGTCAGAATGTGTTCTGCCCTGCAACGTGTCGCAGACAATGTCAGTCGCAGAGAGTTTCAGCACTGGTGGCTGAGACCTTGCGGCTACAGGAAAGCATGGCAACGGCCTAGCGTACTGACCGTACACGGCTGGGGCAAAACTCTACAGCATTTACTCAAACCGCTTATTCCAACGCATCTCTAGGAGCGAAGTCAAGCCCTCGCTTGCCAGAGAAGCAAAAGGCTTGCTGTAACGTCGCTCGCCCACTGCAAAAGCTGACCCCTCCCGTCGGACCAAACAAAATTTGAAACAGCCCCCATTGTTACATGACGAAGTAATGGTGAGATAATTTCAAATTACGCTGCCAATGTGTCGTAGTACGCACACACAGCTGCACCGAAAAGTAGCCTAATTTTCTCACCCAAATTATTCAGCAACAGCCCCTTCCTCGAAAAAGTCAAGCAGTTCTTTTTCTATATTTAATTCGGTTACGTATGCGGGCAAGTGGCAACAAGATGCCGGGAGACGGGTGCCTGCGGGCATAATAATAATAATAATAATAATAATAATAATAATAATAATAATAATAATAATAATAATAATAATAATAATAATAATCCTTACTTCCCCATCAGAACCAATGGAGGGGGTTTAAGCCGGAAATAACGGCGAATCCTAAACTAACATATCCGCGAATTTTTTTCTTCTATCCCTCCCTATCTTATACGAATGCCAGGCTACGCCGCTCAAAGCGTCCCGAGTTTTTGTGCACTGCACACCACGACGCCTGTGCACAGCATCTGACATGGCCTCATTTTAGTGCGCGCAGCCTTTCCTGCTTCATTTCCCAACGTCACGTTCGCCATCGCATAGCGAAACTTGCGCGTTGGTTTAGTCGCTCATTGGTAGGAATATTTTTTCTCCGTCAGTAATATGAAACGATCACTGGCGGCAGGTTTCAGCTGTCTATCTCGGGCCATCGCTCCTCAACGTTGAATCACGAGTCGTCAGATGACCAACTGCGAACCGTGCAGCTCCGAACCTGATGAACACGCGAAGATGCGGTGTTCGGCAAAACGCTTCACTGAATTGAAGGCTTCCCGAACTGCAGTTATGCCCAACAGAAAACTGGACGAGTTGGACGAGCATAATGCTGGACCTGAAATCGTTACGCAACGCTACTTTCACCACACGATTCCAAGTCCAGCAGCGACGACAGTTTTTAGATCCGGCCGCCGCTCATGCGCCCAGAACACGGTGTAAGAATATATTTTTCTTACACCGTGGAAAATGGTGACCGTGGCCCAGAAGAAGCACCATTTCCAGAAGCCAGCGTGCCAGAAGACGACGCCTTGCGTGGGACGGAAGCGCCATCTGTGGAGCTCAGAACGCAATACCAAGAGGGGAGGGGCGGGCGGGGAGGAAAACGCGTATGGAAGCACTCGCGCAAGATAGATGGCGCCAACAACTCGCACCAGTCATGCACGAAAGTTATATGTTCTAAAGCACTATACCACTTATATCTTGTATGGTGCATCGATGAGCACTGCGTCGATCGACGGGCATGCGGCGAACGGTCTCGCCGGCTCGCTCTTCAAGCTAGGCCCCGCGCAAGTCCCCGACACCGTCTACACGCATCAAGCCAAAACCTGGTGCCCCAAGGAACATGCTTGCCGCAGAGGGCGAACTTCGTCGCGCAGTGACAGGTTCGCGAACACAAGTTTTGAACCGTTCTTTATGTTTTCTTTTTTTCTTGGGAAGGGGGGGCTCAGGTTCAGTTCGAGCTCAGGTCCAGCGCAATATTCTGTTTCGGTTAAGACCGTTTCATACGGGCTCCGGATGAAAAGAAAAAAAAAAAACCGCAGCGCGCTCCCACGGCCGGCATCGCAACATGCATGCCACAAAAGCAAGAGAAGAAATGGAAAAAGAGCGAAGTTCACTTTATTAAAGGGACTCTAATAAAGTTGCGGTATGCCTGAAATGTTAAAGCACGCCGCTTCACGAATATTGTCCAGGAAGAATTTTTTTTTTTTAATGCGCGTGGTAAATGCTGAGTTATCTGTAGTCAAAATTTGAATTTCAGCGTCTGCACGCCTTTTCACCTCTTCTCGTCACTTTTGCACGCTAGAAGTTCGGCGCTCCTCCACCGGTCCCACCTTTGGGGTCGGAGCTTCCTCAACCCCAAGAGCTACGCGGCTTATTGGCCGCAGCCATGGTAGCTGCCCCACGTCTGCAAAAAATCTATCCAGTAGACACCTCTCAACTTGTACACCCAGGTGTGAGCGGGGGTTCTCTGCTGCGTGCAGAGGTGTATTACTTGGCTCGGATGTTCAGACTGGCTCTGGCTGACATCGGGGCCAGCCAGGTAGAAAGGGGGATGGGGAAGGGGGCGAGAGTTCTGAGGGATACTGGTCACTGAACGAGACAGTGCTCCAGATTGGCACAAGGTGGCAGGAGGAGTCAGAACGCACGTGGAAGAGATGCAGGCAGGCAAGCTGGGGTGAGAGGTGTGGAGCTTACGGAGGATGTGAAATATTAGCGAGCTGTTCAGACCGCAC
This sequence comes from Amblyomma mixtum, assembly GCF_055824585.1. NCBI lineage: Eukaryota > Metazoa > Arthropoda > Arachnida > Ixodida > Ixodidae > Amblyomma > Amblyomma mixtum. The sequence goes on along the minus strand of NC_143012.1, from coordinate 256,746,105 downwards.
CAATGCGAGTGTCCGTTGTAAAGCTGTACTAGCAGGCTGCTTATATCCAAGTAGAGCTAAGATGCGTTTTGGAAATTTTAAAGAGATCGTTTATATGCTCGTAAACCCTGCACTTTATGCCCGATCACGGAGGTCGTGGCTCATACGTGGCTCTCGCCACTCTCATTTGCTGACATAAGACACTATACGTACAGTCTTTGTCAAAAGTAACCAGGCTCCATGGTTTGCTTCTCATTCGTATAACAGAGCCCTCGCGGATTCCCTAACGATCAAAAAGTTCTTTGAAGGTGAGAACAGGGGGTTCTCTTTACCATACAGAGATTTAGAGCTTGAGGGCTGGCATAATAGATTCAATACACGACTGAGAAGAAAAACGTGCAGCCTGGTTACTTTTGACAAAGACTGTGCATACTCGCTGTCGTTATCAGTAGCAAAATGTAATTTTGATACAACTAGTAGGTGACGGCGATAGAGTTATTAAACACAGCCAGCGTAGCTCGTACCGCTGCCGCTAGCGCTTACCGCGCATTGTCACGGCGCATGTGCAGAACAGCCTGGGGACGCCAGATGGCGCCAGGTGCCGGCCACATGAGGGAATCTGCGCATGCGCACCGCTGGCGCTCGTTTATAGCGTAGTGGTAAGTCTAATATAACCCCTAGTAGAGGGCAGTGCTGCGTCTTTTGTGATCCTTATGTTATAGCGCCATAACGCAGAGCTTCCGATAGCGCTTCGCTGTTTCACACCATTACTCGTTCACTACCAATACTCGCTACGTGTGCGCGAATATTCGCAAAAAAATATTCCACTCAAATTCAATTCAGTTCGGTTCTCTCGATATTCGATTCGGCGCCACAGCTACACTATTCGCATTCGATACATATACAGTGTGTGCCCGAGAATCAGGGACCAGGTCTCTGCTTCTTGAGTATAGTTCGACGTCTTGTCACCGCCACGGAACAGCCGGGAAAGCTAGGAAAGCGACCCTTTCATATACCGGGTGTCAAAGCTAGATGTAACCTAACTTTTAAAAAAGGCGAAGTGTCATAATCCAGTGAAACCAACTGAGGGTGGTTCATAGCCGCGTGGCCTAGTCTTGAGTATTTCTTTCGCTCTTCAAAGTAAATTAATTATTTATGTTTAATTAGCTAACCTTTTAATTATTGACTTCAGGAAGGAAGTGCCAAAGAAAAAGTTTTAGATCGCCTCGAAAAACCGCTAATAGTGCTGTTTCCATCAAGTTACGATTTACGTAGCTTAATTTATTGGCCTTAAAAGAAAGTTGTCACGTGACCAGCTGCTCGCTCATTTCTCTACCCCAATGTGCACCCAAAGTCTCATCGAGGAGAGGGCTTCAGAAAAAACGGATTTTATTCTTTAAGGCGCGTCTTGGGGCGTTGAAGTGGCACAGTTGTCATGTGGAAGCTTTTTCTTTTTGTGCGGGTTATGGTTAAAGGCCGGTAAAAAAACTACTTTACGTAAATATTACTTTGCTGCAAATGTCTCAGTAAGCTGTTTCTCAAAGCGATTTACAACTTTTCCATTGACACTTTGTTCCTCAAGTCAATAATCAAAAAGTTAGTTCACTAATCTTAACTAATTAGTCAACCTTCAAGACAAAAAAATACTGCAGACTAGGTCACGCGACTCTAAACAACCCTCATTTAGTTTCAGACGGCTAGGACACCCCGTGTTTTTTAAAAGCTTGGTTACATTTAGCTGGGACACCTGGTTTATAACTTCCGAATTAGAAGCAATTTCGGAGTACTAGAATGAGTACAAGCTTTGAAGGACTATGGTATCACAAAACAGAACATTAAAAAAAAAAAAAGAGGGTTTTCAGGATTATCGTGCGGTCGCACACTCTCTCTTAGCGTTTCCTAATCAACAAGCCCGACGTCGGTCCGTGGGGCGCGCAGCAGGTACTACCCACCACGGTGCCCACAGCTGCAGAGCCGACCACCACGGAAGAGGAGGAGGGATGAGCGGATGCGCCCACTCATCGGTCCAATCCGGTGCCCCGACCTCGATCGATGGGGCTGCTGCTTCCACGACACGCGTTTTCCCCGGCAGCGAACAACTTCCCGCCCGCCGAGACTGCCTGCCTGCTCGCCTTCTTCTTTTCTTTTTTTTTTTCTTTCGCATCCACGAATTTTCCACGACGTTTCGAGCGCGTAATACTTTCAGCTCCCGCTCTCGGCAAACTCGGTCGGTCAAACATCGTCCCGAAACCGCGCGGCGAATCGGAAACCAAACCCGAGGCCGCACCTAGCTGAAAAGTTGCGAAATATTTCATCCAAGTGGCGAAAAAGAAGGACCTTACAACCGCGAGCGGGATTCGAACCAATACCGGTGCAAAAAAGAGCGGCATCGTACCGCGATACTTTATATACCACTCAGCCGTCTTCTTTACTCCAATACCATATACAATACGTAAAGTGAAACCGTCAGCCGCACTGCGACTGACGCATGCAGAAAGGCTAAAATATTATGTCTTTGAGGACTCAATGCAAATCAGCCAGTCAGTTACGTACCGGATTCTCAAGTTTTATGTTCAATAGATCTTGCAGTTGCCTCTTTTTGGTATTGGTATAGCCAGCAGTGGCGAGCGCGCCAGCTGTGCTTAGTGACGTCACGCAGATCCGCGTCGGCAGCGGCGGCGGCGAGCGCGCGCGGCGAGGCACTCCAGCTGTGCGCGGTGACGTCACTTGCTCCTCGCGCATGCGCAGTATGGTCGCAGGAGGGAGCACGCGAAACGGCGAGACTGTGGCCAATGTAGCTCACGCTACAATACCCGCTCACTGACTGTGCGTTCGAACCTGCAGGAGGCAGAAAGTCAGGCGGAGTTGGACAGTTCTTTTACAGCTTCGAACGCTCTAGCTATCAAGAACTCCCACTGATGTCAACAAGCTGCAGCACGTTCAACGAAACGGTGTCTGTACTGGTTCAAGCATCGCAGAGGACCTCTGTGACGTACGTTTTCAGCGCGGGCCTATGCTGACCCATAAAATCATGCACTGCCACTGCTTGAATAGCACGCGTGGACCACTTCCTCGTAAGCGACGAATTCTGTTAAAATGGCCGAAAGGTACGCTGGTGTGAGTTACTGTATCACCCGACTAGAAACGATCAACGGCGCAAGATCAGGAGACAAAAATTATTTGGGGACTAAGAAAAAGAATTAAGGAAAAAGAGTTTCAGCCAAGATCAGGTGACAGCTGAACCCCTGGTTCAAGAAGATCAGAAAACTGAGCAGTTGGCACTCATTCGTGTTAACGCAGCGCACGAAACATTGACAGCAGCCGAAGAGGTTTTCACACGGCACAAATGGTGATTAATGAGTGACAGTCGTGTCGTATAAAAGTTTCTCTGGCTGCTGTCACGAGTTTTTTCGTGCTTTTGTTTTCATGGAACTCTTTGTTCATCGCGGGCCAAATTTACTGGGGCAACGGGGGAAGAATATTTTTATTATCCCGTGACCGAGATTAACTGAAGAGTTCACATTAGCGTCTGGCGATAGCTGATGCGCACCGGTACAGACACGATACAGTTGAGCTCTTATAGCTGCTCCACAGCTGGGCTCCGCTTTACGTGTGAAATTCCCGCCAGAAACAGAAAATCCAATTTTTGGGCACATAAGTGATGAGAAAGTATGCTACACATAAAAAAATCTCTGCCTCTCCCGTAACCGAGAGTAGAGTAAGCATGAAATGTTTACGGGCCTAATGTCATCTCGATGGACACCCGAACCGCACCGTACAGGAAGGGAGGAACGCCACCACCCGTTCAGCGCGATGCCTTGCCATTTGAACGCAAGGTTTTTTGAGGAAAGGAAATGGCGCAGTAATTCTCTGCCATCTCGGTGGACACCCGAACCGCACCGTAATGGAAGGGAGGAACGCCACCACCCGTTCGGCGCGATGCCTTGCCCTTTGAACGCAGCGCTTCTCCCCCGGATCACGTACGACAACGAAGTGCAACATGGCATTTATGTGCTTTTTGCACGCGTTATTAGAAATCGTAAATTATAATTCCGTGCATTATCAAACCCACAGCTCCACTGATATCTTGATAAACATTGAGAAGGCACTGGCAGCAGTTATTTTTTGTCTCGTTTGGAGACCAACCGGCGCTTGCATGCCGGTCGCGTAGGAGGGCTTAGAGAGTCTCGTTAAATCTCGCTAAGTCTCGTACGGTGCCCGGATGTTCTCGTTTCAGAGCCCGGATGACTGGAATTCAGTGGCCGGATGACTGGATTTCAGTGCCCGGATGACTGGAATTCAGTGGCCGGATGACTGGATATCAGTGCCCGGATGACTGGAATTCAGTGCCCGGATGAGTGGATATCAGTGCCCGGATGAGTGGATTTCAGTGCCCGGATGAGTGGATTTCAGTGCCCGGATGTTGGCGCTCGGTCTCGGCGTGACGTCACCACACTGCCGACAACGGGAGCTAAAAGCATTTCATGCTTAAAAAGTGTGTGTGTGTGTGCGTGTGGGGGGAGGGGGGGTCTACAGTACGCATCGGCCCATTCCAAGAGCGCGCTAGCTCTGTAGTCCTTCCGCGATGCTGTCAGCAATCGTGTGTTCGCTTGTTGGCACGAACGTCTAAGCAAAGATAGAAATGCACGAAAAAGCAGACTACCCCGGGAGAACTCGTCGCTCCAGCGGCATGAAAGCCTAGTGAAGGTGATCAAACTGAGCGACGGTGCAGGTATCGCAAAACAAAGCCGGAAAAAAACCGTGCTCGAGGAATTTACATTCACCAGCGTCGAATACAGTCACCTGCCTAAGCTCGCGAAAGTTGAAAATAGACAAGCAGCTATTCGCGTCGTACTACAGCACCGTGTCCTGCGCTCACTTCAGCCTTGAGCCCACCCTGCCCTCTAGCCTGCGTATGACAACACGAATATTTCGCTCGGCGGGAAGCCCATAAGCCGCGTCGGCGCGCTTTCCGATTTCAGCACAGTGGCTTTCTGCTCCCGAGCCTCGTTTACATGAACCCAACAGCGGCGGGTCGAGTCAGGGGATCGAGTTGAGCAGGGTCAGCCCAACTCGACGACTGCGTGTTCACATGAATTCGATTTTAGCGAGTCGAGACCGGTCCAACGTAAGTGCCGAGAAGTTCAGCGGGAAAGGGCAGTGGCAGCCTTCAAGACTGCGACACGGCACCTCTGTCTCGCAGGCGCGACGGCGCAAGCGAAAAACAGGTGCGCATTTATACTCTCCCCACCAGCTAACCCGACTCTTCGACTTGATGCTTTTAGAAAGGCGGGTCAAGCGAGTTAACCTACTGGCGAGTTAACTCGACTCGCTCTGCCGCTTATTTTACCCGACCCGACAGCGTTTACATGAACCCGACAACTTTTTTTTTATCCGACAAGCTAACTCGACTCGACTCTATCGAGTTCATGTAAACAGGCCTTATGTGCGCTAAAGAAGAAAGAAACGCGACTGCACGATGACGCGAGCAGGCGGGTCAGCAGCGCCAAGTCGACACCGTCCGCGAAAGTCGCTCGGCCACCGCCCATGGCACCGCTGACTGTGGTGAAGTGCGATGCCCTTCAGAGTGTAAAAGAAACGCAGTTCGGACGATCCAACAGCCTCGCCTCTCTTTGGCTGAATCAGGGAGCGTGTACTCACTTCATGTAGTAGATGCGGCCCGTGGGGTCCACGTGTGCCGTGCATCCTCTCCGGATGCGCTGGTTCAGCTGCGCCAGGTACAGGGCCGTGGCGTCGACGGCGTCGTCGTCGCCCATGACGTCACCGCCAGGGCAGCTCAACGCGGGGGCCCCTTCATGCCCGCTCCTGCGTCGTCACCACCGCCTGCGGGGAAGAAGACAGAGAGGCGCTGTCAGCGTTGAATCTCTCCTCGCGTGTCGCTACCGCGAGCCCCGTAATTTCGGAAAAGTCTCTACTAGAGGCACGGCTCGAGGTCGCACATGATTCGGGGGCGGGAGAATCAATAATGCGCCGCTACATGGAGCGAAACAACGTGTTCTGTGATGCCGCCCGCGTTCCCGGATGCAGCCTTCGTATTAGACAGTTTAGTGCTACCACTTACCGCTACAATCAGCAGCTAATGCTTATGCGCATTGGTCAGGGGTTTCCCCAGGAAGTAAAGTTAGGGGGGTGCCTAATTTTCTAGGGAGGGAGACGGGGGAGGAGGGTGTGTTGAGGATAGAGGAGAAGCGGTAGTCATTTTAAATTGTTTATCTGTATCGTTGATGTGTCGAGCAGGACGATCAATTGTGACTCAACAGTCATGACAATGATTGAGAACAATTCACTTTATTTACACAAAGACTAAAGTATTTATGAACGGGCAAACCTGAACAGCAAGGACTATATGTCGAGAAGCTATGCGGCAGTTCAGGCTGCAATAAACTTCATAAGTAAATCCAGCCGTTGAACATCACTCGCGTAACGTAGACGAGGAAAACGTTCATAATGAGTGGAAGTTGCGGAAGTTGCAGAAGTCGCGGCTTCTTCCACCACAACAGCGAATTGACGGGCTAGTTGATATCGCATTGTGAATGTACAGCGCCCATGCACGTGTTCCAACAGTTTCTGTCCTTTTGTCATTGTGCCTTGCGCTATACGTTCACCTTCCACCGCAAACCAGCTATGGTCTATGTGTCCCTCCTTGTACATGCCCTTCTTTAAACAATACTTATGTACAAAAAATCGTTACAAATTAGCGCCTTCAGAAAAACAATAGGAAGGGGCGCGAGCCTCTGCAGCGATATTGGTGGGGGGATCAGTCGGACAGTCCCAGAAGATGTGGTCTATGGTGGAAATCCCGCCGCATTTGCTGCACTTCGGTTTAAATCTATCCGGGCACACATGACTTAGGACAGCGGACAGTGGGAAAGTTTTAATTTGGAGTTGTCTCCACAGTACCTCCTGTTCTTTGGTTAGGATTTTATGCGGAGGTACCTTTCTAGCCTGCAATGCTGCCTGATCTCGCGATAGGTATTAAGGCCGCCTCTTGTCATTCCGACATCCGAGTTAGCACCCACAGCTCGGCCCATAGATCCTCGAGCTTTATCATAAGCTCCTTTGTTCCCCGGATTCGACGAATGAGCCGGTACCCAGACCAATTCCATGTCTTTCCTGTCTTTCGGGTAATTCTTGAGAATTCCCAAGCAGATGGGAGGTATTCTGCCCTTGGCAAAATTTCTAATGACTGCTTTTGAATCGCTGACAACCCCTTCCGCTTGCGGAATTGTCAGCGCCAAGGCAATTGCCGCTTCTTCGGCTACTTCTGTCGAGTTTGTTCATACAGTCGCGTTTGCTACGAGTTGGCCTTCGTCGGTCACCGCGGCGATCGCGTACGCTTTCTCGGGTGTCGGGTAAGCGGCTGCGTCTATGTAGACTATATAGAGTATACATACAAAATTGAATAAAGAAAGAAGTCCAAAAATCACAGACTCAGGGGGGACCTACTTTAAGAAATAACATGTAATAAACTCAAGCAGCAGCAGGGATACAGCGTGCACTCATTCTATCAAGGAAAGAATAGAACAAGCTATTCAAAAACACGAGCTGAAAATTTCCATGCTAGCTGACACCAACTTACATTTGGCTGCAAACACAATACCAAATAAAAAGAAAAAGTCCGAACTCCTGCGGGGCCGCACGATATGTCCTCAGCACTTCAAGTGCCTAAGTTAAATCGCATTCGGCTGTAAATAGAATGCCAAATAAAAAGAAAAATTTCGAACTCCTGCGGGGTCAGATGATGTGTTCTCAGCACCTCGCGAGTGGAAGATGCGGGTTTCGATCCCCAGTGCCGCCGGGTACCCACCGGTTACTCAATGGGTACAAGCTTTATATTGAGCTGTTGTTCAACTTTACGAGTTGGGAAAACAGCGCAATCAAAGACGAGAGACAAGAGAAGGACAAAACACCAGCGCTGACTAACAACCAAATGGTTTATTGCTACGGGCGAGGCAGCATATAAATGAAAAGGCACGAGTAAAAATACAAAATAAGCATTCGTAAAACATGTACCAACCAGCCCGTATTTGCCCTCTTCTGGTGCTCAACTTCTCGTGGGTGAAATGCTTGGGAAATCCCCCCCCCCCCCCCCCCTTTTGTGCAAAGGAGAGAAAAACCATGGCGCTCTTTAGCAAAATATGTCCTCGTGCAATAAAAATTGATCACCATCATCACTGAGTGTAGCAAGTTTTGCGTCCCTCCAAAAACCACGAGAGACTGCAGACAAGAACGCTTTTTTCGGCGTATCATTGTAAGCGCTGTGTTAAATCAGAATACAGCTAAGAAGTGCTAACTAGAAGGCTGTTTAACTAATATTGAATAGCTAACTTTTTAACAATTACTCTTAAGCTCATTAATTACTGAGCGGCGTGTAGCCCGCCGTCAGTAATATCCATATCAGTGTTTAGAATTTCGAAAACACGGTTACCCTCGGCGCTGTGGCCAAACAAAATTCGGTTGCATCGCGCCATAATGCATGCGCTTTCGAGAAGCTTGCTGGCAAAGCAACCTCTCCAGTGCACGTAACTCGTCGAAACAGCCTAAATTTGTTGGGCCGCCGCGCCCAGGGTAACCGCGTTTTCGACATTTCAAAAACTGATATGGATATTACTTACGGTGAGCTACACGCCTATCAGTAATTAAGGAGCTTAAGAGTAATAGTCAAAAAGTTAACTATTCGATATTAGTTGCCCAACCTGCTAGTAATAATGTGTTAGCTGTATTCTGATGTACTACACCGTTGGTAATGCTGTCCCGAAAAAAGTGCTCTTCTAACTCAAAACGCCTACTTTTAAAAACTGTGTAAAGCCTGAGGTGAAACACCCTTGTATGTAAGTTCTTCTGAAAAAACTGTACCGTTTACATATACTCGTCCAATTTCTCTTTCAGTTTCTATCTAAAGTATGTCTCTTTGCTTCGAAACAAATCAGGCACCTCTGCCTCATTTCCCTCATTTAAATGTTTAACTAGTCAATACACGCGAAAATGCGTTTTCTTTTTTTACTGTAAAGTTGTCAAATGAAACGACTTGTTATTTGGCGTTCGTTTGTTGTTTGTGTGCGCCTTTTTTTCTGTATTGCTCTTTATTCGATATCCAAGGCAAATGTGCCGGTAAACATCGCTTTTATAGTGCCCCCCGATACCTGATACGCCGCCTTTCCCCGCCACAACATTTAATGCCTCGCTGTCACATTTATGTTCTCGCATCGCCTGTAATCTTTTTCTTTACTTTATGCTACAATACTGGGACTGTATCACTGTTCCTATTCTTTTTCGTCGACCTCCTTGTCACTGTAGGAACGAACCCCGTCCGCGGCGGACCCATTTCCAAGGGGGACTGAAATACGAGCCCCAGGAAGTCAAAATTAATCGAGGGCCTTGCAGATAGCTCCCATGCAGCTTCGGGACGTTACAGCCCACATATTATTACTATTATTATTACACTTTCGGCCCTTTAAAGGTGTTGTGTCCCCTTATTGCTTTTGTGTGTGTAACGACCACTCGCATCCTCCTCCTAACGACCACTCAATCCTCCTCCTAACGACCACTTGCCCCTCGGTCGCACGCTGTCGCCAGATGCCCCCCCATGGTGCGCCCCCGCACCCTCCTCCTGTTCTGGGAAGCCACTCCCTCCCGTGGACGCTTCTCCGCTCCCCCCTTTCTTCGGGCGGCCAGTTCGGCTCCTGCCTCGGTCGACGCTGGTCGCACCCTCATCGGCTTTAAATAAACGAAGTCTTAAAGTACCGTGTGCGTCTTTCGCTGCATTCAACACAGCGACCGGACACGACAGTGGCGACGAGAAAGTGGATTCGACCCGCGCTACGCAACGCTATTGACAAGCCATGGCTACGCGAGGGTTTCCCAATCAGATACCAGAGTTCAACGGCTCATCGTGGTCATCGTGGGTTGGACGCCTTCAGTTCTACTTTGAAGCTAACAACATCACAGACCCAGCCTTGAAGAGGGCCAACCTGCTGACGCTGTGCGGGGAGCAGACCTACGATACTGTCTGCGCCCTTATTCAGCCAAGCACACCAGCGGCAGTGTCTTACGACGACATCGTAAAAGCGCTGCAAAAGCACTACGACCCAAGGCCATCCGAGGTCTACAGCCGGGCTCGCTTCCAACGACGAGATCAACTGGGAGGAGAAACTGTGAGCGCCTACGTAGCCGCGCTCAGGAAGCTCGCTGCCGACTGCAATTTTGGAACGCTGTCGACAACAGCTACCGGGCAGGAGGGAGACGCAGCTTCTTCTGCTAACACCACCATGCTTCCCTTGGACGTGATGTTACGCGACAGATTTGTGTGCGGACTGAGTGACGAGTCACTGCAGCAGCGCCTGTTCGCTGAGAAGGACCTCACATTCAGCAAAGCTTACGACATCGCCGTTCGAGCGGAGAGCGCCGGTCACCAGCAGAGAGGGATTCGCCGGAACACCGAGCCGGTACACCAGACAAGCAACCAGGTGCGCAAGCCTTCTGTTGTTGTAAAATCGGTCAAAAATGCACAACGCTGCTGGCGGTGTGACGACCAACACAACCCCCAGGGATGTCGATTCCAGTCAGCCACGTGTAATTTTTGCCACAAGCGAGGGCATATCGAAAGAGCATGCATTACGAAACGGAGACTTGCCAAGATAAAGTCACCTTCCCAGCCTAATCACAGCGTCAACGCCTCAGAGAATACGCCGCTATCTGATCTCCATGGAACAACATCAGCAACACCATCTGTGTTGTACGACCTGAACACCATGAATCTCGGCACGCGACCGAAGATTTTTACAGAAGTAAGCGTACATCACCAGCTGATTAAGTTCGAGGTGGACTCCGGCGCAGCCTGTACTCTGATCAGTGAGGACACGTTCCGAACTTCATGGCCATCTGACGCACCCGCCCTGCAACAAGACGACACGCACCTGCGAACGTGGTCAGGACAGAATCTGCCACTATTGGGCTCTGCCAACGTGCAGGTTAACTACAACGGCCAGACCCATACGCTACCTCTGCTTGTTGTGAAGGGCACAGGATCAAGCCTTCTAGGGAGAAACTGGTTTTCTCCACTAGGCGTGATGATATGCGGCATACACCAGACGCCGAGCCAGAACATGGTTAGTAAACATCAAAACGCCGATGCGCTAAGCCGTCTGCCACTAGACGCAACTGTTGACGAACCATTTCCACCAGGAGACGTTCTGATGTTCGAAGCACTGCCAGAACCTCCGCTTACAGCAGGCACAGTTGCAGCATCTACGCAGAAGTGCGCAGCTCTCCGGCTAGTTTACACAGCTGTTCAACAAGGCAACGTGCATAAACTCAAAGGGGACAACTTCGACGCTTACCGCAGGCGAGCTACAGAGTTGAGCACCCATCGCGGCTGCATCATATTTGGGTCCCGAGTTGTGATGCCGAGAGAACTACGCGCACAAGCTATGTCTCTCATCCACGCCGGACATCGGGGCATCGTTGCAATGAAAAAGTGTGCCAGAAGCTACATGTGGTGGCCTGGCATTGACAACGACATCGAAACAGTGGTGCGAGAATGCAAGCCTTGCCAGAGCAGCCGGAGCGCCCCGCCGAAAGCTCCTGTCCCAGAATGGGAAAAGCCAGACACACCATGGCACACACTGCACATTGATTTTGCAGGACCAATTGAGGGCTGCACTTTCCTTGTGGTCGTAGATGCCTACACAAAGTGGCTTGAGATAAGGCAAATGGGACAGACGACTTCGGCAGCAGTCATTGACAACCTCCGATCACTATTTGCAACGTTCGGCCTGCCGCGCAAGGTAGTGTCGGACAACGGAACACCGTCTGTGTCTGCGGAGATCCTCAAGTTTTATCGCGACAACGGGATCTCATCAGTTACATCGGCCCCCTACCACCCAGCGACAAACGGACAAGCCGAGCGCTACGTAGCCGAGCTAAAACGCGCCCTTGAAAGAGATCAGACAGGCTCGCTGCAGCGCCGCCTTGCGCGCTTTCTCTTCAAGCAGCACACGACGGTTCAGAGCACAACAGGCGAGACCCCCTCGAAAATGATGTTCGAGCGTGAAATGCGAACCCAGCTCACAGCCATCCCCCCCGAGCCAAAGGCAGAGACGTTCCGGGAAGAAAAAGCAATTCCGCGCTGCGGCACGCTTAATGAGGGGCAGCGCGTCCTCGCCCGACAGTTTCTGAAAAAGCCACGCTGGGAGGAAGCTACAATTGTCAGACGCATAGGCCTGCGCTCTTGGCTCGTCAACATACATGGCACAGTAGCACGCCGACATCTCAACCAGCTGCGTAGATTTACGACGCCGTCTGAGAGCTGTCCGCCAGCGGAGAGAACACGTGCACCATCTTCCCACATAGCCTGGCACCTCTTCCCGGAAGAAGAGACTTCGCCCAGGACAGACCTAGGAGCCACAGCGAACAACAGCCAGCCTACAAGTGTTTCTCCCCCGAGCGCACAAAGCCAGCGCGCCTCCACGCGTGAGCGCCGACCCCCTGCACGATGCCAGGCAACTTTCTAAGGGGGAAGGAAGTGTTGTGTCCCCTTATTGCTTTTGTGTGTGTAACGACCACTCGCATCCTCCTCCTAACGACCACTCAATCCTCCTCCTAACGACCACTTGCCCCTCGGTCGCACGCTGTCGCCAGATGCACCCCCATGGTGCGCCCCCGCACCCTCCTCCTGTTCTGGGAAGCCACTCCCTCCCGTGGACGCTTCTCCGCTCCCCCCTTTCTTCGGGCGGCCAGTTCGGCTCCTGCCTCGGTCGACGCTGGTCGCACCCTCATCGGCTTTAAATAAACGAAGTCTTAAAGTACCGTGTGCGTCTTTCGCTGCATTCAACACAGCGACCGGACACGACAAAAGGTTAGCTTGGTCATAAATCATAGCATAAATATAAGCATGCCTTCGAAAATACTGGGTCCAACCTAAATTCACTCTGCGAGGACCTAAGGCTGCGTTCCAATTCGGCTAAACGAGGAAACTGCGTCACCGCAGAGTGCCCCCCCCCCCCTCTCATTCCGCTCTCTAGAGAGGAAAGGGAGCCAACTGCCAAGAAGCGTCCAAGGGTTCCCTAAGTTCCCCAGACGCCGGCGGTATCCGAGCCAGGTTGGAGCGGCGGTACTCAGCCATTCGTGCACCCGGTCCGGCCGCGGCCATTCCACGCAACTGCGCTCCCGAGAAAGGACCATCGAAAGCACCGTTAAAGGACCGCGAGGAGAAGAGGAGGACAGAGCCGATCCTCTTCTGCACCTCACGCAAAGACCCCCGTAGAGCAGCAGCCCGTGAGTCGAATTCTGGGCAGCGCCCACGTCGGCAAAGGAAGTCGCTCAGTCCCAAAGCATTTACGCTCCGGCCTCTTCCCGATAAGACAGTCCGACCAACCTCCCCGCCGCCGCCCCCTGCCGCACACCCCGCGAGAGCGGTCCGGGAGCTGCTGGTCACCACTCCCACCACAGAGCGCCTCGGTGAGGGCTGCTCGGCGATAACAGAGTCGCCTAGATCGATCAAGTTTCCCCGCAGACCGAAGGAGGCGCATAACTGAGCACCTCTGACGTCTTGGAAAACGCGCCTCAACGGAGCAACCCAGCGTTCACCGCGAACGCCTGGCGGTGGGGGGCAACTGAACGCGGCTGTCCGCCATTCGGTCCCGTCCGTCCATTCGCTGAATTAAGCGACTCCTGCCACCGGTGTGCAGGGCAGCCGTGTGCTGCGACGCGTGTCACTGCGACGATATCTCTTCGGTGGATGAGCGCAAAGCGAGATTTGTGCCGTGCGAGGCACAGAACGAGGCGAAACTGATGCCACATAGAATGATGGAGTAGAAAGGCCTGTAGCCCAGCGATGGTGTCCAGTGCAGCGCCGACAGGAACCCTTCGTCGATTCGCTGGTAGCGGGGAGCGATAAAAGCAAGAAGGTCCGCGTCGAGAGAGCACCCAACCCGCGGACGCCCTTGCGCTGCGCCCCGCAGACACACAAGCTGACACAGGCCAGTCGCCGATATGCATACAAGCACAAGCGCACAAGAGGCCGCCATCTTCGCCCTCGCCAACCCCGCACAGGAGGAGGCGAACTATTCCAAGTAGTGCACTGCACGGGCTCGGGCCGGCCCGCGGGCCGGGCCGGGACATGATTTGTATTGCCGGGCCTGGGCCGGGCCCGGGCCTGAAGTTGCGGGCCCGGGCCGGGCTCGGGCTTAAAGCTGCGGACCCGAGTCAGGCTTGGGTCCGTACAGAAACGGCTGGTGTCCAACTATTCACTCACTATTCACTATGGGCCATGGTACGCGCTGAGAAAAAACTAAGCTTTATTCATTGACTTATCTATTTCCTTATTTCCACGCCGCGGTTGCTTAGTGGTCAAGGCGCTTGAATACTGAGCCGGGGAACCACGGTTTGCTCCTAACCTCGGCGGCCGCATTTCTATTTAGGCGGCAACCATGACAGCCATGTATTTTGTAGTATCATTGCTCGTTGAAGAAATTCAGGTAGTGGAAGTGATACGGAGCTCTCTGCTTCGGTGTCTCTCACAGCCTTGGCCCCTTGGGCCCTTAAGCACCAAAAACATAGCTTTTATTTTATAGCTTTATTTTTCTCATGTGGTAAAATTCAAAAACTAAAGCGCGTTTGGTTTTCTTTTTGACCAGCTTTCCGGAACGTCTCGTAAATGAAATAGCCACAAAATCTCGTGAGAGTTTGTAAATCTCATCTCAAAAGTCTATCCCTCCTCGCTTCTTCATCCTCATTGTCATGACAAGTGTTATCACGCGCTTCGCGCGTTATCTTCTGCTCCACCAATAAGAGTAAAATTCAACCGGTCTTAATTGGAAATTGATCGTTCGTCATCCCAAAACATACCTATACACTATTAAAATGCATTCGGGAAGAACATATTAGTTTAGGACGCTTACGGTCTTCAAAACACACACCGTGAAATACTCAAGCCTTTCAGGTTTTTGTTTCTGCTGAAAGGCGACCAGTTCGGCTATAAGTTCAACCTCTGAGATCGCGTCCACTAAAAAAATGTCATCCTGCTTGCTAGGCAGATTTAATGTTTATACGTCCGGGCAGCAAAATATAACTGATTAAAATCATGGGGGAATGCAAAGTAGTCTACTGCGCGCGTAAGCAGCTCTTTTTGTTTGGCTCTCCGAACTCCCCGAGTTTATCATTGCGCACCTACACGAGATCACTGTCCAAAAGACGGGCCGCCGAGAACAACTCTTAATCACTTCCTTCTGGGTTAAAAAGAACCAACTTTCTGCAAGCCAAGCTGTGGTTTCAGAACCTTTGTTGGCCAGTTTCTTATCGGTCCAGTAGCAGTCTACTTGTGCAGAGTGAGCGGTATACCTCAAGCGTTACTGTGAAACGGGCCGGGCCGGGCCCGGGCTGGGCTTCACTCTGGGATTCACGGGCCGGGCCGGGCTCGCTACAGCGATAATTTAGTGGGCCTGGGCCGGGCCCGGGCTTGAAGCCGCGGGCCTGGGCCGGGCTCGGGCTTCAGGTCGCGGGCCCGGGCCGGGCTTGGGCCTCAGATTGAGGCCCGTGCAGTGCTCTAATTCCAAGCGTCCGTTTCACATGCTATGGCAATTACATCGACAAAAACCCGGTGCTGCCGCGCAGGCCGCAATGCGATTCATTGCAGATTGCTCAATGCCTGGTCGGACTACAGGGTGCATCTAGACACCTTAGGTCGGACACGGTACCGCAAGTGATCCGGTTTCGTCATGCAGGGCAAGCATCGCTGTTAATTCGCAGTAGGTGATGCGTGCAGAGTTACTCGCAAGTCGCTCGAAAACGCCGTATAGCGGGCAAAAGGATTAGTCTTCATTTTATTAAAATACGCCGTTCCGCGGCGTTAGTAATGTTTACTTTGCCCTCTGTACCTTGTTCACAGCCGCCGGCTCGCGGCCTTGCCACTTCGCGTGCCACGTGACCAGATTCCTCTGGAGAAATTGCGACCGCGCTTAACGGTTTCTACGACGCTCGATAGCATCATTATTAAAAGCGACAGCATTTGGATTGTCATCTCGCAAAAAAATACCACCCGGTTTCTCCACAACGAAATTCCCTAATGCGTCGAGAGCGTCGTGACGTCATCAGCACCGCCAAATTTGAAAATCTGAGGACTATACAGTTGGATACAAGTCAAGAAAAACTGCGGCTTTTCCCCGCCACAGGATCCCCTTCCAGCCAATGGCGTCGGCCCATCCTCATGAACCCCCTAGCGTGACAATGCAGGGAGCGGTGTGACAATCTAGGGAGGGGACTATCCCCGTTCATATGCCGCTACAAGCACGCTGAAGTTCACGATCCACCTCAAACTGATGCGAAAAGAATGCTCGCATCTGTCACACCTTAAGCTAGAACCCATACCAGCGTTGATAGAAAAAGTATAGAAAATGGAGGAGGCTGTAAACAACAAGTCTTAAGAAGTCTGATCAATTTCAAAAAAATTGGCGGGGGCTTAGCTTTGGTTAAGCCTGGTAGGTTGCCAAAGCAAAAGCGCAGCGCCTCCAACAGAAGGAACGCAGTGCGCCGCGTCTACAGGTCACGCGTGGCTACCGGCCGCCGCTGCGCGACGACTCAAAGCGTCTTCGGTAATTTTTTTTTATATTTTGTTTTTGATGTTGTAGCGACTGAAAGAAAGAAAACATAATCTACAGTTCGTATGACGTCACCGCGGCGGTAGCGCCACAGGTGCGCGGCGTAACTGCAGCCGGGCTATCTGAAGGAGCGAGTTGGTCGCCCATAGGTCAAACGTAACTGCGGCCGGGTCACGCGAAGGCTTGCAATAGCGAGTAGTATTGCTTTCGCAATAAAAAAAAAATAAGACGATGCAAATGAAGCGACGGCGGCTCAGCATCAGAAGCAACTACACACGACCTGCAGCTCAAGAGTATAGGCGCTTCTACCTGAGCTAGCACACGGGATTCCACTGGCACAGAGTGAGAACTTGATTGCATCATAGCTGGAAAGTTCGACGTTCCGCGTCTAACAGAAATTGACGTCCGTTCTGCTCATAGGCGTGCCTTCGAAATCGAGCAGAGAGCCTGGAATAAATCGACCGTGTCAGGAGACAGGTGACAAGAGATGCTTGGCTGAAGGAAAAAAAAAAAGCGAACTATAAAAGCCAGCGAGCCGTGCCTTTTCATTCTAGGAAACGCGATGCGCAACGACAGGGAACTGATGCGCACTGCAAAGAAGGTGGCTCAATAAAAAGGCCATCACTTTGCGCGGCATGTCAGCGGCAAGGAAAAAAAGTGAAAGGGCACGGGCCGCCATGTCAAAAGTAATAAGATCGGCTGCAAGCAGTTCAGCCGCTTCGCCTTTGTGTGGTGCTGCTGCAAAACGAAACAAAAACAAGAGTGGCGAAGAAGCAGTACTATTCACCGACCGAAGTGAATGTCATTGCATCACGTTTATCGCCTGCTTCGTTAAAAAAGCACTTGCTTGAACGCGCGGTCCGTAAAAAAAAAAAAAAAAAAATCGTTGTCTGGAAGAAATGTATTCTTAATTTTAATTTTCTTCTATGCAGTTATGCTAACACTAACCCGGAGCACGTGTAAAAAATTGTGTGCTCAACTGACTCACCATTGTCTGAATCGTACCAATACCCACGATGGAGGTGCCGCTCTTTATACTTCATGAAAATTTCGAAGGACAATTAACTGCTTGAGCGCTTCTCTGTCATCGCCTCCATTTTTTTTAATGATTTCCCTTTGAGTTAACCTATACTCCGTGAGCTATACAGTCCTCCGAATGAAAAAAAAAAAACTGCTTGATTTTTTCGTTGCTTTTCTTCCTGAAAACAACTATTGCCGAGTGACTGGAGGTGATTTCAATAATTTCTTTAAATTCAATAGTTATACTCTGTATTATCTCTCCGCTGCTGGCAAAACGAAGGGGTTACCAGGTCAATCAAGCTGCCCACAGCCGCAGCACTTTCTCGTATTAAGGCGAAAGCCTTTATTGGCTCATACTGTCGTCCGTAAACAAAGCGTGTCACACGCGTTTAACTCGGGAACTAAAAAATATAGAGGAAATCCAACGGTTGCTTCAGATAGAGAAGGAAAAAATGAACCCAGAAGCCAAATTTTATAACTGTAAATTAATTTGTTAATTAATTATAGGCAAAAATGTTGAAATTGCGTCGAAATAGCGCGGACGTCGATATAGCCACGGGAACGGTGTGCCACCGGAAGTCGTCACGGCATATAGCGAAAATTGTCACAGAATGGTCGGAAAAACGTCGGATATGTGTCAGATCAGATGGGAAAATGTGTAATTAAGCGTAATTAACACTTAAGATCCCCGAAATATGTATAATTTGGGCATCGATATAGCCACGGGAACGGTGTGACGTCACATCCACCGGAAGTCGTCACGGCGTAGTGTCCTCGGCCATAGAGTTTCTTACTATTACCTAGAGGGAAACCTGGCGGCGCTGCACTTCAGCCACCATGGACGCTCAAAGCATCATGTGGCGGTGAGCTACTTGTTGCGGAACAGTCGTACTTTTTTGGGAACACGGAGTGGCACTACTAAGACGTTTCATTCCGAAAACGCTGTTCGTGTGTGCGCAGACGACTTTCGCGCGAACGCAGTGTGCAAAACCCATAGTAGTGAAAACGCGACGACACACGACGCCAATAAAAGGTTTCACTTTTCTAAAATACCTTTAAAAACCTTTTATAGTGTTTAAGCAACAACATTTTTTTAAAACATATTTGCTTTTAAAAGTAATCCTGTTAATTACGAAATATTAGTTTTTGTAGTGTTCATTACTTGGCCAATAGGAGAGCTAGCCATCCCTTATTTTGGGCGAACTTTGCACTTAAATGCTTTTCTGCTCGTTTGTTGCAATTTACAGACAGGATATTTAATATTAGCACATTCTTGATTATCGAATAGCGTTTATTTTTGCATTATTTTTTGGCCAAAAGTTGAAGTTCTGCAGTCAGTAGCTCACCGCCCCATGATGCTTTGAGCGCCCATGGTGGCTGAAGTGGTCACGAGGGGTCTCCATGCAAACTCCCATAGACGGGCTGCCAGCTTTCCCTCTAGGTAATAGTAAGAAACTCTATGTCATCGGCTTTCGCCTCTCAACACTTCAGTTGCCAAAGCGTCCTCGCAATTTTTTTTGTTTACACGCGGAAAGTGAACGTTTCACACTGAAATGTCTACAAAACACGGGCTGCGGAAGCACTCGGCGAAATGGCCGCAGCCCGTGGTGTGTGCCCTGTTCAGACGACCCTCGACCAGTCTGCGCACTAGAGATGCAAAACTATCGATACTATCGATAGTTGAGTGACTATCGAACTATCGATGGTAAAAAATACTATCGATAGTACTATCGATAGTAGTATCGATAGTACCATCGATAGTACAATCGATAGTTCTATTGATAGTACTATCGATAGCCGTATCGATACTACTTGGGACATTAAGCCACTTGAGACCATCAAACCAATCAGGTATCGCAAATGTTTTGGTTATATCGCTGGCCAACAAATGCATAATATCAATATTGTTGCTATCAATAATCTTACCATCGACAGTTTCACTATCGATAGTCTTGCTATCGATAGCGGTTCTATCGCTAGTAGTACTATCGATAGCAACACTGTCGATAGTATTATCGATATATTATCGATAGTAGAATCAATAGTATTACTATCGATAGTAGACTATCGATAATACTATCGATAGTCTATCGATAGTAGCACTATCGATAATTTTTTTACACTATCGATAGTTTCAAAAAAACTATCGATACTATCGATAGGCAATTTTCCGATAGTTTTGCATCACTACTGCGCACCCGTCACGTGACCACGCGCGTTCCATTCGTTCGCGCAGCGATAGCAGCCACAGCGACCAGCCATTCAAACCCAGTCGAGAGGCGACATAAATCGCGGTATCTAATCTCCGGCTGCAGCCGCTGCGACATCCCCGCCGCCGCGGAGGGGGCCGCGTGTGCCTTGTTTACCACTGCCACTCCAGACGGCCGCCACAATGCAGCCGTCGCCGCCGCCGGGCGCTTTGCGCAACAGCATCGGCACAGGAAGCGGCGGGGCAGTAACAAAGGCGTCGACGGAAAACCCTCGCCTTTCCGCCGCCGCCGCCTGGCTGGCTTTTGCAGCTAGGAGAAAGCACGGCCTCCTCTGCGAATCTCTGCCGGACGCGACTGCAGCCTCATCTGAGCCCGGGGACCACGAGACACGCGCACTGCACACTCTTTCCCAGAGGTCCCCCCATCGTGCGCAGCGACCTATAGGGCCTACTTTCATAGCCGTTCATTTTTTTTTTCATATTTGGGATAAATCAATGCATTGTACTTTACAAATTTAAGACTATTATTTTCGCTCAAGATTCGTTGATCCATCAAATGTTTAGGGGAATCCCCCAAGGCGGAGTAGATACTCGACTTCTCTACTCCACCTTGGGGGATTACTTTTGTAAATAAAATGTTTGTAAATAAAATTACCCTAAACATTTGACCAACACTGTTCCCACTTCTAGCTATTGATCGATTCGCTTTCGCCCTACCATAAGCTTGCCGTCCCGGTTAACTCAATTGGTAGAGCGATTGCTCCGGTGAAGCAGTGGTCCCGGGTTCGTACTCCGCACCAGGACGAACTTTTCTTTAAGTTTCTGAGAAAGCTGTATAGCCTTCCTTTGTAGCCTTATGGCTGCGCTTGGGTGGACGTCAATGAGTAATTAATACTCCCTTATTACAAAAGATTCATTGTTTATAGGGAATATACGTTTTTACCTGCAGCCTTTGAGAATGGCTGGGAATTTCCTACGTTCTGAAACCACGCGTAGAGCGTACAAATTACAAATTAGTCTAAAATGTGCCCCGAGCACCGCAGGTGAAGAGACGCGCGAAATACACGACGGACCGGATGAAGCGACGACCCCAAAGTAGGAGTGTGCGAAGGTCTGAAGGTTTATTGAAACGAAATACAATCAATCAGAAGTGCATAAAGAAATTAGTACAGGAAGTACTAACATGGAAATGCATGAGTATAAGTACACAAGTCTGGAAGAAGAGCTGAAAAAAAATAGATAAAACTGAAACCTAATCAGTACAATTTGCGGTAATGATTAAGTCACACAATAATTAACGGGGCCCCCGCGGAGGCGCAGTCGTTATGGCGCTCAGCTGCTGACCCGCAAGACGCGGGTTCGATCCCCCGGCCGCCGCAGCGGTCGCATTTCGATGGAAGCGAAATTCTAGAGGCTGTGTACTGTACGATGTCAGTGTACGTTAAAGATCCCCAGGTGGTCGACATTTCCGAAGCCCTTCACTCAGGCGTCCTTCACAGCCTGAGTCGCTTTGGGAAGTTAAACCCTCATAAACCAAACCAAACAACGGAGGCAGGCAGACTTCTTCAAACATAAAACAAAGGCATAACACGGCAAAAAGCATAAGAGCACGATAGAAAATGAAAAAAGACATTCTGAAGGGCTATGCAAACATGCAGAGATTATAAAAATGGAAGCGGAGATAAATCCAAAATTTTCGAGTATCGAATCGAATATCCTCCTATTCGATTCGATTAACGAGTCAAACAGTGCAGCATCAATATGATTCACCAAGGTGAAAATTTGGGCAAGTCGGTATTGATCCATAACATAAGAGTAGCGCAAAACCAGGACGACGGACAAATAAATGGATAAATGCTCAGTCGTTGCTAAGAGTAGAGATAAGCTAACTCGCGAAATTGTGGAAGCTGCACAGACTGCTTCCTTACAGGATAACTGCGTTAGTACTCCGTCCATTTCCTTGCCTAAACGAGAGCTGGCCTTCTTGGGTTCAAAACGTCCGTGATCTCCCATTTTTTTTTTTATCGCATATTTCTTTTTTTATTATTATTTAATTTTTCTCTTGGGTCGGCGCATGCGCAACTTTTGCTCAGGTTCCGTTCACTTGGTTGGTTTTGGCTTTCTTCGTCAGTCGGAAGTTAGCGCCTGCGTTGTTGGGGTGTGTTCTCTCCCCCTTTTGTCCGTCGTCCTGGTTTTGCGCTACTCTCATTTTAAGCATCAATATGATTCGAAACGAAGCGAATATGCTGCCAAGTTGTCGACTACTTTTCGAATAAGTCGCGTTAAGTTTGAAAAGGCACTAATTCTCGTCAACGGCTGTTTCAAAAACAGGACCCACTCTGGCGCCGCACAGCACGCCGCTGCGGCCGGTGCCAGCAGGCATGGAGCCGGGTCCATTCGTGCGGCCGCAGCGTTCGTAATGATCACACATGACCTTATGATTGGGCGACGCGGCAGTACTCATGCAGGTTTAACAAACCACGCGCTGATAAGCGACCTCGGAGACCAGGGACTCATAATGTAGACCTCGTTCCTGTCATCAACTGAGACGATGCGCTAGTTCGCTGTCATCTTCAGTACAGATCGCTGTTTCCTCTTTCGACTGCTGCAACCTATAAGTTATAACCCCCCGAAAAGACGCACAACTAAAAACTGCAAAACATAAAATTACCAGCGTGTTTAGCCTGTACGCTTGTAAATTACTGTGCACCTAAAGACAGATCAAAGGACCCATTCAAGTATGCCGGAACGGGTCCTTTGATCTGTCTTGAACTGAAATGCTCAAATAGATTTCGAATAATTGGCACAAAGCTTCGAATTGGGCACGCCGGATAGTTCATTTCGGCGACTGTTCCAAAACGTTGCGCGGTAAGGACAGTACAGCGTCGCACTGCGGCCTTTTATGTGTGGCAGCGTACAGAATGCTCACATACAGATCTCCTTCAATACTCAACAATGCGGTATGGCTCAGCCAGGTTTAACAAACCGCGGGCCGAATGTCGGAGACCACGGCTTAGATTCCCGTCCCTCTCATCAATTGGGAGTAATGCGCTGTTTGTCCCCTGAAGTCATGAAAATGTAATTTTTTTTCTACGCGTACGGCACACCGGTCGTAGATCGAGTTACACTGACTTCGTGTTGCGTGTGCACCCCTACAGCAGTGACTGCTGCTGCGTTTTTCGGCAGGTATAGCTTTAATTCCGCGAGTTATATCACTGCCGTTAGCGATTCGCTGTTTTGCACGAATGTTCGCTTTGTGTGAATATTCGCACAAGCAGCGAATAATCACAAAAATATACAATTTGTATTCCGTTCGCTTCTTTCAGTTTTCGATTCGTATTCTATTCGGTTTTCAATCAATCAATCAATCAATCAATCAATCAATCAATCAATCAATCAATCAATGCTTTATTTCAACATCGTGATGTAGAGGGGTACGCTCAAAAAGCCAAGAGAAGGCTTGACGAGGAATGTGCCCTCAGTACAAGGCGTCAGCGGCTACAGCGGTGGGATACAAACAAAAAAAAAAGCCGCCGCGGTGGCTCAGTGGCTACGGTGCTCGGCTGCTGACCCAAAAGACGCGGGTTCGACCCCGGCCGCGGTGGCTAGAATTTCTTTGGAGGAGAAATTCTAGAGGCCCGTGTACTGTGCGATGTCAGTGCACGTTAAAGAACCCCAGGTGGTCGAAATTTCCGGAGCCCTTCACTACGGCGTCTCTCATAGCCTTAGTCGCTTTGGGACGTTAAACCCCACAAAACCAAACCAAACCAAACAAACAAAAAAAGATAAAAAAAATGTGCGCATATCAAAATTAGGACTGTATAAACAGGATAAAAACACCATATATAGCGCTTCTTTAGTACAATGCTGTATATCATATTACATAAAAGTATTGTGTGGGTGCATAAATGAACACTGCAGTATTCGCATGCGATTTGGCTACAAAGGTAGAATATTCGTATTGGATTCGGTTTCGAAAAGTACTATTCGCGCACCCCCACAGAAAAGGCACTGCAGCAGTCTTGCAGAGAAGCGGCTCCGGAAAAACGCCGGAGAACGGGCTTTCAGCGTTTCGCCTTACACCACCTCTCCTTATATGCGGCACGCGGTTGGCGGAACACAGCCCGCGGCAGGTATCGGTAATCAATGTCGCGAAAGGCGCTGACGCCCCCGCCCCCCTTCCCGTCGCAAGTCGATATATACGGCCGACAGTTTGTTATACTGATCAGACAGACGTAACACTGGGCATGGCGATAAAGTCCGCTTGCATATCTTCAGATAAAAGAAAAACAGACGCACGGTTTACACTGCCGCTGAGTAAATCGGTGAACTGAGCGAAACCTTGCTACTTGGAGCACCTCTGGTGTCTACGATGCCTCATACCGCTCCTTATATTCGTGTTATGACGTCATGACATATATACACCGCCGAGTTCATGCAGGGTACACCAGTGCCTGTACACGCGCCTACGGAAATTCGTTCGCGCCTCCCATTTAAATGTACGACGTAGAGACCTGTGTGCAACCCTCATTGATGCACGGAGTGCTTGCCTACAGGGTGTTGACATCCCCCTTCCTCCTCCTCCGCCTCTCGCTTGATTCTATCCGCCTTAAAAAGACTTATATAGACATCGGCTATTTCTTAAAACCAGCTTCATGTATGCGGGCTATCTTAAACAGTGCGCCATTTTCACGAACATTTAATGCAATCCCGGCGAAACCTTAGTACTAACGTGCATAGATTGAGCAGATCCTGTTTGGAACTGGCCCGTACGCGACGGCGTTAGGCTGATGCCCTCGGAATGCGTCCCATAGCTTCGCTCTAAAAACGGGCAGGCTCATCCATGCTACGCCGGCACTGCTCCTGCAATCCATGCAGTAGGTATGTATATGGATCGCAGCGAGCACGCGCTGTGCCCTGTCGCCACGCGACACACACCGACCACTGCGCATGCGTGAAGCTCCCAGGACCCCCTTCCAGCCAATGGCGTCGGCCGGTTCTCATGAACCCCCTAGCGTAAAAATGCAAGAATGGGGGGGGGGGGGGGGGGGGGGGGGGAGACTATCCCCGACCATGGAGGAAGGGGTCTATCCCTTTCCTCTGCCATTCGCTGCATTGTCAAGCCAGCAGATCTTGAACTGTATCCGACTGCAGTTCATGTTCTGTAGAGCCCACCCGGCTAGCGCGGGTTCTCAGGATAGGTATATAACCCGCACGGACGTGTGCGCAGCGTATACGCAGTGCGTGGCCACGTTCCCGCTTTTAACGGCACTGGTGCTTTTATACCCAAGCAGGTGAGCCGCCACTTCACCTCTTCCTCCTCCTACTTCAGAGCCAACTTGCACAATGTTCTGCGCTGGCAATTACTACGTGCCCGACGCCGGACGGACGGATAAAAGCGGGCCAGTGCAAACGCCCAATGCATTAAAATAAATGCTTTGCTGTCAAAGGTGAGCCGTAAAATCACTGGAAATCTGCAAGTTATTCCGGTGAATCTAGTGAGCGCTAGGGTGCCTTGATATGTCCGCCGCTGGCCATCGAGGCACCTATAGTGAGCTGTGCTGAGGGATGCAGCAGCGCGGGCGGGAACGGTGCACAAGGAGGGGCGGTGTGCAGAGCTAATTACCAGCCGGCAAGGAACGGAGGACAGGAGAGAGAGCAGCTACGCGAGATTGGGTGAGAGAGAGAGAAGCGCTTTTTCTGGAGTTGGCAGCTCTTCCCCAAGAGCGTTCTCGGGCCCGGCGCATTTCCGGGGCCGAGGAGATGGCAAATCGCGGCCTGTCGCCGCATTTTAAAGGAACGATGCCCAGTCACGACGCCACTTGCACCATTAAAAATTCTAGGGCGTCATCACGGCACTGCTGGACGCTAGTTGCCAGTGGTCCCGAACTGGAATGTGCTACAACTAGTACATCGTGTACCCAAACTGCGACAGTGAAGCCGGAATAGAGGTCTCTATACACCTTTGTTTCATTTTTTTTGGCGCGTTGAAGATCCCGTCCTGACAATGCGGTTCGCCGACAAAGTGAGAGGTATCACCTGGGTTGGAGCCCCCATCACGACAGACTGAACAGTGCTTGCAGCCTTGTTCCAGGCGACGAATAAAACCGTTTCTGATTTCTTTTCCCACCGCGAGACTGGACAACACCAAAGCTATGTTACAGAGGAGGTGGGAGTTACAACACATGGGAAAGGAGGACGTTGTGGACTGCTGGCCCCTCAGCCAAACGCAAGCTGGCACCATTTGCGCGCCCGTAGCAGCCCCACAACTGACCCCTCCGCTCTCCGCGGCAGAGGATCCTCCGCGCACGGGGCGACGTTCCAGACGTGGCGCGACGCCAGCGTGCGTGTAGTAATGGACGGTGGTTCTTGGCGAAAGTGAGCTTTCCTGCTTGTTTTCGCCCAGGCCCGCGGCGAGGAGGAAGCGGCTCCCAAGGCCAAGGCCGCCGACTGCGCCGGGCCGCTGCTCTCCGGGGAAGGAAGGCTCCCCTGGACGATCGGAACGGCCCACTGCGGCAACATGCGAGGGACGCCCTGCAATGACAGGGGGACCCGACGACGGAAGAGGGGCGTCTGGCCACGACACCTGTCGGCGAGGGACAAAGGCCGCTCTCTCGACTCGGCCGTCACGGCAGCAGTTGCGAAACGTCCGAGCGATGCGCCGTATATACGCATCACGCGCGCGCACAGAGCATCACGAAGGTTGACCAGTTCGTCACGCACAACCAAAGACGGTCACGTTAACAACGAGGCAACCACCGTGCGGCATCGCGACGTTCCTTGTACCCTCACCCGGGCGCTAAACACATGTGCCTGATTTGATTTAGTCGCTTTTTTTTTATTAACAAAGAATTCGTTGTTTGCCTGTAGTTCCATCTAAAGTATCTCCCATGTACTCATCGGCTCTGGCAACGACGATGGCAGCCGAGATCCTGATACCATCATCATCACCATCATAAGCCCGATTACGCCCACTGCCGGACAAAGGCCCCTCCCATGAAAGGCCTCTCAATCTTTCCAATTAACTCTGTCCTTCTGACCTGTCCTGTCACACAACAAACGCCACTGTTACTCCAACCTCCGAGTTTGTAGCCTGTGGACGTCAAGGTGGCTTCTCAGCCAGCGCCATAAAAGGCTCGCCCTTCCCGATCCAATGGTGCGATCTACGAGGCACAGAACCGGCAGACCTCAAGGCCGCACCACAGAACCTCTCGTTAGCTGGGCCTTGGAGGTCACACCTGTATGGGGGGTCACACTGAGGTCCAACTGCCTCGATAGCCTAGGGATAGCACCTCTGACTCGAGACTCAAAAGTCACAGGTCAGGTTCCCATTTAATTACCCCAATCTTCTTTTCAGCGCCAATAACTTATACCTTGCATTCTTGCATATAATAATGATGTTTACGTCATGTTGTGACCTTAAAATCGCAATTTCTCTAATGTTTCGAATGCTTTTAATTCCGCAGCTCCCTGTGTGACGTTACGTCACACTGGACGTAGGTGGCCACGCGGTTGGTCTTGATGCGACCTAATGCCCATTGTTAATTGGTCTAGAGCCTGTGACGTCACATCGTCATCGACCAATGGGAATGTCGTTCCCAGACCCCCGCAGTTGCGCTCATACCACCGAAAGCGCGCTCTAACGCTACCGCGTGACACGCAGCGCATGCAAGAAAAAGAACCACTTCACGATACGCTGCACAGCAGATGCCACTGAGGAAGTTGACTCTAAACGCAATACATGTCCGACGATTAATTCCAAACACTCGCTGGAACCAAAACTGACGAACCCGACCAGATGATTACGATGCTGTGCCACTTCGTATTGGCGGAGAAGCACCGAAAGATTTCTTCGCGCATGGTCACGAAGAGAAAGTGCTGCCAGACACCCGAGGCCTCAAAACGGTTTGGTCTAATTTCGAGGGCAGAAGCCTTTCGAGAACGAACTGATCTGAGGACAGATCAGCATACTTTAGCAGCTTTTCACCAGTCCATGTTGCATCAAGGAAGCCTAAAGTATGGGCTATGAAGGGAACGGCAAGCACACATGGGCGGATTTATGGGTTACTGAACCATGTATTTTTGTAGTTTTACCGCCAAGAAATAGGATTCAACATCATTTGCCTATGTAAAATTTCTGGGTTGGGGAAGGGGGAAGGGGAGGGTGGGGGGGGGGGGGGGGTGGCAGCCATATTTGCCCGCCCCCCACAAATCTGTCCCTGAAAGCACAGTTGCTCTGTAAGATGTCTCTACGAGGAGGCTCATGGGCGCACGTAAATAGTGCGGCTAAAGGTGCATACAGACACGACGGACTGCGGACCTGCTTTGCCCCGCGGGCCAGGCGTCACTTGACGCCCCACTTCCGGCCTGTGAAGTCCGCCCCCCGGAGCCGACGAGAAATTCCAGTTTTTTTTCATGCCGCGGAAAGTGAACTTTTGACTGCGATATTCGAGAACGAAGCACGGCGAGAGGCCGCGAGCTAGCCTAATCCGCTTATAACCACTGGCAAAAATGGTGGACGAGTTGCGTTTTTTTCCCTCCATCAAAGTGCGCGAGAAACGACGCGACGAACCTCGGGAAAATAGTTAGATGCAGTGTTAGTATCTTCTACGCCCATTCATATGCGCGCGCGGTCCTATAGCACGCACCGGCATCAAGCTAGAAGACGTAGCCTGGATCGGCCGCTTCTTTGAGACTGGTGTTTAAAAGGATGAAGTGCATCGCTGACAACGGAGCCCGCCAGGTGTGGCCACAAATCTCTCACGCCTATCTGTTTTTGCTAGGCGACGCCAGTGCTGCACTCAACTATCGCTCGAATGTAAGCCCATCACACTACTGTAAAATACTTTTTAAAAAATGGGAATGAGCGCGCTATTATTAGCATTTCGCGGATCGGCGGGGTCAAGAAAGTATATCCCTCCGGGTCAGGTCTGTCGTCAGCCCGGTCTGCCAGCTGGGCTGGGTCCGGGCCACGCACGGTCGACCCAGCACGACCGGTCCGTGGTCCGTCGTCCGGATACAAGTAGGTTAAATAAATAAATCTTAATAGTAATAACTGAGATAACTATGCTGATCGGCAGGCCACAACCTGCGCAGGTCCGGACACCCCTGAGTAGGACTATATAAGGGCGAAGCCGAGGTTGCACTTAAGATCGTAAGATGAACTATTAGTCAGTTCATTCATAGCCTCGTGTGCAGTACTGTCCCATGCTCTTTATCTGATGGAGGGGTAGGGCTAGAGTGTGTATGTATGTATATATATATTTATATACATATGTGTTTGTGCGTATATGTGGAGCACTACGTCACAGGGGATGACGGCTTCACGTTAACGAGAAATTGCAGCAATAAATATCAATATACCGCCGAAAAGTGCATTGGTAGTCGCTCCATCTGGCGCAATACGAATGTATTCTCAGGATTTTTTTCCTTTTTGCCCCAGCCAAGATTCAGAATAGCGTTTTGATTCACTCCCGTAACTCCAACATGAATTCAACATGAACGCAAAGCAGAAATTTCATTGATAAGGCTCAACTCTAGCACAGTGGCCACTTTTCCAATGAGTTGCAACTCGGCCTCAATAATTCACCAACACTAGCCCATCCTGCATGGTCACAACAAAAATTCAACATGGCGTGTTGAGTCTGCTCATGAGAACTTCAACACTGTCTCAAGAAGCATTTTTGTAGGGGCTCTTCTGAAAGACGGACTGTTTCGAGGGTTAGCCGCCGCCACTGCGCACGCCCTCAAGGCGCAACTATAGTGGCGGTGCGCGGCAAGCAGTAAAACGCGCTATGCTAAAAGTCTACAATGTCAGGACGCTAACGGTTTCGCTCAGCCATGCCCTCGGAATCGATTCCTATCCGCCTGCATTTTACTTTCTCACAACACCTCTTAACCGCGAGGAAAACAGCGAACATCCCGGACATGTACCGTAATAGCTCATACAGAAACTGATTAAACCAGCAGAAAATTCAACATGGCGGCTGCCGCACCACAGGATCAGCGCCAGAAACGCAGAAAGCGCCAGAACCTCGCTCCTTAAGAAAAAGCTGTCGGAAATACGCACTGCATTCGGCGGCGAGAGCGAGCGAAATCCGCCGCCGCCGCCGCCGAAATGCTCCCTCGTTCGCACTTTTCGACCACCACGTCGCCGCTTCGACTGCGAGCTCTCGCGCGTTAAACGTGTTCCTCCGTACCTCGACGTGCGTGTCGTCTGCTCGCGGCGTACACAGATATGGATAGAAAAAAAAAGAGCATAAATCGAAGTTGTGTACATATCATAAGCGTATGCACGCTTACGTATGCTAAACGCAGGCTTTTGGCGAAGGTTACGCCATTTTCTACATTCGCACTTTTACATCAACGTATGCAAATGAGACGCAACGATAAGCTCAGCTTAGCTGCGCCATCTGGTTGTTAGAACAATCACCATTTTGTCAACAAACCAACGCTCCTTTCTAGGCCTGCAAGCGGCAAAAATTTATCACCAGTGCGTTTTTTTTTTCTTTATATATAAAGGCGATATGAGAGGAAGCGAAAGACCGGTGCCCCATTCACGGCCAGTGAACGTACCCGAAAGGGCAGTATACAAATGACAAATTCAGTCCGAAGCGAGGGGTCCTGCTTCGAAGGGCGTCGCCATGGATGTCTCCGGGGGAAAGCAACTTTCTCCTTACCGTGATTGCCCGACGGAAATCGGCGGAATTTTTCCGGCTTTCCGAAAGCTGGGTATTTGGGAGAAATCTCTCCTGCGGCGGCGGATTCCGCTCGCTTTCGCCGCCAAATGCCCAAGTGTAAACGAGCCAGAAAGCCGGCCACTCGTCATAGAAAGACAAGCAAGTTCGAATTTTCCGAACCTGAAAAATTTACCGGTCCCTGTAATAGCCGCGGTCATTTAGACATCGACCGAATAACAAGCACGTCCCAGCGATTATCGTTCGCCTGTACTGCACAGTTTTTTGTTTGTTTCTTTTTGTTGTTTTTTTTTTTAAAGAAGAAAATTCTAAACTAAGTCGGGAACAACTGTCGGGAGAAATAAGGCCGCGTTCGTATTATCGGGAAGATTGGTCGAAATTCGGGCGAGGTGGCATGTACGAGACTTTATTCCAAGTTTCCGACCCCCGGCTCAGCCGCGAAGCAAGGGCCCCTTGTTGGGAAGCCGCGTCGTCACGTGAACACGTTACGCAACACCGCGCGACACCAAAGCCGCAGAAGGCACTTCCCGACGCAAAAATACGCATCGAAAACGGAACACGCTCTCGCGCGATATCAAGGAGAAAAAGTCGCGACGTCCCCCGCGCGTACTGCGGTGAGAGACGGAGAGAGAGAGAGCTCTCCCGCGGAAGCATAGCCACGATCCCGGCTTTCCCGTCGCGAGCGCAAAGCCTCGGGGGCTTAGCGACGCGGCGAACGTCGTCGGGAAATGCAGGCACCGACGACGACGGCGACCAGCAGCGAAGCGCAGAGTCTGGAAATCAAACAAGCGGAGGAATAAGAAAGAGCGCCCCGCGTTTCCGCCGCCACCACGGCGACGATCTCGAGAGTCAACATTGCCGCCGAGCTGCGGACGGCGCGTGCGTGCCCGCGGGGCAGGCGCCGAGCTTGGTCTCGCGAAGCACAACGCAGGGGCAGCCACCCCCCCCACCCCTGCCCGCGGACGCACGGCGCGGCACCGGGACTCTTTTGTAGCGCACCCCGTACCACTCAGAGACTACCATGCACGCACACGAGAATCGATAAGTGACTCTGTCAGAGTCCCAGGTACCAAGCGCACGCAGGCGGTCCGCGGTGTCTCCTGTCGGTGCGCGAAAAAAAAAACGCAGAGAGAGAATAAAAAAAAGAATTGCGGTCAATTCTCGTCGCCGAGAGACCGGAAGCGGGCAGAGTGGGTGAGGGAACAAACGCGGGTTAATGACATCCTAGTGGAAATCAAGATGGAGAAATGAAGCTAGGCAGGGCATGTAATGCGAAGGCAAGATAACCGCTGGTCCTTAAAGGAGCTGCGAAACACTGCTTGGGGGGATACCGGCTATACTTCAGGTGGATCCTTTATGTCACACAGATGCTGACTCAAAAAGAGTTACAGGAATCGATGCACAGGAACAGGAGTTATTCAACGAAGAAATTTCAAAATACAAGCAAACAAAACGCTGCCTTCGACTCGATTTTGGCGGGGCTTCCCACTCCTATTTCACTCTCCCAATGACGGCACCTGGCGCAACCAATCAAAACAGCCTGCCAGAGCACGTCGCGGAAGTTTGCACTCCATGGTTGCCTGCTCTGCGTAACTCGTTCTTGCTGAGAATGGCAGCGTCGTTTCCATGCCAGAGTCCCTGGTGGTGTATTTTTATTTTACTTGCTTTGCAGGGCTTTTATCTAAGACGAACAAGTTGTCTTTGTTGATCTAATATAAAACACCGACAGGTGACAAAATGTTTCTCTATTTATTCACACAATTTGCAGTATATTTACTGTTTTTTCAATAGTCAAGCTCGCGCCAGGTGACGTCACATCCGCTGCTAAAACCCGCCACTGTGTGGGGACACCATCAGAGCCACGAATTTGTTTTTGGGAGGACATTAAAATATTAAAAAACGGAATATACGCGGTATTACCGACGCTAATAGCACCACTGTAACTCACTGTATGCGATCAATAGGCGAAACAGTCAACTAAGATTGTGTTTCTGGGCCCCTTTAAGGGTAGTGGAGTGGATTTCAAGAGAAGGCAAGCGTAGAAGGGGGCCGCAGAAAGTTAGGTGGGCGGATGAGATCAAGAAGTTTGCGGGGATACGGTGGTTAATTGGAGAAACATAGTCGCAGTCAAGCTGATGATAATGACGAGTACACTCCAGGTTAGCCCACAGAGCCGCGCTCAAAGAGGAAAAACGAGCTACTTGAGAGCGCACAAGAAGACTACACGCACACGAAACATCAAAGCTTTCGTGGGCTCGGTGGTCTTTGTAAGCCCTCTGGCAGCACGGATTTCCCCTGTGCACCAACATCAACTACAGGTTGCACATGCTTTCCTCGTTAGCCGCGCTCTTTGAATCAGCTGCAGCCAAGTATTATTGCTTGTTTGTTTTTTGTTGCACTCGTTTACAGTGGCACGGCTCCAAAAGCCATTTTTCGCCGCTTTTCGCTATTCGGACAGCAGACGAAATATATAATGCTATAGTAGGATATAACTTTAAAAAAAAAAACAGCAGTTGCTAACACTGGGCCGCGATCCGCGGCGTCCTGTATTACTGCACTAGCCAGGCACAAAAGTAAACGAAATAAGCTTTTTAATGTTTGACTTTATTAAACAAGCCAGGTATCAAAATTCTAGAGCTTCTAACTTTTTTTCTCGTGATTAGCTTCTTGACAAGAGAAGTTTTAACAACGGACTATTCTTCTTTTTTGTCGAGGAGGAATTCTGTGCGCCGGTCCTCAATGGAGGCGGAGCTTCACTGCAGACTAAGGTTGTGATCGATAAGCGCATTACCGCCCGGCAACTCAACGACATTAAGAAAAAAATGGCTGGCGGTTTAGCATTGCTGGCACGAAATATTGTGCGAAAGCACTTTTTTTTTGCAAGTGGACACCACCGTCACGCACCTCAAAGCGCGGTTGAGGTGTCCACTGACCCACGGAGTCAGATATATGCCTTTTCTTTCCGAAACGTTACCTGTGGTTCAACCCGGTTGAACACAGTAAGACGAGCGAAAGCTCTGCCAAACATGGTGAGACATGGTTTAGCTTTCATTAAACTTTATGAATGGTTTGGCTTCGGACTTTATTAAAGTGAGGACTGTCTGGTGATTCGTGACGCCACACGCTTTGATATAGCGAACGGCGCGTCACGTGATTTCCGGCAGTTGCGAGAGTGCCGTCGACTTGGCATACGCAGCTGTGGCGAGGCGCAGCGAGTCACGTGATTCGACCGCTGCGAAGCGAGCAAGCGCCGTCGGCTCAACGCGCGCAGCTGTGGCGACCCACGTGACATGACGTCAGAGCCAAGCCTCCGCTCCTCCTGGTTTGAAAGTCAAATTTCGTAGCCACATGACCTTCAGCTTTGTACAGGAGGAGTAGAGCTCATCGCTCAAAAAAATCAAGGGAGTCTTAACGTTGCGCTGGTTTTGAGAAATTTGAGAAAAGGACAGTGAGAACAACTGCCTCAATTTGTAGGTGGACGCCACCGCCTATAGCTCACAGCGCGATTGAGGTGTCCACTGACCAAGTGACCCAGTTACACCTGCGACTCGGAGGCTTCACACAAACCGCTGAAACCCGGGGAGTGCGGCTAGAATTGCTTTCCTACCAAAACCCCACTGCAGGAATGCATGCGGAGCGTTGTCAGTAAACGAACCTTTATGCACCCGTTTCGTTGCGCTCGTCTTCAGCGACGTCGCCCAAGGCGGCGACCAAGTCAGAACCAAGTGTTCTCGAGATTCCGACACTGTAGTGCGGCTGCGCCTCACGGCCAGGGGACCCCGCCGCGCGTCCGATCCGTCCCTTTCATTTGGCGCCCCTTCGAACGCCGGACCACGCTTGTCTAGGCGGCAATGACCGCGTTCAAGGCATTCTCCAACGTCTTAACGACCGCGCGTCCCACCTCCTACAAAGGCGGGCACAGAGCGCCCGTGAAGCATTTCTAAGGGTTTGACGGCATCGACCGCGCGTCCAACCAAGTGACAACGAAGGTGGCGCGGGGCGCGCCTGCATGCAGGCAGCTTTCAACGCGTAAGCATTACACGGCTCATGGCAACGAAACCCGCCCCGGGTGTTGACCAGCAGCAGTGGTCATCAAAAGCCCGGACGAGGTCGCCGTGATGTCAAAGAAAAAAAAAATAGCTGGCGCTTTAGCATTGCTAAGCACGAAATAATGTGCGAAAGCACAGTTTTTATTGCGAAAGCAATACAACGCCAGGTGTCGCCTCTTCGCGGTACCGCAACCTACCCTTCACGGTCGGTGGTCGGTCATGTGACCACTGACGTCATACCAGAGCGAGAGATGGTGCACCAAGTCGGCTCTTCAGCGCGCCGCAGCTAGACTTCGGGGCCGAACGACAGTTGGCGGTCGGTCATGTGACTACTGACGTCATACCAGAGATTTGGTGTTGTATAGGCAATCCCTTGACGATGGATACACCATACGAGACGTGAATTCATAGAGCCGCTACTTCACTGATCACCGGAGTGTCTTCATTGGGCTACAGAAAGAAGAACCTCCTGAGAATGATGGGCTACACAAAGAACAATCTGAGAATGAATAAAAGTTTGGAAACGTCTACATATATGGCCTTTCATTTCGTGGGTACACACGGACATTAGCAATGTGCACCACCCATAAGCGAAACACATAGCGTAGCCAAGGGGATATTGCTTTCGCAATTACCTCGGCTTAACCAAAGATAAGCCCCAGCAATTTTTTTGCAAGTGGACTAAACTGCCACTGTTTCGGAAAGACACTGAAGTTCAAATTTTGACTACAGATAACTGAGCTTCTATAAAGCGCATTAGAAAGATGCTTGCTGATAAAGATTCGTCAAGCAGCGTGCTTTAAATCCCAGGCATACCGCAACTTTATTAGAGCCGCTTTCAGAGCACCTTTGAACACTTCCCTGAGTGTATATGCAGGGGGCGCTTCTTTTCGCTCGGCGGTCACAGCAGTGTGTACTTCAATAAAGTTGCTGGCCAACGCGGGACGGGAGTCGCTGCGGGTCGCGTTACGACACCCCCGGCACCGCATCGGGGTCTCCTGTCACACATGACGTGAAAAACCACGGGTCCCATCCGCACGTTTGGATCCCAAACCGCGGCGGCGAATGCAGCAAGCCTTTCCCGAGCCCAGCTCGCTCTGTGAGGGCCGTTTCACATGCATGCGATTCTCGCCTGCGACGCTGCGAATTCTGTCGGTCTGCGACTGGGGAGGGCCGTAGGTCTAGCCGCAGACGGCCTGCGACCAAGTTCCGTCCGGTTGGAATCCAGTCGCAGCGTCGGTGTGTTCGCTCTGCGACTGACCAATGGGCAGCGCCGAGACGGCACGTGACGTGACGTCACGCGGGAGCAGCTGCCGCGGCCACGACCGGTCTCCAGGCGCGAGAGCGGCAACAACTCGCACGTGACGTGACGTCACACGCCGTCTCGGCGTGAGGTCACGTGGGAGCTGTTCCCGCGGCGTAAGCAAAACTGTTTATTGTAATCAAAACATACGAAATATTGCCTTGCATCTAAAAACACGCTGGTCATAACATTGCCAACACATTCCGTGCAGCGTTTCTGTCGCGTTTAATCGTGGGTTGCCTATGCGAACATCGAGCAACCTTGCGTGTCCCTCCGACCGAATTCGCTGGGTACGCGTTGCATGTGAAAGCACTGTGCGAAAATCGCACTGCGGCGTCACCGACTAGGCCGACTATTTTCGTTCTAGTCGCAGCATGTGAAACGGCCCTGAGGAGGACAGGAACAAAAATGGCCGGAGCACATGTATGACCTCCACGGCCGCGATTATGCAAAACAGTTCGGCAGACAAAAGTCAGGCGCGGAATAAGCCAGGCAGAACGCGCCTCTCTCTGCGCGCATCGCTGCCCGGTGGAGGCGGCCTGCGGCTTCGCCACAGGGCGTTTCGGCAGCGCCGCCGTGAACTCGTGCCAGCAGCAGTGGATGTCTGGGCAGAAGCAGGAAGAGTAGTACACGGCGCCCGTCCTCCTCGCCAAAGACGACGGTTCGGTGTTTTCGAGCAACGTGCACCTCAAACGGCCGCGTTCCCCATTTCTGCGTCCATTCCAGGCGAAACATGACCGCACTTTCTTTCACCAAAGATGTTCTGCAATTCCCAAAAATCGGCTCTTTCAGTCGGAAGAGCACTTTTTGCGACACAGCATTGTCAGATGTGTAGCGCGTCAGAATACAGCTAAGACGTGCTAACTAGTAGGCTGGTTAACTAAAAATTGCAGTACACTTTGGCAACTAAAGTGTTGAGAGGCGAAAGCCGAGGACACTATGCCGTGACGTCACACCGTAAGTGCTAATTATGCTTAATTACACATTTTCTCACCTAATTTGGCACCAATCCGACGTTTTTCCGACCATTCTGTGACAATTTTCACTATACCGTGATGACTTCCAGTGGATGTGACGTCACACCGTTCCTGCGGCTATATCGACGTCAGCGCTATTTCGACACAATTTCGACATGTTTGCCTATAATTAATTAACTAATTAATCTACAGCCACAAAATTTTGCTTCTGGGTTCATTTTTTCCTCCTCTATCTGAAACAACTGTTAGTTTTCATCTATCTTTTTTAGTTCCCGCGTTAAACGCGTGTGACACGCGTTGTTAACGGACGACAGTATGAGCCAGTATGAGCTTACGCCTTAATATTGAGTAGTTAACCTTTTAGCCATTATTGTTAGTCTTATTTGATGAGAGGAGTGCGGCCCACCGCGAGTAATATTCATATCAGTTTATAGGATTTCGAGAACCCATAGACAAATTTTGACTATCTCGACGAATACTACGTGCGCTGGAGGGGTTGCTTTGCCTGCAAGCTTCTCGAAAGCGCATAACTTTTGGAGCGACGTTGGCAAAATTTGTTGGGCCACAGCGCCGAGGGTCTCTTGATTTTTGAAATTTTATAAACTGATATGGATATCACTTACGGTGGGCCGCACGCCTCTCGGTAAATAAGTAGACTAATGTCTGACTTGGCGAAAATCGGAGTGGGTGAGAGAACAAACGCGCGTTAATGATATCCTATGTTGAAATCAAGAGGAAGCAGTGGGCTTGGGCAGGGCATGTAATGCGAAGGCAAGATAACCGCTGGTCCTTAAGGGTAACGGAGTGGACTCCAAGAGAAGGCAAGCGTAGCAGGGGGCGGCAGAAAATTAGGTGGGCGGATGAGATTAAGAAATTTGCGGGAATACGGTGGGCGCAACTGGCGAGGGACAGGGTTAATTGGAGAGACATGGGAGAGGCCTTTGCCCTGCAGTGGGCGTAATGAGGCTGATGATGATGGTGATGACGACTTAGAATGAGCAGGCAGCGACAAAGTCTTCAAGAAATGGGTAAAGACAGGGGATGGAGCTGAGACGAACGGTTACTTTCACTCTTTTTTTTTCACTTAGGAACCTGTTGACCTTCTTGTTTTTTATTCCAGTAATGACGCATCCTAGCGGACGAAACTAGGCCTGCAGATGTGTGGAGCGGGAGAGAGCAAAGCAGCTGCACGCCGTGGGGGCGCTTCTGCTGCACAACACACCACTTCGATGGGGACTGGAACAGGTTCGAATCTGCCTCTTCATAGCAAGGACTGTGAACAAAACTCCTGCCGGCCCATTCTTGAAAAAAACATTGTTCTAGGTAGAGGCCATGATCGAGTGTCCCGTGAATTAAAAGAAGCTTTTTTTGATCAGAAAAAAGGGCGTAAATGCTGTTAGCGATGCATCTATCTTCTTGTAGAAAACTGAGGAATGCTTTTTAGAAAGGTTTTCCTGAGTACGAACATGTGTACAGGTGTTTTTTTCCCCTCTATGTAATCTGAATTGTTCAGTGCACAGGCCTTTTTTATCAGGGTTTTCTTGCCTCACGTGTTTTTTTGTTTTTTTTACTGCATTTGTTAGATTTTTATGCAATACCGTTTTGTTACCATGCTGTTGGATTCCATTCAGTCATGTTTCTTTGGCCCTATACACCAAGTGTCATGATTTTTAATGTTCTCCCGCCGCTTTTATCGTTTTTAGCTACGTCGTGTTTTAAGTCTTTGTGTCTTCTATCGCTTTTATGACCCTTTACATCATTCTGACGTTTGCTGCAGCTGTTAGGTGGTGTGACGGTGCACCTATATATTACGTGTTTCTTTCAATAAAGGATCAGTTGTCAGTAGCGCGTTGTCCTGTCCACCTGATTGTCTTGTGTTTTGAGCTAACTTTTGTACGTCGAACGCCACTGCACTCCGAGAGCAGGATGCTGCCTGGCCACGCTCGTTTTCACATCTTTCTCGTACGTCAACTACGTTTCCCACAGCTGCGGCTGCCGGAGCTGGCCGACGGAGAGGCCCAACCTAAGGCCCGCGTGGAAGAGAACGCGAGATACCAAGCTAAATTTAATACCGAGACACGACGCTTCGCTGCCGCCATCGCAGTGCACGGAGGGAGTAACCAATGTCCCTCCAGGAAGAAACTCCTTCCTCCGCCCTCACTGAAGAAAAAACAAATGCTGCAGGTGTTCGCAACGCGGAAGCCCATTCATGCACAACTGCAGTGTGGACACATCTTGCACACAATGCTGTCGACAAACGCAAAACAACTGCGTACGCTTACTGCACGATGCCTAGTAAACAGCAAGAGCAAGCGGAAACCTTGCCCGTTCTAGTGCGCGAGCACTTTGACCGCCGTTCCCCGCATTTAGACGTTGTGTGCTTGTCTGAACCCGGTTATGTGGCACGCTGTTTATCGTGCCTAGTGTGTATCTGTCCGTCTCTCTGTGCGTGTGTGCGTGCGTGCGCGTCTGAATAAAGGAAGTTGTTTCTTGACCATGTGTCAACTCCGTTCCGTTTATGTTCTACCGGATCCATCTGATATTCACCGCCTGCTTACGCAAGGTGCTTACACAATTTTACAGTTTACACGATTTATAAAAATAGGCTTCTTCAGTTAGAAGAGTGCTTTTTTTTTTGGGGCCCAGCATTTTCAGCGGTGAAGTACATCGGAATACAGCTAAGACGTGCTAACAGGCTGGTTAACTAATATTGAATAGTTAACTTTTAACTATTGCTGTTAGGCTCCTTAATTACTCACAGGCGTGTTGCTCAAAGTAAGCAATATCCATGTTGGGGCTGTGGACCAACAAATTTTGAATATTTCGACGAGTTAGGTGCACTGGAGAGGTTGCTTTCCCTGCAAGCTTCTCGAAAGCGCATGCATTATGGCGCGGTGCAACCGAATTTTGTTGGGCCACAGCGACGAGGGTAACCGTGTTTTAGAAATTCTAAAAACTGATATGGATATTACTGACGGCGGGCTACACATCGCCCAGTAATTAGGGAGCCTAACAGTAATAGTTAAAAAGCTAGCAATTCAATGTTAGTTAACCAGCCTGCTAGTGTTAGCACGTCCTAGCTGCATTGTACTGCGCCGCTGACAGTGCTATGCGGAAAAAGCACTCTTCTAACTCAAAAAGCCTAGTTTTCAAAATTGTGTAAAGCCTTAGGTGAAACACCTTGTATATAACTGCACAAAAGACGAGGACATGGGCAACAAGGAACACACAAAACATATACTATACATATATACAGGGTGACTTGGACCAAGGTTTAAAAAAAACCTAAGCGTTCTTCAGAACTGAAATCACGTGGATATCGTTAGGGTTTATCTAAAGTTACAGTACCATATTTTTCGCTTCTCCTATTTGAATAATTAGTCGAGATAAATAAATTAACTTTTTAAATATAGACTGACACGTTCAGCGTCAATAAGAAAGTTGTGGAGCTCCACAAATATTGTCCAACCCCGGCACTTGCAACGAGACAGACTTAGCGTGGCCGTTTTTATTCGAGAAAAACGAAAGCCCGCGGAGTTCTAAAAAAATAAAGCACGTGACAGCGCGCTCCGTCAGCGGCTCGGTGCGCTCGAATGCGCCGCGATTACAGCGCTTTCATCCGTGCTTTGTAATAAACATCACTCGCTTCGCGCCTTTCGTGTTGCTCAAGACAGCTTCGTGTTGTGCTTGGTTCCGAGATAAGCGCCAGTGGGTAAGGGCGGCAGCCGAAAGAAATCGCGGCTCCCGTTTCTGCTGCGATAACTGCGCTCTCACGTTAGCGGAATGCATGCGGAGGAACGATGACAATCTCATGGGTTCGAATTTGAGAGCAAGATACCAACAAGCAAAGACGCATATAACAAGCTATATTTAAAAAGTTAATTTGAAGTGCCTTGGCTGGACAATATTTGTGCAGCTCCACAACTTTCCTATTGACGCCTGAACAATTCAAGCTATATTTAAAGAGTCAATTTTTTCACCTCGACTAATTACTCAAATAGGACGAGCGAAAAAAAAATGTACTGTAACTTTAGATAAAGCCTAACCACATCCACGTGATGTCAGTTCTGAAGAACGCTTAGATTTTTTTTAAATCTTGGTCCAAGTTAGCTGGGACACCCTGTATACATATAAGCGACCTGCCCACCGTGTCAGGAGGCAGCTCATTTAATCGTGAGAGCCGCAATCGGCAGCCGCGCGTTGGCGGAGCAGATGCGCAAGGCCACCGCCACTGGTGCTCCGTCGAAGGTTGAGACTTCACACATACCTCGGGATTTCCAGCTTTGCTAGTGATAGCGCTTTCGCACCAAACGCTGCGCGAAAATAATGAAGCGCACATACACACACTGACACCGACTACACATGACGAAAGATGACCCAAATCAGTGAGAACAGATATGGTCACCTGAGCGCCCGCACCATAAACATATATATATATATTGTCAGTGGACAACGAAGAAGACAGTGCTGTGCTCGTGCAATGAGCGCGAAGAGGACGAAGTGTGATCTGTGCGCCGTTGGCCGGCAGTGGTTCGATTGAGCTGCTGTGAGCTGCTGTCAGCATCCCTCAGTGACTACTTCTTGTGTGCCTACATTTACGTAACATCTCTTGGTGGAGGTGCGGGGTACGAGCCGCCATGCCGCTGACCCGACGAGCCGACGAGCCGACGAGCCGATCCGTCGAGATAGCTACCGACGCGCCTGCCACGCCAACTGTCGTCCTAGCCCACCCTCGAGACCCGGGCACATTCTGCGGTACCGATGGCGTGGACGTCGAAGACTGGCTCTCGCTGTACGAGCGTGTGAGCACACACAACCGGTGGGACCCCACGATGAAGTTGGCCAACGTCATTTTCTACTTGACGGGCACTGCAAGGGTCCGGTTCGAGACACACGAGGAAGAACTGACCAGTTGGGACCTGTGCAAGCAGAAGCTTACCGAATTGTTCGGTAAGCCATTCGGACGTCACCTGGCTGCGAAGAAGGAGCTTGCATGCCGCGCACAGTCCTCAACAGAGTCATATGTGTCTTATATTCAGGACATTTTAGCCCTCTGCATGAAAGTTGATTCCGCCATGTCAGAGAGTGACAAAGTAGGTCACGTTCTCAAAGGAATTGCAGACGACGCCTTCAACTTGCTGGTGTACAAGGACTGTGGAACGGTTGACGCCATCTTAAAAGAATGCCGCCGCTTTGAACAAGCGAAAAGCCGCCGTATTTCCCCTCAGTTCACGCGGTTGCCGAATACGGCGGCAACGTCGTCCTGCGTAGACTCATCCCAACCGTGCTCCCTGCCAACATCCGACAACCTGACACGACTTGTACGCCGAGAACTAGAGGCAGTGTCTCCCACAATTTCCCAATTATCGGTACCGGACAGTGCCCCTGCAGTATCCCTTATACAGGCTGTTGTCCGACAAGAATTCGCCAATCTCGGGATCCGACCTGTATGCTCCATTAGTTGCCCAGATGCTCGCAATGTGTCTCCCGTGCTCGGTGCCCGACATCCGTACCACACTCGCCGCAGCCGCAACCCGGATGAGTGGAGAACACCTGACGACAGGCCCATCTGTTTTAACTGCTCCCGAGTTGGTCCCATCTCTCGACACTGCCGAAGCCGTCCGTCATCGACCTACCGCCGCTATCCTGATTCTTTCTATCCCCGCCGCTCGTCGTCGCCCCATGAACCACAGCTCGCAAGCTCCGACGCTCAGGCCCCTCCAACTAACCGCTCGTCGTCTCCTTACCGTCGTCGATCTCCGTCGCCCCAAACTCGACGCCCATCATCTCCTGGCCCGTATGCTCGATCCCGTTCGGAAAACTGATGGCTGCAGCGTCTGGAGGTGATGCTGCTCCGACGACCGACCTTGGAAATCCTCCTTTGACTCTACAAGCCCGACGGAATATACTTAGCGTAGACGTGGACGGGATCCCTGTTACCGCTCTCATCGACACGGGAGCGCACGTCTCCGTTATGAATGCCTCTCTACGCCGTCGCCTAAGGAAAGTGCTCACTCCTGCCCACTCCGCTGTTGTTCGTCTCGCCGATGGCGGTACTTCCGCTGTCGTTGGAATGTGCACAGCCCGTGTGTCAATCGCCGGCCGCCATACTTCGGTTCTCTTCACTGTCCTCGAACACTGCCCTCATGACCTCATCCTTGGCCTTGACTTTCTTTCCGAACATTCTGCCCTCATTGATTGCGCCACAAGTGTCGTTCAGCTCGCCCTACCTTTTAACGAGGAGCCACCGGCTCCAGTTGTCCATCGCCTATGTACCGTGGATTTTGTCCGCCTGAACCCCGAAGCCGTCACTTACGTATCATTCTCTTCCGTCCCACCAGTTCCCGATGGCCAATACATCGTTACTCCAGCCCTTGATGTGCCTCTCACACGGAGT
Organism: Amblyomma mixtum; assembly: GCF_055824585.1. Taxonomy (NCBI): domain Eukaryota; kingdom Metazoa; phylum Arthropoda; class Arachnida; order Ixodida; family Ixodidae; genus Amblyomma; species Amblyomma mixtum. Next base: position 256,702,858 of record NC_143012.1, on the reverse strand, counting down.
GTTGCCCTTGCACATACAGTGGTCACTATGTTTGCCAATCGAGCGTCCCTTCCGATCCTCAACTTTTCATCGCACATTCAGCCGCTTCCCCAAGGCATGTCGCTCGCCACGCTGTGCCCTGCTTCCGACTGCGTTGTATCAGCTGTCACCGGCTGTGTACCTCCCTCGCCGAAATGCCCCGAGTCCGATGTCCTACCATCTGACCAATACGCAAAAATGATTGCCCCTGACCTCTTACCAGCACAAACTCACGACCTCAGGTGTCTTCTTTCCTCATTTCACGACATCTTTGACTTCGACAACCGCCCTTTGGCTCGGACCTCTGTGGTTACGCATCGCATTAACACCGGTGACGCCGCTCCTATCCACAGACGTCCGTATAGGGTCTCCAGTACAGAACGGAACATCATTCAGCAGGAGGTGGACCAAATGCTTACCAAAGACATTATAGAGCCCTCGTCGAGTCCTTGGGCCTCACCAGTTGTCCTAGTTAAAAAGAAAGACGGGAGCTGGCGCTTTTGCGTTGATTACCGGCACCTTAACCGCATCACGAAAAAGGACGTGTATCCTCTCCCCAGAATTGACGACGCTTTGGATTGCCTTCACGGAGCCAAATTTTTCTCTTCCATCGACCTTCGATCCGGCTATTGGCAAATTGCTGTGGATGACCAAGACCGTGAAAAGACTGCATTCGTCACACCAGACGGCTTATATCAGTTCAAAGTTATGCCGTTCGGTCTCTGCAATGCGCCAGCTACCTTCGAGAGAATGATGGACTCCTTGCTTCGAGGATTTAAATGGGTTACATGCCTGTGTTACCTAGACGACGTCGTGGTTTTTTCGCCCTCATTTTCCACGCACCTCGAACGACTGACGAGCATTCTTTCTGTCTTCCGTAAAGCCGGGCTGCAGCTCAACTCGTCGAAATGCCAATTCGCTCGTCGCCAACTGACCATCCTTGGACATCTGGTCGATGCCTCGGGTGTCCGCCCGGACCCTGCTAACGTTCAAGCTGTCAAAGACTTCCCTCTTCCGCAATCGTCCAGGGACGTACGCAGCTTTGTAGGCCTGTGCTCTTATTTCCGACGTTTCATCAAAAATTTTGCTGGCATCGCTCGTCCCCTCACCGACCTCCTTAAGAAAGACAGCCCTTTTACCTGGGGCCCTGCCCAAGGAGAGGCCTTTTCTTCCTTAATCCAATTGCTCACTTCCCCTCCTATATTGGCCCATTTCGACCCGTCGGCACCAACTGAAGTTCGCACAGACGCCAGCGGATATGGTATCGGCGCTGTGCTCGCCCAACGTCACCAAGGTCAAGACCGTGTCATTGCGTACGCCAGCCGTCTTCTTTCCACCGCCGAGCGCAATTACTCCATAACGGAGCGCGAGTGCCTCGCCCTTGTTTGGGCGGTCGCTAAATTTCGACCCTACCTGTTTGGCCGCCTTTTCTCAGTTGTGACGGACCACCACGCTCTTTGCTGGCTTTCTTCACTGAAGGACCCCACAGGCCGGCTTGGTCGTTGGGCATTGCGCCTGCAAGAGTACTCTTACACCGTTGTTTACAAGTCCGGGCGCCTACATCAAGACGCTGACTGCCTGTCTCGTCACCCTGTGGAGCCGCCAGATCCTGGAGACAATGACCTCGGCCCATGCTTATTCGCTATCTCCGATCTGCTTAACATCGCGGCCGAGCAACGGCAAGATTCCTCCTTGCGTCCCCTTATTGACCGCCTCACCTGTGCCAACCCCGATCCTTCGCTCCAACTCTTTGTCCTTCAGGATGACATCCTCTACCGCTGCAACCTTCGCCCTGACGGCCCTCCGCTCCTGCTCGTCGTTCCTCAGCGTCTCCGCTCGTCTGTCCTCGCGGAACTACACGACCTGCCCACCGCGGGACACCTCGGTGTCTCCCGCACGTACGATCGGGTCCGACGCCGCTTCTTTTGGCCCGGCCTTTACCGTAGTGTTCGCCGATACGTTGCCAGCTGTGACCTCTGTCAACGAAGGAAGCGGCCCTCCACTTTGCCTGCCGGCCTTCTGCAGCCTATCGACGTACCTCTGGAACCCTTTCATCGTGTCGGACTAGACCTCCTCGGACCTTTTCCTACGTCCAGTTCCGGCAACCGTTGGATCGCCGTCGCGACTGACTACGCCACTCGGTACGCTATCACACGTGCCTTACCAACCAGTTGCGCCACCGATGTCGCCGATTTCCTGTTGCAAAATGTCATCCTTCATCACGGTGCCCCACGCCAATTGCTGACGGACCGCGGCCGCTACTTTTTGTCCCGGGTAGTTGACGACATACTCCGGTCCTGTTCCACGCAGCATAAACTCACTACAGCGTACCATCCTCAAACGAACGGGCTTACCGAGCGCCTGAATAGGACCCTCACTGACATGCTATCCATGTACGTCGCACCCGACCATCGTGATTGGGACATTGCCTTGCCCTATGTAACATTTGCTTACAATTCATCGCGGCATGACACCACGGGCTATTCGCCTTTCTATCTTTTGTATGGCCGGCATCCTGCGTTGCCACTGGATACACTCCTGCCGCTTTCTTCGGCCTCGACCACGGAGTACGCACGTGACGCCATCGCTCAAGCAACCTCGGCCCGCGAAATCGCCCGCGACCGTCTCACCGCCTCCCAGGCCTACCAGAAGTCAGTTTACGACCGCCGACATCGCCCAGTCCACTACACGCCAGGATCACTCGTCCTCGTTTGGTATCCCTCTCGCCGTGTCGGCCTTTCAGAAAAACTCCTACATCAGTATAAGGGCCCTTATCGCGTGCTCCGTCAGGTGACCGACGTGACTTATGAGATTGCCCCCCTCGACCCTCCGTCGTCATCCACCCCCCCCCCCCCCTACCACTGACGTTGTTCACGTGGTTCGCCTCAAGCCATACCGTGCACCTGCTCCGTCTTCCACTTAGCATCGGGACGATGCTTTCGCCGCCGGGAGTTGTGTCAGTGGACAACGAAGAAGACAGTGCTGTGCTCGTGCAATGAGCGCGAAGAGGACGAAGTGTGATCTGTGCGCCGTTGGCCGGCAGTGGTTCGATTGAGCTGCTGTGAGCTGCTGTCAGCATCCCTCAGTGACTACTTCTTGTGTGCCTACATTTACGTAACAATATACTATGTATACTATCAGCTGGCAGCACGAGGCTGCACTTTGTTCCTCTCACAGAATAAAGATAATAGCACCGCCTGTTGGTATTAGACGCCGCGAGGCGTTGGGAATTGCGCACGAGGAAAAAAAAATTACCGAAGACAATTTGGAAATTCTAAAGTGTGCTTGGCGAAAGCCTTGTGGTCAACCGACTGCCCCTTCCCCGAACCGCTTGGCGCGGAATCACTGGGCCGCTTCGGAGCCATGCATCTTACTCACTCGACTGCAACGAGACGTCTGGCGAAGGAGCGGCGGTGCAGCTGCCACCGCCGACGCGCGCGCACTCGTTCTACCGCTACTGTGTGACGTCACGGTTACTATGCACAGCTGCGCCCCTCACCGGCGCGCCAGTTGCTAAGGGGGGGGGAGGAGGTTGCGCCGCTGCGCGGAGGAGAGGCCACAGTTGGAATGATTCCAGTGCACGGACGGACGCGACAGCGAGCATGAGCGATTACAGGCTTTCGCCTTAATAGTAGAGACAGGTGCTTGCAACTGCGCTAGTTGTAACGTCTCAATATTTTGTTGGCGCGCAGCTTTGAACTACGAGACGGACCCAGGCGAGCGGAAACAAAGTGGTACAGGTAATCCGCCTTGTTCACACGGCCTCTTTTCCTCTGCCCTCTTCCGAGCTCCGCTGGCTGAAAACGAACAGCCAGGTTCTCGTGAGCATGCGCTGTTCAGGCTGATGACAGGCGCAAGCGACAGATGACGGCCCGGGTGGATGGCGCGCCCAAGCGTGAAGCCACCGGAGACAGCCTTTGACAGTGAACTATAGTCTATAGATCGGACATCAACACGGTTTTTAGTTTCAGTTTCGATTCACTGATTTCACATTTTGTCTTTTCGTCGTCCTCGTCTGCGACAATACCCACGTGCTGCGCCGTCAACTGTACAATATCATAAAATTTTTCGGGAAAGACGTTTCAGGAAGAAGGGTCCTTTGCAACGCCATGGGACAATCGGACACACATGCACGGAGCTCTGTGTCGCCTCATTGTGCTACGAAAGACCCTTCTAAGAATATGAACCAGCATGCTCAGCGCCGTGTTTTGCTAAGTGCTTGAAGCTCTACCCTAATTTACGTCATGCCGCTAATGTGAGGGCATCGGATGCCTGAAACTCGAAACTACAGCTGCTTATACTCGATTGAGCGGCCGTTCGAGGGACGGGTGTCCGGATTTCCGCCGTCATTCGCCTTTTCTTCGGTTTTAAAATGACCTCACCCTCACCATTATTTCACCAGTGTCCCTTTGCACTAGAAAGAAATGGTAGCGTATTACGAACGCACCCCTTTACCGCGAGAGACTGAAACCTGCATGGCTGTTTTCCTCGGTTTCTCTGAAAATGCAGGGTTCTCCAAACTATGCTCACATTTCTCGCGTTCAGGATATCTTATCCCTTTCATACAGCAGCAGATATTACACCAGAACAAAGAAAAAAAAACTACTAACGAAAGGGCGAAAGACGCGCCTTTTTGCACCGAAAAGCACAGCAGACGCCCGCCTTCCGGGACAAGCCGTCCAACTTCCGGAGTCGTCAAGCACGCACCAGACACCGCGCATGCGCAACTGGCGCCTCATGGAAGCGTACCACGCCTGCTTCACCCACGTGCGTTTGTTTTCAAATGGTATAATGTTCAGCAGGCTAAAATTGCGCACTCTTTAGAGGGCGTGCCGCAAGCTAATCTGTTTCCCGAGCTATCCCCGGGCCCTATAGGTTTAGAAATAACGAATGCATTGTGAACGCATCTGCGGCAGACATAAGTAAAAAAAAAAATTAAAGGTTGGAGGGCTGGTGGCTAAAACGCAGGGCGATGACCTAAATATACCGGGTGTCCCAGCTAAATGTAACCAACCTTTTAAAAAAGACGAAGTGTCCTAGTCCAGTGAAACCAACTAAAGGTTGTTCAGAGTCGCATGGCCTAGTCTCGGGTATTTTTTTCATTCTTCAAAGTTAATTAATTAGTTAAGCTTAATTAGCTAACTTTTTAATTATTGACTTCAGGAAGAAAGTGTCAATGAAAATGTTTTAGATCGCCTCTAAAAACCGCTAGTAGTGCTGTTTCCATCACGGTACGATTTACGTAGCTGCATTCACGTGGCCAGCTGCTCGCTCGCATCTCTGCCCCAATGTGCACCAGAAGTCTCATCGAGGAGAGGACTTCAGGAAAACAGGATTTTATTCCCTAAGGTGCATCTTGGGACGTTGAAGTGGCAAAGTTGTCACGTAGAAGCTTTTTTTTTATTGTCCGAATTACGATTAAAGGCCGGTAAAAAAACTACTTTACGTAAATAGTACGTTGCTGCAAGTGTCTCAGTAAGCTGTTTCTCAAAGCGATCGATCTACAACTTTTCCATTGACACTTTGTTCATCAAGTAAATAATTAAAAAGTTAGCTAATTAAGCTTAACTAATTACTTAACCTTGAAAAACGAAAAAATACTGCTGACTAGGTGACGCGACTCTAAAGAACCCTCAGTTGGTTTCAGACGGCTAGGGCATCCCGTGTTTTTTAAAAGCTTGGTTACATTAGCTGGGACACCTGGTATAAGTTCATGATTAATGGGAATTTTAAAAAAAAAAACGAATTTTAAGCTGGTGCCTGTAAGCTTGGCAGGCTGGTAAAGGAGTACAAACACCAACAACAAAAAACGAGCACAGTGGCACCCGCCACAGCCCCATTTCAAAGGAAATGCCCCAACATCCATCTATCCATCCACTGGTTGCATCGACGCCCGCGGCTCCGGACCATTTGCCTTTCCATGAGTATACTGCGGAGGTCGAAAACTGTCCCACCTTTGTCTCATCACCTGGTAGAAAAAAGCCGGCAGCTACACTCAAAGCTTCGGCGACGCAGGCCTCCCTTCCTTTCTTGCCCAGCTAAGCCTGCCGCGTGAACCATACTGACGAAGGTGGGCAGCGCCGACTTTCGACTGCGCAGCGAACTTCGGACCCTTCCTTGGACGTGGGAAGTTCTGCCGGGCTGATTGGGCCGCCTCACTCTACACCTCGAGTTCCTAACAACGCACTCACTTTCTCGTCTCAGACATAAGAGCGACCTCTGCTTCGCTGATTCAGGCCTGATCCGGACTGAGCAAAATATTCTGATGCCAAGTTGGCGTGCTTGTCACCACGCTTCAAGAGGATCCTGCTGCGCATGCGCGTGGCAGGCAGTCGGCTCGTCCGTCCATGAAACGAAGCTTTCGAGCCTGGCGAAGGAAACGCCGCTTTGATCACCCTCCTGGATAGCTGGCGCCAGCTCCCGCTCATGGACAGGAAACTGTGAGGCATGCTGCATAACCCGCGCTCACACATTCTGACCAAAACTAAAAGGGCCTTCGACCGGTTCCACTCGGCGAACGCCGTTCGTTCCTCGAGAAACGAGACCGCGCAGGTAGGATGACACCGTCACTCGCGTTAGGACTTCCGGCTGAAAACAAGCATTGCGCTAGTGAAACTCTAGTTAGTGAAACTCGGCGAGAGCGAGCGAAAACTATTTCTTTCAAACGTTTGTCCCTTTGACCTGTTCCTTAATCCATTTGTTATGGTACGGTCCCATTCTAAAATCACCTGTAATACTGCTTCCGCGCAGGGAGGAGGAAGCGGGGGGGGGGGGGGGGTTCCGCGCGTTCACGGAGAAGCTGCGCAAGGCCTCCGCCGCTGGCACTCCGTCAGAGGTTGAGGCTTCACACATACCTCGGGTTTTTTCAGCTTTGCTCGTGAAGTAGCGCTTTCGCACTAAAAGTACAGTTGCAAGGTCGACCTCGGACCCTCATGCACACTGCTGATGGCACGGAATCGTTCAGAATATGGATGGTACCTCCATCCAGAGAGGCTTACAAAACAGTAAATCTCCTCGGCAACAGCCATAACCAAACTTACAGACGGGCACCTGTCGATAGTCCGGGCTATGGGGGAGCAGTATCTCTTTGCGAAATAAAATCAGACGAATGGACGTCACCTTTTCACACAAAGCTGCAGTTATGTGTAGCTTGCATCTACGAAGTGAAGTGTCGATGCTGCGGAATTGCCACCGCAGTTGCAGAGCAGCGTAGGCGCGAGAACAGGACGCCACCTTGGACGCCATGGTCGCAGTGATCGCACCGCGTTGTCAGGTTTCGCGGGAAGTTAAATATTCTCTTGCCCATACAGCTGACAAAAAAGTTCGTCCGAAACAGAAGTACACTTCTTTTGCAGCATACTGGAAGGGTTACTCGTCCAGAAGCGGCTCGTATCGCGTAGAATGGGCCATTTTGAGCAATCCTTCAAACTGAATGATTTGTTTGAATCGGCGAGGTGGGCAGTTTGTTCACAATCAGATGGACAAGTTGCCACCTTCCACGGTGGGCAGGCCGTGATGGCGTCACAAGGTCACGTGACCTACGTCATCTGTCACCTGCTTTTCCGCTCACAATGCCGACCCCGGATTTTCTGCATAACGGAAGCCTTAACGCTACCATGTTAAAAATTCCATTACGTGTACGCGATTCGATATCATCTGAAGCTGATTCGTTTGGCGGCGGAAGTGACTGGTAGGCGTTGTGAGACCCAGGGTGTTCTTTCCGTACACCACCTGCCACTTCTGGCAGGTAGCGGCTTCACACAGACGAGATGAACCCGGTCTGGTGACGTCACTTCCCTCTAGCCAATGGGCCTTCTCCGGTCTGGTGACGTCCAGTCCATCCAGCAATGGGATTTCTCTGCTCTGGTGACGTCCCTACCCGCCAGTCAATCAGAATTTTTCTGGACGACGCCGGAGGTTCACTGACGGCTTTCTACCTTGGTGAGACTTCTATGCCATCGCACAGCTGTGGGTAGAGGTTTTGGAGATCGTGCTTTCCGCAGCGACCCCAGCGCGCGGCCGCTGCTGCCGTTTTGCACATTAGGGATCACCTTACCACACCCCCTTTCGCGGGATCTCTGCGAGCCTTCAGAGAACCGCTGTCAATCCCCTTCCCACCTGCTCTTCCCTCTTCGGCTTCGCGTCCCCATTGAGGAGTTCAGGGTGACGTGCGCAGCGTTTCGGCGAGAGGTCACGAGCGGGAAATGAACGGGAAGACAGCCACCGACCCACGCAGCAGCAAGGTGCGTAACGTTTTCCTGCAGTTCTCTGGCCTCTGCCAGGGGCCCATGAGCGCGGGTGGTAAAACGCGCACCTTGCACGTTTGCTCGAATCTGGGCCCTAACGGAGTTCTACCGCCCGCCCGTGCGGCGCTGACGCTTGAGCTGGCTGCTTCTGCCCTCGCCGGCCACTGCCGGTGGCGACAAGCGATGAGTCGACCTGTGTCGTCAAAATGTGCTCATCGCATTCCTCATCCTCCTCCTCCGTGTTGCGTCGCGCAATGTAAACCTTTAGCTGGCTGTGTGACCTGCCAGCGCCCTTAGCTCCGCCGCGTATACTCCTTGCTTTGCGCGCGCGGCTGTGCGGGCCCGCTTTCGGGTGCTGCTGCAACAGGGTTACGGGTTGACCAGTGGTATGAGGATTAGTGCACTGCATTGTAATGCAGCTTACTTTGTAATAAACCCTTGCGCTCGCAAATAAGTGCGCCTGCCTAGAGCGCACGCGCGCGGTGAACGTTGTCTGTGCCTTCAGCTTGCTCTGGCCCGAACCTGCCTTATATGTGGGCTAAGCGCACCTGACACCCTTCTGTATCCCACATGGTGCGGAATGTCTGCTGCGGATCCCTTTTGCTGGCAGTGTTTCAGTAGCCGTTGCAGTCGGCAGTCATGGTGTGCGCGCGGACATCACCGCGATTTCGCCGAAAGAGCCTTCGTGTCCGAAGCCACCTGCGTGATGAAAATGAGACTCAAATAGTTGCCGCCGATGTTGTAAGTCGTCCAGACATTACTGACACACCGCAGGTGTTGACAACAGGGGTCATATCGCAGAGTGTATGGCTGGGGACTGCTTCCCTTAACGGTTTTTCAGCCGTTAATCAGAGTGGATAATCTGTCTTTCTCGAACGCCGTATCTGTGAGCGCAAACGGAGTGACTGCCTGCGATGTGGCCATGGCGGTAGTTTTTCTTCAGTCAAGAGTACGGTGGCCACTCAGCTTGGCTCGGGTCACACCACGGGGACGACTAGCGGGTCCTTCTGGGCGCTTGATTTGCTGCCTGAAATAAACCTTATTGACTTGGCTGTGTAAAGTAGTAACAGTAAAAAACAGCGCTTCCGCAAGAGAAACGTTAAAACACCCACAGCTTCAGAAACTGTTTCGGAACTTTTTGCACAGAATGGACCCACAGGACACGCGATGAAGGCACAATCACTCGTCCACATGACGGTGAGGGCAAGGGCTCGTAAACAAGACGTCCTCTATGGTTACAGCACGAATCCTGACAATCGCTTTTTTCATCACCACCGAGGAAACCTGTCCGCAGAGGCATACAATAGCAAGCCACGGTGCCACTGGTCACGAGGCTCGAGTTCAAGTTCCCCCAGCCGGACAGCAACGTATACCGCTTGCCCGAGGCATCTCAGTGCGAAAGTAGCAAACAAGGCACCTTGTGAAACGTAGTCGTCGGCCAGGGACCAAGGCCCAGGAACGGGCCGATTTCGGGAACACACTGCTGAAACTACAGCCGCCCCCGCACACCGAGCTAAGCCGGCCTGTGCTGACGGAAAATAACAAGCGGCGGAGTTTTTTCAGGTCTGTACGGCAATGATCCAAGCAAGCGGTGGCTCTCAGGTCCCACTTCTCGGTTGAAAGCACGTCTCCGCAATGGGCCCCGCCCCGAACGCGTGACTGGCCTTGACACCACAAGACTTTGCGCAAGCGCGTGCCATCTCCCAAGACGTCCCTGGTAGGAGCCGCGGGTCCAGAGCCCGGTGTCCGCGAAAGCTGGGCGCGCGCAGCCACACCACCACAAGAATGACCGGTGCGTGAGCTCTAGCTGCGTGCCTGGGTGAAAACGGCTTGTGCCTACACGTATACGCGGCGACACTGGCAGCTTTCCTCCGCCAAAGAAACGCTTTCACGGATGGGCAGTGAGTGTGCGTGTGTGCGGAGGGGGGAGAGAAACGAAATGTTGCGCACGAAGCACGGGACAAGTTTCCGAAGCGTGTTTTTCCCACTCGGGTTCCGATCGGCGAAAAAACCCAAGCACGCAGCGCGCGTGCCGCCCGTCGGAATGCGAAGCTCCTTTCATTCGTGCCGCACTCGCCCGACTGTCCAGCCGCCACAAAAGCCCAGCGGCCAAGGCGACGACGTCGCAACTGCGTACGAGGCGAGAGCAAAAAAGAAGCAACCGTGCGTCCGTCGTCGAAGGCGTTCCTTCTCGGCGACTTCGCTTTCGCGCACACTGCAGCAACGCAACGCGACACGGTAGCAGCAGAACTGAGCCACGTACAGAAACAGCCGGCCTAAACGTCCTAAGAGCGAGTAGGGGGAACGAGTGGGGGGCGCTCGCTAGCTCACACCCGACACCTGACAGAAAATCGACAGGTTGTTTCCGTGCCAGGCGGCCCGTACATGGAACGCATCGGTATTCCCAGTTCGCAACACTGCTTTCACCCACATTCTAATGGCAAATGGAGCTCTCGTGTTTTTGCTAAGTTCATTCGGCGCCCCGAATCTGAACGCAGAGAGGCTTAATTTTTGTTTTTTGCTTTCTTTAAGTGGCGCACGTTCGCTGTTATATGTGCTCGTTGCTGACAGCAAAGTGTCTGCTGCTTCTACTTGCCGCGCAACCACAAACATTTGTGGAACACAGAGATAAGGCGACACTTCGGAACTTACCGTAGTGTCTCGAAGGGATAACTTTTTCCTTGTGGCAGATGGATACCTCAACATGACAAGTCACACGCACATTCACACACATACACACACGGACACGCACAAACGGATGGCCAGCGAACTAGCGAACAACCAACCGAGAGCACGGCCAACCAACAGTTTCCTGGGGATGCGTAGCCAGCGAAAACCCGAAACGCGCCATTCCGTTCGACCGCAACTTCTGTAGTGGTTTCGATTTTGGCGAGTGGCGCGGCGCGCCTTGTTTGCGTCGACTGAAGAACATGGGCTGCGCATTGAGCACTTCACTGGCTTGAGCAGCGGATAAATTAATCTTTTACAATTACGCAGGAAGCCTTCAAGACATCCTTACCGCAACTCAGCTATGCAGTTGTGGTCATTCAAATGAGACGCTGCTACTGAAATGTATTGGTGTCACTTCGCGCGCCTGCATTGTGGACCCGAAGTTATCGCATCTGTTGTTTTCCTCAAGTATCATGGTTATTTTCGGAATACAGCCACTTTTAATGCTAATGTGCATGTTGAAACTGTTCGACGGCGCACCCACAGCACAAATACACGCAGAAAAGGAAGCCTAGATAATAGCGGAGCACCGCCGGCCCAAATAACTCGTGATAAGATATAGAACGATAGAGCTGCTATTGAAGGTATGTGTGCTAATCTTCCGCCGCTACTTTCATTTCGTCTATTTTTTTTTTTTTTCATCACGAGCTATTTCACATGTGCGGCTACACCGCATTGAGAGACAAACTTCAGTGACTGACTTTCTTCTTGTTTTTGCAATGCAGTCTTATGCCATAATTTATTTTTATGCCTGAATATAGCCATTATTTAATACGGTAAAAATATAACTGCCAACTCTCGTGCTCTCGGTGTCAATACGCTGGTTGCCGCATTTGTTTCGCGTTTTGGGAGGGCCGTTCATCAGCTGCAATCGCCGCAGTAGCCGCTGGCCGCAGATACCACAGGTGAAGATCTAGATAGCGGTGGAAGTTGCTCTTGTTTTTTTTCTTTCGTGCCTCTTTAGTGGAGCAGATCCCGCATACATTGCTGACTTGCTAGGCGGGGTACCCGCGCTTATAGTAAGTCGTGTACATAAAATTTACTAGCTGTGTGCGGTTTCTAGGCTTACGGTGGCGACCACGCCGAAACCACTTCCGAAACTCACTCCCACTGTGCAGCTTGGTGACGTCCCTGTCAAGTTGGTTGCTTTGCTTATCGTGGCATTTTTGTGTGTTTCAGAGATGTCCGCTTCTACGAACACCGCAAGGTTTGAGGACGAGATGAACAATATCCCGCTGGCTGATGAAGATGCCCAGGGTATCGGCAATCGCTCTCTTGACGTCCGTGCTTGCTATGTGGCTGTCCGGATTTTTTGTGTGCATAAGTGACTACTTGGAATCTACAGAAGCTTTTAATTTGTATTCACCTATGTAGCCGCACCAAATCTGTCGTTCACCGACGACGAAGAGAGTGAAATCGCAAGCCACAGCTTTTTTTTTCGTATCGATGTGAAAACGTCATCTGGCCGCGTTCATCCGTGTGTGTGTGTGTTGTCTTCCTAATTGAAATGTGGTTCTTGCGCTGCAGTTCTGCCTGAAGGCCTGAAAATATTTACAACACATTCTTGAAGCAATACGCGGAGTAGTTATCTCGTTTCCTAAACGTAAAATGTATTTACTCATTATGTCATCACTGGAAACGTTAGGTCTCCGCTCTGGCTAGCTCTTCGGGAGCGATAGCTGCCCCTAAACAATGCGTTAGGCTGCTGATCTGCTTTTTCAAACAGATATCCTTAACAGATCTTGACCTGTCACTGTTGGAATTAACAAAATTTATTAATAAGTTCATTACTTGATGGAGAATAACTTACTGTGACCAAGATGACGCGGCTTGGATATGGTCTTCCCACAGTTATGGAACTTCCAGAAATAGTGCACAATTAAGTCAAGACGTTATGCAGCAAAATATGTATTGATTATTGGTTCATAAGTAATATTATAGGTTACAGCCAGCCTGCCAAGCACAGCCAGTTTGCCGCAGCATAATGTGCCAAGTTTGTTCGCCTCAACACTTTTGCGAAGTGTTGCGGGCTTCTGAACTGCGCAGTGCAGTCTGCACTTCCACAGCTGTTTTAAATGCACTTTAGTGGGTGTTAAATTAGAACGGCCAAACACTGACTGCTGGCTTTCTTTTGCAGATACACAAAAGTGGCACATACCCATGCGGACAATATGCTCAAAAGTATTTAATTAACTTTGGTTTTTGAGCAGAAGGTTGGGATGAGCATCGCCTGACTAGAAGCACTATTTACAAGGCACTTTATCATGCTTTTAGAGTGTTTTGTTGATGCTGGTCAGAGCTCTGCATGGTACTTGAACACTATATGTGACCGGCACCTCTTGCATCCGAGAAAGATTTTGAATCAATTTTCTAGTTTGCTGTGGTGAGCACTTCAGACTTCCAATGTATCATCATCTCTCAGCATGGTGTGCATATGTGTGGTGGCATATTTCTTAAACATATGTGCCACGACTTGTGCCACAATTACACCATATTTGTGCGTTGTTGCAAAGAGTGCTCAAACGTGTCAAAATTTGAGCTTTAAAGAAGTGACTCTTCGTTGTGATAAGTGCACTTATAACCATGGTCTAGCACTTACTCAACACCGTCTCAGTAGGACTAGGAGGTAGATGTAGTCCCCCAGCTAGAAGGCATAACCTAATGCCTTTTTTTGGTTAAGCCTTGTCGAAATAACCAACATGGCTGTAAGAAAAAAAAATGTTAGTTGCCTGTAAACCTCTGGAGCATCATGATGGTTTCTTTATTACCCAAGCAATGCTTTCTTTCGCTTAATATTTCCAGATTTCTGTTGTAGTCTATGAACAGGGAGGCCTATTTTTTTCTGCTGTGTTTTGATGTTCACCCATGTCCTGGTTATTCCCATCTTGCTCAGCAAATGCACGTGGCCTCTTGTTCTCGACATGGTGCTGTGTACTCTCTGATGTGCAGACGAAAGTGACACATCAATTTCGGCCGGCAGCGCACTGGGGACGCAGAGCATAGAGTCCATCCCGTCCACGTACACCAACGGAAGCAGTAGCCCCGCACTTACGTGTGAGTTTTCTCCTGAGCTCAGCTGAGCCCTGTGGAAAATACCCTTGCGCATTAGTCTTTCGCAGCCGTTTTGTGGTGTCCGCAATAGAGGAGCAGAACTCTACCCTGGTGCTGTACACGAGCATTTTACTTGGGCAGAAAACAAGCAAAACCTGTGTGCTGCTTTCTTGAAATAATGAATAGCCAGCATGGTGCAGGCATCACATAGGCAGTCCATATTGAAATGCTCATGAAGAAGTATAAAGAATTGCACAGCAGCACACATTCTCAGTTTCTGGCATGTAGGCTTCAAGGTGTCATTCGCATGGCTACACCTCCGCACAGATGCACAAACCCTGCCCACTGAGTGCACTGGCTTATGCTAATCCTGTGGTCCTTTTCAGCTATCTTTATGCCATGCACTCTTCATCGGATCTTTTTAATTAAATACAAGCAGTGGACTAGTGTTTAGGGGAGCTGCATTAACACAGCTGATCGGATAACAGGTCCTCATCTTACACGACCTTGGTTGCATGCGCTGCGCCTCCAGCAAAAGGCTTGGCACATGTGGGCACAGTCCTTCAACGGTTTTTGTCATCACAAAACTCCACCTGTTTCATGTAGGGCCAGCGCCAGCAGCTAGAGGTGCCACTGCTTGTGAGATTGCTTCGAGCTGCCATTATGTTTCAGGCAGTATTTGCATCTAAACATCAGGCATTTGCCGCGATTTTCTTTTTAGCTTACCTGCGAATGTGCTCTAGCATTTAGTTTTCAAACATAATTGGCATCGTGCATTAGGAAAGCGCTGGTAAGAAAACAAAATGCTGACAATGGATGAATGCCTCACTGAAGAAGGCACTGGGCGTAAAACTTAAATGCACAGCTTTTCAGTAACTCCAAATTCCCACACATAAGATTCATAGCATGACAGGGCGCACTTAACACCCATCAGAGGTGATAAAACATCAGATAACGATATGAGCGATTGTGTGTCTCCTACCTTCTCTGTGTTCTCCAATCAGAAAACTTGCTGTAAATAACCGCTATCTTTGTGTTCAGGAATTACAAGCAGAAACATCACTGCAATCTGCACTCATGACCTGCTTTAGGAGCAAGTGGCGTACTATAACTACGCTGAAGGACAGTATTTGAAACTGTGCGCATAATACCTGCTCAGTTCGGTTTTGCAATGCAGTTTCATGCGAGCTTCCTTTCGTAATTATTCGCAATAAATCCTGGCCACCTAAGAGTGGTAATAAAGGAATGGCATGAAAAATTTTTTCAGAGACCCAACTTCCTCCTTAGTTTAAATGTGCAAAGTGAGGCTTCCTTGTATGCACCTGAAATGCCCAATTACGGAATCTCCATTACTTTTTTATAGAAACAAACAAAAAAAAAGTTGCCTTTAGATTTATGCTGACCAGTGTCTACGTCCCGTTTCTGGAAGGCTGCTTAATAGTGAGATTTTTCTGCCCTATGCGCTGTTCCAAAAGCTTAAGCATGCTTTCACCGTTGCATACAGCACTATTGCGGTAATTTTTTTTTTTTTTTGGCATTTGAAAAATACCATTTGTAAAATTTTGCAGAAATTCAAGGTCACATAAGGCAGCAATAAACATTGGCAGATTACTTCAAGAGAGTTTATTATGAATATTCAGCTGGAAAGTTAAGGTTACTGGCATTTTATGGTCAGATCTTTGTTTTTTGTGTGCATTTGGAGGGAAACATGAAAAAGCGCAAAAGCCTATCAGACCAGGCTCAAACCCCTTTCTGGTGCCCCTTTTACTGCCGGCATGAAAGTGCTGTTCTGTCAGCTACTGAGTTTGAGGACATGGGTATAATCATTGACATGGCGGCCATGTTTCGATGGAGGTGAATTGCAGGATTGCAGTTGCAAGATACCATAAGATGGATGCATGTAGTTGCTTATTGAACAAAATTCTCATGCCATGTTGTGGACTGTTTGCTACTGTGCTATAACTTTTGTCATTGTTGGACATGGGATGATTAAAAAGCCACTGTGTTCATCCTGACAGCCCTGGATCCGGACATGAGCCCAGATGAAGCGGAAGAAAAGGCCAGGCTCATTTCACAGGTGCTGGAGCTCCAAAACACGCTTGACGGTGAGTCACAGTCCTATTTGAGAATCTTTTCTCCATCTCAGTCATCACGAGTATTTGATGATCCAAGCAACGGGCTTTCATCCCATTGTAGGTGTCTGTCTGGTATGTCAGAAGGAAGGCACATAAGCGCCGCAGGCAGGGAAGGTGCAAACACAGCTTAGCTTTTTGGTACTCACTTACATTTCTTGAAGTGTTGGTAGAGTTGGAATGCTTTTTGTCATCCCTCTTAGCTTTTCTTTCTCAACGTTGAAATTCTGGCTTGTTGGTTCATACTTCGGAGCAATAGCGCAAACAGGACAAGGGACCAAGAACGATTAGACACACACAGCGCTAACTTCCAACAACTTTATTAGAAACAAAAGCACAATAATTTATACATGCATGTTTGCTTATGAACCTCTTATGAACCTCGCAATAGCAAGCCTCTCCTGCCCTTCAAATCTGCCCACTCTAAGCTGGTCAAAAGAGCGATAGCGAATCTGTGCTTTGAATATGCCCTCCGAAAATCCTGTCCGCATTTGATGTATGCAAGTTTGCAACAACAGTGCAGCAGGCTATTGCACGCTGGCTATCCTGGTCACCTTCAGATTTCAGTAGCGGAAAGTTTACTCAGGAAACTGAACACTGAGCTGCATCCTTGTGCGCATGTGCCCTCAGAAAGACGGAAGAAAAAAATGGCAGTTAATCCATACTTGCATACCATCTCTTACAATCTTAAGCGCATTGCAAATCGGATAGATGTGTCAGTTGTTTTTTCTGCCCCTGAAAAGTTAAACAGCCTATGCAAGGTAAACAAAGTTGTTGTTCTTTGGCCAAAGAATGCACAAAGACACATCAAATTCCATTTGTATAATGCAAGGTAGGCGTGGTGTACCAGATACCACTCTCATGTGGACGACAGTATGTTGGTCAAACTGGTCGCTGCCTGAATGACCGCCTCCGTGAGTATAATCGCAGTGTAAGTAATAAGAACGAAAATGATGGAGAACTGGTGAAACATTGCAACGCATGTGTAAAGTGCAAGCCATTGCTAGACAAGTGTTTTTTAGTTGGGACAAGTAAGGACAAGCGCACTCGTGCAATTATCGAAGCAGAAAAGATAGCCAGATTAGGAAGTGCCTGTGTAAGCACTCCTTCTGTCAGACTCTCAATAAAAGAAATAGCTTATCTACGCTCGCAGTGAATTTGCGCATGCTTTGAGATGACACGGCAAAAATGCATGTATAAATTCTTGTGCTTTTCTTTGTAATAGAGTTGTTGGAAGTTAGCGCTGTGTGTGTCCACTCGTTCTTGGTCCCTTGTCCTGTTTGCGCTATTGCTCCGAACTTTTCTTTCTCTTTGTGGGCTGTGCTGTCAGGCGGCATACTTTGTTTTTTTCTTACTGTTTTTGCATTATCTGCAGCTTGTAGTGAATTAGCAAAGTCACACGCAGGGCCACATAACCTTATTTGTAAACCTTGTACCATAATCTTATAGCTTAACCTTATTTGTAAAATAGGAGGCAACTTTTTTGGGATGATTTTTCACGACAGAGTGCAGATTAGGCACATGCCAGATTGGCTACTTTTTATCTGCTATTAAAACCTATGTGAGGTCCAATTAGTGCAATAGCCTATCTTTTCACCTTTGGCTAGGGTACACCTTCGCTTGACTATGACAGAAAAATAACTATATATGATACCAGTCGTTCTCTTATACCTGCTCTGTAATTGAAAAATAACCGTTGGTTATGCCTTAAACTTGAGAAAATGCTTCATGCTGCTTTTATTCAGTTAATGTGTGCAAGGCGGTTTCTCCCGGGTGCCACTCCAAATTTCTTCCATCCACTATGGAATGGTGTAATGTAGATTTTTTTGCAGTTAGTCAAATGTAAATGTACCATAGTGAAATGAAGGAAATCTCTGGTCTCCAGCTTTCTCAGTAGACAGGAAAGTATGCAGTTTGAAGACTTTTGACCATGGCTGTACTTTCTGCATCTTGGATACCAAAAAGCTGCTGTTGGTGAACAAAAATTGGTGGAAATTGGTCAGTGGTAGGGGTGGAAAGAATGAATAGTACATAAAAGTAAATGTCCCAGCTTTACTTGCACTCAATGGATTGCAACCTTTCTGATAGTAGGAACAATAACACTGTTGAAAAATGCTGCTGCATTATTGGCAGCAGCTGCCGTGGCAAGGCAGCACCGATTAGTATTGACCATGCATGTCGGTGTGCAAGTAAAATGCACTTTACTTGTCATTCCCCCCTCCCCTCCGGTCTCAGCAGTGCATGAGGAATCTTTTGGGGCCCCAAAATTGGCAGTGAAGAAAACAAAAATTGTAGTGTCCCTTGAAAATAACGGCTCTTGAGAGCAAGGTTGCTTGGCTTCAAGTTGCGCAGAATATCCAGAAAAAGCGGTTACATCAGGTACGGAGGCAGTGGGATGGATGGCTATGAAGGACAACTTTGTATTACTGCTTTGTTGTACAGTTGCGGACGGAATAATACGGGCCACACTTCCGTTTTCACTTTCATGTTGCTTAACGGAAATATAATGTTTGGTGCCTTTTTTTTTTTTTTTTGCAAGGACAAAAGTAAAAATTGCTTGCATGTGCATATAACATCTATTAAATTTCGCTAGGTAACATGTAGGAAGACTTTGACCGCCGAAGCGTGGTCCATATTCTTCTGTCCATGACTCTACATTCCGTAATGCTACATTACAAAAGTAAATTTGTGATGTGTGAAGATACCATCATATGGTGTCGACAACAGATACACTGAGGCCAAGTTTGCCGTGCATTGTCAGCGCACATTAAGAACTCCGGAGCCCTTCACTACGGTGTCCCTAATAGCCTGAGTTGCTTTGGGGCATTAAGCCATGCATACACTGGTATGCATACCATTAATCAAGTAAACTTGTGACCCCAAAAGGAGGAAAGAAACTTTGAGGCAGTGGTAAGGGTTCACGCACTTGGAAGTTGGAGTCTGAGTAACCGCGGTGCATGGTATTCTTCTAATGTTTCGTTTTAAAGATGCCTTCAGTGTTGAGCATTGCAGAATGCCGCATTACGTAACCGCAATCGTTTGTAGCTTGAGTAGTCAGGTCAGAGCACGTTAAGACAAGTTGACTCTTAATATGAATCATAGCGGACATTGTTAACACTGTGCACTTATGTCTGTAATAGAAGTGATGATAAAGGAGAGGAAAATCAACAAAACCCTGTAGCAGTGTGCACTACATCAGCACAGCAGCAGAACAGCACATGAGGAGAAATGTGAGGTCTGAGTTCTAGAGGCATGCTGCCATTAGTCATGTCCTGCCATTCCCTCTGTCGCCGCCTGTGATCAGTCTCTTGTGTACTGCCATGTTTTCTTTAGTCTCTCTGTAAGAAAAGCTTGCTCACCACCATTATGAAAGCAGGCATCACTGGTGAAGCTTTCTGCCTAACTCCAGAATGGCTGACCACCCCAGGAACCAAGTTATTTGCATTCCTTAAAGGGACACTGAGGAGAAATTGAAGTTGGCTTGTATCGATAGAATACCAGCTCCTGATTACAAAAACGCCACTCGTACTGACAACAAAGCTCTTGTAACGTAGAAAAGAGCAAGAACCAAAATACAGGTATCGCCGCCACAGGCCAAACTCGCAAGTACAAGTGTGATGACGTCATAGGACAAAGCAGTGTTGCTAGAACCAATGGCTCTAGCAACACTAGAACACAAGAAGCCACGAATCACTGAAGCGCAGCCAATGCATGCGCAAATCTCCTTGCCGTCGCCAGATGGCGCCACATACCCGACAGCTAGGCACGCGCCTAAAGCATCGGGACCAATCAGCGCCTGCTCACCGGCGTTAGGCGGGCTCCCGGTATTCCGCTAGCGGTAACAATTAAGGTACACGGTATGCTAAAGGTATCTATTTGCAAGAACTTCTTTGTCGACTTCGAGAACTAGATCCATCGTAACGCTGGCAAAACGCAAGCGAAGAGACTGTAGCAACAGCCGCAATAGCCGATAGATGCCTTCAACGTGCGGCCGGCGGTAGCTTTCTTTTCGGCTGCTGCTAGGCCGCACTGCTGGACGCTGGACACCAGAAATCACGGAGTCTGTGTTACGTCATCTGCACGTCATGTTTCACGTCACTTAGTCTTGTGTCGTCATAGGAGAATCCCAAGTTTGAATCAGAGCGGCGGGAAAAACTTTTTCAACTTCGAATCCAAATTTCTTAGAAATAAATGCATCTTTCGCTGCCGGCCAAGTAGCAACAAAGCCATGACATGCCGAACTATCGGATTTTGCTATAAAAAAAATATTGATAGTGCTCTCCTCACTGTCCCTTTAAGGCACTGCTTGTGTGAGACAGAGTAGTGGAGCAGGTGCCAAAGTTGCCATGACTTGTCGAGCCACAGGGGGTAAATAAACCTCATCTGCCACCAACTTTCTGTTGTGTTCTCCCACAGACCTCTCCCAGCGTGTGGACAGTGTGAAGGAAGAAAACTTGAAGCTCAAGTCTGAGAACCAGGTCTTGGGGCAGTACATTGAAAACCTCATGTCAGCCTCCAGTGTGTTCCAGTCTACGTCGCCAAAGGCCAAGAAGAAGTGAGCTCTCTTCCTGAAGCCCAACGCGCTCCTGCTGCTTGCCACCATGCGAGGCTGGACACACAGTGGCCATTTTAAGAAAGCTTTCACGTTGCCATTCATTTGCATCATAGCATCCATTCCAGTGTTCCTTTGGACCGGAGCATTTTTGGGTGCATGCACCCAGATGTGTAGAGTGCACTTGTTCTCTTCGGGAGATAAGCAGTGCCGCAGTAGAGGTGCCTTGGGGAGGAGTGAGAGCATTTAAGTTAACCCAAAGCAGAAACAAGTGTGTATGCACTGCATGCCTCTGTCGACTGAGTGTGTGCGAGCTCAGGGGAAAATAAAGATGGCTGAGTGGGCTAGCTGGTACAGATTCACAGTTAAACAACCCCAAAGAAATGAAAAAGGTGCAACAACAAACAACAAGACAACAACTCTGGGAGACATGCAAGTAAAGCTGGCTTCATGGAATGAGGTGTTAGTGATATTTGCATGGTGGGGACGATGCAATGCAATTGGCGAGAAGACTCGTGGGTTGGCGAGAAGAATCGTGAATTTTGGGTTTTGCTCTAGCCACAAGGCAGAATGCATAGTTCACATCTGAGTTTCATATTGCTTCTGAAGCGTTTTATTTTTTTAAGATTCATTGGCTGGCTTAATCCAAGGCCTGTACCTCACAAGGGAAATAGGAACTGCTCATGTGGGTTGCTAGGTATGCCTGCTGCTCCTTCACTGCTTGGTCATCCTTCCTCTGGGCTTGCTTCCATTCCTGGTCAGTTGGCCAGCACTAGCATTATATGCCCTGCCCAAGCCCATTTCTTCCTCTTGATTTTGAAGCCCAGGGCATTTATTGCGAAGGCAAGATAACCACTGGTCTTTAAAGGGGCTGCGAAACACTCCTCGGGGGGATACCGGCTATACTTCAGGTGGGTTGTTTATGTCACACAGATGCTGACTTAAAAAGAATTACAGGAATCGATGCACAGGAACGGGAGTTATTCAGTGAAGAAATTTCAAAATACAAGCAAACAAAACGCTGCCCTCAACTCGATTTTGGCGGGGCTTCCCACTCCTATTTCGCTCTCCCAATGACGGCACCTGGCGCAACCAATCAAAACAGCCAGCCAGAGCACGTCGCGGAAGTTTGTACTCCATGGTTGCCTGCTCTCTGTAACTCGTTCTTGCTGAGACTGGCAGCGTCGTTTCCATGCCAGAGCGCCCCTGGTGGTGTATTTTTATTTTACTTGCTTTGCAGGGCTTTTATCTAAGACAAACAAGTTGTTTTTGTTGATCTAATACAAAACGTAGACAGGTGACAAAATGTGTCACTATTTATTCACACAATTTGAAGTATATTTACTGTTTGTCCGATCATCAAGCTCTCGCCAGGTGATGTCATATCCGCTGCTAAAAACCCGTCACTGTGTGGTGACACCATCAGAGCCATGAAGTTGTTTTTGGGAGGACATTAAAATATTAAAAAACGGAATATACGCGGTATTACCGACGCTAATAGCACCATTATAACTTACTGTATGCAATCAACAGGCAAAACAGTTGACTAAAATTGTGTTTCTGGGCCCCTTTAAGGGTAATGGAGTGGATTCCAAGAGAAGGCAAGCATAGAAGGAGTCGGCAGAAAGTTAGGTGGGCAAATGAGGTTATGAAAATTGTGGGCATATGGTGGCCACAGCTGGCAAAGGACAAGGTTAATTGGAGAGACTTGGAAGAGGACTTTTCTCTGCAGTGGGCATATTCAGGCTGATGATGATGATGAGCAGTGCATCTTGCTGCTAACTACCCAGCGCCAGCAGCACTACACTGCATATTTTCAGTTGTTTGGAATGGTGCGGTGTTTGAAATAGAAAAGGCCTGCCGCCGAATTATGCATGGTTTTGCACATTCAAAAGCCCTTGGTGCTGCCTTGGCATGAGCTGCATTGTTATGCGATGATCTTTCTTGCTTGGCTTTAGGCAGTGAATGTGGCACCTGAATTTGATAACAAAAACATTGTCAGCCAACACAGTTCACTTAAGCAGTTTGTGCCATTGTTGGAGCTGTAACAGTAGTGCTTGTATTCCTGGTGACTGTGCCTGTTGTGGAGCTGATAATTTCTTTGTTAAATAATCAGATTGGCAGTGTGCTTCTTTGCTGACGCCATCTTTATTGTTTCCAGTGTGACTGTGGTATGTTTTTGCCAAATGAAAATGTTTTTAGTCTTCATTTTGTCATCAAAGGAGTTTCAAAAGATAATCAAAGCAGAAGTGCTAGTGCTTTGCAGTGCCAGGTTCTTGGTTTTGGAGTGATAACTAACTCCGGTGTCGAGCATGCCATCTCCACGAGCTGGAAAAAGGGTGCTCTTGGTAATGTGTTCATGTGAACCACGTTGTCTTATCGCTGAGTGGACAGTCTCAAGCCTGTGTGTGGTGCAATCCTGGTGCCCCAATGAAGCGCCACCAGGAATGTGGCGTAGTACCACGTGTGAATACTGCCGTCACATCTTAGCCCTCGGAGGAGGGTTTCTTTTTATAATGGAAGTTTCGCTATGGTGAGCTGTTCAGGGTGTAAGGATGCCGGTGAAGTTGACAAGCGACTCTTGCTGTTTTGTAAGGGACACCACCAGGCCATAGCATGCAGTTGCAGAGTTGGCAAGACATTTTCAATGGGCACAAGCAGGTGCATGCACAGCCCTTGTACATTTATAGGCAGTACTTTTCACCCTTTCCTGGTTTTGTGCAGCTGCGTGGAACTGCATTCTAGTCAGATGCAAAAAAAGCAGTGCTTCATTTTGGAAACCCTTCCTGTGTTTGTATCATTGCCTGTGTGATCTCAATAAAAGCCGCCATTTGCTGGACTAAATCCTGCTTTTAAAGACTCCAAAGATTGACTGTTTTTCCCTGGCAGCTAGGTTCAATGGAATGAACTGAAGCTTGTGCCAGAAAAAAAAAAAACTTGTGGAAAGGGTCCCTGCACTAGGATGCACAGGAGTCATTCATGCTGCAGCCAGTGTGGCACAGAAAAAGCGCACCAAAATGAGCCAGAGTTGCGCGAGGCAAGAGGCAGTGCTTGTTACAAGACATGTACCGGTAGTTAGGTGTTGGAAAGTTTTAGCATAGCGTTTACCGCAAGCCACCAATGCACATGTGCGGATGGTCCTAATTCAGCCGGTGTGTCAACAGCCTCATATGTACAATCGTCCACACACCTCTCTAAAGCGCTCAAATGGAACATTCGGTTATTATACTTGTATCATTTACGAGTGGCCTATGACTTGAAACTTGACCTTATCATGCTTGCTCATTCCCATATAACCGGGTTCAAACCCGGCCACGTTCCGATGGAGGCGAAATACAAAAGGTGCCTGTGTGCTGTCGGATGTCAGCACACATTAAAGATCCCCAGGTGGTAGAAATTATAACGATCCCGAAGTGGTAGAAATTATTCTAGAAATTATTCCGCACCTCTTTCTTCCTTTCTTCCCTCACTCCCACCTTTATCCATTCCCTTGTGGCACCGTTCAGATGTCCCTGGAGATATGTGAGACAGATACTGCACCATTTCCTTTCCTCAAAAACCAATTTTGAATTTTTTCTTCAACTCCTTGCCTTTAAAAGCTGTACTGGTCCCGCCAGGCAGCGTCGACTGTCATAAGTGCACAACAGAGTGCGCTGCTAGAGCGCTCTTATAGACACGTGTGTGGACTACTGTGCAACCTTGATTCAAGGGCTGCACAAGTTTACTCATGGTAGACGCACATGTTGCTGAAACATAGGATTATATGAGATCATACACGTACAGTTAATGAACTATAATGTGAAAATCAAACAGTGGAGCTCCTTGCAAAGACATGTACGAGGTCTGTTAGAAAAGTATCCAACCTTTGGCCAAAGAAAAAAAACTGGCATAACTGGAGCGTTCGAAACCTAATAATCTTCAAAGTGGTCTCCTTGGGACTCTACACACTTCTCCCAGTGGTGCTGCCATTGCTGGAAGTATTCTGTAAAGGCCCCTTTCGGAATGGAGTTTAGCTCAGCTGTCATTGCAGCCATAATGTACTCTCTTGTCTGAAATCGCGCTCCTTTCAATGGCCTCTTGATTTTGGGAAACAGCCGTAAGTCGCAGGGGGCCATATCAGGAGAGTAAGGAGTCTGTTGAACTAAAGACGTCTGGTTTTTTGCCAAAAAAGTCTGAATCAAGTGCGAGGAATGTGCAGGAGCATTGTCGTGATGGATGCGCCAATTTCCTGTTGACCTCAACTCCGGTCTCTTGCGCCTCGCAGCACCGCGTAGGCGACGGGGACATCCCTGCAGTACTCTTTTGTCATTGTTTGACCCTGTGGGGTGCGTACTCATGGTATTCCACGCAGAGGGAGTCAACGAAAGCAGTCAGCATCACTTTGACATTGCTGCGCACTTGGCGGACCTTCTTTGGACTTGGTGATGTGGAATGCTTCCACTGTGACGACTGAAATTGGGTTTCCATGTCGTACCCGTACACCCAAGACTAGACACCAGTGATTATGGTGTTGATGAAGTCGGGGTCACTGTTTGTGGAATCCAGCATGTCCTGTGAGACTTCAACACGAAGCTGCTTTTGCTCCACCATGAGCAGCTTCGGCACGAATTTCGCCGCCACTCTCTCCATGGCCAAATCATAGGTGATAATGGAATGTGCAAAAAAATTGCTATGTCCACCTCTTCCGCAATTTCTCGGATAGTCACATGACGGTCCCGCATAAGCACAGCGTTCACTTCGGCAATGACCTGCTCATTTTGGCATGTTGATGGCTGACCGGAGCGTGGCTCTCTCTCCACCGATGTGCGGCCGTCTTTAAACCAGTTGTACCACTGCTTAATCTGTGTGCTGCTCCTAGCATCGTCACCGAAATCCGTCTGAATATTCTGAATGGTTTCCACTTGGATGTCGCCCAGTTTCTGTCAAAATTTGGTGCAGTAGCGCTGCTCCTGTCGCTCCGCCATTTTCCTTGCAATAAAAAACCGACGAGAACACTGCGCAATGCCTCACTCAAACGCTCCGTCCCAGCGACTGACGCTATCAAAAAGCGGGAAAAAATTTGTGCATGCGCACGAAGGTTCAAGGTCGGCTGATGCAAGCGCGCTTGTTTCATATCCATCAGGTGTTCGCAAAAAAAAATTAAAGTCGGATACTTTTCTAACAGACCTCGTATTAGGTATGAGGCTGCTTTTTGAAAAAGGAGTCAATTTCTTAAATTTTGTTTTTTCAAAATATCCATTCATTCCAGAAAAAAAAAAGTTTAGCGTTCCAAGCACGGGAAAACGATGTTTGGAACACAATGCTTTCACTGTAACATTGGTTGGTTATGTCATCCTACTGAAGTTTGGTTTGTGTGATGGCGTGTCATTTCAACAATGGCAACAGAAAGGATGCTAGACATACTGAAGCATTCTGGGATCAAACCTGTTCTACATATGCTGTCAGCTTGCCTAGCAGGTGAGCAACAACGTATCTCAACATCCTTCAGTCAGTCTGCTGATGCCGGATAAGTTGAGAGGAAATAAAAGTGAGCTGCCACATTACCAAAAGCAAGTAAAAGCAAAACTGGGGAGGAGCTGTGCTAAACCCTCCTAGACATTGCTTAATGGCGTTTGTAGTTATTCAGAGTCGTTTTTGTAGTTTTAATCTAAACTTGCTTTTTCGCCATTCCTTCTTATGCTCACGTGCCTAACTTTATTCCAGTAAAAGAATTTGAAATGAAACCTAACAGACTTGTTTATTATGTACCTGGCTGTACAATGAACCACAATAACTGAAATCGTGCTATGCATTGTTTTTGGTCATTCCAGTATTGTATAATAAAATTATTTTGGTTCACTGCACAGCTCAAGTCGATGTATATAACTGCAAAAAAAAAAAAAAAAAGTTGCCTTGATACCAAATTAATGGTGTGCACCAAGATATGCGAGACAGATACTGCGCCATTTCTTTTCCTCAACAACCAACCAACCAAATTAAAGGCAACACTGCTACGTCATATGCATATCTAAAATACACAACTTTTATTTAACAGAAAAGAGGTTGTCTTCTCTGCTATGACTGAAATGGTCCACTAGGTAGTCGGTAGTCGTATTTCTGAGACGATGTCCATGGCCCATTCCACCAGGCCTTGCTGTGCTTTAACTTGGAGTTGGCATTACCAGGAATCCGGGTCCGGGGCTGGTGTGAGCTTTTTTGGGGAAGGCATTGCCCGACATCCCCACATAATGTGATTTTGAGCAGCAACCTCGCTACAATTTGGACATAGAGGACTGCAGTCCCTTCTAGTGATTAGTGAAAGCCTGTGAAGGCTTAAGATTGATCAGGTCTGAAGGCTCTTCAGCATAGTGGCCTGTGTTCTACTTAGCTCCTTAATCGGGAAGTGTAAATTCTGTTTTCCTTGTACAGCTGCGTGATTTCATGGTATAAGCTTGCAGTATCTTCTAATTTCGAGCATCTCTGATTTTGGTGCACCCGGTTGATTAGACCTCGGGCCACCCTAGCCGCTGCTTCATTTCCTTTGTTTCTGGCATGTGCCGGAACCCAAAGGATCCTATCTAATGCTTTCCCTGTAACTAATAATTGTGCTCATCTTTTTAACATTTTGATTGGGTTAAAGCAGTGCATTTTTTTTTTTTACTACTAATTTACTGTTTGTATCCGCTCTTAAACATTTTTTCCCAGACAGTGGCGTGCTCTGAACTGAAAATATTTTCAGAAATGCCTTACAGTCACTCACATGTCTATTGTGGCTTTTGGTCTCTTTCCTCAATAGGTATACTCTTTTGCAGTATCCACTACATCGTCGCGCACAGCAACCCACATTACACTGCCGCTCTTACCCTGCTGGAACATTGCATGTGCAAACCTATTAGGTCACACTTTTGTGCCGCTGAGCAAGTTCACATTAACCAGTGTGCTTATGTTTAAGAAAGAAACCATGTTAACATTTTTTTGCACAGCTGCCTGCAAAAAACTCGACCACATGCAATGATGATGAAAGTATTTATTGAAGTACATTTAGAGGGTGGGGAAGAGGAGGGGGGTGGTGTCCTTAGTCTGGGACTCCACTGGGAAATGCTGCTGCCTCTGGACGTTGACGTCCTTCATCCAAGCTAGACAGTGCTGCCTCCCACCCTTCCCGCATAGGCAGAGTGATAATATCAATGACTGTTTCTTGGCACACCCATACCATATGGTACAGACCTGCTTTCTTCCCGCAAAATGTGTATTTTGATTTATCGAACCCGGGTTTATGGTTGTGGAAGGGCTGTGGAATGTATGTCTGTTTTCTACAGGGGTAATCGTTTTTGCCAAGGTTTTTGGTAGGCGGTGGAAATGTGTGCTGCTCTAATCTGAGGTGATGTAGTATCTCCTTGTATGCTGTGACTGAATCAAACTGATCCCATTCCGAGGTACAGTCTTTGTCAAAAGTAACCAGGCTCCATGGTTTGCTTCTCATTTGTATAGTAGAGCCCTCATGGCTTCCCTAAAGATCAAAAAGTTATTTGAAGGTGAGAATAGGGGTTCTTCTTACCATAAAGCCGCCGCGGTGGCTCAGTGGTTATGGTGCTCGGCTGCTGTTCCGAAAGACGCAGCTTCGATCCCGGCCGCGGCGGTTGAATTTCTTTGGAGGAGAAATTCGAGGCCCGTGTACTGTGCGATGTCAGTGCACATTAAAGAAACCCAGGTGGTCGAAATTTCCGGAGCCCTCCACTACAGCGTCTCTCATAGCCTTAGTCGCTTTGGGACGTTAAACCCCATAAACCAACCAACCAGAGATTTAGAGCTTCAGGGCTACCATAATAGCTTTAATATACGACTGAGAAGAAAAACGTGCAGCCTGGTTACTTTTGACAAAGACTGTACATCTTTAGAGGTCCCAGGGGCAAAAAGCTTGGGCTGAGTTGTGTGCAAACTTGTTCCCCTGAATATATCCTGGTGGCCAGGTATCCACACCAACTGTTCTGTGTCAGAATAGGCTTGTCTGGTTTGGAGGATCAAGGTCACAAGCAGGGTAATACTACCCTTAATGAAGTTTTTGAGTCTGTGAGTATGTATTGTGAGGTGGGGTGTATAGCTACGAAAGCAATAGCCACCTCTTCTGTTGTGTCATGGCTAACTACTGCAAGTCCATCGACCATCTGCCGTTTGTGGACAACCGCTGCTGTGGCTAGTACACCTATGGGAGCCGCAGCATGGACGTAGAATACGCCTTCTCGCATGCCGTATTGTTCCTGGATTGCATTTTCTCTTGAATGTCTTCATGCCTGGTAATGGGTCGAGTGCATGCTTCTTGAAAAGAAAGTAGCCTTGAAGCATCCAGGCGTTTCGGATAGTTTGTTTAGTAAGAAGTTTGAGGGGGCATTCAATACTGAGATTACTGAGGACCCTTCTTCCTGTTTGTGTGGTTGCCAGTCAGACCACTTGAGCCCTGAGGTGTGCCTCGACGAGCTCTTTGATGGTGTTGTGGACCCTCAAGTGGAGAAGTCGCACTGTTGATGCTAATAGCGGGAGTCCCACAGCGCTTTTTTGGGCCATTTTGTTTATGGTGTCGAGATGCTTTATATCAGGTTTCTCGAGGCAAAGGTATGGTACCACATATAGTACAATATGGCTGATGACAGATGCGTGTATAAGGCAAAGGGTGTCATTTTCCTTCATACTTTGTTCTTAGCTGTGATTCAGGCAATCATCCAGGCAACTTGCTCATCTACGTCACGAAGCTTTTGTAGTGCGAGTGAATTATTTCCCCTATTGTTGATGCGAAGCCCCAGAATTTTGAATGTTTCTCCCTCATGTATTGGGGCGTTACTAATCTGGATTTCTATGATGATTTGGTTCTTACATTGTCAAATGGTAAGAAGCTCTGATTTTTCTTGGGAACATGCGAGTCCGCAGTCTTGTGCATAGGTTTGGATAGTCATTGCCGCTTCCTGGAGGGAATCTTCCATTGTACCGATGTTGCCCATCGTGGTCCATATTGTAATGTCACCTGCATACAATCCTCGACTGATGCCAAGGATTTGATTCAGTTGGGAGGGGAGATTAATCATAGCTATGTTAAAAAGAAGGGAGAAAGAGCACCGCTCCTTGCAGGGTCCCTCTTGTTTCCATCTTCACTTGATGAGTGTGCTGTATTCCGATGTTGATTCATACTTCCTATTTAGTGAGAAACTGCAGACGTGAGCATATGTCCAAGACCCACAGTTAATGACTTCGAGATTCTCCAGTATTGTGGAGCGTTTAAGGTTGTGAAGTGCTCCTTTTAGGTCTAATGCCAGAATAGCTGCGTTGCTATTTTTCCGTGGTGGATCGACCACTTGTTCCTTGAGTTGGAGGAGGATGTCCTGCGCTGACAGACGAGCCCGAAAACCAAACATGGTGTGTGGTAGGAGCCCATTGACTCCTAGAGTTTGATAGGCGGTTGTGAATCACCTTTTCCACGAGTTTTCCAGCACACGATCTAAGCAATACTGGGCACAGGTTGGCTATGTTGACCTTTTTGCCTGGTTTTTAAATCAATCGTATCCAAACTGTCAGCTTGTCGATAACCCATGTTAACAGAGCTTGCTTCAAAGGGAGAGCATTGTGTTAAATCTTTTACAGTACCTCGCGCACCCTTTTTACCAGCACACTACATAAGGAATGTGCAAGCACAAAAGGTGAAAAAGGGTAGCTCAGTGAATGGTGCTGATATAGACTGAGCTTTCATACATGATGTACCTTGCGGGAACATAGTTCCTGTGACTGTTGACAAAACAGGGATCCAAATGAGTCCCGTGTTCAAGGTGGGCAGGTGACCTTGTGCAAACTTGTGCGCAGTGCGATAAACGGTGAGCATCATGAATGGAAATTTACAAGGGCTGCCATGACAGTTCTGAGACCATGTTATGATTCACTATTTCAGTTGCAAGAAAGGCAGTTTATTTATACAATTACACAGCTTGCTGGCACACAAATGTGCTGACAGTCTAACACACGGGCATAGAATGTTTTCTATATTTGAAGTCACATACATCTATTCAGATCTTTGAACCTTGGATTGGTCACGTCTTGCTTTCAGCATTTAATTAATTTTTCTAAACAATATGTACAAGTTGGCTCCTCAAGACAACACTCTGAAGCTTGTTCCACTTCCTCCCAATGCGACTTTTACAGTGACAGGAGAGAAGCGTGTCAGCTGGACAAATCCACGGCTACTTCCATTCACTGTGGCCAGTGCTGCACAATTGGTAGAACTGGATTTGGAGTAATTATGGCAGACATTGGCTGTTAAATAATTTTTTTGTGTGAGGCTCACTGGTTTGTTGTGCTACCACACTCTTGTCTTAGCTTGGTCAAAAGCTGTTTTGGCACAGGTCTTGCAAAATTATCCACAGAAATACTTGCTTGGTGCTACCTGTAGCAGTACTCCCCGTTTGGCACAACACTTCCATCACTGAAAATTTGGATAACAAGATGCTAACTACCAACACTATTGTTGTATCCATTGGTTTGTTTCGGTTTTGATTTGATGGATTGGCTATTTGCTTGTTTATGTGTACTTGGGGATTGGCTATTAGTGTCACGTGCTTTTCATCTATAAATACTTGTGCGCGTCGAAAATAAATTTAAGTCTTTGGTCACAGTTCGCGTGAAGCTGTGGTCTCTTCACACGGCCACATCGGCTGCAACTATGTGGAACAATTAGTATTTATAAGTACAGACATACAGGCACCACATTAGCATAAATTTGGCACATGGAAAAATTGAAAAGCAAGCTCCACTACACAGTAATCTATTCCACTCTCTCAAAACAAAATAAAACAGATGGAATGCGTAGTATTCCCTCCTGTCAAAATGGTAACTACTGCTAGAGTTCTGTAAATATGCTACAGTTCCACGATTGAGTGCCTTTGGAAAGGTACGAATACAACCCAGTTTTTTTTCAGACCAGCACCAGTACATAGTTATAATGTGCATGATTATCAATAACTGCACGGATGTGTTGTTAAAAGCTGTGCAGTTGTGTTTACATTGTTGTTAAACCTCAAGTAACTATGTTACGTACTGTAAGCACTTAGGTTCACTGTCGTGATAGTTACCGTCCCGGTAAACCTCTTCCTCTAGCCTTATCGTCACGAAGTGAATGAGGATTTATTGCTGCATGATTATTGTTTTGTCTCTCTGGACTGCACTCTTGCTGCACCAAAATAAAATGTGGCGTGTACTTGTGTGCTTACAAGCCCATATCACAAAGCAGTAAGTGATCCTGAAGGGTACATGACAAGCAATTTAACTATAAACAAAGTTTATTATTTTACACAGAACTCTTGATAGGGAGACAATTAGGTGATGCTCAGTTACCATACGCCATGACTGTCAGTAGCCTTTTCTTCCTCTGAACCTCTGCCTGTTGTCCAGCTGGGAAAGAAGAAAAAAAAAAAGACGTAAATTGTTTATGGGGTTTTAAAGTCCTGGAGCGACACATGAGCTATGAGGGATGCCGTACTGGAGGGCTCCGAATTAATTTAGGACACCCGTCGTTATTTAACCTACACTGAGATCGCACAGCACACGGGCGTCTTTTGCGTTTCGATACAGAAAAAATCGAAGTAAGGCAGCACAGCTTAACGAAGTGCCTACAGTTCAGTAAAAACGGCGAAAAAAAATGGCAATTTCTGCAAAAGCCTACCATAGAACGCTTGCACTCGAAGAAGAGAGTTTTCAGATTGTGACACTCAGGGGGAATAGACGGATGATTTGCACGCAAGCAAGCCCTCGGTGTCAAATTCTCCTGAAATAAAAAGAACAAAACATTAACACGACAGAAGGGAAGCCCAGTAAGTGTAATGAAATCCAGCGCCAAATTGTAACTTGCCTTTTTAACACAATCAGTTGCTAACAAACAGCGCTTCAAGTCATCTTTAACACCTTCGCACGCCCTGTGAGGCGCTAAAGCGCTGTCTTCTTCTGTGTACACCGGCATCACTCCAATTTTTTTTCGCTTCAGCACGCACTACACAGCCCCACTGCTCATTTCGCCACCAAAACTT
Organism: Amblyomma mixtum; assembly: GCF_055824585.1. Lineage (NCBI taxonomy): Eukaryota > Metazoa > Arthropoda > Arachnida > Ixodida > Ixodidae > Amblyomma > Amblyomma mixtum. Next base: position 256,670,091 of record NC_143012.1, on the reverse strand, counting down.
CCAAAACCGCCACTTCTTGCGACTGCCAAAGCGGCTCTGACTGGCTCTGAACGGACTTCGGCTGGCGGACATAAGCAAATCCGCTAAAACAGGCAACTTGTCATCATCAGCACCTTACTGCTGCATTTTGGTATTTTGGGGTGATCCACAGGTGATCCATGCCATGTGCGAACCCGCTGCCGGCATGACAGGGAACAGTGCTTGCAGCCGTAACGAAACTACCTTTATCTGTTGCTTTGATGGTTGTTCTGCGAGCTTTCCGAATGGGAAGAAATTAAAATGGCACATGCGAGTTCACTGCGGAGATGTGAGTACCTGACAGACAGCGAAGCACGCTCCAACAGTGCATGTAATGTGCTTGGTCGGTGCAGCTTCTGTCGCAATTTCGGCGTCTTTCGCCGTGATTTTTGTGCAGTACCAAGAAAATTGCTTCTAAACTAAGCGATGAAACTACCGTTTGACCCGGTTTATTTCGTCGATTCACGCTTTGCCTGTCACGTGTGTTGAGCGTTCGAAATTTCGTCAGTTCAGGTATCAATCATGATGGAAACAAAGAGTTGCAGTCTGATCGAGTCAAAGATTGCTGGATCCGTGTTCACATACCCCACCGCTTGTCATGCTTGAAACGATCAGTGACTGGATATTTCTGTGAACATTAAGGTGTGCGAAAAATACACGAAGGCTACTGTGCCGGCCGCCGACATTCATTTTACACACCGTCATAGTTCACGTGCCTTTCTTGCTTTTTAATGGGCGTAAGGTGCTCATACTGTTCGCACCAGACTGTCACACTCAAGTTTGAATTGAATGATAGCCTTCTGAAAGTGAGTAGCTTCAGATGTGGCTGGGAAACGTACTGCGTGCCATTTACTTTTGACTCGACTGGTAGGTCAAGCTAGGGGGAGGCCAGGCAAGGAGGCTTTCTTTTTTCTTTTTTTACTTTCCTTTTCCTTGGAAGCCACCGCGGTGGTTCAGTGGCTATGGTTGCTCAGCTGCTGACATGAAAGACGCGGGGAATTCGGTCCCGGCCGCGGCGGCCGTATTTCGATGGCGGCGAAATGCTAGAGGTCCGTGTACGGTGCGATGTTGGTCGAAATTATCCTGCGCCCCCAACTGCGGTGTCGCTCATAGCCTTAGTTGCCATCCATGTTAGTTGCTTTGGGCGCACGCTAAACTTCATAACACCAAACCGTCTTTTCCTCGAATTATTTTTCAGCGACCCTTCAAGTGCGCACACCCAGGCTGCAGCAAAGAGTACACTAGACAGTTTCACCTCACACGACATGTAAAAAAATCGCACGAAGCCAAGAATGACCAAGGCAAATCTTTCAAGTGAGTTTCCAACCCACATCTCTTCACTCAAGGTGTTACAGTGCAAGAATTTCACATCCGTGCGCAGATGTACGCAAGAAAACTGTGGCAAGATTTTGTCTTCGGAAAATGCTTTTTACAAGCACATTAAATATTCCCACGGAAAGCGCAAATTTCAGGCAAGTGACATAATGAAAACTACTGGTCATTATTTGGTTGTGATGCCTGTGTGGTTTTGGCACTGAATAGTCTTTTTTTTTTAACAGTTCTTGTCACTTGTAAACTGCTTCTTTGCATTTGTAAGGATGCATTGTTAATTGCAATTCTTTCCTTCCTTTAGTGTGAGCATTGTCCGAAAGCATTCATAAAGCATCAGCATCTCAAAGTGCACAGTTATGAGCACACCAAGGTGCTGCCTTATCCGTGAGTACCATTTGTGTTTCCGCCTTTGCGACACTTGTGTTCCTGCTTCAGTTCCCCACAGCGCACACAAAAGACATTGATGGAAAGAAACACCACAAAGTGCTGTGGTGCGGACACTGCAGCCTGTGTAGAAATTCAGCTATATTGTTGCTTGTCTGCCAGTGCTACTTGTGCAGTGTGTGGCTGTTTATATTGTCTCTCCCAAATACTGCTATTAATTTGTTGTGCCAAGCTGTCGCGTCAAGTTTGTGCATTTTACCCTGGCCACATATTTCTTGTGGGAGTAGTAGTAGGGGTGTGCGACTGTTAAAAAATTTTTAATAGTGAATCATATCTTTCTAATATTCGATTCGTCGAATGGGGAAAGCTTGAAGGCTGGCCCTCTGACATTATCGGGGTAGGGTACGCGCAGTGAGGTGTGTCCCCCTTATCAGTTGCGAACTACTGCAACAGCAATTTTTAAAAAATTTTAATTATAGGGTCCACGCAGAGCTTTCAAAATTGACTCTAATATTCACATAGACCACCTTCACACATCTTTTGCACTATAATATGCCCATCGAAATCATTTCAGGGTCCCTTTAAAGGGATGCCAGTTCATGGGTATTCTCTAGCACAAATTTTTAAAATTTATTCTGTGGAAACTGCATTATCTGTAGTCAAAATTTAAATTTCAGTGTCTTTGCGTGTTTGCCTCTCCTCTAGTCATAGTTTTTGCTATTCTCGTGCTGATCCCGAGCATTGCATGAAAAAGCCCTGTGAGAACACTTAATCCCCATGAATAAAGTGCTGAAGGGCTTCTCTAAGTTACAGCTCACATTTGAGAGAATGCGTCGAGCATGCTAGCGTTTTCGTCTCACGCGATGTGTGGCGCTTCTTTGTAGTTGTCCAGAGCCAGGATGCAACAGGGCGTTCCTGCTGCCTAGCAAGCTCAAGGCCCACCAGAACACACATAAGGGTAAGAGCAGAGCTCCACGTGCAGCTGCAAGGACCAGCAGTGCAGATTCCATCGACCTTTATGGTGTTCGAACTGTCCTTAACCTTTAATACAGTTTTGTTTCTCATATAAGACGGGTTTCTCAGAACTTATATTATAGTTGTGCAGTCAGTACAGGAAGCTGGACAAGATGGCATGCTAGCATGTGTCCTGTAAGGCGAAAGCCTTTAATGCCTCATCGTTGTAGACAGAAGGCTGTCAGCAGAGGTGTCGTGCTTTTGATGGCCACCCTGATAGAGAATTACTGCCCCATTTCCTTTCCTCAAAAAGCTTTGCATTCAAAGGGTGGTGGTTCCATGGACTCCCTGGCAGTGCTACAACATGCTGTCGCGTTCCGCTCCTAAAGGCAATGTTTAAGCGTCATTAATTAGAATTTAATTAGTATTTATTCATTAATCAGTAATTATCAATTGATTAGTAATTTGTCATTACTTAGTAATTGGTCATTCATTGTGTGTGACGTCATCCAGTGGGGACATCACCAGTGTCCGAAGAGGCAGTCGAAGTGGTGCCTCTATGCACTTTAGACAGTCAAAGTGCCCCCTGAATTTTTTTTTTCTTTTTTTTTTCTTCATCCTTGTGTGAAGCACTAGCATTTTGCAACAGAAAACTTTGTCCTTTTGTATCTTTTCCGGAGCCTCTCCCGCATGCTCAACCTGCAGCCTGTGCTGCATGAACTCCTTATTATCAGTGACATGTGGATTATTGTCCTCTCTTCAACAGCCTGCTCTCTACACCCACAAGATGCTTAAGTCTACTCCATTCCGAATTCATGTGCCGTTGCCCATGTAGCATTCAGTTTGGCTGGTTGGTTTATAGCGTTTCAAAACATACTTTAAATGCACTTAAAGCAGGACAGAGATATAAAGATGGAAGAGGTGCTATGTGTCAGCTGAGTTTTGTTTGCTGGAAGCATACAGTTACAGCAAAAAATTAGGGGGTCACTTAAGCTTTGCCTTTAAGGGTGCGATGTGACAGTGTTAATGGCTCCCTTCAGTGGTTTCTCTTCACACACAGTCACTGTTTTTTGTTCACATTCACACATTTATTCAAATTATCGCAATACAGTTTCCACCTTCTTGTCTTTGAACTCTTCCACACTGCTGTTTATGCACATAATGTTACTCTAATTAGTATCTCACTAATTAGCACATATCTAGTTCACTCCACTCATTATCACATTACTGAGCTTCATATTAAGCCAACACCACACACTATCACACCCTTCCCTTTGTACCTCAGCCAAGTCAATGTGCCTGCGTGGCCTGGTCAGTAGTGTACCTGGCTGGTGACCCAAGGGTCATGGGTTCGAATTCCAACTTAATTAACTGTATGGAAATTTTTCTTTATGTAAACTTTACTTGATGACTCAACTTTATAAAGCTAAGTCGTTTGAGTTGTTTGAGAAATGCACTCACATTACAAGTTCTCTTCTCAAGTATTTTCATTTCAGACATCCATGCGTGACATCATTCGCGACGTGGGTTTCTCAACACAACAATGCCGCCGGAATGACACCGGGTTTTCCGCTGAACAGGGGCCTTAACACTGTCACATTAAGACGCACATAAGCAGGTGCATACACACAAGCCAGTGGCATGCTGTTGCTTGTAAATTGAAATTCTTTATCTCATAGTCCAAGGGAAGAGCTGCTGACATATCTAGTCAGTTTTTCTTTTTGGTCAGGAAGCCCTGAGAAAACTTCCTAGCCTCCTGCAACACAAATCAGAATGATGCTCTATATTACCAGGAAAAATTGGTTTCTTTAGGTAAAGAGAAGCTTTTTGTGGCATAGTGGCGGACGTCAGAAAACAGGCGATTCACGTTAACTAGTAAAGTGATTAACTAAATTTGAATGGTTAATTTTTAACTGTTACTGATAGGGACCAGATAGCAATTAGAGATTTGTAGTCGGCCGTTAGTAATAACCATATTGGTTTTTAGAATTTAAGAAATGTGATTGCATTCGCCGCTGTAGCTCTGCAAATTTGGGTTATTTCTCATGCCATTCAGAAAACTCGCACCTGCAGAGAGCGCACAGTAACATCCATCAGATTGTGTCACTTCATGGCGCCACATGACGGTCTCTGCCCTGACCGCACTGGAGCAACGAAGTGGCGGGGAGCACCGCAGCACGGGCAGGGCAGCGATTGTCACGACGTACTTTTACTGTCTTCAGTGGGAGTCATTCTTGGCATTCTTGGTGCCGTAATGCTGAAGCGACTGTTGGTGATTTAATGGTGCCACAACTAACTCTTCAAGCAGCTCCCATTCAGGTGCAGTCTTGATGTGTCTTTCAGGCAGGAAGGCATGGCTTTTCTGCTTCATTTTTTGCTTAGAAAAAGCGGGAGCCACACAGGAGGTTCCACAGTTGGCTTCACATTGAATTGGCACAATGGACTAGTCTTGCTACAGGTTTCACTGCGCTACCACTGGCATAGGATGCTGTTGTGGTATGAACTATGGTTGAAAAATGCAGAATCCTGAGGTGGAACTGGCTTCATGGCAGGGATAGTTGGTTTATGTGAAACTACAAATACATTCAGACAAATTCAGGATTTCGCCTGAAGGAATTATATGTAAGGCCAGTTTCGCTGATTTCATTGCTACAGAATAATGCATATAAAATTTATGCTGTTTACTTGTTGAGGCGCAGCCTTTTCAGACCAGCCGTCACGGTGGCTCAGTGCTTATGGTGCTTGGCTGCTGATACAAAAGATGCGGGTTCAATCCTGACCGCGGTCGCATTTCAGTGGAGGCAGAATGCTAGAGGCCCTTGTACTGTGCGATGTCGGTGCACGTTGAAGACCCCCAGGTGGTCGAAATTATCTGGAGCCCTCCACTATGGATTCCATCATAGCCTGAGTTGCTTTGGAACATTGAACCCTATAAGCCAAACCTTTTCAGACTATGTGGCACAGACTGTGCCAGGACGATCACTGACTAGTGAAACGCTCGATTGTAAACTACATGCTGTGGCTTGATTCGGTATTTGTCTGAAAGTCACCACATTGCTGGCATACTGGCATAGACTTCCATAAAAGTAATGCGCATCTACCGCCTGTTCCGTATTTATCTGTCCGTGTTAGAAAAAATTCTCCTGCGCAAACTACTGGACTATATGGGCTCAAACGCCGACTACAAGGTAGCTTGTGATGGTCTTCGTCTTTCGATATGAAATTTAACATCTAAACTTGCCTGCATTTTCAGGTATCGGCGAAAAACTGCATTCGGCTGCGGCAGAACTTTTCGTCCAGGCGAGCAAAGAAGCCACTTTGACAGGCTGCGCCATCTGGCGAGCGGTGAGGCAACCGATGCACAGCTTGGGGCGGGAATGCGCACCTCGCGCGGTTTCTTCGGATGTGCGTGTCGTCTGCTCCTTGAAATTAACACCGCTTACCAGATGGCGCAGTCTGTCACCCTGGCTTTTTTGCTCGCCTGGACGATAAGTTCTGCCGCAGCTGAATGCAGTTTTTCGCCGATTCCTGAAAATGCAGGCAATTTTAGATGTTAAATTACTTATCGAAAGACGAAGACCATCATAAAGTACCTTGTAGTCAGCGTTTTGAGCCCATATAGTTCAGTGGATTGCGCAGCGGAATTTTTCATAACAGGGACAGATAAATATGGAACACGCGGTATGGTCGTCGTGTTGAAATTTATCTGTTACTTCTGTAAAAAAGAAAGTAAGTTTCTGGCACTACAAATATAACCACTCCCCTCAAGTAACTAAGTAGACGTTTAGGCCGCTGTTCCGAGATGGTTATATTGAGTGTTGCTGGACTGCATATTTGGACAGTACGAATATTGTTGTGTCTGTTCTGGCAATTCAGAATGGATGCTGCAGTCCTTGCTCTGGCATGTTTTTTCCCCAGGTTACCCCTGTGGTACAGAAGGCTGCGAAGCAGTATTCACGAAATGGACACTTCTGCAGAAGCACAGAAAAGTGGAGCACCAAAGGCGTAAGTATTTTTCTGTTGGATCTTGCGTATCATTGCGCACAACTGTAGGAACCATTCTCTGCAGTTGGTGCAACGAGCCAACCAAAACCACGCTCATCGTCAGTCTGGGAGAATGATGTAGCAGTGTTGTTTGCTTGAGGACTGTTGTTCATGGCTCATTTTTAGACCATGTGGTGAGGAGATAATCGTTTGCTAATTGCGTGCATTATCTGCACCCCTGGGCTCATTTTCTTGTACCGTCCAAACTATGAAACTGTTATTGCGACATAATGTGTTGCAACTTCAGGCATGATGTGGGCCACTTCTTCGTGCTGACCCATCCTAGGTGCCTTCTTCATGCCTGGGGATGACAGCAGAAGTAGTAGGGAATTAAGAGGCTCTGAAGAGTCAGCAATGGATCAATTGGATGCGTTGCACATTGTTGTGAAGTTCAGAGTTCAGAAGTTGCCTCCGGGGCATGGATTGCAGCATAGCCCCATCAATACACTTGTCACTTCCAAACTTGGTGCTTAAATGTTAAAACTAGTTTCAGCTGTTGTTGAATAGTTAAAGGTCTCAGTGGTAGTCTTAAACAGTGAAAGATTGACTTTTCCATTCCTTTCACTCATCTGACATGACACTGCCCATTGCAGCGATGCGCGTTGTGTATGGGCACTACACAGCGTATAATTAGGTAGCTTCCATCACTTCCTGCCATTATGCCTTTGGAGGTATGCGCAAGATTATGCACTCATTTCAATTCCCTCTTGGCCTTTGGTTTGCCTAGAGCACTGTGCAGATGCTCGCAAGCAACTGGTTGCCAGGCACAGGCAGCCCCAGATCTTGAGTGAGTGGTGTGCCAATGACTGTCGTAAACCTTTTGCCTGACAGATTTCTCTGGTGACAATAGTGAAAGGCAAGATGCACATGTGCACAACAATGATTGTGTCTTGGAGCAGCATATATTTGCGCCTTCGCACATTTGAGCCCCATTCTATGGCCTAAGCCCTGTATCTGTGTCTGCTTCTGCAGGTAATAAGTATGTCTTCTTTGCAAAGACTGGTACAGCAGAAACATCACGCACTGGCGCATGTGTGTGTTTTTTTCTCGTGAACATTGTTTCCTGCTGCGCCAATCTTCGCAAGGCATGTCTGACCAACTTGTCCAAACGTTTACATTTCTTAATAGTAGGTGTCACTTCACAGGCAAAGGGGGGACCCTGGTCTTTGAAAAAAAATTTTTATTAATGAAGTCACAGTTATGAAATTTCAAGGCCGCATGTAGTTTTGTGCGCTGATTCTGGATATGTAATTTAATTTCGTGTAAAACAATTCTTTGAGCACTTGTGCAATTTTTATGAAAGTATTTTGGGAAAAGCTTTGCAGAAAATTTGCTGCAGGAAACTCGCTGAAATGCATGCCATTAAGTTCTCTTGACACCAAGGAATGCAATAAGGGCAAAATTATCATCCTGGCTATCATAGAACTTGAGTTATAGGGTTTTGAAGTTGTCGCTTCAGAAATGAGAAGAAAAGTGTGTATTCCTGTTTCTGAAGTGGCTGCTTCAGTACCCTGTAACTCAAGTTCTATGATAGCCAGGATGATAATTTTACCCTTATTGCATTCCTTGGTGTCAAGAGAGCCCAATGGCATGCATTTCAGCGAGTTTCCTGCAGCAAATTTTCTTATATGCTCTCTCCAAAAGACTTGCATAAAAATTGCACAAGTGCTCAAGGAATTGTTTTACACGAAATTAAATGACATATCTAAAATCAGCACACAAAAATACATGTGGCCTGAAAATTTCATTACTATATCTAGATTAATAAAAATTTTTTTCAAGACCAGGGTCACCCCTTAATAGTAGGTGTCACTTCACAGGCACACTGCTTGCTTTTCCTGCTGCTGCATTGCAAGATTTGAGAGTGCAGTCATTTGTGTCGGCTGAGCTTGCAGCCAGTGTAGTGTCAGTTATCTTCAGCGGGAAGTGCTCATGGTTACGACTTGATGCCTGCAGAGTTTCCTTGCATCACATGCGGGCGAGTCTTCTTCTCCAAGTGGAACCTGACCACGCATGCAGAGACACACAGCAGTGAGCGGGAGAGCTTCTGCTGCCCTCACGAAGGCTGCGGCCGCTTCTACTACCAGGAGAAGAACCTCCGGCAGCACATTCTTAGCGCTCACGAGAATAAGCGCTTCTCCTGCAATGCCCAGGGATGCACCAGGACCTTTTTCTCCAAGGTGACCCAGGCTTGCTAGACATACCATAGAAGCAAACACTTTTGGAAACATACGGGAGAGAGAGAGAGAAAATTTTATTGTCGGAAAAGAAGGGTTCCTGGATGCTTAGCAGAAGGGCCAGGTGGCCGTTAGCCGATAGCTGGCGGCGACCTCTTCGGCGCGCTCGATGGCTCCTGCCTAGACGGCAGGGTCTGAGCTGTGCAGCACTTCTTCCCAGGCGTCTGGTGAGGGAGCTTCTATAAGAGCTTCCAGAGGAGGATCCTCTGGGCAGAAAACGTGGGGAAGGGAGGGGGCAATGGGGAAAGACAGCAACCTAATACAACGGTGCCTGGGTGCCTGCAACCTCTGCATGTTGCAAGCTGTGATCTGTCTACTTATGTATGGGAGCAGTTGCCTGCCTTTGCATTTGTGGGTGCACTTGTGTGTGCATTTTTATAATCCAGTCGCGGCTGTGTTCGCTACTAGTGCTGACCACTTGGTGGATGTGAGGCATTCTGTTGTCCCAAAAGTTCACAGCATGGCACACATTCGAAGCTTAGAGCAGGCAGGAGACCTCTTATGCCACCAGTGGCATCGAGACAATGTGTGGCCTGAAGCCCTTGCTTTGCTTTAAGCAAACAAGGGAAGAGGAATGAGGGGCTCGTTATAAATATGACAGAAGCCAACAGCCACAGAAACCAAGGGGCACAGGGGATTCATTTATTTTTTTAAATTAATTTATTTATTTTGTGGTGTTGATCAATTTAGAATATTTAGAATTCTAAATTGATCAACACCACAAAATAAATAAATTAATTTAAAAAAAAATAAATAAATCCCCTGTGCCCCTTGGTTTCTGTGGCTGTTGGCTTCTGTCATTGCTTTGCTTTAGGCAGACAAGAGCAGGTGAGGGTCCTGTAAAATGAGTGTACACTTGGACACCTTGGATAAAGGACAGAAGGGAGAAAAGAAAACATACAAGTTAAGGGGGGATGTGGCTTTCAGCGAAATTTGTAAAAATTTCTTGTTGTATTTACGTGAAATTTTTTGAGCTTACTGGAAATATCTTTATCACTACTCTCACAAAATCTCACCGTTACCTTTCCAGAAAATGGTCAAGACAGTCTTTTTTTTTTTTTTGCAATGCACAAATTTTATACCCCTGTCACACGGGCTTTTCGAAGGCCCTCGAACCGATAGTCTATCGACTCAAAGGCGATCGAGCGCTGCTACACAGCCAGTTTGAATGGCCATCGAGTCAATAGTCTATTGAGTCAACGGAGCAGCCCGGAACTCTATTGAGATTTCGAGGGCCTTCGAGCGTAGCCCAAGGTTGCTAGCATTGCTTCGTACGCCACCAATGCGCACTTTCGTGCTCGATACATAAGCGTGAACAAACATTGTTCTCTCAAACTTTAATGCAAGCAGTAAACTATTAGTCTGCGCAATAATTTAAAAATTGTATCGGTCTGGTTTAAAGCACATTATTTTTATTCTCTCCATCGCAGAAGCCGATCGGTTTAAAACGATTCCCGCGTGCGGCGACAAAACATAGCGGCGCCCTTCAAAGCCGGACCTCTTGCTTCGGATTGGATTCACGTTGTTGCTGCCTTTTTCAGTCCGTTCACTGGTCATAAATGGGGCACCGGTCTTTCGCATCGTCTCACCTTGCCTATAAGAAATCATATAATTGATAAATTTGCTTTATTTTTTATTTAGAATGACGATTCTGCCACTGCTAGGCTTAAGAGGAGAGTCAGTTTGTTGACAGTAATTGTTCCCATCCTGACAACCAGATGGCGCCACTATAGGCTGAGTTTATTTTTGCGTCTGTGCTAGCATACACTGAACTAAAAGTGGGAATGCGCCTGCGTTTAGCGTACATAAGCATGCATACGCTTCTGGTACGTAGACAGCGTAAATTTACGCTCTTTTCTCACTGTTTCTGTGGTTTCTGTGTACGCCGCGAGCAGCGACGTGGTGTGTGATAGCGAGAAACAGCACTGGCACAGCTGTTCCACCTCGCCCGGGCGTCAACAGATGAGAACAGGTCCTAGTTTTTGGGGCGAGCGAATCCGCTTCGCTCGCCGGATTTTTGGACAAGTGTGAACGCACCTTATGATGGCAAGAAAAGTGTATTTCAGCATCTAGTTAGGTTTCATAAAATATTTTTGTTATTTGCGCGAAACCGAATGTAGCGATTGTGGCACCACACTAGCTTGGCGTAAGATGCGAGAACCATTTCAATGGCCATTGAGATTTGCCGTGTAGCAGCACCACGACTCTCTCGAAAATCTTGAAGGCCCTCGACTCAGTGGCCATTGAAACTGGCCGTGTGACAGGGGTATTAGTTTTAAATTCTTGCAATGCAGTATCTGTTGACGTACCTAGAGTAAGAAGAGTTTCATACAAAAAATTTTAAATACACAGATTTGAAAAAGAAAAGATTGTCTTGACCTGCAGTGTGGTTCTAGGAGTGCAACAAAACAAACAGAGTCAAAATAGATAAAACAGTTGTGAACAAATCTGCTCCGCAGAAAACCTTGACGGACTAAAACGCCTGTTATTCGAGCATTTCCCCACAATGCAGAGCTGGCGCGGTTCACTAAATTTTAATTTTAGGGTACTTCCCGGTCGATTTCGGCAATTCAGCTTTGGAATAGCATAAAAAAAACAAGGCAAACAAGGGGATACAGTTTTCAAAAACTTATTTTTTGGCCATTTTTTTTTATTCTACGTCACCCCCCCCTTTTGTTTTTCTAAATTCAGACAGAGTGGCTAGCATTGTTAGGTACGAAGATTGTAGATGGCAGGGCAGCCAAAGACTTCTGCAAAACTTATCCTAAATAAGGACCAAGGGGAGGTACCGGCTTCATGATTGTGAAAGAGTACTAGATGTTTGACATCCGTTAAATGAATGATAAGGTTGCATAATTTGAAAGAGTCATCCCATTTGTTGTAGGTGCTGACATGTTCAGGCAAGAAGAGCTAATCAATCACACTGAGGTTGCCAGTTACACTGAAGATGGAAGAGTCATGCTGTTATAGGCCACTGGAACAAAGGATAGCTTAAGGGAGTCAAGGGAAGGTGCCTAGGTGGGGTGGTATTGTAATGCGTGGCGGACGCTGGGTGCCAGGTTGAGGATGGATGGGCTAGCATGTACACAAATCATAGAATCATTCAGTCGGACTGCTTGTTGACACAGTGCTGCAGCAATGGATCCCAGCTGGTCTCTTTTTAAGCATGGCTTACATAAACACAAACCCATGCCCCCATGTTCTTATCTGCTCCTAAAGACCATAGCTTATGAGGTGCCATGTAGCATGCTGACCAAGGAGTGTAATTATGCATTTTTGTTTTTTCTAGCAATCATTGAAGAAACACAAAATGTGCCATGACCCAAATAAGCCGCTGCCCCAAAAGGTGCGTATGTGTCCTCCATGTGTGTACATGCATGTGATTTGTCTAACGTTTGTGCTACTGCTTCTTACAGGTAGGCCTAGCTTGCACTTGGTTCTGGTTGTCCCTATTAAAATATATGCAAAGTGCAGAATTTCTCTGAGTAGGCAGCTGCTGCATTAGTTTAAGCAAATTCATCGCATTCAAAAGAAAGTAATCAGAATCTAGAGACTAATGGAAGCAGAATTTTTATTTAGGTCTCCGACTAAAAAATCATGCAAAACTGCAAAGCTTGAGAACCTTAAAATCTCCCTGCTACAATATGAAAATTTGATTACACTGGTATGAGTAATTAACAAATGAAACAGATACCCTTAACTACTTTGCAAGTGAATTCATAGGTGTTTGCAGAAGTCTTGAGCACAAAAATAGTGGCACAACATAATATAATTCAAGATGCAGTATTGTTTATGGTAACTGCAGCAACAGGTGCCACTTATAAAATTTTGGTATCTGTTTTTGTATCAAATCTGCACTGTTGGAAGGAGCAAGTTTAGGAATTCCAAGTTTGTAGCTTTCTGAAAACTCTTGTATATGCAGTGGAATCTTATTAATTTGAACTCACTTATTCGAACTTCCTGTTTATTCAAACTGATGCTTTGGCCCCATCATCTTTGTTAAAAAAGCTCTGTTTTATTGTAACTGACTTTAACTGAATTAAACAAACTTTTGATCCCCTTCGAGCTATTGAGAATTGACTGTAACTACTTAAAATAGGAATGAAAAATAACAGTAATAAAATGAAATTCTACTTTTATCAATCTGTAGAGATTATACTATCGACAATCTGTTTAACCCATCTGTGAGGGCACTTGAAAATGGAGATGTTATTTCTTCACCTCATACCAGTATTTCATGCCCAGAACTGCAAGAGTTGCATAAGCAAAGTAAAAATCTTATGCGCACTGGAATATAAGGCCTAGGTAATGCAGTTTATTGCTGTACAGTACACGGTGAAGTTAACTAACAAAAGATGCCCCTACCCACCTTCAGGAGCTGTAAAACAAATGTTTAGTGTTAGGCACAGTTACAAATTGACATACTCAGCATGAAATAGCCAGTGGGTTTCTTTGAAGGTTTGTTGTCCACCATTGTAGAAAAATTTTACCTTGAATAATTAAAAGAAAGAAACAAGATATCAAATACATGGGCTTCTATGGGATCTTCCAAGGGGAATGGCTATTCCTTTGTTATGTCTGTTATCTAGTTATAAACTATTTTGTTATAACGAGGTTCCAATGTATGTACAAGGCTACCCACTCAGAGGCACTGTCTTTCATAAGGCTCACCATATGCCTGATGTCATGAAATGCCTGACGGCACAGTTCGTGTTTCATTACTGCCCCGCCGCTTTAGGGTTAGCACAAATACAGCAGCACATCTGTAATATATGTTCACAGAGGCTTATTTCACATCTAATGCGAGAAAACTTACCAGGCGCTTGCTGTTGCTGCGAGTCAAATGTGAAGGCCCCCTCCCTCCCAGCAGTTCCACTGCAGGTTCGATTCATCTGTGTGCAACTTTTAAAAACCACTAGAGTGTCTGCACATTCCTTTCGTGTAAGTAGAGATAGAGAACAGTCCTGAAACCTTTTAGCAGGAGGCTTCCAAGCAAGGCGACTTATTTTTTTTTTTTGTACTCATGGTTTTATAGTCACAGCAGTGTTTCCAGTAGCCACACTGGTAAAAACACATTTTGTTATAGAAAGTTTAAATGGGTTTTGTCCACTGCAGAGGCCACACAAAGCCTCAACCAAGGGCCGCAGGAAGAACTTCCCCACCAAGAGCGCAGCGGCAGTCCTATCGGGCCATACACCGTCAGCAGAGAGCGAGAGAAGGCTTCTCTCCGGCGACACATGCCCACTGCTAGCCACGTCTGATTTAACGCAGTGCGACGCTGGGGCCCACGAGGCTGTGCGTAGCCCTGGAAGCTGCATAGAGCACAGCTCCAGTGTGCAGTGTCCAGAAGAACATGCTTCGCACATCAGCACATCCAGACAGCAGCCAGCTGCATGCGAGAATTCATCACTGATGGCAGTGCCACACGAAATGCAAGATGATAGATGTCTTGTGAAAGAAACTGTGCAAGTGCCTCCTCACTTAGAAGCAGCACCACTGGTGGCAGCTGGCACAAGTGACAGCAGCTTGGCGCATGAGAACTCGGTTCATGTGTGCAGTGAGGTTGCTAGTGGGTCTGAAATTGTACGCGAGACTTGTTTCGTTCTGCCAGCTGTGGCAGTACAGCATGTAACTGCATAATGGAGATGAAAAACTGTATTTCATAGAATGGGCAGTGCATTATTTGTGCCTTCAGTACCTGACGGTTTGGAACAAAAGAAAGATATAGCCGTCGACAAGGCTCCTAGTTTTCCGCGATTCCACGAAAAATCGAGGATTTTAGGATTTTTCGCAGAATGGTGGGTCAACAGTCACATTATATTTTTTTCTTACGATATTGTGTTTTGTGGATATCAGCAGGAATGATAGAATGATAAAAATTTAATAAATATATTTGGCTGAATTCTCTTGAAAGGGAGACCCTTGTAAGGAGCGAAGTTTGGCTGATGCCTCGACATGCTCACTCCACCATCAGCTCAAGGAAGCTAGCTCGTCCAGTGTTGCTGCTTTGGCAATAACGCACTCACAAGCTTCTGTGGAAAAATTCAGATACTGGCACATGCCAAAAACAGTATTACAATATTGTTGTGAATATAATGCCAGTTTTTTTTTTCCTTAGATCATCTACTTTGTACAGCACGTCACTCTGCATTTGGAACCAAACTACGAATATCACGTTTTTTTTTTCCGCTGTTTGCGATACCCACGTGAGCTCACTCACCAGGCTCGTGACCTGTGAGGGAAAGCCAACTTCTCGAAGACCATTTATTATCGCAGCAAAGCACTTAGCATGCAGTGGCAAGACACATGCTTTAGATGTTAAGAGAGCGATTACAGAGGCTAGTTGGTGGTTCATTGTGTGGGAACCACGCTGGACTTAGGCAAGAGACATTGCAAGTACGAAGTGCGTCGCCTGTTGTCGTCCTTGCAGTGTCTCTTGTCCAAGTCCAGCGTGGTTCCCACACAGTGAACCACGGCTGCAGATGTGGAAAGAATGTGGCACAGGCCATTGCAAAAGAAATATAAATGGTTGTACACGGTACCACAATTGTTTGCTGGCTATGAATATTACGTCCACTTGGCTTTTTTTGAATATTTTACCTCATGGTGGCAACAAGCAGACTCAAGAACAATGTGATGATCCTTAATCCGTGGCAGTGTTATGTGCATTTGTTATTTGCTACGTAGCCTGAATCTGCACATCGTGCATTTACAGGTTTGGTCCCCAGCCATGGCAGTTAGGTTTTGATGAAAGAGAAGCGTAAAAATGCTTGAGTACTGAAATGTTCGATGAACTGAGAGAAGCTCGAGTGCTTGAAATAAATCCAGAGCCTCTTAAGACCGTGGCCCATCTCTTCACTTAGCATGTGACCTGCGGTGACTTGAAAAATCTGCAGGTTATGTGCAAATGCTCCACTTGCACAGTTCAAATTTGACAGCAGCGAACATCACAGACCTGTGCTTTGCTATTTTACTTCATCATGCATATGTCAGGACTGTTGATCTGGCGCATGGTGTACTGTACCAAAAGACATGCAGGGACACTGTCACTCTTCCGAGGCTTCCTGCTTGGAAGGCTGGGACTTCTCAGAGTTCTTCTTCTCTGCAACTGGCATGATCACAAACTTTAGGACTCCGTTTGTGATTCTTTTCTGCAGGAACCTTGCTTCGCCAGCTAAGAAACTCTCAAATTTTTGATAGATGATTTCCTGAAAAGAAAGGCTGCATTGAAGTGGAGTCCATTGACTGACGGAAGGAACGCAAAGGCTGGCAATGGGGGCACGAAGCAAGTACTATTTACAAACACTGCAAGTTTCTGCTACTGTTTGTGGCTGCATAGAAAAATAATGTAGACAACTATCGTGTGCTGTCAACTCTGCCAATTTCAAGTTTGATTTGGTTTCAGGGCCAAAGTGACTCAGGCTATGGAGGGCTCCGAATAATTTCGACCACCTGGGTTTCTTTAACGTGCACTGACATCGCACAGCACACGGGCCTCTAGAATTTCTCCTCCACTGAAATGCGACCGCCGCGGCCAGGATCAAACCTGCATTTTTTGGGTTGGCAGCCAAGCACTGTAACTACTGAGCCAACTCGGCGGCTCATCAAAAGCTTACATTATATAATAAGGTTTTTTACATCAACATTTTTCCTAACATTCCCTAATTCTAGAGGCTCGTGTACTGTGCGATGTCAGTGCATGTTAAAGAACCCCAGGTGGCAAAGAAATTTAAGGCACCTAAAAAGAAACTGAAATTTCTTGGTTCATTTTTTTTTATATATCAAGAAATAACTTAATTCAAGAACATTTATCAGAGGGATAAAGGTGCTTCTGTAGCAAATCTACCTGTATCGTGCATGCCTTGGGAAGTGAGTTCTCTTGCCCTAGGTACAGGTGTAAGCAACATGAAAGGGAAAATAGTTTGCATTTGAGACCCAAATTTGTTCTTATTCCACAAAATTTGCACACCTTCGTGTGTTCGATCCCGGCCACAGAGGTTGAATTTTGATGGAGGCGAAATTCTAGATGCTCATGCACTGTGCGATGTCAGTGCACGTTATCCCAGGTGATCAAAATTTCCGGAGCCTTTCACAACAGCATCCCTCACAGCCCAAGTCGCTTTAGGACGTTAAACCCCCATAAAAAAAAAAAATCACACCATGCTGGTTGGTTGGCTTATGAGGTTTAACGTCCCAAAGCATCTAAGGCTATGAGAGACGCCGTAGTGGAGGGCTCCGGAAATTTCGACCACCTGGGGTTCTTTAACGTGCACTGACATCGCACAGTACACGGGCCTCGAATTTCTCCTCCAAAGAAATTCAACCGCCGCGGCCGGGATCGAACCCGCGTCTTTCGGGTCAGTAGCCGAGCACCATAACCACTGAGCCACCGCGGCGGCAAGCTCCCTTCCGAGTTGTCTCAGCCTCTGCGAACTGAACAAGCCCAAAAATTGCAACGTTTTGATGGCTCACCAACTGCTTTGTTGATTCTGGGGTGCCAGTTACGCCCACACGAATCTCGCACTTCTTATCGAGCCACTTCTTGATGCTCTTGAGTTTGGTGTTCAGGTCATTCTCGGTGATCTTGCTGCTTGCAATCACATTCTTCACAAGGTGCTGTTTTCCAGCGGCTGGAGCACTTTTCGCTTCCGCACCATTTGCTATCCTTCCCTCATGTTCAAGCATCTGCTGGGATGTCATGATCTGGTATACTTTCCTCTTTTTGGCCTCAGCATGCCTGCCATCTTCTAACTGGACCAAGCTATAAATGGACAAAAAAATTGTTTTGCAGTCATCAGGAGCTTTAGCAATGTAATAAATGTAGTGTCTGTGGACTTTTTTTTTTTTTATGGGGCTGTTGGGCACTGGAATGTCATAGCTTTCCTTCAAGGATGTCGGTGGAGGCAAGGAAGGTGTCTACAGGCGCCAGTGGCCTTCGTTTTCATTATGTCCAGATGTGCAATATAAGCTGGTTGCTCTGTGGTTTTGCAAGGCTGCCCCAAACAGCACTTGCTGCATGAAACATAGGGTTGTGTCATCCATGTACTTGGTTGCACGTCTTACAGTAAGTCAAGCTGCTCTCTGAATGCACAACCTGCATCTTCAAGCATTTTTGCACTAGCATACTTGCCTTCCAACAAGCCATTCAGGCGGCAACGGGTGAACCATGCTTGCACAAGAAATGCTCATTACGCAACACAGCGTGAAAAGGCTTTCTTCTGCCACATTGCATGCAGTAGCTGCATTGCTAAGTCTAGCACAGTTTCTATTATACAATCAATTTCTGCACCTCACTGCTGTCAATTGACCGAGGTCGCACAACAATTTCTCGATTATAGTGTTTCAACTCGGGCACGCTAAAAATATTTCAGCAATTGGCGCACTCGTAAGTAGCAACAATTCCTAACGCGGGTTCGATCCCGGCCGCGGCGGCTAGAATTTCTTTGGAGGAGAAATTCTAGAGGCCCGTGTACTGTGCGATGTCAGTGCACGTTAAAGAACCCCAGGTGGTCCAAATTTCCGGAGCCCTCCACTACGGCGTCTCTCATAGCCTTAGTCGCTTTGAGACGTTAAACCCCATGAACCAAACCAAACCAAACCTAAATGGTATTAACTATGTAAACTATGTTACCTGCCGAAAAGATTCATGCCGGTGCGCGCCTCGTTCGGGCGTGTGCGGTAGTAGGCCACAGCCGTGGTCGGCGGACTTTTCGCGGCAGGGATGCGGTGACCGGATAAGTGTGAAGCCGATCAGCAACTAATATCACGCTGCGACACAGCATTGTTTGCAGTGTCTTGAAACGCCGCTTGAACCAACCGCAGTTACTATGTCCTACTGCTGCTTATGAACGTAAAGAAGTTGCTGTTTAAATGCGCGAGCCTAGTCCACATACACGAACTGAGCCATGTCCTCTGTGTTCAGCCCTGCCACTCATACCAGCAATGTAAAATAACACTCACTAGCAGTCGTGCTTCTTCGCAAATGCGAGTGCTTCATCTTTTGTCTTAGTTCCGAGAACTTTACCATCCGTGTTTACCAGCAACACAAACTCAGTTTTTTGTTTTTCTGACTTCGTCGCACCTTGGCAGTATTCACGTATGAACACAAGGCTACCAGCGGGAACTTTCTCGAGGTGTCGGTGTGGGGCATTGCCAGAAGACTTTGGTAAGAAAATTGGCTGCGCAGCACAGGTACTTCGTGCAGTTTGCAGAGCAAAGCATGTGCGCAGCCGCACAAGTAGACACCTTGCCAAGGACATTACCAGTCTGACATCACCAACCAAACACCATCCAACACCATCCAAACTCAACTGAACCAACTTAACGAACTCTGAACAGTCTGAACTCCGAACAAGTTTGCTCTCGTTACGTTGCACTGAACTCACTGCACCGCACATACCGCGTGCGCCAAATTTCGCTCGCTGTTTGGCCGTTTTGGCCGTTGAGGGCGCTCATATCGCATGTAATTTCTGCAACGTTTTTAATATCAAATGCTCAGAAGTGAAAAATATTCTTTTAAGAAATGTAAACGTTTTTAAAGCATAGCCGTCAATTTTTTCTTTCTTTGCATGTGAAGTTGTTGCACGTTGTGTACCTGCAGCGCATTGTCGCTCATGCAGCAGCATTCCTTCCTCCATGTGCAGCAGCCTTTGTTGCCTTGTCCACCATTTTGGAGGAAGGAAAATTTGTCTACCATACTATAGCCATACCTTTTCCGTCATCGGTAGGGATCATGGAGGAAAAAAAACTCCATGGTAGGGATGACGTGCGGTGGTAAGACACCGCCCAGGGAGGTGAGATCATCATCAGCTTCGCAACGTCCGCTGCAGGACAAAGGCCGCTTCCAGGCCAGCTGCTTCCACCTTAGCTCATCCTGCCATCTGACTCTGAATCCCAGCTAGCTGCATGCGCTATCCCTTTTCGTTAGCCCTGTTTTAACTTTCCTCTTACGTAAGAAGTTATATAAGCGCCTCGATATAAGCGAGGTGCTTCGAGGCACCTCTCGGACGCTGCCCGTAGCCGTAGCCGATCGGGCCCGCAAACATGGTAGAGCTCGCGCTTCGGGTCACTGCCCGACAAATTATAAGGCCCCTAGCACGCCTTAGCAGCTGCTTCCACCTTAGCACATCCGACCATCTGACACTCGACGCCCCAGCTCGCTGCATGCGCTATATATCCGTTTTCGATTGCCTTAACCCCAGCAAACCAAAAACCTCTCAGAGACGTCTAGCTAGACGTCTGTGAGAGGTTTTTGGTTTGCTGGGACGTACGAATTTACAGGTACAGATAAAATATGTCTTTGCCGCGGAGCAAGCTGTTGCAGCTTCCCTCAACAATAAAATCAGACGGATTGCAATTTACTGTCCTCTCACGTACATTTCTTTTTTTGGTTTCTGGGGGAAAAATGGCGCTGTACGTATTCGATGGACACCCGAACCGCACCGTAAATGAAGGGAGCAATGGGAGTGAAAGAAGAAAGAGAAAAAGAGGAGGTGCCGTAGTGGAGGGCTCCGGAATAATTTCGACTACCTGAGGATCTTTTCACTGACATCGCACAGCACACGGGCACCATTGCGTTTCGCCTCCACGAAACGCGGCCGCCGCGGCCGAGTTCGAGGAACTCCGGCTCAGTAGCCGAGCGCGACACGAACGCTTCGAGACGCCTCTCAGACGCTGCTTAATTGTAGCACGGCCCGCAAACGTATGGTAGAGCACGCGCGCGCTGTGGACCCTCAGGTCGCTGCCTGGAAGCATCCTCAAGTCTGATCCCCAGACATTTCACAGACCAAAACTAAGACGTCTTTTGCTAGACCATGCTGCGTATTGCAACTCCTTAATTCAAACCCTATTTTCACAACCAGCCGAAAAAAATAGGACAGCCAGTTGGATTCACGAACCCACTTGGTTCCGATTGTGTATTTGATGGGCTCCCGAATGAAGCGGTAGGTCCCCAAGCAAGCCGCGGTGCCATCGGTGATGGCGCTCGGCTGCTGACCCGAAGACGCGCGTTCGATCCCGGCCGCGGCGTTCGAATTTTGATGAAGGCGAAATTGTAGAGGCCCGTGTAATGTGCGATGTCAGTGCACGTTAAAGGTAGGCTTTTTAGCACTGTAGTGAATTAAGACGACGAAGGAGCTATTATAACGCAGTTTTTTCATGTCTTGCGTGACCATACTTTGATGACACAATCATTGTTCGGCTTTGAAACAAAAACCGAAACAGCACGAGAAAGAAATTCTATTACAGATTATTTAGCGGTTTACCACGCGGTAGTGCATGTATAATTCCTTACGCATCATTACAAAGAAGAAAACATGCACCCAAAAGTGTCTGTGTCCTTGAAGAGGTGACACAAAACCAGAGTGTTGCATGTGCACTAAAAATATACCTTTTTAGTGCGAAAGCACTACTTCAAAGCTGAAAAACCCGGCGAATGTGTGAAGCCTCAACCTTTTACTTTTTGGAGACCTCCCCTATGGAAACTTCCCAGCTGGAAGCAACTAGTTGTGGCTACCTTAGTTCGATTCGTGTTTTTTTTTTTTTTTTCTGGGACACGAAGAAGTTCGTGCACAAGTACAGCCGGCCAAATCTTTAGCTGGCGTGCGCGACGGCCGCTTTTTCTGCGCTTTGAGCAAACTTGGGGAAAGCTCAATATTAAGCAGGAGTCTATATTAAGCATGCATCTGCTTAAATCTAGTGTCTTAGCAAGTTTGCGCTGTGCTGCAGGAGCACGGAAAACGCGGCCATCACGCGCACGCCATGCTAAAGATTTGGCCGGCTGTACGTCGTGGTTTCTTCCTCTACAAGTCCCTTCGCGTGTTATTAAACAAAATTCCCCGTCGTGTGTAAAAAAAAAGGAAAAAAACACCAGGAAAACAGGGGTGTGTCCCACGTACCCGAGAATGTGTATCGGGAACCGATCACTGCTGTACGTGATGCAATGGGTAGCCGGCGATGCTTGGCTTGTCGGGGATGCTTGGAAAATTGGTGTTTGCGCATACCAGCGTAGCTTGATGAGTGCGCGCGGCTTAATTCGTAGGTGGAAAGAATGGGCGTGGGGGACCTGTAGGCACCTGTGGCCGTGCCGTGAAGAAAGGCATGAAAGAAGAGCATGGGATGAGATGAAAAAGGGAAAGATTTTTCTTTTTAAACTCACAACGCACGCTATATCGCTGAATTTCGCGATAATCCCGTAAAACGTCAATTTTTCGCATATAACTTCTTGCGAGTTACAGGGCAGGTACATGTGATAAAGGAAGTTGACGTTGCATGCTTTCGAGCTGACATCCTGTGTGCAGCTGCGGTTTGGAAACAGTGGGGTGAACTTTGTTGATGAAAGCGGGTTTAAGTGGCTGAAAGAGTATATTATATGCCGCAGTGGTCCTCTCAATCATACGGGGTAAAAATGATTATAATTATTGTTAGAATTAAATTATATCTGTTAATCATGTCAAACGACCGACAACAGCCTGCAGAGAAGCGAAATCGAAACTGCACGCGCTTGCGCTTGCCCATGATGCATTTCAGCTGCTTTCGACAAAAAGTCAACAAAAGCGCAAAAGCGGCGAGTGGAGCCAAGGCCAAGCCAGCCAAGCTGCCCCGCCGTAACAGTCATGGCGGAACACAAGGCGGCGAAGGCGGCCGACGACGCTTCAGCGGAGGAACTATCTTGGAGCGGGCTTTTGTCGGAGGTCTTCCTTAGTCCACTGAACGTGGTCCTCGCCTCAATATGCATTTATCTCATATACAAGATATTCTTCAGCAGACAGCACAGCCGAAGCACCGACGTAAAGCGTGAGCCCGAGCTTCCTCCTATGAAGAGGCGGGACATGACTCCCGAGGAAATTCGTAAATACGACGGCACGGGTGAAGACGGCAGGGTCCTTGTGGCCGTGAATGGAAAGGTTTTCGACGTCACAAGAGGACGGAACTTTTATGGACCAGGTAAGCGGTGTTTTTGCCTGGGTCAGGACACGTTGGCAGCTGCCCCTCAACTATGTTTTCCGATGCGCATGAGCTTCGCGATGAAGCGGCGTCGTGCTTATTTTTGCTGTGCGCGTGCGATGGGATTTCCGATTATGATTCAGGAACTTGAGGTAAAGGAAACGTGTGTAAAACTGCGTTTTCGTTCGACTGACCGAGCTAGGCACGCCGCCTCACCGTTTTTAAATGGGCATTGTCTCTTCAAGGAAATGAGAAGACCAGTGAAGAGGACGTTGACAATAGGCTCGAGGGGCAAAACTTGGCTCTTGGACTTTTTCCATCACATTTTGTAACTTGACGTCGGCCTTGTTGCACAAAGAACGTGTGGTAAGGGTTGCAAGAAGTAAAAACAAAGCGCCGATACTGTTCAGGTTTTTAACCTTTGATATCAGCGGTTGGGCGTGCCATCGAACTTTGCGTCTGGCACTACGCTGAGCAGCAAATCAGTTTTTGCAGCAGTGTTTGTCGGTCGCGACGTTATCGTAAGAAGGCCTTTGGAACGTCTGTCAAGTAGCGATTGCGCCGTACTATGACGGAATTCTCGAATTTGCAGTGCGCCAAATTGACAGCGTGGTTTTATATCCACAGCTACTCGCAGTTTGTCAGTGGTCTGTTAAAACAAGGTTTACCGGTCTGTTACAAGAAGTTATTCATTCGCATGCGTGGTGCAATTTAGCAGAACATTGCGGTTTTTTTTTTACTTTTGCATAATCCTTGCGCAGACACGCTGCTAGCTTCAAGGCCTTTAGGGACGAATTTGTAGTTCAGGATGGGGTTGCGTGTGCGTACAGATCTGCAGAGAAAGGCAGAAAATGTTCTGTTTTATGCTGTGTCTTGGTTTTCTAAACATTTTGTCTCAATTTGACATGGACTTGCCCACGCAAGCTACTTTGCACAGGAAATCGATGTTTGTGAAATATTAGTGCCAGTTCCTGCCAGTCAGCTTGGAAGAGCCTTGCATACATAGCAGAAATTGTATATGCCAACACTAAACAGCGGGTAAACAGCACACAAAAGTTTTTTCTCAAGACATTCCTTTTTTTTTTGTCTTTGGCCTGTTGAGCGGTTACCTTCATTTGCTTAACGGCGCTGGCTTCATTTTTGTGAAGTGGCCAGAAGAGCAGTTGCTTAAGCTGGGAATTTTGTTGGAACAGAATCACTTTTTACTGTGCCTCGTTGTGGATTTTTCATTGTTAGGAATAAGAGCCACTACTGACTTCATGAATCAAATGCATTTTCCAAGTTTAATTTCTGATGGGGGCATTAATGGCTTGAGAACCTGCAGGATTGTGTTAAAATGGCTACGTGCTGGTGAACACTCTCAATGTTATGTCACACGCAACATAAATATCTCTGAAAGCAGAAGATTGGACAGCCACCACCTAGCTGGTAGAGCAGCGGACGCGAAATTCGGAGTTCGTGGGTTTGGATCCCATTGATGGGATGTGGTTGTTTTTCTTCTGCCTTATAATCAGTTTTCTTTTAGTAGTAAAATAATGACAATGTTATTATCCCATTGATTAAGGCCACAAATTATAAAATCGGATATAACTTTTTCTATGTTACTTGGTTTTGACTGTTTGCTTCCTACAGATGTACGTCATAATGAGCCACTCATTTCCCCTCTGTTGTCCACTCAACAGGTGCATTACAGGTGTCGTGTGTTGAGGTAAAAGGTGGTTTGTATAACAGTTTAAGCGTTAGGCCTCTTGCTGACCACATTAGAACTTACTAGCAGTACTGTGAGGACAGGTACAGTCAGCAAGCATTATCATTGGTCATTTTGTTATGTCGATACAGCCATCATGCGTCAAATACAGGGTTGAAAGTACTTTTCTGTTTTTACATTTAAAACTTTCACATTTCAGAAATTTGCCTAATTAGCACATTCATGTTATTTAAAGGGACCGAACACTGAATTTTAAGGACTTAATTTTTTTCGGCACAATAGAAAAATTGCTGTCTAAGGTACTAGATTCTGCAACGGTTTTGCTGGAAATGGAATTCTTGAAATTTTTACCAAGAATTTTTATATCTGTGCGTGCACCCGTTTTTATGTATCCTGATGCTGGAAACCATGATTAGCAAGTGTGATGGCAATTGCACGTCAGCGAAAATGCTGTACGAAAAACTAATAAACCTCACCCGCCAGACAGTATTAAGATATTTTTATTAAGAGCAGCGTCCATTTTAGTTTCCACACCCAAAGCTGTTGCAGCGCACCTTGCCTCGTCGACGAAAGTTTTTGTAGACCATGGTTGCTGCTCCATCCAAGAAATTCAAAAAACTGCGTCGCCATCTAGTTACAAAAGCTAAAAGCGCATGGTCGATGATGCGAAGGGAACGTTGCTTTTCATTGAAGGGTGCACTGTAGAGAGTGTAAACTAGAACAAAACATGACAAACACTCCTGAGATATAAAAAAAAAAGCTCTGTGCACTTAAAACAGATGAGCAATAGTAGTTTACTGAGATGTGGTCACGTGGTGAGCTACACTGATAATGGCCGGTTTCGCTGCAAGATGGCTTTAGGTGCAATTTTCAGTGCCAAACTAAAATTATAAATCCTCGTTTCTTTGGTATTGCAGTGTTCGATTCTTGCAATATGAGGTGCAATCTTTTCTGCCATAACCTCTTGACACTTTTTGGTCAGTGGGTATTCCCTTTAAGAGCTTAAAAATGAAAGAGTGCCTGACAAGTGCCTGTTTAGTATGTAAGGGGTGGGTTGTGGTGTGAAAAATCTGCAGTCATGTCCTTGAATGCTGGGCAAGACTATTGTAGGAATGCATGTGGCTTTCCTCTTCCTGTAACCTCTTGCTTCCCTCAGTGCTAAGTGAGTGCCAGTGTGCTACTGCACCCTTCCTCACTTCGCAACCTTTGAGATGGCAGACATTATTCTTGCACTTCTGTTTTCCTCAAGTGCTTCAACTCTTTGTATTCCCCGTACCCAGCAGCTGCGAACAGCTTTAATCTTTCGTCAGCGGCCACTGTCTCATTCCCCCAAGGCTACCCTCTCATGCCGATTCTCGCCTCTTTCTGCATCATAGTCTTGACCACTGAGCAGCCACGCACCACTGCGTACATCCTCTCTCCTGGCAGTCATTTAGAATTGCAACACTAAATGCAGCAAAGTGAGGAAAGGTGTGCTTGATGTGATGGTTCTTCTTGTTGGACCACCAACAAAAGGCCATATATTATTTTGTTTAGGATGCCTTCTTTGTTGATTTCTTCCTCTTATTCTGACAATAACACCTCGATACTGTGGATAACTTGTCCTCTTAACTATGTGGCTGTGTGTACAGTGTGCACCATAAGTGGGCATGTACACAGTGTGTGATTATTCATTCTTGATGCTGTTTTCTGTTGATCAACATACGGCTACAAAAATTGTGCTCAGACAGAAAACTGCGCATGACAAATATTGAGAAATTTTAAATTAGATTAAATGGATTCGTGTTTAAAGTGTGTACTTTAAGGGCATACGCACACTGACAGTCTTGTGCCGATGGTGAAAACAAAATGTGTATCTCAGCTGTTACACCAAAAACAAAACCTTCATCTGGGCTAGCTTCTTTCTGTTTGGTCACTTGCCTAACTATAGTTGAGCCTGCCTGTGCCACTTTTCCGCAGTGTCTAAAGAATTGAATAATCAGTATTTGTGCATGAGAGTAGTTGATAATTATTTTTTGTTAGCAAAAGTGATGAGAAGTGCAGTCCTTGGTTAAGTCATGGCCACTTTGGCCTTCTTTGTTTGGCAGTTTCCTTCTAAACTGGCACGAGATTTGGATAATTTTACTATACATTCTTTCGGCGTACTAATTTCAATTGCACGAGTAAAATCAGCCGGAGGTGAGCAAACCCTGAGACTAAGCAAGATAGGAGCTGGGCTCTCAACCATGTATATTCAATAAATGCAAAGTGCTTTCAGTCCTGCGAACAAATTGCGTACAAAGTGCGGCATTTCATATTCTGGGTATTTAATTTTATGTCTACTGCTCAACAGGTACTTTCTTTGTGTGCTGCCTTCTCGTGTGCCTGACGATGTGTGCGTTCATATTCTAGGCGGTCCGTACCATGCCTTCGCGGGCCACGATGCTTCGCGCGGTCTGGCCACATTCTCCGTGGAGCGGCCAAAGGAGGGCTACGACGACCTTTCCGACCTGAACCCCATGGAAATGGAGAGCGTGCGCGAGTGGGAGATGCAGTTCACAGGCAAGCTGCTGTTGTTATATCCTTGTTGTGCTCGGGGGCTTGAGCACAAGGGGGCAGATTGGGCCCACGCATGGTGCGGAAACTGGAGTGCGTAAGCAGTGTAAGCACAGGTGCTGAAGAGCGCAACTGGGGCAGCTGCATTTACAGTGCTGTTTCCATGTGCAAGGAAGTGCTTTATAACCTAAACATTTGTCTGCAATATGGCAATCACAGGTGAAGGTGCCTGTCATTCTTGTTACCCAAGGTCTTTTATTTTACTGGCTTTAGCATACAAACTATGTATTCATTTTCAGCTGCGCTAAATTGTAATTTCTACAGTCTGGCTATCTGGCTCGTATGTGCAGGTTTGTTTTTCTGGTCGATCAGAGTTGGGCTGATTTACCCACTCCAGACCAACCTGTGGAATTTGCCACAAGCTCTTACATTTGGTGCTTATTACTCTGTCATGTGACCGTCATCAGATCTTGATGTGTCATCAACTTGCAGGAAAAGTTGGCCTGCATGCGGGCTGGAACTTGTTGAAAGGGTAGACATACAAGATTTACTGTCACTTCCATAGTGGCACAGCCACTGCAAGTGCAACGTTGTGCAGTCATGCAGTGGTTACAGTGGCCCATGACCATGGGGACAAACAAATGGCGCATGCCAACACCGATGGTGCTCATGTGATGACTGAAAAAAATCACAAGTGCCTCAAGCTAGGCTAAAGAACGGTGCTCAGGGCTAAAGAACGGTGCTCAGAGGATGTGATAAAGTGCTCCTGCAGAATATTCTTTGCAAGCTGGAGTTTTAGAGTCAAACTCTAGAGGTGTGCTTGCGTGTGTCGACTTCTCAGGTCCAGAGGAGGGGCGCACTGTTCCGGGTGCACCCATGTAGATTTGGGTGTGGCCATAGCAGCTGTTTAGATAAGAGCCTTCATTTGAGGCGTGCAGTGCGTGAAAATTGTGCTATTCATGTGTTCTTGCAGAGAAGTACCACTATGTGGGGCGTCTGCTGAAGCCTGGCGAGGAACCAACTGACTACTCGGACGAAGAGGAGCCATCTGCAACAGAACCAGCCACCAAGAAAGATGGCGATCCATCCGCCGCTGCCTCTGGGGGCGATGCCAAGGCACACGCAGACTGAGGGGGTCATGTGCTGCTGCCTCTGTCGCTGCCCAACTGCCATGGGAACATGTTTTCATTTTTCACCTCTTTGTTTGCCTCTTCGACACGTCTGCGTGTGTGTGCTTGTGTGCGTGTGGCCAAAGTATCTTGCAGCGTGCTTAAAATGGAGTCATGCTGCCTGACACTGGGATGGCAGGAAATGCACTTGGTGTTTGCTTTGTTTTAGTATCGCACAGTCATTGGGGGATCGGTGTCACGGCATTACTGCATGGGCCAGGGCATTTGCTCAAGCGTTCAGCATTTGTCAAGCACAAGTTGAGAAAAATGTATCGAGACGTGCAAATCTGTTGCATGCTTGGCTTAAGATGGCATTCCCTAAATTCAGCCAGGCTCATTCAGTTGCCTTGTATTGCTGCTACTGTTTGAATTGCAGAGGATTGTGTGTTGCTTTCTCAGTGGTGACCATTTACAGATGGAATTGGAAGTTTATGGACCATTGTGGAAAAACAATTCCATCGTAGCCCAGGCCTTAAATCGAGCTGCAGCACCCGCACGTTGCAGTGGGGTCAGTGCAGTATGTGCATGCAGGCCACGAGGAACTTCTGGCCCTGTGGGTACCTTGATAGCACTGTGACATCATCGTTCTGTGCTCTCCCCCTCCGCCGCCTCCCACCAGTATTTCATCAGGCCAAAACCTGTCGTAATGGGCTGCCGGATGGATCTCAGCGCACTGAGAGTGTGTAGGTAGAGGCTGTGTCTTTTAGCTGCCATGCATCCCTCTAACTGCACCTCAGGGAACTGTGCCAGTTTTTGTGAGCTCTCATCGGCATTTTTTTGGCGCAGGGGTGTAGTTATTGACAGTGTGTGATGGAGTGGCACACAGTGGCATGCTAAGTGGAGTGCAGGTGTGTGGTGACGGTGTTGGAGATCCCAGCCTTGTATAGCAGGGAAACCTGCAAGGTAGCCACAGCCTGTCACCACTTTGCATTTTTCGTAGTACAGGGCAGTACGTGAAGTGCACCCACATGGCTTGGCTGGTGCGAACAAAGCGCAGCATTTAATGTTGCTGTGCATCTGTGGCCTCTACTTCTGTGCTGTGACACCTGGGGCGTCCACAGTGTCAATACTTGCCAGCTTGTTGGTGTGGCACATTTTCAGACCTCACTGCAATTTTTTTTTTTTAAACGAATACCCTTATTTGTTTCCAAGCTGATCCTATAAAAGCTGCATGCCAGAGGAACTTATGCTGGGATCCTGCTGTAAATGGCAAGTTTGGTTCAGTCGTTCACACAGCATGGCAGCTTTCTTTGTTTTTTGGTCCTTGCACTGTGCTGTACCAGTGCAGCCCTGCTTCAACTTTGCTTGAGTGCCCTGAAATGTCAAGTTTTGCATATGGAGAGTGAGAACTGCTTTGTTTTGTCTTTTCGTCTTCCTCTTTCCACGCACAGACTTGTACATAAATCTGTTTCTTGTGGGCATGTCCTCAGTTTCAGATCTTCTCTCCCTTTAGATGACAGTGGGCACACCTGTGGTCACTGTGTGCAGTCTGTATAGAGAAGTTACTTGTGTGCATGGTGGGTGTCTGTGTGATTAAAGATATGGGATATTCAGCTTTGTGTTTTTCTTTTGTGCTCCGTCTTCAGTATGCAACGGCTCCGAGTGTTTAGCCAACTAGCCTATTGTACCACTTCACTCTCTGGTGACCTTGTGCACATTTGCTCATTTCAAATTCATCTTAGCAAAGCTGTCACGCCCGATAATATGCCTTTCAATGGGACGTCTCCCCGAAGCCAAATGAAACAGTGTGCAGAATGCAACTGGTAAACAGGGCCATTGCATGTTCTGGTGAAGCTGACATATGCTTCTGTTCAGCACTTTTTAGACTCAAGTTAAAACAGTGGTACTAAGCAAGGTGAAATGAGTCTCTGATAGTTTTAAGCATTCGCAAGCTGTTGCACTGAATGAAGGGAAAAGCTGCATTGCTCTGGCAGTATGTATACGTTGGATTAGCACACCCATAGAAAGGTGCAGCACCATTTTGGATCACAGAACTAGTCTGTGCCATAGTAGGCATATGTACCAGCCATCACAGTTACACATAGTTTTGCATGTTGGGCTTGAAAAGAGCATGGAGTCTGGCACATTAGCATATTAGATGCAAATGTAAGAAGGCAAGACTGGAGGTAGTGCAGCAACTGTTAGAATGTTGGGCTTACTCTTGATGACATGGCTCACAGACACTACTTAGCTAGCCACAACATGGGTAGGCCAAAGGTACAGTACTATGTATGCAATTCTAAAAGCACTGATTGGAGGCCTTGCACAGAAGGGAGGATTCTGACCAAAGTTCACTTTGGGTGCACCTTCAGCAGTTACCAGGAACGCCTGTAGGTGAACCTGTGGCAACAAGGCTCTTTTGGCACAGAGTTATTCTTGCTAGCTGACACATCACCTGAACAAGTGTTTCACTTCCTGGCTCATTCAATAAGGCTGTTCAGCAAGTGTTCTTTTTTTTTTCTTTGTTTGGCCATTGCAGGGAGCCTTTCGATACTACCGAGCCATCTGTGAGAAATATGTTGCGACATCTGTAATGGCAGCACATTTCATCAATGTTGCTGAGAATTTTTTCTCCACGTGCGGCTACGAAGCCGCTGTATTTATACCTAACTTTGGATAAAGGGGCAGGCTCAATTTTTACATTGGGGCGAGGTATTGTAAGCCTGTATTTTGTAATCAAGCTCTTACTGATTTCCATCACACACTACAAAGTAAATGCAAGTAACAGTATGGGCATTTTAGCTTGAATTTATTGGCATGCTCACTCGTTTCCCTCCAAACTCCTAAGAAACTACAGCTTTGACTTTTTCTATAATGTGCCTAGAGATGTTTATGAGCAAAGTAGCATTGACCTGCTTTTGTAATAAGTTGTGAGCAATTTGAGAGTGAACAAAGTTTGAGCATTCATTTACTGATTACTTCATGATTATGTGTGGCGGCCATATTTTTTTCTGTTTTCTAACTAGTTTTCCTCTTGGTGTATATTATCCAAAAGTCGTTCTCAAATTTAGTGGAGAAATAACCAGATAATTTGCAATCTGTGCAAAAACTTTGTTCCCTCTCATGTTACTCACGACTGTACTTGAGATTTGAACAACTTGTACAGCACAAAATGCCTGCATGTCTCCAATTACTGCCCAGGCAGTTTCAAGTGCAGTTGTGATGTTTACTGCAACATGTCTCCAATCAGAGCCCTGGCAGTGGCAAGTACAGTTGGGAGGTTTACTGCCCAGAGCAGCTTTTTCATGAAAGCACTGTTCATGAATTCTCTGCAAGTTGCATGTAACTTCAGTGAAAATGAGGCAGCACTGCCCATTTGCATGATTGCTAGAGCACAAGGTGATTAATGCATCAGCGATGGTGAGTGCACTTAAAGTTGTTCTACACTTCTCTGGACATAAATGCCTTTCAGAGTAGAAAATGGGAGGGCTGCCGCCCCAGCTCAGCTTACAGGTAGACCAATACATGTGACATGGAAGTCGTTTCAGCTCCACTCAGCGGCATGTCTTTTCTTCTACTTTGCCTAATTACCTACTGCTTTTAAAAGCACATAAGTTCTGTTCTATGGCTGTAAAGAAGAGCAATGTAGATTTCTCAGAAAAAAAATTCGTCCTGGCCTAGGAATGCACTTAGGTGGATGCTACTGAATTACTCCCTAAAATGGTCTTGTGCACTTAAACAGATTTCCCTAATTTCTTTGGATCAGATTACCTCCTATATGAAATTCTTTCTCATTTACTTTCCCTCCTTCCCAAAAAAATACCCTATGATTTCCCTGTTTTCAGTGGTTGTTAGCTTCTTCCTATACCACCCTAACAGGCACCTTTATCTCCTATACTGCCTGCTTGCAGCATGGAAAGTGTGTCAGTTCTGGTAGTCTTGATGCTACAGCTTTGGCTGCGTTCCACGTTACAGTTGTGGTGCATTGAGGATATGTTATGCCCAGCACTACAGTTGGGTGTGGCAATGATAAGTACTCTTGAGGTTTGGCTACACAACCAAACAAATGTTTCCCCACCGCAGAAGGGATCAAGACAACTGCCAACATAACTCAGTTGGCAGAGCACTGCTTGCCACATGCCTGAGTCTCGGGTACATCTTCCACCTACAACACATTGTCTTATCATCTCATATCTAAAGTGAAGCCAAAAAGAAGCTCTGTACACTTTCCCTGGTTTCAGTGACCGTTAGCACCTTTCCTATACCTTCTTAACAAACCCTTGATCTCTTTAATTTTAATGTCTGCTCATTGCTCAATCGGCAAACTTTAAGACATAGTTCTTGTAGCAGGGCATTCAACACTGTTCAGGAGTTATCTTCAAGCTAATAAATTCATTTGCACTGATCAGTGTTCTTTCACTCAGTAATAGAATTCAGTACAACACTTGCTAGCACATCATCGACTAAATATGCTTAACAACCAGTGTACCACAAGGAGGTTTTCCCCGAGGTTTTCGCCATATGTGCTGTATATTGCGCGCCAGTGTAATCTACCACTAAGCAACTCCAAACGATTTCTGTAGAGCAGAATTATGAAAAAACTCTCTCACTCTAATGTATGCTCATACTAAAGAAAATATTTCCTTGTACACCTACAAGTATCTTCTTTTATATGCAGGATCCAGTTGACTCAAACTCCAGGTGGACAGAAAATTTCAATAGAATGGACTTTGAGCGAAAGGGAGCCACTCACTGTGGTTGGCTTTCTCCACAAGTAGGCACACGTTAAACACACGAAGCACATGAAAGCATAAGCTTGCATTGCTGCTGCACTTACTTTACACTGCGAGCTAAAGTAAATAAATTCACTTTAGAAGAAATTCAGTTGAGCCAAATTCTCTGATAAGTTAACCAGTTGTGGGAATTTTGTTTTTGTGCACTACAGACATGATAAAAAAAATAGCCTTGTTTACACAAACCAACTTGTGAGCACTCGTTACGAGCTCTAGCAGTGCCTCACTGACTAGTGCCTCACAGCAACGTGTGGTCAATAGCTTCTGGTGGCAGTGTTGCGCTGTGCGAGTAAATAAAATGCTGCAAAAAGAGTGATAGCATGGAAGAAAAACTGAGAGCATAATAGATGTATGCATACTAGCCTGCACGCTTGCATGTGGCACGAAATTGAGCTTCAACAGAAAGTCATGCTTCTGAAGAAACACAGCAGTTGTAAATATAGGTGCAAAAATCTTCCAAAAACATTGGAACACATGCTCTGCCACATGACAAATGAGTGGCTGCAATTAAAAACCCACAATAATTCAATGGGTGACAAGAAGTCTTGAGTGCAAGATTGCTGGAAATATTTTTTGAATTGCTTAAATGTTTTCTTGCAAACCCTTCCTCAATACCTATATATTCCCTCATACAAACCAATATTCCTACCATTTCTGCTAAGCTCAACAAATTTAGAAGGCCCAGTTGTGTTCAGCCTAAAGGTAGGCTACTGTAGTGGTTAATGCTAGTTTAACTCTTATAGTCAGCTTCAAAAACATGGAACTGAAAAACATGTCGGAGGCACATGGAGAGGCCAACATCATGAGCTAGGAAAAATGGCATCAACCTTTGATGTGGTGTTTGTACTCTGATGACTAAAAGAATTGCAGCCCTGACTGTTTCGTCACTTATGTGAGCAATAAACGGCACCTCGCCTCTGCTTACACAAATCACAAAGAGCACATGATAGCACAACTGGTTTTGATATGATTCCTCAGCTAAAACACCTTCAAGTCTAAAGACAAAAAAAAAGCTCTGCCAAAAGTTTGATCTCGGCGGGCATGTTGGATGATCTACCTCTTTTCTTTTTTTGTCACACTTGTGCTCCTGCTTCAGGTATATATGAGATGCACTGTGTTTTCCATCACGGTGCATCCACTTTTGCATCAGGACCTTGTCCCCTCAAGTGCATGCCACTGTCAAAAGTACTTGCAGCGAGTCATATACCAGGTGGGCGTCACTGGTATTGCTGGTAGTGTTCCACCGAGTGCATCCGCCAGCTGTACGTATACTGCCGGCAGTTAATTATTTTCAGTGTTTATGTGGCAGCTCACAGGTACACTTTGCAGAGGATAAGCTAGGCGCCCTGGTGGCTAGCAACACATCAAAGCAGCTTTCAATTGTAAACCTTTTTTTTTATAAACAGCAGCTTGCTTGGAGTAGCAACTACCCTGTGGCTGAACGAGTTCAAAATAGTGTGGTTTTTTACCAGTAGAATATGCACGATTTCGATGAAACTTGGGTTATGGTTTGTACTTGTAGTATGCAGGGCATGTAGTCTTTAAACACACAGCCCAAGGGGTTTGCTTCCATGCTGTGTAGTGGGACTCTTTAACACATCTGGCAGTCCTAAGCTTGGGAGGGTTGAGGACATAAGGTCCCCCTGCCTTCATGAGATTAGGGTCCTTGGAGTATGCAAGAGGAGCCGCACTATAGGGCTCAGAAGCAGATCCCTTGGGCTGAATACTTTTGACAAAGACTGTACCTTGACTTGACCCAGACCACTCCAAGCAAATCATTGTATTATGGCATCATCACACTCCAATCGCACCCTCTCTCTCCTTTTACTTTCCCTTTCCCAGGGTGGAGTAGCAGGCTTTCCAGGCATAGGAGGCTACACCTTTCATTAAATTACCTTCTCTCTCTCTGTGCTTTGACTTCTCTCTTGTGTCTTTCACACACTTCACTCCTTTCCTCACAGCTTAGTTCCCATGTTCATTCAGGGCGATAGTTACAGTACTTTTCTTTTCCTTACAACCTCCACCCCCAACCATAAACTGGCATCAAGCAAGCCAGAATTACTGAAATCCCATCGTAACTTTACTTCAAATATGCATATGGAATATGCTGTGTTACCTGCATATGAGGCTATTAACGCTTGACATAACTTTAACTATGTGGAATCCTGTTGACTCTTGGAAAAAAAAGGACTAGCACCAAAGGGCGCTGCCTTCCCATCATTCCAGGCGTCACTAATTTCAAGATCAGCTTTCAAGAAGCCTGGACTTGTAGCAAGGACAAAGGTATGTTCCAAAAGATGTTTTCCTTCTTTACTGGTATTCCACCTACTTTATTACTCTACTACTTCTTGCAATGCCTTTGGGGCCTGAAATTATGCTGCCATGTCAGCGAACCCCAGTCGTGGCACAAGGGTTTCAGCACCTGTCTTGTGTGCGGGAGTTGCTTGGTTCAACACAATGGTTTTCCAATCGCTATAAGCTTTCCCCTGTCCTGGTGCTTGGCTTCTCAGTGGCAAAATGCTTGGAAAAAAATTGGAGGGGACACCTGAGCTCCACCTTAAGGGTATGACGTGACATCGTAATCGCTTATTTCCCTTATATGTTAAATTGGTCATTCGCTACATTCATAGATCTCTGGGAGTCCTCATACTAATCATGGCGTAGAGGTGCAGTGGTTAAGTGATGCACCACTGCCCTACGATGGCAGGTGCTGTCATTGGTGGGCCTTGTGCTATCCAGGTTGCTCTTCCTGAGCGACCAATCATCAAATTTAACTGCCACCTCCCATAGTGGGCAGTTTGTTCTGTATCCATAGGCAGGTTGCGATGACGCCGCAATGTCATGTGACCGTGCTGACCCGCCTGTCTCCGAGGTTGCTTCTCTGAGGATTTTTCATTGATGTTTTGCTCAAGGTCAACGCCAACGCTGAATTTTATGACACAAACTCCGCAACGCTATTATGTTAAAACGAGTTTTTGACCCCAACCCATGCAGACAAAGAAGCATGTTAGTTATGGCGCTCTTTGCTGAAACTGTCCTAGCTCCAAAATCAAAGCTGCAAACAAGCTAGTGTGGAACAGTAGCTCAGTGGCTGTAGCATTCTGATGCTGAGCGTAACTGTGTATGTTAGCCTTCTGGCTACAGTGACTGCATTAGAATGAAGGCGAAGTAGACAACCGAATACTAGAAGTGGCACTATACTTGGTGATAGCTTTCCTTCATAATGGAAAGAAGCCTACAGGTTCAGAGCTGGGCTGCAGGATGGTCATTTGGCACACTGCTCATTGCATGTAGGCTTTACTGCTGGTGTAACTGGCGTCATCTGTGGAACCTTCATGTAACCTGATATGGCAAAAAAAAAATATGTTGTAATAAAAAAAGTTTTTGTTGCGACTCTCTTATGTTGAAGATGTACATTTATGTCATAAATATGCATTTAATGATTATTACTATTATTATGATTATTATTTAATGATTATTAAGTACTATGCTTTAACAGGAAACTAACTGCAGCCAGGGGCTATATTCTGCTGCTTAGCAAAAGGGGGTGTGTCTTGGCTCAGTAGTTTCGCTCTACTGCCAAGAAAAGTTGTTGCATATTATAAGGTGTGTGGACCACACCAGGTGGAGGACTAACGGGGGGGGGGGGGGGGTGCAGTGGACATGCTACGCTTATCACTTGAGCTTTCGTGTGAGAAATGCTGCAGGTGCACATTAAAACATACTTGCCTTTCAACTCATCGCAAACTACACGGAATGCACAGCTCGCATATATGCGACAGACTGCATTAGGAAACAGCATGGGAGGGGCTGTCACCAAGTAGAGCAGAAGTGCAACTCGGCAAGTACTGCACCTTGAAACTTATACCGTAGTGGAAGGCTTCAGGTTTATTTCATCCATTCAGCGAGGCCACTCTTGCATTTTGCACCCATCAGAATAGTGCAGCCACCGCCAAGATTTGATCCTGTAAATTTTGGCTCAGCAGCCAAATGGCAAAGCCTCGTGGGTCTGTGTTGAAAAGGTTTGGTTTGGTTTGGTTTATTAGGGTTTAACGTCCCAAAGCGACTCAGGCCATGGGGGACGCCGTAGTGAAGGGCTCCGGAGATTTCAACCACTGGGGGTTCTTTAACTTGTACTGACATCGCACAGTACACGAGCCTCTAGAACTTCGCCTCCATCGAAATTTGGCCGCCGTGGCCGGGATCAAATCCGCGTCTTTCGGGTCAGCAGCTGAGCGCCGTAACCACTGAGCCACCGCGGCGGGTGTGTTG
Source organism: Amblyomma mixtum (assembly GCF_055824585.1). Classification (NCBI taxonomy): domain Eukaryota; kingdom Metazoa; phylum Arthropoda; class Arachnida; order Ixodida; family Ixodidae; genus Amblyomma; species Amblyomma mixtum. The sequence goes on along the minus strand of NC_143012.1, from coordinate 256,632,761 downwards.
AAAAAGGTTCAGCACAAGAAGACATGGGAGGTGAGTGCTACCCTGAGCAAGTTCAGGGTTCCTTAGTTAGGAGTTAAAGTTAAGGAAATACTATACCCAAGAAGAAGACTCATGTGCAGTGTGTGCAAGAATATTTGCTTCTCTGCTTCTTGCAGAATTAAGGCTGTAAATATATTCATTTAGCAGGTTTTTCACGTACTGAATTATGTCACACGGCACAGTGTGATCTCTATATTGAAGTAGGGCATAAAGCTGGCAGGTGCTGAATGCAAGGGCCAGGCACTGGGCCACTGCACTGGGTGCCGCTGACCAAAGCTCAGTGATGCCTCATAACACGCCTCAGTGTAATTTCCATAACCGACCACGCATTGCTTCATGCAGAGAAGAGTCATGTGAATGCTGGAACAGTGAGCAAAACAGAAGGAACAGAAGTCATGGTAAACTGAGCATGAGTGTATTTACAAAGCAGGCCAATATTGTGATGGGAGACCAGCGTGGACACCAGTCAGCTTTGGCTTGCTCGGATGAGGACAGTGGGGTTTTTGCCAGACTGCACCTTAGCCTCAAGGGCCCTCTGGCGCTTTTTGGCTTCAAGATTTCTCAGCAACTTCTCCCGCAGCAGCTGCTCCTGGTGCAGCAGGTGCTCGCGCAGGTTGTCTTCCTCCGCCTTGCAGCTCTTCTTCTTCTCCTCTTCTTCCTGCAACTTCTGTGCCTGGAAAACAAGGTCAAAGTATCATGACAGGGACTCTGAGGGCTACCGCTCCGCTGGAGAGGGGGAATCCAACTACACCATTCCAATGCGACACACGATGCACAAAAAAGCTACCTGAATAGATTGATGCTTCTAAAAAAGCCTCTGTCTAGCATGCTCATGACCCACCGTAGTGCCACGTCTCTTGTATTTTCAATTTGTTTCGCTTCCCAGACTATCGACACTTGTTTCCACAGATCACACACCAGCATGCACCCTATGAAGAAATGGCTGGTAGTTTAGCACTGCTAAGCACGAAATGGTGTGCGAAAGCATGGTTTTTTGCAGGCGGACACTGCCGCCACTGACCCAGTGAGCCAGCTACTCAGAGGCTTCACAGACACTGCTGAACCCCAGGGAGTGCAGCTAGAAGTGCTTTCGAACTAAAAACCATTGTTACTGCCATGTAGTATAAAGTGGGATTGAGGTGTCCACTGACTCAGGGAAGCAGTTATGCACCTTTCCATTAAACAAAATCAAGAGAGTCTAAACCTTCCACTTGTTTCCAGAAAAGGAAAGGCACATAACTGCCTCAATTTGTAGGTTGACACCACTACCTCCTCACAGCGCAACTGAGGTATGCATTGACCCACTGAGCCAGCTACTCAGAGGCTTCACACAGACACTGCTGAACCCCAGGGAGTGCAGCTAGAAGTGCTTTCGAACTAAAAACCATTGTTACTGCCATGTAGTATAAAGTGGGATTGAGGTGTCCACTGACTCAGGGAAGCAGTTATGCACCTTTCCATTAAACAAAATCAAGAGAGTCTAAACCTTCCACTTGTTTCCAGAAAAGGAAAGGCACATAACTGCCTCACTTTGTAGGTTGACACCACTACCTCCTCACAGCGCAACTGAGGTATGCACTGACCCACTGAGCCAGCTACTCAGAGGCTTCACACAGACACTGCTGAACCCCAGGAAGTGCAGCTAGAAGTGCTTTCGCACTGAAAACCATTGTTAGTGTCATGTAGTATAAAGTGCGATTGAGGTGTCCACTGACTCAGGGAAGCAGTTATGCACCTTTCCTTTAAACAAAATCAAGAGAGTCTAAACCTTCCACTTGTTTCCAGAAAAGGAAAGGCACATAACTGCCTCAATTTGTAGGTTGACACCACTACCTCCTCACAGCGCAACTGAGGTATGCATTGACCCACTGAGCCAGCTACTCAGAGGCTTCACACAGACACTGCTGAACCCCGGAAAGTGCAGCTAGAGGTGCTTTCGCACTAAAAACCATGGTTACGCCAACTGCGCAGAGTGATACCCGAGAAGATATGATATCCCAGCACAACAGTACCTCATTGTCCATTATCAGCAGCTCATACGCAGTAAAAACAAAACAAATATGAGAGGTATCCTGATAGGTGAGCATGTTATCCATGTTAAAGGGACACTGCAAACAACTCCATCCAACTATTCCTTTCAGTAAAAAGTGATTTCTCAGCTCTTTCTAGATATATCGATATCTGGCAGTAAAACACAAATTTATCGCAGAGAAAATTACACTTAAAAATCTTCCCGCCAAAAATCTTCCCGCCAGCCGATACAAACTCGCGACATCCTTACTGAAAAGGACGGGTTGCCATCATTTTGAAGCAGATGGCAGTGTAGCGCAGCTGCTAGGATCCGCGCCCAAAACTCGGTGTCAATGCAAGCATTTTACTAGCGAAATCGGCTGGTGACAGAGACACCTGTGTTCCATTTTTTTTCTTTTTTCTCTCTTATAATAGCTCTGTTTTCACTGACAGTGGTCTATTTCTGATGAGAATGTAGTACCCTATTGATACAGGTCAACTTAAATCTGTCCTCAGTGTCCCTTTAAGTTGCGTGCAACAAACGTAAGTGCAGTACAGGAGCCACTGATACCCCAGTCTCGACTTATGTCTTCAATGTGTTAGATCTGCAACGCAACATTTGTCAATAAATTAATAAACAAAATACCTAGAAGAAGCGGGCAGCAAGTTGGGGGGAAGGCGAGAGGTGACAGCGGAGGCCCTTCACCTGTGCCAAAAATATAACAAGCAGCCAGTGCATGCAGCTGTTGGGCGAGGCAATGGTGCCCTGTACAGCTCACGAATAGGCTGGACGACTAGGCTTAGCATCAGCAGAATGCGCTGGTGGTGGCGATGTAAAATGCAGGCAAGATTACCCTTGCAGCATTATGCCGAAATTACTCCAGCTATGTCTTACAGTCAAAAAAGCAGTGCACCTCCTACCACTGCACTCCAGAAAGTCATAATCCTCCAAAAGCTTCACAAGCAGCTAGCTGCTGCACAAATTTCAAACTGCGGACCTGAAGGTCCATGAGTTATTGAATTGCTGGCAGTCTAGGCAATAGTTAGCAGTATGGTCATACTGCTATGCACCTAGGACAACAGCTACTCGCTTACCCGAGCAAGATCAAAAAGTTCATGAAGCAAATGAGTTGCCTGCAGCTTGCGTGTGGCCTCTGCGGCATGCTCCTGCTGTCTTGCTTGAGACTCTGCTACCTGCCGCTGATGCTCAGCTATGCGTCGCTGCTCTTCAAGGCGTTCCTGTTCAGCAATACGTTCCTGTTCAGCAATACGTTCCTGTTCAGCAATTCGTTGTAGTTCTTCAAGACGCTGCTGTTCAGCAAGATGTTTCTGCTCAGCAAGTTTCTGTTGTTCAGCAATGTACTTCTGTTCAGCAAGTCGTTGCTGCTCTGCAGCACACTGTTCTTGTGCAAGGCACTTTTGTTCAGCAATATGCTGTTGGTCTGCAAGGCGCTGTTTTGCAGTGACACGTCTTTGTTCCTCTGACCGCTTTGTGGAACCATCTTGAACATCTGAGGAAAGAGCTTCCTCTCTTTTCCTGCGCTTGCGCTTGGCCTTTTTCCTGTCACTGCTCCGCTTGCGGTTACCCTCGCGGTGCCATCTAAGCTGGGCTTTCTCTTTCTTCCGCTTCCTGTCTTCCTCTTCCTCCTTCTTTCGCTTCCTACCTTCCTCTTCTTCTTTCTTCCGCTTCCTGTCTTCCTCTTCCTCCTTCTTTCGCTTCCTACCTTCCTCTTCTTCCTTCTTTCGTTTCCTGTCTTCCTCTTCCTCCTTCTTTCGCTTCTTACCTTCCTCTTCTTCCTTCTTTCGCTTCCTGTCTTCCTCTTCCTCCTTCTTTCGCTTCCTGTCTTCCTCTTCTTCCTTCTTTCGTTTCCTGTCTTCCTCTTCCTCCCGCTTTCGTTTCCTGTCTTCCTCTTCCTCCCAGTTTTGCTTCCTGTCCTCTTCTTCCTCCCTCTTCCGCTTCCTGCCTTCCTCTCCCTCCATCTTTAGCTTGTCTTCCTCTTCCTCATTCTTTCGTAGCTCCTCTTCCCTTTTCCTCCTTGCTGCTTCCTCCTCCCACCGTTTTCTCAGCTCTTCCTGGTACCTGGGCACAAGCGGAAATTGCAAATCAGAGAAAAGTCAAGAGGACTACTATAAAAATAATAACATTACGACTTGTTCTGCCCACAAAGCCTTGAATAGGCTTATCAAAGTAACAAAGCAGCCCAACACCTTAGCATGACTGCATGCTGGTTAGCGTGTACTTGTCCCTCCATTCTGACAGCTCAACAGATTAAGAGCAGGCTGTGAACATTTTGCAAGCAGCAGAGCTGCAAATAAACTTGACGCAAATAAACTTGCTAGTACCCAAACCCACCTCCCTATTTTACATGCACAGTGAAATGAGTGCCAGTGCTAAAGTAGTAGTAGCTAGACCAAGAACAGCAATAAATCAACATAAATCCTTGCTCTTTGTTAGACCTAACATATCTCAAAGTCAAGCTAGACAACAGCCATTGCTTGTTAAGCTGTGTCAGGTTACCAAGCAGCACAATTACTTCAAGATTTACCAAGTTGAAGACACATCAGTGAAGCAATAAGGTGAAACTGCTTTCTCCAGAACAAAATGCCAGCCCATTGCCTGCTAATGTTCTGGCCTATGTCGCGATTGGCAAGATGTTAGGGTTCCTCACAGGCACCTCTTCATGGCTTCGTCCTCCTCCTTTCTTTTTTTAGCCTCCTCCTCTTCCTCGCGCCTTTTGCGCTCTTCGCGCCGACGCTGCCTCTCTTCACGTCTGCGTTCCCTTTGCTCCTCTTCCTCCCGCTGACGCCGCCTGCAACAAACAGCACCACTGGGACTGTGTGCAGACAAAGTAACAGCCCGGCCAGTTCCCTAAATTGCACCCAGTGAGCAGTATGGAGTCAAATGCTTGCCCCAAAGCAGCGGCGGCTGTCTTGCCACACCATATCTTGCCCCCATGTCGTGACACAGACCCAAATGCATGCTGCCAGTTTCAGCCCTTAAGCCGAGCAAGCTGGATTTGGTCGGTACGTCTCTTCTTCCCTACACCCAACTCCTTACTTGAAGGAAAAAAGAAGTGCACACCTATGTTGCACAATAAAATCTGTCCTCATTACACGGCGTGCAGGTTGATTATGGCAAGCAAAACTGACCGATTTGCTCAAGCTTTTAGCCAGAATTCTGATCCATCTGCTCAAAAGAAAGGTGCATGGTTTTGCAGGCCTTCTCCATGTAGCCATGGCACAAGCTGACTCGCAGCGTCAGACTACAGCAGCATGTTTCAGTAGGTCTGTCGTTCACAATGAATGGTGCATATATATTCCTATCCCATTAACCTACCAACTTTTGCAACATTTGTTAGGACTAGTTTTCAACATTTAATATTCAGGCCGATATTGCAGCCGACTTCCTGCATAACATGGTTTTACTTCAAAAAGTAGGCCTCAAGCAGCGAACAGTGACTAAGATGGAAGCACACAATGTGCACAGCTCAGGCAGTGTTAGCATCTACAATAATGGCCACTGTCACTGTCTCCTTGAAGGTGATCACTTTAGGCTTGAAGGGGTGGACACACCAAATTTTTCTTTTCTTTTTTCTTTGGAATGATTCCTGAATTATTAGTGAACATGGAATGCCATGTGGAATTCACCCACACCACAGTAAGTCACTCATAATTAATTCTCATGTAGTTTCAGTTTCAATTTCAGCAGCAAAACGGTGGTTTCGATGTCACAAGTAGGCATGAGATAACATGAGGCATACAAACCAGCAATATATTTGCTGCTTTGTTGTTTGAACCCACTCCATCTTTTATGATAACGCGGCCCAGAAGCCAAAAGGACAGCAAGTGGACAAAGAATTATTACAATGAAGTTTTCGTACGCCTCATGTGATCTCATATACCTACTTGCGACATCACAAGCACCACTTGACTGCAAAGACAAAAACCAAAACGAAATGCAAGAAGAAATTCAATTATGAATTATTTACTGGGTGTAAGCGCATTTCACGTGGTGATCCATGTTTACTAATGTCTTAAGCAAAATCGACAGTAAAAAATTTACCTAGTGTCTCTACCCCTTAAACTGAATGGGATTAACATGGTTTACCTAAGCTTATTTTTGATGAGGAGGTAGAAAAAAAACTGATACTATGGTTACCTAAGTGTAATGAGAGATCCAGTGACAGCTCTTAAGGAATTTATATTATATGATATGTTGAGGAAGAGAATATGAGAGCAACTTCATATCTGTATAGCTCTAGAGTGCTTTATTTAGTTTTTCACACATACTCATTTTCTGACTAGCTCTCCCCTCCAGTCCACCACTCTAGGCATGCGGCGCCACCGATGACGCTCTCCTTGGGCAGTGTATTTCGCAGCAGCTGCCACGGATCGTGCTATGTTCCTCTGTTCTCACCACTCTCTCCCTCCTCCTTCCATGGTAACTAGCCTCTGGTCACGTATTCCTACAGTATCGCCATACCATCTTCCTTCCATGGTACACCATCCTCCTCCTGCTTCCAGGGTAACTACCCTCCACGTAGTTCCCGTGGCAACCACTCTCTGCTTGCGCCTTATGCTCTCGCGATACCTTCCTCCTTCTATGGTAATCGGACCCTGGTTAAGCTCTCTCTGGTAATCGGCCTCTGGTACCCTCCTCCTTCCACGGTACCCAACCTGTGGTGAGTGATTCTTCCTCCTTCCACAGTAACCACCTTGTGGACGAATCCCGCGTTAACCATTCTCCGGTTATGCCTTCACACACTCTCATTATACCCTCCTCCTTTCATGGTAATCCTTCTTTCCAGGGTAACTACCCACCAATTCGTGCCTGTGGCAGCCATCTGCTGGTTGCGCCTTCTTACGCTTTTGCCATATCCTCCTCCTTCCACAGTAACCACCTTCTGGTTGAGGGGCTTCTCCATACTCACCACACCATCCTTTTTCCATGGTAACCATGTTCTTGACGGTTCCCGTGGTAACACACCTCCAGGTACGCCTTCCTATGCTCTAGCCATATCTTCTTCCTTCCAAGGTAACTACCCTCCGGGTGCTTCCTGCAGCAACTATCCACCCATTGCGCCTTCTTGCGCTCTCATCATGTTCTCCTCCTTCCACAGTAACCATCCTACGGTTGGGGATTCCTTTGCTCTAGCCACACCCTCCTCCTTTCACAGTAAACACCCTCTGGTTATGCCTTCCTACGCAATTAGCGTACCATTCTCCTTCCACTATAACCTTCTTCATCCTTCCACGGCAATCACCCTCCTGGTGATTCCTGTTGCAACCACCCACCGGCTCGCCTTTTTACACTCTCACCATACTCTCCTCCTTCCACAGCAACCACCTTCCGGACAGTTCCGTGGTGACTAACCTGTGATTATGCCTTCCAACGCTCTTGCCATACCCTCCTCCTTCAATGGTAACTTTTCTCCTCCTTGCAGGGTAACTACCCTCCCATTGGTTCCTGTGGCAACCACACACAGGATGCACCTTTTTACACTCTTCCTCTCATGGTAACTATCCTCTAGTTGGGGATTTTTCTGCTCTCGCCATACCCTCCTAGTCCATCCAAGGTAACCACCCTCTGGATTGTTCCCAATGGTAACCACTGACCGGTTACGCATTCCCCTGCTCACGTCATATTTTCCTCCTTCTTCAGTAACCCGCTACTCCCGAGTGGTTCCCATGGTGACATACTCACTGGTTACGCCGACAACTACAACATACTAATACTAGTACGACATAAAACCCAGGAAAGGGTGCTTAACAGATGTCCCTATAAAATGCATCAGTGTAGTTTGCCTTTCAGTTCCTCTGTCCTGTGGATCATCAGGAAGGCAACAAGGAGGAACTAGCCTCTTTTTAATCAGCATGATAGTGGATGCATTTGCACTCCTCCCGACTGTGCTTCCCGAGGCTAACATTCGGCTGTAAGGACGTTTCGCTCACATTTGGTCAGCCCATGAAGCCCCGCTGTCTCACACATTAGACTGATTCAGCCAGAAGAGTCACACACTACCAAATAACAGCCATGCTCACCTTTCTGCCTCCCGCATTCGTTCTTCTTCCAGGCGTTCGCGTAGAACACGCTCTTCTCGCTCCTTTTCCAGTGCTTCCAGTTTAAGCCTCTCCTGCTGCCGCCTCTGGATGCTCTCATCACTCAGGTGCCTCGACCTGTCAAAGTCCACCTGCACCAACAGCAGCAATACTAACTCGCTCACCCTACACTCAAATTGTAGCCTAAGTTTTGCCTACTTGGTTGTAAACCTTTCATCAAGCAATGGAAATTGAAACAGGCTACATCCAATACCCACTTACTGATGTACTAATAGTCACCATCAGGGGCGATGCACTTCTGCTTTGGTCTCTCTGCATGCCCTCGCAGAAGAGCAAGGGTGTCTGTAGACATCCACAGTGCACTGCACCAGTGAACTCTTTTTCAAATATGAAGCACTCACAATTCGGGAGTTCCTCTCTCGTGAAAAGCAGGCACCAGTGTGATGGTGCAAAGTCCAAGTTGTAATGTGGCTGATGCATAAAAAATGCCCTCATTCTTCTACATGACAGCATGCAGAGACCAGTGCATCGGCGGTGCAGTGTATCACCGCTGTACTGCACCAAAGGGTATGTACTCTTGGGGAAGAGGGCGCTACGAACTGTAACAACATTCTGTCACTCAACAGAAATGATTGGCCTCCTGCTGGAAATGGTTGGCTTCCTTTGTATGCATCAACAGAAACCTCACAGACCGCAAGACAAAACTTGAACAACCCTCGAATGTACCATCAGCATCAAATGATACACAAATAGGAAAACACCAAACTATTAGATTTTGGAAAGGAAATACACGCAACGTCCATTAACACGTCTAAAGAGCAGACTCTGCTACTTCAGGTTGAAAATCAACTGTATTAGTATTGAGTCTACCTAAATTAAAATGTCCACATTTTTCTGTCCACATTTAAGTTACCTTGCTTACATTTTGCTAGGTGCCAATATTGTCTTCAAGTCATACACCCTTCAGCACAACATCACTAATAAACAGCGGACTGATAGCAACCTCAGTACATTTGTTGTAGTACGTCCTCCCTTACTTAGACAACCACCAGGCAGCAGAGTTCTTATTCAATCTCAGAACCTAACTGGATCCAGATTATGCATCACATGTGCGGCCATTCTCTGCGCCTGTTTGTTCCATCTTTACTTAACCACCCTTTTGCACCCCGCTCAGAGTGAGGCTGCTATTCACACTGCAAGCGCTTTGCAACATAAAATGACTTGAGATGGCATTCCATATGCCTGTCCTGCTCATTTGTTTTTTTACGTCCTTGCCTTGTGTTGCACTCTTGTTTTACCAATTGCAATGAACCAACCATCTTGAAAGTGTGCTTTGCTGGAATCGCTCAGTACCTAGAGAACAATTGCAAAAAGAATTCACTCAAAAGCAGGTTATTTGCTGATTTGTTGTTACTTAAGGGGGGACCCTGGTCTTGGAAAAAAAATTTTTATTAATGAAGTCACAGTTATGAAATTTCCAGTAGTTTTGTGCGCTGATTCTAGGTATGTCATTTAATTTCGTGTAAAACAATTCCTTGAGCACTTGTGCAATTTTTATGCAAGTATATTGGGAAAAGTTTTGCAGAAAATTTGCTGCTAGAAACTTGATGAAATGTATGCCATTGGGTTCTCTTGACACCAAGGAATACAATAAGGGTAAAATTATCATCCTGGCCATCATAGAACTTGAGCTATAGAGTTTTGAAGTTGTCTCTTCAGAAATGAGAAGAAAAGTGTGTATTCCTGTTTCTAAAGTGGCAGCTTCAGTACCCTATAGCTCAAGTTCTATGGTAGCCAGGATGATAATTTTACCCTTATTGCATTCTTTGGTGTCAAGAGAGCCCAATGGCATGCATTTCAGCGAGTTTCCTGCAGCAAATTTTCTTATATGCTCTCTCCAAAAGACTTGCATAAAAATTGCACAAGTGCTCAAGGAATTGTTTTACACGAAATTAAATGACATATCTAAAACCAGGACACAAAAATACATGTGGCCTGAAATTTTCATTACTATATCTAGATTAATAAAATTTTCTTTTCAAGACCAGGGTCCCCCCTTAAAGGGGCACCGCGATGATTTCCTCGGTACCAGTTAATATCATTAAATAGATTCATCGTGCTTTCCAGAGACCAGAGCAAAAAGAATTATTGAAATCGGAGCATGCAAACGAAAGTTATTCCACTCTGAAAATTCGAAATGAAAAGCTCAGACGAAAACGCACTTCACTCGCCCATTTCACTCACCCAGTACCGAGATTGGGCGCTACCAATCAGAACCGCGCCTGGCGCACACGCAGCGGAAGCGTGCATGCAGTTGTTGCTTTGTCCGGGCTGTAGACATCCGCTCATTTTGACGGCGTCTTCCCCGCGCGTACGCGACGCCGTACTCAGGGCAGGGGTGAAAAACAACAAAGGAAGCTCCCGAAGTTTCTTTTTTAGTCGGACTGGAAGGCGGTGGGCAGTAGCCCTCCTCCCCCCCAAACTCGACTCCGGTCTCCTGTCCGGCCTTTCTTGTCGACTGGCTTTTTTTTTCGCTGCCGTCTTGGTATGGTCACGGCCGGTCTCGACGCGCTCGCTTTCTGGTTTGAGCCAAGGTTTTTTGAACAGCGCTGGCCGCCACGAAGGTTTGAAGCGGAATGGAAAGTGTCGCCCCTAGCTGTATTCTTGTTAGTTTTCATTCACTTTCCCTGCTTCTTTCCAGTTTTTGTGGCATGCGAAAAGCTTTCAGTACTCAGAGACATAATATTTTGGATTCATTTCGCAAGTATAAAGGAACAATATGCAAACTGGACGCCCAACCAATGAGAAAGGCAGCGCCCTATCTGGATGCCGCCTCATTTCCGCTGCCGCAAATGGCCGCCGCGTTGCGACACCATAGGCTCGAAAGAAGCATTTCTAGCGAAGATTAAAATATCAAATATTATGATTTCGGTGATCTCATTGCGCGTTCGGGACTCACAATGTCCCTTACTCTGCATACAAAGAATAAAGACCCCATGCTTTATCTACGTCGCAGGGCACCTTTAAAGGGACACAGAGAAGAAATTGAAGTTGGCTTATATCGACAGAATACCAGCTCTTGATTACAAAAACACCACTCATACTGACAACAAAGCTCTTGTAACGTAGAAAAGAGCAAGAACCAAAATACAGGTATCGCCGCCACAGGCCAAACTCGCAAGTACAAACGTTATGACGTCATAGGACAAGACAGTGTTGCTAGAAACAATGCTTCGAGTAACAATGGGACACGAGAAGCTATGAATCACTGAGGCGCAGCCAATGCATGCGCAAATCTCCTTGACGTCGCCAGATGGCGCCACGTAACCGGCAGCTACGCACGCGCCTGAAGCATCGGGACCAATTAGCGCCTGCTCACCGGCGGTAGGCGGGCTCCCGGTATTCCGCTAACGGTAACAAGGTATACGGTATGCGAGAACTTCGTTGAAGACTTTGAGAACGGGATCCATCGTAACGCTGCCAAAACGCCGGTGCAAATGTAAACGAAGCGACGGTAGCGACGGCCGCAATAGCCGATAGATGCCTTCAACGTGCGGCCGGCGGTAGCTTTCTTTTCGGCTGCTGCTAGGCCGCTCTGCTGGCCGTCAGAAATCACGGAGTCAGCGTTACGTTATGTGCACGTCATGTTTCACGTCACTTAGTCCTGTGTCGTCATAAGAGAGACCCAAGTTTGAATCAGAGCGGCGGGAAAAACTTTTCAACTTCGAATCCAAATTTCTTAGAAATAAATGCATCTTTTGCTGCTGGCCAAGTGGCAACAAAGCCATGAAATGCCGAACTATCAAATTTTGCTATAAAAAAATATTAATAGAGCTCTCGTCACTGTCCCTTTAAAGATGCCGTGAAGAGGAATCTGAACTCGTCTTTTTGCCGCGGGAACTCAATCTACACATTCCGAGCATTCTTAGGAACTTCGATTTATTGCCCCGTGTGGCCGATTTCTCTAATTAAATCGAATAAATGTCCGGCTCCCACCTTTTCTTTTTTTTTAATTCTCCCCCGTACGGTGGGCGGAGTCGACCAACGCGTGGAGTGCCTTTCACCCAGTCCCGTGGCGGCTTGCCGCTCTGCCATCGGCGGAGTAATGCGTAGTAGTCCGTAGAAGCAAATAGTCCGCGCATATTTTTATTTCTGCAGGCTTATTTTGCGGCTATATTATCTGCGAATAAAACTATTTATTAACGGAAACCTAAAAAACAAAATAAAGCGAAAGCAAAGCCTACACAAAGCTGGCTGAAAGGCACTCCACGTGTTGGTCGACTACGCCCACTGTACGGGGAGAATTCAAAAAATAAAGGTGGGAGCCGGACATTAATTCGATTTAATTAGAGAAATCGGCCACACAGGGCAATAAGTCGAGGTTTCTAAGAATGCTTCGAACGTGTAGATGGAGTTCCCGCGGCAAAAAGACGAGTTCAGATTCCTCTTCAGTGCACCTATAATATACTCAGTTCAGTTCAGAAAAGTGTGCTTAGTGTAATGAGGTCTTTACTGCATATCTCGCTGTACAGTACCGTAATGAAAGTAATGCAGAAAAAATGGGGAGTGCTGTTGGCTCCCACATATGGTTCTTCAGCCATTTCTAGTAATGGTACGTGTGAAGTTATCTTGAAGTTACATAATATATTTTTATTAAGATGCTTGAAAACGGAGGTGTACCAGAAAGACCGAATGCCTGTCTTCTCCTTGTTCCTTTTATTTCCGCCAACCGCAGCTCAGGTGCTTCATGCTTTGATAGCAGATGCCGTGGCTATAAACATCTTATCCTGCTTTCAATAAAACATTAACAATAATTATTATACCATGGAGGCCTAGTGTAGGCTGTTTGCTATGCCAAAGTGGAGGGCTTTGGATTAAGAAAAAAAGAGAACAAATGCTTACTACCATCTTATCCACAAGAGAACAACGGTGGCAATAAAACTAGAAATCTGCTTTTTTTTTTAGGGGAGGGGGAGCATATCTTGTTCCATTAGGCCTATTTCTATTTCTCAGTGACATGGAGAAAACTAAGTGGAGGTGGTGTGCATGAATGACTGCAGGTTATGCCAGGTGACACATGCACTCATTTATGGCAACAGACGACCACCACCATGCAGTAAGATGAGCCAGCCACAAGAGCACAGCGGTGTATATGCCAGCTATGACCAGTATTGAGAAAAATTGAAGGGCAGTCAACACCCCCGTACCACTAGCCCATGCAGCGCAGTACGCACTTTGATGTTGGCTGTGAAGGCACGTCCCTCAGGTGTCTTGAGCATAAGCTTCATGCCACGTAGTGAGTCCATGGCTTTGACAAAGCCCATGTACTCCATGTACTGGACGTACACATCAAAGGTCAACTCCTGGCTGAATGAGAAGGTCGAGATGCGTCCCACTGCAGCCTCCGCATCCTTCTGATACGGATCGAGCAGAGGAATGTCCAGACGCCGAACTGGCCCGGGTCCACCGAACGCCTGTCGCACCAGCTGCTCACTTGGCCGATCAGCATCGCGTCGCTTGTCAGCAAACCACTTACACGGCAGACCCTGCACAAAGGTATTCAGATTCTGAAAACACCTTCAAGGCACCTGAACATTTGAATACAAACTGAAGAGGAATGCAATGACCACTGCCTGCAGTACAAAAACACACTCCATGATAGCTATAAAGCACCATGAGAAAGCATGACATGAAAGATAGCAAATTAAGGAACGAAACAGCGCAACTAAAACGAAGGACCACAAAAAAAGAGATATATGAACACGCGCTGACTTACAACTGACTGTTTTAATCAGAAAACCACATATAAATAATCTCTAATCGCTACGTCACGGCCTCACGTCATCATCACAAACTACAAACCTAAAGAGCAAGGAATATAACAATTGCTGAAACGCAAGCACCTACAGGCCCCCACGTTGTTCCAACAGACATATTAAGTTAGTAGTTTGTGATGATGACATGAGGCCGTGACGCAGCGATTAGAGACTATTTATATGTGGTTTTCAGATTAAAACAGTCAGTTGTAAGTCAGCCCGTGTTCATGTATCTCTTTTTCTGGTCCTTCGTTCTAGTTGCGCTGTTTTGTTCCTTAAGATGCAATACCAACTTACCCACTATGCTATGTTGCTACAAGATAGCAAATATAGTGAAATGACAAAAGCATGAAAATATGAAACCATTCAAATGTGACACACTACGCAATGCACCTAGACCTTCTGATGAAAGTGCAGCAGAAGACATAACGAAGCTGCGCAATGTCTGGCTGAATTTTCATCACAAAATCGTTTCCATCACTACGATATCTCGATAGCACCTTAATAATGAAAGATGTGCCAACGACTGAGTGAACCATACGGAACCTAACAGTTTCACTCAGGTTGCTGTACATGCAGATCGAGTAGCTGCTATTCACTACATAGCTCAATACGCTTACCACATATGCATGCACACAATCCATCATTCCATAGGTTACATCAATACTCGCCATTGCATCCTTAGTACCCATTTCATGGCCGCATTTTATCTTCATTTTTTTTTGTTTTACCTCTTCCACGCTGCTCTCCTTCTGTCTTTATCTCCCAAATTCCCCTCCCTACGCAGAGTAGCATGCCAGCGATATTGAAACGCCGGCTAAATTCTCTGCATTTAATTAAAGAGTCTCTCTCTCTCTCTCTGCACACAATGTGCATTCTAGAGGCCCGTGTACTGTGCGATGTCAGTGCACGTTAAAGAACCCCAGGTGGTCGAAATTTCCGGAGCCCTCCACTACGGCGTCTCTCTTAGCCTTAGTCGCTTTGGGACGTTAAACCCCATAAACCAAACCAAACAATGTGTATTCATTGAAATTGACGAGCCCAGCGTAACACATGGGTGCATGCAAAACCACCAATAAAATTGTCTGAAGTGAACACCAGTGCGTTCCCCTTTCTGTCACGATTTTGAACACGTCGCATGGGTTCAAGCTGCGTTCAAAGCGCTTCCAAGCGTCGCCGAGAGGACCGTTGTCGTTCGAGCACCGAGGACGCCAGGAAAGCGACAGAGGCAGCATTGAAACGTCTCGAAGCAACCACGAAAGCCTGGTACATACAAGTACAAACAAGAAATAAATGCAATCGTTACAACACCGTGCATAGCCTTACCTGCACGTAGATCGTGTCCGGTCGCTCACCGGGTTTCATCTCGTCCATACCCTTGGCATCGCGAAAATACGAGTCCCAGTCGTGTCGCGTTGGGAACGGAACCTTAGCTTCGGCCGCACGTACGCGCAAGTTCTCGGGAAACCCGCTCAGCTTGACTGTGCTGTTTTCTAGCCGAGCGACGACCGCCTTTAGAGCACTGCGGTTTTCCACTTCGCCTTCGAAGCGGATGAACTCAAGAGTCGTTTTACTGATTTTTAACGTTGTGAACTCGTCGGGCTTTATGGCTTGTCGCAATTTCTCCATCACCTCCCAGCTTGAAATGCTCCGTCCCGGCGTCTTCATTTGTGGCAGCTGTATGCTGACGTTTAAGCGGGCGATTGTTTTGAGGTAAAGTCCAAGAGAAGGGCACATTTCCACGGCGTCCGAAGTGTCCCGGCACGTCTGAATTGAGGACATCCTTGCAGAGATCCCAACTCATCTATAATATTTTCCGAAGCTAAAAGCAAGAAGGAATGGGAACACGTTCACTGGCTGCAAGGCGTTCGCCGTAGCCAGCCAAGAAGTGCTAATAACATCAATTAAAAAAATCGCCTGATGGCACCAAGATACTAAGTGTCTACAGAGGGCTCAATGCTTATCTAAAACTGCTCATGTTTACACACTCTTCAGCCCCGTAGCTTGTACGTTCGTGTTCCTAATATCTCCAGTGAGAAGCAAAACTAGCAGAACGTTCTACAACCAGCCAATGGGAAAGCCGCCATATTAGATGTAAACTACAAACAACGTTGCTTGGTCACTCAACATCAAGCCGCTAAATGTCGACGATGACCTAGCACGTTGTACAACGAATAAAATATCAGGCTCGAGTTTCTGTTTTGCGTGGAAAACACCTTTGAAACAATGTCCGCAGAATAAACCAAACCAGTGAGCCGGTGGTGAGGAGGTCGTACGGGTTGTGCTATGGTGCTAACCAACGGGTTACCAACGTTTGATAAAGTTGGTACTAACAAAGGAGGTCATACTTATAAGTATAAAATAAGTATACTAAAAGTAAAATAAGTACTTATAAGTATAAGTACTTATAAGTATAAGTACTTATAAGTATAAGTGCTTCCGGCTGACGAAGTTCCGGTACTGTCGGCGCCTCATTTGAAGTTGTGCAGCTGCAGAGATCGCGTTTGGGACCTTTCTTTTCCTATCTCTTGAAATGTCGGGCGGATATGTCAGGCAACTTGACTGTGAAGTGCCGAGTTGCTACTGAGACTGCAGACGCGTCCGAAAGCTCCCAGTGCGCCATAGGAGCAAGGTGAACCAGAAACACGAGCAGCGGGGATAAAAAGTGCCTAAGATTGCAGCCAGCACTGATTTCCCTTCACACCTCCTAGGGATGGGGAAGGGGGGAAGGTGTATACACCCTCTTGTTTTTATGAAGGCACCCCCTTCTTCTTCTTCTTCTTCACCATATGAAAATGGCACATACCCACGCGGGGGGATTGGTCAAGGTGCGGTGGTGAATGCCAGGGAGGTATGAGTGCGGGAAAAAAGCTAAGTAAAATAGTAGAATGTTTGAAATCAGAAAATATGTATGAATTGTTAATTCTCAGTGAATTATTTTTTAACTCAAGGCGGCGAATTTTTGTCGTCTTCGTCATGAGTGTTGGAGTCATAAACGTTGCTATAGTCTTACGCGACACATCAACGCACAAATAAAAAAAAACAGAAAATGAGTGCCGTTTCTTCTGTACCCCCCACCATAGCAATTTAGACACCTCTACTAATTTAAATTCCTTGGGAAACCCCTGCCATCCAGTGATGTAGAAAGGGCTGCTGTAGCCTCGTGGGCAAGAGTCGCTTGGCAAGCAGTGGTAGCGCGGTGTCAGGTCAGCTTTTTGATTTTGAATCCGCACTGGATTCGATGATAATAATGTCGTCACCGTAATTAAGCGAAACTGTAGCACTTACACAAACCCTCTCAAGAATGCTCAGGAAAACCAATCACCATCCAGTCTACCTGCATCACTCAGTCCCCAGCACACTGTGGCATTCTGCACAACACAAAGGTATACGAAGCGACCCGCGAAGATCTCGGGCTCCAAAATTTCAGAAAGTTTTTTTTTTACACAAAATCCTACTCATACCTAATGGCGAATAAATACGCTTATGAAAAATGAGATTGGCTCTATAACTATGTCATTACTGTGCCTTTCTCCATTCTTGAAGCACACTGTTGAGAACGGGGCCACAAGCCCACCGCTGGAACCAGTGTTAAAGATGGGGCTTCTATCCCACCGCTGGAACCAGAGTTGAAGACGGAGGGGTCCTGGAGATGACTAACTCGTTTAGCCTCGCAGGTACCGGCTCCGAATGACGATGTCGGACTGCGATATCGAGGAAACTGTACAGAAGGGTTTATTCTACATATTTACAGATGAGAATCGACTCGAATGCAATGCGAATGCAATGCTCCGATCACACAACAACATCCCGTTAAATACGGTTCGCGTTCCCTAGATCCCTGACTGGGGAACTTGGTTCGAATAACGTTGTCCAATCGGATGGGCCATTGATGACGCTGGCGGTACCACCCACGGCACGGGGCGGTGCTGAAGCTCTCGCTCTCTCACAGCTCGGGGGATGAGAAGGGGAAGACAGTCATCAAACACAGATGCGTCACCTTGACCACTGCCGCAAGTATTCTGTGCGTTGCCTCCGTGGGAAAGCAGAATCCCGCAGTCTTCTCGCAGGTGGTTGAACCTTCTCGAACTCCCCCGCCGGATGGCCGAAGCACGAGACTCCTTCGACACAGCGTCTTTCAATTAGCAGCCTCGCTCAGCGTGACCTTGCGTAGCATCATCCAGTCCGGTGACCCGAAGGCCGACTCGGCCAACGTATACCGCTGCTTCCGCCGTGCTTCATGTGCATCTCTGCTTCCAGCGTTGCTGTTGCTGTCGCAAGTTCTCGCCGCATCTTTGCCTAACGACGACACTCGTCTGACAGTAATTTCTCCCAGGCCCGTGGTAGACAGCGTCCTTCGATCGGTTAGGTGATTTGGAGAGCAACAGCCCCGGCCGTCGTCGTCTATGCTTCTGCCGCCGGCGCCAGGCCTCGTCATATCCCTTGCTTTGCGATGAGACACACCCGGCTCTCAGGACCACGTTGTCCACTCTTAACAACACCTAAAAATATAGACTTCCGCATAGAAAATTCTTCCCCATCTGAAATTTGTCAACTATCGTTTCTGACTTTACTCCGCGTTCATAGAAACCTTCCAAGCAATTAGTCTCCACTGCTACAACTGTGGCTCAGTTTAAACAACGCAACAAATTGCACTCAACTCAGTGTTCAGCTCATTCAGACGAGCAATAATTGGCACTCACACAAGTGCCATTATCGATTAACTGTGTTGTCGGTCGCTCAGCTTGGCCGTCTCTCCCCGGTACCATGCACTGAAAATTTTATTCGTCTCTCTTAGTCCCTTAGAGAATCAGCAAACTTTAAAACATTCTTGCATATTTCTCCTTGAACCAGTGGTTTCTCCAGCAGTAGACTTCTTCCTGTTTGCATACAGTCTGACGTCAGCGGGGCACGTGGGGGAGGGTGCGTGCTGAAAGAAAACAGCCTTGGTTGGCAAAAGCGGCCTTTACAGTCCAATATAATCTCCCTCTCTTAGAGTTACTCCGTTACCATTAACAACCATCGGTTATCTCCTTTTTTGATCTGCAATCTCTGGCACTTCGGCGTAAAATTTCACAGC
This sequence comes from Amblyomma mixtum, assembly GCF_055824585.1. Classification (NCBI taxonomy): domain Eukaryota; kingdom Metazoa; phylum Arthropoda; class Arachnida; order Ixodida; family Ixodidae; genus Amblyomma; species Amblyomma mixtum. The sequence goes on along the minus strand of NC_143012.1, from coordinate 256,613,756 downwards.
TCCATTACACTGTGGAATGACCTACCCGATTTTATTTTTTTATTTATTTCATACTGCAGATCATCTTACAGATCCGAGCAGAACAAGATAACACAGATACACGGGTAACAAGTAAAATAAAAAGAAAAACTAAAAATAGAAAGGCATGCAGGATGACTATGCGCTTACATTTTATCATGTCAGAGAATTCCACTCACTGATGGTACGCGGAAAAAAGGAAAATTTAAATGTGTCAGTTCTAGCAAAGTACGGGGTAAGTGAACCGGGATGATGGTGACGTGTGATGCGTGTAGCTAAAAACGATAAATAGGGTGCAGGATCAAGAGCTAGTTTGTTATTTATGAGCAAGGAAAGAAATTCTCGTCGAATATTTTTTCTTCTTACCTCAAGAGGTTGGATACGGTTAGATTTCATTAGCTCAGACGGAGAATCAAAAGGTGAAAATTTAGAATAAATAAATCTTATGGCTTTTCTTTGGATACTTTCAATTTTCTTAATATTGGTATTAGTATAAGGATCCCACACCACGCATGCATATTCAAGCTTAGGCCTGATTAGTGAGTTAAACGCGAGAAGTTTAACCTGAGGGGGAGCTTTGGAAAGTTTATTTCTTAAAAAATAGAGTTTGCGAAAGGCGGACGAACAGATATTTTCCACGTGTGAATTCCAGGACAGATTGTTAGTTAATGTCACACCCAGGTATTCAAAACTGGAAACTTCCTGTAGTGGTGTTTGTCCGAGATGATACCTGTGCTCAAAAATAATTTTTTTACGAGTCACGCGAAGGAAGTTTGTTTTTTCTTTGTTTAAAGCCATGTCCCATTTCTGGCACCATGTAAGGATGTTAGTTAGAGAAGTGTTTAGGTCAATCTGGTGATTTGAACATGTAATATCTCTGTACAGCAAGCAGTCATCCGCAAACAATCGAATCTCAACGCCCGGAACAGTTGTCTCGACGATGTCATTAACATATAGTAAGAACAATAAAGGTCCAAGTACACTCCCCTGAGGCACTCCAGAAGTGACTGAAAGAGCGCCTGATTCCTCTCCATCAATCGAGACATACTGCTTACGGTTAGTTAAATAGTTTGAAATCCAGGTAACTAATATCTCAGGAAGGCCAATAGATTTAAGCTTTAGAATTAATTTATCATGAGGAACTTTGTCAAAAGCCTTGCTAAAATCTAAAAATATTAGGTCAACTTGGCCATTACTGTCTAAGGTCAATGCAATCGAGTGAACAATTGTTACTAATTGGGTTACTGTTGAATATCCTTTACGAAAACCATGATGACATTTGGATAAAATGGAGTGCCGATTTAGGAATTCATTTATGCGATCAGCAATGACGTGTTCAATTAATTTACAGCAAGATGAAATAAGGGAGATTGGGCGGTAGTTTGACAGCATTAAACGATCTCCTTTCTTAGGTACAGGGATGATTCGGGCGGTCTTCCAGTCAACAGGCAATTTCGCAGTTCGCAAGGATGCTTGAAACAGTACATACAAAAACTTTGCAACTGATTCGGCCTATCTTCGCAGAAAAATGTTAGGAATTTTATCAGGGCCACATGCTTTTTTAGTTTTCAAGCTCAGTAGCATAGAAAATATCCCAGCATAAGAAACAAAATTGACTTCGGTGTCATGAAACTGTGCGCCTATTGGGGTACATGAACTGGAATTCGAAAACACGCTTTGAAAATATATATTAAAAGGCTGCGCAATGGCTCTCTGGTCTGTGATTATGGAACTGTTGACTGATATCTGTGACACAACAGCCTTTTTTCCGGTTATGTAATTCCAGAACTTTTCTGGTGCGTTCTTTATAAAGTTTGGTAGAGACGTACTGAAATAGTAATTTTTGGAATCGCGGACTGACTGTGAAAGATTCTCCTGCAGTTTCTTGATTATGCCAGGTTGCACTCGCTGCTTTTTTAATCGTTTTATTTTGCGCTTCTGGTGTATGATGTCACGCGTCATCCATGGAGTCTGTTTGTTAACTTTCTTACGTTTGCTCGGCACAAAGTTATAGTTATTGAAATAAAACCCAATAAATTCAGGCAGTTATTAGCAGCACATTTCAAGGGCTGAGTTATTTTGTCGTGTTTTTGAGTGTGTGCATGTGTTTTTTTTTCTTATCTCTCTCCAAGTTGTTCTTGAGCTGCTGTGTCTTTCTTATGTTAATACTTTTGGTAATGTTGATAATGTTAATGTTGACCATGAACCCTGTACTTTGTATTTCTTGTTGATGTTACCGACCACTTACTATGAAACGACTGTCCCCCCCCCCCCCCCCCCCCCCCCCCCCCTTATGCAATGCCCTAAGCCAAGGGCCCTTAAGGGTAAATAAATGATGATGATGATGACCTGCTATGCGGAGCATCGCGGAGTTTTCCGGCGACGTCTGTTTTCTTCCAGGAATTGTACATTAACTATATTAAATAAGGCCCAACTACATGGTATTCCAGTGCCAGGACCTATTAGCGATTCGCAACTGGAAAAAACGGTTTCAAATGACAGGCAAACGTGCACCTCGGATATATTTTCGTGTACCTAGTTGGAATAAACCTGGCACTAAAATTCTATCAACCACTTGAAAAGTATAGGACCTCGCTGTGGAAAGGTATATGTTGGCTCTGCTACCCTTCTACGCTTGCCCTCTCTTTACTCCGTTACCCTTAAAGTGCAGCTGCAGCACTTTTTTGAGAATTTTGCGATATACAAGGATTCAAATCTATGTAGGCTCTAGGTAAAGCATGCCAAGTGTTTTTGCACTAGCATTTAAAATAGTGACGTAATCGACGATTGAATTTTGCGCTTCTCCTCAATGCACCGGAGGAGTGCAGGGAAACTTAGCGTGACGTCACGGAAGGTATGCTTTCAAATTACCGCTGTTGTCCGCCACACCCTGCCCTAACGCTTTAGACGCTGCCAAACAACTCTCGGCAGGGTTCGCCTTCGGTGTCGTTGGTTTTTTTCTTTCATAGCAGGCGTTTGTGCGTTGGAAATGTACCGATACCTTCGATGACGTCATCACGCGCCCCCCACTTGGCGTTGTGCGCTGCGGAGAAGCTTGAAGGGCGTCCAGATTTTAATCAGCAATTACTTCGCTATTTCAAGTGCTAGCCCAAAAAGACTTCGCATGCTTTACCTGCAAGTTTCACACATTCGACCCTCTTAAACTCGTTGATTTCTAAAACCTACGCAGTTTCCCTTCAACGACCATTGGACATCTCCTTTTTTGTCCCCTTGCCTACTCAGATATCTCTCGCTGCGCTGTCCCCAACTTGATTTCAAGCCTTATCATTAGCATTCATATGCCCCTGCCCCATAGGAGAGTACTGGCTGGATAGAACTACGTAATTTGAATGCAAAAATTTTGAATATAGGAAAATTGTAAGGCACTGTTATGGGAGTATTGAAGGTAATGGTCCATTCTTCTGATGTGTGGCAAAATCTTTCTTTTAAAGTTTTCCCATCACTCGCAATGAGTAGTTAAGACTGCCATAAAAAACCAATGGCGAACGGTTTTGACGATAGAAAAAAACGTTCATAGCAAAAAAAAAAAAAATGCGAGCCTACCGACGGGAGATTACGGATATATTGCTTGCTATAGTGAAACCATACAATATATGAAAAAAAATTGCCTTCAAATACCTTTTCCCGTTCAAAATGATTTTGTCGAGAATTGTGCATTTGAGGGTTACTGGCAAGATGCTATTCATGACCTCAGAGAATTTGCAAATGCGCTCCAACCAACCCTGTTAGCTTTATCACTGTCGTGGTCCGGATTTGCGTTCACTACCTGCCATAAGGACACGGCAAGCGCTGTTAGAACCAGTCGTAAAGAAACTGACAACTGTCTTCCATTACTTCAGTCAAAGTTGGCTCCAAAGTTAAAACAGAATGCAGTGCAGAATGGAAAGGGCTTGCTGGCATGCTGCGGATGATAATTCTCAACGTCGTGAATAACAAAAATGGCTGAGGCTTAACTTGGTTAAGCCTGGAGAATGCGAAGCATCATCGTGTCGCGTAATTTGGAGGCGCACAACCACAGCGACGGCGCGAGGTGGGCCCCCGTTTCTCCACTGTCGTGACGTCATCGTGTCACGTGGTGTGACGTCATGTATCACGTGATTTGGAGGCGCACAACCACAGCGACGGCGCGAGGTGGGCCCCCGTTTCTCTACTATCGTGACGTCATCGTGTCACGTGGTGTGACGTCATGTATCACGTGATTTGGAGGCGCATAACCACGGTGAAGGGCTGAAGTGGTAGCTAAAGTAGTATGCTTCGCATAAAAGTTATTTATGTGGTTCGCAAAGCTCGATCGTTCCCGAGACAGAGGACGCGGATGACTTGGTCAGTAAATATTGTCGAGCTAGTTGTTTTATAATTGTGCTTTTGCACATGCAATCCACACAAGCGCTGGTTTTCAGCTCTAGTTCATGAGGGAACACAAGGCAGATTTAAGCGTTACCATCAAAGCAGGGGCAATCTTATTTTGTGTCCCGTTATGTGACAGTTATGTGGCAATCTCATCATGTGACTGGATTTTCGGTGCTCCATTGAGGGTGCTTAAGTTCGCCTTGTCTTCCTTCATGAGATAACGTTGAAGGTCTGCGATTTTGTGTGTGGTACGTGCTACTTCACTTTTTTAACGCCTTTACATGCAGTAGAAACGAAACGCAGCGCTCCTCCAGTATGGCTGTGGTTCAGAAAAGACAGAAGGATAATACTTACTGTAAGAACGGGCACGGGAGCTGATGTCATTCCAGTATGCGCTCAAGGGCGTCCGCAGAATTTTTTGCAGGGGGGGGGCCCGTTGGTGCCCCGGGGGGGGGGGGGGGGGGGTATGTTCGTAGCAAGAAGGCGCTATTTGCGGAGTAAATTTATTTATTTATATATAAATAAAAATTAAACAAAATGCACACATGAAAGAAAAATTACAAACAGCAAATTAAAGCGCGGCTAGGAGATGTACATTGGAGTTTATCAACGAAGAAACAACTAAAATTAATAAAAAATGCAAAAAGATGCTATATCACTTCGTGGAGAAGAGTGCTCAGTCTTCCTGCATACGGGTTCTCGACTCACCCGGATTGATGACCAGCACACAGCACAATATGTTCGCAAACACGCAACTACAGTCACTCAGTCAGTCTTCCTTGAACAGCAACTGTAGGCGCCTCGGATTTTTTCTGGGCGAATTGCGTAATTACACGTGTGATAAATTCACTTCTGTGCTTCATTACACGCTCTCGGTGCACACTCATCATACACATTGATTGGAAAAACTGTTGAACGCGTAGGTTGAAAACAAAAGATGACTATATATACAACGAAAACTTATTTACAAGATAAATGCACGCTCGCAACTTCATACACCTCGCTCCATCTTGCTTGCGCATCCGCACAGTCGAGCAACCCCACACACACTGCTCGCCGCTCGTCGTTTTCTCGTCCGCTGTCTTGGTTGTTCTCAGCTTCGCTGACAACCGGCCACTAAAAACACCCAAGCACAAACACAGAGGCGCGCACACGTGCGAGGGCTTACTTGCCGCAGTATCCCCGAATGCGCACTTTGGGGGTGAAAGGAACGCCGCGCAACTTCCGAGGGGAAGGGACACTCGCCACTCCGGTCGGAAAATTTGTTTTTGTGTTTTTATGGGGTTCAGAGCCCCAAAACGACTCAGGCTATGAGGGATGGAGTAGTACAGAGTTCCGGGTAATGTCGACCACCTGGGTCTCTTTACCATGCACTGACACGCACAGTACATGGGCGCTGTTGTGATTTGAGGCCCAGCCAGAGGTGACAGGCGAGCCAGGCAGGCGCCATCGGGCTGCGTTGACCAAAGGCGCTGGTTTTCACAGAAGACGCAAAGAACGCTGGTGTGGGGGCGCCTCGGGAGACTGCGTCGCCGTGAACAAAAGCAGCTAATCCCCTTTGCCGGAGATTCTGAAAGCGGCGCTTCTACCGAACTGCGCTACACGTGGATCGGAGGAGACAGCGATCGGCGGCGGCGCCAACTCATCGCCCGCTTGCCCCTGAGCAGCCCGACAAAGCGGGGGTGGACACGGCTGATTTGTCCTTCCCTCCTTAAGAATTCATCGGTGACCGGCGTAACGACATAGGCGAAAACAAGATGCCCCGTGCACTGTCTGCCTCCGTGTCGCTATCTCTCTAGAGATCAAAGAAACAGACACCCATCTCAAGGCGGCTCGAAACACATGCTCGCCGGTGCCGCTGTATGTCTGGAACAGGTCGCCCTTCAGTAGAGCTAACGATGGCGTGGTTTGAAAACGGCGGAACGACGCACGCCCGGACGCGGCATTTCGCAGATGTGACCATGCGGGGCTGCTTTTACCCTTTTGACTGAGCGCACCACCGCCCCTGGTGTGCGGCCATCACTCACGGTTCGAGTGAGTGATTTTCCAGGGGGGTGCAACCGCCCCCCCTTGCCCCCCCCTCCGGACGCCCATGTATGCGCTCGTGAACAGTGGATCAAACTCCCGTGGCGCAGAATAGAGAAAACCACTTTATTGTAAGCGCAGTATACGCGCTGAACAAGTCGCTCGCTTGTCGGATCAACGCCGGCTGATCGTCCCGTTGGGCCGACGCCAGCCAGGCACGCCAGGAGGATGGGGAGGGGTGAGGACAAAGGGGGGGGGGGGGGGGGGGGCTGAATAGCGGTAGGGCAGTAGAAAGAGCAGCATTCAAAATTAGCGTATAAGGAAGGAAAGTTGGGATCTGTGGAGTCTAACATTTCGTACGCTGCAACACTGACCGCAAAGCAATGGTTGCGGCATTACAGTGCAGTTAATGGCTGGTTGTCGCAATAATACCTTTTTCCTCACTCTGTGCTTTTTCGTACTTTTGGTCGTTCTTTTATCCAACACGACTCTTTTCGAACGTTCTCAGTAGCAGTTCTTTTTCTTTTTGTGGGGTTTCCTGTCCGACCTATTCGCTCTATGTGTATTGTATTTATTTTGTGCTTTTGGTATACTCGCATGCGTATACTTTAGCATGCATTTTTTGATGTACTTTTATTTTTATTTTACAGTCTCCATTCTCGCTTATTTTCGCCATGTATCACTGTATATACTCCCTTGTATAGTGTCCTCTGGGTTGGGCACGTGAATGAATACATTGTGCCGGAATAGAAGACGACGAAGTGGCCAGTGGCGCGGGAGAGAGAAATCGTGCCAGGCCCGCCGATATTAAATCATGCCTTTGCCGTCTGTTATGCACTGTATTCATCGGCTTGCCATCACGTAACAATGTCAATAAATTAACTAGTCGTTTTAATAGGAGTGATGCCAGTTTTGTGGTTACAGTTCCCTCAACAGGTTCCAGTTGTACTATGGGAAGATGACACAGCGGGTTGAGTTTTGTGGTTACAGTTCCCTCGTCAGGCACATTCGTAACCGTGGCGTCATTTTTTCTTCTCTCTTACTCCTTCCTATATCGTGCTTTCCACGTCTACAGTGAACCACTGTTGAGGGCGGCTGCTGTTCCCGCCTGCATGCTTGTCGCCTTTAAGCCTCTCTTGGGCGCTCTTTCTGCCCCTACCACGCATTGACATCCGCTTTAGAAGAGATGGTGACATTCACGGACACTGCGTGTCGTGGTCTCCGCGCTGTAAGCGACGAATAATAGGTTCCCTGCTTTTGTCCGGCGGAGTTCAATGACTGAATGAACAAAAAGACAAAAAAGCATTCTTAATTCTAACCCGCTACTTTTGGCTATCTCGCCAAACAATGTGAAACGGAATACAAGAGACCTCGCAACACACACACACACAATCCAATCATGAGCTCTAATGTTCACGCTGGCAAAACACGCTAGCAAAGGTTTCAATTTGCCGGAGTTCCGGGCGAAGCCAGAGTTTGTCCTGCGTGCTTCTTCTTCTTCTTGTCCCTGTCTTTTTATTGCGCTTTTCTAAGTTCAACATGTATTACCAACTCGCCCAACTTTCTGCATTGCTTGAAGCCAGAGTATTCCGACACGCGCTGTAAGCTGCCAGCCTTGGCTGCCGCGCGATTCGCCCTCGCTTTTCCTGCACCAACGAGTTCTCCCGTTTGTGCGAGCGACGCCCGAGGGCCAACTGCGCCGCGCGTTCGTCGGCGGCCTCCAAAGGAAACGCTCGCTCGCACGACTGTGAGAAAAGATAGCATTTATTTCCGCAGTTCTCCAGACGGCAGACGCCGCCTGGGTATACACAGCTGCGTGGATATGCCAAAGATACACAGAAATGCAGCTCTTGTTGTTGGTCACGTGGAAATGCAGAAAAAACTGTCCACTCGTTCCAGCGACACGGCGTCACAGCACTGGCGCTGGATGGCTGCGACGTTCCCGTTGCCGAAGAGAGGAAAATACGAGTACAGCTCTCCAATTTTTTAGTAATATCAGGAACGTCGACCAGACAGGACTGCAGTGGAGAAAGAGGCGAGATTGTGCGCATGCGCACAGAGCGCTTGCGAGTTGCCGCTGCTTCCGCGTCGTCTGCTCGGCTGAACACCCTCTTCGCGCATGCGCATACTCTCGTCTGTTTGCAGTCCTGCACAGGACGCCGAACGACCGTCTGGTCGACACTCCCGTGATATTATTAAAAAGTGGAGAGCAGTACCTCGCGTGTTTTCAGAATCTCTCTCCCCCCTCCATCTTTTTATTCCAGCTCACGCGTAATGCCCGAGCTTGGCTTTGTCGGCCGTTCACGACAATCAGCGCCACGGTACGCGCGTGGTCCCTGACCTGACGACACCAGCAGCAGAGTGCTGGAAGACGCTTCGGAATGTCTGTGACATGCCGCATTATAACTGGCTACTCTGCTCATGGGAGGGCTCTGCTACGCTACAGAAGATCGCGCGCTGCTGCCATTAACGCTTGCAGGACAGCATTTTGTGGGGAAGTTCTTTTTTTTTTCCGCCTTTAGCCATCTTCAGCGGCGCCACACGCACGCGAGAACTACCGCACACACGCAAGTTTGAACAAATACTGAAAAGAGAAATGACGTTCATGATGCGCACACTTTAATGTGGCATGAGCACAACGCGAATGCACATATAATCCAGAGGTGGATTCATGGGACACGCTTGGAGGGAGTGAAGGGGGCGGGGGGGTCTTTTTTGAACCACGTATTTCTTGGACTTTCTTCACCAAAAGTGGGATTAAGCGCGGTTTTCGAATAAAAAAATTCTCGATTTGAAAGAAAGAGTGGTCCCCCCCCCCCCCCCCCCCCCCCCCCGCCCTCCCCATTTCCTCCTACTCCTACAACAGTGAGGCCCTTTTAACAGCATCCTGAAGTAATCGGGATTGTTCTTCGAAGGTGAGAACGGCAATATGCGCAAGGCTCGTTGCAAGAAGCAAAACAAAACAAAAACAAAATTAACAAGGGTTAAGTGATGCCGCTGATTAGACTAAGGTTATATGACATTTTGTAGCCACGTGAAGCCACAATGAATGTTGAGCACATCATTAAAACAAGACATCCACGTATATACAGGACTGAAGAGCGAAAACAAAAGACACGCAACGTCCGAACGTATCTACATCGACAACTGTCAAGGAGGTGGTGACAAATTTAGCAAGTTTTCCGCTGTTCGGATGGAAAATCAATTTATAATACCTAGCCGTACTTTTGAAGCAAGTTTGTATCAGCGTAATAAGGTTACTCATCGGCATCCACCCAAGTACAGCCAATGGCTACAAAGGAAAACTATACAGTTTTCTCAGAAACTTTGTAATTAAAGAAAAATTTGTCCTGGTCGGGTGTTCGAACCCGAGACCAACGACATTTGACCAACACTGTTCCCACTTCGAGTTATTGATCAATTCTTTTTTTTTTAACTTATTGTAGAGCTTCGACCTTACAGTTATTGATCAGTTCGCGCTCGCCTTACCACAGGCTTGCCGTCCTGGTTAGCTCAGTTGGTAGGGCGACGACTTCTCCGGTGAAGCTGGGGTTCCGGGTTCGAACCCCGGTCTAGGAGGAATTTTTCTTTAACTACGAATTCTGAGAAAGCTGTATAGCTTTCCTTTGTAGCCGTATGGCTGCGCTTGGGTGGATGCCATTGAGTAATTACTCCCTTACTACAAATCTACTTCACCTGGGGGATGCCGTCTGTATTAGCGCCATGGATTTTAGGAAAAAAAAAAAGAACGAAAGAAACCAGCGGAGGTTATTTGTCGTCTCGTCCGAAAAGCGAGACGCTCGGATCGGAGGCGAGAAGCCTTCCCTCGCGACCGGACAGAGTCGAGACAGCGACGGCCAGATGTGGTCAGAGAAGCGCCGCATGCATCGAGTCGAGGCGACCTCGGGTTGCTGGTCCCATGCGTTTTGCCACGACGACACAATCTGGGCGCGATGGCATCGCCCGAGGTACTCGCTCAGTCGGAGGCGCCCGGTGATTTGAGCGGGTGTCGTCGTTCCAAAAGAGAACTCTCCGGGACAGAGAGAGGTCTGTACAACGCGATCCTCTCCCCAGGGTCTGCGGGGCCGTCCGTCCGCCCACTTCGACGAGACGCCCTCCCTGAAGTGAAACAGGCGTGAATCGTTGGTCCCAAGGCGCCGGGCCCCGCCACGATATGAGTCGCGCCGAGGCGTGGTCGAGCCTCTTCGTTTGGGCAGCAAGTGGGGCCAGTGCACATGGCGGAGTCGCTGGGTGTCTTTCCAGGTATGCGTACGCTCTGTAGCAACCCTGAAGGTTTGCAGCCCGAAGGGCACCGTGCAAAGCCGCTTCCACACGTGCGAACCCAAAAGGAAAATAATCTTTCGGATAGACTCGTCGTGAACGGCGCCATGATCTAAGTATCTCCTCACTGTTAAGCAGCTCAATTGGTCTTCGTAGCTGACAGTAAATGCTGGAATTAAGAGAGCAACTAGCAAAGTAGCACCAGTGTAATCGAAATCTCGCCGTATCCCTGGCACCCCGCGGTCATCAGTCGGGGAGGAGGGAAAGCGTCTTGATTCGCTCCCTTGCATATATACCAGCTGAACGAGACCCAATATCGCGAAGCCTTCGCAAGAAAACGTTCGACACGGGCGTGTTTGCATTTGCGAGCGAAGAAAGAGACCAGGCGTACCCTCGAAATGCGAGCGGGAATTGCGCCGAGAAAAACAAAACGAAAAAAAAAATATCGAGCCTGTCATGTAGTCGTTGCTATCGCAAGTATAGAGCGCGAGGCGCGACCCGCGTTCTTCGGGCACATGAATCGAGGCGAGTGCGGGGACGTGTCTGACCCGTTGGCACGGCGCGGGAACGACCTTGTAAAGGGATCATTTCCACCTTGGCTCCTTAGGTTTGTGCATAGGCGACAGTATATTTGGTCCACGCAGAGCGCAGGCACGCGGCGAGGACAAAGCCCTGTGGAAAATGCGTGCCCACGACGACACAATCTGGATTGAGAGAAAGGGAGATTGAGAGAAAGGGAAACTGTGTAGGGGACGAGAGTACCGCGCGCGTGTAACAGTGAGCGCGAAGCTCGGGTGTTTTGTAACGTACGCTTCCCTGAAAGGAGCTGCGCTCTACCTCTTCTGTCGAAATACCTGTTCAAAAAAAAAAAAAAAAGAACACAAAGAAACGGGCAGCACTGTGAATTTGAGATTCTTCGTGTGCCTAAAAGCAGGTTCACATGCAAACACGTTACGCAGAGCGCGCTCGCCTGGGTGAAATCTTAATAAAGAACCGGGTGACTGCTGCTCGTGCCCCGCTGCTTTAATCTTGTCACAACGCAGGTAGCACCGAACATTAGAATAGTGTTATAAAAATGTTATTCCAGTTGCCGGAAAGTTATGTGTTGCATTGAAACGTTACATTAATGTTAGAAATCAACAAATAATGTTACGTGTTATATCGAGAACATTAATATTTAAAGCAAACATTATTATAATACTGATTTTGAGGTGTCATTACAATTTTAGAAATGAACAAATAAGGTTATATGTTGTATCATAACCATTACTTTAAGTTCGAAATAAGCATTGTGTAATCTTGTGGTCGAAATTTCCGGAGCCCTTCACTACGGCGTCTCTCATAGCCTTAGTCGCTTTGGACGTTAAACCCCATAAACCAAACCAACCAAACCAAACGTTAACATAATGACTGAACAGTGACCAAACAACATTATAAATATATTTCATGCTACCACGGCACCCATGGTTATGGCGCTGGGCTGCTGACCCGAAAGACGCGGGTTCGATGCGAGCGGCGGCGGTCGAATTTCGATGGAGGCACAATTTTAGAGGCCCGTGTACTGTGCGATGTCTGTGCACGTTACAGAACCCCAGGTGGTCGAAATTTCCGGAGCCCTCCACTACCGCGTCACTCATAGCCTGAGTCGCTTTGGGAAGTTAAACCCCATAAACCTAAACAAATTTCAAGCACTGGGTCCCCTAACTTGTCCTAGCTCTTCTTATTGTAAAGATGTTTTTAAACTAGCAGTATTTTGCAACTAAAACTATTAAATTGTGCCTGACATATATAGACTGCATGCATAGCCGCATTATAATGCTAGAAAACTTTGCTTTTTATCCATTCGCCACTATCATCAAAGGGACACCCCTCACTAACGGGTATAGAGTCGAACCCCGTTATAACGAAATGGTTTGTCATGAAATATTGGATATAACGAAGGAATGACGATTCCACTTAGATGCTCGGTCAACACAGGCTGTAACGAAGCCATCGCTATAACGAAGTAATCACCGGGCCCCTTCAACGTCGTTACAAGCATATAACTGAATAAGCTTGACTCCATGGTATCCGTTAGTAAGCGTCGTACCTTCACAACTAGCAGGCTGCGTGCTTGTGCAGGGTTGCGTTACCATTTTAGACAGGGCTACATCTGTACAGTTTAAAATGTTTAATTAATGTTGCAGAAATTTTATTCTACCATTTATTTGTAACATAAAAGAAACGTAAAAAAAAAGAACGTTAAGAATATTGAAATAACGCTTGGCCAAAAAAAACATTGTAAAAAGTAACATTATAGCAATGCTTCATCGCTACCTGGGAAACGGGGAGTGAGGATCGAGGGCTATACGTCAGCACTCACTGCCTTTTCCGGATGCGCTGTTCGTGAGCAGAAAAAATCTTTTCATGACTGCTAAGCCTGCAGCTTCACTTCGATGCCGCATGCTCGACTAATCGGGGAGCAGCAGTTTTCTTGAAACATAACGCATATTTCGCGCGTTTCATGAACCCGAGCATGTCAACGCAGTTCTTGTAACATCACCATTTCCAGCTCTGAAGCAGCAATATACAAGTTTAGCGTTTTATCTTCGTTTTACCGACAGTCAGTGACGCCGTGATTGAGCGACGCGCAGCGCGGCGAAGTAAGTATGAAAGGTGTCCGATCGGTTTTTTTTCGTGCGAGCTTTTTGAAAATGGGCATTACGAAATAACAGGATGAACTTGATCGATCAGATGATAGACTATACTACCGGGACCCATACGACAACACTGAGTGAAGATATACAACTTGACAATGTGCGAGGTTGGAGGGTGTTAGTTTGTTAGACCCAGTTCCTCACCACCGCACGTTTGCTGAGAGTTCGTGCGGCTATTATCAATACAAGAAAATCAAAAAGGGCGTGAGCAAGCTCGTTCTTGGCATTCGCGGCCGCTTGACGATTTTGCGCGGAAGGGTCAAGCTGCCCGGATAAGCAGCAGAGATATATGGTCCTAACAGAAGCACGGGCTGCGAGCGAGCTTCCTTCGAGGTGTCCTCGGCCACGCGGGGAGAAGTGTACTGTCAGCGACCTCTCCGAGGGCGAAAAAACTCTCCGCGCATGCAGTGTGCCCGGCTGAGAGAGTCGAGCCACGCTCGTCATCGTCACGGCAGCGGGATCAGTCGCTCGTGCGCTCCAGCGAGATCCCCTCATTCGAGCGCCTTTGCCGAGAGATTTAGCACAGCGTGTACCACGGCCGCCAGCCGCCAATGCACATGCACAGGTGACGCCGTCTGAGCATGCGCAGTGGCGAGTCGCGGTACGCGGTGGCGGTACATGCTACGATAAAATTCTACCGTCAACGCTATGACAAAAGTCTACCGTCAACGCTTACTGCGGCCACCAATCAGCATGCTCATTGGAGGCCACGCAGGTGCCTGCACCTGCACCGTCGGCGTCCTCTGCGCGTACGAATTGGCGGCCGCGGTAAGCGGTGGCGGTAGACAGTATACCCTATGCTAAATGTCGCTAACAAGGAAATACGCAGCACCCCCCTCCTTGGTGTCACGGCAAAAAGTTGATTGCGTAGTGGTAGTACAGTTGCGAGCTTGGGGTCATATATAGTACGACGATACCAAGCCTTCTCATTATTGCTCAAGTTCTCTCCCCGCGTTGGTGCTATTCGCATCCGTATCTTATGCGCGCTGCGACGAAGCTCTGTTAGAGATTGTTAATGTACGGCTATGAGCGAGAAAAGGGCAATTTAATTTGAGGTTGCAGTCCGCACACTGTGTTGCATTCTATGCCGCAAAGCCTCAAAATTTAACAAACGTGTTTAGCCCGCCCACTGTGTACCGAAATTTACGGCGTTCTACCGGCCGCGACACCGAATATGCGAGGGCGATACCTTTGCGCCAGTGGAAGGATATGGACGCGGTTTGCGTATATGTTTGCGCCGCGAAGCATTCTCCGTTACGCTTTTGCTTCTCTGCGCCCGATTTTTTTTTTTTTTACGCAAACGCGTTCATTGTCGGGCTCCGGCAAGAATCCGCCCCCTGCACGCGCTTTGCGGAAGCGCTTCGGCGACGCGCAAGTAAGCGACTTGACAAGGGTCGAATGGGGGCACCTCCACTGCGAGGACGCCGCCCAAAGCGCCACGTTAGCGAAGAGAATAAATCTGATTGTTTAACAAGACGGAGAAATGCATCCAGTGAGTCAAAGTAATACCAGAGTCCTCAATACTAAATAACTCGAGGCAGGCTGTTAAGCGAACAAAGCAACTCGGACGCCTCGATGGGCTAGAGCAGGCGCGAGTATCAAGACACCCTAGAAGCAACGCTTTCCTCGCGCCATCTGGCGACATGTTTATGGGACCCGTTTCATTCCGAAATCCCTTTGTGTGCTCGCTGTGAGCAAGATGGACGCCCTGTTGCGTGTTTGGCAGGCAGTCGCTTGACAAATGCTCTCTATCGCGGACTTCTTAACTGGTAAAAGATACTTTTATACAGCGTATACTATCCTACCATCGCCGCGGCTCCTAGCCGCCAAAGACCACACAAAGATGGCTCCAGGTGCCTATCCCAGGACCGCAGGCGCCATCTGCGCACGCGTATTGGTTGCTGGAGGCCATGGTGACGGTAAGACTGCACCACTGTGCTAAAACTCTCTAATATGAAAGATGTCTGCGAGGTGTTTTGAGTAGCTACCCATCGCACTCTGACGCTTGGCAAGTTGGGAAGCAAGTTTGCGTCGCGTTTCACAGAGAACCTTTCTATTCATGAAAGAGGGTGATATGACGCAGGAGTTTTCAAATAACGATAACAATAATGGCGGCGATGATGGTGATTGTGGTCAGTGGTTATTTCGTCACCCAGAAACGACATCATGGTCCTTATGCTGCACGCTTATAAAAACACAAGCATGAAGCCGTGAAGGAGAAGACACGACAGAGGCCCCGTAATTGCAGCCGCAATCACTGCGCTCTGCCCGCTTCGGGCCAACTGCCTGTCGGCATGACCCGCGGCATGTCGCAGGCACTCCTATTAAAGCCCCCAAAGCTCTTCTCTGCAATTAATCACTGCTACGATCGCGCGTTTCTTCTCCCCGATTGTCCCTTACTTTAAGAGCGCTGGCACTCTATAGCGCGTTTCGTGCTTTGAGAGAGCGACTTCTCTCCTTCAGGGGCCATCGCGGAAGCTTGCTTGAGCCGCGTGCATGCTTAATATTCAGCGCGGACGGTCTGGCAGCCCCGGAAGCGCTCTCGCAGCACCACGTCGTTTGGCGTCGCAGCCGAGGCTCCACTGCCGTTGCACTTTCCCAGTCCGGCGACAAACGTAGCAGAACACGAACCAAATAAAGAAACTTGCTTCCCGGCAGCGTCAGCTTCCCCAGCAGATGGCGCACTAACCCTCTATGTCGCCCCGCACGCCTCAGCGTCCCGGAGAGTTCCCTGGTCGGCCAACGATGCAACGCACAACCCCGGGGAGGGTTGTCGGTTTTATGGATCCTCGAAGACCTCTTCCCAGGGGCAATTTGCTGCGACTGCAGCCGACGGCCGTTGGCCCAGGGATTCCTCATGTCGCAATTCACCAGCGCGACGGCGAGAACGTATGGCGCTTCGTGGAGGGTGCGTAGCAGTCACGTGGCTGCTCCTTTTTCCGTTCCTCGCCAGTCAAGCGCCGACGAGTCCGAAGAAGTGGCGACAGCGCAGTGCTGCGTGGCTCTAGTGACCCGCAGCGCACGCAACGCGCCACTTTTCTCAGCCGATCACAGCAGTTTGGGCATAGCTTGCTACGCAAGCCCACGTCAGACAGCGTCCAGCGGAAGGCGAACCATTCGGTGTGCCGATGGTCGGCGGGCCCTTGCTCATAGCGCCGTGGACTGGGTGCTGGCCTGGTGCTCGATCTGCAGCACCATGGATTTGATGTCCTCGGCGCTCTTGACGCGCCTGGAGAGGGGCACCAGGATCTGGCTGCCCACGAACACCGAGTTGTGGCGCAGCCGCTGCAGCCGCTGCAGCGCGGCCGCCCCGCCGCCGTTGGCGTTCGACGACAGGCGGCGCAGCTCACGCTCCAGCACCGCGCTCTTCACCTGCGCACAGACGCCGCCACGCCGGTCTCCTGGAGAGTGGCCACCTACGTAAGCTTCGCGCTAGGTTTGCATGCAATTCGCCCGTCTGCTACAGGGGAACCCACCGCGTGCACATGTATCCTCAATACCGTTTCCGTCTGTTCAGTCGGCAGTAAACAACCATTGAAGGAGAGAGAAGCCAACAGCCACAGAAACCAAGGAGCACAGGGGATTTCTTTTTAATTTTTTTTGTGGTGTTGATCAATTAGTAAGAATATTACTGAATATGTTGTCGCTTAAAGCGAATTGATTAGAAAAGCAGAAGAAGAAAAAAAGGTCGTGGGTTCGGATCCCACCGGCATCATGTGGTTGTTTTTTCTTCTGCTTTTCTAATCAATTCGCTTTAAGCGACAACATATTCAGTAATATTCTTACTTGGTCAACACCACAAAAAAAAAAAGAAAAAGAAAAAAAATCCCCTGTGCTCCTTGGTTTCTGTGGCTGTTGGCTTCTCTCATACTTATAACGAGCCCCTAATTCCCCTTCCCTTGTTAACCATTGAAGGAGGTGGTTGAGAACGGTGAAACGACTCACTGACACGCATAAGCGCACTTGCAACACGTTCAGTTTTTGGATATGACGGTCGTTTTCGAGAGCTGATCACATAATTTTTAGGGCTTTCAAGAACGACTTGATGAGCGAACCACGCGCACAAGCGAACATTCTCCAAGACAGTAAGAAGCTACTGGCCGAAACGCCAGATACCAACGGGCGACTGTGCATCTTTGAGCTGTTCTACCGGCCGCTCAGCCTCCGAGGGTGTCCCCCCAGCAGCGGCGCATGCATGTACCTGCAGCACGGGCGGCGAGGGCGGCTCCTGTTCCTGGTACTGTGGCTGGTAGGGCTCCAACATGCGGATCTTGCCCCACTTGTTGAAGAACAGCAGGATGACGGCCAGCCACACGCTGAGCACCAGCACCACGATCACGATCTCTTCGTCGCGCACCACGGGCCGCGTCGCCGTCGCCACCGCCGGCACTCCGCGGCCGCCCGTCGACGCCGCGCCGACGCCGCTGCTGTTGCTGCCATTGACCGCTGCGCCGTCATCAGTCGGCACATGAGCCTCGCCAAGGTCACCTGGGCAGTGCTTGTGCTCACCACAGCCCAATGGGGGCGCAGAGTGTACGCGAATATCGCATCCACAGCTGCGCTGTTTTTGTACCGGCCAAAAGGAGAAGGTGACACGGCAAGAGAAACACGAGGCTGAATTAAATTCTGGCAGTAAACAGCCATTGTGTGAGGTGGTTGAGAACGGCGGGGCGACTAGCTGGGCACTCATAAGTGACTGAAGACATATATTTTGTCGCCGTTCAAAATGCCATTATGGACACGCTCCTGCTGCTCTCTAACGCCGGTATCTAACAGCAAAGGTTGTGCGCTATGAACACGAGCATTTCGGTAAGAGATGCGGAGTAGGCATTGGTTCACGAGCTACACGGTACCTGCGCTACCTATTCCTGGCATCAGGGGCTTACCTGGGAATCAAAATTATGGGGGTGTGTAAGTTCTTAGGAGGGAGGGAGTTAAAGGGTAGAGGAGTCATTTTTTTAAAGAATTATTGTGTCGATGATGTTTTGCGTAGGGCTAGCAACGTTTATGATTGCAACACATATGACAAAGATTGTAAACAATCAGTTCATTTTACACAAACACTAAAGTCGCACCTATGAAGTATATTACATTGTATTTTCTTCCCTCGACTGTCCCTTTAATCCTCCTGCACTCTAAACTGTAGCAGGTTATCTGCTCAGCTCGTCACGTCCCTTTCCGAAGACTATCTCTTCCACTCGAGTTGAATCATAGGCCCTGGGCCTTAGATAAGCAGCTGAGGAGACACACTGACCGGCGGCGCTTCCGGGCGCCACGAAGCGCACCAGGCCGACGGGCGCGTCCGTGTGGTTGGCCCGCGTGGCGGCGCCCGGCGAGGCGAACACGCGCACCAGGTACTCCGCCTCGGGCTCCAGACGCTCCAGCAGCACGCTCCGCTGGTCGCCAGAGGCCAGCGCCACGCGGGCCGCCGCCGCCGACCTGCAGAGGCAGCACTCTTCAAGCACGGCTCCTATGCATAGAAACGCGTGGTGGCGCCGCTGCAGCCGCATAGCTGACTGCCGCAGGCAGGGGACAAAAGACTTCAGGACGCGCGACATGCTGCCATGTTTGTTAGCCATCACCACTAGCACACATCACAGCACCGAGTCCGACTTTCACGTCGACAAGTGTGGTCTGCAACCAGCCGGTAACACATTTTCACACCGCACTCGTGGCTGCGAGAGCCAGCCTACAGTGGAGACGTAGTGGGACACTTTAGCATGCATCTACGTCGGACGACACACAGGAGTGTTTTGCACTTCGCCCCCGTAGAAATGCTTCCGCCAGGGCGGGGATTCAATCTGGCGACCTCATGATCATGAGCAGAACGCCGGAGCATAACTAAGCCATCGCGGCGATTAGTCTTTCCATTTTCAAAGCGCCACATCATAAAAACGACACTATGGACTGCGCTATCGTCACTATAGCTTCGCTTACAAACATGACATCGCCGGCACTGAGCGGACTGAAGGACTTATTTATTTATTTATTTACATTTCTGCAGCGCCATGAAGGCATAATTGCAGGGGGGAATACACACATAAACAATCAATTGTACAGTATGTGCCAACCTTTTGTGCAGGATAGGAAAGAATGAATGGCAGAGAATGAAAAAAAGCGTCAACAGAGCATTCACATCAGTCAATTTGTCGGGAAAGGACAAGAAGAGGAAAAGCAGGAAAACAGCAGGTGAACATGCGTGCACATCACAATTCCGACAACAGTGCTCGGAACTTTGCCTCGGACTGGCATTCAACAATACTATGAGGCAGCTTATTCTATTCACTGATGGCGTGAGGAAAAAAAGAGTGTTTGAACACGTTAGTACGGAATTTTATTTCACGCCTTTTCGAGTCGTGGTCACGCCTTCTGGATGCATGACGCCGGACTATCGCGAAAGCGCCACTTTCAGAGGGACGACATTTCACTGTTAAGCAGCATAAACAATCGATGATGGTAATGGTTTCAGTTTTAAAGCACCAGGGCAGATTGGCCAAAGGTCGCCGTGGCCAACGCATTTGGTCTGTGCGAGGTAAGGTTGAAGACCCAATTTATAAAGCATACTAAAATATGTTGCGCGAGTTGGTTTTAAATTTCCATAATAATACAGTGCATTTGATGGAACAGAGAACACATACAACAGAGCGCTGCGTGCTCTGCATGACCACACAGAAAGGACCAACAACACACGCAGAAGAGCCTTTTGTACTAGAAACAAAGTTCCACAATAGCATATGTTTGGCGAGTTGGTCATGCAGAGCACGCAGCGCTTTGTTGTGTCTGTCTTCTCTGTTCCGTCAAATGCGCTGCAGATATGGAATTTATAAGGCATTTCATCCCATACGCGCCGAGAACCGGTCTAAAAGGAAGCTCGTATCGACTGAAGAAACGATGCATATCCGGCGGCACTGGGAATTGATTTCTGCACCTCTTGCACACATGATACCTGCTCTTTTTTGTTGTGTTCGTTGCATACTGGTGTGGTTTTTGTCACTTGCTCTACTTAATTTGGAAAAAGTTCGCGCTTTTCATTGCTTTTTCTTGTTCTGCATGATATGCAGCGGTGTTTTTTTCTCTATAAATATTAGTTTTCTTTATTCAAGAGGCCTAGATGCGCTTACGCCAATGGTTGCTCCTAACTCTGTACGCCATCAGCCATGCGCAAAAAATCGTGGACACGTCAGGTCCGTTTTAAAAGATTTTTTCCTGAGTCCTCTGCACCTTTACACATAATGCTGGAATAGAAAAGTTAATCAATTAATTAACCAATTAAACAGTTGACTGATTAATTGACTGACTGATCGATCGATCGATCACTCGCTCGATCTCGTACAACGTCAAGTCACAGGTGACACAGCCAAGTTGTTTCACGACTTGGCATAGTTTGAGGCGCAGTCGTATGTCAGGGTCCACGGAACGTAGACACGAGATGGTGATCTCTCGCGCACTAAGCATTCGAAGCTTCCCCATTACGTCCACTCTCGATATTGCGGTCAGTACACCAACGTTATCTTTGTGGGCAGATCAGACGGGCTCTGCCGTGAGACACTTTCCTGCGGTGACACAGTGTCCTGCATGGTGGCCATTGGTAGATTATATCGTGTACTTTAATGACGGCACATGGAGATAGGGCGCCTTGGGGTACCCGTGACCCGTTGTTCTTAGGGTTGGCGGCGAAGAACCGCTTGTAGGTCTTGGAGGGACGCTTTGTAGCCTGAGAAAGACCACAGCTTAAGGCTTTTTTGGCCAATACACTCAATGGGGGCACGAAGGGAAGCAAGTTACTTACCCATCTAAGAAATCTAGTAAGATGTTTCGGTGCAGGATTACATTCAACGCCTACATTTTCGCCTCACTGCGTCTGCAAATTTTATTGCCACAGCGTTAAGGCTCCCGTCTAGCTCAAAACCCGGCTTTGTTCCTGTGGAGTTGTTGCGTCGAGAAGCCTCCGTCATGTGTGACGTCACGCAAAAATGTCTGGAATGAAAATACCTGAAAAGAGGACTTCCAATGTGAATTAAAGGTCGGCGCATGTCTAAAATTACTTAGCTTTATTAAGTAATTAATTTTACGTAAACAAAATTTTCATAGTTCTTAACAGGGATTCCAACCCACGACCTTTGGGTCGCCAGCCAGCCAGGCACGTTACCGACTAGGCCACGTAGGCCCGTTCACTTGGCTGAGGTACAAGGGGGGTGATGTGTGCGTGTGTTGGCTTGATTTGAAGCTTAGTAATGTGGTAATTAGTGGAGTGGACTAGAGACGCGATAATTATGATATACTAATTAAAAAATATTATGTACGTAAACTGCAATGTGCAATAGTTGAAAGACAAGAATGTTTGGTTTGGTTTTATGGGGTTTAACGTCCCAAAGCGACTAAGGCTATGAGAGACACCGTAGTGGAGGGCTCCGGAAATTTAGACCACCTGGGGTTCTTTAACGTGCACTGACATCGCACAGTACACGGGCCGCTAGAATTTCTCCTCCAAAGAAATTCAACCGTCGCGGCCGGGATCGAACCCGCGTCTTTCGGGTCAGCAGCCGAGCACCATAACCACTGAGCCACCGCGGCGGGGCGGAAGACAAGAATGTGTAAACTGTGTTGTGATAACTGTGATAAATACGTGAATTTGAGCAAAGAGAACTGTGACGGTTTTGAGCTGAAGTGCTCCCGTAATTTTCGTCCGTCCGTCCGCAACGCTACAGAAAACTCCCGAAAAAAAAAATATGCATCTAAAATAATTTATTCATCAATGAGTTTCGCACCCTCGCACTTGAGGTAAGTAACCGGAAACTTAATGTGGAGCTGTAATCATCTTAAGTTCATAGTAAACAGCGCAGTTACAGAATACCAACTAGCCCAGCAACTAACTCTACTAATCAACTTATCTATCGCCGCAATGCATCTGCGCACGTTACCTGCGGAATCCTTTTAAATAGACTGCAGGAATGCGAGACAGCCGCCGTAGTAGCTCAGTTGGTACAGCGCTGAACGCCCCACGCCGAAGGCCGCGGGTTCGGATCCCGAACGTGGTTGATGTTTTTGCAAAATTCAATTCCATCAAAATTATTAGAATTTATTTTTTCACTCTAATCAGCATCACCACAAAAACTGCAGTCTATCTCGTTGTCGAGAGCGGCGCGAGCGTGAAATGCACCGCAGAAAAAGCTTAATACCCCTGGCGGCTCCCTCAAGAAAACGCTAGCTTTCGGAATGGAGCGCGCTCTTTCGTTTGTTCGACGCGCTCAGCAGCAGGGATGTTGGTATGGGAATCGTGCGTAGCACTCGTTCGAGCCCTCGCAACGATCGATTTACGGTACCTGACTGTTAAGCGGCACTAATTACTCTTCTCTCACTAATGCGCCGTGCCTGCTGGCTGTTTACCCCCAATCTGGGGCGCGCACAAACACAACTCTCGCGTCGCAAACCCCATCTCTCTCACCCTTCCATCGCTGCGCGCGTCGTCCCGGCACCGAAGCTTCCGAACCATGTGGAGAAGGAATCGCAGCTGCTGTTAACCCGGCTACGATTTGGACGGAAAGTTTAGCAATGTTTGGTCTCAGGCTCGGCGTCATGTCCGATTTTGTGTTCGCAGCGGTTCTAGGACGATGTGCTCCTGAATCTGCCGAGAACAGAAGTTAAAAACAAGTCATGCTTTCCTTACTTTCCTTCGTTTCTATAGCGTTGAAGCAGCGGCTAAGCTTCGAACACTTGAGCGGGATATCACGCTTACCCCATAGAGTTCGGTCCTATTTGCGTACTTACATCTATAGACCCTAGACCCTGACCTGTAGCTTCTTAACACGACATGGAGCAAATTTGCTGTGCCGACTGTGGCTTGGCGTTGCGTCGAACAAATACGGTAAAACCAAGCTGCAACGAAAGGGTCTATAAAGAAACACTGGACATAACAAAGGGATTGCTATTCCATTTGGAAGCTCCATTAGAAGACCATTTATCTGATAGCTCGATCTCAAGGAGTAAAATTTTCCTTCGACGGGGCTAACGACCCCAAGTGACCTTCAATGACCATTTCGCGCTGTGTGTATCACTTTGTAACAGTGAATGGCTATGCATGACAGTTCCCTAGCCATTCGCCGCCGCGGTGGCTCAGTGGTTATGGTGCTCGGCTGCTGACCCGGAAGACGCGGGTTCGATCCCGGCCGCGGCGGTTGAATTTCTTTGGAGGAGAAATTCTAGATGCCCGTGTACTGTGCGATGTCAGTGCACGTTAAAGAACCCCAGGTGGTCGAAATTTCCGCAGCCCTCCACTACGGCGTCTCTCATAGCCTTAGTCGCTTTGGGACGTTAAAACCCATAAACCAAACCAAACCATTCGATGCGGCAAACTTAAATTACAGCGCACAGCTGACTTTATCGAGCACCGCTCAAAACACGTGGGAATCTCTTCCGGCAACAAGGAGGCCCGTACGGAGCGTGACTTCTACGTGACAAAATTCTGACACCGGCACGCCCATCTTCGGCGAAAATAGAGCGCGCGGACCGCATAACAATGTAACACAGCACAGTGCGCACGGCCTGTTGCGCCTAGACAGAGTTGCGAAAGTCACTGGAGTACCCCGTTCTCCAACTTCCTCGCCGTGCATGGCTTACTGCGAGCGCGCTGTTGTACTTAGGTGTCGTGTGCAGCTTTGCTTCGGTTTTCGCAGTATGGTCACGTGGTTTGACTGTTCGGCAGTGCGTCTCGTAGGCTTGATGGTATCGACGCGCCGCCGGTTTTGCAAGGTCAAGATTAGTGACAGGGGTGAAAAAAAAAAAGTTCAAGGCGATTTTCGTGGATCAGAATGCGGGCATGATCAAAGCGATGACATCGGATACAAAGTCAGGTATAGCGAAGGTCTCTGACGTAGCTCCAAGGACACTGTTTACAATCTCCGACAACAAAGATTCAGTTACCGACGCCGTAGCCCCGCACTGTGAAAGGAACGAGAAAAAACGCTGAGATCGTTTGCCTGCGAGGCAGTTGAGGGAGCCTTGTTGAAATTATGAAAGTTGCTTTTTCGGTAGCCTTAGGTGGTTCGTACCCATTCTCCACTAGACACTGCTGTCATGAGGTGAAGTTTTATAGGCAGCGCGCTCATGATGAGTCATGCGGGGAAGCAAGAAAAAGAGGCACTCGCGACGGAACTGCCGCCGCGCGGGACTGGCACCGTGGCCCGTATCGTCTTCAGCGCCGAGAAAACGGGGCTAACTATTCTAATTAAGTCTCCACCCTGTCCTCTACGACGTTATTTGTCCAAAGCTCGTTTCTAGGCGTCCTGTAAAAAAAAAAAAAAAAAAAAAAAACTTGCGCGTGTTCTTGAGGCTTACATGTTCGGTTGGTGCACTTTAATTCGACCACGTCGGGGACGCTCGGTGGGAGTGTTGAAGCCTCCTTCAACGAAGATCGGCGGAAAACAAACGCTGGCTATCTTGTCTTACCTCTGCACGGTGCCGGGAGCCCAGTGACATGCCAAAGGTTAGGCCAAGGTTCCCTACGGCTGTAACGAGTCTCCGGCTATAACGAATAAATGGCGGGCCCCCTTCGATTTTGTTATAAGGAGGTTCGACAGTACCCTTTCCTTATCTGTATGGTTGATAGCCCTGCTTTCTCTACCTGCAGGTTTGACGCGACAGTTGAACACTTCCTCTTTGTAGTGCTGAAAGTCAGTCGCTTTGCTATGTGATGGACTATGTTGATCTCTGCCCGTTTACGGAGATGACTCTAGAATGGCGGCCGCAGCGATCGCCGGCTGTGACCCCATCTTCCAGGCACACTTCTGCTTCTTCAGGGCATCTTGCCTGCTAAGATTTTGCCGTACGCAAAGCCTTTACCTCTTTTCTACGCTTAGCTCTGTTCTCTCATTTTCTCTTTATATTTCCCTTACCCTTCTCGTCAGTGCAGCGGTACACTTTTTCCTCCAGTACCTCCTCGCGGAACCTCCTTCTTTCCTTCTCTCTCAATGACTGCTGGCTTCTTTCGTATACCTATCCTAAAGAGCCCCTCACATCCCTACCCTTGTCTGCTTAAAGCCTGCGATAGTGTTTGCGCTGTCTTTGAGTAGATTGGCGCGATCGCAAGGCTACAGTAGGGAACACTGTGCTCCAACAAACCCTACTTATAAAGATGACTGAAGAGATCTTAGAATTGGCGAGTGTTGTATTGTGGTTCATGT
Source organism: Amblyomma mixtum (assembly GCF_055824585.1). Lineage (NCBI taxonomy): Eukaryota > Metazoa > Arthropoda > Arachnida > Ixodida > Ixodidae > Amblyomma > Amblyomma mixtum. The sequence goes on along the minus strand of NC_143012.1, from coordinate 256,588,186 downwards.
GTTTTCTGTATTTGTTTCAGTTCTTGTTTCGGTTTTGTGGGTTGTCTTGGACTCTGTCTTGTGACGTCACTTTATGTATATATAGGCTGTCTCCGTTCAATAAAGCGTTTTGGTCTTTCTTGGTCATGGGACAGCAGCACGGACTCGGCTCTCGTTACTAAGACGGCCAACACCACAGCGCGAGCTTAAAGGGATCGAATGTGTGAAATTTTCAAGAATGCGAAGTCTTTTTTTGCTATAGCATTGCAAAAGGCGACGTGGTCGCCGAATAATCCGGCGTAGGCGTTCAGGCTTCTTCGCAGCGCACAGCTCTGGGCAGGAGCAGCAACGATGACGTCATTTACGGCAGCGATATGTTTACTGCGAAGAAACGGTCGCTTCAAGGAAGAAAACCAACGACACCGAAGGTACAGCCCACGAAGCGTTCTTTCGCGGCATCGGACGACGCACGGCAGCACGAGGGTGAAGACAGCGGAAACCTGAAATTTCGGCAACAGTGACGTCATCACGAGTTTCTCCGCACTTCTGCGACGCAAGAGGAGAAGCCTGAACACCGTCACTGTTTTAATCAGCATTTACGTCACCGTTTTAAATGCCAGCTCAAAACTACTTGGCATGCTTCACCTAGAAGCTTCATACATTCGAATCCTTGAATCGTCTTGAAGATGAATTCGCAAAAGCACATTTCAGCTTCCTTAAAGACAGAAGCACAGTGCGATAGCAGAAGGTAAACAAGCCGCTGCTTTCCACAACACCAGCAGCCACTCGGTGGCAGTATTCAGTGACATACCGGTGGATGAAATTTAAAAAAGAAAACGTATGAAGCGTAACCGTATGATACAGCATGGTATATGGGATTTACTGTCCAGGGGGAGGAGGAAGAGGAGGAGGAAAGGCGGGGAGGTTAACCAGTAGATGAAACCGGTTTGCTACCCTGCACTGGGAAAAGCGATACACTGGCTATTAGGAAGGCAGTAGGGAAGGGCCCCGGATTAATTCCAACTATCTGGGGTTCTTTAACGGCGCACTGAAATCTCACAACACAAGGGCGCCTTTTACGTTCCACCTCCATCTTACACTAAGCCAACGGGGCGAGATGCATAGCCATATTCTTCAAAGGAGGAGACCTAGTCTTCTCCATGAAATTGCCTCTAAAAAATTGCGAGGACACTTTTGCAACTAAAGTGTTGAGAGACGAAAGCCGAGGACACTATGCCGTGACGACTTCCGGTGGATGTGACGCCCCACCGTTCCCATGGCTATATTGATACCCAAATTATACATATTTCGGGGATCGTAAGTGTTCATAACGCTTAATTACACATTTTCAAATCTAATTTGACACAAATCCGACGTTTTTCCGACCATTCTGTGACAATTTTCACTATGCCGTGACGACTTTCGGTGGATGTGACGTCACACCGTTCCCGTGGCTATATCGACGTCCGCGCTATTTCGACGCAATTTCGAGATTTTTGCCTATAATTAACTAATATATCTACAGCCATCAAACTTGGCTTCTAGGTTAATTTTTTCATCGTCTATCTGAAGCAACTATTGCTTTTCTTTTATCTTTTTTAGTTCTCGAGTTAAACGCATATGACACGCTTTGTTAACGGACGACAGTATGAGCCATTAAAGGCTTTCGCCTTAAAAAAAGTTTTTCGATCCCGGCCGCGGTGGCTAGAATTTCTTTGGAGGAGAAATTCTAGAGGCCCGTGTACTGTGCGATGTCAGTGCACGTTAAAGAACCCCAGGTGGTCAAAATTTCCGGAGCCCCTCACTACGGCGTCTCTCATAGCCTTAGTCGCTTTGGGACGTTAAACCCACAAAATCACAATCACAAAAAAAGTTTTTGTCAAGTGCCCGCGGCACTATACGGCGAGCGGGAAGCAGGCGAATTAAGCGCAACGACGAAGATGCAGTTGTACGTGCGCGTTGTCTACAAAGTGCCCGTCTCTGACAAATGCGCCGGAGGCTGCGGCGTGGGCTCCGGATCCGCTCGGTTGTTCTCACCTATATAGGCTCGCTGGATGCGAGCTGCCTAATTGGCTCGGGCCTAAAGCGGGCCGCCCTGAATATTTTATATACGGGGGGGAGGAGTCTCCAGGCAGTACTCCGGCTGAGCGCGAGAGAAAAAACGGGCGCTGCGGTCGTTAGAGCTGCGCGCCTCCTGGCGCCGAGCCTGCAAACTTCGGCGAACCTTGAAAACAGAGCCGTGACAGTGGGATCCCGTTTACAGCTCTCCCTTCGCGTCTTGGTTCCGCGTTGCTTAATGTTCCGCGATGGTAGTACGTGCAGTTTATCTGGATTTGAAAACTGGGCGGAGAGCCATCCGCAGTAAGCTCCACCTAATGGCCCGCCCGCCATCACGGCTAAACTGCCGGCGACTTCAAGAAACGTGCGCAGCAAGAACTCGCCGCGTTCTTTCCTTTTTGCTGCTCGGTTATTGGTTAGCGAGCCGTTTTCCGGGCTTTATTTGAGTCTGATAGCGCGCTCGCTGTGAATTGAGCGCCTGAAGGATATTGTTTCCCACATAGGTACGCGAAAAAGACGCTTTTGCTTAGCCCAAAAGAAAAAAAAGAGACCGAGATGGCGCCCAAAGAATGAAGGGTATTTTAACAGCATAGAAGGGATCACTTGATTTCTCATTCAAGAGCAAAATTTTTTAGTTTTGCATTAACCTTGAAAGGGCAAAGACAAATGATGTGTCTGGTTGCGGTGCATGTATGTGAAGCACTGCAATGAACGAAACTGCTCCGGACATGTTCTAAAGGCAACGCTCTGCCAGGCGGTCGTTTTATGCATTACAAACACAAACACGCCTATTCGGGAGTAAGAAAATTGCGAGGACACTTTGGTAACTAAAGTGTTGAGAGGCGAAAGCCGAGGACACTATGCCGTGACGACTTCCGGTAGATATGACGTCACACCGTTCCCGTGGCTATATCGACGTCCGCGCTACTTCGACGCAATTTCGACATTTTTGCTTGTAACTAATTAACCTACAGTCATCAAACTTGGCTTCTAGGTTCATTTTTTCGTCCTCTATTTGAAGCAACCATTGGCTTTCTTCTGTCTTTTTTTAGTGCCCGAGTTAAACCCGTGTGACACGCTTTGTTAACGGACGAGAGTAAGAGCCATTAAGGGCTTTTTCCTTAAAAACACCTGGCGAGGGCTTGTCGTCCTGGACGAAGACGTTCAAATGCAAGCACCAACGTTTCTGTAATTCAGCAAAAACATAACCTCTCCGGTCGGTAAACAAAAGAACATGGAAGACAACTCAAAACTGACATACATATAAATGAAGCAAAAAGGGAAGACCACGACTGTAAGAAGGCGAGCGCTGCGTGAACATAATTTTAAAACTTATTTCGGGTGTTATTTTCAAGTGCTAAATCTGGAACCCCGCGGAAGGTGTTTAATTAATTCGACATCTGATAAGTGAGCTTTAGAGAACCGTATTTTTGTGCGGGCTTAAGAACTTCCTAACTGTGGCTCCAGAAATTGTAAGCTTAGCGCGAAAGAGGTATTGCCCCTCAAAATCATGCGTATTTGTTGCAACCAGATTTTTAATATACGTAGCTATAGTTCTTCTTCAAAGGCCATACCGGAAACCAGGGTTTGACGTGGACTTACTAAAAGGAAGGTTAGCTGTCATTAATTAGACTGCGACCCAACTCTGCGCGGCTTGAGAGCTCTTCTCTTCGCGCCCTCGTTCGAGCCTAAAACTCCTCGCAAAAAAAAGAAAAGAAAAGAAAACAACCTCACGCTTGAGGTTGCCGACCACGCACAAGACGTTCTCGTGAAGAGTTCTTCTGGGCCGTTACATCGGAAAAAACCCTTTCCTATGCCGTCGGACATTGTGGACAGCCTGTTGCCCGCCTACGACAAGAGTAATTTAATTAAGCTGCTCCACTCCCCAATAGGTTTTCAGTCGGGAGACTCCGAGAGAGAATCTCAGAAATGGCAGTGAGCATCCCCAACGGCCACCATCCCCTGCTGCATGTTGGTCAGGGTGATGTCTGGAGCGCGGGAAGCAGACGCTTTCGACTATGCACCACTGTGCTGACGCGGTCCACGTCGGCCCTTGGGCGGGTACAGTCATTACTTTCAGAAAATAAACAAGACGAGGTTGCAACGACGAAAATGCGCGTTTCGAGCGGTTTTACGCAACGTACTCAACAATCATCGCGGTTGACGGGGGCTCGTTCAGAACTGTGCAGGGAAGCAGTCCTTAAAATGCACTGGCTTTGGATTGGCTTTGGCTCTGAGGAAGGGAAAGAGCTCAGTAGCTGTCTCACTTCTCGATGGTCATCTCAACCGCGCCGTGAAGGAAGGGAGGAAGGAGGTAGAGAGATAGAAATGCCGTTGTGGAGAGCACCGGAGTAATGTTGCGACCACCTGTTCTTTAACATGCACCTTGGCGAAACGTGGCCGCCGTGGCAGGTATTGAACCTGCGTCTGCGGGCTCAGCAGTCGAGGGCATTGACAACTGAGCCATCGCGGTGGTCTGTCACGCTCCTGAGGCCCCTTCAGAGTATGCGCTTGGCAAGCCGGGCTGAGCACCTTGTCCAAGTTGAAGAGCCCAGTGAGACAACTTGCTGACGTACCGCGGCTGTACCTTGGCCTGGCAGTTCAATCTGCAAACTCCTGAGCTGGAATTAACGCGGCGAGGAGGGTGCCGTGCACATATCCTCTCCTTCCCACGCGTCGCCTATCGTCTCGGGCTGCAGGCAACTCGGGGAGGGGAAGCACTGCTGCCGACTGGACGCTCCTCTGCACATAACGACTGAGAATGGCCCGCCCGGAAGGCCAGGTGAGCGAGACTGCCCATCCTATTCCAGGATGTGTTTAATCTCACGTGCGTTCTGCACGAACGGCTTGAGAGTGACAGTGACCCCAGACAGTCGTATCCAGACACTGAAGCCACTCAGTTCGATTGGCGTCCGCAAACAGTCCAGTGCGCTTCGAAGCCGGGGCTTAAATGTTCAAGGAAGCCGGCCTGGCCGTCCCATTACGCTCATCATATCCGTCTCAAACATGCACGCACCGAACCTGGCACATGAGCGCGGAGATTGGGTGGAGTCTGCGGAATACAATGCGCGCGACGTATCGATCCGATCCGTGGCACTGTTTGCCCGCAGAGTTGCCGGTCACGTTTGCATTCAACCCGCGGCCTGTGCGTGGCGTCTGGAAATACAGCGCGCGCTCAGTAATGATTTGCTCGGCCAGTCTATCCGGGGCAAGCTAGACTCCTCCCACGGTCGCCATTGCTCACAAGTCCATCAAGCTGGATTCGACGGCTCCCTTCTCCTAACAGACGCCCTTACGTGGGGGCAGAATTCCAACGAGTGAAAAAGAGTCCATACTTCCTACTTATCTATCACGTGTTATCTGAGCCCAGCGAGGCTAGCATTGAACTGGTGATCTGCAACGCTGCTACTCCGGACAGTGTCACTAGGGCATCTGACTACCCCAAGGAAACGGAATGTCAGATTTGCAATGAGCCGCTTTATTGTTCGCTGTGTTGGTTCCTCGATTTGACGACATATGGCGCCAGCAGCGGTGGTTGGGCGGCTATGTAGCTCCACTGTGCTGTCTGAAGTTTTCCTCTGACATGGTAAGCGCTTATAGGAGTCACTGGAAGAGTGACTCTAATGCCCATTGGTGGCAGCCGAGACCTATACGGAGAGCAAGCGCCCATTTTCCACACAGAACGTGTCGCGCGCAGCTCACACACTAGGCGGGAGGCGTGGAAAGTGAGTGCCTGGAGGAGAGTGTCGGTCGGTTATGTCGGTAAAAATGGGGTGGAGCGCATATGGCAGGTTCTCTCAAATCATGAATGGCAGTTTACCAATGTCCCTCAAGAGAAAAGTATAAAACAGCTGTATCGTACCGGCACTCACCTACGGGGCAGAAACGTAGCGATAAGGGTTCAGCTTATCTCAAGGACAACGAAGCGAGCTATGGAAAGAAAAATGATGGGTGTAATGTTAAGAGATCGGAGGAGGGCGGAGTGGGTGAGGGAACAAACGCGGGTTAATGACATCCTAGTCGAAATCAAGGGGAAGAAATGGGCTTGGGCAGGGCATGTAATGCGAAGGCAAGACAACCGCTGGTCCTTAAGGTATCCAGAAAAGGGTTGCAGCGCCGAAACAGACAACACACAGAGAGCTAGACGGGAAAGGCGCAACTTCCAACTGTTTTATTCACCTCGAATGCGAATGAATATAAGGCAAACAATCAAGAGGGATAGCAAGAACCACACATGCGCGGGAGGGTTGTACAAAAAATGAAAAAAGATAAGATTGCGTTAGTACCCCATCAGTTACCATATATAAAAATGAAACTGCTTTTTTAGATACACGGGGGTGAGATACCTGTGTGACTCACTTACCTTTTTTCGTTTTTTGTACAACCCTCGCGCGCATTTGTGGTTCTTGCTATCCTTCTTGATTGTTTGCCTTATATTCATTCGTACTCGCGGTGAATAAAACGGTTGGAAGTTGCGCCTGTCCCGTCTAGCTTTCTGTGTGTTGTCTGTTTCGTTGCTACAACTCTTTTCTGGAAACGTGCACCAACTAGCCCCCCAACAAGTATCACTCAGTCCTTAAGGTAACGGAGAGGATTCCAGAAGAAGGCAAACGTAGCAGGGTGCGTTAGAAAGTTAGGTGGGCGGATGAGATTAAGAAGTTTGCGGGTATAGGGGGGCCGCAACTGGCGAAGGACAAGGTTAATTGGAAAGACGTGGGAGAGGCCTTTGCCTTGCAGTGGGCGTAGTCAGGCTGATGAAGGTGATTGTGATGATTGGGCACGATTAAAGCTCTCCCCGTTGCGGAGAATTCGGTCTGTTAAAATACTCTCTGCTGGCCAAAACCAGTCTGCTCTTTCGTAAGGCATGCAGAAAGGAAAGAATTCAGGAGAGGCTTTTACGTCACTTTTTTTTTTTATGAAACAGGCGGCCGAGAGCGACTAGCGCCTCCGTTGCATAGCAACGCACAAGCATAATTCGGGCACGCTTTTTGCAATGCACCTCGTTTCCTTCCGCCGTGCCTTAACGGCAAATAGAGTAGCGGTGGGCCGTAACGTACACTCATTTCTAAATATTAGCAGGCGTCTTCAGCGAACAAGCCTAAACATTAAGGTAATGGCTGCACCCTGTCTGCCCCTCAGGGTATACGCATGTCTGAATGCAACTGCAGCGACAACACGAGCTGCGAGTATACGCGTAATTATCTGTTCTGTCAGCGAGAGATCTCGCGTGTCTTCGACAGCGGTCTTGTTTTGGTGGTTTTTTCATTTTTTCACTGCGCCCTTGTTTGCGCGCCGAGTGCATCCGCCCCCATTGCCTACTGATGGCCTTGTCCCCGCGTTCGGGCCGTGGAGGCTTAAGCAGGCGAGCTGCGCTGCTCTGGGATAAGCGTGATATGTGGGCTCACGTCTTCTGTCGGACGATATCGATGTCGTTGGGAGCGAGCGAAGGCGTTGTTTTCTGTACTTTTGTACGCTTCGACGCAGCTCCGTTTCATTTAGTCCTGCTCTTAGCCTTCAGTGCTCTGAGCCCAGTACTCGTATTTCACGATCGGACCTGATCCGTTCTTAAAGCACGACATTCCGGCTACATTCTACGCCGGAGAACGGCGATTTGTAGTCGTGTTTTCACTGATGTTTCGCGACGTCTTTGGCAGGCAAAGAAGCGGTCTGGTGGGGGAAAGGGCCTTATCTCTAAACAGGGTTGGTGAGAGGCATTCGAAACCTGGACTTAAGCCTCAGACCATTGGTGATATGTTCCTGTACTGGTCTTTCTCTCCTTTCTTTCGCTCCCTATTTCAGTTTCCTAATTGCGAGGTTAACGGGTTCTTTCAAGAAACCCGTGTGCTGTGCAATGTCAGTGCCCGTTAAAGATCCCCATCTGGTGGAAATCATTCCGGAGACCTCCACTACGGCACCTCTTTCTTCTTTCACTACCACCTTCCTCCCTTCCCTCACGGCGTGGTTGAGGTGTCTACCGAGTAGAGAGACAGTTACTGCGCCACTTTCTTTCCTCAAAAGCGATTTTAGTTTCTCATCCAGAGCCTTTTCACCTTTCTCTTCCTTTCTTCGTACCGTCCTAAGCCTCGCTGCTTAGGCAAGAAAGCTAGATTATTAACAGACGACTATTGAAGATGCTACGAGACGTTTTGGATGACCCGTCGTCTCTAGAAGAGCGTAATGAGCGACTGTGTGACGGCACACTAGCGTGCGATCAACTGATGAGCCGCGGGGGTATTTAAGCGGGTGCTATCGTGGCGCCGAATTAAGGGATCGCGTGAGCTGTGTGTTGAGGGGCTCAAAGGCCAGTCTACCGTTTTTGTGCACCTGTGCTTATCCTGTTCATGTTCGGCACTGCAGTGACTGGGTTAGCGACATCGGCGCCTCCGGCGTGGTGTTGGGTCCGAGTGAACGGAGATGCGAAGTTGCAGTAAGACCGAGAGTTTTAGATACAATAGGCTTACATCTTGCGGGTTGTCGACAAGAGAGAGCTGATAGATGGTGGTGCTATGTATAAGTGAAGTAAAAGTGCCCTAGGTTTCCCCACAGTGTCCCTATGCTAACTCGTCACATTATGTAGCCGTGGAAGAGGATCAGGAGGACCGCACACGATCAAAGGGCAGCTTGGCGCGGGACTGTGTACGAGCCGCGCAAGAGGCGCTGCTCTCCGGAGGTTGGATCCGAGCTACTGGAAACAGACCGTGGTTGCGGTCGCGTTCTTTCCGCCGCTGGGAAGATGGCCCGGGAGTCACGTCTTGGCCGTGGCGCGAACAAAACGGAGCAGAGCAGCCGGAACGCACGGTGCAAACAAAGCTTTTGTGCGGCCGTCGCTCACTGCTCAGTATCTCTTGCTGGTCGAGATCGCGAAGAAGCCATTAAGCCACGAAACGTAGACTGGAGTGGATTCGTCAATGCATGAAGTCGGGCTAGTTGGTTTTGCATTCGCTGTGCAAAAGCTGCGTACTGAGGCCTTGTGCGAAACACACTGGGCCATAAGTCTAGTCGAATTGGCTGCCCGCACACAGCAGCACCCGAGCGGATGCCGAAGATGGTAAAACCAGACAATTAACGTCCCTTATACAGCTGGCGCTGGCGTTGGTGCGCTCCTCGAAAAGAGCGCCCTCCGTATCCAACGGCCCGGCCTGCACCGGACGTGACTGGGGAATACCGGTTAAGGCGAGCGCAAAGGGTCGGCTGGCAGGCTATTCGTTATCATTACCGCGAGTCTGCAGGGCTTGTCTGCTATCGGACAAAGCAGTCACCCACATACTGTAAAAACAAAGATCGCAGACGATCGCCTAAAATGCGCTGCGACTGATAGCGCAGTTGTGCCCGGACATGCAGCCTTGATGAACGCTTTTAATGCGAGACCATTAGGAGGATGGCATGATGGCGGAAACTGTTCGGCGTCGGCGTCTTCGTGAAGCTTTCACCTAACAACCGTGGAAGGTAGCGTTTAGGTGGAGCTTTCGCACTACACTCGTACCCTCCTATAATACGGGCTATAATAGAACACCGGCTATAATAAAACACCTGTAATGAAATCGTGGCTGTAATGAAAGACGTCTAAAATACAACACCAGCGACAGCAACTTATTAAGGACACTGCAGTGACAGGTGGTATTGATCGAGTTTAGTAATGACCTCAGCACAGTGAAGTCACAAGTGGCGGTATAGTGGTCGTAGTAGTACCATTCGTTCTCCGGCCTGCAAAACGATAGCACAAAAGAAGAGAAGGCAGAGAAGAGGGCTCGTGCATTTTCTCCGCATCTATCCAATTGATAGTCCCTCAATTTTTTCGAGACGCTTTTGACACCGTTCTCGTGCCGCCGCCTCACTGAGCCTCTTCTGCTCGGCGCGCCGCCCTCTTGCGCGGCGTTTGGACATCTAGCGAGTATACTGAGAGTTGACTGAGATCCCGTCGCGGGGGCCGCGCATACATCGTGCCTAGACGCACGCGCGCAACCTTATAGCTGCACCGACTGAAAGAAGGTCGTAGCGTTCCTGCAGTGTATACGGGAACACTACAAAATCGACCATGCCGCTACCGCCAGCCGCCGTCAGCGCGTGCGCAGGTGGACAAGAGGACCAGGTGAACCTGCACCTGATTCGCACCTATATCCCGTCAAGGCCGCCTGCCCATGCGTTCGTAGCGACTGGTGACAGCGGCATACGGTAACAACGTCCTGCACTTTTACAAATATTTCTTTAGACAGTCTACAGACTGTCCATAGAGTTTTCTCTATAAAGTCTATAGACATTCTATGCACAAATCGTATAAACTAATCTAAGGCAGTACAAATCCTGTGGGCAGTCTATAGAAAATCTATAGATTTATGGCCATACACTTTTAGCAGGCTTTTTTCGCATAGGCTGTCTGTGGACTATGAATTGACAAAGGTAAATATGTATAGGAAGGCAATGTAGTCTATAGACAGTCTATCGACAGTCTATAGACCATTGTTATAAGGGCAACTATCTATTTGCTGGGTAGGGGCAGGTGCTGCTGGTGTCAGGTGGGGGTAATATTGGAGACCGAACCGGGAGTGTTTCTCCCTACCGTGATGATGATAGCAGGTTGTATTGTATGTAACCCGGGAGACAGCCCGAGAGTGGCCATCGGGGGCACCCACCTGTCGTGGACGCCCTGGTAGAAGACGCGGAAGTGCAGCCCCTCCTCCTCCTTCTCCTCCTGGTGCTGTCGGTAGCGCCAGCGGACGAGCACGGCGGGCGGGCTCCAGCGCACCAGCACGGCGCTCACGGGGGGCTCCTCCGCCGCCGCCGCCGCGCCGCTCGTCGTCAGGGCGGCTGCGTACACGGAAACACGGAACACGCTCAGGCACGTCCGCACAGGTAACAACGCCAGTTAGGTCCCAGACACGTTCTCGCTTTCATTACGACTCATAATAATCATCATCATCATCAGCCTGACTACGCCCACTGCAGGACAAAGGCCTCTCCCATGTCCCTCCAACTAACCCTGTCCATCGCCAGTTGCGGCCACCATATCCCCGCAAACTTCTTAATCTCATCCGCCCACCTAACTTCCTGTCTTCTCTTGGAATCCACTCCGTTACCCTTAAGGACCAGCGGTTGTCTTGCCTTCGCATTACATGTCGTGCCCAAGCCCACTTCTTCTTCTTCTTGATTTCAACTAGGATGTCGTCAACCCGCGTTTGTTCTCTCACCCACTCCGCCTGCTTCCGATCTCTTAACGTTACACCTATCATTTTTCTTTCCATAGCTCGCTGCGTTGTCCTTAACTTAAGCTGAACCGTTTTTGCTAGCCTCCACGTTTCTGCCCCATAGGTGAGTACCAGTAAGATACATCTGTTGTATACTTTTCCCTTGGCAAACTGCCATTCATGATCTTAGAGAACCTGCCATAGGCGCTCCACCCCATTGTTAGAAAAAAGAGCCTTCCCTCTCCACCGTAGGAGCAGTGCATTAACCCTTGGTCAGGGCTGGGAAAATCAAGAAGAAGCAGCGTTTCTGCTCGGTCGATCACCACGTGTCGGTGAGTCTGTTCCGAAACAGCCCAGCAACAGGGAGAACAGTCGTAGTTAACATGAAGACAAACTGTTGGCGGTCAAGAAGCTATGTGCAACGTGTCTAGAACCTTGCGTTCGGAACCTCCAACGGTGCCGTACTCGGAACGAGCGAGTCGACGTAGCTTTGTCACTCTGTCCATTAACGGCGGAATGTCAACATCTGTTTCGCGAACGCGACAGAGCGTAGCGCTGGGTGGACGCGTAAGGAGGGCGGTGCCAGACTGCTCTCCGCGCCGAGGATCCGAAGGGTGCCCGCTGCACAAAGCTTCTTAGAGTTACCTAAAAAAGAGAGAGAGAGAGAGAGAGGCACCACTATCTACGCGAGTTTCTTAAAGAGCACTTCAATCACCGCGGGATTGCCGGTAAGTGTGAACTGGGAGCATTTTGATTGGCTAGTGTTTGGCCGAAAGCGCGGTTTCGGAGTCTCTAAAACATCGCTGCCTCGCGATGCTCCCAACTGTGCGCAGAATATTTTACCTTAGTGGCTGTTTTCCCGTTATTAAACAAATTTATTTCGAATGAAATTAGGAGCGTGCGAAAATTAGCGGAGCATTTTTAGGAGCTTGACCTCGAGAAAGATCAGCGCTTCCATCCAGTACGTAGCGAAGTGAGATTCCACGTTCGCACTTATTTCCTGCGGTGGAGGAACGTCCGCTGCATCCCGTTTTCACCCGGGAAATTTTCCAGAAACTCTCTCTACAGGTCACAGAGGCGCCACTGCAGAAGCCAGGCCCGTGAACACGGGAACACCGTCGGCGTGTAGCGGAGGGATTGCCGTCGCAGGAATGCAGTCGTGGGCGCCCGACGTTCCTCGACGGTAGCGGTCGCATTTGGCGCCCTCGGCTTCGCCCGGCGTTTTACGTGCTTCATCTTTTCGAGCCGCGTGGAGCTGTTGACGGCGTGCTTTCTGCAGTTGCCCCCTGTCTTTCTCTCTAGCTGCCTAGTCTGCGGTCGCTGCCATGGTCTGAAACCGCTACATGGTCTGCGGACGCCGCGCTAGTCCTAGCTCGTGGCACGGGGCGAATAACGGCAGTGAGGTGCGGAGAGCAGCTTGTATACTGACCATACGCGGCGCATTCTTGGACCGTCGAGAATGCTTGTACAAAAGAGAGAAGCATAACTGGCGGCTCACTGCGTCAGCGGGCGTTGAAATCAGTTTGGGTAGAATATTGCCGCGAAGCTGTGCATGTTTTTGAGAGCGATGAGCGTTCTCGCCCTGACGACCGCGAGCCGGGTGCACTTACTGGTATCGCCGCCGTCGAGCTTTCTTTTATCTCTGTGCGATCACAAACTCGTCCAATAAACGGTACGAGTTCAGCGCCAGTCTTCTTGTCTGTGGCCTGCTATATTGTCCGTGGGAGGAGGCGCCAGCAAGTGATAATATTTTCGAACTTTAAGCATTGATTGCCCTCAACAAACACTGCACAAATTTATATATATATATTTTTAGGTACAGCTGGGAAGGGGGAGGGGAGCAGATAACAAAATTGCAAATGCTGCCTATAAGCTTCAGTTTCATGGTAATACAGCAGCCATCTTGGTGCCGGTTAGAATCCCGTCATCTTAAAAGGCTGATGCTGCCAGATTAGTACGCCACCCATTTGGTGCGCGTCACAGCGGCAGGCTATCGAGAGGCGTTACCGTAATGGCTGCTTGGATTAGCGTGGACGAGGAGAGGGTGCGCATGGCAGTGCAGCCGCCGGTTTCGCTCAAGAGTCAGTATCTATCATAGAGTTTCTTACTATTACCTAGAGGGAAAGCTGGCGGCGCTGCACTTCAGCCACCATGGACGCCCAAAGCATCATGGGGCGGTGAGCTACTTGTTGCGAGACAGTCGTAGTTTTTCGGGAACATGGAGTGGCACTACTAAAATTTTTCATTCCGAAAACGCTGTTCGTGTGTGCGCAGACGACTTTCGCGCGAACGCAGTGGGCAAAACCCATAGTAGTGAAAACGCGACGACACACGACGCCAATAAAAGGTTTCACTTTTCCGAAATGCCATTAAAAAACCTCTTATAGTATTTAAGCGACAACATCTTTTTTGAAAACATATTTACTTTTAAAAGTGCGCCTGTTAAGTACGAAATATTAGTTTCTATAGTGTTCATTACTAGGCCAATAGGAGAGCGAGTCGTCTCTAATTTTGGGCAAACTTTGCACTTAAATGCTTTTCTGCTCGTTTGTTGCAATCATTAGACAAGATATTGAATATTAGGACGTTTGTAGTTATCAAACAGCTTTATTTTTCTATTATATTTTGGCCAAAAGCTGCAGTTCCGCAACAAGTAGCTCACCGCCCCATGATGCTTTGAGCGCCCATGGTGGCTGAAGTGGTCTCGAGGGGTCTCCATGCAAACTCCCATAGACGGGCTGCCAGCTTTCCCTCTAGGTAATAGTAAGAAACTCTATGAGTATCTATGGTCAGTATGCACCGGAACGGCCATTGACGCAAGGGTGCGCGCACGCGTTTTCTGTGCCGGTATTTATGACTTTGCTCTGCATGCTGCAGCGCAGGCATCGCCGCCACACGCAGTTCGCTATAGAGATAAAAGAGTGCATTGATAAGAGGAGGTAGCGCGGAAGTGTAGATGAACGTTTCCGTTTTTATGGGGGGGTCGATATTAGAGAGGGTTATTATGGCTACAAAATCAGCTAGAGCACTGCTCGCGAGAGGCCGGAGGTCGTGGGTTCGGATCCCGCTGTTGAAATATGGTTGTATTTTCGTGTCCTTTCTGTAAAGTTAGTCCCTATCACTCACTGCGGAAGCTTTTCCCGAACTAATCAACACCACCATGAAAAGGCGGTTGCCGCTTGTGCTCTGTGTTTACATAAAGAATATCTGCTGGGTGTGTTTTTGTAGTCTATAGAGATTTTTCATTGAAAAGTTGTCAAGATACGGCAGTGCGGTCTGTGCAGGTGGATTGCATGGCAAGGCGAACAGAATGTCCGTTGTGAAGTGCAGTTAAAATGCGAATAGATAACTTTTTTAACTAATTAACTTTATGAAATGTTTGTTCTTTGGCACCAAATTGCGTAGTTGGAGGCCGTCAACATGAAAGGCGAAGCCAATTTATAAAATTTCTTAATCGACATGCAAGTTAGAGATATGGAACGCGGAATTACGCGCTCAAAACGAGTCGATACCGAAACCCACGCACGACGGGTGCCCGGAATTGTGTTGCTCACTTTGAGCGGTAGGGACGCGTTTAAAGGCGCGAAAACGAAGCAGAGTCCCTTCCCTTCGTGGAGCCGGAGCCTCAGGGCCTCGGGGAGACAAAGCCGTTAGAAAAGTGCCCCGACATTCTTGAGTATGAGCGCCGCGTGCCTGACTTATAGCTTTCTTTGTATGGTGCTTCCAATACGGCCACTTGACACAGCTTGGTATGCAGACGCACGCTAGGTGTGAATTCTGCGGCATTGCCGCCAGTCACGGCTGCGACTCGCTTGCCGCTTCACGGAGTCAGCGGCACCGTGCCGATGCATCTTTCTCGCTACGCTGCCACGCTGAGCACTGCGTCAGTTTCGTAATTTGTTGCCGAAAAGCCGAAACACGCGGAGCGGAGATTTTTTTGGTGTCCAGTTTGAGTGTATAACCACTGTATATCGCCGCGCTCGGAGCGTCACCTCGCTTTCTCCCTCCAGCGGTGCACAAAGCAAAGACGTTTAGTGTGAGGCGCCCTATAGGATGACCAAGTACGCCTGCGTTGTTTGTCCACATGGTTTTTCCGCCTTTAACTTAACACCGCCCCTCCGGTGTGAAGTGGGGCTATACTACTTCCGGCGCATGCCTAGCGTCGGTCTTGGTACCGGAAGATGTTGGAGAGGTTTTTATCATATATTTTCTAAATATCACCTGGATCGAAAGCTGGCGCCACCATCTATGCGAGTTTCTCAAAGAGCTCACTTCATCCACCGTGGTGATGCCGGGAAGGCGAAGTTTCATGTTTGGCTTGGATAGTGTTGGGCCGAAAGCGTGGATTGTACCTCGAAATTCCGCCGCGGTGGCTCAGTGGTTACGGCGCTCGGCTGCTGACCCGAAAGACGCGGGTTCGATCCCGGACGCGGCGGCCGAATTTCGATGAAGGCGAAATTCTAGAGGCCCGTGTACTGTGCGATGTCAGAGCACGTTAAAGAACCCCAGGTGGTCGAAATTTCCGGAGCCCTTCACTACGGCGTCCGTCATAGCGTGAGTTGCTTCGGGACGTTAAACCCAAATAAACCATAAACCAGTACCTCGAAATTGGTAGCTGCGCCGCGATGCTCTCATCGGTGTGCAGATTAAGTGATTTCGATACTGCATTTTTCACTTCTTTAACAGGCTTAACGCAAGTGAAAGTTCGGTGTGAGGCTGGTATGAAAACTTTCACAGCATTTCTTCGAGGTCTGCCTCGAGAAGAGTCGCATTTTTAAGGCTGAATCCAAGCTTTATGCCCAGCAATAGCCAAGTCAAGCAAGAAACCTCATCTTCTCGGCATCCCTGCCCCTCTCCATGGTGGATGAAGTGAAGTGTAGTGCCGCCAGCTTTCCTTCTAGTTACGTAAGAAACTGTTTGGTTTTTATCACTTGATCTCACCCTCACTTATTGCTGCTCATGCACAGTGTTGCTATAGCGACGGGGACGCGGCTAGGCGTGTCGTCTGCTTCCCACGGCGCAGCGTCTACACAACCATGCGCGGTGCTAGAGTGCGCTGCAGGTTCAAATCGCGTGCTTGAGCACGCTACTTGAGCAGCGCTGGGAGAGAAGGCCGAGAGAGTGGGGTCATCGGCTTCCACGGCGGCGCTAAAATGCACTTAGGTGGTAAGCGTTGCCGGATCGCTTGGATGGCTTTGCAAACATAACAGCAGCGACGAAAGTCTACACAGAGTCCTCCCCGCTTCTTGTCGCCTCGGCGCGAGCATTGTTCTGCTTTCATTTGCATTTCTTTGCGAATGGCAAGCACTCCGCCACCCCCTTCCAGCACTATGCGCTAGTAGTGGGGGTTTATCGAAAGTAACATACAAAAATTAAAAGGACGCGTATTCTTCACCTTAAGAGCATACGTGATAGAGCCTTCTCCCACTTTGTCTCTTTTTTTTTTAATTCATTTTCTTTCTCACTTCTCACCCATTACAAATCCACAATCACATTATCAATTACGGTAAACGATTACAATCACAATTACTGATCACATTACCGATTACAAATCGCCAATCACAATTATCTATTACCAATCCTCAATCATTACCTAGGTTACACTCGACGAGAAACTACACTGCTACGTACACATATGCACCGTTTGTTTCAGTACAGTGAAGCACCACAAGACCTCCTTTTCGTTGTGCGCAATTTCTGACGTCTGATTAGCATATTTATATTTGGTTTTATTTTTTTTTAATTGCTAGAGCATCAGTACAGCCGCGGCCGAATTTCGATGGAGGCGAACTTCCAGAGACCTGTGCACTGTGCGATGTCAGTGAACGTTAAAGAACCCCAGGTGGCAGAAATTTCCGGAACTCCGCACTACGGCGCCCCTTTACTCACAATAATGGCACCCAGTTCCGTCATGCTGAAGGGGGGAGGGAGGGGGGGGGGGCGTAGATTTTCTTTATAGTTCTTTTCTCCTTCGAACGACAAAGAAAATTTGCCAGCACAGACAAGTCGACATAACATTGTGACAACCCTAATAAAACATGCTGCTTGTAAAGTTTGTGCGCTGCTTCGCGAAGACCGGAGCTCAATAAGAGGTGTCCACGAAGGGAGACGACGTGACGTGCACTTGTTACCGCGAGTCGTGGTAATGCGAAAAGGAACGCTTTACTAGCAGGCACTCGGTGTTTACATCCTTACTCTCAGCAAGAAGAAACCTGTTGATTCTGTATTCATCTTTCTGTGCACGCACAGTTTCGTTAACGTCCCCGAAAGTTCGACGCAGACACAGAGGTATGCACTTGAATACTAAAGGTGTACAAGCCTTCCCTTAAGGTATTCTTCTTCTTGCTGCACTGTTTGTTACCAAATGTATGTCCTCCCACTCCCCTCTGCAATCTTGAATAAACAGTGCGAACGACGACAAGCACACGAGACAATGAAACGGATGACACAGCGCTGTGTCGTCCGTTTCCTTGTCTCTTGTGCTTGTCGTTGTTCGCGCTGTTTATTCAAGATGCTTATCCAACTAGCCCGCCAAAACGTGTTAACACCCTCTGCAATGACTTCGGGCCTTGATCGTATAAATGAATGAATGAATGAATGAATGAATGAATGAATGAATGAATGAATGAATGAATGAATGAATTGCTGGTTTGCGAACGCTCGTTTCCTGGCAGTATTCCTCTAGCTGCTGACCAATTTACGATTTGGTCACGGCGACACGAGGTACTGCACGTGCTTCCCGCAACGGCTTGTTTTTACGGCGACGGCGTGCTACGAGTGCAGATGCCAGGACAATAAGCATGCTTGCGCATGTTCGTTTCGGCTTTACTGACTCAGTCGCAGCGTTTGATGGCTTCTCACAGAGGGAGCCACCGCGACGGGCAGTGTTCATTGCTTCTTTCGATTCGAGAGGGTGATCATAGCGTCCTGTTTGTATTGATTTGATGATTCAGTTCCGACGCAGTATCAGGCATGGCCATCGACGATGCAGCAGGACTCGCAGGACTTGCAGGACTTGCCGCGTCACATATATGCGGGAGCTAGATGGACTTAGTTATTGAAAAACTACCGTTCTCGTAACGTACGCGTAGTATTAGTGCACGGTTTAATACCTGAAGTGATTGCTGTTCCTTTATTGACAACCTCAGTATTAGCCGTGACAGCATGACCACTTCTGCGATGGAAATTGAACTCGCATATACTACGAACGCGTGAAGCAAAGGATAATGAGTGTAATTTCGCTGGATCGAAAAGTTTTATAAGCTGCCACCGTCCATCAGACATGACAGTAATTAAATTGGTGTAATATAATTATAGCAAATTACTTCGCATTGACTTGCAACATAATGAATTACTCTTAGAAAGTAATTTCGCAGCAAAAACAATTATTGACTTTCGAAACTACTTTAATAAAAAAGAGGATAATTACTCTTTGCGTCAGCAAGGCTTTAGCCTCATATGCCAAATAGAGCGCTTCGAAATCGGGAACTGCACCCTGAAAGCCTGGGCTAGTGTAAAGGACCGACATGGAGACTGCTAGTGTCCTCTGTTGTCTGACCACTGCCCTGCTGGAAAGCATGGGCTAGGCCGGAGTCCATCTGTCGCGAGTATTTCACAAGTAGCAAGATCCAAGAATCTGTTGGGACTGCCGAAGGGTCAGAACGCGCACTTCGGAATTCAGGACAAGTGAGGAGCCTACGCAGCGTAGGCTAAGAGCAAATCGGTGCACGCTTACACGTCTGGTCACGAGACGGGGAAAAGAGGACAGGCAGAAGCGCGAATGGAGCGAACGTTCCACACAGAGCGGAACCTGCCAAAATGAACTCGTATAGTACCACCGAATCAATAAACAACGTGCTTCAGAGGCTTCAAACGCTGCAGACAGCTTCAGGCTGGAAGGCGTTGGGTTCGCCGCTCTCGTGTTTGTCTTGAGCGCAGTGAAGGCGACGAGTGTTTGACCTAGTTTGACGTGCTTCTCCTTTCCTTGTTTTGTTTGCATTGCCTTATAGTTTTAAAGGCCGGAGCTATAGAAACAAAAGAGGGGGCTGGGATGGAGTTCGGCGGGAAGACCAAAGAACGGGCGTGTCGCGTTCTTGAGAGAGAATTTGGTGCTTCACACTTTTTTTTTTGGGGAGAGAGTTACATAAACAGACTGAGTTGAACACGTCGTGGCGGAAAATTCTTCGGACCAACCAATTTTGGAATTTTCTGTAATCATCAACGTACCAGGCCACCACATCGCTTGCCGCTGACTCTAGATACGCCAAAATTTTTGACGCCCATTTTGACTCTGCGTTCCTCCTGTGGAGCAATAAATTAAGAATTATGAAATGCTGGTAAAGGCTCAGACCAATGCGCTTCTTTGTATGCACGAAAATCTGGAAATAATTTAAAAGTAATTGCATTACTTTTCGAAAGAAATTGCAAATACATTACTTTTTGTTGCCAGTAATTCGTAAAGTAATGCAATTGTATTGTGCATTTATTACGAAGGCAATAATTTATGCTATTTAATTACTTTCCAAAAGTTATTTTGCAATGTGTGCTGTGAACTGAGGGCGAGCGCCTCAACACAGCGCATAACGACCTCACAGCATTATCTTTAGGCAGTATCATTGGAAAGTCTACAGATATTCTATCCGCTGTCTATTGAAATTTATGCAAAAGCGTGCAGCAGACGACTTCTCACGGCAGATATCGCTTTATGATGACATTGATGATCTAGGCAGTCGGACCAGCAAGCCCTTTGTAGAGGAAAAAAGAATAATTTTAATATTACTTGCCACAAAGAAGGACCTCAAATTATGAGGAATACACGCGGAGAATGCACTGCAAATGGAATTTTGCGTTTCGGGTGTCATGCATCACTCTAACCAGAAGGGAGTAAAAAGGGAGTAAGCTCCTTTTTCTCCCACATAGGTGTATTCATGTTCAGAGTGTGGCTCCCACACTCATAATACGAATATGCCTACATGGGAGTAAAAAGGGAATAAGCTCCCTTTTTTTTCTCCCACATAGGTGTATTCATGTTCAGAGTGTGGCTCCCACACTCATAA
Organism: Amblyomma mixtum; assembly: GCF_055824585.1. Taxonomy (NCBI): domain Eukaryota; kingdom Metazoa; phylum Arthropoda; class Arachnida; order Ixodida; family Ixodidae; genus Amblyomma; species Amblyomma mixtum. Next base: position 256,567,911 of record NC_143012.1, on the reverse strand, counting down.
TACGAATATGCCTACATGGGAGTAAAAAGGGAATAAGCTCCCTTTTTTTTCTCCCACATAGGTGTATTCATGTTCAGAGTGTGGCTCCCACACTCATAATACGAATATGCCTACATGGGAGTAAAAAGGGAATAAGCTCCCTTTTTTTTCTCCCACATAGGTGTATTCATGTTCAGAGTGTGGCTCCCACACTCATAATACGAATATGCCTACATGGGAGTAAAAAGGGAATAAGCTCCCTTTTTTTTCTCCCACATAGGTGTATTCATGTTCAGAGTGTGGCTCCCACACTCATAATACGAATATGCCTACATGGGAGTAAAAAGGGAATAAGCTCCCTTTTTTTTCTCCCACATAGGTGTATTCATGTTCAGAGTGTGGCTCCCACACTCATAATACGAATACGCCTACATGGGAGTAAAAAGGGAATAACCTCCCTTTTTTCTCCCACATAGGTGTATTCATGTTCAGAGTGTGGCTCCCACACTCATAATACGAATACGCCTACATGGGAGTAAAAAGGGAATAAGCTCCCTTTTTTTTCTCCCACATAGGTGTATTCATGTTCAGAGTGTGGCTCCCACACTCATAATACGAATATGCCTACATGGGAGTAAAAAGGGAATAAGCTCCCTTTTTTTTCTCCCACATAGGTGTATTCATGTTCAGAGTGTGGCTCCCACACTCATAATACGAATACGCCTACATGGGAGTAAAAAGGGAATAAGCTCCCTTTTTTCTCCCACATAGGTGTATTCATGTTCAGAGTGTGGCTCCCACACTCATAATACGAATATGCCTACATGGGAGTAAAAAGGGAATAACCTCCCTTTTTTCTCCCACATAGGTGTATTCATGTTCAGAGTGTGGCTCCCACACTCATAATACGAATATGCCTACATGGGAGTAAAAAGGGAATAAGCTCCCTTTTTTTTCTCCCACATAGGTGTATTCATGTTCAGAGTGTGGCTCCCACACTCATAATACGAATATGCCTACATGGGAGTAAAAAGGGAATAAGCTCCCTTTTTTTTCTCCCACATAGGTGTATTCATGTTCAGAGTGTGGCTCCCACACTCATAATACGAATATGCCTACATGGGAGTAAAAAGGGAATAAGCTCCCTTTTTTTCTCCCACATAGGTGTATTCATGTTCAGAGTGTGGCTCCCACACTCATAATACGAATACGCCTACATGGGAGTAAAAAGGGAATAACCTCCCTTTTTTCTCCCACATAGGTGCATTCATGTTCAGAGTGTGGCTCCCACACTCATAATACGAATACGCCTACATGGGAATAAAAAGGGAATAAGCTCCCTTTTTTTCTCCCACATAGGTGTATTGATGTTCGGAGTGTGGCACCCACACTCATAATACGAATACGCCTACATGGGAGTAAAAAAGGAATAAGCTCCCTTTTTTCTCCCACATAGGTGTATTCATGTTCAGAGTGTGGCACCCACACTCATAATACGAATACGCCTACATGGGAGTAAAAAAGGAATAAGCTCCCTTTTTTCTCCCACATAGGTGTATTGATGTTCGGAGTGTGGCTCCCACACTCATAATACGAATACGCCTACATGGGAGTAAAAAAGGAATAAGCTCCCTTTTTTCTCCCACATAGGTGTATTGATGTTCGGAGTGTGGCACCCACACTCATAATACGAATACGCCTACATGGGAGTAAAAAGGGAATAACCTCCCTTTTTTCTCCCACATAGGTGTATTGATGTTCGGAGTGTGGCACCCACACTCATAATACGAATACGCCTACATGGGAGTAAAAAGGGAATAACCTCCCTTTTTTCTCCCACATAGGTGTATTCATGTTCAGAGTGTGGCTCCCACACTCATAATACGAATACGAGTACATGGGAGTAAAAAGGGAATAAGCTCCCTTTTTTTCTCCCACATAGGTGTATTCATGTTCAGAGTGTGGCTCCCACACTCATAATACGAATACGCCTACATGGGAGTAAAACGGGAGTAAAATGTCCTCTAGCGCACTTCCTTTTATAAAAGGAAGTGCGCTACACTCTGAACATGAATACACCTATGTGGGAGAAAAAAGGGAGCTTACTCTCTTTTTACTCCCTTCTGGTTAGAGTGCAGGATAGACTCTGCGGTACCGAGTCCTCGGAGCTCCCCGTCACGTGGCCTTCGCCGGAAGTCAGCGGACAGGGCCGCAGGCCAGTTCGCCGAAGGGTCTTCGGCTCTCCCTCTGTCCCTGGAGAGCTTCATTTTTCTGTCCCGCGCAATTTTTCCTTCTGCGTTTCTCAACCTGTGTCGGGCTGTGCGCCATGAAAAGACGCGGCCCTCGAGTGGAATTTCGAGATCGCCTCGTTGAGCACGGCAGGTAAAGAGATCGGCCGGAGCTGTGGCGTGCCTAAGTCGGAGAAAGAGCTCGGCTCTCGTGAGCCGCGGCCGTCCTTCATTCCGTTGCGCTCTGACAAGCCGAAGAAAGGCCGCACTATTCGGGCTGCCCTTCAACAAATATGAAAAGCGCCAGCCGTCTGCTGCCTCCTCGACGCAGAAAAGATGGGAATGCTGAGAAGCCATGAAACCGAGACGCAATCGCTCTTCTCTTCTTCTTTCTCGCCCTCGCCGACACGGGCACCAGACGGGCTCGATGTGGTTCTCTTCGCTTTCTTTGCACGATGTTGAAACTCGGTACCGAGCGAAAAAGAAAAGGTTAAAGGGAAGTCTTCGAGATTGTATCACATGCAGCGTCGAAATTGGCCCATAACACGAGCCATGCTCGAATTTGCCCGTTTTTTTTGTGTGTGTAAGTTTGCATGTAGCGCCGCCAGAGTACGCGGATCACTGGCTATGACGTTCAGATGCTGAACACGAAGACGCGGAATCAGATCCCAGCCGCGGCGACCGCATTTCCAGGCAGACGATATCCGAAAACGCCTGTCTACTGGTATTTTAGTGCTCGGTAAATTTAGAACACGAGGTGGTCGAATGAATGCGCATCTCTTACCCGCTGTCGTGGCAGTGACGTTAGGCAGCTGAGCCCAAAGTAGCGGGATAAAATCCTGGCCGCGGGGGCCGCATACGCGAAATGCAAAAAACTCGCAGGGACATCTAATTCCGTTATGTGTAGGCAATGTGATAGCATTAGCAGCTGTTGATGCCTTTACCAGAAGCGACGTCACTGCTGGTCTGGTGACGTCACTTCCTCCTCCAACCAATGGGCGAATCTCAACATCATAGCGTTAACGCTCCTGCTTTCCACCTGCCATCTAGGTCACGTGACGGTTCGACGTCATCGAAACATGCCCAGCGTGGCAGGTGGCAGCTTTCTAACCGGACTATGCGTGAACTGCCCACCGTAGGAGGCGGAGTTAAACTACGACGTACCTCATCTGTTACTGAATTGCCCAGAGCATGAAAGTTTCAGGACCCGACTGAAGAGATCCTTGCCAGCCTTGATAAAAGGCCTTTGAGTCTTCAAAAGGTATTAATTAGGTCCATGGCTGACGCATGCGCTACAGAAACGGGCGACCATAGAGCCGAAATCTTTCCTTCGAGGACAGTGGAATCCTCGGGAGGTACTGGATATTGCTTGAGTAATTCTCTGATTGTTCGTCTCGGCACCTGCTCTGCGGTGTCCTGGCGATCATTTTATATGTCCTTCTATCATGCATCTGATGCATCTGATATTGTTATTGTTGCTGCTCATTGTTCCTCTATCATTTCTTGGATGTGTCGTTTTTATACCATTTACGATGACTGGGAGGCATCATTGCTTATAGTATGTCTTCATTTTATGTCATCAGGTAATATCATTGTTTATAGTATATTTTTATATTTTATGCTAGAATTTCTGATGTATCCACTGTATTATTTGTATTGGGAATTGTGTGTGTCGTGGTCGTGTTTTGTACAGAGTCATGTCGCTAGTTCCAGTATTTTTCTTGCATTATGTGAAAAGGAGTATCCTGCGCCACAATCAGGCATCAGTATCTCCTTTTATTTATCTTATTCATACTGTTAACCCTGTGTATGAGGGTCATTACAGAGAGGGAAACATATACAGATACAAGTGCAATTCTCTTCGCTAAGAAACACTCAAATACACAGAATTACAGATTTGCACAGCAATCTTCCAGGAAAGTGTTCACACCTATCACAAATTTGTCTACATCTGTTTGGTCCACAACGTCACTTGGTAGTTGATTCCAAATTTCTACAGCATCGGGAAAAAAGGAGTAGCGTTAGACATCAGTTCGTGTAATAATAGGTTGTAATACCTTACTGTGATTTTTCCGTGGGCAACGCTTCAGGGGAGGTGTAACATAGTGTTGTTTATTAACTTTGACTTTATCATTCATTATCAGAAAAATTGTCTACTATTGTATATTTTTATATTGTATATTTCATTATTTCATTATTGTATATTTCAATAAAGTAAAAGAGCATTGGTCACGAGAGGTTGCTCGGGAAGAGCAACTTGGGTCTTACAAGCCGCCACTGCTGGCAGCACCTGCCATCGCAGGTGCAGTGGCGCATCGCTTAACCGCTCCACCACCGCGCCAGGAGTGGTATGATGACTCCCTGCGATCTATGAATGTAAAGAATGACCAATCCCACCAATATGGGCATTAATTCCTTCGCGGTATCACGCCATACCCTTAAGGCCGAGCTTAAGTGTCCAGTCCAGTTTTTTTTCTTTGTGACCGATTACGCATTTTGGCCTCATGGAGCTTCGAAACGTATCTCATTGAAACGCCGATGCCGCGCGGGAGAACCCCAGGTGGTCTAGATTACTATTGTGAGACATTCCAGCGGCTAAAAAGACAGGGACAAAGATAGACGCATTGATCACATTCGCCGTTGCTCTCACAAACCAGCATGCAAGGCGTTTTTAGAAAGAACAAGTGTGATGCGTAAGTTTAAGACTCAAAAGAGCCGAGAAATTTTTGAAGCGTTCAGCATTACCAATGATAAAGAAAACTGCGTCAGCAGCCCTTCTGTTGCGCTACGCAAAAAAGAAATAGATTACCTGAAGGAAAACGGGTTGATTCAGCCAGGTAGGCGATAAATAGAAGGTGCGCCGATGTGGCAAACATGAGGGGCATGGCACAGGTGCCTTCTGCGTTTTTTTTGGATTATGGGTTTATCTTGTCACGGATTACTTTTCTTTGTGCCCCGTTTTGTATATTATAGCTGTTTGTGAAATAAACCTCAGCTGAAGTCCGGCGTTCGTCCTGTCTCGTCTACCTTTGTCCCTGTCTTTCTAGCCGTTGGAATGTCTCACAATAGTACTAGAAACCAACTAGCCCAACTTTCTACGCTTAATGACATACGGTCTAGATTAATCCGGAGCTTCCTACTACGGCGTCTCTCGTAGCCTCATGTGTCGCTTCGGGATGTTAAACCACACATGCCACCATGCAGTGTCATGGTCTACTGCAGAAACGATAACTATGCGAAAACAAATAGCCCATGAGAATACGATTGGGTACGTAATGGCCTCCAGTTTCATCACCTTCTCAAACTCTTCGCCTCGACCCCGGAGCAGAAACTGGGCCTGTCTACTGATCGTGCATAGCTACTCATTACGACCTTGCATTTTCCCCAACTGTCGTTTCTGTAGCGCTGCCGAGGTTCTTCGTAGTATTAGGCCGCATTGTCTTCTTACGAACTCATTATTTGCAGAGCGCATCTTCCTATTCATAAATGATGATGCAAGGAAAGAAAAAAGCATTTGTGGGGCGCTAAAAGTTCGCTGAAAGCGCGGACGGAAGTTGAGAGTATTTTAATAATACTAGTACTGCGAGACTCCTTCGTAACGATCGTGAAAACAATACAGACTGCGGGAAAAAGAACAAAAGAGATTGCGAAGGTGGTAATGCGCCACTGAAGAGTTTTGACCTGCGCGCCATAACAAGAATAAAACAAACACGCCGACCCTCCGAGGTCCTAAAAGGCTGAGGCCAGAAATAGAGTTCCTTTGTCGTTCAGGGGCGCAATCTCGGGAAACTGCACTGGAACTCCGGGAAGTTTTTTTTTCTTTTTGTCTAAACTTACTTCCAGCCGTTCGCACCTGGAGCAGCCATGCACTTGTCTTTCTTTAAAGTGTTCTGCACCATTAAAGGCTGGGTGCGAAGCGGGGGCCCGTGAACGGTCGCCTTGAAGGCAATCCGGTGAAAGCGGAACAGTGGCAGCTGCTGGAACTGCCACTTCGCGTTTACGATCTTTCCTAAGCAGCTTAGCGGATACGAGAATAGCGAGAAAGCGCTTCGATAAAGAAATGGGCAGAGTGTCACGGCAAAAGCTGCGTCATGGTCATAGGAACAGTATAACAAAACCTCTTATGCAAGCTGGTAGCTGAGTTCGACCTTAGCGCCGGTCCTCAAGTAATGTTAAATGGCGTGTGTCCAGCGACCCTCGCAGTAGGGCTCGTCGGGCAGTGGTTCTGGAAACATTTTACGGGTCTATATTTCCCCGGAGAATAGCGATTTTGTTTCCTCTCTCCCTCTTTCACTCCAACTCTCTACTTGTTGACGTAGCTTTTCCCGCATTCTTTCTCACTGCATATTTTCCCCAGCAAGCGCTTTAGAGCGTTACACCTAAAGTGTTAAAACGGGTAAGGAATGTGCATAAGCGAATCACTTCCGCTTCATCTGCCGCCGTTGTGGAATTATCCCTGTAGGGACGGAAGGAGTGGTATGAGGATTGCCAAGGATCTATGAATGTAACGTAGAGAATGGCCATTTTATCATACAAGTATATGGGCATTCACTCATTAACGGTTTGGTTTGGTTTATGGGGTTTAACGTCCCAAAGCGGCTGAGGCTATGAGAGACGCCGTAGTGGAGGGCTCCGGAAATTTCGACCACCTGGGGTTCTTTAACGTGCACTGACATCGCACAGTACACGGGACTCTAGAATTTCTCCTCCAAAGAAATTCAACCGCCGCGGCCGGGATCGAACCCGCGTCTTTCGGGTCAGCAGCCGAGCACCGTAACCACTGAGCCACCGCGGCGGCCCACTCATTAACGCTATCGCTTCATGCCCTTACGCTTAAGTGTCTCCTCAAGTTTTTTTTTTCTTCTACCCATTTCTTGCTAGGATACGAGGAACTACGAGCGTAAATACGTTCGGTCCGTCTCTGTTTTGTTCCTGATGTACCCGTTCCGAGCCTTTCGCGAGCAAACGCCGACGAATATATGCCCGGAGTAGTCAACAGCCACATTTAGCGGACCAGCCCAGAGTCAGCACAGCCGCACGCTCGCGTGTCTGGTGGCTCGAGTGTGGCCCTCGTGTTCCAGACTCGCAGCCCCATCCATCTTCCGCCGGTCTTCCTGACAACTCAACAGGGCCTTGAGCTGTCCCTCTGTGTGCGCTCACGTCAGTGCGGGCGCTCTCCAGTCCTGATCTGCTTGCTTCGCTGTGGTTTTGACAGTCGGCCGCTTCCCCGAGCGCTTTCCTTGTCCGCTTTCAGAGAACTGAAAACGTGGAAGCAATTTGCCGCTCCATCGCATTACGGCCGCCTCGCCCGGGCCTTAAAGTAATTCGAAGGAGGGACGTCTTCGCTTGAGCTTCGTTGTTCTTGGCTGTTTGAATGCGCAGAATTTTTATTTTTCCTGCAGTTGTTTCGGTTTCAATCCTTCCTCTTCAGTGAGCGTATGTGCGAGAGCTTTTAGCAGCGCGTTTATCTCCGATATTCCTTGGCTGACACCGTTGGGCGTCGACCAGGGGGAGCTTATTTACTTTTCTTCCGATAAGTGGAGCCGTGGGTGGCGTGTCCTTCTTATAATGCGGTGTTTCCTTTCTATACTTATGTTCGCACGGCTGCTCCCGATAAGCGATAAGGCGGGATTTAATCTTGAAGCTCTCTAAGGATGACAGGGATTACTTTCGATCAAGAATTGGTTCTATTTCTCTTATTGTAAGAATCTATACGGTCCCGATATATTTGCTCGTTTTCCCAGCTGGAGGCTCTACTTTGCAAAAAAAGAAAAAAAAAATGAAGGGCAGGGATTTGCATGATTGGCCTTATTTTCGCGCCTCGTTATCTCCAAAAGTTTTCTCGTAAAAAAAAAGAAAAAGAATCAGCGGACTTTCGACGACAGAAAATCACCTCCAGACTTCGCCGTTTTCTCGTCGCGCATTGATTTACTACTTAGCGCTTCTTTTACTTATTTTCTGCATACTTATCTTGCATACTTATTTTGCGCTCAGACTGCGTGGGAATTACAGAGGGAAGAAGGTCAGTACAGAAATACAATAAAAGCGGAGGGATAAATAGAGCATCAGTAATCAGCCCTAATACCGTTTGCGCGGCTGTTTTAAAATACATGAGCAAGGATTGTAAAAATAATCAAGTTTTAAAAGCGCTTAGATCACTAGCAGGCTGACTAAAACGACGCGAGGAAAAAGCATTAGATACACACACATTCATGAATAATGAGGGAATGCATGCGCAAGACAAGGGAATAGACGGCTTTGCGCAAGACATATAATATGTACACTGCACATAATGAATACATGACAATACTTAACTACGTACAAACTAAACAGTGGCGGCTGCAGCTCTGCAGAAATTAGATTTAGTTTCAAAGCCAGCGACAAGCCCGGGTATATGTGCGTCCACTCTCGTGAAGTCCGCGACGGAAGATTGAAAACAAGCTTCACCTTCGCACTGTTTTCAGACTTTGTGTTGATGGTCGATGCGCGACAAAACATACGAAGGCTCATGTATTACACTATTGAGCAGGTTAGAACTGAAACACAGTTTGTGGAATAAGGACAGACTAGAAAGTTCACGCCTGAATGAAAGAGGAGACTTTTTCACTGAACCTACCCTGGTATGCGGAAGTAATTATGAATAATGAAGCGCGTGAGTTACTGTAAAGAAGTGCGATGGTTTTTAGGAAACCAGAACATGATTCTCACGTTAAATCGAAATATTCTAATTTATTACTAACAAGTGTTTTTTTCGTAGTAATTTTACTGGCACCGGAGCTGAATAAAAACTACTAGAAAGGCAGGTTATCGCATGGTTGGAATTGTTAACTACATCAGTGATATGCGGTGTCTATCTAAGAGAACTGTCTATGTATTTCGAAAGCATCGGTAGGATATTACTAATTCACGAGGTCTTCCATAAACACAGTAGAGGGATCAGCTTAAGTAGTTCCAGTTAGAAGCAAAGCTTTGCATTTGGTCGTATATTTGTTCAGTTCTATTGTTAATATGCGACATCACTTTGAAGTAGCAGGCAAATCCTTTTGCAGCCCTTTGATGAAATTATCACTGTTCAGTTTCTTAAAACCAAAGCAATCATCAAAGAAATCAATTTTACTAGATGCACGATTCAGCAAATAACTAATGTTAATAAAATATGGAGCGTGTACGCTCGAACGAAGAGGACTGAAGTCAAGAGTCGTGGTCGTTGACTGTAACAAACTGAGGACGCCTAAAGAGAAAATGCTCGATTCAAGTTTAGAGATGATGGGTCAGATCTAGAGGTCTCAGTTTATTAAGCAAATCATAGATATCTGATTGGACTCATGGGGAAAATCTCAGAACATTCAGCCTTCGCGTGATCGGCGATATAAAATGAGGCGTAGCTTGTGACTAAAGGAGTAGTGGTTCTCAGGAATATATTTTTCGTAACCGTGCTAGGAAAATTAATTAAATGGACGTGTTAGTTTCGAAATAGGTGACTAGAAATTAAAAAAAAATGACCAGTAACTATGCAAGCAACGTGGCTCCGAGATAGTGGCGAGTTTCGCATTACCCGGATTGGGCACTTTAATAAACCAAGGTGGCTTTTATTGCGAAAGCAATACTACTTCCACTTTCACGCCTTTGCCGTGCCGCGGCGGTGACCACCATTGACCTTCATTTGACCTTGATTGCATTAGATTGGATTACATTAGATTGCGTTGCACTGGACTGGACTGGATTGGATTGGAATAGATTAGATTAGATTAGATTACATTGGATTGGATTGGATAAAAGTGGATTGGATGGGAGTGGACTGAATTGGATTGGATTAGTTGAATTCGATTGGTTGAATAGGATTGGATTGTATAACCGATGCATCACCACAAGTCTAACCACAAGCACCACCACCAGCTACACTACCAGCTGTACCATGGCGTAGGTATGGATATTGCTTTCGCAATTACCGGGCTTAACCAAGCTAAGCCACAGCGAATTTTTTAAAGGAGGACTACGTATGTGATCAGCCTAGGCACGCGCGCTTTTATTTTCAATCTTGGAGTGCCTCTGGCTCGTACTTTATGCCATCTTAGTCGAGCATAATCCCGAAACCGAGCTGAAGTTGAAGACGAAACTGGAGACGAAGCTAACACGAATTTTCGTTCGAAGTATTGCCATACACCAGAAAAAAAGAAAACCGGTTTTCGAGTTAGAATAACACCTGCTTAGACGCGGCACTAGTAGCGCGGAGTACTGCTTAAAGGTGCACTGAAGAGGATTCTGAACTTGTGTTTTTGCCGCGGGAACTCGATCTACACGTTCCTAGCATTCTTAGAAACGGCGACTTATTGCCCTGTGTGGCCGATTTCCCTAATTAAATCGAATTAACGTCCGGCTCCCGCCTTTATTCTTTTAATTCTCCCTCGTACGGTGGGTGGAGTCGACCAACGCATGGAATGCCTTTCAGCCAGCTCCGTGGAGGCTTTGCTTTCGTTTTATTTTGTTTTTTAGGTTTCCATGAATAAATAGTTTCATTCGCAGATAATATAGCCGCCAAATAAGCCCGCAGAAATAAAAATACGCGCGGACTATTTGCTACTACGGACTACTACGTATTACTCCGCCGATGGCAGAGCGGCAAGCCGCCACGGGACTGGCTGAAAGGCACTCCACGCGTTCGTCCACTCCGCCCACCGTACGAGGGAGAATTCAAAAAAAAAAAAAAAAAGGTGGGAGCCAGGCGTTAATTCAATTTAATTAAGGAAATCGGCCACACAGGGCAATAAATCGAAGTTCCTAAGAATGCTCGGAACGTGTAGATTGGGTTCCCGCGGCAAAATGACAAGTTCAGATTCCTCTTCAGTGCACCTTTAAAGGCTGGGCTCCAGATCCTTTACATCAATACGCCTATATGGGAGTAAAAAGAGAGCAAGGTGTAATTTAGCGCACCCACTTTTATAAAAGGATGTGTGCTAGAGGAGAGCTTACTCCCATTTTACTCCTCACTATTTAGAGTTCATGTACGCGAAATCTCGCGTGAAGGCCCAGCGACCGCGGCAAGCGTTGAGCATCACCATTTCGCGAAGCGTATTAAGGCGAAAGCCTTCAATGCCTCTTCATTGTCGACAGAAGGTTGTCAGCAGGGGTGTCACGCTTTTCGATTGGTCGAAATGGTTATGACGTCAGAGTGCGTGGATTCGAAGTAATGAGGTCACCCACGAATGCCTGACGCCCCCTTTCGGAGCACACGACAACTAATAAAATAGTTGTCGTCCGCTCCAACAGGGGGCAGAAGGCGTCCGTGGGTGACCATATTACATACCCTATTACTGCGAACAGAGCCACGGATACAACCGAACTCGTCGAAGCAGAGAGAGAGAGTCGTGCTAAAGAAGCAGTCAAAGTCGGCAGTCAAAGTGTGTAGTCGAAGTGTGTAGCCAAATAAAGCACTAGTACTGCAAAAACAGTCTCGCAGTCAATGCAATTTTTTTGTTGCCCATATTGTTGCTTCGTCTTTCTACCCGCAGAAAATTTCGTTCGTCTCCCAGAAGTCCCCCGCGATTAGCCATTCAGACTTGCTGTGGCAGTTTCTAGTTTCTCACATTGCGCCTCCCCCGAGATCAGTCTACGCCGCACCAAGCGCGTCCGGTTCGTTGTCGCCGCTTCCGCTGCACTGCCACCGCAATGAAAATATTTACCCTGCCGAAGCTATGAGGAAGACCCGCAAAATTTAAATAATGAGAACAATATTCTTGGCGATGACGGAGGGCTAACAATATTTGGGGCGGGCTACGAACGTGCGCACTGCGGGATGAGATGCGTGCCAGGTGGAGCAAGGGTGCTATAGATCCCCACTCCAGCGGCGCTTCAGCGGTAGGGACACAATCACTCGCGGCGCATACTCTCACTTACATCGTTTGCTCACTTACGCGGAGGTCGTGGTGACAGGTTATGGGAGTGTTTACCAATGCAGAGTGTGTAGGCATCGAACGAAACACTTCTCCGCAGGTGCACGTCGTGTAGTATGTTTCCATAAATTTCTCTAGGTTCCCTCTCGTTTCCCTACTGAACTACTGACCGAACGGCGATTGTTTTCGCCGCGCAGCCTTGTCGCATCGCTGTTATTTTTTACGCGTAATCCAGACTCCATCACAGTCTTGTACACGTTACAGAAAACAAGTAATCAATTACAACCGCGATTACGTACTCTGAGATGTAACTGATTTCAGTGCTAAACGGCCCATGAAAAGTAAATGAATAATTACAGAAGAGAAATTGGTTAATATCACGTTACTTTCTATCTATCTTTTATTAGCACTGCGCTAATACACATGGATGAGATTGATTTAGTGCAGCTTGTTCGATATGTATTCTGCCGCAGTGCATACGCTGGTAATGTCACCTGCAGTTGTTTTTCCAAGTTTTCCTCGGCATTTTCTTCCACGTATCCTCGTGAACACATCAGTAGCGACACAGAAGAGTATCTCGATGTGTACGCGTCAGAGGGAAGTTCAGTGCTTTTAACATACGAAGACCGTGCGCACCATCTCGAACTTAAGGAAAGCGTAGCACTTCGCTGTTGTTCGTGCTGCGAGGGGTCAAAGCCCAAGCTCACTTCACTAACCATGACATTCCGTTGCGTTGTCGTGGGGAAATGCGAAATATGGAGCGAGAAACGCAGGGATAGTCAAATTCAGGCTGACTGGGCTTGCATGTACGCCGGGCATTCTCTCGCGCGCCACTTCTGCGCAGCTCGATAGTTGTCTCTCTAACGGATGGGGAATCCATGCCACACCAGTGTTTGCCACCGAGTTCAGGTTTTCCAAGTTATACCACTGTTGAAATTAGTTTTTTTTGGGGGGAAAAATTGTAACAGAATACAAATCGATTCCTGGAAGAAAAAATAACTTCATTACCAGAGCGTTACAGCTTACAAAAAGTACACAACGCATTTAAAAATATGAAGAAAGTGTTAATTTGATTCAAATAATCAATTCCTTGTAACGCGTAACGCGCAAGTCAGCTCCACAAACACTTCGGAGGCGTACGCGCCACGCGTCTATGCGCGATACAGTCTGCGCATACGCGCCGCTTGAGACGTGAGCGGGCGCGAGTGCGGTGCCCAGATACGTATCTGCTAGAAGGAAGTTCGGCTTCCGTAAGTTCCTGAACAAGTTATCAAGCTCCCTGCCTACTCTTTCCTTCACGGCGTGAAATTTTCTAAGCAAACGTGTTAGCACAAGAGGGGTAGAGAGACGGCACCAGGCACACAGAGGTGCGTGCACCTTTTGCCCGGCACAGGTTGGCGCTAGGCACTGGGCGCGGCGCGTACACGTCGCACGCGCACACACACACACACACACACACACACACACACACACACACACACACACACACACACACACACACACACACACACACACACACACACACACACACACACACACACACACACACACACGCACACACGCACACACGCACACACATACATACGCACACACACACGCACACATACACACACACACGCGCGCACGCACGCACACACGCGCGTGGGCCAAGTGCGGGGAGGTCATTTTTAACGTGCAATGTCCTCTACTTGCACATTAATTTTGTTCTAGGTCCGTCATGGTGGTGCTACGAACGCTGTCATGCCTCCCCCCAACCCTTCCTTTAATATTTCGAAGTCTCCGTTCATGTGGCCGCCGCGGTGGCTCAGTGGCTATGGTGCTCGGCTGCTGGCCCGAAAGACGTGGGTTCGATCCCGGCCGCGGCGGCTGAATTTCTTTGGAGGAGAAATTCGAGGCCCGTGTACTGTGCGATGTTAGTGCACGTTAAAGAACCCCAGGTAGTCGAAATTTCCGGAGCCCTCCACTACGGCGTCTCTCATAGCCTTAGTCGCTTTGGGACGTTAAACCCCCATACCTCGGCACCAATAAAGGTGGCTCAATCACACTCACACTGACGGCCACTCGCACTCACATCCACTCATTCATACTCACACTCATGTCCACTCACACTCACAACCACTCACATTCCCACTCATGGCCACTCACACTCACCACCACTCACTCTCGCACTCACACTCATGAACACTCACACACACAACCACTCACTCACACTAGCACTCATGTCCACTCACACTCACAACCACTCACTCGCACTCACACTCATGACCACTCACACTCACAACCACTCACTCGCACTCACACTCATGTCCACTCCCACTCACGACCACTCACTCACAGTCACACCCGCACTCATAACCACTCCCACTCACAACCACTCACTCACACTCATGACCACTCGCACTGACAACCACTCACTCACACTCATTTCCACTCACACTCATGACCGCTCACTCTCATTCAAGTTCATTCAATCTTTCCTTCATTGCTAACAACGGAGGGGATGAGAGATTTATTGCCGCGGCCGATTGCCCTCGTTGCTCCCCTAGCATAGCCTGAGTCGCAAAGATGGGGCGGCGAGCAGCCCAGGCTTTGTCGGGCTATTGGCCAACAGTATCGATGCTCTAAGGAAGTGGTCACTCATCACGCATATTCCATGCACCGAATGCTACGCACGTGTGCTCGTGGGCTTGCTGCTGAGGCGGTGAGTGCCTGTTCAGCGTCAGCTAAGACGCTTAGACAATAAATCTACTCCACCTTGGGGGATTCCCCTGAACATCTGACCAATTTCAAAATATACAAGATATTATTCAGCAGTAGTTTTTATTTTAATGTGTAACATCGGCAGAGCAATATACGGAATAGAGAGGATAAGGCGCTGGTTTCTTCACACTCAAAATATGAACAAAGGGAGGGGAAAGCGTCAGGGTGCTTGCCAGCATTTCCACAAAAGGTCTCGTCTTCACCCAGACGAAGACAGCCCTCTTGTTGAAACGTTTGCAAGCACATTGAGGCTTTCCCCTCCCTTGTTCACCTCGTGAGTACCTGCAGAGGAAGGCAGTCACTGCGTCGCGAAAGCATCAATGTAACATCGCGCTTCCAGAGTAATTTCCATTCTCTCTAGACCCCAGAAAATGTGACAGATTTGTTTTTTGTTACTCTCACTGCAAAAAAGAACCTGAAAGCTTGCCTCAAAATGACCCGGCAAAGTAAACAGTTCTTTGAACGCAACATGATGGGTCTTCGGCCACTAAAAAACCTGATTGGTCATAGCACTGCACTGTAAACAATGACGGAACAGGTCCGACGGAGTAAATGTATGGCGCAGACTTGGCGATTAGGGTGCTTAGATGATTGGGGGGGGGGGGGGGGGGGGGCGCTCCCCCCTTTCTTGTGCGCGCGGCGATGACGGTATCTAAGTAACAATAATGAGTTTGCCTTGACAATAGTCTCGGATGATGTCTAATTACCACTATTTTGACTTCCTTGACAATGACGTTCCGTGACTCTGCATGAACACATTGGAGTCAAGTGGCGACTGTGAATACTTTTTGCTTCATGGAAAATGGAGCGTGTTTTTAAAATGATCGAGTATTTTCCTCAGGGAAAGGAAAATGGCTGGAATGGGCCGCAAGTAGAGGATTTCTTCGCGTAATAAACAATGCACAAGTAATACTTTTGTTTGGGCGAGTTGGTTCATCTTTGAAAGGGTACTTACTTGGGCGACGACGGGACACAACAAAGGTGTATGTTCCTTTGTTGGGTCCCGTATTCTTCACGCAAGTACGTATTCGTTCAAACAATGCTCAGCACCGTGAACTTCACTATCAACATGGGGACGAAACAATCATTTCTCGCGCAAATTAAAAATAAAATATTACCATTTTGTATATCTCCTTGGGCGTCAAAGGCATCACCATGTCTGATGCCATGCATAAAAAAATAAAAACCACATGCTTGATCTGCGATGCTGGGCGCCTTCAGGTGCATGATAGAAACATACCGAAAAGCGCACTTGGTTTTCGCGTCGTTTTCGGGCGTGAGCTGAGCTTGTGCAGTTCAATAGCGGCGCCAAGTAGGTCAGATTTTCGCGTGGGTCCGGCCCAATCAACAAATTACGGGCAGAGCAGAGTTGAAGGGAGCGTGGCAATATTTTCCTGTCTACCTGTCTATATTTTCAGGACTGGGAATGAGAAATTCGATAAAGAATCTCAAAAAAAATCGTAGCAGCTCATTACATCCGCGAAGGGTCTGCGCCCGTGCCAATGGTGAACTAAAAATGCAACGAAATATTGCCGTTTCCGTGC
Source organism: Amblyomma mixtum (assembly GCF_055824585.1). Classification (NCBI taxonomy): domain Eukaryota; kingdom Metazoa; phylum Arthropoda; class Arachnida; order Ixodida; family Ixodidae; genus Amblyomma; species Amblyomma mixtum. Next base: position 256,551,510 of record NC_143012.1, on the reverse strand, counting down.
CAGCGGAATCCTCTGCTTCAGTTGTCGAATGACACCGGCATGATGCCTTATACTGCCTCGGGCGTCCTCAGTAGTGAAAATTGACTTCCCTCAGCTATCAACAATATGAAGATAGCTAAGCGGTCGTCGCGAAACATACGTGGCCGCCTTCGCTGTCGCGTCCACTCACCACTCACATCCACTCACGTCCACTCACTGCCACTCACGTCCACTCACAGCCACTCATTGCCACTCATGTCTACTCACGTCCACTCACTGCCACTCACGTCCACTCACAGCCACTCATTGCCACTCATGTCCACTCACATTACTCATCAACCATGTCCACTCGCCACTCACCTCTACTCATGCTCGCATCCACTCACTCACACTCACACTCATCTCACTTACACTCACATCCACTCACTCACACTCACACTCATAGCAACCTATGCTAACATCCACTCCCTCGCACTCACACTCATGACCACCGTCACTCATATCCACTCACTCGCACTCACACTCACGTGCACTCACAACCACTCACTCGCATTCACACTCACGTGCACTCACAACCACACTCACATCCACTCACTCACACTCACGTCCACTCACACTCACGACCACTCACTCACACTCACACTCACAGACGTGAGTGTGAGTGAGGCGATATGAGTGCACTCATGAGTGAGTGTGCCGACCTATGTAAACCCCATAAACCAACCAACCAATCCGTTCATGTGCCTTTTCCTCATAACTGCCGTATTTGCAGTGCGGCATGCTTTACAGAGCGATGAAGTGAGGGAATGAAAAGAGGAAATGCAGAGGGGGAAAAGAGGGTGTGTAAAGGGAACAACATACATCTTAGTGGTACACGTGACAGCGTACGCTAACTGTAGCGAGTTTACCAGCCTGTGAAACTGGGCTCTCATCTGGTTTCAGCATTACACTGATGGACGCGAAACGCAAAATGCATTCGTCTGCTGTGCGATGTCAGTGCACACTGAGATCTCCATGTGGCCGAAGTTATTCCGAAGCCATCCACAACGGCACCACTTTTTCGTTTTCTTCTTTCGCTGCCACCTTCCTCTCTTCTCTTACGGCGCGGTTGAGGTGTCCGCTGAGAAGTGAGGCAGTTACTGCGCTATTTAGTTTCCTAAAAAAACAGTATTAGACATCTTTAGTGTACCGTGTTAACAGACACCCTTAGCATACTGTGTACCGTGATAACGTTACCGTTACCGGAGTACCGGGAGCCCGCACACCGGCGGTGAGCGCGCGCTGATTGGTCCCGATGCTGCGGGCGAGCGGCTAGTGCCGGGTGCCTGGCGCCATCTGGCGCCGTCGAGATGATTTGCGCATGAGCATTGGCTGCAGGCGGGTAACACGCTACACGGTATGCTAAAGGTGTTTAACATTATCTTTACCGGAGTGGTGGGAGCCCGCGAGCCGTCATTGCTCATGCGCAGGCCGCCTTGAGGGTGCCAGATGGCGCCAGGTGCCCGGCAGCTGCGTGGATGCCGGCCGCGATCAGGTGGGCGGGATCCCGGTACTCCAGTAACAGTAGCACGGCACTCGATATGCTAAAGGGGTCTATTAGTTTATAAATTTATGGCTTCGTAAAAAAGCTATTCTCTAGCAGTATGTACGAAGAGAGACTGCTAAAAACAAGAGATGTTCGCTCGCAGAAATGTCGTTTTGCAAACCCAAAGTAGAAAAAGGGCGGCCATTACCAAGCGCCACAAATGACGTGCTAACGGGAGCACTGGGGACCAGGCAACCTCATAGTTCCGGCGTTTAGGCAGCTCCGCGAAAAGTGGCCCGCGAACTAGCACCATTCTTTGCTTCGCGAAATCTGCTGTCGTCCTTCTGTCATAGGCGAGAGACGGCGCTGAAAGTGCTGCTTTTGTTAAAACTTTTGCGGCTGGAATCGTCACAAGTGATGCGCACTTTCGAATAAATGTGACCAAACAAGGAAAGGCCTTCACCAGAACGTCACGTGAAAGAAAATAGATCATAAAAGCTCGCTGTTTGCGTAGTTCGGAAAAAAATGGGATGTGCGCGTTATACAGCAGCGTTTAAGCGTGGTAATATATTCTGAAATTTCAAAAAATTTCACCGCAGTGCCAAACCTAGGACTGTCAAACCACATTTTAGCCTCCGCCCTTTTACTTCACGCTGTCCGTCGCGCGTTCACTTCATATGGGGCCTCCTTGAGGAAGGCTGTCAGTTTCCGGATCTACGTCATGCCGATGAAAATGATGGCGGCAGCACAAGAAACGAGGAACTCTAGCACGAAAAGTAACAAAGGGAAAGAGTATTACTATGAAATCAGACAAGAACAAAAACCCTGTGTACTAATACCTGAAGCGGTCATGCTTCTTCCTATTCCCCGTTCTTTAATCTCATAAAGCACAACTGCCCCGTGTACAATGCTCTGGCACTCATTATAGGCTGCGTCAATGTGCGGAATTTTCATTGCTCGGCTGCCTATCCGTAATAGAATTTCCCCTATTTACGCAATCTCATTACATTAATCTGTGAATCTAGATCGATTTGATATTAACTTAGTGTTTCCAGAGCGAGCTTTTGCTTGCGATGAGAGGTGCACACAGTTAAAAAAAAGGATCTTGTGACGTCTGGTACCCAAAGCCAACTCGCGTTTAATTAATCCGGCAACTGGAAGAAGGTACTGCAAGAAAATGGATGGTTGCAAGTGCTGCGTAAAGAGAAAAAAGATATACTTCCGGCCCCATGTCTTCGGGGAAAACTTCAGAACAATGAGAGACTGTAGTTGTCCTGGATTTTTAGTATCAGGCTCATTTTATCCCGAGTCGTCTGCATTTTGGTACCCTCCTACGCTATTATGCTTAGATCGCTTGCAGAGACTTTTCCAACCCTCAGCTCCCATAGTTTCAAGCTATCTTTTACACTCTTCGTTGACGTTTACTGAAGCGCGAGTCACAAAAGCATATACCAAGCGCTTTCCGGACGGGCGCAGCTTAATATCAAGTGACACCCCTTCCTTCGTTCCACTTGGTTTTCGCGCGCATATTCGCAGCTTTTCCCTCTGTTTTTCGGCTCTTTCCCGCGCATTCCTCTCGAGCGAGGCGCGCCAGCCGTGGCCTGCTCGCAAATATTTGCGGCTCCGGGGCGACCGAGGGGGGCGCCTCCGTGACGGGATGCAATCTGCGCTTCTCTCGCATCTGCATAATCGGCGCAGGCGGAGGAGTTGGCGCTTCTTTCCCCGGGACACGTCCGTCGCCAGGCGCCATTTTACAACCCACCCGGTCGCTCCGGGCGCCATTAGAAGCGCTGCGAATGGCCAGGTAATTAGACGCGCCCAACCGAGGGCCTCGCTCCAGAAGATCTTGCCTTGCAGCTATACGTCTAGCGATGACAAGGTTGGGGGACGGTGTGCTTTTGCGTTTCGAGAAGCAAAAAGCGGACGGGGTGCTCCGGTCTCTCACGGAACGCGCCTAGTTACGATAAGGAATTTTACTTCGGGAACGCGAGTCACTCAGGATTGGGTTGCTTTCATAGCGAGCCCAAACTTGATGAAGCGGCACTTACGGCCCTGCTCGCATGTGAAGGCTGACCCGTCGAAAAGCGGGAAACTGCTATGAGAGCTTTTCTCAAAGCTGACAGTAAGGGAGCGTGGCGAAAAAGGCTATCACAGCCTTCAATTAGTGACTGCAGATAGTATGTGGAGGCTCGTTAGAGAGCCTCCGACTTGTCTATGCGGGAAGCCGAAAAAAAAAATGGCAGTGGTTTAGCTCTCGTTAAACCTGGAGGATTGCGAAAACAACGATGAGAGATAGAGAGAGGCGATGGAGAGCGTGCGGCAGCGGCGGCGGCCCCGGCACGCTAGCTATGCGCCGTGTGACGTCACTGCTCCTCGCGCATGCGCAGTATGACCTTTCGTCAGCTCCGCGAAATGGCTCGGCGACTCGCGTAGTGTTGCTTTCGCAACAAAAGGCGACGGAGATAAAAAGGCAACTATGTCAGATGTGGCCGACCAACTTGAACTCAGCGAAGGAAAGGCGACAGGGAAAGAGGGGCGCCAGTTTGTCACCGTTGCAGTTTCCGCGAAAAAAAAAAAACCTGTTGACGGAGCGCGAACACTACAATGCATTACCCTATTCACGGAGCTTCCAGAAGTTAATTTTTCTGCATTTTCAGGCTATGACTAGGCAAGTTCCCCGCTTCGTAAAAAACGCGCCTCTGAATGCTAAAAGCGTGATTTCCAAAAGTGCATTTCATCTCAGACGTTTGAATCGAAGGTTTCTGTTCTCATTATGTTATAGATCGGTATGTCATGATGTCGCTGAAGAATGCATGCAGGCTGACCATAGGACAATCAGTGAACTCCGCAAGCACAGTGGTGTTGTTTATAGGTATCGTTATTTCTACCTGCACCACTGGTCGCCTTACGAAGTGAAAACAACGAAAATTGGTTTTGAGGGAAGCAAAGGGCTCAGTAAATGTGCCATTTCTTGCTGGACACCTCACCGCAGCTTGAGGGAAAGAAGAAATAGCTTTTGTAGTGGAGGGCTCCGGAATAATTTTTACCACACCAGGATCTCTAACGTTCGCTCACATCGCACAATAGACGGGAACCTGTTGAGGTTCGCCTCCATCGAAACGCGGCTGCCGCGAACGGTATTGTATCCTGGCTCCCCGGCTCAGTGGCCGAGCACCGTAAAATATTCGCTTTGAGGAAATAAAATGCACATTTAACTGTCTCACTTCTGGATGGATCCTCAACCGTGCCATGAGAGAAAGGAGGCAGATGGGGGAGGAAGAAGAAAGAGAGAAAGAGGCACTGTGGCCGAGAGCTTCGTAATAATTTCTACCTCCAGGGGATCGTTAACGTGCAGATGCCTCGATGTATCACACCCTGCACTGATATCGCCAGCTCGCAGGCGCCTTTAGGTTTCACCTCCAACTAAACGTGGCCACCAGCGTCATAATCACTGAGCCACCACGCCGCGTTCACACATACACGCACACACGCTGTCATCTCTCAACAAGGGGAGACAACCGCGTTTTACGTGCAACTATATAAACTTATATAGTTGGTGCTTCTCGATGTCTGCCATTTCGTGTTCATGCACACGTGCAAAGGACACATGACGATATCAGAGAGCGCACCCATGCCGCTGCCATCAGTCCACTCATTCATTCATTCTAGCTCAAAAGCCACCATGAAGAGTGTTGCAATGACGAGGGGAGAATAACCCGTTCTGCGGCTATTCCTCGCTGTAAACAGCAACCACTTTAGCAGGTGGCGCTCGAGAACAATTTAGTTGACATCCTGAATAAGGGGAGACGAATACATACAAAGCAAATGAACTCAGTTTTTAATGCGAGAACATTACTAGTCCTATTGCCAGAGTCCTATTGTGTGTGTATACACTCGCAGATAGTGCAGAAAATCCCAGCGATGCAACAGAAATATGGCAACGTCATCAAGCGGCTGTATGACGTACACATCTAGTCGAGTGCCGCCACTTCAGACAATCTGTTGCATGTCTTTCGTCTATATAGACTCGCCACTGGTTGACCTCAATGCGGCGCCAGTTATCCCGATATTCGTACCTAACCTGTGACGGAACCCTTTGTCGTACAGCGTTCCGAGTGGTGTCATACAATTTCTCGTTGCATATATCTTACAAGTGCTACTTAAGTTGGAGGCTAGCTTGCGAAAGGGATTAGAATTGACGGCATATGCATATTCAATTGTATGCCTTCCCAGACTTTCGAATGAAAATTGTAATGCAACCGTTCGTCGGACGGTGTTCCGGGTGGTATCATATGCTCGTGTGTGCGTGTGGTGTCATACATCGCGCCACCGGAAACGGCGCAGACGCTGGAGCGCACTGTAAGCGGCGCGCCATCTCGTCCCTGGATTTCACTGCGGGTGGTTGTGTGTCTGCTCGTGCAATCAACAGTGAACTACTAACGTTTTCGCATTCCCACACCTAAGCAGTATTAAGTGTCTCTACCGAATTATTTACTCGACGATTACAAAAACAGGCATCGCCAGTTCACTCCACCGGCAAAGGGGCTGTCGAAGGCAGACGAACGCGTTCTGCGACACCTACTGGTGTCCCGCAGTCGTTCTTCGCTATGACCCAAAAATGAATCCTTTCTGCCCCAACTTCGACGAGCTCTCCCCTCTATTCCACGTGGTGTGGGCCTGTCAACACAGTCCCTACTCTCTTCCCCACCCCACGACCTCTACAGAGGCTTGGGAGACCTTCATCCTCGAGTGCTGGAGTGCGACGGCGCAAGCTGCCCTCGCACGACGGGCTCGCGAGGCGGCGGGATCATGCGGCATCCCGGAATAGGGACGCGGACCAAGAAGGTGCCGGCAAGTATCTGCTCCGGCTAATCCTCTATATTTGTGTATTAAAGGTTTGCTCTCTCACTCTCGCGCGCGTTGTCAGTGGCCAAAATGTTGACCAAACGAGAAGGCCCTTAAAAGGTGATGTCCTTTATTGGCGAGGAATACCAGAGGACGCGTGTATAATTGGTTATAAGAAACTTGAAGGAAATGAAACTCGCTCACTTCTTGGTGGACACCTCAACCGTGTCGTGACGGGAAGAAGGAGGAAGGGAATGAAAGAAGAAAAAAAGAAAGTGGTGCCGTAGTGGAGGGCTCCGGAATAATTTCGACCCCCCTGGGAGTCTTTAACGGGCATTCGCATAGCACAAAACATGGGCGCATAGCCCTAAACGCGGCCGCCACGACCGGGCTGTAAGCGTGTACGTTCGAGCGACAACATCCTAGACTCGAAGACAGGAGAAGCCAGTACGGGGAAGGCTAAAGGAAAGGCGCCGTGACTGTCACAGTTCTCGGTGAACACCCGGACTGCACCGCGAGCGAAGTGATGAAGGATGGACTGAAAGATAGAACTTAGAAAGAGGCGAAGAAGTCGATGGATGCGGAATTATTAATGCGTGAACATTAGAAGGGTCATGCGAACGAAAACCCGGCGTCTGTCGCTCCTTGTACAGTGGAGTGGGGAAGAGGAGGTCCCGTGATGTCACGAACGAGGAAGCGCAGAGCGCGCAGGTGCGCAGCGGCTGAGGGGAGGCGGAATCAAAGAACTGCCAAAGGATAGAAAACTTTGGAACTGGAAATAGGATTGCTAGAATTAAAACTGCCGACAAAGAATTAGAAAACATCCAAATAATTTGCCAGCAAGCTAATTTTTCCCCTGTTGTGAATGAATTCAGTTCAGGACAAATTAAATTTAGCATCGCGATAAACGAAGACGAAAGGGGAGAAAAACACATAGTTCTCTGCCTCTTTCCATAGCCAGTTGCTTCGCACATAGGTGTCTTGGGCGACGAGGTGGGGCACAACTTCGCCCATGAAGCCCTGCTTGCGAATCTATCAAGAAATGTCCTTCTAGATGAAACGAGAGTCTTCAAAGAAACGTTGCTCAACCGTTTCCGATCCCTCTGGTGCCCACCCAATCAACCGCGTGTGACCAAGGGACTAAAAAGACCTCAATGCACTCTGCCGCACGGGCACGGGCTTGGCGCGGGCAGCTTGCATGGCTAAGATTGGTCTGGCAACGTCACCTCTGTGCTCATAACCTATACACCTTATGTGCTGCCCAGATTACAACGCGGGCAGGCGTGTCCTACTCGCGTCTCTCAAGAAGGCAGGAATGCCACATGGCTCCCTTCAAGGCATTACTGACTTGCGCGGAAATCTGACATACAGGAAGGAAGCACTCGCCTCCTTCTGAAATTCCTTCAGGACACTGATTTGAGCTCAAAATGGTGACAGCAGCGATTTATGACTATCGTGGCTGTTTGTGTGCTTGGCGGTGTAGTTTTGCTAGGTCACCGGTGTGTACCAAAACTAACAAGTATGGTTGCAATTGCCGGCAGAGTAATTGCAAGGCAAAGCCGACCAGCAGTTAACAAGAACTCAGCTCAACTTTGAATACTGTCTGTGCCGCAGAGTGTGCACTGTCTGGGCGGTGGCCGTTATTCCTTTTGATATGGCAAGGGACCAGGCATTTATATTTCGCCTAGGCATGAGACGCACCGCGAAGGTGATTTGGCACTTCAGGAAAGGCGAGAAAGAAAGTTTGCTGAATTGAGCCAACTTCACTGCCGAAAATGGACAATTCCGGTGCTGGAGTCGAACCTCGTTATAACGAAACGGGTCACAACGAAGTAATGGATATAACAAAGGAGTGACGATTCCCAATGTAAGTTCGGTCAACGCAGGTTACAACGAAGCTATGGCTGTAACGAAGTATTCGCGGGGCCCCTTCAACTTCGTTATAACGACGTTCAACTGTATTTAGAGCTCGCCACTTTCTCCGCGCCTGGCGTGACACCACACTTGGCTCCGGTATGAGGAAGGCAGGATATACATGGTGCTTCAACGACCGCCTCCGCATTAAAGGTGGTGACAACCTTTGAACCACAACGCGCCACCTTTTCCCCTTTGTTGGGTCGACCGTCGCAGCTGCGTCCAGTGTGGTCTCTGTGCGGTGGCGTGACATGTAACGAATATGTGAAGAGGCAGCAGATATTTTGTTTTGCTCATAACAGCAACGTTTGGGCTGCCCGCAGTGTCTGTTTCACGTGTGATGCAGTCGCTGTGTTGCTTCCCGGTAATATCGACAAGCTAAGACGGCCTGTAGTGTTCGCCAGTGCAGATATTGTTGCGTTTTTCCCCCTGACAACGGGTGGAATTAGATTGAAATGCGAGGTTAAGCGAGACTGATGAAATTAAACAAACGAAAGTGTACGAGGTAAGACGCGGGAATTCGCTGCAGATTTCTCTATGCCAAGCCACCCGCCGCCGCACCGCACTCAGTGCAGCCACACGGGGAAGCCGACCCAAGATGGCGCTGGCGAGAGTGGTGTTCACCCTGAAAGCGGAGCAAGCCCATTGAACTCGGGACATTAACTTCATACTCTAGTAAAAAAAGAAAAAGAAAGAAAGAGAGCGCGCTCTGAACGTGCCATTGGGGTTATTAGGCACGCCTGACGGCCGACTCACCGCAGTGAGGGAATTGCCGGAGGCCTGTGTGAACTGCAGGCTGTCGCACAGGAGCGCGCCTTTGTCTCCTGCCTCTGCCTGCTGTCTCACTCCGATGGCTGGGTCAGGAACGGTCACTGAGTACACGTCGGCGTTTAACCGCCCTGCGCAGTATAGTAACCTTCTGACGAATGAGAATGTGTTTCTCTCCAGTTAATTAGCTTTGGTCGGTGCACATACAAAGGCAAAACTTTCATTATGAGAACAAATTGCAGTCATCGCACAGTGCAGCGCAAACCGGCGGTGTAGCTGTAAAACGTGACCACAATCAGTAAACAACCGGCGCGCCAGAATGTGGTAGAGGAAGCGAAAGTGGTCGTGTGAGCCGCGCGGAACACATTTTCGCCACTTTTATCGGGCACCAAACGGCAAAAGTTTCCGACACGAAGAACTCATTTCGCTGGTCCGTCGCATGTGCGTTGCTAGCGGTGCGGTCGCTCAGAGGCTTGCTGAGCACTGCCGACGACCTCCCCCTCCAGCGAATAAATACCAGCGACGCCATCCGGCTAGGCAGCGTCGCGGCAGAAAGAAAGAAAACTCTTTTCAGCAGAAAGCGGAAACGGGGCATGAGCAGGCCGTTTTGGAAGTAGCATCAGCAGAGCACTGCTGCCGTTTCACGCAAAGCGCAGATCATTTGTATTACACGATGTTCGTGAAGAACAAACACATTTTAACTTCTTTATACCGTTTCGTTCGCGTGCTCCTTGTTCAGCAACTTTATGTCGCAGCCTTAATGGGGGCAACAAAGCTTTGTCTCTCAAGAAGGAACATTTGTTGCTTCTTTTTCGTTATGATACGACGGTGAGGCTCTCCGTGCTCGTATTTTTTTCTTAAGCGCTTCATAATGCTGGAATCGCGAAAGAGCAAAGGGGACAGAGTACACGTTTTGCGCCGTTGACTTCTTCGCGACACATCAGAGGCATCAGAGCCAGTTGCCTCGGGCGCAAAAGGGCCAGACTAGAGCGCCGCCTACAGCCACATTTCCTTCTACTTTCAACGGCATGCAGCCACGTTCAGTTCAACGCGCGGTTCTCAGAAACTCGGGACCTATAGAACAGCTGCATTTGTGAAGGAAAGCGAAAAAAGGGGACCGTTGTAGTTACGTCTCCCCGAGCACGACAATGTTGGCATTAGCTGGAGCTTGTACCGAGCGCCATCCAAAAGTAAAACGAGCTCAAAACGGAAGCCGAGAGAGAGTCGACGGATAACTCTCGCCAGTCGGGTCAGGATCAATATTTCTCGGCGATAAGCCCATGGATGGGGGCTGCCAGATGGTTGCACGGACATTTCGGCAGGCGCACATCTCTCACGCTTCGTTTGTACCGCAAAGCACGCGTCCGCCCTAGCGAGGGGGAAGTCGATAAACGACACGTATAACGGTGTACAAGCCCGCCGCGACTTCTTCGGTGCCGCGCCGGCGCCTGAGATGACGCTGCCGCATCTCACTTTCCGGCTCGCTGGTCAGATTCTCGGGACGTCAGCAGAGATCGTGATAGCCGCTCCGAGACTCGCCTCCGCCGATAGAAGCGCGAACGCCTGCGTGGCATTCGTCATTTCGGCTGTTACTGGTGCCCATTCCGACGTCGCCCCCCCCCCCCCCCCCCCTCCCATTTTCTTGCCGATTCCGGCGCCTCTTCGAGCGACAAAATCGTGCGAGATATGTTGCGCCTACAGGGAGCGCTGATTAATAGCTGCATGGTGGCTGCGTGAACATAGTTCCTGCAGTCGATGTTATGTTCCCTTGAGTTCTCCCTTGGTGTGTGCGCGTGTGTGTGTGTGTTTGAGCGCGTATGTGCGTGTGTGTTTCAGTCGAAGAAAGGAAGATTATTAATGCACAGCCTTCATTTTCGTTGTTTCTTACAGCAAAAGCAGGTCGCACCACAAGAAACTGCAATTTTGAGCGCGCACGTGACAAGAACAACTGGCTAGCCTGCAAAATCGTCATCGAACGTAACGTAAAAACAGCGCATAATTATCCAGCGACCATCAAAGATGCTGGGAATCATTACTATTATTTATATATACCGCCGCATCTTTTGTTAGATACATAGCAAGCGTGGGTACAAGGCGTATGAACACAACAACAGCATTAAGTAACATTGTTGGGCAGTTCTTTCTGAAACCGATTAGTCGCCGTTGAACGCACAGAACTATCTCAGTTATTCAATAATACAGTAATCTGCGGAGGAAAAAAAGCAGCCTTCGCGCTGCTTTGTAGCTTAACCCGTCGTTCCCACACATATTACTGATGAATGATGCGGTTAAGCGGCGCCACTGGCACAAGTGGGCCGCGGCAGGGCAGACTAGGATTATTTATTTTTTACTTTTATTTACTCATGCTGTCAGCGTATTATAGCAGGCGCTGTCCGCGCGCTACATCTGGGAATAGTGGGATCAGTGGAACAAGCTCAAAGACCAATCTATACCGCTGCTTTACACCTGCTCGGTGCAGAACATGTGTAAATGTTGGACCTCTGCGTACAAGGCGGTCCGCGTCCATAATACAGTTGGCATTGCAGAACCTGTCTCCCCCGTAGCCTATGCATACGTCCATGAATACATCGTTTTTTCTTCTTTTTTTTTTTCTGCTCGCACCTTCCGTAAACTTCTGCTGTTGATCACTTGACGTCGCGTCGTCATACTCTAAAGTCGAAGGGAGTAAAAAAGGGCGTAAGCTGTCCTCTAGCACACCCCCTTTAAGGGCCCGGGTAGGCTGCCCAAGCCCTGGGGTAGATAAGCATCACTAAAATTAAGAAATACTGACGGATGGCCACGCAAACAAATTCCCTCTTCAAAACAAGAGAAGTTCTGGCAGTAACGAAGATTTTAGCCGAGGTTTTATTCTCTTCTTTCTGCTAGCCTCCGGACCTCCGGTTCCGCGTTTCAAAATCCTCCTACCATTGCTAACTGCACGAAGTTACTATGTTTGGCAGGGGCAATATACGCTACGTTATTGCCGAGAGTAAGCATTTCATATATTTAGTGATCTAAATCTACTGCGGGACTTGGACAGCCTACCCTGACTCTAAAAGAGAGTGCACTAGAGGTCAACCTTACTCCAGTTTTACTCCCGTATAGGCTTATCCGTGTTTAGGGTGCATTAACGGCAGTGGTGAGAGCGTCGAGCCTGAGCAGCGGCTTCGATTAAGGCCCGATTGTTCTATTTCCAGCGTTCTGGAAAACAGCGGTCAGAATGTCGGTGACGCCGTTTACGTCACATTATAAAAGCGAGTGCTTCAAAACGCGCCAGCTTCGGTCATCCCTGGCAGCCGAAGGAGAGCGTGCTGATTCTAAACCTCAATTCTTTTTCAATTGCGCATTGAAGTTCCATTCATTCTATAAAGTGCAACCGTTCTCTTTTTATTATTTTGTTCTTTATCTGGATCGGAACGGCGGCTACGAAACGAAAATGCCTCTGCGGAGTTGCATACGCGCGCGAGAGAGAGTCCGCAAGGGCCTATTTGGCCGGTCTGTCTCGGTCCTCGCCGCGAGGAACACGGTATGGGCGGTCACGGCTCGCCCGAACGTATTTCAGCGGCCCGGACGGACACCGAGGTTTCAACATTGATAGATGCGGAGCGAGGGCGGCATCGGGCTCTGCTCCTTCGGCCGGTTTTCCCATCTGCGTCTGTCTTGTCTGTTTCAGAGCGCGCTTCAACGGCGAATAATGCATGCAGCGGACAGCTGCATAACGGTTGATACTTGTTTCAACTAGATTTTTACTATTTTCAGAACTGGAAACCTTTCTATGAGAAGGCGAAAGGAAGGGAGAGGTCTGTACTTTACGCCCCTGAAGACGCATTCGCGTATTCGCACTAAATGTTTCCCGAATTTGCGCGCGTGTGACGCTGCGAAAAAAATTACGAGGCGATCGTCCAAGACTATGCGCATTCGAGCGTTTGCAGTTGCTACACTGAGCTCTAGTTTAATTGATTATGGTGATATTCTGAGAGCTATTTTCGCAACTGCGAAACACAGATTCACAGACTGCTACACAATAAGTCTCTGTTTATTCCAGGGCCCGCAGCAAGAAAGCTACAAAGTGGAATATGGCTTTATGATCACTAGATCTATACAGGTGTTGCAGGAAGTGGTCGGCCTGATCCGGTTCGCTTACAGTTCGTACTCTTGATCCTGCATGTCACCGAGGAACTGGTCGTGCATGGCAGCGTCTGTCGTGAAAGAGTCGATCAGTACGGTCGGTTTTCCATTTCCAATCGGACGATGCGGAACGTATGAACTGCCGTTTTCGAGGTGTGTTGGATGATGTGTGGAGAGCGGTGATGGTGAGCCTACACTGGCGCAAGTGTATTGGGGTGGCGAATACATTACATTGGACCCCTGGAGCATATGGCGTATTTTCTAATAGTGAGATTTAGAAATATTTATGATGTATGCTTTCCGTTCGAAACGAGAGCGGAATCACCAGAAGCATAAAAGGCATACGGCTGACCAAAGGCGAGTAAAAAATATTAGCACATTCTGGTAAGTTTTGAAATTTGGTGTTAGAAACGAGTGCATTATCGGCGATTTGTTCAGTAATTTATGTTTGAGATTGGCAGAAGCGATGTCAGACCTGACGGCGGCGACATCGTGCTGTGTCCGAACTGTCGCTCTGTTGGAAGTGCATCCACTCGGCTGTAGTAGCGCGTTCACAGCCCCCGTCACAAGCGAGGAAGTAATTAAACCGGCTCAGGCAATAAAAAAAAAAGCACTGAACACTAAGATGTAGATCGTCTAGACCGTACGTGTAGCCGTTCTAGGGTTACATAGGAATTATATCCAGGATGCGCTTTCTTTTGGCAGAAAAACTCCAGGTATTAATGCGTAATTCGTTATTTTATTCCAATACGACGTAACCTCGTAAGAGGAACGACAACATTTGCAAACATATTAAAGCCGAAAAATTTACAAAGGTTTTAAAGTTTCGGTCATTGCCGTGACCTCTTTAACACTTTACTAATTCGTCTTCAAGAAACCAACCAAAAAAAAAAAAAGAGCCCCATTTTGAAATTCTGGCCAGCTCACTACTTATGCTGACCAAATGCTTCGATTTCTGGTTCTCCAAATATTAAAAGCGCTAATTAAACCCTGTGTTCTCTACTGAACATCCAGACGAATATCAACGGATGGCTTTACTTTTTTGCATGTTTTAATTTTTTGAGACCATCGATGTACTATCGTGGGCAAAAGTAAGAGACCCGCCCCCCCCCCCCCCCCCCCCCCCCCCTCCAAGTTCCGACCCGTGCCGCTCTGCGTAGGGGCGCCACTTGACGAAGTACTTCAGGTGTCAAGACCTGTGCAGTGGGCTCATCTCGACACCAGAAGTGTTTTGTCAGGTGGCGCTCCCACGCAGGGGTGCCACGGGCCGGAACTTGGAGGAGGAGGGGTCTCACTTTTGCCCTCGACAGTACCTGCATAGTAGATATAGATGTTAAAAATTTGTTTGGGAAAAACTGCATGGTGACATTATTGAGCCACATTTTTGTAGTGCAGACCTTGCGTCTGTTGTACCGTCGCAGCAGCCACATACGGGAGCCTTGTACAAGGGGCGCATTCCCCGTCAAAACTGTTTTAATGCGAAAGCACTACTTCACGAGGTCTAACCGGCTCACTGAGTTTGTGCGAAGCTTGACCTTGAGGGTGCCCTTGGCCCATGCAGAAATAAAATAAATATTGCCACGACTGGACGTCGAACCCTGTGACGGCGCAAACAGATCAGCTTCGCTGACTACTGCACGAGAGCACTATGCTATATCGCCACAGCCGAACACGCCTCGTGTTAAACTGCAACACACTCTCGCGCTGTTTTCACTGCACATCGTAGTCTTTATCAATGTCCATCTGCGGCGCAAACAGATCAGATCAGCTTAACCTCAACCAGAGCTTAACTTGAGTCTAATATCGTCGCCATACGTGCCGACGACCCGGCAGAACAAAATCATCAGCCGACCAGGCTAAACACACTCTTTCGCACGTCTACTCAGTTTAACTATGTTAAAACCTTAGAACTTTTTTGGTTTCCTCTGTGTGCCCTGCATAGCATCCGATCAACTTCAGAGCTTTCTAGCAAAGCAGATACACGACCAAAGCAATAGGCCGTAGTTTTTCCTTTCTAGAGATTCTTAGATTAAATGTGAATTTTCTGCTTCGGACAGGCATGGAACATATAGTACAGCAAAAAAAAAAACCCTCTAATTCTTCTCCTTGACATTTTTAGGCCCTTAACGCTCGTCGGTGGCGCTGCACAAAACCGCGAGGAGCGCCTTGGGTGTGCGCCTCCAGTTATTTAGACTCCTTGTCTCGTTTTTTTTATTTTTTTTTTACCGCGACAGCGGGAGAGTTTCAAACGTTTTCGTGAAAAGTGCGCACGGCTTCTCAGCGCTTCAATGCCTCGGTTTCAAAACGACGCCGCCGCAAGCCAACCTCCGTCGGGGCGGAAAGACGCCAGCGAGCAGCCGTCGTGTTGACACGAGAAAATATGAAAGCGCTTCGCGCCTCGGGGCCTCGCTTCCGATATTTTATACAGAAGCAGCAGCGCCGGAAAGAGGCGCAACGGCGCGGCTATAAAGCGAAGAGCGCACAGCCGCAGCGACCTAAGAGCGGCGGCTGTTGGCAGGTTTATTTTTTTAGTTCTCCTGCCAATTGTTTTACCAGCCATCTGAATCCTACCCCGGCGCCATAAAAGAAACGAGTGATGGCTGAAGCGCCCGGGGAACATTTGGAACGCAGGAGAGGACGCCTCGCGATCAGGACGAAAGCTCAACTGCGCACGCCGTGTCGGCATCGCCTGGGCGAAGTGGAAGCCAGGCCGTCGGAGCGCAACCGAGAATGGCGGCTGAGAATCAGGCTGGCGCTGGCAGGGCCGGTTTAGAGGCGGCGGCAGGGCGGGCCACGCTTAGTCCGGCCGTGGCGCTGGACTCCGCATTAGCAGGAAGTGCTGCTGCTGTCGGTCTCTGGCCCGACTTGCAGATATTCATCGCACGACCCTCTGGCTGTCCTCTGTGTGCACGACTTGAACGAAACTGCTGATGCGTGCCGAAGGTCCCCGCTTCCAGCACGACGCGGAGCCAGTGTGTGTCAGATGCAACAACATAGTTATTATACATGGCAGCAGATTTGTCGGCCGCGAATACTTCGCGACGCAAACCACGTCAAGAGTTCTTGTCGACAAACACGCTCCAAGAGCCTGCTTGAGTGCAGAGCGTCTTCTCACGTGGTCTCCTCTTCTGCAAACACCACAGTTTCGAGCAATGTAACAAACAATTGACGTCGGCTCGTTAAAACGAGCTCGAAAATGTTCCAGGATAGAATGGCATTTGCACGCCCGCAAGCGAAGGGGGGGCTCAGAGGCCCGCCTCAGACATGGGCTTCTGGCAGCGCATCTCCAGCGGCCGATCGTACAGTCCGGCAGTGATGGGCCGTGGAGAGTACGTCTCCACCGTGTCTACACTCTGCTCGACGCTGGGGGGCTTTCCCAGCAGCCACCTGGCGACCCTCGACGTCATCCTGGCGAGGCAGGCCAGTGCCAGCAGTGCGGCGCACACGGCGTAGAAGGAGTATTGCGAGAGCCTCCGCCAGTCGGCGCCTAGTAGCTGCTTGGGTCCTGCGGTCGGGGCTGCCGGCAACGGTACGCAGCCTTTGCGGAGCCGCTCGTAGCCGCGGGCGCAGAAGCAGCGGCCTTCGCGGCCGCACGCGGTGCCGGCTGCCACGCACGCGGCCTTGCCACCGGCGCAGCGCTCCCCGTAGCCGGCCGCGGGCACGCAGGGGCCGTTCTCGTCGCGCACCATCCGATGTCCGCAGTCGCAGCGGCCCCTCACACACTCGAGGCCACTGTGGTTCCACTTGCACTGGTGGTGGTAGCGGCAGATGCCGTCTCGCGGGACGCTGTTGCCGCACACGTCGTGCACGGGGTCGTAGTGGGGTCGGTCCGTGGGGCAGCTGCAGGCGCCCGATGCGTTGCACCGCATGTATTGGCGCTTGCAGCGGCAGCCAGCGTCATCTGACACCGCGAACTTCATGGTGGCGTTGCCGTAGACGTGGCCATCGACGCCCACGACCAGCGCCCGGACGTAGCCCTCGACATTCGAGGTGGCTTTAAGCCTGAGCTGCACGTCGGCATTCTCTCGCCTGGGGTCCACTGGAGTGACCCGGTAGACCTCGGTGAGCGAGCAACAACGCGCGGGCGTTACGTGCCAGAAGACACCAGACAGAAGTCCCCCTATGAGGCCGCAGCTGAAGAGCAGCTCCGCTCCCACTGGTGCACGGTCACGGATCGCTTCGCACACGGCCACGATGCCGGAATTCTGTCGCCCGTAGAAGGCCTCGAAGTCTGTCACTTCTTCACCGGCCGACTGCCGGAACAGTGCCACTGCTGCCACTGTCACCACCGTGAGGGCCCAGCGATGGGCTTGCATAGCACTGCCAGGGCCTCGTCACAAAGGAGGGCGGCTATGAGCAGGCTAAGTGATTGGGAGCAAGCAGAGGACCTGGCAGAGTACAGGTCCACGCTGGTAGAGTTTTACACACTGGGAAGGGCATGAACCGGCCACCCACTTCTTCGTTCTTCTTGACTGTGCACTTGTATCATAATCGCGGACTGGCACTGCTAGCGCCCTTTACGCAGATGAACGGCTTTGAAATAGACACCGAACAAGACGAAAGAGAAAAGAAGCATTCGGCAAGTGCAGCAGGAGTACGGAAGATATGGATTTCTCCTTGCACCAAAACGTTTTTCTATAAACTATACGCATTGTAGCTCTACCTCCTAAAACGTGCCCTCATAGGAAAAATATTTTTGTCGCTTCAGCTAACTGTCGTGTGTTGTCTTAGATTGCCGCCCTTTTAGTTGAGTCGGTTGTGTGTAGTTCTGTCTTCGGTCAAGCTAGTGCAGTGCAGCCACTGGCTGACTGCTTTGTAGATGGTCTTTGTGTATAGGCACTGTGCGCCCGCAAGGCACCTCCATCATCGGCGTTACTAACTTTACATCGGCGCGACGTTTAGCGCCACCAGTGGCCACTTCTGCGTTCTGGGTGGGACGGCTTCCCGCAGCAGAAGACGATTCAATTTCGGATATGGTACCTGGGACCTGCGCATCGCTGCATGTAGCAGCGACGTATCAGGGAGCCGATGGCCTGTTAAGTTTCTTTCGAGGAGGAAACTTAACTAAAGGCGTTAAGCTTCTTGAATCCGGCCACGTGCAAGACGTGAGGGAACTTGTGACTGAAGATCAGGGTGAAGTAGCGACGTAGTCTGCCTGTGGCAGACGACAACCGAGCCACGACGAAGAAAACAACGAGGCTATTACTGTGACTTAATATATTATTTCCTCTTTCAGTCACCGCCTGTGTCTTGGCCAATACCCCGCAGTAAGTACGCGCCATTATCTTCTTGAGGACAACAAAAACACTGCAAAGAGCATAT
Organism: Amblyomma mixtum; assembly: GCF_055824585.1. NCBI lineage: Eukaryota > Metazoa > Arthropoda > Arachnida > Ixodida > Ixodidae > Amblyomma > Amblyomma mixtum. Next base: position 256,533,029 of record NC_143012.1, on the reverse strand, counting down.
GTGAAAGAAAGCATCCTTTTACGGTTCATTTAAGATAGCAACAAACGCATGTGGGATGAAAATTATTGCGCAGCAAGATTATAACAAGAGCATACTTATGACGACGTACGAATTCAATACAACGGTTTCGCTGTTTCTGCCACCCCTGACGCATCGAAAAGCGGTAAAACTTGGTCCCCAGTGAATTCCGTTTAGTGCCAACACTGCTGTAGTTAGCGTTACTTTTTTCAGGGTGCATGGGTGACTGAAAGAAACTCCGCTATGAACCGAAAGATGCTGCTCAACCAACTACCGCACACACACACAGAGTTCGCGTCGCCTTCAAACTCCGAACGCGCGCGCCGCAGGTAGAGGAGCGCGCGTCACTCCGGAGATAGATGCGCATTTATTTATTCACTTATTGAACCTTACAGGCCCCGAAGCGCATTGTGTAAGGGGGTTCCAATATCAAAGTGGATCACAATAAACAACGGCTAGAACACTGTTTACCGCGTTATTACAAAACAACATAGCAGAATTCCTAACCACTGTTAAGATAGGCCAATATGGAGCAGACATGAGTCATCATGCAGCAAAGACTCGGCGAGGACTGGCGACGACGGCGGCAAGTGGTCGAGCCTGCCCTCGGGTCTCCGGACGGAGTGGTGCTGTGAAAGGTCAAGGTGTTGCTGTTAATTGAAAGACGGCTGCGACCACGACAGAGGTCCCGCGTTTCGGACATCAGGCGGGGGAGTTCGAGGACGTTCATTCGCCTGCTGGGAAACGACGTGCAGTTGCTTCGCCACGGAGTCATCGAACTTGCCACAGTGCGGGAGTCGACCCGACAGTGTTCGAGGACTGCTGGCTTTTCCCCTCTCCATCGACCGTGTGGCGAGAAAGCATCAGTACCGCCGCCTGCCGTGGGGTGGTACCACCGGTGCCCACAACTGCTCTCTTCATTGGACGTCGTTTTCCGAACTTTATTTCCCCGGTCAGGAATCTGGGGAATACTAAGGGTATTTAACGGGATGTTGGTTTGTTACCGAGACACTCCCTTCTCGACAGTAAATATGTACAAAGAAACCTACTGTACAGTTTTCTCCATGACGGAATTCTACAGCGTCCTTCGGAGCCAGGACCTGCGGGGCTCAACGAGTCAGACAACCTAAGGGCCCCTCCGTCTCCAACACTGGTGGCAGCGGTCAGATAGATGCACAACCCCCACCAACATTAATACGATATACCTGGTCACTACTGAGCAACTTGAACTGAAATATACAAGAGGATGTAATACAAAATGAATACAAGCTTGGTAACAAATAAAGATAGATTATTCTAGCAGTACAAGCTACAAACTTGCTCATGGAATGAAACGGGATTATTTAACGACGCGAACAATGGTGGTGCGTATAGCCTTTTTCTTGTACGCACTATCGGGGACAAAAGTGGCATACTCCACTCGGCGGGAGCCGGAGCAACGAAAAACTGCGGTATTTTGGCGAGCTAAAGCCCGAAACATTGAAACGAGCCAAGCGACATGCCTGCTGATTATTAATAAAGGTCACGCACTGGCTGTCTCGATCCCAGATGCCGCCTGTAGATGGCGTTGCAACGCAGTTTTCCGCTGCCCCGGCTCCCGCCGCGTGCAGTATACCACTTTTGACCCCGATAGTACATAAACGCGTCTACTAAATAAGATGCGAGAAAAAAAAAAGCAATGGATCATCAGCACTGTGTTTTTAAAAGCATGGTGCAGACAGCAGTTCGAATCCATTTTCAAAACATGAGGTTTTTCACTTTTTTTTTAGTAACCAAGGATGAACAACGCAAAAAATTTATCGTTTTATACTGGTTATGTGTTCCACTTCGGCTTGCATTCTGAGACGTTTTCCCGCCAAAATTAAGTCACATTATCACGCTCTTAGGCATCGTACACTCCCGTCTGAACGGCGTATGGTATGCAAATACGATCTCGGGAGATTAAGCATAAACGGCTATAACGTTCGCTTTAAAAAAAAGAAAAATGCACGCCCCAGCACGCTTTTAAAACTAAAATTGAAGTGCTGGTTACGGCAGACGCCGAACCCAGGCTGTAAGGTCACTGACTGAAAAAACTAATCCTACCACGAAACAGCCTGAAATATCAGCCGGGCGTGGAGCTTCATCAGCAAACAATAAAATAATATACAACCTTTGCCAACCTTGCTGTTCATTTATTTATTCGCTTACCTATTTATTTGTTGCCCGATTATGAGTGCACAGCTCTATGGTTCCTGGACGCTCATAATTAAGCCACTTTGACATCCTTATGCACTCTTGAGAACTTTGACCCCGCGTTTTCGCTGAATGGGCTTTAAAAAGTTAATTGATGCTGCACAGCATATTTTTATCCTAGACTTGCGTACGCAGTATAAGGTGTGTATACTACTATTTAAGTGGTATATTTTCAAAACACTGCGCGGTTTGCGGGAAATTAGTGGTGTAAATTAGATATCTGAGACGCTTGAAAGTTATCTTTAAAAACAGCTTTAACGAATAAAACATGTATGGTGCTGCGACATCTTCATAGTAATAATTGCTTTTTCTGTCTGACATCTGCTTACTCTAGCTGCTCCTCTTGCTCAGATGGAAATAGCAGTATTAAATAGCATAAAGTATGTGTGTAAGATATTTGTAAAGGTTGTTTGTTCGAAGATATTTGGCAGCGTACACTTTCTATTATATTGTTACAGGTTCTATTTACAAATACTATTTACAAGACAGGTCGAGCAGAGCTTGGTGCGCCGGCGGCAGGACACTGGACTTCCTCGTTTTCTTCCAGCGTGCGCACGTCTTCTTCGTTCCTCAGGGCCCATGCGCAGCACGTGACAATATTTGAAAAGCTGCACTGTTGTGGTGATATTCGTGTTTGTTTTTTGTAGGTCTGTCACGTTGAGATCATATATATATTGTGAGGAAGAGTAACTGATGCATAACCACGTCTCATCTAAAACCAGTTCACGTATATAGCAGTCCTTCGGGGCAGTATTTTGAATCCAATATCTGTAACGACGTATATTCATACAACTTGCAGCGCTCTATACCAGTGACCTAACTGGAGGGCGTGTTGTGCACAAACTTTCTTACTAAAATTTTATCAGAACAAAGGCTCTTATTTTAAGCGAGAAATCTTGTTTGTGTACGCCTGAAACTAACTCTTTAAACTGACTATAAGTGAGCTTGTTGCATCTCTTGTCGTTTCTTCCACCGAACATGTGCAGAAAAGCATATCTGCAGCCAGTAACACGCTAATCTCTTTCGGATCAGCAAAATGTTTTGCAGATAGCAGTTTTACCGCCGCAAAACGTTATAATTATGTCGTTGTTATCATACGCAGGCTATTTTTATTTTGTGCTGGATAATGAGTACTTTCCTGGTATATAATTCCACAGAACACAAGCGAAGAGGCTACCGTACACTGCCGTTTCTCCCCAATTACAAAGGGCCCTTAAAAATTACGAGATATGCTTGGAAAGAAATAGCGAGGCTCTAGGCTGCACTTCTAACGAGCCTTAGCAGCATTATACGTCTAATAGCAGCTAGTTCGCATTGTTGGAATACACCTAAATCGAAGACAAGTCACGCATATTGTATAGCCTGGTTTTATCCACCTTGCAAACTTACAGAACGCGCACACACCAATTAAAGTATTTTCTGCGTCTTCTTCACCTCACGTTTCCGTACTAATCTGCTATGCTATGCTACTAAGCTGCACTCATTGATATTTCCCGCTTACACTGTACGCCCTCAAGTTTTTCTCCGTTTGCTTTGAAGTACGGACTTGGTGCCAAGGGCTCGGTTTGACCACCCTGTCAAGCAACCGTGTCTAGAAGCGACCTCTTACTGGCGATCAGGAAACACAACATGCAAATGCAACGACTGCTACGCAAGCCGGGTACTAAATCGCGGACGAGTTGGGAGCACTAAATGTTGAGGCGCGGGCTTATCAGCGGCGTAGCACACATGCTGCCCACAGAACGAGTGGTGCGTGCCGAAGGAAATGTCCGGACTTGGTCGCGGGAGAAACGGCGGGCTATGAGCATGCGATGGACGGGCACTCCAGAACCCGATGCGCGGGCTGTTTTATTATACCCCCCCTGCTGCTCTAGGATGGGCTGGGGTTTTCGTCCAGTGCTGCGGTGATGTGGACTGCGCTGGGCTTATCTCTGCCTAATGTCGGTTCAGACGTTCACTCGTGTTCGTCTAAGTCGCGCGATTCAAGTTTCCACGGCGCGTGTAATCCCACGAGTCCGGCCGTTCAGTTCGATGTCGGCCGGCCGCCGATCTCTCCCCCCCCCCCCCCCCCCGGCCGCTTATCGTTCGCGCAGCGAGCCGCAGCTGGCGTCGCTGGGGCACTCGATGCTTAGCGCGCCTCAAACTTGAATTATGCAGAGTGCACTTCGTTCCAGGTCTTTTTTTCCCCTTTTTGTTCTGTGTAACAAATTATGCCAGAGCAAATTCTCAAAAACTGACTTTTTTTGGTGGTTACGAAAGTGGAATTTAGTCGGCAGTCTTTCAATTGAAAGTAGGGCATGGTAAGAGGCTCAGATGTTATTAGTAGGCGTAGTAGTAGTCGGCACCGCGTGTCGGAACTAATCGGGGACTGCGTGAAAAAAATCGTATCATGGTAATTTTTGGTTCCAGTAATTTATGATTGATTGGTGTGTGATAGGCAATGACGAGTTAATGAAGTCACTGTAATTAATTGCTTAATTAAATAAATAAAAATAGGAAAAATGGAGGTTCAGAGGTATCAAAATGGTGAGAATGAAAAGCCAATGCTTGATGATGGTAATTCAGAAAATTTAGAGTATGTAAATGAGCAATTAATTTATCGAAACAACTGAAATAAAAATGAAAAATGCGTTCATTTACACCACCACCAGCTGCAACACACTTTTGCGTTCCACACTTAAAGGCGAAGCTTAAGCGTCCTCTAATTTCATTTATTAATACTGTCAGCCCATTGTGGAACCTTTAAAGGAGCAGTCAAAATAAGAAAAGTGTGAGAACAAGTAATACATCTGAATGGAGGCATTCAAAAATAAAAATAAAAGCAATACATGCTCTTATTAATGCTTTGAGTGAAGTACAAAATTATTTGCAGTCAGCATACAAAGAGTCATAAGAATATGTCACAGGTGTACACGTACAAGGACTCACAAATTGATTGTAAAACATTTTATTCGCCGGAAAGAGCTTGGTAAGAGGTCGCGTTAAGTGGTTTAAGTGATCGAGAGTACGCAGCCCTCGACGACTTTGTCAGCCCACTCCACCGCCAAAACTTGCGTTCTGGGGTCAGAGCTAGCCAGCACGGTCTCCCACCGCTCGAGCGAAGGAGCAGTAACTAGATCACCCGGAGGTGGCTCTATTTTGCAGTCCCACAGGATGTGATCGTAGGTGGCTCGTTGGCCACAGTGTTTACAGTTTGGGTTGTACAGATCTGGATAAATGTACGCGAGGAGTGATGGGGTGCGTATCGATCTCGTCTGTAGACGACGCCACGTAACCTCTTGTACTTTAGTCAGGCTTTTGTCCGGAGGGGGGAAAATTCTCCTCTCTAGTTTAAAATGATTGGTGAGATCATGATATGTGATCATGGAGTCCTTCGTGAAATTCAGGGAGCCAGACTCATCCACTGCCCGGTCGACGAAACCTCGGGCTTTATTGTGGGCTGCCTTGTTCCCCGGATTCCCCGAATGGGCTGGGACCCATATCAGTTCGGAATAATTTGGTGAGAATTTGGTTGCGTTAAGGATTCTAAGGGAGGTGTTTGTAATTCGCCCTTTTGCGAAATTATTGATACCCGTTTTGGAATCGCTGAGGATGATGCTCTCTTGAGTATGCGCTAGGGCGAGGGCTATAGCCACCTCTTCTGCCGTTTCAGAGGATTTCGTTTTGATTGTTGCCAAGACGATGTGGTCACCATTCTCGTTCACAGCCACAATTGCAAATGCATTGGTATGTTTGTATTTTGCCGCATCTGCATAAAGTGTTCCAGCGCACTGTCCGTATTTATTAAGGCGGAAGCCTTTAATGTCTCATCGTTGTAAGCAGCAGTTGTCGACAGAAAATGTCACGCTTTTCAATTGGTGGAAACGGTCGTGACGTCACAGTGCGCGAATTTCAAACGGGGCCAATTGCACTTTGGCTAGTAACCATGCAACCAATTGAAGGGATCGTACAGTGATGCTCCAAGTAAGTGGCACTGAGCTTAGTTAATTGCTTAATTACCCAATTAGCCTAATTAGCTTTACTAGTCAGGCCATATAAATAAATAAAACCGATTAAGAAATTGGTCGAGCTCAGGAATCGAACCCCGGTCTTCGGCGTGAGAGACGAGCATGCTATCCACTCAGCCATGCCAGCTCGATGGTTTGGAATGAACAAAGGCGCGTCTAGTGAATACGGTGTCTTCACTCACTCTCATCCTCCTCCATTCCCTTCCGGCGAGGTTTAGGTGTCCACCGACAAATGAGAGACAGATACATTTCCTTTCCTCAAAAACCAATTTACCGACGAGCGAGGCGTAGAACCGAATGGGCGATGGCGTTCTATGGACTCCTTGGCAGCGTTGCAAGACGCTGTCGCGTTCCACTCTTAGGGGCGAAGCTTAACATCTTAACCACACATCAGTGACCACACTTTAGGTCAAAAAAGTGCCCCCCTGAATTTTGACGGGTGTCCACCGAGATATGTGAGACAGTTACTGCGTAATTTCCTTTCCTCAAATACAATTTTCATTTTCTTCACTACGGCTCCTCTTTATCTATCTTCTTTCACTCCCACTTCCTCCCTTCCTCTACGGTGCGGTTCAGGTGTCCACCGAGATGACAGAGAATTACTGCGCCATTTCCTTTCCTCAAAAAGCGTTGCGTTCAAAGGGCAAGGCATCGCGCCGAACGGGTGGTGGCGTTAGGTGGACTCCCTGGCAGCGCTACAACGCGCTGTCGCGTTCCACTCCTAAAGGCGGAGCTTAAGCGTCATTAATTAGCAGATAATTAGTATTCAGACATTAATCAGTAATTAGCAATTAATTACTGATTTGCCATCACTTAGTAATTAGTACTCAACTATATGTGACGCCACCAGTGCCACAGAAACAGCGAAGGTGGTGCGGAAAACGCTTCCGCCTCTACCCACTTTAGACAGTCAAAGTGCCCCCTGAATTTTTTTACGTAAGGCTTTGGCTCGTGCTTGTCTTCTACCCTCATGGTGTAAGGGGTGCATGTTTTTGGGGAGTGGTTTGATTAGTAGGGCCGTCCTATAGTCGCGGGGTAAGTCTACTTTAGCATCGTTATTCGTAGATTGAAAGTTAATTCCGAGCCTGGTAAGAATACTCCTGCCAGTTCTGGAATTGGCTAATTGCGCTGTTTGAGCCATTAAATGGGCTTATTTCAGTTCATTGTAGGTGTTATGTATTCCTAACCTCATAAACCTTTCGGTTGAGGCATTTAGTGGGAGTCCTAACGCAGCCTTAAAGGCCTGCCGTATCATGCTATCCAATTTGTCTTTTTCTGCTTTCGAAAATTTGAGATAAGGGGTGGCATAGAGTATCCTGCTTAGCGCAAAGGCCTGCACTAGTCGGCATAAATCTCTTGCCCTCACCCCTTGTCTGCGGTTAGCTATGCGGCGGATTGAAAGTTATGCGGTTAGCTATGCGGCGGATTAATCGCGCCATCGCTTCTACCGTGCGTTTTAGCTTAGTGAGTGTGTCAGTATTCTTTCCATTTGTTTGTAAATGCAACCCCAGTATTGTCATGGTTTGTATGGACGATCTGTCAAAAAGGACTCACAAAGACGTGCACCACTGCGTTAGTGTGAATTCAGCGCCTCTGGCGTGTGTCTTTATGCTTGCTCGTTATTTGCAAAGTTAGCGCTCTGCAACGCTGCACCCAACTAGAAAGCCGTATAGCAGATTCTTAGTACTCAGTAACCCGCGATTCTGGTCGACCGCGCTCACTCCTGACAACCACGTAACTTCCAGCATCTCTCTCACTTCCGTGGCAATAGCATAACTTCCGGCGAGGTGGCTCGCTATGTCATCGGGCCATTGCTCCTCTAGAGAAAAAGAATATTGAACAGCGTGTCGTCAACCCGCAGGTCGTAAAAGGAACAGTACTCATTTTCTCTCAGTGCCGCGTTCCCAGATTTCGTGAACCGACAGCCGTTAAGGCGCTTTGAAAAACCGTGCTAGACATGGTGTTCCTTCCAGAGCGTGGCCAAATACCATGCGGTGGAACACGAGTAACGATGCACTGCGCCGTTCGCTACTTTACGATGGTGGAGGCGTAAGGCAACGAGCAAAGTAATAAAGGTGACGACGAGGGAAATCCAAAATTTATGCGCGGCTCTCTGCGGCAGTTTTTCATCCGACAAAGTGCTCAGCGCCGCTGTTTCGGCCACCGAGTGCGGCGGACGGGGTCTGAGAACGGATCGGAAATGTCGCCACCACTCGCGCTGGGGCCAACATCGCGAAACAAGACCGCAACACGGTAATGAACGCGGCCCGCCCTGGAGACGACGCGACTTCGTCGAACAGAGCTGTCCTCGCGGCGGCGGTGAACGCGCGAGGAGGCTCCCCCCACGGCGGTCATCAGGCTGTCCGCGCGCGGGATCCGGCTCGTTTAAATTTCAAATCGCGCTCGTCCTGAATCGGTAATGAGGAATCCGGGCCGCGGTTCCCCTCCGCTCCCCGCGGTGCGTCGCTGGCACGCTGCTCCCGAGTGCATCGACGCCCGGCTCGCCAAATCTCCCGCCCCGATTCCCGAGAGCCCTGTTTGCATGGAGCTCTATTCATCGCGGGAGCCCCCTTTTTCGACATTATTGGGTTTCGCTCAAGTATCTGCTCCTCCGCGCTCTCTGCGGTGGAAACTCGTGGCGAAATTTGCGCGCCGCTTTCTTGCTGGTGGCTGAGCACGTCTCCCACTGAGAAGCGCGCAATGTTGACGAAGTTTTCGGTCGTAGCTGCCAGCTTTTCGCTTAATTGTTCGGAGTGCACGAAAGGACATGCAAGTGAAAAGGCAGCTACAGACGAGAAGATGATGCTTCGAGTAATAGTGATAAAAAATGCAAAAGAAACGAACAGCACACCTAAGAAGTTACAAGTCGCCTTCTCTGGCGCAAAATGCTGGTAGGCAGCTATGACTTGACAAACGACAGTGATTACGCCATTCAATATGCTCAATACACACGTGGGACGTATCATTTTCTGTGCCTAGAGCCTAGGACGTTCATCAGAATGAATTTTGCGTCACGGCTTAGTCTCTTCTCTCCTTTTATGTAAAAGCATACAAGACGGTTTCAGCGGGATGGGTTCATTTATTCCTTTTATTTATATCCTGCTTTTCCTCAAATCAATTAACTGCTGCATTACACACCCACATTGTTACAGCGCTACAGAAATGGAATGGGGAAAGAAGGAAAGAGAGGCCACAGGCGTTTGCCTAAACCGCTCTGTCCTATCATTTTTTCGGTTTGGTTTTGTTTATGCGGGTTTAACGTCCCAAAGTCACTAAGGCTATGAGGGACGCCGTAGTGAAGGGCTCCGGAAATTTCGACCACCTGGGGTTCTTTAATGCGCACTGACATCGCACAGTACACGAGCCTCTAGCATCCAGCCTCCACCAAAATGCGACTGCAGCAGCTGGGAACAAGCCCACGTTCACTCTCTTCTGCACTGCACACTCGTTTAAAGTTTCGTGCCGCGGGCTGAAACCTAGCTCGCAACAGGAATTCACCCCCTTTTCCTTAAGGCTATCTCACTTCACGACTTTAAACCTTGTGACCATTTCAAATTTGTGGTTACCATATTTATTATTGTGTCTGTTTTTTGTACCCCTGTTCGTTTTTTTTTTATCTGTTAGATCTTGCCATAAATCTGCTCCCTTGAGCAATGTTCTGCGGTTGGGGGGGGGGGTGGGGGGGGGGGGTGAGGGGGAGGACGGAGGTATATAAAGAGCGAAGAAATAAATCCTAGTGCTTGTAAGCCACGTTTTCTCCGACTCGGCTGTGCGTCCGCATCCCGAGTCAACACTTTCACAGCCGATTGCGGAGCAGATCTCCATGATTGCACTGGTAACCAACCACCCGTGCCGTTATAAACGCGCGCTCTGTATACGGCCACAGAGGAGACAACAGGAAACGCTATTGTTTTTCCCGGGGAGCTTGAAAGAAGTAGTAGGTGAAGTAAATAGTGACAGACGATCAATGCGATTGACACAGCAGAGCATGCGTTAGCATTAATGTTCCACCCCTGAGGATGTCGGGTGGTGTGATCCATTTCATGATCGAATCAGCGCGCGAGTTATGCGCCAGTAGCGCTGCCGCCACGGCCGTGCGATGGAGTCTGATGAGCCGTAACATAGAAAGAAGGCTCGTTTTTGTCGCCAGCGGCATCTTCATGTCATCGCGAAAAAAGGTGAGAAGGCGACCAAGGTGACCGAACCTTCGCTAAGGCAGGTAAGTGAGGGTAAGTGCTATGGTGGGTCAAACAGCGAAAGCAGCACAGGGATGCCTGGCGCACTGCCCTTCTGAGAACAGCGGTGGTTGTTGTTGTTGCCCTAGTGACATGGCACATACCAACGACGGGAAATACGCCAGGGTTCAGCGAAGAGAGCCAAAAGAAGAGGGTAAACTGGGGCCAAGCTAATGATGGTGTTAATGGCGGCGGCTCCTTTCTTCTTCACTATCTTCGTTTCACTCCCTTCACCTGCAGGCGCCGACACGACGGCGCGATCACGCGGTATTAGGCATTAAAATATGTCGCTGTAAAAATCGTTTGTTAGCGTTTGATAGCTCTTCACTGCCTGGTTGTATTGTAGTTATTGTTTTATTTTCGTTACTCTGGAATCTCGTGTGGCCGTAAGGGCGACTCCGACATAAATGCAATCGTCATACGCTGCAGCCAGACATTCAAATGATATCTGACTAATGCCACAGCACTGTAAGCGAATTGGTTGCCGGAATCGGAGGATAATTTTAAGCAGCAAATGCCGTCATTGTGATTTACGTCTTTCAACTACGCAGCAATTTTCTTTTCTTCTGCAGGGTGGCCAACCGGCATACAGAGTGTTATTAAAAGGAAGCACGCTTTACAGGTGCTGAGTGCAGCGTAGCAACGACGAGATGTGGATTCCTGGCTCCTCTCGAGAATGAATGTACTGGCGAAGCCAGGCCTATTACGTCCGGTTCAATAATCAATTCACATTTTGTACTGCTGGACGAAAATATTACAGCAATCTATGCATCAATGATTTCCGTACACCACCCTTCTCTTTTGCAATGCTGAGCGTCAGGGAGATCTTGGTCCGGCGTCATCGTACTGTGCGCCCCAGTGGGGCCCCAATGGAGATAAAAGGACGCGGCATCACGAGCCCGTTCGCGGTGGCCGCGTTTCAGTTGAGGCGAAATGCAAACGATGCCCATGTGGAGTGCGATGTCAGAGAACGTTAAAGAAACCCCAAGTAGCTGAAATTAATCCGAAGGAGTACTTTACATCACAGTTTTATCTCTTCATTCCTTTACTGCCTCCTTCACCCCTTCCCTCACGGCGTCGCTTTCCTGAAAACCATTTTTTATTCACAGAATGTCACGTGACTTCAGACAAAAGGCCGAGGACAACAACAGCCGCCAACTTTTTCGTTCAGACTTAAGTTCCGTAACTGGCTGCCGCCAGTAAAAAGCAGGCAGATTTGCATTCAGAGATATTTGACCCGACCTCCTGTGGGCGTCATCCCGTGATAGAGGTACGTAACCTTTATGAAATAGCACGGTGATTTCAACTTCAGAGTTAACCAACAACGATCCCTTCTCACACACAAAAAAAAAATCAGAAGAAGAAGAAGACAGACCAGAGGAATCGGAACTCTGCGGGACTAGCCCGTATGAAGGCGAAATGCCGACACTTGACGGGGTAGACAGCATTTGCTGTTGCTTTTCGCAAAAACAATTCTGGACTTTTAGCATTGCTAAGGACGAAATATTGTGCAAAAACACGGTTTTTTGCAGGTGCACACCATCGCCACGCACATGAAAGCGCTATTGAGGTGTCCCCTGTCCACATGCGGAATTTGGGGGGGGGGGAGGCAAACAGTGCTCTCGCACTAAAAAAAAAAGAACATATTACCGTGAAGTGTCACACCCACATTCCCTAGAAAACGAGACCACAGCAGAGCTCCGACATACTTTGGTATTAAGAGGGACGAAGTCAAGGCGCAGTCAGTTTTCCTAAAATGGGAATAAGTGAAGGAAGATTAGAGGATTGGCTGGAGAAGGTTAGAGAATTGTTCAGCCATGAAGAGAACACTGCCGAACAGCTTTCCGAGATACTCTGGAGATTTAATTTGCGCAAAATTCGAAGGTTTAGTGAAGAAAAAAAAAGTAATTCTCGCACTCTTGCCGGACACCCGGATTATACCATGAGGGCACGAAAGGAGGGGAGAACGAAATGTGGCAAAAAGAAAGATGCCCCGTAGAGTTAGCCGCGGAATTAATTTCGAACACCTGGGGTTCTTCACGTGCGCTCTAATCGCACAGCACATGGGCAATCGTGTACTTAGCTGCCATGGAAACGCAGTTATTCGATCCCGCGTCTCAGCATCCCCAAACCCGATTACTGAGCCACCGGGACGGGTAGCTATTGCCTTACAGGATTGGCAACAAGTGTAACCGACCGATCGAAAGGGGAAGTCGTACACAATCATCCCTTCTTTCTCTCAAATCCTGTTCATTGAGGAGCTGATTTCAAGATGCTCCGTAATGCTTTTAGCGTGACTTACCGAAAACGACCGCTTATCTTGTAAAGCGACGCAACAATTCAGCTTCACAATGATGACGCGGTCGTGACGAGTTGGGAAAACGCTGGCTTCGCTGTCACAGCTTCGAACCCGACTGCCGACGAAACACGTGTGCTTTCTTTTGTGTTGCCAAACGGTTTCCGTGAAGCACGTACGATGGACAGACTTTCGCTTGTGCTAGGACTCGTTAGTGTGAAGGTTAGGGAATTAGGAAACAAATACAGGACCTGATTTTTCTCGGTGACTTCGGCGTCCGCCTTGGCTATGAGAGGTGGTTTGCTCGAAACCCACCTTGTTGGCGCCCATCGGTAAGAATATGGGTACTAGCCTCCTCGGGCCTGGCGCCCGGCTTCTTCAGGGATGTATGATTGGATGAGGCTACGCAATGCCCGCTACATCCTCACGGTGGCAAAACCCGTTTCGAACACCATCAGCCTGCACAGGTAGTTTGTGATTAAGCTTTAGAGGTGTCATGAGTTGAGGAGCTGCACGAGTTCTTTCTACGAACGTTCAGCAAATGCGAGTCTCAACTGTCGAAGGGAGTTTCCGGAGTTGGTCACTGCGTCAACCGAATAAACGGCCACAATGGGCTTTACCACACAAGGCGAATTTCGGTCCTCCGAGGATAAATTTTCTATGGAAGGCGGGTAGGCTTTTTTTTTTCTCAAGAATTTCACGCCAGGAGAGCCGAGCACCAGGCCGGGGGCCAAAGGAAGTGTAAATAGAACATCTTCGCAATCATATGCTTAAAATGCCAACGTAAGAAAAGAGAAATTTCGCTTCTGCAATATTTCCTTTCACTCTGTGAATGCCCGGTATCCCGAGCTTGCAGCCTTGTGACCTGGAATTAATTATTACGTCATTTAATAGTTGCTTTTCTTCCATATCCTCCAACAATCGCCACACACCTTTTTCTACCTCAATAAAAGTTTATCTATTCATTTAACGCTGTCTTCTGCAATAGGCCTGAAAAATAGCACTGGTCACCACGGAATCTTGACAAACCCATTGTCCAGGACCGCAAAATTTTCCGGCTTTTGTAAAATATTACTTTCCACTGTGATGTTTGCTCATTTCGTCAGCATAAGAAGGGTAGGACCAGACATAGAATATTCACGAAAGAGCTGTTGACCTGCTTCAACAATGTCACCATTGTCAAGCTATCGAGCTTCTTCCTTCTATGTTGACCGGAGCGCAATCGAACGGGCGCCTATCTAATAGATCTCGAAGCTGCGAAAGCGGTTTCAGAGCTCGCTGTTGCCACAGTGGAGCGAATTATGTTTTTACTTCTAGTGTTCGGAGCCCCATCTGGCGGAGGACACTGGCGTTGGTCGACGCAAACCGTAGCAGCGTCGATAGAACTTAGCCTTGTGGTTTCTGGTCTGCTTTCCTGACGCAGAGAGTCCAGTGTTCAACTCTCCAGGGAAATGGAGATGCACTAGCAAGCCGTGACTGAAACATTCATTTTAATTTTTTTGAACAGATTTACTTGAATGGGCTGTCAGAGCCGGTGAGAGATGCGGTGTCTGAGTGTAACTAATAATTTCTGTGCCCTAGAATGACAAGCACAGATTTTTTTTCTCGCATAGAGAGACGTACAACATTCACTTGCATAGAAAGATTCCTCTTGCTGTATATAAATGAAAAGCCCACGTAATTGCGTGATGAAAAAGCATTCAACGTAGCAGGCAGGTTTCGTTTATCACCTGCATATGTTATCTTCTGTGACACCTGTTCAGCAAGTTGGGCTTTCGTTCTAGCGCGTAGCCTTATCACAGTACTCCAATCTTATCGTTTGACGTTCGCCCCACAGCGCCTGAACACATGCGTTATTCACCAGCGTCATAGCGTAGGGATGCAAAGAATATAATCAGCGACTAGAATAGAGGACGTGGTGGGTAACGGTTAACATTAGAACCTCTCAGAGCCTACTGATCCCTACCCTGGCAGCACCTTCTTCAAGCAGGCAAAACAATAACACCTGCCACACGAAGCTTCCTGCATTTCTGTCGCGCTAGCCGGATGCGTTTGACGTATTCCATTTTACTGTGGGCGGTAAAGTTAAAGCAGCGTTGCCTGCAACCGATGCCGAAATGCTGATGGACAAAAGCCGAAGCTCTTCAGTCGAGTTAAATATTTACTTCAGAAATCTTTTGTATGCGAAAGAAATTTCTCTCTGCAACTTGATTACTTCAAGTTAGTTCACTCGCTATCACAGAGGACAAGTCACGGAGAACGCTTTCTAGTACTGTCGTTTCTCCTTCTCGGCTGTGTACATGATAAGCGCTTGCAAAAAACAAAAGATAAAGGAAATAGTAAAAGTGCGCAGTGTGATTACAAATCGGCGGTCCTTTTGTTTTCCGAAGTACCGCAAGTGCGAAGTTGACCGCGCCAGTTCGCACGTGGAAGAAAGAGTGCGACAAAGAAAAATCGACCAATCCAAAGCTTGTGATCTCCCTTTGCTGTTTTGGTCGCGAGAGCAGCACGCGCCTTCGAGAAGTTGGTTGGACGCTCACCTTAGCGGGTCGCATGCAAGTCAGGCTCGCAGTCGCGCAGCTGCTGCCGACGGACGAGTCGTTCGTCTTCTCCGCGGCGTTGTTCGGGGCGCAATCGCGTCCGCTTCGGAGAAGCCCGAGCTCCGCGGTGCGAGCGGCAAGGAGGCGGGATGCGTCCGTGCGGAGCGAAGATACCTCGCGTCCGGTTTCCACGGCTGCTGTGCTCCCTCCTCCCGAGTTCCCCATCATCCCCCGAGGGAGGGAGAGAGGGCGCGCTTCCGGAAGGCATGCCGGGAAGCTCTCCCCCTCCGCCACTTCCGCCGCGTGCGTGGCGCTGGCGGCAGCGAGGTGAGGCTGGCAGCGCGCATTGATTGAAGCCGCATTTCGTGTCGGACAAGGTCGATGCGAAGAAATATTGAGCTCGTAATAAGCCGAAGGCCACGCGTGGAGCACACCTGCCCGCTGCGCGCACCCGTCTACGGCCCGGTTTGCCGGCAGCCCGATACTGGCGCGAAACGCGCTCCGTGACGGCGCCCCCCGCTGCACGGAAAATGGGGTCGCGACCGGCGCGCCGCCGCTGGGAGCTAATGCACTCAGCCATGTGCGCATGGACGGCAAGCGGTTGCACTTCAGAACGCCCATTTTTGCAAGCGACCCGGGAGGAAACGCACTTTGTCTCAAGGATACACCAGAAGAAAATTTACCGAACATTACTCTCGTGGAAATGCGAATTTCCTTGACGGCTAAGGTGGTACAAAATGGCGCTGCCAGTAGGAGTGTTTAGTGGATCTGGATTGGAGTTTTTTTTTGCTGAGAGTGTTGGAGTAACCAGCTGCAGTATTCAGTTATGGAGTGTCACACATGGTCTCTTATCAGTCCGCCCATAATCATATAAGTATCGCATGTGGGAGGTGTGTGGGGTTCGATCCGCGGTGTCGAAGGGTACCTACCGGCGATACAATAGGTACGAGCTTTCATCTGCTTGATTCTCGGCTTATTCAGGGTGAAATGCTTGGGAAATGGTTACTTGACCCCACCTTGAGCAGAAGAAGAAAGCGTGCGCCATGGCGCTCTTTGGCCCCAGATGCCCTTGCGCCATAAGAATTCATCATTCATTCATATTCATTCAAACAAGTCGGGCGTCCGGCGTGACTACGCAGCAAGTGATAAGCAGTGGAAGGAGGGAAAAGGAGAACTAGTGACGATACTAGTGTCGTCATTGTGTTGGGGCCAATTGGTGATTGGCATTCGGACCAATGAGCATTGAAAGTGTTCATGACGTCATGACGTCCAAGAATACAGGACGGCAATGCACGGGAAACTGATGTGTGTTTTTTTTTTCTGACCATAGAGCACACGTACTACCTTTATAAGCGTGCACTTCATACAGGATTATATATGTTATACGTGTTATTAAGGTGTGCTATGAAAGAGAGAAAGAAAAACGACAAATAGCGAAGTAAGAAGGCAGTCTCGGTAGTGGCGTCTGCCTTTCTTTCTCTTTCAACTACCTATGTGATTCGCCTTGGCATTCACCACCACACCTTGGCCAATCCCCCCGCATGCGTATGAGCCATGATTACTGAGGTCAACAACAACCAAAGAGACAAATAACAACTACAGGGGCTTATGTCGCCTGTCGAATGCCTGTATACAGCAGTTTCACGCAGCGGGTCCCGCGTGTCTCTTCACATCTGCCAAGGTTCTCTCACAGCGTCCTTTCTATGCCTTGGACCTAGTTTCACATGACACTCGCGGCATATTAGAGCTTGTAACGCCTGCCGCTATGTATTAATTAATTAGGCGCTGGCGAGCACTGTTGAGGTGAGGTTGTATTTAACGAAAGGAGACGAATACCTCAGAGAGTGGAGGATCATATACCTTATTTATCAGAGCGTCGCACGGACAGACTGAGGTTGTTCTTTGTCAGTACTTTGTCAGGATATGGTTATAAAATATGATAGTTATTTCTAAGCAACAACAGCCACGAGATTATAAATAAATAATAGCAGCAGTATTCTCTTATGATTTACTCGGTTTCGAAGATTGCATGGTTGCTTCTTTCATCATCATCATCATCATCATCATCAACCTGACTACGCCCACTGCAGGGCAAAGGCCTCTCCCATGTCTCTCCAATTAACCCTGTCCTTCGCCAGCCGCGGCCACCATATTCCCGCAAATTTCTTAGTTTCATCCGCCCACCTAATTTTCTGCCGCCCCCTGCTACGTTTGCCTTCACTTGGAGGCAAACGTAGCAGGGGGCGGCAGAAAACGTAGCAGCAAATACTGACCGGGTATGAAGCGAACAGTGAGTCCGCATTCACCCTCGCGATTCCAGCGCCACCCAGTGACTTAGCAATCGGAGATTTCTAAGCCATGACCTCGCGGCATTTGAGAAAACCTCGAGGCCTCGAGGGTCCTCAAGAGGGCGCTTAAACCGCATATAGGTTCGCGTATGTCGTCTTTTTGTGCGCAAGACCGTAACACCGCAGCTTTTTTTAATCTTCGAGCGCAAAGTTTGCGTGATTTTCTGACCGCAGGCACCAATAGCTACAAAAGGGTGTTTTTCTCGATTAATGATTTTGTGCTTCAATCGCACTGAAGTAATATGCTTGGGGTTCTTTTCTTGGTACCACGCTTTCAGCCTTCAAACAGGTCCCACCTGATATTCTAGGTCAGCGGTGCAGCACGACGCGTTATGTTGTTTTTCTGTGCCATCGCATGCTCTCATCATTCTCACCAAGGAAACAAAGCCATGACACCTATATGCACACTGACGCCAGCGTCAGGCCGGCCGGTCGCTAGAATCGCAGGGAAAGCTATTCTCGATACCAACCATTGCTTTCCTCTGTTTGTCTGCCTGAACCACAACGTTCGGCTACTAATCGATTATCCAGGAAGAACGGTACGATGAGCGTGCATGTCGTTAATTATTATGCAGCGCACCGCGAACGCTATGCAGGCAATGATGAGAAAAATTTCCTCGGCGGACAGGATAAGTATGCTAATTAACCGCACATACAGCCGCAAGAGAGCAGGAAGATTGTGCAGACAACATCATTTTCGAAAACATATACACGCCTCAAAACAGCGCATGTAGTAACATAGCGTTCTTTCGCTGATTAAACACACTTTGCTAATACGGTAGCACTGCGTCTAACACGGCAGCAACTTTTCCGCAATTATAAATGATTCTCCCAGAGTGACCAGGACATACTCCTTTCTTTCTTCTGCCTTTGTTGTGAGCGGTACGAGTGAGAGCCCCGGCGGTCATTTCTCTCCCCAAAGAAACCCAGAGATAAGCACACAGCACAGCAACTACATACCATTCGGAAAAGGAGAAAGTGGGGTTGGTGGACTAGCATAATGTGCGCGAATGTTTACGAGGCAGGCGGTGTCTCTACAATGCCTTACAGGGTCTGTGTGCCCTGACGCTGCAAGCACGGGCGAAAAAATAAAAAAAGTTATATCCGACAACATGGTGTCTAGAGACCTTCAGCCAATGACACGAGTTACAGAATCGATGTGCACATTTGTCTCCAAAGAGTGCATATCATACCCGCGAAAAAAACGATTCGTTTCAGGCTGATTATTTGTCATTTCGCGATAAATCTTTCGGTTTGGTTTGATTTATGGGGTTTACTGTCCTAAAGCGACTCAAGCTATGAGGGACGCCGTAGCGAAGGGCTCCGGAGATTTAGATCACCTGGGTTTTTTTAACGTGTAGCGACATCGCACAGCACACGGGCCTCCAGGATATCACCTCCATCGAAATTCGACCATCACGGCCGGGATCGAAGCCGCGTCTTTCGGGTCAGCGGCCGAGCGCCGTAACCACTGAGCCACCGCGGCGGCTGATAAATCTTTTGGTTTCAGAAAAAGCAAGGCTGCCTCAAGAAAATTGGTGCGGACACTTAAGCTCCGCTCTAAGGATATGACGCGATAGAGTTTGTTGCCGTATGTCATTCTCTACTTTATATTCATAGATACCTGGGAGTCCTCATGCCACTCATGGCGCACTGGTGCAGCTGTTAATCGATGCGCCACTTCCCTGCAATTGCACGTGCTCCCAGAGATGGGACTTGTGCGGCCCAGGTTGATCTTCCTGAGCGACCGATCATTCATTAGAAATTCGGCCGAAATGCTTATAGGTGTGAACTTCTGCCCCCAAGTAGAAAAATTTGGAGGACGCTTAAGCTTCGCCTTACGGGTAGATGCGATAGCACCTTCTCCTCCTTTTTCTCCGTTTTCTTCCTCATTTCTCACCGATCACTAATCCACATTCCCATTACCGATCACGGTCATCGATTACAATCACAATTACCGATCACATTACCGATTACCAATCACTAGTCACTGTTATCGATTACCAATCACCAATCACTCTAATGGTTAAGATGAACGACATACTACGTCACTAAATATTCACTCATACACGTACACACCATTTGTTTTAATACAATGAAACACCATAACGCCGCCTTTTCATTCCATGCTATTCTGACGCTTGATTAGCATATTAATAATTTTTAAAATTATTATAACATCAGAACACATCCCAAAACACACGTCAATAAATCATACACACCACAACGCATTTACTAGGTGCCCTCTAACGCATTGGAGCCAACTGCGTTGCATCACTGTAATAAATACCACGTTTAATTAAGAAAAAGAAAAAAAAAACTTCCCGTGGCCTATGCCTTGCGTGCTTGCCAGGCACGCAGAGTCCTGGCTGGGTTCGAACCACCAATTCCAGTTTTTTTTTTCTATATTCTGATTTCAGAAATCTTGAGATTTTTCCCGTCTGACGCAGGACAATGGGCGACGCTGGCATTTCAGTAGAACGAGATCCTTGAAATATCGCGTTAAACTTCTCGACGGCAACGACAGTCCACTCGTCATTCGTCGGGTTCAGAACGACCATCGACTGCGAACATGCCAGGTGACGCACCTTCATTGCGCAGAGCTGGACGTATGGAAACAAATCAACGCGCCCAACAAACAGCAAGTACTGTCCAGAGCTGAATCGGACGTCAGAGAAGCGGTTGCGCGTGATTAATGGCGGTCGTTCGAGAACGACCTGGTCGCGTCTAGCATGCGAACGAACGGCATGCTGAATGAAATATGGCAAACGAAGAACGATAAGACAGCGCGCTGGCATCGGTAAACAAAGCGTGCGGTTCCAAAATGAACAAAAAGGGAGAGGCAGTATACGCGAGGAGACGGAAATCTCGAAGTGCTGGATGAGAGCGGGAGTGGCAGAGCCTCTCTCTCCTTTTATTCAGCTTCCATCCCTAGCAATGTGAGGGCGCGCATTGTAGATCTTTTTTTTCTGCTGTCAGTTTTTTTATTTATTCTTGACGATAGCGATAGTGCTCTGCAATTTATTATGAGGGGAGGGGCGAGGGTGAGGGGTGTTACCAGGAGTGGTACTGCAAGGAAGAAATTCTGTTGGAAGAAAGAATTAACCCTTAATTGTTCTTCAGAAAAGAGTGTAAGAAATTCTGTCGTATATCTGCCTCGGGCGACAATCCGTTACATTCATTGGCCATCATTTATATTTTCCCCGCTAGCGACATCAGATACTTACTATTCTTCATAATATGATTTAGTTTTGCCTCTGCCTCCAGTAAGCACAGTGGGAAAGTTTTGCTGCTCTTCAAGGGCTAAAACACTTTCCCCCTGCACGAGGTTTCCCGTTTATTTTGAAATTCTTTCAGTCTTAGCTCACTTACTGGCTGTTTTATTTTTTGTTCTCGCGACTGCCCGTCGAACATTTCAAAGTTCAGAACGGTCGCGCTTGTTTTGGTTTTTCAATTTCGCAATAGCGAGAGGGCGAGATTGATTCTTTTCCTTTTCCTCAATCACTCACTGCGCTTGGGGACTTCCCTGCATAGCCCTCGTAATAGAACGCTCGGGACCGGAGCTGCCGCGCTTTCTGCTGTTTCTAGCATCTTCTTTTTTTTTTTCCTTTAGAAGATCTTCCGAATACTTTTTTTTTTAAGGCATCGAAAGCGCTCCATGCTCTATTTGCATTCGATGGAAGAAAAAGTTTGCTGCGCCCTAACGCAGGACACGCCGGTTATGGGCGCTTTCTTCTTTTATGCTTTTTTTTGTTTTGTCCCTTTGAAAGTAAACGTCGTTTCCCAGAGGCATCATTCAATCTCCGTTTTATGCGTCGCCCGGCTTTCTCCATTTTCGCCGGCGCAGCTAAGATGACGGCAGAGCGCATCATCGGGAGTGAACATATCAGCGCGCTCAAAAGCTCTCTCGAGAAAAATACCACTCTAAAGCCAGGGAGCGAATTGCGACTTTTGATATTCGCTTTCGCGTTTACCCGCGGTTTTTCTTTAGGGGATAACTTTGTTCTCAATCAGAGACAGAATACAGACGTAACTTTCACAGCTCAGTTGAAAGAAACCGGGGAGAGCTGTGGAACAGCTCGCAGTCGTTTCGTCGTCAGTGATTCTCCTTCTTCGAGTCTGCATTTAATTAAACTCTTTGCGCAACTCGTTGGCCTTGAGCTGTCCATTTGGAGCCGGTGAACCGCTCTCTTCTCTTTACGGAGCAACAGACGCTGCGGATTTCACGAGCTCGATTTACCCAGCTTCGCCTTTTGTCATGGAGAGAGAGAGAGAAAGAGAGAGAGTGAAACTCTTTAATGAAATACAGAGCATTTAGCCGGCGTTAAAAAATCGCTGGCATGCTACTCTGCGTAGGGAGGGGAATTTGGGAGATATAGACGGAAGGAGAGCAGTATGGAAAAGGTTAAAAAAAAACAACAACCAGAATTTCTAGCCATCTGAAAACACTTTATCACCGACTTCGTCTGAATGCTGCATATACAAACGGCTTGCGATACCGTTTTGCACAAATGGACAGTCCGCATTGTGACAACTGTGCCTCGATAGAAACTGTGGAACATATCCTGCTTGAGTGCCCTGCGTATGCTAACGAGCGTGCGTACTATGAACATTGCATGCAGAAGCTCTGCCCAGTGCCCCTAACAATGGACTAAGTTTTAGGTCCCTTAGCCTGCCTTAGGCAACAGAGACTTGCAATGAACTTTCTATTCACATATTTAAAAGACATTGGACACCTCAATACGCTCTAAATTCACTTGCACGTTACCTTCATGCATTCTTCATGCAGTGAACTTCGTCAAACCATTCGTCGGACTATGCACTCCATCATTCTATAGGTTACATCAATACTCGCCGTAACATTCTTAGTACCCATTTCATGGCTGCATTTTGTCATGGACCCATACAAACGCTCCTGCAGATGCCCTTAAGTTTGAGCCAAGTGCGTTGCTTCCTTTTATTTAATCGAAGGGGAAACCACCAGCGCTTCCTTGCGCTTACGAAGCGGTCGGTCACATTCGGCTTTGCCGTTACTATGCGGAAGGTGACTTTCTGCTGATTACTGACCGGCTGTGAATGCACGTTGTGTATGCTGACATTCTACGACATTAGTGAAAGAGAAAGAGAAAAAGGAAGCTTTTATCAACATGAATCGCTTACATTGAGGCGACCCATAAAGCTTTCTTTCATAAAGCCCCGGCGTGGAACACAAAGCAATCACTTCCTTCTAAAAGGCAAATGCCCACGGTTTTCAGCAAAATAAAATAAATTGTTATTTTGAAAGGAAGAAAAAGATTTTTGTAACCAACACGTAAGTTAAAAAATCTTCCAAGTAAACAGCACTCATACACATTTTAGGCTACCGCGCTCCCGCGTAGCTGCATGCTCTCTGTCGTCTGCATAAACGCGGTTTGCCATCTGTTAATGGCAGCCGCGCACCGTTATGCGTCTCACTCTTGACGAGTTAAACTCGTCAAAAGGCGCATGAGCGGCAGTTTTCTCGCCAGCTTTCATAATATATATTTTTCCTTGGCTTCTTCTCGTGAAAGGATGCCAAACCAGCAAAAGGAACACCTTCGGGCAATTTATAACACTGCATATTCTGTAATCTTAAAAAAAAAAATGCTGACGGCTTAGCATTGCTACAGAAGAAAAGAAAACTGAGCGAAAACTGAGCATTGCTAAGCAAGAAATATTTTGCGAAAGCACAGTTTTGGCAGGTGGTCATCACCGCCATGTACTTGAAAGCGCGATTGAGATGTTCACTGACTCACGGAGCTTTTTCATCGCCAATACCAATTTACCCTATGTATACGCCGGTGGCCTATATATGCTCCGGTGCCGCGTTTGTACAGCAGTGTTGTCAGTGCCAACGTGTATTGCTCTCGTGCCTTGTTTCTGCCACAGCGCTGTCCACGCCAACGCATGCAGCGCACATCTCTCTGTCATTACCACCACATAGCTCAAAGCGCGCATATTAGTTTGATAGTGGCATTCGTTAATGAAGAAGATGTGCAATGCGCAGCGGTAGAGAGTGTTGCAGTTTAACACGAGGCGTGTTCGGTTACGACGATATCCTATAGTGCTGTCGCGCAGTGGACAGTCAAGCTGAACTGTTAGTGGTGGTGTGGGTTCGAATCACACTCGCTGACATTTATACGATTTATTAAACTTAGTACAAACTCACAAACATCGCAATACCTTGCTCGGGGTTTACCCATCGGAATAGGGCTTTCACACTAATATACGAGGGGGTACCCAAAAGAAACCGGACTTATTTTTGTTTGAACTTATTTGTTGACATTTTAAGCACATACCTTCAATCTCCTTCAAAGTATTCCCCACTTGCAATGATACGCTTGTCGAATATTTCATTCCATTTTTCAAAACATTGTTTAAATTCATCTTTGGTGATGCTTGACAGTGCCTCGGTCGTTTTTTTCTTCACCTCTGCAACATCAGCGAAACGCTTTCCATTCACCTATTTTTTTCATTCTAGGAAACAAAGAAAGTAGCACGGGGCAAGGTCGGGAGAGTATGAGGGTTGAAGAATAGGGGTCATGCCATTTTTGGTGCAAAATTGTCGTAGAGACAGGGCTGTGTGAGCAGGGGCATTGCCATGATGGAAAAACCAGTCACCTGACCGCCACAAATCTGGCCGCTTCCACCGCACACTGCTGCCCAATCTTTTCAAAACATCCAAGTAGAAAGCCTGGCTAACTGTCTGACCCTGCGGAACAAATTCTCAATGAACGACTCCTCTCACGTCGAAAAAACAAATCAGCATTGTTTTGAGGTTTGGTTTCACCTGACGAGCTTTCTTGAGGCGAGGTGAATTTGAAGTTTTCCATTGGCATGATTGTTGCTTTGATTCAGGATTCGATTCAGGAACACTTGAGTTGTCTCCATAGCATCGTCCTTGTACGTCTTTCTTAATATTTCAAGAGTTTCCATTCAACTTTTTCCGAGCAAAAATCAGAATTTCACCGGCGCACGCTGTTCACGAAAATCAGCCATTGCAAAAACGACATTCACACAAAACAGTCGTCACTCTAAAACTCTGCCTAAACTAGTCTGACCTCCTTCAACGACGGCACTCGGCTTACTGACTCTGGAACGTTCGTTCTATGCGTTCCTAGTGGCAAAACGCGATACCACAGAAGCATTGCCGACCAAAAAGTTTAGTACGGTTTCTTTTGGGCACCCCCTCGTACGCACCGCAACTCTTCCTGTGTGTAATGTAAATATTGCAATTAAAAAAATGAAAGAGAATGCTTACAACAGTCGTGTACAGTGCGAAAGCACGGCGTATCCATATATGCATAAATGGTTTTTATCTACTCAACATTCATAGATCCCTGGGAGTGCTCATACCACTCCTGGCGCAGCGGTGAAGAGATGCGCCACTGCCTTGGGATGGCAGGTGCTGAGACAGGTGGAATTTGAGCGAGCTATAGGTTCCTCTCGGACAGACAAGCGCTAGACGATTTTGCTAGTTTCTGAACCTCCGTATTTGTGCTTCCGCACTAAAAATACAAGTCTAAATGTACCTGTATGTATTTCCGTTACCTGGCTGCTTGAGTTCAACTAAGACTGCTGGGCAATAAATGTCATCTTCTGTAGTTTAAATATATTGTAAATTTTAATGTTTAACGTCCCGAAGCGGCACACGGGCTCTGAGGGACTAGACAACACTCCCCGTGGCAGACTAAAACTCCAAGAACAAACTACGGATTACAAATGATTGCCTTCCAGCTGCCTAAACACCTCACCTAAACACGTTACATCATAAAAATATTGACATAATTAGTACGCCGATCCGTGACCTTTGTAAACATTTCCTGTGTTTCAAAAATTAGTCTGGTTTTATAATATTTTCATTTTTCCTTTTTATTCAATGCTTGCATCAAAAGTTTGTAGTACTGTTTTTGTTATTGTGATACTGTTGCACAATATGTATTCTTTGTTCCCGTGATGCCTTTGTATATGTAGGGGCCGAGGGCTCGTCAAGCCTTGCTGGCTTTCTTCCTCAGCCCTTTTCATCGTTGTGATGAATAAATCTCTATTATTATTATTATTATTATTATTATTATTATTATTATTATTATTATTATTATTATTATTATTATTATTATTATTATTATTATTATTATTATTATTATTATTACTTTAACATGAACTGAAATCGCACGGTGCACGGGCGACCTTTCATTTATCCGCCATCGAAATACGACCGCCGCGGACGGGATTGAACTCGCAACCTTGCAAGAAGCAGCCGGATGCCAAAGCCACAAAATCCCCAGCTGCGGGTGTAGTCTAAGTAAATAAAAGATGCGGACATTTCTGCAGTCCTTAAATGTAATGAGCGGCTGCCATTATTGTTTCTTTTTGTGTGTACTTCGTCATATGCAGATTGAACAAAAGTTTCGTCCTGTCACACCTTTTACACTAAAAAACGGCATTACAGTCACGAAGTGCTAGCCCGGGATACTGCTTAAAAGATTACACAGCTGTCTGTTTGTAAACCACGTCTCACAGCTGGCAATTCTGCGAGAAACTGGCAACACATATGGCGGGTCGAGTTCGTTTGGTCTATGAATTTGAACGAGGTTCTCAGAAGCAGGATACCTTATTTAGTAAAAGGTTTCATTGCCCAGCGTCGTTGTTTAGCAAGCATGCAGAACTCTGCGAGTGGTTCAGAGTCACGCGGCGTTATTGTGGTGTTCCGGGCGTTGATGCTGCGGCACTTTTAACTTAAACATACGCACAACACACGGCAACGACACGCCACTGCACTCCATGTTTTTATGGCTGATAGTGCCTAAGCACATGCGAGAGAAGCGAGGAAATAACTGGGCTGAAAATTTAAAGAGTTGAGATGTTTAAACTTTAAAACCACTTCTACGTCTTCACGGTAGGGCTTTAAGTCCATGGGGCGAAATTACCTTAGGCAGAGGCTTCTTTTTTGTTTCGTTCAGAGGCTAAAGGTCGCTATTTTTAACATTTATGATGATCCCAGCGACCTGCCTGCGTTTAGTAACACCTGAATCTTTGAAGGCTTCTAAACCCTCTTTACGAAGTTAATTGAGGTGTCAGCTTAATGTCAGTGAAGCGTCTCTGGTGGTGCCGCTTTTCTAATTACGCTAAATAAACTTTTTTGATTTTTTAGGGGATGGTTATATCGCGAAAATGATGGCTGTCAGCGTCGAAGCTGAGCTCGGCTTGTGAATTTTCATAATCAGTTACGTGGTTGCAATTATCTCACATCAAAAAGCCGCTTTTGAAAGCTCGTTCTGTTGGCTTTCCTGTATCGAATATTTATAAAGTGGCGCTAAATAGAGGCGCAGTTGGTCTGTTTGATGGTGTAAAAAAAGTGAAACTGATTTCGGCGAAGATACCATGAGCAGCGACGCTATTATACAATTAGGTAACGCGGGATACCTAACTCAGCAAGCTTTCAGATGTGTATTTTTGACGTTCGATATTTTGAACCCCACTGCCGATTAAGAAAATTTAAAAACAGGGCTCAGGTTCGATGCTGACGGCCATCATTTGCGCAATATAACCTTGCTCTAGCCGCCTAATTATTGATCCATATGAGGTGCATAATGTTCGCTTGGCTGTGCAGTCCAAAACAACAGACCACACCGATGTATCTCTCTTGTAGTTTTAAAAATAAAAATCTATAAAGGTTAATAAAATCGCGCTGCAGTGAGTTTACCGAATAGAATGGCGACCAAATACTGTATATTGTCATGCGGGCTCTGCTATTCCATGTCAGAAGATGCAATGGTAGGGAACAGTGGGTTTGCCAATACTAATTTCACTGAGGTTTTATCAACCATAGGAAAGTGTCGCTTCATGGGCGTAGTTGTTGTGAGTTGAGCCCTGCTCAATAGTGCTGCCTTATAAATGCCGAAAACGTCGCAAACACGACGTGATGACGTTAAGCTGCAAGAGTAGCTGCGCGTGTCGGCAGAACAGCGGCCTCAGTCTATTTTTTTCAGGGACTACTTGCAGGCTTAGGCCCGGCAAGCAGGACCTACCTGGAACCTGGTTCCACGCATTAATCTTCAATATATAACCTCAACGGTACTCTTCTACACGTATGTAGAACACTATTCTGCATCAAACTTTCCGAGTTAACTGGAATGTTTTTCCACATATTTTACTGCTTTCTTTATCTGGAACGCAGTTATACTTGTTTAAGTGGAATTTAAAAAAATTCCACTGAAGCCGTAGTTAGTAGCTGCAGCCTATGTAGAACCAGATTAAGAAGGTGGAAAAACAACTGATGGCACTCACCTGGGCCACTATGTCGTGAATTGCGTTATTCTAAATCGACAGTGTGCCAACAAAGATTAGCTGCTTCATCGCAGATTTCATTTTCCAAAATTATCTTTTCGGATTGTAGGCCCAAAATGCGTGTGATGTAGCTGCCATATTTTTCTAATTATGCGATGACAGACCTGCGCCGGCTGTTTTTATGTTCGTTGCGGTGCTTTTGACAGAGGCTGAATCTGAAGACAGACCTCGCCGGCTGTTTTTAAGTTCGGTACGGTGCTTTTGACAGAGGCTAAACTGAATGCGATCGCCTTCAGGCGCTTTTTCTGTAGGCACTAATTATTATACAGTCGGCGAAGACTTTCAACCAGTCAGATTGTGCTGAGCAGCCTATGAAGGTTGCGCGAAATTTCTACCTCCCCCGATGATTAATCATGTAACTTGTGTCCACTTCTCATGTGTCTCCTCTGCACGTCGTGGAGAGATACAAGACAAAACCTCTCCCTTTGTATACATTTCGTACAGCTTTGTTATGCTTCCTTCCTCTGTCCTGTGTGTGTACGCTTGTCTCGTTAACGAAACCTGGTGCGCTCCAGGCAACGAAATCCCAGAGCAGCATGCACAAGACGCCGTTGACCATCGCCACTACCGAATGGATCCTTCTACGCCTCAAATGGCGATCGCCCACCCGGTCTACAACTTCAGCCGACGGCTCACGTATGGGAACGGCGGGACTAGAATACCATAACAGTCTCTGCTCCGTATCCAATAGGAATCTTAATGAGAGAGCCTAGCCCTGGTTATTTGGGTTTAGTTAGGTTCGTATCTCGCACATGAGGTGGACGTGCGCGCTGGTGAGGGCCGGGCGAAGAGTGGATAAAGTGCAGAGGTGCTGCCTGAGATGATCGAAAACTGTGCCTCAAAGTGTTCCGTCGCAGTTCAATCTTCTTCCATCAGTGGCGTTGCCTGAAAATTTATTCGGGTGGGGCTCGGCACAGATGACAAAGGGTAGGGGGGGGGGGGGATATTACTGCAAGAAAATAAGAAACTCAGGAAGAAAAAAAACACAGGGAAAATTATGAAAGGCTCTCTGCTTTAAGGCATAGTGCAAAGGAACTCGGAGCACTTGTGTCTTTCTCAAAAAACGACGGGGTCAGGCTTACCGGCTGCGCGATCGCGTCTGTTTGGTCCGCTGGCTCGGCTGCGCAACTGCGACGCTACTTTTATACACACGGTCTTTGTCAAAAGTAACCAGGCTGCATGGTTTGCTTCTAGCTCATACAGTGGAGCCCTTATAGCTTCTCTGAAACTTAAATGGTCGTTAAAGGTAAGGACTGGGGGTCTTCTTACCTTCCAATAACTCTTGATCTTTAGGAAAGTCACAAGGGCTCCACTATACAAGCTAGAAGCAAACCATGCAGCCTGGTTACTTTTGACAGACTGTTCGATCCGCGCATTTCACCGCGAAACAACTCAGTATAGCACCGAGAAAAGTTCAGCTAACTGTCGCTAAAAAGGGGTCCACTGCATCACGCGGCCAGCAGCCGAATTCTTCGCCCAGCAAGGCAGGCTACGCCAGTGGCACGTGCACCGATCCGTCTTCCGGGACGCAGCCGGGAGAGACGTCCAGGTCTCGAGGCCACTCGATTTCTTACGCAGCATCATGGCTCTCCGCTGGTGCAGTCGGTCACGTAGCATAGGCCGCGAGGAGGGGGGGGGGGGGGGGAGGGGGGGGAGGGCGGTACGCATTCGGCCGGGTCCCCAAACAGAGGCATCACAAGGGTTTTTTGAAGTATAGAATATCACAAGGGGCCGTACGAACCGCGCCGGCAGCGCAGCTGAGAGGAAAGGGGGGGGGGGGGGGGGGTTCTTTCCGAGCAAAATTTTTCAGCGACCACCTCCCGTAGAGTAAGGGACAGCAGAAGATAGTGTCCGTAATAAACAGCAGTCAAAACAACAAAAATTCGCAGTGTTCTGCCATCAATCGTCTTCGCATTTTCGGGCGCCATTTTTGTGTTGGCAGAGTCCTTCCTGGAAGCTGGTCGTCTCGCCGGCCTAAAGGCGCTCGAAGCACGACCCTTGCGAAACCGATTCCTCAGCCTTTTTTTTTTTTTTTTAGGAAAAGGTTGATTTTTGGGACGTGTTAATTCGTGTTCGAGCGCTGAAAATGGCTTGCGGACTCGTTGAATAGCCTGCTTACCAAGCACGCTCGAGCGCTGCTCGTTAATCACACTAAGCTGTCTGCCAGGCGCTGCCACTCAAGCCCTTTGAGGCTTTGGTAGGCCTGATTTATGTTGTCTGGCAATTGACGTGAATAAAAGTTCTATCTATCTATCTATCTAAGCTTGGAAGCAGGCGGATTTGGTATCCATGCGAAAAATGATGGGGGAGGGGTCAGTGGCAGGAGTGAGACTATTCTTGTATATCATTGCTACATACAGCGAGCATGTCGGCGCGCCACGCGGCAAATAAAGCTGGCTTTTTAGTCATTCCATTCGAGGTTGTAATAATGTATTTCCCTTCTGCTTTTTTTTTCATCGACCTCTGCAATGCCTGTGGTGTATTTCCTAAGGGCAAACATACAGAAACACTCTGTTCTTGTTTGCAAACAAGGCGACACCAAGAGGCATAGCATGGTGGGCAAAAAGGCCCGTTTTGGACATCGCACGTCTCCCATTAGACATCGCACGTCTCCCATTAGTCGGCGAATTAACGCGTTCCGGTTACTTTTGAAATTTGACTCAGAATTGCTTCTGCTTTCCCTCCACGCCATGTTTTAAAAATTATGAGCCATGCCTTTTTTTGTTACTTCGTTTCTTCCCTTTCTGCCCCAGCACATACACAGCTACGTTAGCCAACAAACGAATATAACTAACACTATTTCGAGCGTCCTTTAAATGGTTCGCAATATTGTCGTTTGGCTTGGACACATGGAGAGATTGACTTGGGTCGGACCCTCGCCGAGAAGACCGGCTCTCGTTGATCCATCAGGAAATCGACATCGTCATCGGAGACATTTAATTTATGCTCAGAGAAAGTGAATTCCTCAAACAGCACTCGGGGCTTCGTTCGGCAAAGTCGATGGTCGATTTGGTCTCATTAAATGCGCAGCCAGCTGCAGAGTGCCGCATCTCTCCCGTTCGAGGACGGCACCATCGACATTAGGCCGTTAACTGCGTGAGAAAAGGCTATTTTTACCTCCACGCGTGCCTCAGCGGCGGTCATTGTGGACAGGCGCCAGCAGGCACGTCCGCAAGGGCTTCGCCGAGATCGGCCGTGCCGCGATGAAAGAGGGGGTTCGATTCCTGCCGCTAGATTTGCGTGTTGGAAGGATAACGAAGCGTCGTGTAGCCTTTGGACACGAAGACTGTAGGCGGCCGATATTCTTCTTTCGCAGATTAGAAGTTGTTGTGAAGAGCCGACCAGCACATCCATGCTATGGGCTGTGCGTGCATCGGATTAACAGGGTCGTCTGCTTCTATAGGGTGAATATGTATTTGGATAACATGCCTACTAAGGAGCAGGGTCAAGCAGTGCTGGGAGCCATGTCCAACATTCTTGGAGGAAAAAATTGAAATATCCAAATATTGTAAGGTATTGTCACGGAAATACTGAAGGTAATGGTTCCGTTTTCCGATGCGCAGCAAAATCTTTCTTTTAAAGTGTTTCCATCGATCGCATCGAGCAGTTCAGACTGTGATAGAAAACCAATAGTGAACACTTTTGCCGGAAGCAAAAACGTTAATAACAAAAAAAAAACAAGCCTGCCGAGGGGAGATCTGCGGAGATATTGATTGCTTTAGTGAAATCTTACAATATATGAAGAAAAAATTGCGCTCATAAGCTGGTTCCCGTTCGAAAATGCTTTTGTCCAGAATGTTTGTATGTGTCACGGTTCTCGGGCATCTTGCACTTGCGCAGTAATGTGGACATTACTCTTGCGTGGCACTCCGTGAATATTTTATTTAACTTGACCGTGCGCTGCTGTGTTCACTTTAAAAGTGGACGACCATGTACATGTCCAGAGCTAGGCGTCGTCGCGAACTTAGTTCGTCAGGCCACGGCGCGGAAGTGCGGCATTTGCCGGAGCACGAATCACCACGCAATGAGCGCATTGCTACCAGCCCCAGTCGGGGTGGAAATTGGTTTTTGAGGGAAGTAAAAAAGCTCAGTAACTGCCTCGCTTCTCGGTGGACACCCGAACCACGTGACCGCTGGCGGTTAGTGTAGCAAGGCGAGTACCGTCGGAGAGTAGTGGAGGCTTTATTTCGCTACAGTGTTCTCAGTAGCACTTCCCGTGCATGCCAGCAATACTGAACGCACTCTGGAAGGTAAGTCTAGCCGTTTGGAAAGCCTCTTGTCGAAGCTAGTTTGCTTACTGTGAGTTGCACTGAGCTTTGCCTCCTACAGCTAGGCGCCTTTGTAGTTATTCATACTTAAAATAATGCAGCAGCATGGACAACTGGGCTAGTTGGTAAAAAATCATTTTCTGTCTGTCGTCCTTTTGCGCTCCAAAAATTAATGCCCTTGAAATGAACATAGGTGGGCATTTTGCGAGGACCAATTTTACGCAATACGTGAAAGAAACAGGTTAAAGGGACCATGAAAAGAATTAAAAGCCGCTTGCAAATGTTAGAAGTGATGCTCAGAAGCATTGACACCAAGTATGAGTCTTCGGAACTGAGCCGGCAATTTATTATGAATTTTTGAAAATCGTGTTTTTTAAAATTCGCGGGCCGTTTGGTGTCTTCGTAGGGAGCAATTCTGAAACCAAAATCGGGAAAACAGACGTCACTAGTCCCATGACGTCGGCAGGCCACCACACGCTGTCATTCGCTAGAGCCGCGGCAGCTTCGACGTCACGGGCACACTTCCGGGAGCGGTGAAAATCGTCTGCTCGAGCTGCCGCGCGACCCCCTTGGGCAAGCGCGAGCGAGGGCATTGCCTTCGCGCATATGGTTTTAATTTATCTCTGCCGCCTCTTTCTGTCGCGAGTTCGGGAGCCACTCGCAGTGCCTTTTTCGACCGCCCAAGATGAATACGCCTTGCTGTGTCGTCGGCTGCAAACCCAGTGACTGGCGAGGTGTTGAACTCAGGCATGTTATTCCTAGAGACGTGCGTGAGCGAGCAGCCTAGATGGAGCGCATCGGACTGCCAGCGTCGCAATCCAAGAAAGCGCCGAGACAAGAGAGACGCTGCCGACGCACGCTGCTCCTCGGGAGTGCGACAACCGGAAGTTGTAAACCGAACGTCAGCGAATGACGTTTTCATGGGCGGAGCCCAGTCCCGGAGCTGTTTTCTTTATTTTTTTATGGTGCCCCGCGCGTACGAGTTGAGGGGGAGAGGAGGAGGGTGATTTTTAATCGCCTATAACTTCGTTGTTATTGATGCTAGCTCAAAAATTCTTGCGCTGGAGTGACGAGTGATGGATTGCCTATCTTTACATAATCTCAATTAATTTGTTTCATGGTCCCTTTAAGAGTTGCAGCAAATATCGGTTCAATAGAACTACATTTAAGCGATTGTTCAGCAACTAGAACATTCAGCAACTAGCGCCATCGAACAAACAAACAAACAAACAAACAAACAAATAAACAAACAAACAAACAAACAAACAAACAAACAAACAAACAAACTAACTAACTAACAAACAAACTAACTAACAAACAAACTAACAATAATAAACTGGATTTGCTCTGGTACTTGAACAAGGACTTAAGCCAAAGCATAAAACTGACAAACAAACAAAAATAAACAAACAAACAATAAACTGGAGTTGCGCTGTTACTTGAACAAGGACTTAAGCCAAAGCATAAAACTGTCAAACAAACAAAAATAAACAAACAAACAATAAACTGGAGTTGCGCTGTTACTTGAACAAGGATTTACGCCAAAGCATAAAACTTGCGTTTCGCCGTTTTACATCCCTTTCCCGAACAGCATCGCAAGCGCAGCTTAAGCATGTTCGGTCGTTTGATTCCTTCTGCACGAGAGAACCTTTGCGAGGACATTATGCGCGATTAACTTCAAGTGTGTCTCCTCCGGCGAATCTTAGTCGCCACGCGTGTGCAATTCTACTGTGCCTGATAAACAGGAGCTGGCGGCATGTTCTGCATACTTCGAACGCACATTTCGAAAACTCAACGCACGGACTCACCAGGCCCCAAACAGCGCATGTTTGTTTTCACGCCGAAATATCATTTCAAAGGTTACCTTTTTCTTTCTGCTGAGAACAGAGAAAAAATTTATGGGAATTACGTAATTCTTGTATGAGGATGATGAGGGTTAGTTCATTTCCCCTTGTACTTGCACGATTGGCATGCATCCTGGCATAGGATCCTGGCGTCTTGGTGCTCACGCCCCCTAACCTTACGTCTGGCTTCGGCCCATCCGATCTCGCGAGAGCTTTATTGGATGCAATGGACCTTGCTTCGCTGGCGCCTCTTTCTTCTTGGGAGCCCTTGCCAATCGTTTTCGCATTCCGTCCTTCACCCGAGCCTCTGAACGACGTTGTGCCTCCATGCGACTGACGTGAGCTTCACTCGCACATGGCAATTACGGGACTGGCGGAGAAACGTCAGCGCTACCCGCTTGACAGCCACGGACGGAGCACTCCTTGGCGATACGTCGTACGCTCCAATACTCTCACTTATACGCTCCGTCTGCGTAAGTGCAGACGCGTGATGCTGACAGCCAGTACTACTACGCATAGGCAGGCAACCTTCGTCTTAAGAACTAGCTCGCTAAAGTGTACTTGTCGCCGCGAGCGAAGACATGTGAAAGATCAGCAGGGGGCGTCTCTGAACGACCAAAGCAGGGAAGAGGGAACGGCAACCTTCGCTCTTCATTGTTTCCACTTTGACAACCTCGACGGGAGATCTCTGCCTTCTTTTCCCCCTGGATTGTAAAAGAGAGGGGACTGCAACATGTGTGAGTCGCGGCGCCAGCCCCAGAGAAGACGTGCGGCCGGTTCCAGCGCTAGGGTGCGCTATGGCGGCGGAACCCAACAAGCCGGAGCTCTGTGCCCTCCAAGGCAGAGGCCAATGCGCCCCAAAATGCCGTCTTGAGAGCCGATTCACTTGCTTTTGTGGATGGCCTGTCCCAGCGTTTTTCTAAACACAGTGCTTACACATGAATACGACGAGGGAGCTTATTATACTCGGCTGCATGGGAGAGCAGGAACTTTGGGAGGAGGAACTTGTCTCATCCGAAAACTAAAAGAGTGGGATTCCAAAAGTGGTGAGAAGGAATAGCAGCGCCTCATTGTTTGGGAGAGAGAGTGTTTCTCTCTCCTTAGTCACTGATGAGCTGAGTTGGGAACCGCGTGAGCTTGAAGTGAGTTTATTGGCGGTTGTCTGTGTATCATAGGGCGGGGATATTGGGATTAAAAGAAGCGAAATCGGTGCGGATTTCGTCACTATATTCTACGGTTCAGTCATTTGTGGAAAGACTCCTCCTCGCTTGCCTCCTTTAGTCCTACGTCAAGCTACAAGAAACTAAGGAATGTACTGGATGGAAACTGATATGCATTTGCTGTCATACAAGTAGAAATGCAAGAAAGACATTAAGAAGCGAAATATTAAGTTATATTATTAAAAAATGTTGAACTGTATATGCACTACGAACGGTTTAAGCAGCAACAAATGAGTGGGAAAGGGTACCTCCACCAGCGGTTTGAAAAGAAAATAAAGTCTAGGACAGGCTATGTCCCACGGCATGCCAAACCTACAGCATGAACGCCTGTGTTTTTAAGTTTTTTACTGAAATAATTAATACTTGTGAGGAATTTTTATGACTGAACTTGCCACGAAGAGATGAGAACAGGCCTTCCAGCCTCAAACAGTTTCTTCAAGTTTGGGGATGAGTTGCCGCCAGGTCGTAAGCACGCGACGCAGGTCGGAGTGCGTCAGATATGCCTCGGCCATAAACTTCGTTCCTCATGCTTCGTCACTTGTAGAGAACTATACTCCGTTTCATACATCAGGTGCAACGCTGTCAAAGCTTGCGCTCTTTTTTGCGCAGCCTGCATCCGTGACAGAAAATAGTGCGTTGCTTGTGGTGAGCGAAAAATAACAAATGCATTGCCGGTAGGCTTCGTGGGTAATACATTTGTCATCAGCGTGACAAAAAACGATGATATTGCGAATGAATCGGTCGAGATCTGTGATTTTGTATTTTGCGTGTGTCGTCTTTTTCCGTTTCACGTTTTCGCTGTCCCCGCTGGCCGCCGTGTTTACTCTTTCTGTCCGCCTCCCTTTTACTTTTGAGAAAATGGCGTCCAGCTCAGCGGCGTGACGACAATTTGGACCAATCTGAAACGCGGACAAATACGCCTTGCTCGTCGCTAAATTGGTTTTTGAGGAGAGGAAATGTATCTGTCATATCTCGGTGGACACCTAAACCTCGCCGTAACGGGAAGGGAGGAAGATGGAGCGACGCGTTAGACCGCACGGCCACAAAACAGCGCGGAGGGATACTGTTGTATATGTGGTTTCGGTTCCGTTTTGGGAATCACCTGCCGCTAGAGGCACCAGTGTCGCTATGTGTATATATATGACTGTATGTGGCAATAAAGCGGGATTTGTTTGGTTGCTAGCAGTTCGTGTACTTGGGCGGCACCCGCCGCTACAACATTGGCGACGAGGACGGGATCATTTCGGGGGGCGTGACTTTCGCCGCTTGCTTTCCGGCGCCATGAGCATTTCTGGAATCGCGCCGCCGCCCCCGTTCCTGCCTGTGCCTGGTCGACCTGCTGTTGCGTGGCCGCAATGGTTCCGCATCTTCGAGAACTACCTGCTTGCTTCGGGGGCCTCTGACTGCACGCCGGATCGTCGCAAAGCACTACTTCTTCACAGCCTCGGCGTAGAAGGTCAGCGCATATTTTACACATTACCACTTCCATCGTTGGACAACGCCAAGCTCGGTGAGCAAACTGCTACTGATAAAGCGTCGGAAGATAGCAAGGGCACAGGCGACACAAGGCCTGAAGTATCGTCGTACGATATCGCAGTTACCGCTCTGCACGCTCATTTTTCGGCAACAAGCAATGTTGTTGCCGAACGGCATCGTTTCAGTAGGCGAGTTCAGCAAGCTGGTGAATCAGTGAATGAGTACATCACAGCATTGCGGGAGCTTTCTGCTACATGCTCTTTTCCTGTCGAAGAAGATTCGCTGCGTGACCAGTTCGTTGCGGGTATTTCGTCTCGAAGCTTACGCGAGCGTCTTCTGCTTGAAGGATCGTCTCTCTCGTTCGCTAGAGCAGTACTACTGGCAAGGCAGTTTGAGCAGGCGTACAATGATCTGCAAGAATTTCCTTCTGTAGATGTTGGACGCATAAATACTCGTGGAAATACGCCTACGCGTACACCAGAATCCGACGAGAGCTCGAAGCGGGCGCACAACCGCCAGTCTCATTGTTACCGCTGCGGTTCATCCCAGCACAATGCAGCATCAGTTCGCTGTCCAGCCAAAAGCAAGCGTTGTCACCATTGCGGTGTCATGGGTCACTTCCGCTATGTTTGCCAGAAACGAGGCTCCGCTCCGGTGCGTGAGGTAGACAGCCAAGATTCTCCGAGCGAGGAAGTTTTGAGCATTCTGGCTGTGACGTCGGCCGCTCGCTCCGCTGTTCACGTCACAGTTTCGATTAGCCGTGCGGACATAACTTTCCTTGTAGATTCTGGGTCGTCAGTTTCCATTGTTGCACACGATCTTTTTAAGCAGTATTTTGAAGGCCAAGTACTTTTGACCCCGACTGTTCGGTTACTGGACTATTCAAAACAGCCAATTCCGGTTCGTGGCTGTTTCTTCGCTGACGTTACGTACAAAGCTAGCACAACAAGCCTTCTTTTCTATGTCGTTGAAAAAGGCACCTCACTCTTGGGTATCGATGCCATCAAGGCCCTCGGTCTACAGATTGATGGGTCATCTCTTCAATGCCTTGAAACGACGCTAACTTCTAATTCTCGAAGGGAACAGCGCCCTGACCCGACGAAAGCCGTGCAGGATATTAACCTCCCAAAGGAATTAGTTGGCGAGTTTGGATCTCTTTTCGATCCAGGCCTTGGCCTCGCGAAAGGTTTTGTGCATCACGTCAAAACGCGATCCACGGTGCAGCCAGTGCAATCCAAACTTCGGCGCCTTCCGCTCTCGCTACGACCATTGGTCTCGGAAGAGACTTTACCAGATGAAACTGTATCAGTTGCCCTTATTTCTTCTTGCATTACCAGGGAAGAGTTTGAACAGGCCCAGTCGGAAGACAGCACACTGCAACGAATCAAGGCCTACATTGAATCGTCCTGGCCTGCGCAAAAATCTCTGCCGGGTGAGCTTCAACCTTTCTTCAAGCTTCGCGATGAACTGTCAGTGGTGGACAATTTGATTTTGCGTGGCGAACGCCTTGTGGTTCCCGCATCACTTACAGCGCGGATAATTACCGCTGCTCATGAGGCTCACCCTGGAATTGTACGAACGAAAGCACGTCTGCGAGAAAAATTTTGGTGGCCAGCCATGGACAGGCAAGTCGAGCTAGCTATTCAAACGTGTAGTATATGCCAGGCAGCGGACAAGAGCACGAAGGTTATGGCTGCACCATTGAACCCGGTCCCCTTACCAAAGGAACCGTGGCTAAAGCTCGGCATGGACATTGTTGGCCCATTTGAGAGAGCACCACACGATTGTCGATATGCGATCACGCTGGTCGACTACTTTTCTAAGTGGCCCGAAGTATACTTCTGCAACCAAGCCACAACACGCACAGTAACAGGCTTCTTGCTGTCAGTGTTCGCACGTGAAGGTTACCCTGAGGAAATTGTTTGCGATAACGGGCCACAGTTTTCATCTCGAGAGTTCCAAGCTTTTCTGCAGGATCGCGGCATCCGCTTGCGGCATTCATCCGTATACTACCCGCAAGCAAACGGACAGGTAGAACGGTTCAACAGAGTTTTTAAAAGCTTTGTTCAAGTGGCTACACTCGAGCAGCGTCCCTTACGCCAAACGGTAACAGAATACTTGGGCATTTACCGTTGTACGCCGCATGCCACAACTGCAGTTGCCCCAGCACTTCTCCTGCATGGACGTCTGCCAAGGACTCGGCTCGATGTCGTTGGGTATCCGTCAGCAATATTTGCAACCGACCCTAGTTCAGAGCTCCACCGCCTACGCGAACGGGTGAAGCAAAAGCAGCTATCCAGTAAACTATACACAGACGCTCGCAGGGCCGCAAGGGAAACCAAAGTGGATGTTGGTGACCTTGTACGAGTACGCAAACCGACAATTGCTTTTAAAGGTGACCTGGCCTTTAGCCGCCCAAGAAAAGTGATAAGAAAGCAGGGGCAATCGTCTTTCCAACTTGATGGAAAAACATGGAACGGTTCAAAGTTGTCAAGGATGCCACGAGCTTCTGCATCTCTCTGTGGGTGGGGGGAAAGGAATGATAGAAATGACACCGCTAGGGAAAGCAGCTCACCGCCTACCTTGGAGAGACCCGTTTCAGAAGCGCCAACCGGAACTTCAGCTGTGGCTGCTGCGAAGCAGCCGCCTATGCCACCAGTGACCGGCTGTGAGCCGGAAGAGACTTCGCCTGCCGCCAGTGGTTTCTCAGAAGCATCGGGACCTCAGCGTAGGGTACAGCCATCAAGGAATAGACGACCTCCAGACCGCTATGGACACTAAGTACAGCAAGACACGTTTTGCAGTGAACATGAACCTGTCACAATCTGCACGAGTGTTGAGTTTGCTGACGTTGTGAAATATGGGCATAAATGGAGTTGTATCTTGTTTTCCTCTTTTTGTTTTATATTTTTGTATGAAGTGCATAAGACAAGCACATTGTTGTTACTGTAAATATACTTCTGTAAAAGAGCACTAACGTACTAACAGTACTAGATCACTAACCCATGTAGCTGTTCTTTTTATAAGGAAGGGAATATGTTGTATATGTGGTTTCGGTTCCGTTTTGGGAATCACCTGCCGCTAGAGGCACCAGTGTCGCTATGTGTATATATATGACTGTATGTGGCAATAAAGCGGGATTTGTTTGGTTGCTAGCAGTTCGTGTACTTGGGCGGCACCCGCCGCTACAACAGATACACCTCTCTTTATTTTTTTCTGCGGACTACTTCCGTAGCCTTCACCGCGTTGCACATGATGTATGAAACGGAGTATAGCGATGGCTTATTTCTGTCTGAGGGCGGAGCGAATGGTGCCATTTCCCGTCCGTCCTTGCTTACTCTCTTCTTCACGAAATACACTCTAAACACGAATACGCCTATATGCGAGTAAAAAGGGGGTAAGGCTGTCCTCTAGCGAATTAATTTTTATAAAAGGAAATGCGCTATAGGATTGCTTACTCATTTATGCTTAGAGGGTACAGTACACTCCTGCTCTTGCGGAAGTTCTGGAGATGAGTGGCTGCCCGAAAGCAAGACGAAACTTCAAGCGCGCGATAATTTACTGGGATCTATACTGGAGAAATACGTTCACCATTTCGCGTCTAGAATGAAATATAATGGACTCGCGTGACTCGTTCTGGTGGCGTGGCTTCTGACCGAGGAATATCAGTGCGTCGGCGTTTTTTGTGTGTGCCGACGTATGCTTAGCGTGGGTTCCTTTTTTGTTACATTGGAAACATTTTATCCGGCAGTCTGTTATTCACCGCCGGATTCGAAACCAGCGTCTATCGGGAGCTCCGGCGATTCGTCATCAGATTCTCCCTGTCTCTATTTCGACGTCAGGTAGGCTAATGTAAAGCGTAAGCGCTTATTGAGGAGTGTGGATATTTCGTCTTGTTGCAAATAAAACGCAGGAGAACATTTATTCCGTTTTATTAGGAGCAGACTGTCCCTGTAAATGCTGGCAATGTCAGAGCCTATCTAATTCGGTCTCACCTAATTCTCTAAGTTATAAAGATTAGTGAGCAAACTAACTCGTCAAGGTCATTCGCAAAGTATTCAATCTGTAGAAGGAGGTGACTTTTTACTTACGAGGCATGGCACTTGCAGCGGCGTTGTGGTTATAGATCGAAAAGATGTATCAGAGCAAATGGTAACCCAAAATAAACCAATATTAAGGAAACACACACCACATGGCCGTTGCTGAAACTTCGACATAGAGTTCGTACACTGTCCTATTAATGCCGCCAGATAAAACAAAAACTGGGTCCAGTGCGTTCTAGTACCCGCTTAGGCCGTCGTATAGATAAAAAGTGACATGCATGTCCTGCTGTCCTTCAAAAAGTTTGATCAGCGATTCTTTCTTTGAAAGTTGCCGTCGGCAAGTATGGACAGGCAAGAGGTAGGAGAGAGTGGCTCAAAACGCAACACAGATTTGCAAATCACCCCTTTAAATTTACTCTTGACGCGTATCAGCAAGAAAATTTAAGCGAGTTGTTTCCTACCGTCCTGGCATCAAGCTTGGTAAATATAAGAAGACTAGCTGAAGCTCGAATTTGATAAAATTAAAAATTCAAAACCTTTCATTTTATCCCCGCCCCCTCCGCGGGGAGGGGGGGGGGGGGGTGCAAAATAAGACAATGAATAGGGCAATGTCATATGACCTCCCGAAATTACAAACTTATCCTCGCAATAAATTAACACGGAGCTTCCTCATTGAGCTGCAACGGAACCTTTGTGAGCCTACTCACATGACGGGTGCTGTGCGCGGACAGAACCCGGCACTGTTTGTTTCATAACTCGCTGGCAAAATAACCCACTTGCAAAATAGTTCTGTCTTAAAAATGCGCCGTCTTTTCGAAAGATAAGACTAAAAATCAAATGTGTTAACTGAATATGGAATAGTAGAACGTTAAGTTGGGCGAGTTGGTATAGGTTCATGGTTGAAAAACAGCGCACAAAAGACTAGACACCAGA
This sequence comes from Amblyomma mixtum, assembly GCF_055824585.1. NCBI lineage: Eukaryota > Metazoa > Arthropoda > Arachnida > Ixodida > Ixodidae > Amblyomma > Amblyomma mixtum. The sequence continues at coordinate 256,491,201 of NC_143012.1, read as the reverse complement.
GTAAAGGCGACGACAGGACAAGCGCTTGTCCTGTCGTCGCCTTTACTCTTGTGTCTAGTCTTTTGTGCGCTGTTTTTCAACCATGAATATGGAAGTTAGCCCAAGATGCTTCTTCGGCTTGCCTGGACAGTGCTGAAATATACAGGGCGCAGAAAATCATGCCTTTTTTACCGCTTTCCCGTTCACCACGGCTCACTTTGCAATTTTCTGCCTGTCAGAAAAATTAAATCCTGTCTTCCTTACGAGTATTGGTAGCAGACACGTGACGTGTCCCGCCAGGTAAATATCCAGTTAATTTCATTGCCCGTCTAAAAGTAAGCTGGAGCTATGCACAAAAATATTACATTTTGCCCCACTTTCCCTTTATCGCATCATACGAGCAGTTTCCCTCAACGCCATCGTCGATGAACTGCACTCCACGGCCATTTGCACTTGTGCTGCGGGTGCTCGACCCATCAGCCCCGTTCACGAAGTGCCGGGATGGGGGGGTCGCGAAGGTATACGCAATTCTCCGACGAGGCGCGTGCATGTTCGCCGGTGGTAACGACCATGCGGCAGCAGCCCCCGGTAAGTGCGCGTCATCGCTCACGCACTTGATCCAGCAGTGTAACGAAGGATACGCCGCTGGCGAGGCTGCCTCGTCGTTTCGCGACGATGTCGGAGCCTCCATTAACGGTCCCGCGCGGATCGCTACAGATGCGCCTCGCGTTATATACTTCTCCGCGTGTTTTCTGAGCCGAAGCGAGCCTTGCGAAACGCTTGACGCAATGCCGGCTGGGTAGATGAAGTCTTCGTGTTTCCCTTAGCTTTCCCTCTCTCTAGCTCTTTTTTTTTTTAACGAAGGTTTCTAAATCGTGTTACGCTAATTTCGTTCCTTAGACATGAAGTTCAACTTATTTTTATGAAAGTACGAAGGTCAACCACTAACCAGTGAGTACAGCAGTTCAGACGGCTGCTGAGAACTATTATTCTGCTCTATTCGAGGACGACAACCTCAGCGTAGAAGGAACAAGCGGAGAGCTGATCATATATAATCGCTGTCTGAGCATAAGGGAGTGCGAAGTTGGATAGTTAGGCAGGACACTGGCAAACTCTTTGAGGTCAGGAAGGGAATTCGCGATCAAGGGCCTCTCGAGAAGGAGATATAAAAAATGAAAGACGGAGATCTTCCAAAATGATCGATGAGCGAAGTTATGCGGTATCAGGATGCGCTACGCAGGCCGAAACCCTACTAGCCACAGCAAGAAAATATAGTGCCACAGGGGCACGCAGCAGTAATATTTCGTCCTGGCTTAGCATAGGAAGCCCAGACATAGTTCCAGTTCCGCCGTCAGCTGGTGTGCGGCCGTAAACGAAATTGCACTAAAAGTGAACCATCTGTCACGCCTAAGCAAACTTTTCTCTTTATTATGCAAAAAATACGAACCGGATCGTTTAGGCGAATAGCAACTCTGAATCTTCAAACGTGCAAAAAAATTAACTGTATATTCTTCAGGCATGACCCACCACCTGCCACTTCAGTTTAACTTAAGGACGACAGGGTTCCATTTTCGTGATGCACATTTGTCGTAGCAGTGGGAGACACGTTTTTGTTTTTGTTTTTTCCAGCGAGAATGTGTTATAACATGCCGTTTAATTCTGCGTTCGAAAACCGAACATTGCTCCAATGTTTCGTTCGTCAATCGAATGTCTGTTTTTCAGTTTCGCGCCTCTGGGACAGCCTTCGGATGTCTCGTCAGTGCCCTCAATGAGCGCACACACACACCGGTCTGCGAACACGCGACACTGACGGAGGGCGGCTGCCTTAGTTACACACCGGCCGGAGAGGGGCCCTTCGATCGCGCCGCAGGCGGCCAAATATTTACTCATTAATGGCAGGCCGAGCGAGGCACTGGTCAGCCGTCATGAATAAAGAGGCGCGCGCGCAGGGCTGCCTCTGCCCCGCTCTTGTTGTCCGCCGGTCGGCCGCGGCCTCACCCGCTCAATAATTCACCCACTAGTTGATTCATACAGTGGGACCGGGCCAAAGGTGCGCGACCCACGGAGCAAGCGTCCGCGGAAAAGATGCCAGCCGTGTGGTCCAGTCTGACCACGTTGTTTTGCTCGGGTACAGCCTTGTGTGGCAGCACGGAACGTAAGAGAGTAGCCAGCCCGTTGTTGCATTCCCTTCTAGCCGGGGACTCCGCTCTGGTGCTTGGCACGACGCGATGGGGGTATCACATCGAGAGCCTGAGAGCGGCACAACCAAGGAGGGACACAACACGCATCGCTGAATCCCTGTGTTTTTAGCGGCAGGCTTTCCTCGTTTGGCAAAGCCAGACTCTCATTGCCTTGTCTGCTGGATTTCCACCACGCGGCTTGTGTGGTTGAACTCGTGGAAAGACACGCTGTGTAACTTTCCCTTAGCTTTTTACTCTAGCTCTATCTTCATTGACGGTTGAGAAAAGGGACTCCGCTAACGACGAGAGGACAACAAAAATGATAAGGAAGGAATAAAACTGTAACAAAGTGTTTCTCGTTATCCACGCTCACGACTGCAGTGCGCAGTGATTGCTGAAGGTGTATACTCTGGAAGTAAGTTGTTGTCATCAAGTCCAGGGCCTCTATATTGTCGGAAGTGTCTGCAATCGGCCGGCGCCCTGGCTGTCGCATGCCAATCACAAATGCATTTAGCATTCGCCCTATATTTGCTGGTTTCACCTCTTTGCGAACAAACTGCGAGACAACATGAGTAGCGAACCGAGGTTTATGCTTCTCGCGAAAGAAAAACTTTGGTCTCATAAGACTTAAATTTCTCCCTTGAAGTATCGAACCATCTGAACGCAACCGCAGAAAAAATTATTCGGGCGGTATTTCGAGAACACGTCCCAGGCGAAACTCTTCACGCGTGCGTGTTCGATGCAAAGCCCTGCCAGCTCGCCACGGCGACCGCGCAGGAGCTCCCGGTTAACGTCGTAAGGCGCGCCAGGCCGCTTCGGGATGAACGATCCCTGTGAACGCCCTTTTCTCGACATTGGGACAGAACAGCGCTTCCTTTTACTCTTTGCCAAAGATTTTTTTTTCTCCGTAAAAGCGTGTGCACAATTCGCCGTGACTCTGAGGCGGAACGAAGCGCAACGACACAGTGCGGCGATGTGACGTCGGCGTAAAATCGCGACGCTGCGCCCCTTGAGGCACTGGCAAGAAGAAGAGCAGCAGGAATGCCTGCGACTAACGATGCGCACAGCCTCGGAAGGCAGCAATGCAGCAGGCACTGCAGTGGAACAGCCGAGGGAGCAGCGGAATGTACAAAACCCGCAGAGGCGCAGCCGCGAATACAGCTTTGTTCTGCCCCCCACCCTCTCATATTTTTCTGGAATGTCGCCAAACCACCATGTTTTAGCGCAGACTTTGTTACGAAGCCTTGATGCAACCAAAATGTGCCCGTACGCCCCGAACATTGCATAGCTCTATAGTGGAAGAATTCGCGTCATGTCTGCCTCTGAGAATGGAATTCCCGCATTCAAACTAATGGTGCTATAGCACGCCAACCGCAATGTTAGCGAGGCGTTTCTCTTGAACTGTCGCATGGAAGAGCACAAGTTCAAGGACGGAGAAGAACAAGGAGGGTAACGAAGCGTGAATTGCGCAAACAAACCTGCACAATACCCAACTAAAGGCATCCAGTTGCTCGTAAGCTGCATTCTCACCGTGTGTATGCGCGAACCGCAGTTTGGTGCGAAATGAAAACACAAAATTCGCAGTCGATTTCGTCGTCGAGAGTTCGTTTATGGTTTACAGGAGTTTAACGTCCCAAAGCGACTCAGGCTATGAGGGACGCCGTAGTGAAGGGCTCCGGAAATGTCGACCACCTGGGGTTCTTTAACGTGCACTGACATCGCAAAGTATACACGGGCGTCTAGAATTTCGCCTCCATCGAAATTCGACCTCCGTGGCCGGGATCGAATTCCCGGCGTCTTTCGGGTCAGCATCCGAGCCTCCATAACCACTGAGCCACCGCGGCGGCCGTCTAGAGTTGGTGCAAGCATGAAAGGTATTGAAGAAAGGGCGCAGTGAATTAGGCATAGTGGCAGCCGCACTGGAGTTTTGAAGCTTCCGCAGTCAGGCGTTGTTCTTTTCTGTGCTTTCCATTAGGAGCGATAGAGCACTCGGCCACCTTCGCCGTTCTGGTTGTGTAGCGACCCACGTGACCAGCGCCGGCAACCGAAGAAGTAGACGGGGAGTCAACACGAGCTTCAGATCGAGGTCTCGGTTGGCTGCGCCTTGCTTTTCTGAAAACAAATTTTTCTCAGGGGAGAGCGAGAGGCTAGCAGTAATGCATGTGACGGGGTAGGCTGTAGCTGCAAAATAGCTTTCTTTTGTGTGTCCCATTAGTTTGGGCTGTTTTTTCATCATGAATATTCAACAACTTGCCCAAATTCCTGCTTTGAAACTGGCAAGTCGTCTGGCTCGGACCGACATGTGGCAGCCTTTAACAAGATTTACGTTGGGATGATGGTGGGTTTTTTGCATGAGCTGTTAACCAAGGCATATGGAAAAAAAAGAAAGAAAGTACCTTCGCCCATCCAAGCGTAGCACATTGTCTGAATTACCAAAACAGACGGCAGAGAAAAGCTTCGCCCAGTGGGTTCCTGGAGACCGATAAGCGTTCCAAACACATCTTGTATGATATTCATGAAAGTCCTGGCCTGAACGTTACAGACCGTAATTAAGAAACTAGTTAGACCGCATTAGACGTGAGGCGTTAAGAGGGGACGCTGTGATCAAATGGCGAAATTCTCGAAGAAAAAAATCGAATTTTAGAAAACACCAGATTTGGTGTCTATATGCTCTTTTTAATTGTATCTCTGAAAATTTCCCCCAAAACAGCGCAGATGTGACTTCAAAAATGTTTTTTTTTTTGTGACCGTAGCTAGCAAAAAAAAAATGCCTGAAATCTTCGTGAAAACGCGGGTTTTCTAGAAAGCGTTTTTTGCCCTGATTGCCATTCGTGTACAAAGGACTCCATGACAGTGGCTTTACAGATTTTCCTGCCATTTGCTGCATTGTGTTCTTCAATAAATTTTTCGTGCATTGACGTTTCTATATTTCTTAATTACTTCGTTATTTTTTTATTGTATCACTGATTTCACATGACAACAAGGAATAAGGAGTGGACTATGCAAGCGTGGATATAGCATGCTGTGTACACACACACACACACACACACACACACACACACACACACACACACACACACACACACACACACACACACACACACACACACACACACACACACACACACACACACACACACACACACACACACACACACACACACACACACACACACACACACACACACACACACACACACACACACACACACACACACACACACACACACACACACACACACACACACACACACACACACACACACACACACACACACACACACACACACACACACACACACACACACACACACACACACACACACACACACACACACACACACACACACACACACACACACACACACACACACACACACACACACACACACACACACACACACACACACACACACACACACACACACACACACACACACACACACACACACACACACACACACACACACACACACACACACACACACACACACACACACACACACACACACACACACACACACACACACACACACGCACACACAAACAGGCTGAAAAAACTTTTCGGAAAATTTTACCGTATTAACAATTCATTTGGGTAAATCTTCAAAAGAAACTGCACGCTCCTAACAAGTTTTGTTCTCACTCCAGGCATTTGCAAATTTAGTATAGCAATAAAACATACAAAAATTTATAATGTCCAAAACTTGAGATTTAAGTGAGATTTTGTATTATGTAGCGTTTAGCGCACCTAAAAGAATCTTGTGAAATTTCATTGCTCAACACCAAAAAAATAAAATTTCACCTCCGATCCCCTTGAGGGCCGCTTGAAGGCCGCATTATTTTCACAAATGCCCATAAGCGAGACGCGACACGGTGGCTCAGTGGTAGGAGCGCTCGGTTACTGAGTCGGAGTACCCGGGATCGAATCCGACCACGGCAGCCGCGTTTCAATGGAGGTGAAACGTAAAAGGCGCCCGTGTGCTGGGAGATTAATGATCCGTTAAAGATTTATTTATTTATTTATTTATTTATTTATTTATTTATTTATTTATTTATTTCAGATACTGTCAATCCCAATGGGATTTTTGCAGGATGGGCACATACTAAGGTACAAATCGAATACAAATGGAATGGCATACATTAAAACCACTGTTATTTGCAAATAATTACATGAGTATGGGGAAAAAACACAGATAACAGAAAATAAAACACATAACGAAAGAGCATTTTTCTCCAGAAAAGGGTGTAATTTCATGCATTGTAAGTAATGTGTTCATACAGATGCTGTTATATTGTTACGTAGCCGTTGGGGCTCGTAACCGAAAGGCTTTAATGGTTGACGTGGACGGCACCGGAGAACAAGCCAAGAGCACCCAGAGGAAGCCGGAACCGATCTTCTTCTTCTTTCACTCGGCGGTGCACGCGACTTGCGAAGAGCAGCCGCCTAGTGGCTGCTTGTGGAAACGTGGCATTACCCCCCTCCCTAAAAAAAAAACATCGGCCCGATGCATGCGCAAGAAAAGAAGGTAATACGCAGTGATACGAGTGGTCTGTTGTACTTGTATAATTATCATTTAATTATCGCGCAACTGTTCTTCTACCAGAGTTACAAATTTCTGCAAATATGTATTAGTAGTGATAGAGGGATTCAAACTATTCCATTCTTTTATGATCCACGGGTGGCCGGAATTATTCCGAAGCCCTCCACTAGAGCACACCTTTCTTTCTTTCATCTTTCACTCCTACCTTCTTCCCTTCCCTTACGGCGCGGTTCGGGTTTCTACCGAGATTTGTGAGGCAAATACTGCGCCGTTTTCGTTCCGCAGAAACCAATTTCCATTTTTTATAAGTGAGAAATGTACAAGAGTGTGGCGTTTCCACAGGGAGCCGAGTTGCCATGTTAGAACTTGACCTAACGAATTCCTTTGACCGTGTGTCGCACGACATGTTGTTACTTATCTTGAAGCACTCCACCGTTGGTAGTATTGGTCAAATGTTTTAGAGGAATCCCCCAAGGTGGAGTAAATTTGTAATAAGGGAGTAATTACTCATTGGCATCCACCCAAGCGCAGCCGTACGACAACAAAGGAAAGCTATACAGCTTTCTCAGGAACTTCGTAGTTAAAGAAAAATTCGTCCTGGTCCGGGGTTCGAACCCGGGACCACCGCTTCACCGGAGCAGTCGCTCTACCAATTGATCAATAACTCGAAGTGGGAGCAGTGTTATAATGAATTATAATATTATTATTATAATGTATTATTATATATTATTATAATATTATTAATAGTATTATTATAATTTTATTATTGTAATGTATAATGCATTATTATAGTTACTATTATAATTAATAGGGTTACGATGGCTTGTCAGTTGTCGTTTGCATACGCGCTATAAAAACTGCTGGCCTATGCTGACTACATTGCCGTTTTCTGTGAGGACACAGAAAGGATGATGGTTTTAATGGCTTGCTAAAACCTGAGGCCTTTAACGGTCTCGAAATAAACTGGGAAAAGAGTTTGGGCACATGGCATGGAAACTGGGACAGGACGCCTGAATGCTTCGCCTATGCACAGTGGACTGACCACTTGCAGCGAATTTGGGGCTGCCCCTTCAATAATATCGAGAACGAATGCTATCCTAAGCGCAACAGACTACTTGAATTGAAACACTAAACAATGAGGTGTCAAGGTGGAAGTTTGTCTCTGTGTGTGGCAGTGCACGCTATATTTTTTTTTTAATGAATAAAGTCTGTCCTTCAAGCATTGATTACCTCTCGTGTAAGTGTGCAAAACATACAGAGTTGTCGCTGTTTTCTTGTGGTATTCAAGTTCGGAGCACATGAGTCACAGCAATTTGGTTCGCTCAGTACTCGGTGGAAGAGTAGGCGTTTCACGCTTGTTTATCAGGTAAACTGTGCCATGGCCCTTTTTTTTTTTTTACGCGATGAGAGGAACTACTTTTCGCGTACGGCCATTCAGGCAAGATTGCCTCGAAGGTTGCCAAAATTTATTTTCCCAACTCGCGATATTGTCAGTCGGAGTGTGACTGCTACTTTCGCGAAGCGGTTGTTTCCTTCAGGCCCATCTAGATAATGGGCGAAACCGCGGATTCCGGGAGCGGACGCAAAGCCACGAGATCCGACGTCTCAGGCTCCGACTCATCCGCGGACGGCGCAGGATTCGCAAGTCGAAATTAGGCGCGCAGTTTTTAGTGTGAAAGCACCACTTCACTAGCAATCCTGAAAAAGCCTATTGGTCTCTGAAGCATCTACCTTCAATTCTTTACCTTTGACCTTTGACCCATTATTTTTTACCCTTGAGATGAAATAGCTTGGTTACGGCGTGAATAGGGGAAGGTCACGTGGTAGGAAAGTTTATAAGAAATTGCTTTAGAGGGCTATGTAAGGCAGTGTCTAGGCAAAAACCAAGCGAATTCTAAGGCCAAGAAGGAATTCGAGCGCGAGCTGACCTTGTCTTCTTGCACTTGTCCGTGCCGTCACTGTCAATTTCGACTCCCGTCTGCATCTGATCACTCTTCTCGTTGCCGCTACACCGACTAGAGCACACTGGTCTTCCAATTGTTCAGTTTCGTTCAGCAAGCATTCTATTTTCCATGGGTTGCAGAACTTATGCTATGACATCCATTCTTAAAACTCTCACATCTTTCAACATCCCTGTCGTTGCTTTGCAAAGAGCTGGAAAATGCACTAACTCCTTTCCACAAAGCTGTCACATTCATTACACCAGCAAGTGTGTACTTGTATCACCTCCACTCTGACCGTTCCTGGCCAGCTGCCCTGAAATCAATGCCGATGTTCTCTTCTGCTGCCTTGCAGCTTTTCAGTCCAGTTATTCAACTCTTCAGTCCAAGGTGGCGCTGGCGCCGATAGCAGCGCCGCTACGAACAAAACGCCGATACCCCCAAGCTCTTACCCAATACGCAGTGTAGACTCAGAAAGAAGGACATTCGCACTCCTGTTGGGGTGTTTACGGATTCTGTGCTTATTTCTTTGTTTTGCATCTGAGATAAAAACCCTGCAGGTGTATGTCGCAAAAAAAAACGACTAAAATTTCAAAAAGAAAAGTATTTCCGCATCCGTACTCCTCCATTGAGCCAGAACAATAACAAGGAACCATCGCTTCGACTTAATGGACTTACTGGTCGATCTGTTGCCAGCGACAATGAAGATCGACAGAGGGGCGAAAGCAAATGTGACACGTTGGTAGTGCTCTTTGCGTGTAAAGGTACAGCCCTCTATAGCGTTACCGTGCCAATTGTCGATGAAGTCAAGAAGCTCGGTGCGCTGTTTAGCAGAGTTTTCAGCTTCTCCTGCCGCACCAGACGTTTTGAATAGCGGGAACTGCGTACGTTTGGTTCTATCCGCAGACTCTGCGCTTGAATACCTTCTATAATTTGTATAAGCCATATGAAAGAGTCAAGAATAAATGCGCTCACATTTCAACAACGTTTATATTTCATGACCACTACTTTTTTTCTGCCTTTCTGCTGGAAAGAGAGCTGCATTTGCCTTCGCTCAAACGCTCTTGTGTTTGAGTAATTTCTTCCACAAACTTCTTAACAGCAAGATTTCGTGCCCTTAGTTCCTCGAGTGTACCGAGTCTCGCATACGGCGAAAAGGAAAAACGGAGAGTAGATGTATCGCATTCCGCTATTGTTAGATCTGAGTCGCCTCTGCACGGGGTGCTAAATTTGTACGATACTCATTTCTTCATCTGGACGACTTCCAAAACTCGCGGTCCATTTTTTTTCTATGCTTTGCAGCATATCATTGAGCGGATTGATTTCGCAGTTTAGCTTTTATTCCCAGTAGAGCCCGGAAATATCGATTCCGAATAGTTTGAATTATTGTATAAATCAAACGCACAGATTATACCCTTGAAAATGTTGTGTAAAAGTGTAGCAAAGCCGCGCTGTTTATCGAACTGCAATTTCGGCGGTCGTTCGATATATCTAACTGCGCGTGGCGCCCTTATTTGTGGCGCTTCTCCTAATAACGCTCTTAGATGACATTCCGCGCGCGGCGACGGGTCGGCTGCCCGCCGGAGTCTTTAGCACCTGCTGGCACCTGCTGGCACCTGCTGGCACCTGCTGGCACCTGCTGGCACCTGGCACCTGCTGGCATTGGCATCCACCCGGGTGGATGCCAATGAGTAATTACTCCCTTATTACAAATCTACTCCACCTTGGGGGATTCCCCTAAACATCTGACCAACACAGTTCCCACTTCGAGTTATTGATCAATTCGCTCTCGTCCTACCATAAGCTTGCCGTCCTGGTTAGCTCAATTGGTAGAGCGACTGCTCCGGTGTAGCGGTGGTCCTAGGTTCGAACCCCAGACCAGGACGAATTTTTCTTTAACTACGAAGTTTCTGAGAAAGCTGTATAGCTTTCCTTTGCAGCCGTATGGCTGCGCTCGGGTGGATGCCAATGAGTAATTACTCCCTTATTACAAATCTACTCCACCTTGGGGGATTCCCCTAAACATCTGACCAAACTGTAGCAATTTTTGAGTTTTATTCTATTTATAGTCTACTGGTAACAGGATTGGACACCTTATGACACGCAGTGGCTAGTACCAAGGTGCCACAGTACCAGCTATGCTTAGCAAGCCATGCACTGCCGGAAAGCCTTCGGGTGGCACGCCGCTGCAGGAGCGCGTCACTAGCTTGGGTGCAATGCATTCTTGTATTTACGTCACAGGTGAGGTTCTCTATTGCGATTTTTATATATTGAATTATTGATGTATCAAATCATTTCGCTATCCCTTTTGAGTTCGATATATGCGGGTTGGACTGTATTGCTTTTAGTTTACTTTGACAATTTTTCGACTGTCTATTTTGTTTTTATGTTACAACACTACTTATGCTGCGGCCGGCTCTCCGCACTTGTCCGGTGTTGTGAGGGAAAGTTTGAGATGTAATCGGCGAGTACGTTCCCATTTGGAATGCCAGCGCAACAAAAACTTGGCACGCTTTACGTAGTAGAGTACAGGCTTTATACATGGGAACCCCTGAATCTCGTGCACATACCAAGAAACGGTCCAGCTTCCCTTTAAGTAAATAAAAAAAAGAAAGGTTTTAACGTATAAGCTAAACAATATCGTCTGTATCCTCATCTAGAGTAAGTGCAAAGTTTAAATGAATTGCTGGGAAGGCGTAGGCATCGTACGACGGTTCACACATGCTGCATCTGTCAGCGCTCGGGTATCGACCAGTTCCTTTAGCTACTACACCTGCCTTCGATCGCTTCTGTCACTGAAGCTGTGAAGCGTGCATGGCTTCTCTGGCTGGTTTCGCGGCTTGAGGAGCTGCCTTTGCTGCTTGAGGTGCCACAGCATTTGCCCTATCTTCAATTGACCTTACATAGCGACACATCTCGCTGCCCTGGCAGCCTTCTCACTGTTATGTGCGGTTGCATAAAGCTGGAGTTGGTAACTAAGGCGAGCTTTTCTGTCTTTTGACTCCACCGGCTCTATTTCTCGGCCACAGCGGCCGCACTACCTTTATAAAAATGGTATATAGACAGTATATGGACTTCTTACAGACTCCATTGCCTTCCTATATATATTTCTTTTCGTCTATTTATAGTCTATAGACAAAAGTATACTAAAAATCTATGGCCCTAAGTCTAGAGATTGCCTAGACTGTCTATGGCATTTGTATTGTCTATAGACTGTTCCCCAGGATTTTTCTGTAGAGAGTCTATAGACTTTATAGGCAGAAGTCTATGCACAGTCTGTCTGTCTAAAAATTTTTTTGTAAGGGTAAACTGCCCCCTATATTTGAAATCGCAAGGGGATGAAATATGCGGAAGACGACGGTTTATTTGTGAGCAAAAGCTGTACAACAGTTACAGCACAAAAATCCCGACGCTGCGCTATATATACACTGCGTGTTCTGTTTAAGTGTAAACACAGAAGCTGGTCTTTTCGCCATGCCTTTGGTTTCATTGCTTCTCGGGGCTACGGTAAGGCCAAGTTTTTTTTTTTTTAATTTTTGCTGGATACCACCGGGATGAAAATTTTCGGAAATGTTTCGCGTCAAGTTCGGCCTGATGTAGGGCGTTAGGAGCACGGCGGTTTCCTGACGATGCTCTCTGGTGTCTGCCGAGAGACGTACCTCGTGCATAATACCTGTAATCAACAGTGGCGAAGCGAATTTATTAAGGAAAGTAAGGCCAATCAGAGTTCACGGTTTGGGTGTGGGAACGGTTTCATAATTAAATGAGCAGAAAGAAAAACGAGTTATAAGGCTAGGTTACACCCAAGAGACGTGCGCTCTGCCGAAAAAGGTTGATATTTCAAGCAGCACTGCTAAAAAAAAATACATCCGGATTTTAAAGCGAATAGAGTCAGGGCGAGGGCCTAGGCACTCATCGATGTTTAGAGAGGATTCAGCAGTGCTGTGTACAGACGCGGCGGATAACGCTAATACCAGTGCCATGACTGCAGTCACTACTAATCACGCAGGGAGCCAGCTATAGTCTGTGTGTCCGTACGAAAAATGCATTCCGAAATTGCAGAAAAATCTGCCATTATATTAGGTCTGGAGAATGGTCACGCAGACGAAGCGAATAACTTAGACTTCATCTCTGATTCTGAAAGTGCGTATAGAAACTTCACCGAGGGAAGTATTTCGAATATAGCTCTTAAGATCCTATTCGCGAGAAATAATCGGATAAGAGAAAAAAATTAATTTGTCAGGCGGCCATTCATCTCTACCCGTTGACAGCTTTGCGCATAGCTTTTCTCGAGGCTTAGTTGACCGAGAACCGCAATGGACTGAGATACAGTTCAGTCACTACCCACACGCATTCATTAAAAATACCGCCTATTATGGAAATAATAGAGAAATATGCTCTAAGCCGAATAAGCTCCTAACCAGAAAAGAAGGAAGTATCCTTTAGAGACTTCACATTGGCTTCTCCTCAAACTAATTCTCCTCAGTAATGACCACCTTGTGCTAAGCAGCAATAAGTGCACATCTCAGATGAAATCTCCAACGCAAACAACCATATGGTATGGGAATGCCCACGAACTGACGCAATTCTTTGAATTAACCAACCCACTAAGGAGCAATGGGGGAAGGTGCTGGTCAGCTTTCTCCTTGAGACGCAGCGGTACCTGACTGCAAGGACCGAGGTCGATGTAGCCTCCAATAGGATCCTAGACAAAAGTTTGTGACCTGCTTCATTCTAATCCTATGCTTAAAATAAAACTTCTGACCTGCTCCTGCTTGTGTGCCGGCAAAATAAATATTAAAGAAGATAAAGGAGAAACGATATAGTAAGCTTAGATGGTGGCATTGCTCTCTCATTCGAATTTACGTGCGTGATCTCAGACGTGGCTCCCGGTTGTAAATTCAGTCTGCATTTCAGTACCGTCTGCTCATCACCCGCTCTCAAAGAAAAATGGAACCGAACGCTGGCTGGCAGAACCGGGCGAGTTTAATAAAACCCGTCCCGCGCGCATCGATAGGCGAGGCTAACGACTTTTCCGTGCGCCGTTTCGCAAGCTCATAAAGTTGTCGCAGCGCTTTCCTCGCCACCCCGTTCCATTGTGCGCCGGCAGAAATAGTGCCATTGATTCGTTCCGACTGTGAAGTTTTGAAACTTTTACTTGCGTCCGTGACCGCCCCCGCTTCGGGTCCACCGTTCGGTCTATTGATTTAACGATTCGCGGGGGAAGTTGCGCGTTCTAATCGCGCCCCCCGAGAAAGTGGAGAAACTCGCGCTGAAAACGCGCGACTGTTTGTCTTCCGGCCTCCTGCGTCGTGGCCACCGAAAATGCATTGGGAAGACAGAGCGAAGCGGGGGTGGCGGCGCGTCTTGCGGGCCTCCATTGTTCCCGCCATCGCTGTGGCTGCGTTGTTGTTGACCGACGCGTCCCTTTCGGCCCGTACACTTTCCCTCTGCGCGAGTGATTTGCGCTCACAATGGTCGGGCGAACCCACTTTTTTCGCTTCGGGAGCTTCGGGCGGCCGCCCCGAGATAGCGCGGCTTGCACAAAGCCGCTGGCGGGGGGAGGGGGGAACTTCCGCTCCGGTGCCCGCGAACACAAAGGGGTCCTCGCGACCTTGACTGAGCCCCCGGCCTTGCCTCGACTGGATGCGCTATACGGCTGGACAATCGTGCCCTTTCCGCAAGAATCAAAAGCCAGCACGAAACTAAACCACGAGGAAGTCAGTTCCTTTATTTATTTTTATTTTATATTTTGCGCCGAAGAGTAAGAATGTGTCGCATGACGGATGGAGAGGATGGAAGGAGTGTCTACTTACGTTGTAACCAGTGCTACAGAAGACGCGAAAGAAAGTTTTCTTTTCGGGAGGCAGCTTCGGTAGACGGTTTAGACGCTCTTTGAAGTGGATACAAGGCTCTTGACATTGCGAAAGAAGATTATGTTTAAAAAATTGCTTGTGATTATGTGTAAAAAGTGCGTGTAGAGTCGCAGGTGACGTTAAATTTTTATTATTTTTTGCCAAAGTTGCACAGTTGGCCTTACACTACTGAAAGTTCTTAATAAAATATTTCAAGCCTATCCCATAGTCGGAAGCAGGCGTAAATATCACATTAATGGCAGTAAAAGCGTAGCCCTGTCTGTGAGGCTCATAGGTGGTGGTATAGAAAGGCTCAATCCTTTTGCTACTACCCTGACGACTTCGTGCGCTTCAGTTCTACGAACTGGACGGTGCGCTTGGTCACCCTGCCTGCTCTCGCGACTTGATGAGTGATCACCATCAGCAGCCCATCCTCCAGGGTGATAGGGAGCATGGCGTCCCTCGCCGTTTTAAGAGCTTGAAGTGTAGCCGCGTTCAGCCGACTCTCTTTATCGTGTTGTGCGCATTAATCTGCGTTCATTGCTTGACTCGCCATGGTATTCGCCTGTTCTTCTAAGGCTAAAGCGACGCGTTCGGCGGTCTCGGCCGCCTTCATCCGCATTCTCATTGTCGCGTGCAGGGCGGCGACATAAATCAGCGGTCGGCGGCACAGGCGAGTCTTTATTCCTCCTTCCGGCTCCACTGCACGACCACGATGATTATGGTGCAAATACTTTATTGAGGTCAAAAGTAATAATGGGGGGAGGGGGGGCTCCTTACATCATGAGCCCCCATTGGATTGAGCTGCAGCCTTGGCCCTGTCGGTGAGCATCATCTGCACCTGAAGGCCCTGGCTGGACGGCATCTGCCCCTCATCGCACAGTCGTCGGATTATCTGTATTCAATAGCCCTGAGTTCTTTATGGCAGGATTCAGATGCACAGAACGAACGCAACGATGACGAAGACGACAACGACTTGTCGAGCAAGTTCCGTGTTCCAGTTAAAGCACACAATGCGAGACGTCGGAGGCGTCGGGAAGCAAACTAACTTTCTTTCAGCCACCGTTGGATCAAATGCCGCTTGCGGCGCTGGGGTGTTATATATATATATATATATATATATATATATATATATATATATATATATATATATATATATATATATATATATATATATATATATATATATATATATATATATATATATTAATGCGACTGCATTAGGAGGGTCATGAAGGCGAAAACTGTCAGGCGGCGACGGCGTCTGTGTGAAGCCTCCCCCTCCAAGGTGGTGTTTAATGCCTCTCTCCACCTGCCAGCTGTTAGCCATCCCCCACTCTCTCTCAACTTGTACGGGAGAGGAGGAAAACGCCGGACGCAGAATGATTCAGCAGACACGAATATGAATAAGAAAATTACTTAGACAACAAGAGGCTTATATGCAAGGTACACAGCGTCCCGATTAGTTCCCTGTGCAAAAACGAGGACCGAAGGGGAGCTACTCGTTCTCCTCATTACTCGGGAAGAGCAACCTGGGTCTTACAAGCCCCACCGGCGTCTGTGTTTGAAACAGCCACCTGGCAGTGATCGCTCAACCGCAGTGCCACTTTACCGGTAGTGGTATGAGGATTCTCGGCGATCTAACAATGGGACGCATTTTCCGTGATTGCGTAGTTGGAATTGGACAATAATCCTATTTACACTAAAGTGAGGAGTGAAAGGCCATGGACACAGAATTAGAATGCAATCAGAAGTCTCCCTTTGCCCCCTGCAAGACAGGGCGCATTCGGTGAAGCCCCAAAGAAAGCTCAAAACACTCGAAAAAGCGGAGAGCTACAGTTGAGAAGAAAAATAAGTTCGCTAGAGGCTGCTCATAAATCCGGCCCTGTAACCGGGTCTGCACTGCAGCAGTCCAAAAGTGTGGCCCCGTAATTAAGGCCATTTTTCAGTAAACGTCAGGGCATCTGAGGCAGTTTAAAAGAGAACAAAGAAACACCAAAAAAATAGCAGGCAAAATTGCCCGAGCATAAATGGGCCGCCGAAGCGGTGTGCGAGAGTCGTCGCTTTCGCTTCCCAAATGACGATTCCCAAGTTTTTCTTCGCGAGCTTCAACTGCGACGTCTTTTTTTTTTCTTTTTTTTCACCGCGGCTTCTCTTTCGCTGGGGCCTATTCACCGGACATTCCTGCCGCTCCGGCGGAGAAGAGTGCGGGGCCCCCTGACCGCCCCTTTTCTCTCCGGTCGAGCGCCCTTTGTTTGCAGCTCATTAGCATGCCGACATGCTCGCGCCATTTGGCTGCCCAAGCAAACCCACGCATCGCGGGAGCGTGCAAAGCGGGGGGAAAGGGGTTGCGCGATTTTCCATCCAGCGAGCACGGGAGCGAGACTGGCTCCTCCCCATCTCCCTCGGCGGCGTAGGGAACGACGGGAGCACGGGTTTTCAATCAAGCTGCGCTCGGTCGGCACAGCGTTTGCCTCTTTGCGAGCAGCACAAAGGGAGCGCGAGAAGATAGCGCGCGCGATTGATCCTGCGACCGAGGCAGCGACGCCGTGGCGCGGTATACAGCGCGCGGGTTTTTTCTTTTTTTTTTTTTGGGGGGGGGGGGGGATATTTTTGGACTGTCTTTTGTCCTTTAGGTGCACAGCGAGGTTCTTTTTTTATACTCCACCCACAGCTTATTGAGTTTTCTGCGAAAGACTAGAAGGTCAGGCCTGGAGGTCTGACCTGGGTCGAACCTGCGTCCTCGAGTTGTAGCAGCACACCGCCCGTGATTAGCTTCAAAAAGGGAGGAGAGCTAAAAGAAGGCTACCGTTAAGTACCCGTTTCTGCGTTTCTTCTCTGTCGAAATGCATCCGCCGTGGCCGGGAATCGATTCCGCGACCTTGAGATCACCATGCGACCACCCTCACCCCTGCCAACACCATTGGTGTTTCTGGCACATGCCGAAGTCACTGTCATCTATTAGTTCGTCTAGATTTGCACTAGTTTCCTTCACATCCCATCTGTTCGGTGGCTGCTGGTCTCCGGGTTATTTGACGTTTGGCTTTGCTCCAGTTCATCCTTTCGAGTCACAAGCCTAGGAAACCTGGGCAAGTGCTTCTAGTTTGTGCGGCTGCCACCCCGCGTGCTGGATGACGCTGAGCGTTAAAACTTACGGCGGGGATAAATGTTTGGTACACCCTCCAAACCATTCAGTGCGAGCGCAGGAATGATATGTCAGATTCTGCAGCGCGTAGGAATAGTAAGTAACCAGTATCAATCATCGCGCACCATTTCATGGGAGAATTCAGTTTTCATCCACTTATAAGTGATCATACCCCCAGTCAGTTAGGCGATGCTCGCTGGTGGCAGCCGACAGATGGCGTCAGTGTGCAATGTCAAAAACTTCTTCAGTATGGTCCCAGGACTCTAACGTCCAGGAAAGCTGGACATGTAGAAATAGTGGTTTATTAAAACAATACAAAGAGGAAAGAGAAGATGCTGCAGGCTACTGAAATTTCTATCTATTAACTTAAGCAACCAAGCTGCGGCCAGCGGAAATGAAAGCGACAGGGAGAAGATTGCCGGCAGATTGTACAGAGGGCAAAACGCTTGCGTAGAACACGTTCTCGGCTTGTTTCGGGCTGAGCACGCAATACCAAAAGATAACATTTAGTTAAAAATTGTCTGGATCTAAGCATGTGCAGTTAAACTCATAGTATTTCATTGTAATTATTTGCCTTCCTATTCGCAGTGGCTTTGGGAGCTGTGGAACATACAGTTTGGCCGTTCTAGATATGTGTTTTGTCCTCTGTACACCCCTGCGGAAAAGTGGAGAGACCACGCGAACTGACACAACTGCGCGCCCGCGTTTTCTCACGGTGCAGCGCCTGTTTTCAAGAGATACATACGCACTGTAAACATAAAGGAATAAAAAGGGAGTAATGCGACCTCTAGCGCATACCCATGAATAAAAGTGGGTGCGCTAGAAGACAGCTTACTTCCTCTTTACCCCCACGCTACCCCATTCGTGTTCAGAGTGTAAGGTGCCTGTTCGAATACGTTAGCCTGTCTGCCCACATACTTCTCCCAGGCACGCCTTCTTACACAGAAAAATCGCAGCCACTGTCATTCGCGCGGTCTCTCCACTTCTGCATACGGGTGTAGAGAGAGGAGCGATAGATATAAAGGAGAAGAGCGAGCTAAGTACAATAGTCTACAAAAAACAAAAAAGTAAGCAAGTTTGCGCCGCTCGTGTGTGATTGTCAGGCACTGTCCGAAGTTACTGCGCGCGAGCTACCCCTCGCCATATTTACGAAACATAAAAAAAGCATTTGTATATACAAAGCCGCGCGCACGTAGCGTCCTGTTGCTTATTTATCGCGCACGCGGTACGCAGCACAAGCGGCTAGAGTCGGGTGCCCGGCCTCACACTGTCTGAAGTAACACACGCGGAGAGTTCATGTCACTGCGCGGCACTACCTGGCGATGAGCAAGCCGGACGTCAAGCCTGCCTGGTCGATTTATGCACAGAGGCTCACCATCGTTCTGCCACGGCTGCGCGCACTGCCGCGCGGCCACAACAGCGTAGCGAGATTGTGCGGGATTACTGCAAGCGCCCTCTAGGCTACGAGCAGCTCGTTTTGCTGTTCCGGTTTGTGCGTTCGGGCCTCGTCTTTTTATTTAGAGGTTTCTCCTTCGCGCCTTGATCTGCGTCACGCTGTCACTCGAGTGGAAGCATCATCTTTTAATGTCTTTATCCTCAATTAAATTTGCGAGCACTGCTTTTTGACTATGCTGCTATTCAGTTCTTGAACTTTCAAGCTAGCTAGGCCTGCTCGAGTGAATGTTAAACGGGCTGCGGCAAAGTGCGACGGGTTTCGAGAAGGTAGGGGGGAGGGGGGGGTGCACGGCGCATCTATGGATGCGCCGTGAGCACCGCCCGGGCGGGCCATCGCCTAGCGTGTAATTCGGAGCGCGGGCCCAGCCGATGCGTAATTGGGCTTCTACCGCTCAAGAAGTGTTTCGGCAGCATCTGCTTAGCTCAGGAAGGGGGTGCATTTTCGCTACGCTTGGAAGAATCCGTGCATGGCGCTAATACAGCGAGATGCAAGCGACCTGGCCCGAGACTTGTACCTTATAAATATCGTGCGCACTATGCACTAAACACGAAGGGTGCGGACAGAGAAGCAACATAAGCACTTCAGCGGAATTAGCAGTTTCAGTGACTAAACTGTATGGTATGGTATGGTATGGTATGGTATGGTATGGTATGGTATGGTATGGTATGGTATGGTATGGTATGGTATGGTATGGTATGGTATGGTATGGTATGGTATGGTATGGTATGGTATGGTATGGTACACTCTTAAAAAAAGATAGTCGAGGTTACTACATTTTGGGGTAGCAACAACCGTCACATAATGACTACCTAGGTAGTGACCGTAAGTAGTAACTGCAAGGTAGTAACATTTACTACCTGTTGTTTAGTTGAAAATGTCTAGTCTTTCATTCCTTTGAGCCCCTGGAATAAAGAGTAATTTTGTTTGCATGTTGCATTTTATTAACATTTATTTATTTTATTTAGGCAAACTGGTCTAGCCTATTGAGAGGCTGTGGTGAAGGCTGGAACACGACACACATGTCGCTGACAATAACCGCTCTCTTTACTTATTAAGAAAAAATTAGAACGTATGTCCCGAAAAAACACTCCAAAAGAGAAAACATTGAACATGGATGCATCTTAGCAGTAAAACCAGAAGGAAAAATGAGCACAAGTCAGACAGAGTAGCTTGAGGTTGGTGGAAAAGTGCAATTAAGAAATCAAACTAAAGAATGGAACACATAGGTGCCGCGTATATATTGTACTGAAAACAAAAAAAACAGCACTGGCAATTCGATTAGATTTGTTGCCATTTAGGAAACCCTTTTCGTCATATGAAAACATAGGGCATTGAGTAGCAATGTCACCAGGAATGTTAGTATACATATATGTGCATATTCCGATCATCCATTTCCAAATCAAGGTAATAATGGATACTACCAGGGTTATAATGAGGTAGTACAAGTGTAGTAACTGCCAAAAAACGTAGTAACAGCAGAAGTCACAACCTTGTTACTACTTAATTTTCTTTCGGGGTAGTAACAGGGTCGTAGGAACATAGTACATAGGTAGTAAGGGTTAAAAAAAGCTTCTAACAGCAGCCGTTACTACGTTTTCACTACCTTTTTTTTCTAAGAGTGTATGGTATGGTATGGTATGGTATGGTATGGTATGGTATGGTATGGTATGGTATGGCATGCTATGGTGTGGTAGGGTATGGTATGGTATGGTATGGCATGGCATGGTATGGTATGGTATGGTATGGTATGGTATGGTATGGTATGGTATGGTATGGTATGGTATGGTATGGTATGGTATGGTAGACGGGGTTTAACGTCCCGAAACGACACGGTCTATGAAAGTGGACGGTTATGTGTTTATTTCGACCACCAGTGCTTCTTTAACGTGCACTGCCATTGCACAGTACACGGCTGCCTTGCGTTCCACCTCCATCGAAGCCGCGCCCAAAATGAGTTATTTTCTCTTCTTGGATGCGTTCTTTCCTCATCTGCTGACTGCACTCAAGCGCTAGTGTTGTTGCTTCTATGTACACTCCCTCTGTGTTTAGCGTCGGGCACAATCTTTGGGCTTCAAAACTAAGCGACTTGCAGTCAGTGTTAGTTATCCAGCGTAAACCCGCGAGGAGAGGCAGACCGCAGCCTGGAGTCACCAACATTTCAAAAGCTTGCCCGGGTTTCTGCAGCTTTCCGTCACGTGGGGCGTGCCGCGCACAACACTTTGGTGTTGCATGTCGGGAGCCGCAAGCGAGCGTTCGCCTGAAGGGGTCGCCGCCGGCACTGCATGCCGGTGCGCATTCATTTCACGGCTCGGCTGCAGGCGAACGCCGGAGGTGCCCTGGTCGACGCTTATCAACGGCGTTCAGCGGCTGCTGTTCGCCCGGCCGGGCGCGGCGTTTAATGCGACCGACGTCAACGTGTTGTCGGGGGCCAGTGCGGCGGAAAAGTTCCGCGGCCGCGACACGCACGCGAAGCTGCGATGGCGCAGCCTACAAATTATCGCGCTCGAAAGATCGCAATGTTTTTAATTAGACGGGTGTCCTAGGACATGGAGGTGAAAGATGGTATCTAAATCCGAGTCGAAAATTGATGTCCCTCGGCCCTTATCGCAGTCCAATGAAAGTTTTGCGTCGCCCGAAGCCAACGCGTTTTCTTTGCGTCTGCGGAACATAGTGTGGCAGCTAACCGGGAATTGAACGCGGTATGTGCGAAGGCCTACAATCCGGGATCAGAAGGGTCTCGAGGTATTGCAGCCTGACTGTTCGTGTTGATGAGAAATCGTGCTCGTTACCATGGTGATCTAGACCGCAAAATCTCGCATGTGCGCTCTGTTCGATTTTTTTTTTTTCAAGTGTATCCAGACTACCGATCGTTCACTACTTTGTTTTTAGCAAGTATTTCCGAAACTTTTTGCCATAGGAAATAAGGCACGAGTACAACATTGATGACGGAAACCATTCTGGCCAGCACGTGTTTGAACTGGCGGAGAAGCTGTTTGATTTATTAATGTGAAAGCATTAAGCCATCGACACGAAAACGCGGTGTCGCACAAAAAGTGGCAGCATTACAAAACTCGCGATGGTTGGAATGGTGTAACGTCATCAAAAGCGTGAAAATATGAAACGTTAACAAGTAATAGTCAGTACTTGTACTTACAACTGCACCACAAAGGGATAGAATCGGAATATAGCTGGAATAGAATTAGAATGAAATTGAAATATAATTGCAATGCTTTCGCTTCACTCTCAAGTAAATTTTTCAAGTGTTCCCGGTAATTTTTTGTGCTGTCTTGTGCGGTTTGTTGTTTCAAGTCTCTAAGGCTTTTAACTTTTACCGAATGCCACGATGCCCTGATCGTCGCTGAGATCCATAGCTGCCAGAAAGCAGGGAAATTGGTCTTTCTATACTTTCCTTGTTTAGGCAGTGTATAACTAGGCCTCCGTGGGTCGCGCTTTCGTAGTGACGGTTAACTTTGAACAAAGAAATCAAATGAACTACTCAGTGACGCTGAAAGAAATTTTGCCCACATAACAAAATATGCACCACCCACAAATGTGCTGAACATGCTTGCATTTTGTCAGTTATATAGGAAGCTATTCAGCCTCTAAATGTATCATTTTTGTTGATTTCGTTTCTTTTTAGAGCGGCGATTCTAAATGACTCTCTATAGAGCCAAAAAGCGCTCGGAAATTACAGAGATAAACGTTTCAGGTAACCACTGCAGGAACAGCGTTTTATTGCTTAGCAGTTTTTTTTTTCAGAAACTTGACGCGATCATGCAAGTCCAACAGAAATGCCTTTTTGGTCCCTTTGCATTTTGCTCACTTCGTATGTACGAACCAAAATTGGTATGAACATCTTATATCGCTGAAAAGTAAATAAATCTTTCATTGCAATAGCTAAGTTAACATTGCTTTTTTAGCTCAAGCGAAAAGTCCCCAACTATCGGGCAGACATACTAAAACACGGTGGGTGACCGCCGCTGGTGCAGCCGCCCCCCCCCCCCCCCCCCCCCCCCTCTTAATGTCTACTCGACTTTCGAGTTCCGTCACGAGCAGAGTGAAGCCTTCAAACTAAGGCGTGTAAGGTAAACTTATCTACAACATGTACTAAGTTTGCTTGGCTGTGCCTGCTTGAAAACCCTCCCCGACAACTGTGGGTGCCATGTGCTTCGGTATATCGCTACTACATGCGGAACAGACGCGCTCAACAAGAATTCTGTAAACACTTCCCTCCCACTTCGTTTTCACACCTGTAAAAGGTGCCAACAGAATGACAAAGAGATAGTGACAACGGCATAGTTACAGATCAAATTAAGGCTTCTCAAACAAGAAAGTGTAGTCTTTTTCACAGAAGCGCTGCCGCCGGGAATCGAACCCATGAGCATTCTCGTTCCGCAGGAGAACCTCCGGCGAGCCACCGCGGTGTTGTCAGGCGCTTCCACTGTTGCAGCGCTGCTTAACATCCCATAAGACCTCCGTGTTCTCTCTCGTGCATTTTGAGTATCTTTTTGAGTTCGTTCCCACGCGGGAGCCCAGCGACTCCGGTAGCGTTGCCGGCCGTTCTCCGAGGCTATGTAGACAGAGTGCTGCGGAAAGACAGCGCTGAGCTGAGGCGGGCGCGCGTCCAGGCACGCACGCGAACCTTTTGGGACGGCATAATTGGCTCAGAGCTGGCACTGCAGGCGACCGATGACGGGATCACGGCCGAGGCCTTGGTTGTCTTTTCCCATCACTCCTCCTGCCCCAGCTCTCGTCTTTTTTAGTTACACTGAAAAGCTCATGGCTTTAAAGCTCACCCGGCCAGTAGTGCGTCGCGCGAGTCGCATCAGCTGAACGAGAAGCATGCAAACACAAGCACGACATAGGCCACGGTCATGCAGTGGGCCTGCCTGAATAAAGGAAGCAAAAACAAAAGGGGTAACTCACGACTGACTATTTGGAGTGTTTTCGCATTCTAACTCTCACTGCATGCAGTTTCAGCCACTGGCCTCTGAATCCCCGGCTGCACGGTCCGCTTGCAAACGTTAACATCCTCGCTTTATTTTATGTATTGAGTGGCAACACACTGCAGTCGCGGTTAACACCGGACGGAGTGCATGTGGAATGTACGCGCACTGAGGTGGTTGCTGCAGTACTAGGGGCAGCGTTGCAATCCTAAAAATAAAGTAAGTCCTACTTATGAATAGGAACCGTCGTGGCATCGTGTCTAACATTCTTAGACAAAAATTTTGATTATTAGAAAATTGTAAAGTACCTATATAGAAATATTAAAGTTAATAATACATTCTTCCGATATGTCGCATAACCTTCCTTTTGTAGCGTTTCCATCACTCGCATAAAGGAAAAGGAAAATAAAGATTTGATTACGCCGAGTCGCTCGCGGCCTAATGCCACTTCGTGGAACTGACGAAATGGGAATTAGTCGCGCCGCTCCTCACTTATGTAGCGCAGGAAGGCTAGCATGCGACAGCGCTCGCTTCAGCTCAAAACAAGGGCGTGTTGTCCTCTGAAGCACACAGCTCAGAGAGGACGCACAAAGTTGCTCTTCGCCCGGTCCTTTTGTTTACTTGAACGGCCGCCTTTTCTTTATTACGGTAGTTCATGGATGTCACCTGCGCCCCTGTCCGGGGCGGCAACTTGAACCCAACAAGCGGAGGACGCTCCACCGGCTTAATTTGTTCAGAGCCGTCCACTGCAGCGCCTATTTCTCTCTTCCGCCTTTCAATCTCTCCCTAATCCTTTCTTTCACGGAGCGGTAGAGGTGTCCGGCGAGAAGTGAGACAGTAACACCCTGTCAAGCGCGCAGGTTAAGTCCACTTACGGGGAGTGCGCTCCGGAACTTCGCGTAACACTTTAGGCTACGTGGTGCTAAATGGAGAAGCAGTGACATTCGTAGTAACAAAGGATGGCAAATTTGGAGAACGCGAGGAATTTTCGAAGCTGATGAAAAAGCAAACACTTCTGAAAACTGACTGTTTGACGCGGTATAGCGCAAATAAAACGAACTTAAATAACTTTTCAACGTAAAAGAAATAGAAGAAAATCCAAGACCAGCCAAGACGAGTTTCTAGCCTATCCAGAATTTAGACAACAAGCGAGGTGGCGGCGTGCAGAGGAGTTGCCTCTGACCTCGTTCTTTTGATATGGTGTAGCGCTTTTTTTGCTATCAAAGAAACCTATTTTTAGAAATGGCGTTGCAAGTAAAATAAGCTTGAGAGCTTTATTACACATTACATTTTGTTCCTTTCAAGTAGTCGTCGCTACCGAGGCTACACACTCGGCCAGCGAAGTACGTTTCTTGAGCGTTCTGCAACTGGGGTACAACCTTCAGCGAGTGACAGTGGACATGCGCGTAGTTTATCTTCGCCAGAGTGCACTTATGGCGAGTGACACTTCCCGTAAGCTAACTTAACTTGCGGGCTTTTACAGCTGTATTACGGCACCTTTCCTTTTCTCAAAGCCAATTTTTCTTCCATCTGCGCCCTGCAGCTAGACTTAGTATCCGTTTTCCGGCGGTATACATGGCACGTCGCGAGCCGAGGGTAGAGTGGAGTAGTTGCTGAACAGCTGGACATGAGAACTAATTTGTGCTGAAAAAAAAAAAAAAACGGCCGCTAACCCTTATATTACCAGCACTGTGTTTCATTTTAAAGCTACGCTCGAACCATCAGAATTTCAGATTTAACTTATTTTGGATATGCAAACTATGTGAAAAGTAGCAAACGCCTTCAATGCATACTTGTTCATGATAGTAATACGAATACGGTATGTGAGAGGATGGAATATTTGGTTCGAAACGAGATTTTGTTTTTAGTGCCTTGGCAGCAGCAAAACTCGGTAAGGAAGCCTTCTCTTCGCTTTGAAAATTAATGAAGCATTCGAGGAACGAAGACCCAGTCTCTCGTGCTGTTTAAAAATGCACGAATACGAGGGGGTACCCAAAAGAAACCGGACTTATTTTTGTTTGAAGTTATTTGTTCACATTTTAAGCACGGACCTTCAAACTCCTTCAAAGTAATCCCCACTTGCAATGATACGCTTGTCGAATCTTTCATTCCATTTTTCAAAACATTGTTTAAATTCATCTTTTGTGATGCTTGACAGTGCCTCCGTCGTTTTTTTCTTCACCTCAGCACCACCAGGGAAACGCTTTCCATTCACCTATTTTTTTCATTCTAGGAAACAAGGAAAGTAGCACGGGGCAAGGTCGGGAGGGTATGAGGGTTGAGGAATAGGGGTCATGCCATTTTTGGTACAATATTGTCGTAGAGATAGGGCTGTGTGAGCAGGGGCATTGCCATGATGGAAAAACCAGTCACCCGACCGCCACAAATCTGGCCGCTTCCACCGCACACTCTTGCCCAATCTTTTCGAAATATCCAAGTAGAAAGCCTGGCTAACTGTCTGACCCTGCGGAACAAATTCTCAATGGACGACTCCTCTCACGTCGAAAAAACAAATCAGCATTGTTTTGAGGTATGGTTTCACCTGACAAGCTTTCTTGAGGCGAGGTGACTTTGAAGTTTTCCATTGGCATGATTGTTGCTTTGATTCAGGGTTCGATTCAGGAACACTTGAGTTGTCCCAAAGCATCGTCCTTGTACGTCTTTCTTAATATTTCAAGAGTTTTCATTCAACTTTTTCCGAGCAAAAATCAGAATTTCGCCAGAGCTCGCTGTTCACGAAAATCAGCCACTGCAAAAACGACATTCACACAAAACAGTCGTCACTCTAAAACTCTGCCTAAACTAGTCTGACCTCCTTCAGCGACGGCACTCGGCTTACTGACTCTGGAATGTTCGTTCTATGCGCTCCTAGTGGCAAAACGCGGTACCACAGAAGCTTTGCTGACCAAAAAATTTAGTCCGGTTTCTTTTGGGTACCCCCTCTAGATCAAAAAGAAAAATGATGGCGCATGCTTTCCCGCTCGATACGAAGCTGCTTCCAGCGCGCGAGGCGCAGTTCTTAGAAAAACAAGGTGTCGTGTCGTCATTGTTAAAACCCTGATACGGCTGAGACCACGCAGCCTGTTAGAAAATAATCCGTGCAGCAGAAGCATCGCCACTTCTCGCGGAAACGGCGTGGCGGCCGTGGTTGTTCATCTATTCACTTTGCACCGTTACACAAACTTTAAGCACAAGCTTCACGTGTCATATGCTCCACAATTTTCGAAATATTTCCTTACCTTCTGCCCCATGAACCTTTTGTCTCTGCCAGGGCTCTAATATTTCAACGTAGGTGTGAACTGTTATTTTGGAGTCCATACTCGCGTTCTAAATACCGACATCTTTCCGCATCTAACGTGTCTGGATTCAAATAATACTGTACATTTGGCCTCTTCTTGTGCCTGGGACACGTACCATGAAATGAAGGTTCAATTAGCAGTTTTCAACCTTTTTATTTTTGGAACAAGAACAAGAAATAAAAGAAATGACACACTAAGAGATTTTTTTATGGAAGTTAAAGATGGTTTTTAACAATTAAAACATTATTTTTTTCGTACCTTCTGTCTTACGGCTTGCTTTCCTTTCTAACTTATCAACACAGGCAATGCTTATGGTTACAAAACCTTGAGACCTCCTCCTTTTACAACTATTCCATAAATTGTACTACCATGTTAAAAAATAGAAAGCCAGTAAATTTGACTTGCAAAGCAGCCGGGCCGATACTAACCTAACCACTTTCAATCGGGATTGCAACAATGTCGCCTTTCTCCAAACTAGCAAAGACCGGAATAACTTGCCGGCATCAGTAACAAGAGCGTATTGGCGGGCTAGTCGGTTCTTTTGCATGGTTAGGCAACAGCGCAGGGACGAGACAAAGAACATTCCTGCGCTATTTTCTAAGCAATGAGTAAGAAGCATTACTCGCGCTGATAACTTTAGCAACCAACGTACTATGAGTTCAAACAATAAATTATAAAATAAATGTTGTGTACAGCACTTTTAAAGTTATTTTCTTTGCGCATTGTATTTTAAATGTTTTGAGGTATCTATCTGACACTTCCTGAAAAATTATTTTTATTCGCCATAACTTATATGCGTTTCCTTTTCATCTTGCTATAATGCTTGCGGTGCATTTTCCGTTCTACATCCTGGGTTCTTGCTTCCCTTTGTATATATTTGCTTCTGATT
This sequence comes from Amblyomma mixtum, assembly GCF_055824585.1. Lineage (NCBI taxonomy): Eukaryota > Metazoa > Arthropoda > Arachnida > Ixodida > Ixodidae > Amblyomma > Amblyomma mixtum. The sequence goes on along the minus strand of NC_143012.1, from coordinate 256,462,968 downwards.
TCCCAATCCCTATTTAACGTATGATCGCGCCCTTAAGGCTTCATACATAAATCATCCATCTGAAAAAAAAAAAGAACGAGAGAATCATGCCCAAAATATGACAAAATGTTTTGCTCTCCTGTCGTAACAACATACTTTTCTGTAGTACTGTAGTGCTTTTCTGTTGTGCAGTAGTATCTTTTTTGTATTCTGCCACTAAGACGAACAGGGCAATGCGACAAGAACTTCAGCTCTTTCTGCAAAACTTTCTGTAGTTACTACAAGTTCATGTTAAGAAATATTTAAAAAATGCGTTGTGACGATAAAAAATTTTCTGCTGCATTTTTCGGTAGAGAAACCTCGTGCATCGCATTAGAGCGCCAACATGACGCAGAAGAAAACGCACCCAGCCACACCATCGGTGCATGCAACGGCTGATTAAGTATGCGTGCTTACAAGAAAATCCCGGACTAAGGACACCACCCGAAGGGGTTAGTGACAAACTGCCATTGGTTAAATAAGAGTTTTAAGGCGAGAGCCTTTAATGCCTCACACTGTCGTCCGTTAACAAAGTGTGTCACATGGGTTTAACTCGGGAACTAAAAAAGAAGAAAACCAATGGTTGCTTCAGATAGAGGAGGAAAAAATGTACCTAGAAGCCAAGTTTGATGACTGCAGATTAATTAGTTAATTAATTATAGGAAAAAATGTCGAAATTGCGTCGAAATAGCGCGGACGTCGATATAGCCACGGGAATGGTGTGACGTCACATCCACCGGAAGTCGTCACGGCATAGTGAAAATTATCACATAATGGTCGAAAAAACGTCGGATTTTTGTCAAATTAGATGAAAAAATGTGTAATTAAGCGTAATTAACATTTAAGATCCCCGAAAGCTGTATAATTTGGGCACCGATATAGCCACGGGAATGGTGTGACGTCACATCCACCGGAAGTCGTCACGGCATAGTGTCCTCGGCTTTCGCCTCTCAACACTTTAGTTGCCAAACTGTCCTCGCAATTTTTCGTCTTCCTCCTCCTCCTCTCAACGATGCGCCGCATTTAATATACTCCTATAGAGCACCACGAGCGTGCTATGCACAATGGCCCGCATGTCAGCTGCTCCGAGGAAGAGTTTGCTCTGTTGTGTTGGGTTTAATGGTACATAAGCATCTGAAGCTATCATGCGCCAACCTTAAGCTTCGAGGAAGAGCGATGTTGATATCTAGGCTTCTAATTAGAGATGACACCTTCTTTGCAAAAGAGCACAGAACAACGGATGGATAGGGAAAGAAAGACGCGATAGATGTGGTGAGTCTCAACTGAAGATTTATTGCGGGTAAAATGTCTACTGAACATTATAAGCAAGCACGGGGTCCAGAAATGCCCCATGGAACAGAGGGAAATAAACAGGCCAAGGGAGAGAAAAAGAAGGCAGTTATTAGCGTCCGCAAGCGTTTCGCAGCCTGCAGGTAATGTGCTGCAGAAGTCGGTGCCATCTACGCAGAAAGCTGAGCAGAAATACGTCCAAAAACATGTCCAGCATTCTTGGACCAAAATTTTGAAAACTGAAAAACTGCTTAAATACTGGTGGAAAAAATTGAGGGTAATCGTCTATACTTCCGATATGTAGCGAAGTCTTTATTTTATAGCGTTTTCATCGCTCGCATCGAGCAGTCAAGACTGCCGCAGAAAATCAATGGGGAACGCTTTCGACCATAGCAAAAACGTTAATAGTAAAAAATGCAAGGCTTCCGACGGGAGATTTGCGGATATATTGATTGCTATTGTAAAATCTTACAATTTATGACAAAACTGCGCTCATTAACTCCTCACCAATCAAAAATGTTTCGTCTTTTATTGTTGGGTACGCACAGAAAAGAGGTATCCGCACAACTTTGCACATGTCAAGGGTTACGGCGCTAACCAAGCAAGCTTGTAATATGTGATCAGTAGAAGGTCAGCAACTGTGTTGCGTGCTTACGTCTCTGGTCTGTCGCAGTTCTGCGCTGTTTGACAAGCGTGTATTTGTGGACTTCTTGCCGATGACAATCGAATGCTCGACACTGTTCTGCCGACAGCTGCTGCACCACAACAATCGATGCGCTCAAATTAATGATATGTTAATTCTTATACATATTACACCGTCATGACACCTAAGTTGAGGATAGCCGTTGGGAAGATATGTTCAAAGCCAGTGAGCTCTGTTGGGGCATCAGCTTTAGAGAATTTTAACCTGATATCTTGGATGGTGGCAACGGATGCAGCGCTGCTATGTACAGATTCCTTTTCGGTTTAGTTGGTACGTCCTTCACTTATATCTTCAAGAAACGACCAAAAAAGGCAGCATAAATGACAAGGTACCTTTACAACAAGAAAGGAACTCCAGCGACGTTTGAGTGCGCCTACCTTAACTCTTGCAGCCAAATAAAGCGTGAAATTTAGATGCTACACGGCAATAAAAAAAAGCTGCGGACCTTTGGAAAGCACAGTAATGAGACACGTACACTCGGTTCTACCGCGTCCTACTGCCTCAACTTCCTCGCTTAGCCAAACGACGGTAACATTTTACTTGGGGGTCCACATGTTCTTGCTTCGAGGCTTATGAAAACTGCAGAGCCACTGCTAGTCCGCAATGTGCAGTCATGCAGGCTTTTTTTTTTTTTTGCTAGAAAATACAGTGTTGCGCCTAATGGGCTCCTCACACCTTAAATGTGCTCGGTGATGTTCTTCGTGCAGACGAGAAGCACACAGCAAACGAAGAAGTAAACCCTTCGCGGCAAAGTTGGCTATCTGGCAAGCATGTCTTTTTGCTTTGCACATTTTGTCACTCACGCTTGCTTCAGCGTCGCCACAGTTGTTTACTGACGTGCAGCTGCATTTTCGGTTCAAGTAGAGAAACGACCTGCTGAAGGCACTCAGAGACAGGCCGGCAGGTAGGAGCATCAGGTGTCCACTTACGGCAAACGCACGCCCACATCACGCACGAACAGTTCAAAAATACATTCGTGTATTCTGTGCGCACGTAAGGTCTCTATTCACATGTACTTGATCCTGCAGGTCGGAGCAGCGTTGGAAGGACTAGACAGTACCGTCAATGGCTCTAGTGAAGGCCACAGGACGCAAGCGGCTGCTTTTTGCCGGGACCAGAAACCTATGAGAGATCGCGAACAGCAACTGCTGCTTCGCTTAAGACACCAACTGTAGCGTTTCAAAGAGGCCTTCATGCGCGGTAGACCGTCTTGTAGTGCCATTCTATAGTTTCCCTCAACCGGCTCAGCCGTTGTCAACACTGTTCACTTCTTCGTACATCGGAAGTGCTCTGCACAACACCTACCCCGCGATGACAACAGCACGCGACGTTTATTGCCGATTTCTTGCACCGAAGAGAAACCAAGCGTTGCTAACGCTCGCCCCACGAAACACCGGTGATCCTCTAATTCCTCTCGGAAGCCCCTCAAGAGGGCGGCAACCGGACAGCACGCGTTCGATTGGAGAGTGCGCGCGCCTGAGCGGGCACTGCGTGTGTGCGCGAAGCAGGGGTTCGAACCCGTCGCTCGCGGTGTGCACGCGAGTAAGCGGAGCCAGGAAGCGCCACTCACCCAGCGTGGCGAGCAGGAGCCAGCCGCACATACTCCCGGGAGCGCCACATGCGCACGCCGGCCGCCGCTCACATGCTGCGCTTCCTCACGTGTCTCGAGGCGGAGGCCGAGGCAGATCCGCCGAAGCCCACGCGGGCGCCCGGCTTCTGTGCCGAATCGATTGGGTGTGCGGCGCAGTCTACCCGGCCACGAGCGCCCTCTATCGACTCGAAGGGCGGCCGAGACAGGCACAAGACGCCCGTCTGCTGTGCGATGTCAGTGCACGTTAAGGAACCTCCAGGTGGTCGAGATTAATCTGGAGCCTTCCACTGCGGCGTCTCCTTCGCCCCTCCCTCTGGCACTAGGTCCTCCGTCCCTGTTGTTTATTAAAAAGTTTTCACCACCACCACCGTCCCTTCCCTCACGGTGCGTTGGGGCTGTCCACCGAGAGTGAGACAGTTACTGCGCCTATTCTTTCCTGATAACTAACTAATTATTATTGTTGGAAACAACGCATCGTTCAGCGCACGCAGAGCAGGCTGACATTGCTTTCATCCCCACGGAGTCACTAGCGAATAGTCAGCCATATGCGCGTTGCTCCCACCGGCGCTCACATGCTGAGAAGGCTGAAAATCTGCTGTCTTTCTAAGTGGGAAGCAGACGCTTCCGTTAAGGCAGGACATGCGTACACTTGTTTTTTTATGCGATGCTCCGAAGTGTTCAGCGCACGAAGCCATTTCCGAAGAGTTTATTTTGTTCCATGTGCTTTTTTTTTGTAGTTTTTACCTTTTTAATGCAATTTAATCCTGTTATCGTCTCTTCAGATCCCATTCAGTCATGTTGCTTTAGCTGTTTACATCGCGTTCCATTTTCCCTTTGTTTTAATGAATCATCGGTTGTCCTTACCACTTTTAACCCACCTCGCGTTAAACCTATTACTCTTCATCGTTTTTATGAACCTATGCAACCTTTTGACATAAGCTGCAGCTGATATGTGGAGTGACGGTGTACCTATATATTACGTGCGTCCTTCAATAAAAGGATCAGAAAATAAAACTTGTTACCGAAGAAAATGCACTGACTAGTTCAGTAACAAGTTTTCCTTGATAACCTATCGTGAATATTACAAAGGGCCAGCTACAAATATCTAATTAAGCGAGGAGGCTAACTCTAATAGTAAAAAGTGAGCAATTAGATTTTTGTTTACTAGCTTCTACTCAGCATGTTTTGAATGTTTTCTGATTGCCACCACCGGCGACAATACTGTACCGAAGAAATTCTCTTTAATCCCAATTAAAAAAAATTACTAGCAATCGTTACGCAACTGGCGGAAATCTACGACGTTCGCATTTTGCGTGCTGGTCTATGGCATTGGGTACTACTGTATATATTTTCGTTAAGTGTCCGCCAGCGTCACACTCGACGACAGGTGATCACTGCCTCATGTGCTATCAGCAAGAAATGAAACGCGAACAAGACAATTCAGCCACGAACAGCAAAATCGGAAGCCCTCAACCAGCGGGAGCTCAATACTATAGCAGAGGGCAACTTCACTTCGAAAGCGCGAGGACTCTTCTTCAGAAGTGTTTATCACACTCGCTTGTATTTGCTCTGCAGGAGCTAATATGCTGGTGTTTTTGTGTTGGCAGCTCAGTTTTCTTCACGTTTCATTCGTCGCTGATGGTACGCATGCTTCACACTCGTGTCACCACCAGCTCCTTTGAAAGAATTGTTATCCTATATGCGCCAGGAATGAGATGATATTAACGACAGGCTTTTGGGATACGTCTGACGTTACCGAGAATGAGTGGTGCGGGGTTGAAAGTTTAAAGTTGAAAGTATTGACAGTTACGACAAGCACAGATTACACAAAAGACATGCAGGAAGAAGTCCCATGGTACAAAACAGCAGGTGGGACCTCTCATTCTAATATCAACGATATCTGATAGGCAACTAATCAGTGGAGGCAATGCAGGGAAGAAAGACTAACAAGATTAAACAATTTGCAGAGAAAAGAGCAACAACAGTACAGAATATAATACAAAACAATAAGAAGATAATAAATAAAACGAATGATTCAAGTGTAGAGTGAAATACCGCAAGCAATACACAGGTCGAAATACGTGAAATGCAGGACAGAAGAAAATAAGCAACCTACACATAATAGTATAGTGTAGAATGCCACGGTAGATAACACAATAGTTAATTAGGCACTGAGGACTATATATTAAGCAGGAAAAACTTGAACAGGTTTTTAAGCAAAGAAAAGGCATTGGTTTGCTTGATGTCTAAAAGAGACCAGTCATGGTCCGAATTTAAGTAATTCCGAAGCGATATAGTGGCAAATTGAAGGCATTGTTTACGGTAGTTTGCATTTTTTCTTGTGAGAAGCTATTGCTTCGTACAAAACGTCTGACTTTACTCTTTGCCGTCATGCCAGGAGGAATTATGCTCAGCAGGAATTGACGATGAAGAACCTTGAAAACAGGATACCAATATTATAAAAATAAATGACGTAGAGGGTAGAACGCTTAGTTCAGTGGAAAGAATGCGCGAAGGCGGCAGCACAGGGGAAGAGGTTACGATACGAACAGCTTGCTTTACAAGTTTTATTATGGCGCAGAGGTAAATATTGTAAGATGGTTTGGTTTGCTTTATGGGGGTTTAACGTCCCAAAGTGACCCAGGCTATGAGGGACGCCGTAGTGATACCCTCCGGAAATTTCGACCACCTGGGGTTCTTTAACTTGCACTGACATCGCATAGCACCCGGGCCTCTAGAATTTCGCCTCCATCGAAATTCGACCGCCGCGACCGGGTTCGAACCCGCGTCTTTCGGATCAACAGCCGAGCGCCATAACCACTGAGGCGCTGCGGCGGTTCTCCCACGATGAGATATGCCATAGTTTAAGAAGCTATGCACGAATTCATGGTACAACGTCAATGGAATTTAAGGGGCAAAATTATAAATGGATAATTTCTAGCTTTAATTAGTGCGCGTAACCCAAATTAACTTTTCATGCAAGCTGCAGCAGCAGGAGGGTGAAATTTTAGGAGAGCGTCGCTGTCAGTGACAACACACAAGAGCGAAACCAGAAACAAGATGGGACTGGAATTAAAGAAAAAAGGTGGAGGGGCCGGCAGCTTTTTTTAGGGGAGTAAGAAATCTGTAAACGAGGTTTGGTAACACTTAGAGCCAAATCATTAGTGCGGCATTAATGCTGAAGAAAAATAAGTTGGGCTTTTAGGTTAGATATAAGCGAATAAAATGCCGTGATGAGGTTACACAATTGTGTTACCATCGGCGTATAATATGCTTCTGCAATGCGTTAGGACAGCAAGTCGTTACTATAGAGCAGAAATTAAATAAGGACCAGGATATAACTTTGAGAAATGCCTTTTTAAATTACTGCTATCTTAGAAGTGTGGTTATCAATAGAAACCATCTGCTCTCGGTCATGAAGAAAGCCTTTTAGGAGCACCGGTGCAGGACCGGTGGTACAGTATGATTCTGATTTTTGAGACAAGATTTAATGTTAAGTTAAATCAAATGGTTTACTGAAATTGATGAACATAAAGCTCCAGAGAGCATTCCCTTGTATACCGTTAATATAATTTTATCATTGAGACAAGCTGTAGCAATATCTGTAGATAGCCCAGGCCGAAACCCGTGCTTACTAGCTGTTAGTGCGTTAAAGCTTTCAATACACTTCGATAATCTAAATTCGATTAAAATTTTCAGGACTTCAACAGAAAAAGAAGGAAGAATAGCAATTGATTTTTAATTATTAAGGAAAATTCGGCCGCCATTTTTGAAAACCGGTGTTATTCTCTTATATATAAGTGCAGCAGAAAAATGCCAGATTTAAAAACAAGACTACATATGTGGCTGAGAGCAAGAGCTAGTAATGTGCGGAGGACGTTAATATGTTTTCCGTGATTGGTATCTATGCCAAGATGGTGAATATTTAAATGCGCAATTACGGACTCGGTTTTTTTGTGGACATGCAGTGCTAATAAAGATGGGCAGGGGAAGCAGGAAGGTAATTAGAAGAGTTCAGAAAATAATGCTAAATATGCTCGCTATGTCCTGAGTGTCGGTTATAAGAACGTCTTTGAAGGAGCGTCTTCAACCTCCCGTTGACTTGACAATATTTAGAAATTCATTTAGGAGCTGCCATTTGCGTTTAGTGCAGTTTGCATCGCTTGGTAACTTGTTTTCGTAATAGGCTTGCTTAAGTTTCTTCAGGATGAATGTTAGCATGCTTCAGTGCCTAATGTACCGTACTTTGAAAAGCAAGTTAAATGGCTGGCGTTTGGTTTTCTTGCACAGATTTTCTTTTTTTTTTTGCGCATTGATTGCAATTTAGAGAGTTAGTGAGCCGTGGTGAGGGGAGGGGGGGTGTATTATAACGTCGACTGAAAAATCGAAGCGATGTGAATTTATTAACAGCCGTTTGGATTGGGGATGTGAGTTTATTCAGAACAACTTGAGCATTCGAAAGACTTAAAATATACGAAAAATCTCTGTCAGACACAGCCTGAACGTATTTTGGTATAGCGAAGAGCGATGTGTTAACAACCCTGTAATTATTGCATAGAGATGACCGTGTGTAGAAAAATACTGGAAAATGAGCCATGACATTACATTCCTTACGCAAACCTGGAGACTGATAGCAAAATTAGACAACATGTGGCCACGCATTGAATGCAAGTCCTGCTCGATACAACACGTAGGAATATTCAGAAAATTTGCATAGTCATAGTTATAAAAACAGATCACCTAGTCGATGCAGGTAGGATTAGATTTTTGCGTGACAGTTTGAGGGTCAGCTCAAAGTCCAGGAGAAACCAGACGCATCACGCGAAGGGGACTGGTCAACAGTGCCACATATAACTTTTTTTTTTTGGAATCACCAGTCAAGTTAGATTCAGAGTGATTCTCATTTAGGTACAGTAAAACACAAATTGAGGCGCCTTTTGTAGGCGGTGTGTTTGAAACATAATTATCAGAAAAGAAGCATCGACATGGTGAGCGTATTTTTATGACTAGTCCATAAAATTATGCAAGATTTCATTATGATGATATATCAAAATTTCACCAAAAGAGACGTTGGAAAACTGGCGACGAACGAACATCAGCAAAACAATAATGTGATCGTACTAGTTCCGAAAGCAGCACGCCTTTCTGCAGATGCCAGAGTGACCATTTGATTCAGATATAGCCCAACAAGCTTCTTCAGGTGATAAGTATTGCATGTCTGAAGTGAGGTTAATGCAGTGACGTCAGAAGGGGTTAGAACGCCTATTCATAAAATATGCCCAAGTCAGCTTCAGAACTTAGACCATACTGTTCAGTACGGCCTTGATAACGCGTTTTCCTTCCACAGGAAGACCACCTTTGTTTGCTTCTTAAGTGTAAATGCCTTCGAAAAAAGACCCTTGTTCTCGGGAGACCGATGTTCATTTACATAAATGACAGTTCCCGTATGTCAAGAAATCTAAAGCGTGTCGTTGTGGGGCGAGCCTTCCAAGACTTTGCAAGAAATTTCGATCTCTTCCCGCATGACGAGAACCGAACCATCAAGTACATATTTTTCTTGTTTCGGTTTGGAGCCTTGTGTACGGTACCCATATCTTCAAGCTTCAAGGGACACTCAGTCTCGCTGCCGACAGCTTCAACAATATTGCCGCAGTTCTGTCGGCTCTCTCTCTTCGTTTATTTTTTTCTCTGTGACGATAGTTCCCTCGCAGTCATCCTTTCTCATTTCCGCATCGCCTTCAGCATGTTTCTCTTCTGGGGTTTAAGCTGGTGCGACTGCTTCGGGGCCTTACTCGCCTACTACATGCGCTGCTAGTCCCTTGACGGGTCCAGTCCGCCCTTTCGGTGTAGGTGCCTCGGTACAGCACAGGCAAGCAGGCAGCCGTCTAGAACAGGACTAGCGTCCACTGCTTTCGGCAAGAAATAAAAGTAAAAGCGGATTTGCGCCAGAGCTGCACGGCGTCCACCACGACACTTTCCTGCTGCCTTGTGCAAGTGGAGAAGTACATGATTCTGGTCCGACGCAGGAAAGTGCGCACTGGGCAGGGCCGAAGGTATGTAAATGAGAAACAGGGAACATATAAATGTTAATAAATTGGAGGAATCTTCACCGATCAATGAAAGAAGTCCAACATTTGAAGAACTGTCATTGCATAACAATAAAAACGCTCCTAGTATTCCACTCGCAAAAAGGGCAACAACATGGTCATGTGTTAGCGTCTTTCCCCTCAGGCTCTTACACTAAGAATCAGGAGGAAAACGGCGCAAAAAAACGTGGACAAAAGAGAGACAAACACGACAGGCCAGCGCCAACTTGCAACTGGATTGTATTCCGTGCCAAACCCGCCTTTATGTAAGCCAACACGCCGTAACATCCGTGTAATCACGCACACGCAGTAGAATCAATCACTGAAAGATATCTAACAAATGAAGCACGATATCAACCACGTAACATACTATCAGGGCTATCAGAAAAAAAAAACCAACAAATGTATAGCAAACTGCTCTACAACACTAAACAGTCATGACCAAGCAACTCTTAAACACCGAAAACGATACAAACGCATGAGTTATACGAGATGGCTAACAAGAAACGTGGAAAAAATGAAGAACGAAGCGTTAAGACCAAAGTAGTGTCAAAGGTAAAAAAAAAGGAGTGAAATGGATGATGAGTGCAAAGCCTTAAAAATTGGAAACGAACATCCAGCAGCCATATGAATGATAACCGATGACCAACCAGAAACATGAAAAAGGATGAACGCGGAGCTCAGACCAAAGTCAGCGTCAAAGGTATAAAAACTAGAACATAAATCCGCGCAAACAACCGCACATCGTCAAAAAAAGAATTGCACCCAATGCCAAAGAGAAGAGCGTGCACAACAAAACAAAACGAAAAACCTACAAAAACTTTCTAGAAAAGTGTACTCCTCATTGCTAAGTGTAATGGATGGCTTGCTGACGCATCTGCTCCCTTCTTTCCTGATGTAAAAGGATTCGACCTCCTCTCTCTCAAATCTGTCCTTTCCACTCCTAAAAAAAATAGTTTTCTCGAACTCCGGACGGCAACCCCTGCAGGCTTTGCAGTGGTCCACTAGGAAGCTTCCTTCGTTATTCCGCAGATTCCGGCAGTGCTCGCTGAACCGCTCATCGAAACATCGACCAGTTTGGCCAATGTAGCTGAGCCCGCAACTTAAGGGAATCTGGTGAACAACCCGCGTCCTGCACCGTGTGAACTTGTTTTGATGTTTCACAGTACAAGCCGGTTGTTTTTTTCCGTTAGTCATGGTGCAAAGCTTAGAAAGTTTGCAGGGGGCTGAGAATGCGACCTGAACATTATGTCTGCCTGCTACTTTTTTAAGGTTGTGTGAAACCTTATGGATGTACGTACGGTATTACCGCCACACGGTTGCGTGAAACTGGATCTCTGCTTTTAGGACCTTGCTTCAGCTTCTGCAGTATGGCTTCACACACGGCATTGGGTGCAATTCTTTTTTTGATGATGTGCGGTTGTTTAGTCGGATTTATGTTCTCGTTTTTATACCTTTGACGCTGACTTTGGTCTGAGCTCCGCGTTCATCCTTTTTCATGTTTCTGCTTGGTCATCGGTTATCATTGATATGGCTGCTGGTTGTTCGTTTCCAATTTTTAAGGCTTTGCACTCATCATCCATTTCACCCCTTTTTTTTACCTTTGACACTACTTTGGTCTTAACGCTTCGTTCTTCACCATTTTTTTCACGTTTCTTGTTGGTCATCTCGTATCACTCATGAGTTTGTATCGTTTTCGGTGTTTAAGAGTTACTTTGTCATGACTTTTTAGTGTTGTAGAGCTGTTTTCTATACATTTGCTGGTTTTTTTTTTTTGGATAGCCATGATAGTTTGTTACGTGGTTGCTATCGTGCTTCATGTGTTAGATATCTTTCAGTGATCTATTCTACTGCGTGTGCGTGATTACACGGATGTTACGGCGTGTTGGCTTACATAAAGGCGGGTTTGGCGCGAAATAAAATTCAGTTGCAAGTTGGCGCTGGTCCTGTCGTGTTGGTCTCTCTTTTGTACACGTTTTTTTGCGCCGTTTTCCTCCTGAATCATGAACCAACTACCCCAAACTAGAGTTCTTCTTACACGAAGAAGTCACGCTTCTTGCAAGATATTTTAGGAGCCTCAACTGAAGTTTGGCCGAGAAAGAAGCTAAACAAGTGCAACGATAAACAAAAAGAACTCACGCGTTTTAATTCTCAGATGTTTCCTGATTGGCTCAAGTGTTTAGCAGTTCCTGTGCGCGCGTCATCTGCGTTGAGCATCGCGCAAGGTCTCCTAGTCGCCCCGGCTGCTCGCGTCCCATTCGCAAGCAGCAGGGTCGCGCACAGTCGAGTCGCGTCTCGGGATACCACGCTGTCTCTATAAACAACTCTGAACCGCGAACGTGCCCGCTCGTCCGCGTCCCCTGCGGTGAATCTTTTTTTTTTTTTAATCTGGAGCTGCGGTACGAGCCCTCGGGCATCGTCACATCGCCAGTATTCTCTCCTGCGAGTAGCCGCAGGCCGCGGCGGCTGGCTGGCGTTCATCTTGCACCAGCGGCTGCTGATCCGAAAGAGAAGAAAGCGAATGGAGCGCCCCCTTTGTTCGCACGTGCACCGTCTATTGTCCCGTTGTGACAGCTCACAGAACCATTGCATCCACGGGCGCCTTTCGCACTGGTGCCTGCGGGGAGAGCTGTACACACGCGTCTGAGCGTTCTAATTTCTCCAGTTAAGCATTACTTTTAATGCGAAAGCATATGCTCCATAAGAGCAAAAAGCCGTCACCGGAAGTCGTCCGCAGATCGTGTCCGCAAAATGTGTCCGCAGGAAGTGGTACCTTTCATGTGTTATATTTAGCTTTGTGATGACAGTGTAGTATGAAGTAAAACTGGTTATAAAGAAGTGTCACGTGACGAACGATGAGTTACATAACGAAGTGCTGACGATATCTAAGGGTCATGTGACAAGTGTCATGTTACTAACCTTCCTAAAGGACCTCCTGCGAGACCAAAACGAACTCTGCACCACTCCACTTGGGAGTGTCCCAAGTGTCATGTGACAAGTGTCATGTTATTGGTGAAAATGGAAAAAAAGGATGACATTGTCTAATGGTCATGTGATAACTGTCACTTGACTATAATGACATAGTCATGAGACAGTGTGACATGACAACGAGCTTAGAAAAGTTGCAACGTCATTCAAAGTCACGTGACAGTGTACAAACGAAGCATCTAGTAGCACAAACGAAGCCCATAATCAACGCAACAGCAGCAACAACGCTGTGCTTTCTCATTTCTTCAATGCAGCGCAGAGTGCAGTTTTCTCAATTTTTGCTATTAGTGTCCGCCAAAATACAGGCTGTTTCACTGAAGTCCGTAAGTAATACTTAAAACAGGCTTGGCACTGGCCAAAGGTCGAGAAAGGAAAATCCTAATGTTCCGGGACCACCTCAGTCTCTTCTTTATAGTAGTGGCGACTTTGTGGGCGCACAGGAGGTAGCAGATCTCACTTCGTCTCCATGTTTACGTGACGTAGGCCACTAGCTCTGCCCTCCGCCTGCGTGAATGGCCTAAGTCACGTGTCTATGGAGAGGAAGCTCGATCTGCTGCCTCCTGCGTGCTGACTAAGTCGCCACCATAAAGAAGAGACCGAGGTGGTCCCTGAACATTGCGATTTTCCTTTCTCAACTCTTGATTGGTAGCAGCGTCTACTTTTGCATTGCGTAACCCGTGCTGACGGCTGTTGTTAAAGATGTTCAAGATAAACATCAGTTGTTCGAGTTAAAAGACAGTTTTTTTTGCCATCTTCAATGCGATACAATGCCCGACATCCTCGGCCAAAGAATTTTGCAAAACTCTAAGGTACTGTTATGGAAATATTGAAGGTAATGGTCCATTATTCCGACAAGTAGAAAATCTTTCCTTAAAATTTTTTCAGTCGCTCGCATCGAGAAATTAAGACTGCCATATAAAATTAATGAGGAACGCTTTTGACGATAGCAAAAGTGTTAATAGCAAAATAAAAAAATGCAAGCCTGCCGACGGGAGATCTGCGGTTATATTGATTGTCGTAGTGAAATCTACAATATATGAGAACATTGCGTTCATAAATTCTTCCCCGTTCAAAAGTGCTTTTGGCCAGAATTGTCTGGTATGATACAATACAACACGATTCTGTATACGATAGCAGATCTAAGAAAACCACCAAGATGTTTTAACTACCATGCTAATAGCTGTAAGTAGTCTTTTTGAGAAGAATGGCCTGAGGGGCGAGTTGGTGCATGATGAAATGAACGGCGGCGCAACAAGAACGCTAGCAAGAAAGGGGACACCACATGCGCACACTACCAACTGTTTATTGCATGGAAAGGTGGCATATCTAAATGTACAGCTCAGGCATGGCACTCATCGCATTATCGCTCCGAACCCAACACGTAAAAAAAGCAGCAACATCAGGATAACAGACAAGAAACCTTTAACCCCTGAAGAAAAAACTAAGATTCTGATAACCGAAATTAGAGGAGGTCATCTCGTAGCAAAAGCAGTGTCAAACAATCGTAGCAAAAGCAGAGTCAAACATGAGAAGCAAAAGCAATCAGAAACCAAACATTGAAAAAAAAAGTAAAAGACGGTAAAAAACAAATGACAATCGTAGCAAAGGAGGAGTCAAACGCATTAAGCAAAAGCAGTCAGAACCCGAAAAAACAACAAACAGGAAAAGACAAAAAACAGTAACAAAATTAACAAGCCGCCTAAACAAACAACAGACGGCCGCTAGAAATGCAGGCCTGAAAAGATGAAAGTACATGACGTCACAAAAAACTGTCAAGAAAGGACACTTCATTTCTACGAACGGACACTGAAGAGTCGCTAACACAAGTGCTTGCCTTCTTATTGATCATAAAAACCTCAAGAATTTCACGCGCCACCTGATCGCGACTCCTGCCTAGAATCCTTATTCCGTTAAGCACTGGCTCACACTTGCAATCTTTACAATGTAGGAGCAAATTCGACCCTTCGAGTCTTTTTCACCAGTCCGTTCAGGGGCATATTTGTATAGGATTTTGAAGCTCGCCGTTAAAGATAGCCATATCAGTCTATACGTTTCAGAATATGCAATTCTTATCGGCGCTTCAGCCCAAGAAACTATCGCTCTCCGGGAGGTTCAAACCTGAGGCAGCTAGCAGAAGCACGCTCTCCGACATTCCGTGAAGGTCAGGTGCTCTCTTACCATTCGACACTCCTGCCCGGCCGCTGAGAATGAGCATAAGAGACCCGCACCGCGTTTACGCATTGCCTGTCTTCGATTCAGGATAAATTCGTGGTTCGGCCGCCGTAATTACAAGAATGTTGGAGCGGTATAAATAGCACAGACAATCCCCAGAAAATAAACGGCTTCATCAAAAGAGCATTAAGGAAATGGGTTGTATTATTACAATGGTATGTACCAATTTAAAAAATTCCAGCTTATACGTAGTCATTCATTGTTTGGCTTCTTTGTGCCCTCAACCATTTATTCTGGTGTGCCGAAAATTGTTCACGTAGACTTCAAAGACAAAAACTATAGCGAAAGACCTTGTCCTAAACGTTCTTCGAATGCCTGCATGTGAATGCCAGTGCTAGAGCTGGCATTCCAACCATTTTTAGTTGGGTCGGTGGTATTTATTCTTATGGTTCATCGTTTGCTATCGAATAACGACAATACGTATTATTGCATTTGACCTCAGCGTTTATTGGCTCTCTGCCATTTCAGCTCCTTGTATTTTGATTACGCTTGCTTTGCGGTTAGAGTTTAAGTGCGTTTATGTGCCTCGTTCCTTTGACGATGCGCTGTCCATTCACCACAAGATTTTCTGATGAGACGTCGGCGGCCAATGGTTTGTGCTTCATTACGTGAATGTTCAAGTCGCCAGCATGAAAAATAGGTATTGAGGAAAAGAAAGATGCAGTAACTGTTTCACTTCTCGACGCACTTCCCAACAGCGCCGTGAGGAAAGAAAAAAGGAGGGCGTAAAAGAAGAAGGAGAAAAAGAGGCGCCGTAGTAGAGGGCTCCGGAATAATTTCTACCATCTGAGGAGGAGAAGGAAAAAAACTTTTATCCAATGTGAAGTTACTCCCTGAATGGCACCCTGAGTGCAGGGCCCTAGTGTTCCTTTATCTGCGGGGGCATATATAGGAACACTATACAGGGCCCCATTTACGGCTGCGATCCTGCAGGCCAGCTTGATCAGCTGCCGCTTTTATTTTTGGGGTTGGTGCTGGTCACAGCAGCTTCCCAGAAAGGCGTGGGGTTGTAGACGGCAGGTTGTTTCAGGGGGGTTCGGACACTCCCAAATGGAGTGGTACAGAGTTTGTTTGGAATCGCAGGAGATGCTTTGAGAAATATATAGGGCTGGGTTGAACATACGCTTGAGGAACGGGCATGAAAAAGAGTTTGTTGGCGGTTGTTGCCACTGAAACGCTTCATACCTGTTCAGGTGTCGGTGGGCGGTGGTGGTAGTTTTTTCATGTGTCGGTTGTGGTTTAGAATGAATGGCTTAGGTGAATTCCACTGGCTGGGCTCCGTCCGGATGGGACACCTCTGCTTCTGGCGCCCGGTTAGCGAGATCTCGGACTAACGCATTAAAGTGCTCATTTCTAGGGAGAGAGGCTCGCCTATAGGAGTCAAGGTGATCCGCGCCCCCGCTGAAGGGATCTGCCTTGCCAAAAACAACGTGATCATAACAGGAAATTTCAACGCTGCCTATCCCACCCAGGACTATCGCAACAGAAATCCCCTAAATCAGACGATTGGCGTACAACAGACATAAGGCCATTTGACAGACAGACGAAAGCAGACATAAGCCCTTAATGTGTTTGAGGCCTTAATGTGTTTGTTGATTGCCGGCCCTTCACACCTCCCAGCCTACCAGGTATTAATGTTTTTAAAGTTTTTTTTTAAATGTTCTTAACGAATTTTATGTTTTTAATGCCATCACTTCTGTTATTGATTGTCCATAGCTTTTAGCCCTTTTTGGGCGACCTCATCTTTCATTACCGATCATCCGTTATTTCGCGCCTTGGCCCTATACACCCTCCGCTTCTCTTTATCGTCTTTCACTGCCACCACATTACCAGCATACTTTATCTACTGACGTGACTGTCTTCTGGATTCCGGTGACCGAGCAACCTTTTATCTGTGTTCCACCCCCTCATGATTGCTATATATTCTCTGTATTTCGCAATAAAAATTCAGTTGATAGTCAGCGCCTGTGCACGTCCTTCCTTGTTTCTTGTGTCCCGTCCTTTGCGCTGCTCCACCACGATGCCCAAACCTTGCCTTGACACGAACACCGGCCATATGCTCCTGGAACAATCTAGGTGTAAAACTGGGAAGTGATCCCAACATCTTAGAAATCAAGCTTGCGATCTCCGCCTCAAAAACATGGTAACGCATTATCTAAGCACTAGCGGACTATGGAAACCGGAGCCATAGCGGATGAAGCGACGCCTGTATCCTGTCTCACAGAATGTATCCAAGAACTACAAATGAACCTCCAGAACACTACCAGGATAATAAACACTGCAGCCAAACACCAGGCGTATATGAGCACCTCATCCATCTATGGGAGGCTAGGAAGGGGTACTGCGAAGATGGAGGCGGCAGAGGCATAACTGCGCACTTAAACAGCCCACTGGCAGATCACGTTTAAGGCAGACAACTATGACGCAGACCTGACGCAAAATAAGTTTCGTAGCCTCTGCGACCACCCAAAAAGGCTCTTTAGGCACAGCAAAAACGTGGTCTCTGCTACGCACAAGGCCCGATACTCAGGGATCTTTAACGTGCACTGACATCACACAGCACACGGGTGTCTGGCGTTTCGCCTCCATGAGAAACTGGTCCCCCGCGGCCGATATTCAACTCGCCATCAACGATGATTGGTGAGGTGCGCTCGAAATCGGCGAGTGAGGCTCGTAGGGTTTCAGGTATCGCATACATAGGAGTTTCGAGGCGTGTAACGGCGTCTTGTTGCGACAACGAGCTCCACCCGACTACGACACGAAGGTAGCACAAGGCCCGATACAAGGGCATGTTGTCTTTATCGCCCCCATAACATCTAGACTAAGCAAACTCTGAGCAAGTCATCCTAGCTAGACTGCACGGTCATATGGAAGATACCGGTCAATACCCACACTCACTGATTGGTTTCCGATCTAGCCTATGCACGCAAGTTTCCCTGATTCAGCTCACAACAGCTATTCTGCACCCCCTCATAGCTACGCACACTAAAGCGGTATTGGTAAGTGACCTCAAGAAGGCTTTCGATAACTCACGAAAGAGGCCATCCTAAACGTCATGATAGAGCTAAGAGCTGGGCAATGAACATGCAGTTACATAAGGGCTTTTGCCGCAAAACCGAACGGCAAGTATGTGCGCAGACAGCCTTCATACACGGTTCTGTGGTGTCCCCATTCTTGTTCTGTCCCCTTGCTGTCCACTTTTCAACGCAGTACTTATTCCTTTTCCACGGAAGCTGCAGCGAAAATTCCCTATCTTGACCATACCCTCTATGCGGATGGTATCACCCTGTGGACTACTTATGGACCGGACATCGAAATCAAAGAAAGACTGCTAACAGCCGCAATGGTAATGCAGGAAAAGGTAATCAATATAGGCCTCACCTGGTCACCTGGTCATGAGAACGAGAACTTCTCTTGATCTTGCCACAGTGTAGAACGTACCACACTCCCACTGTATCCTACCCCTTATCTCAACCTTAATGACACCGAAACCCAAACAATAAACTCTACGAACATACAAGCTACTGAGGCAGCGCTCCGCCAGGACAAGAACACCAATAACGAATGCATGGAGGAGGTAGGTGCGCATAGCACCGTACAAGAACTAATCGGAGCAAACCTACATGCAGAATATCTCCCATTAGCCAGCACCTCTACTGGGTGACATAAATACTTTCTAAACTCCAAATTCGCATCGCCGCTGACCATAAATCCCTAAAAGCCCTCCTCAAGAAAATTCCTACGCATTGGACCACTCCCCCGTGACATGCAACCCTACCGAAAACGCGAGCGACTGAAAGCCAGGGCAGCAGCCTTTCATAAATGATACGTCGGGGAACAGTGCGCTATATGGGTAGATGCTGCATGTGGTCAGCAAGGAGCCACAGCGGTAGCTTGCACGCCGAACACCCCTCCATTGATAAAAGAACCGCCCCACGAAACACACCCAAAGGAAGCGGAAGATACCGCTACAGTGCTTAGCGCTGGACAGCTCTAATGCTACCTACTTCCTAAGTAATTCGAAAACTGCACTGCTAAATTATGCTACCATAACTGCCCCTTCCCTCCTCTCCCACTACCAATCCACCCCACCTTCCTGTCCTCTATGCAGTGCACCGAAAGCTAACCTCACCCATATCCTCCTGGCCTGTTCGGTCCCCGTCGGGCTGGTGCCATTCCAAACCTGGGAGGACTGGGAGACCTCACTACGCTACTTTCCACAGACCCGACAAGGCAGAAGATCGCCGCCAGACCCAGCGTCAGGGACAAGTTAGGCACGAACGCTTGAGTGTGATGGAGTCATGCGGGTACCCAGGGGGACAGGGAGGTCTCGAATTCTCTTGCTATAATCAAGTTCTTTCGACTCCACTCGACTCCTGGCAAGCTCTTCTCCGCCCCACGCCAGCGCTCTCTTCCAGCCCTATTCCGTCGTCCGCGGACACTTGTACGATTTGTACGTGATTTCCAGGGACCGTGCACTGGCATCTAGCTCTGTACAAATTGCGCTGAAAGAGCGAAGATGCTGAGTCGTGATCGAAGCAGCCACCTGCGTATGTTGCGAGCGGCGGTGTGCACGGAAACCAAGCGCTCGGGCTCCGGGTTGAGGCGGGCGCCGTTTCGCCTTCTCACTGAAGCACGCCATACGACAAAGAGAGGGCGAGCATCCTTTTCGAAATCTGGTCACGTCCAGGACGGGGACTGACCTTTGCCGGCGACCAGAAAATCGGACGACTCAGTCTCATCTGAGCTTGACGCCGCTTAAAGTCAGGCTCTATGTTAGGTATATATATATAACGCTTTTCAGAGAAACACGGCAAAAAAAAAAAAGTGGCGGATGAAAGAAGCGCTCGCACCGTGAAAACCGAGCACGGAGAAAGTGGCGCTCACTCTAGAGGATTGGTTTGTCTCGGCAGGCGCCATCTATGTGTCCCTGCAGGTTTCAGGCTCATCGGAAGACAGTCTGGGGAAAGCAGGAGAGAGCAGCCTATAGACCTCCCGCGCTTTTCTCGTCGCGCAGCTCTTCTCTTTTTTGTGTAGGCGCAGTGGCGACTGATTCTGCTCCTTTTCCAATTAGTTTCCCGGGCTGGCACAAAGTTTGTATTCTTCTCAAGTAGTCAGACTCCTGGTTTCTGAGTGGAAACACCGGCTGGTAACGTGTGTTTGACATTTTATTATTGTTATAACCGTGTCTCTAGCTTAGGTTGTCTCTGTGCTTCAGACACTCGGTTCCCATTGGTTGCGTTCTCGAGTGGCCCAACCCAGCTCATCGCGCTCTACTATCTTTCCACTTGAAACTCCTGGCTGTGGCACGTGTGGATTTTTATTATTGAACCGTCGCCATATATTTTAGGCTTTGTACCGGCCTCAAGCGCGTGGTTGGCGACATTCCTGTTTTATTTCTCTCTCCATCTCTACAGTTTGACCTGTTTTCATGTTACGAGGCTGATGCCGGTCATACGTTGCTTCACGAATAGCTGCGTTTTCCTCATTATGAAAAGCGCTCTGTAGAGTTCGCAATACGTATACCCGACGGCGTCTGTGCATTCTGCGGGCAGCCCTGGCATGAACAGCTACGAACTGTGCAATCACTGAATGTGATTGCATGTGAGTGCGGCGAACTCAATGCTGCGATGAACTGCGTGTGGCTCTGGACAGCTCTACCATTTGCGTGGTAAGATTCATCGATGTCCTGATCTGCGCAGTCCGGACCTGATTATCAGTCAGCGCGACGGCCACTTCCAGACCTCGCCTGAATAAAATCCACCGCCTACTCCGAAGCTTAAGCACTCTGCGGGCAGCCCTATAGCATGCGCAGCTATGAACTGAACTGTGCAATCACTGAATCTACTGTTTTCTTCCGCGCAGGTGCGTGCACTTGTTTTTGTTATTGCACGGTTTGCCTGGGCTGCCCGACAGGTTTTTTACGCTGCCGCCATGAATGAGAGATCACCTACCACCATAAAAGAAGTAGCTAAGATACAACAAGCATAGAGTTTCTTACTATTACCTAGAGGGAAAGCTGGCGGCGCTGCACTTCAGCCACCATGGACGCTCAAAGCATCATGGGCCGGTGAGCTACCTGGTGCGGGATAGTCGGATTTTTTTGTGAACACGGAGTGTCACTACTAAGATGTTTCATTCCGAAAACGCTGTTCGTGTGTGCGCAGGCGACTTTGGCGCGAACGCAGTGTGCAAAAACCATAGTAGCGAAACCGCAACAGCACACGACGCCAATAAAAGGTTTATTTTTTTTTCCAAATAGAAATAAAAAAACCTTTTGAAGTGTTTAAGCAACAAGATTTGTTTAAAAGCATATTTACTTTTAAAGGTGCGCCTATTATGCACGAAATATTACTTTTTGTAGTGTTCAATACTTGGCCAATAGGAGAGCGAGTCATCTATTTTGGACGAACTTTGCATTTACATGCTTTTCTGCTCATTTGTTGCAATCATTAGAGAGGATATTGAATGTTAGGGCATTCTTGATTATCGAACAGCGTTTATTTTTGCATTATTTTTTGGCCAAAAGTTGCGGTTCTGTAGTCGGTAGCTCGCCGGCGCATGATGCTTTGAGCGCCCATGGTGGCTGAAGTGGTCTTGAGGGGGCTCCACGCAAACTCCCATAGAGGGGTCGCCAGCTTTCCCTCTAGGTAATAGTAAGAAACTCTATGACTACAGGAGCTAGCAAACAAGGCTGGTTCCTTCAAGAGAGAGCTCAGGGATGAGATGCGTGAATTAATGACTCTGTTAAGTTCATTAACTCTCATTTTGAGCAGTTAAAGCTGGCAAACAGTGTTGATTCCTTCAAGACAGCTCAAGGATGAGATTCGTGAAATTAATGACGCTGTTGAGTTCATGAACTCTCATTTTGAGCAGTTCAAGCTGGCAAACAAGGTTGATTCCTTCAAGACAGCTCATGGATGAGATGTGTGAAATTAATGACTCTGTTAATTTCATGAACTCTCATTCTGAGCAGTTCAAGCTGGCAAACAAAACTGATTCCTTCAAGACAGCTCAGGGATGAGATGCATGAAATTAATGACTGTTACGTTCATGAACTCTCATTTTGAGCAGTTCAAGTAGGCAATAGGAAGCATGCAGCTGGAGCACCAAGAACTGAAGAAAGAAAAAGATTAGGTATGAAACGCCTTATAATCAGATCAAAACAAAATTATTCAGCTAAAACAGTGTTCCCGTTCGCAGAATGTAGAGATTAGAGCGCTTCCCTCGAAAACAGATGAAGACATTGTCGAGGATCAAAATAGATGAAAAGGTATATGCTTATGCTCCGGTGTCTCTCACTGACGTTGACGTGGCACACAGAGTCCCCTGCAAAGAAAAAGAAAAGCCTAAAGTCATTGTCAAATCACGTCATATAGGGCGCGTAACTCAAACAAAAAAAGTATGCCACTAGAAGATTTTGGATATGAAGGGGAGAATCATGTGTACATTAATGACCACACGTGCTCGGAAAACAAGATTTTGGTTCAGAAATTACCTACAAGGAAAAAAGAAGAATACAAATGGAAGTTCCTATGGGTTGCGAACGGTGGAATACTTGCGCGAAAAGCAGAAAATTCAAGTGCTATTCACATATCAAGGAAAGCGATCTCACTTTGATCTGCTAAGCCTTTTCTCTTATTTCCAAGATGTCGTCACGTACTGTCAAGTCGGCTTGTGATTTTCCCGTGCGCAACCCAACCGCCTATCTCATGTACTGCAATATTCGCAGTATTGACACAAATCTTCACTGTCTTTTTTTCCTTGATGGCGCTACATTCATTCATGTTTGATTTCATCGCTTTGACTTGGATTTGGCTGTACTCCGCGGAATTCCACAACTTTCCTGGATACCTTTCTTCAAGTACGGAGGGCAGGTAACAGAAGAGGAGGCAGTGTTGCTTTATTTGTCAGGACATCTTCATCTTGTCTCGTAATACCTGAATAGTCTTGGACCTTTAATAGTGAATTAGACGTACTAGTTATCAAGTTTTCAGATATGCTATTAACGGCAATATATCGCGGCCCTAACAGGAGCATGCTTATATTCCTTCCATATTTCGAGCGCTTGCTAATGTCCCTATCTTGATTTCGCATGTAAAACAGTCACTGCTGGAGACTTTAGTATTGATTCAATGAATGAGTACGAATGAATACTTTAATGCACTGGAAGCCTAAGGGTACCATAATGTTGTCAAATTGCCGACAACAGTAACCCTGACC
This sequence comes from Amblyomma mixtum, assembly GCF_055824585.1. Lineage (NCBI taxonomy): Eukaryota > Metazoa > Arthropoda > Arachnida > Ixodida > Ixodidae > Amblyomma > Amblyomma mixtum. The sequence goes on along the minus strand of NC_143012.1, from coordinate 256,439,837 downwards.
TCATCATCAATAATTGGTTATATACTTTTTTAATTTCGGCACGGATTTGAGCAGGTGTCGTATCTATTACTATCCCGGAACTGATCATTTTTCAATTGGCTTCCCTTTTCCGTCCAGTATTAAGTATTAAGTATACCTCAGTATTAAGTATTAAGGATACCTCAAGACTTGTTTACAATCGTGTCAACTTTAATACTCTAAAGCAGCGTCTGCAGTAGGTGAATTTAAAGCCATCAGGCCTTGAAGGCATAAACTCTCCATATGATACGCTTCGCAGAACTAGAAATAATTCCATTTCTCTGTCAGAGAAAGCATATTCCAAGAAGTACTGTAACACTCCCATCTCCCTGTGAAGGACTAAAACAATTCTATCTCTAATAAAAAAGAAAGATTTCTGGCATACTAAGCTTAAACAGAACAAAACCAAAGAGCACTATAGAATGAAACACAACGTTGCGCGAAATAAAGTCGCTGCTGCCATAAGAAAGCCTAAAAAGAATACTAATTTCTGTTTATACCCGAAAGTTCCAGTGGTTCAAAGCTGACATTGCGAATAATTAACTCGGTTATTAAACCTACAACTGTTGGTTCTGTAATGCCTGACTTTAAAGTTATAGGAATAACGCCTAATTCAACAGTTGGGTCATTTGATATTTATTTCTTTGAAATAGGTTCTCGTATTCCAAACGCATGTCCTTTGGTTGGCAGCCCTGTTACCGTTTCTTTTAGTTCGGCATCATTTGGATATAGCGATATAACCGCTGATGAAATTGTCACAGTTGTTAATGCCATGCCAGCGAAGCATTCTGCTAGAATAGACGAAATCTCCTTTTTACTGCAAGAATGCGTTAATATCTTAGCCTTCCCACTAAAAAAAATTATTCACGCCTTTAACGAAGCTATATTTCCAAACTCTCTAAAGGTAGCAAAAGTTATTCCTATATTTAAAAATGGGGATCCTAATGCTCTCGAAAATTGTCGTCCCATTTCCTTCCCCAGCAGTATTAGTACTCTATTTGAAAAACTTTTAGCGGCATGGGTGATTCCTTTCTTGGAACGCGAAGCTATTCTCTCTACCTGTCAGCGTGGGTTTAGGAGCAATCGATCAACTAGCACCACGATCCTCTCAATTTCCAACCTCATAAATCAGCTATTAATCGATAACAAATTTGTATTCGGAGTGTTCTTAGGCATTGAAAGGTTTTTGACTCGGTGGACCAAAACAACATGCTACGTAAATTAGAGTTCTATGGTTTTCGCGGTAAAACACTAATTTTTTCACACTTCCGTAAGTAGTAGAAAACAGTGTGTTGAATTGCTCCGTATAAAATTAGAACACAGGGTTGCTGGTGCTGGTGTGCCTCAGGGATCAGTCCTAGGGCTTATCCTGTTATCTATGTAGATAAATGGCCTCCCGAGAGCATTAAATAAATTTACAGCACTCATGTATGCTGACGACACTGCCTTGAGTTGTGCTAGTGAATCATATGAAGGTGTGGTTAAAAGCGTAATCCTTAAACTTAAATCTATCTCTGATTGGTTTGCTAGTAATAAGCTAGCGCTTAACTATGCTAAACCGAAGTACGTTTTATCGTAGGCCGCCACCAACAAAACATCTAGATGTTCACATTCAAGACACTGCTATTAATCAAGTTGCTCAAATCACATACTTAGGAGTTATGCTCGATGAGCAGTTTCACTGGCAACCACACATCTATTTTCTATGCAAGAAGTTATCTCATGTCTGCTTCACACTGTTTAAATGTCAGCAGTATTTGGATACAGTGACTTTAAGAGCAACATACTTCTCTTTATTTCACAGTCACTTGCCATATTGTGTTGAATCTTGGAGTCATACCTATCCGACATATTTAGAACCAGTTTTTAAAATTCAAAAAAGGGCAATTAGGTTCATATCATCTGCTAGTTACCATGCTCATGCGTCGCCTCTCTTCATATCCTTAGAGGTACTTCCTCTTCATCCAATATGCAAACATAAATCTGCGATAATGGTGCACCGTTCGATCTCCAGCAACTATCATTTAGCCTCATCACACTTTGTCTCCTCACAATGGAGATCACGAAGCTTTGCGGTAAGTAAATTTTTCATTCCAATTAGCAAAGATGTGTATGGCAAAAGAACTCTTCTGTTTTTAGGGAACAAAATCTGTGATGAAATCCCAATAGATAGAAAGCAAAAAAACTAACTTCTCTGCACGGCTAAAGTCGTATTATTGCAACAGGTTGTGACTTTTTTTTGATCCTTTTAAAGTGTGTTTCATGTCTGTGCCGTCTGCTGATTTAGTTTTCTGTACGTTATGTGCATGGATCCCAACTAGCCTGCGAGCTAGGGATCCAGATGCTTGTAGCAACGTTGCTTGTGTTGATTTTGGTCGTGACTGAATATAAAATTAAATTAATACAGATAGCTGCACGTTTGGTCTACACTCTTTACGAGGAGCGTCGGCCGTCTGAACGTAGAATCGACTTACCTCCCGATGGCCACACCGGGAATCTATGAAGAGGGGAAAAAAAATAGAGGAACACTTAAGCTCCGCCTTTAAGGGGATGACTCAACAGCGTTAATGGCTCTTTGCAACTTTCTTTCTTAATTAGTACCTGTTTCTAATTACATACATTCATTAGCAAACAACAGTAGGCATTCCAGACCACGTGATACACGGCAAGACACACAATGACTCCCTTTAACCAAGACAAACGAACTTGCGGCCCGCTTAAGCAAGGCTGGAAGCCTGTCGGTGTTGTCGTACTCCCATGCAATAGAGGAAAAAAAAGTGCCTCAGTGGCCTACGGGCAGCGTGTCTCGAAATCTAAGGGTCACGGGTTCAATTCCGAACTAATTACCACAATATTCATTCCACTTTTTTTTTTATCCTAGCAGATCACGATCCTTAACATATCAGGAGTAAAAAAAACTATCTGCGTTTGGAGCGAAATTAAGAAACAAGCTGGAATGGAGCTACTAGTCTTGTTGGCTGACGCCTTGACCATGCGATCGTCGCCGCGATGATGTGACCGATGCGTCTAGTCGGTGTTCGTTTTTCTACATATACACTGTTAAGATCGACGAACACGGGCCTCAGAAAAATTCCTAGCAGACATGAATCATCGTGAAGCAAAGATGCGGCGAGGACTGGCGAAGGCGACAGCAGCGGCGGAAGCAGCGGCGACGGCGGCGGCATCAGGTGGCCGAGTCTGCCCTCGGGTCGCCGGATGGAGTGATAATGCGAAAGCTCAAGCTGTTGCTGTTAATTGAAAGACGGATGTGTCCTCGACAGAGGTCTCGTGTTTCGGTCATCCGGCGGGGGAGTACGAGTCCTCCACTTGCTGGGAGACTGCGGGAAATTTCTTTCTCACGGAGGCACCGAACAAAAGACTTGCCGTAGGGGTCAAATTGGCAGATCAGAGTTTGATGACTCTGTCTTTACCCCTTTCCATAGGCTAAGCTGCGAGGGATGGCAGATCAGAGTTTGATGACTCTGTCTTTACCCCTTTCCATAGGCTGAGCTGCGAGGGAGCGAGAGAGCATCAGCACCGCCCCCTGCCGTGGGTGGTACCGCCAGTGTCCACTACTGCCCACCTGATTGGACGTCGTTCTCTGAACCTTATTTCCTAGTCAAGGATCTGGGGAATACGAAGCATATTTAACGGGATGTTGGTTTGTACCGAGGCACTCCTATCTCGACTGTAAATATGTGCAAATAAAACTACTGTACAGTTTCCTCCATAACAGAATTCGACACCGTTCTTCGGAGCCTGGACCTGTGGGGCTGAACGAGTCAGACAACCCAAGAGCCCCTCAGTTTCCATCAACATGTAAGAAATGGAAAGCAGAATGTTGAAAAAAAAATAAAGACTGTTTCTTGGGCGATCTTTTTGCCTGCAAACTGAAACTGAACTTGGTGGCGACGATAGGGGCAAGTGAGCTCGGCCGCCGACAAAGATAAGAATGTCGGCTGCTCTCTGGGCTGTCCGCTGTGAGTCACGCGGCCCGCGGCGCCGACGACGGCGAGAAGGAGGCGACACTGCGGCGGTAGGCGTAATAAATATTGCCTGAAAGACGATACCGTGCGGCACAGGCCCCGCGCTGGAGGCGCTCGGAACGGGTCAACGGAAGCGAAAGAATAATCAATTTTTCCTACCTAAACACCAAACGCGTCGTTTCTTGGCTCTCTGCACGCTGCATGCACGCTGACACTGCACTCTCGGCTGCGCTCAATTTAAAGAGACATAAAAAGCGATAATCATATCGAGCAAGGTGGAGGCAACTGCGCATGACCGTGGTTTTTCCTGAGCGCTTTGGTTGCTTCTCGTCCGTGTGGATGGACGGATGGGTGGACGGACGGACGGATGGGTGGACGGACGGACGGATGGGTGGACGGACGGATGGGTGGATGGATGGGTGGATGGATGGATGGATGGGTGGATGGATGGATGGATGGATGGATGGATGGATGGATGGATGGATGGATGGATGGATGGATGGATGGATGGATGGATGGATGGATGGATGGATGGATGGATGGATGGATGGATGGATGGATGGGTGAATGGATGGTTGGGTGGATCGATTGATGGATGGATGGATGGATGGATGGATGGATGGATGGACGGACGGACGGACGGACGGACGGGTGGACGGACGGACGGACGGGTGGACGGACGGACGGACGGGTGGATGGATGGATGGATGGATGGATGGATGGATGGATGGATGGATGGATGGACGGACGGACGGACGGACGGACGGACGGACGGACGGACGGGTGGACGGATGGACGGATGGATGGACGGATGGATGGATGGATGGATGGATGGATGGATGGATGGATGGATGGATGGATGGATGAATGGATGGACGGACGGACGGACGGACGGACGGACGGACGGACGGACGGGTGGATGGATGGATGGATGGATGGATGGATGGATGGATGGATGGATGGATGGATGGATGGATGGATGGATGGATGGATGGATGGATGGATGGATGGATGGATGGATGGATGGATGGATGGATGGATGGATGGATGGCGGGCGGGCGGGCGGGCGGATGGATGGATGGATGGATGGATGGATGGATGGATGGATGGATGGATGGATGGATGGATGGATGGATGGATGGATGGATGGATGGATGGATGGATGGATGGATGGATGGATGGATGGATGGATGGATGGATGGATGGATGGATGGCGGCCGACAGCGCGCCTCTCAATGAGGCCATCAATGCTGTATGGGGCCGATGACGCACCCGTAATAAGGCCCCCGTGCAAAAAAAAAAAAAAATATGCAGGTATGAGGATGCTGTGATGAATGTGTAAAGCGAGAAGAAAGAACAGTGTCCGGAACGACTAAATATACGTATAGGAAATATTCTCAAGATCACAGATGTTGAACGAAAATTTTCAATAAAGAAAACTGCGATGGTTTTGTAATGTTATGTCAGTGCGCTTCGCGACTCCGGTCGGCCGCTGTATCCGGTGACATCTTCCCTTTGTGGGACCCCGGATGCGCTTGAGCAAGAAACTGTATGGCACCAGGAATCGTCGATTATCAAGGGCCAGTGTTCATTAAGGGTCCGAATGCCGACAGCCTGGCCGTCATCTTTATTCGCGCACCGGCAAGCATTGAACTGGTCAAGCACTCCCCGCAAGAGTGACAGGGGTGCCGGAGTAGGGGAGAAGGCCCAAGACGGTGGGAGGTCCGGGGAAGACGGGGACCGGCGCTGAGAGAGGGGCGAGGGAGACAATCCACTCCAGCCTAGAAAGAGAAATCGCCCGAATTAACGAGGACACAAGAAAAGCGTGGCAGGAGAGAGACCAGCCGGACCGAGACGACATCGTTGGGCAGTCGGTCCTTTCGGCGGCGCAAACGCCCCATTAAGCCACCAGGGAGAAGACGAGCCTGAACGAACCAACAAGATCCACTCTGCAGCCCCTCCGATCCTCCTGAGAAATACTCCGGCGCCAATGCAGCTGCCTGTAGGCTTGGGCACCCCAGCCTCTGCATCATGCACTCGATAAGTCATTCTTGAAAATATCTGTTTTGTTCCAACTGTGTCTAGCGGTGTCTGTTTGCCTCTCCGTCCCATGTGGATTCCAGCAGTATGTGGGGTCGTCACAGTTATGAGGAAGGACAAAGAATAAAGTGGAAAGAAGGCGATGCAACTTGAAGTTGGTGGAACGAGTCGTGACCTAGTGGTTTGAGCGCCCGTCTCGGCTGCGGGAGGTGGTTGGTTCGAAACCCACCGCCGGACACCCACCAGTAAAAATGGGTACAAGCGTCCCTCGGTCTGGCGCTCGGCTTCCTTTAGGGTGTGCGTTTGGGAGAAGTCACAAAAACACCCCACGGTTTTCGGGAGGTGCTTGGTTCGATCCCCAGTGCCGCCGGGTACCCACCAGTTTCTTTAATGGGTACAAGATTTCCCCTGGCTTGGTGCTCGGCTCTTTAGGGTGAGATGCTTGGGAGAAGGGTCTTGGACCAAACAGTGGCCTTGATGGATCAGAGATAAGTTCCGCCGTCAAGCAACCATAAATCCGCTTCGTGCGGTAGAACCCCAACTTGTGGCCCTTTTTATGACTTCTCCCAAACGTACACCCCTAGCGAAAGCCGGGCGCCAGGCCGGGGGACGCTTGTACCCATTTTTACCGGTGGGTGCCCGGCGGTGGGTTTCGAACCAACCACCTCCGCAGCCGAGACGGGCGCTCAAATCACTAGGCCACGACTGCGGTAATACAACGAGAAATGAAAGAAAATGTGAAGGAATGCTAAGGGTGAAGAATCTAGAGATGGAATGGTTCGATGACGAAGTAAGGTGCAAAAGGCTTAACAATGACGCTGTGGATGGATAGCATTTCTAAGGCGAGAGGGGTATGCAACCGCGGTGGTATGTCGCACGAGGGCTGATATGAGGGTGGGTGGTGAGGACAATAGAAAGCTGCGTATTTTTGTGCATGATGCACCGTTATAAAGTGTGCAACGCTCACGCGGGAATGCGGGTGATGACCCCGACAGGGCGAAGGTTTACCGGTTGACAGTGAATCCACAATACAACTGAGAATGCAGCGTTGGTAAACGATGAAGATGGAGCGATTGATTGTTATTGCTGTTAGCAACGCATTAATTCTTAAGGGCACGAAGGGTATCGAGTTAGGCCTACTCCTGAAGCACGGGGGCCGCCGCTGTGGCTCGATGGTTACGGCGCTCGGCTGCTGACCCGAAAGACGCGGGTTCGATCCCGACCACGGCGGTCGAATTTCGATGGAGGCGAAATTCTAAAGGCCAGTGTACTGAGCGATGTCAGCGCACGTTAAAGAACCCCAGGTGGTCGAAATTATTCGGAGCCCTTCACTACAGCGTTCCTTATAGTCTGAGTCGCTTTGGGATGTTAAACTCCCATAAACCATAAACCTGAAGCACGGAGAAACGAAAAAAGACGAGGTGATGGCCGGAGGACCCAGGGCACTGGCATGCGGGCGCCAAAGAAACGCACAGGTATGCGGAGCGCATGGCATTGAACCTGGCGTGAATGGATATACGGAAACCGCCTAGAAACCACGTTGAACCTGTCTGAGAAATGAGGGAGTTATCTGTACACTGGGAGTGAAGAGGGGGAGCTTCACGTAAACCGGCCTTGTTGACAGCTCAAATGAAGCACAATTCGGACAGCGAGAAAGTAAGACCCAGTGGAATGAAGCATCCACTGCTTGCTGGAAAGCCGGTTGCTGGAAAGAGACGTTTGGATGAAAAGGTCACGCAGCGATCTCATCATTCGCATGGGCGTGACTAGAAGGGAGTCCCTCTCCTCTAAAGAACCGCTGCAGGAGATAAGGTGCGCGTAAGCAACGTCGGTACTAATGCTGGGCCTGCGGCACCAGTAAAAAGGTACGCAGAGGATGCAAATACTGAATTTTGAGTCCCACTAAAAAGCGCCAATCGAGGAGCGAAAACAGAAGCCAATTTGAGACTCCAACAGCCATGACAGGCATGCACTGACAGATTATTCGTAGGGCTTGCCGAAAAAGGAAGTGGGACGGGGGGCTTAGAAACATAGTGGGTTTACACCTACTTAAGTTAATGAACGTTTTCGGCGAGCCCCCAAGAAAAAGAGGAAAATGATCGTTTCAGAAAAAAAAAAAACACGAAGACGTCGGGAAAAGGGCGCAGGTTTGCGCACGCTCGTGGTCTTGCGCTCGGCTCCTGCTCCCCTGGCGACAAAGACGGCGCGCACAGCGCAGAAAAGGTCGCGAGGTTCTGCACAGAACAGTAATTCGGCCGCGCAAACGTGTAGATCGATTTGCCGCGGTAAAAATACGAATTCAGATTCCTCTTCAGTGCTCCTTTAAGCATGGGAAGCGTTTAGCTTGCATTCTCAGTAGCCTTAGATCCGTGCTACAAGAGCGATTCAAATGTCACTCAACTTAATTGCCAGTCTTGCGCTGCTACAAGACGTTTATCGATGGGATTCGATTCAACTGCCATTTGAGTCGACGGAGCGCTGCGGGGACATTCGAGTGTTTCAAATGCCTTCAAAACGTGAGCACATGTACCTTCATGCGCAGCGTTTTCAAGCCATCGATTAGAAAACAAAAATAAAATGAGGTGGAGCAAGTGCGTTAATTTAAACACATTTAACGCAGTGTGCATGAAATAGTATTTATTAGACGTATCGTCTCCTATGAAGACTAAGCGCTATAAGTTAAACACTTTTTGCACACACCGCATGAAATAGTATTTTTTTAATGTCTCGTCTCCTATGTAGCCACATAATATGTGGCTACATGCGCGAGCACATGCATGATGGCAGCTGGACTCAAAGGGGACTGAAAGCCTTCACTTGCGGCGTCTCTTTCAATGTGATTTGTAATTTATCTATTCATTTAGTTGTTTATTTTTATTCATCTATAATTGCGGCAACGCCGTAAAGGCATGGTGTCGGGAGAGGGGGGTATACATACATGAGTCGTACAAACGACAACATGAGCTCACCATTCGTACGAGATAAAAAGTAATTAACGGCAAACAATGTAAAAGGAAAGAACGCTAACGAACAGGGCCACCAACTGTGCATCCACCAGCGCGAACGGTTTGACAGTGCAAGTACATAAAAAACAGAAATTCTTTGGAGGAGAAATTCTAGAGGCCAGTGTACTGTGCGATGTCAGTGCACGTTAAAGAACCCCAGGTGGTCGAAATTTCCGGAGCCCTCCACTACGGCGTCTCTCATAGCCTTAGTCGCTTTGGGACGTTAAACCCCATAAACCAAACCAATAAACCAAACCATAAAAAAGAGAAAGAAAAAAAGAAAGATAAAGCAGGGAGCAGGAACTGCTAACGCACGCACATCACAAGTTCGACAACCGTTGCCGAAGCAGTGCCTCGGATCGACTTTAAACAGCACAGTGAAGCAGCTCATTCCATTCAATAATGGGCCGCGGAAAGAAAATGCGCTTGAGTTCATCAGTGCGGCATTTTATCTCGTGTATTTGCACCTGCTGGATAAAAAAAATGTGGTGGTAGTAAATAAGTTAAAAGGTTAATAGATTTATTGAATTCAATCCGATAAAAAAATTTCTAGTTTAATTCCAGTCGGCGCTCCACTAGGGACTCCCACTTCTGATCGTGCTTAATAAAGTTTCTACGAACACTGAAACAGTATAGTTTTTGGCAACAAACCGCGCTGCCCGATTCTGAACGCATTTCAAGAATGTAAAATGGATCCCGACCCGAGTGTCTCAACAGGTGTACTCCATAACTTGTCTGATGTTAATGAAATATATAAGGTCCATAGTTTTTTGAAGACCATCCTTAAAATTCCGGTTTAAAAGCGTGACATAATTGAAGCTTTCGTTGAAGCACATCCGGCCTGCTTTGTCCAGGTGAGATGAATCGAAAAGTAAACACTGAGATGTGGGTTTTGGATAAAGGCCGGTTGTTGAAAAGGTACTCAGACACAACAGGAGCGAGCCTTCACGCAAAGGGGACACAGTAGCATTTTTCTACATTCAAAACCGCGTCCCGATTGCAATTGCGTCGCAGCCACAATTAAGAACAGAAGAGGCCCTAACACTGATTACACAGACCTGTGCGGAGCGCCACAAGTGACTGCTGCCCAGTCTAAAAAGCAACAGTTGGCCAAACTCGTTGCTTGTACCCCTTATTTGTACTCCGCTGAAACACATCGAATGGGGCAGATAGAAAACCGACTCGTCCATGACCTCAGAAACATGAAGAGATCCATAAAGTGTTCAGACGCTAACGCGTCCTTCTTTGACCAGTGGCCCTGGCGCAACCTGTCGGCCTATAAGCACACTGGCACATTTATCTGCTGAGCGTGCAAAACTACCACAATGAGCACACCGAGGCGCACGACACTGCCGTCGTACGTGTCTAATTGTGCTAGAAAGAAAAACATAGTGAAGGCCTGACTGGTGTCAGAACTAAGGCCCGGATACCAAGCACGTTCAGCGTGAAGTGGGATTTTGTCAGCTGGTATTCAGTGCTTCGGTATGACTGAGCAGCGCCTCCTCTTTTTTTACAATGCCAGCCACATCGCCCGCTTCGCAATGGGAGCCGTCGGTACGCCTCACTTCAGTTAGTTGCCGCGCTGCGGCTCTAGCCAGGTGGTAGCACTGCTTGCGTCATGCTTTCGTATTTATTTATTTATTTGAACATACTCTTAGTCCCTTCTTGGGACTGTTACAGGAGTGGATTTATGAACACAAAAGATGCAAGTTAACAACACAATAATACAAAAGCCGGCAATCAGGTTTAAAAGACAAGAAATCAGCATTCATATGCGGAATCACATCGCGTGAAAAACACAAGACGGAAGATAGCCAACTCTGGCCTTCAAAACATGTGTTCAAACACGTCTCAAAGTATTCCTTAATACAATCATACACTTGGTACACGATCGCGTGAAGAAAAAAAACAAAAAAAACACACATAAGACCAATACAGACTATGGATGGTCATCAAATCTGGCTTGATGACAAAACTGATGAGGCTGCAAGCTCCATGAATTTTTCTAAGGAATGCTGCGCAGTTATAGATTTATCTAGGGCGTTCCATTCCCTTACTGCTCGGGGAAAGAAAGAAAAATAATATGTGTTGTTAGCACAAAAGTATTCATTAATCGTAAAATCATGCTTGTGACGTGTTTATGGGCGCGTATGGGCGCGTGGTGGTGATAGCTCTGTTCTACTCCTACTCCTGGCGTCTGTCATATTCTTGCTTCCTACCCCTCCTTGTGTAGCTCCCGCTTCAACCGCGGCGCTGCGCTTTTTCCAACGATAACGATAATCGCCGTTTGCAGAGGTGGGCTGCGGCGTTCGCTCCGCTTATCACTTGAGGATGGCAGCTGGCATACTTGAGGCGCTGTGTGAGGAGTTTGCGCCGCTTATTGCTCTTCCTTGGCAGACGAGTGGAGTGTGATAAGTTTTAAGGTTCGTTCGTTTCGTGGCAGCATTGTTAAGCAAAATTGTTTTTTATTTATTTATTGTTTCCTCAAGGGTCCACAGGGGACATTACATGAGCGGTGGGCAAACAAAAGAGTTAATATGAACACAGATGGTCTTCAATGGCGGTTTTGAATGAAACAGGATTGATGATGGTCGCCACTTCGGATGGAAGGTCATTCCAGTCATTGGCTGTTCGAAGAAAAAATGACTGTTTATATGTGTCGGTGCGGGCCCGTTCAGGGTAGACTACGTTAGGGGGACTATTACGAGAAAAGCGATGAGCGCGTGTTATCGGGGCAGTTTCATGATCGGAAGTGATAAAATTTATGATACAGCGAAAGACGGGCGATTTTACGCCGACAGGCCAGTGTTGGGAGATTAAGCTGAGATTTAAGTGCTGTAACGCTAGTATAACGAGAGTAGTCTGAGCAAATGAATCTGGCGGCGCGGTTTTGGACTGCTTCGAGCGTGGTGATTAGGTTAGCATAGTGGGGATCATATGCAGCACATGCGTAATCAAGTTTAGGACGTATATGAAAGTTATGTAAGCAAGAAGCTTAATGGGAGGGGGAGCTAAGGATAGGTTACGGTGCAAATACCCTAGAACTTGATTAGCTGAATTGGTGACGTGGTGAATATGATGCGACCAGGTTAAATCTTTACTTAAATGGATACCAAAATACTTGTATGAGTCACTTGTATACTTGTATACTTGAATGTTTGGATGCCTGGATACCTGGATACTTGGATACTTGGATACTTGGATACTTGGATACTTGGATACTTGGATACTTGGATACTTGGATACTTGGATACTTGAATACTTGAATACTTGGATACTTGAATACTTGGATACTTTGATACTTGGATACTTGGATACTTGCGCCGGTAAATGGTGTTGTAGCAACATAGCATAGTGGGCGAGTTGGTATTGGATCTTTAAGGAACGAAACAGCGCAACTAAAACGAAGGACCAAGAAAAAGAGAGACACGAACACGCGCTGACTTACAACTGACTGTTTTAATCGGAAAACCACATATAAATAATCTCTAATCGCTGCGTCACAGCCTCACGTCGTCATCGGAAACTACTAGCACAAAAAGAAGGAAAATAACCATTGGCGAAAAGTAAGCACCTACAGGCTCCCACGCTTTTCCAACGGATATATCTCGCGCTTAGACAAGGCCATCGAAGTGCTGCTCACACATGAGTCAACTTCTGTGCAGATATGATACGCCTCTACTACTTCCCGTACTGGTTGCTCTTTATGGCGATACAGCACAACAGTGTCGTCAAAGTACGGAGTGCATAGGCAGGATTTGCAATGTGCAGCCAGTTTTGACGAACCGGAGCCTCGCAGAGAATTAGCGTGTTCCGAAAGGCGTTCGTTGAGGTACCTGCCTGTTTGGCCCACGTAGAAATGGCCACACGAGAACGGAATCCTGTAGACGACTCCAACTCTGCACTGCACAAATTGAGTGCCATGACGGACTCCGCACCCTTCTGTGGCGTTACCGTTTTCTTTCTTGCGTTTCACTGACGCCGGAACGTCGCTCAGCTTATTGTTGTTGTTGTTGTTGTCCTCTAGAAAATGGCGCATACCCACTGCGGGGGATTGGCCAAGACACAGGCGGCAACTGATAGGTGTACAAAATGTTAAACAAGAAAATAATGGTGGGGAAAAATAAAATAATCATGATAATAATAGCAATTAGGAAATAAATGAAAGGATCTCAGATGTGTAATTGAAATAGGTTAAACAAATGCTGTGAGATCGGTGACTGAAATAGAGAACGGGGCTAAATATTCCACGTTTCAGAAAGCTTTCATTCCAGAGAAATGTTGATCATGAGATAGAGCAGAGCTTAAGACGGCTTATTAGGCGCTGAAAACAGGACCTTGCCCGCAAACTTCGCCGCTATCTTCTTCCATCTGTGAGAGAGCCGATGCACATATGGGACCACCACCCCATTGTTCTTACTTCCAGTGTCATTTTCAGCTACTTCTTCTTTCTTTGTTTTCATTCTCAAGAGTAGCCTGTTGCATGTTGACACTAGCACCTCTTCCGGAAAACCTGCTGCTCTGCAACGAGACCATTGTGTGTCAAAGCTTGAACCAACTTCATGCAAGCATGACTTCATAATTGCCGCTCCAAGGCACGCCGTGGCGATCCCGTTCTTGACCAGCTTGGAATGATTTGAATCAAAATAAAGAAGTGGCTTTTCCGTTCTTGGTGCGTAACGCCAACATACATGGTTCCTTTGAAACTTGAAGTTCAAATCCAAAAACTGCAGGCGGTCTTCAGATGGCATTTCATAAGTAAACCTAAGTTCAGGCGCCGTGCTTGAAAATACCTTCATACCAAAATACCTTCATACCACTTCAGGGCTTGCATCCGTTGGTAGTGCCACAAGATAGCCATCCACGTATCTAAGGATGCTAGAGGTGCAATCCTTGAGTTCTTTCTCCAGTGCCCAGTCTACTGCGCTCAAATATATACTGCTCAAAAAAGGTGCTACGCTTGAGCCGATGCACATGCCGGACCGCTGGACGTATGTGTCTCCTCCCCACGCCACCAATGTACTCCGCAGATACACGCTCAATATCTCCAGGAATGAATCTACTGAAATTCCGCATTCCATCACGAATCGACTCTCGTCGTTGTCTTCTGTGACACATTCCTTGACATGTTTCATGAGAGTCGGATGTGGCAGCGAGTAATAAAGATCTTCTATGTCGATGCTGAACGCGGATACAACGCCCAGTTCTGCATTTGATACCATTTTGATAACCTTGAACGAATTTTCCACCAGGAACGGGTCCTTTATGTTCAAAGAAGATAGGTGCTTTTTCAGGAAACCTGACACCAAGTACTTCCATGTTCCGTGTTCATTCACTATTGCTCTGAATGGTACATCCACTTTGTGGCTTTTGGCTGAGAAAAACACTTCGAGCTGTAGACCTTTTGTACTATGTACAGCTTTTTGAATACCCTCTAAGTGTAGCTCTTGGAGCAGTGCGACCGCCTGTCTTTTGCACTTTTTCGGGCTAACTTGCACTCGCTTGAAGTGTTTGTTAACTGCTGCCCTGCTTTTTCTCCAAACACACTATCAGGTAAAACAACAAACTTGCCTTCTTTGTCAGCCAGTAGTGCTCGAAGGTTGTTGGCTAGCAGGTGTTCCACGACCTTTGAAATAGGTGTATGCCTTCTATGGTCCTTTTGATTGTCAATTGCATCAACACAGTCGGCGGCGCATCGGAACCGATCTTCTTCGTTCACTTGCCGAGAAATAGCTCTCGTAAGAGCTATTTTTTCCAGTATGCTCAGTCCTGGATCAACTGAGAACTTCGGTCCAAGGCTAAGCAACTTTTCAGATTTTTTGTCCAATGTTGCGCCTCCCAGCAGCAGGACGTCCCTTTTTTTCTGTCCTTTTCTTCTCTTTCTTCGGCAGGGTACGCAGTGTGAATTTCCAAATGCATTCAGCAAGCTGTTCAGCCATCGCACTCCAATCCTGGTACATACGCAGTTGCCTCCTTTTCCCTTCCCTGACGCCGCAATGTACCCAGAGGCAGTCCTTGAGAAATCTTGCTTGTCTCCAGCATTCAGCAGAAATAATCTTGCACATCCGCCTGAGGTGTCCTGAGGAAGGTTTTAGAAGTCCGCAGATAGTCTGGATGTCTGTTGGGCAAAGTGAAACTCGAGCATATACCAAGACATAGTCCGGGCTCTATACATGTAGACTGCGATGAGCGGAGTCAGTACGGCGGGATTAGAAAGATCAAGGTTATTACACGTAAAAGAGCCCTGTGTACGAGAAATAACTTGTAGCAACATAGCATAGTGGGCGAGTTGGTATTGCATCTTTAAGGAAAGAAACAGCGCAACTAAAACGAAGGACCAAGTAAAAGAGAGACACGAACACACGCTGACTTACAACTGACTGTTTTAATCGGAAAACCACATATAAATAATCTCTAATCGCTGCGTCACAGCCTCACGTCGTCATCGGAAACTACTAACATAAAAAGAAGGTAAATAACCATTGGCAAAAAGTAAGCACCTACAGGCTCCCACGCTTTTCCAACATATATATATCGCGCTCAGACAAGGCCATCGAAGTGCTGCTCACACATGAGTCAACTTCTGTGCAGATATGATACGCCTCTACTACTTCCCGTACTGGTTGCTCTTTATGGCGATACAGCACAACAGTGTGGTCAAAGTACGGAGTGCATAGGCAGGATTTGCAATGTGCAGTCAGTTTTGACGAACCGGAGCCTCGCAGAGAATTAGCGTGTTCCAAAAGGCGTTCGTTGAGGCACCTGCCTGTTTGGCCTGTTTGGCCGGCAGCGCGCCTCTCAGTGTGCTGACGCATGAACACGTAGTGCGCGGGCCGCGGGCGAACGGACCGTCGTGTGAATCGGCCTCGGAGCGTTCTCCCAGAAAGGGCGAGATGGGTTCAGGATGGGCCCTACAGCCGGCTCAAGCCATCATCAGCGTGACTACGCCCACAGCGGGGCAGAGGCCTCTCCAATATCTCTCCAATTAACCTTGTCCTTTGCCAGCTGCAGCCACCGTATCCCCGAGAACTTCTTAACCTCATCCGCCCACCTAAGTTTCTGACGCCCCTGCTCCGTTTTCCTTCTCCTGGAATCTAGTCCGCTGCCCTTAAGGACCAGCGGTTATCTTGCCTTTGCATTACATGACCTGCCCAAGCCCATTTCTTCCTTTTGATTTCGGCTAGGATGTCATTAACCCGCGTTTGTTCCCTCACCCATTCTGCCCGCTACCCGGTCTCTTAATGTTAAACCTACCACTTTTCTTTCCATAGCCCGCTGCGTTGTCCTTAAGCTGAATGAACCCTTTTCGTTAGCCTCCACGTTTCTGCCCCATAAGTGAATTCTGCCCCATAGCTGTTGCTCACTTTTCTCTTCAGGGATATTGGTAAACTGCCGCTCACGCCGCCTCGCCGTTACTCGTAAAATTTCACTCTTGCCCTGATTTTAGCCGCCAATCAGATAACCTTCGCTTGGTCCTTTCTACAAGGTACGATCACGCGACAACGCCGGCCACCGACCGCCTCTGGCCGCGCGTACGAAGGCAGTTCCCACCACGTAACTGACAACAGCGTCAAGCGAGTTCTGACCTCATATACGGAACTGTTTGAAAACATTCATCACTAAGTTTAATTTCCAGCATATGCTCGAAGATCCCCTTAAAAATATCTTCACGGTAAGCCCTCTCCCAACGTTCAGAAGCTACTTCGTTTCAGCAGATAAGAAACAAAAATAGAGGCGGAAATTTTTGGTTGAGAAAAGAAAGGCTCCGCTCATTCCAAGTCGCGTTTAGCGTATCTTTCACTTCCTTACACTCTTGCATTTGCGTTTTCTTTCCTCAGAAGACGCATCAAAGTATCCATGTTTCTGCCTTAAAGCACAATAGAGTACTATGGTGTTGTGCCCTCGTGAGACGAATAAAAGTCGCACGTTTCAGGGGCTTGCTGCAACTCGAGACGCGACTGCGAAGTCACTTACGGGAAAGTGAAACTGACCGCGCAGCTTGCTCCGAGCGCTCCGAGTGTCAAAGGAGCGCATCATGGTCAAGGTCTGTGCCTACACATTGTTCGTCGTTAGCGCTGTAGCTGTTAGCTAAGCGCTGCCGATGAAAAGACGGCCGCTTTTAGGGGGATAATTTTCTCCCGTCATGCCGCGCGCTTAATTGCGCCCGCTTTCACAAGCCACCGGTACACGCCAACTGCGTGCGGCAGTTTCCCATTGTGCACCTTCTTCGGAACGTTGCGTGCCCGAGGCGGTAAAACCCGCGAATGGGTCCATTCAATTTCCCCGCTGGCTTCCGAGCCCGGCGCACGCCAAGCGGCGCGTAACGCATCCAAACTCTGGCGCTGCCTCCGCAGCTGCGCTTGTCGCGTACGCCTCTGTTTTTTTCTCTTCGCCGCGCAGTCTGGCGTTGCGCAACCGGCATCGTCGGCGGCAGCAGCCGTTCGAACCCGGACGCTGAGCTCGCGCGCCGCGCCGCGAGCAGCAGCAGGAAGTGCCCCCCGCGGCGAAAAAGAAGAAGCCAGCCTGCCTCGGGTGTCGTCTCGCAGCCGACGGAGGCGCTCTTTTACTTCGGTCCTCCCGTGTGTTCCGAGTCTTGGAAGCCCACAAGCCAGCTGCGCTCGTCAGCCACCGAATCGGACGCGTGTCCGTCGCCTCGGGTCTCCGCCGGTGAGTGCCTGATCCGCTGCTGCCATTGCCTGTCGCCGTGCGCTCCGCCCGGAGGAGCTTAAGCCCCGCGCCTGGCACTAA
This sequence comes from Amblyomma mixtum, assembly GCF_055824585.1. Lineage (NCBI taxonomy): Eukaryota > Metazoa > Arthropoda > Arachnida > Ixodida > Ixodidae > Amblyomma > Amblyomma mixtum. The sequence continues at coordinate 256,422,040 of NC_143012.1, read as the reverse complement.
GCCGGCACGCCTGAAAGCTTCCCGACATAGGGATTCACGCGTGGCGCACGCGTTCATCCCCTATGCTCAAGCGACGCGCTGGGCCACGGCGAGGATCGGGGCTCGCTTATGACTGAGCGCGCTGCCTACACTTCGTGCCACGAAAGCATAAAAGGAAGGGCGTGAAGCGCAACTTGATCTGCCTCCCTCGCGCTATTCATTTAACAACTTGGCCTTGCAGCGTTTATGTCACGCAGGCGAGTAGTGGATCATGTTTCCTTCGTCATTTTTTCCCACACCTTATCGTCGTTATCGAATCTCGTTTCCGGCCGCGTCAGCCGCGTTTCTCCTGAATGAATCTGTACCAGCATCTGTCTGCTCAACGGAAGAGCGATGATGGTTACGATGATTATTCCCCTGTCACTTGCGTAAACCTTTTCCGGCCGTGTCAGCCGCGTTTCTCTTGAATGAATCTCTGCCAACATCTGTATGCTCGGGATGATGGTTATGATGATTATTCCCCCGTCACTTGCGTAAGCCTTGTCAGCCGCGTTTCTCTTGAATGAATCTGTACCAGCATCTGTCTGCTCGGCGGAAGAGCGATGGTGGTTACGATGATGTTTCCCCTGTCACTTGCGTAAGCCGCTCGCGAGCCAGGTCATCGTCCTGAGTACGTCAGCAGTGCTTCGCTGAGGTGATCGGCAGGAAGGCGCCTCTGGCGGCCTTTCAAATGAGCACACACGCGCCGGATGTTGATTACGCGGGCGCAGCTTGTGCCGCCTCGCTTCCCGAGCACGCCTGTGGGCTGCGATGCCGCCTGTGCCGGCTTCCTCGCGAAGCTCGCTCGCGGTCAGGCTGCCGTCGTGCCGCCCTCCTTGGGCGTAGGCGGCTGCAGGTTTGTACGCCGTTCTGGCAGTGCCTCGCGAACATATATTGATGTATGCGCACTTCTGGCTCCCTGCACACTGGACCTACTGCGAAGAATGTGCTCCGTTCCATTTCCTTCCATACGTTCAATTTCCTTCTTGCGCCGGAGGCAAGAAATGTGCCCGTAGGGGGCGCATGAAAAGGCACACGAAGCTTTCGACAATCTGTGCTGTTGGTGTTGACATACCACCGACAGAAAAAAAAAAGAAGTTCAGGGGGGCCCTTTGTTTACCTGAAGTGCGGTGAGGCGAAAGCCTTCAGCGCGGTGTTGCTGCTTGTGTCACTGATGTGTGGTTAAGATGTTAATTAAGTACACAATTGTTTGGGACTCTTACATGCTGGAAACACTGGATGGCGTTTGGGAGGCATCCGTCTGATTCGACACCTTTCTGCAAACGCTCTACAGCGTCCTAGACAAGGAGCTTTACATGTGCGTTGCAGGAAATAGCGTAGCCATTAGCACGGTCGGCTGCGGAACGGAAGGATGGTGGTTCGAATCCCAACGTGCACGAATATTTTTGAGTAGAAAAGCGTGACACCTCTGTAAACAACCTTCTGTCGACAACGAAGAGGCATTAAAGGCTTTCGCCTTAAAAACTGTGTCACGTGGGGAGAGTTTTGTGACTTGTGTGACTCTATACTCGCGCACATTTTTCGAGGTGGGATCTGTCCTTTCCTGAAGACTGTTTTCTTATGCCGTAGTCCTCTTCTAATTTAGGAAGCTGTTGCAGCGAAGGGATCGATTAGCAAAGTTTATTAACAAAATGAACTGTCGGAGATGCTTAAGTCACCTAAACCTTTTAGAAGCCGCGCTATGAAGCCATTTTTCGAAGACCAAAATTTCTATTGACTGTTTAAAGATGTTTTCTGAAACAACCGTCGAAGAAAAAGTGCACCCGGCCGCCGCGGTGGCTCAGTGGTTGTGGTGCTCGGCTGCTGACCCGAAAGACGCGGGTTCGATCCCGGCTGCGGCGGTTGAATTTCTTTGGAGGAGAAATTCTAGAGGCCCGTGTACTGTGCGATGTCAGTGCACGTTAAAGAACCCCAGGTGGTCGAAATTCCCGGAGCCCTCCACTACGGCGTCTCTCATAGCCTTAGTCGCTTTGGGACGTTAGACCCCATAAACCAAACCAAATCAACCAAAAAATGCAGCCACATTTACACTTACTAAGCGCAATTTTTTTCCATGTTCGTTTTTGGAACGTTTTTGTCTCTCGTATACAGAATGGTAATGTTGTCTGAGACAGCTTTTATGGCCTCTGCAGTGCGAATTTCTGCCTGCTATCTGAAAGCAATGTTATAGCCCCTGCAATATGTTCACAAATTATAGAGAGCGATTTGTAGAGAAGTCCACCATGCTTGAATGTTTTCTTTCGCCGTGCGCACTGTATCCCATACAGCGCTTCGGAAGCCGTGCTAGGTAGGCTGGAAAGCATTTCTTGACCAATACCGTTTTTTAAGCCCGTGCCTCGCGTTGCCTTCGCCTTCTTCAGATGGGGTGCGCGCTAGGAGAGGGGGTGGGGGCGGGGGGAACCTTACCGTTCCCTGCATCCACCTTGCCTCACGCTTCGTGCAGTCTTACCCGTCATTTTTGCCTAGTCCTGAGGCGACCAAAACGCTTGGAAACGTCTCTCAAACGCCGCGCGTAGGCGGTGGGTGAAACCGTGACGAGTGACGGATCCAACATATGCAGCATGCGCTTGCAACGCTGCCCGATAACATCCGAAAATCTGTGCCCACACATTTGCTAGACAGAATGGGACAGCGCTTACGCCAGCCGTCGTAATGAGGGAGTATCCGAAAGACAGGAGCATCGTATGTTTTTGAGTTTTGCTGCTCAAAATCTAATCTTTCAATATAAAGGAAAATTTTCATCAAATTCATTTCTAGTGAAAGACACACAGGCTTCAGTTCCTTATTTTTCTTTCATAAATTCATTAGTTGTTTTAATTACTTTCGTCTTGCTTTGTTCGTTTAACCACTGTTTTTCTTCTGCAATAAGTCTTCGCAGACACTCGCTTGTGACAAGGCCGAAAATATGTCCTTTTACCAGTTAGAATTCAAATTCTTTAAAGCGGTCGATAATAATTACGATATTCGCGATTCTCAGCGAGAGAACTGGATGCTCGATTAAAGGCGAATTTCTCTTTCAGAAGGTTCGATGGCTCTGCAGAGCGTAGTCTAACGTTATACTGCCACGTCTTCATTCGGCCACGTCTCCCGTTCCCTGCTTAGGCGGTACCAGCGTATCGGCGGCACCATCCCCAAATAGAGCTTCGTTCACGGAATTGACGGATGCCCTCTTTGATACAAGCGAACCCATTTTTTGCATTTCACGAAAGGCTTTCGAAGAACCACGCTGCAACGCCTAACACCTGCTCTGAGACCCAACCCGGAACCCTCCCCCGCTCCCGTCGACGGTGGCCGCATTCCGCCACGTGCCGTCACCTGCCACGTGCCTCGCTCGCTGACTACGGACATTTCCCTACCCGTTTCCGCAACCGAGCAAGCCAATATAAAGGTCATTTAGGAAAAAAAAAAAGAAAACGAGAACGCTGCTGGAGACGGCTGGAATTTCGTTCCATACCAGAAGCATCTTACCATCCCCCTGCACCCTACCGCTCATCATCCAGCCGTGATCCGACGGCACAGCGATCTGAATCTCTCTCAGTACAAACTACATCACATCTCATAGGCCGCACTGCAACAAACCCTCCTCACATCCCAGGAAGCCCTGGATCTCTCTGCATGTCAAGCCACGGAACAAAATAATAGTCATCAATGCGTCAACTAGAGTAGCAGCGCAGAAAATCGCGGCTATGTCTCAGCTCGTTCTTGAGCGATCCGCGCACGCTGTTACAGCGTAATTAACTGCACCGACCAGCTCCTCCACGGAGTGGGCTCAAGCACACCCTCGGAGCGCCTGATGCTGAACTTGGACATGTTTGTACCCAGCATAGTAGCCTCCTGCATGGTGGGCCGGACAGCCACTGCTATAATTACAATTGAAGGCAGCATTGTACCCTTGGTCACCGAGTCGTGTTCCTATGCTTTCCCCAGCACCGCAAAACCCAGTTATATTCCCTATGCCTGATGCGTGATCATCGTGGCGACAACCGCCCCAGCAGGTCAACCGTTACCAGATGTCCTGACGGCACGACACAGCTCAAAAAGTCAAAACGATACCACTGCTTTCTCCTCTGCCTGCACTACGGTGGAGATCACAGGACCAATGACCCCAGCTGCCAAATCAAGAGACAAAAATATCTTAAGCAGACGGGACGAGCCTACTTACAACGCATCAAACTGCGCAGCCAACAGCAGATTCCACTCGATCGTAGCGCACCCGACAACGCAACGTCGCCCGATTACCATCGAGAATAGCCCTCATTATCATCGCACCAACAGCCACAGCAAACAGCGTGGACCCAGCAGCCTCAGAAGCAGAAGCCAAAAGACAAGCAGACTTACGCAACGCTGTCACAGCGAACGGCATCGGCAAATGCTGTTGACAGCGTGCACCGACCGGCCTCGAGGAAAAGCCCTGCGCGCAGCACAGAATCCGGGAAAGCCGATACGTCCAAGGCGACTGGTGAGCCAAGCGTTCCTTCTTCCATCCAACAACCCGCATTCTTTATTTGACTGACCTGACGAGCACACTTCACAGCTCCCATTCACGCAGCAGCACAATAGCAACAACACATCCAACACGTCATTTCCCTCACGACAACATCAACGCTAGAATATCATATGAACAGAATTAGATACCCTGTTGATACGCTCCGAAAGCATTGAGCAGAAACTCGACGGCCTCACCGACATTGCCGAAACACTTTCCTTAGCTTACGAACGCCACGAAACACGCCCGACCCTGCTAGAACAGGGAGTAGACTGCGTTCTTCAACGCTTTCTTCCTGTATGAAGATTTTAGCTGCGAAGACATTGAGTACGTTTCTCAATCTCAAAAAAACGACAACTTCCTAATGACTGAGCTGGCACCCACAGCACCCAGGCTAAGACCGCAAAGGTAGCTAACCCACGGCGTGAATAAGTGACCGGAGCTTTTGAGTTTGGCAGTGGAACTGCGGCGGAGTCAGAACAAAAAATGAATAATGACTCAGTAATTCCTGAAATCGAAAATTCCCCGCACCTACTACCTCTGCAAGAGACAATGAACAGAACATCAGGTGCAAAGCTGCACGCTCTGCTCACAGCGAACAGCATCAACCATTAATTTCGAAGTACGTATAAGATATAACATAGACCACTGCACTGAAACAGCACCAAACAGTTGAGCAAAGTATGCTCCAATAACTACAATACATCCGGACGACTCCAAACGACCTCTCAAGCTGCACAACTTATACGATCCAGAAAAGTCCACCAATAACCTCATTCATATCTTCAAGCACGCTAAAAACGATGCGAAGACACATGACATTTACATTATCGAAGACTTTAATGCCCTCGGCACTTCACGGGGAAAGATCGCGAGCACAAAGACCGGCCAGACTGCAGGAAGAAAGCATAAATTTCAGTGCATAATCCGCAACACTCCGGGAGTTACAATTCGCACAGGGACGTATACAATCAAGCTCCTACCACCCCGGACCTCACGTTGCACAACGGACGCTACGAATTGAAAGGACAGGCACGAAAAAATAGCGACCACGACATAATACTCATCAATATGGACATGACGCCCCAAAAGCGCTGAGTTACGGTCACCTTCACACACTGGAGCAAATTTCGAAAACAGACAGAATATCACGCACACTGGACCCGATATATGCATGTCGACTAGAGGCCTGATAAAAACTAACAGTTGCCACAAGCATGCACACAACTTCAGCGCCGGCAGACAGACCCGACTTGCACCTCATACGCGTCTGGGGAAAAAAAAAACGCAAAAAGCTTTCGCCTTAGCTAGGCAAGCGCTTAACAAAAAGCTGCTTAAAAGAGATGACATAACAATACAGGCGATCAACCATGCCCGGACGCTCGAACAGACAATGGAATCAAATTTGCGACAGAATCCAGAACGCGTTACACAAAAAAACACGTGGCGTTTTTTGCGTGCCCTGCTCGGCACTAGGAAACACGCGATACCTACCACAGAGAAACAGGCCAGCACACGCGGCATAAACTAAACTTTTGAGGAACTGCGGACTCTGTACATATCTACGGCACATTAGTCGCTTTATACGGGCTATACAAGAGCCCGAAAGACGACAACATCGACGGCGACGTCAGTATACGCGGCAGAACTAAACATGGCATTATTCCAAAACAATAGGACGACGGCGCCGGGCCCTGACGGTATCACATATACTCTTCTGTGCAACCTGCCTGACGTAGAGAGATAAACGCTGCTCGATCGCATAAACAAGCATTGGAACACGGGCTCCCTCCTAGAAGAATGGAGGACATCGCAGATGACCATGGTAGAACCAGTCAACGCAGCCACGCTTGCCAACCTCGGTCAAGTATCCTTATAGGGGCTCTGAAAGGGGGTTAATTAAGTTGCGGTATGCCTGGGGGCGTTAAAGCAGGCCGCTTCATGAATATTGTCTTGCAAGAATTTTTAATGTTCTTTGTAGAAGCTAACTTATCCGTAGACTTAATTTTAATTTCAGCTTCTTCGCGCGTTTCCTTGTCCTCTCGTCACTTTTTGCACGCTGGAAGGTCGGCGCTCCTCCGCGGGCCCCACCTCCGGGGGCGGAGCTTCCTGACCAGCCGGAGCTACGCGGCTTATTGGCCGCGGCCACGGTAGCTGCATGACGTATGAAAGAAACTAACCAATTACAGTCTCTCAGCTTGTACACGCAGGTGCGAGCGGCAGAGGCTGGGTGCAGGCATGAAAAAGTTGCCGGGATTGTGAGGTCTCTGTTGCGTGTAGAAGTGTACTATTTGCCTCAGATTTTCATGACAACACAATGCAGTGATTGAGTTAACTGATGTGGTCTTCTCGGAAGGTGTTTCAGAGCCCCTTTAACGTCATATGTGTTCAAAACGATTGAACGGCTAGCGGCGAACAGAATACAATTACAAGTGGAAAACGCGAGAAATTTCCTGCACCTGCTCATAGGGTACCGCAGAGGCGCCTCACGCAGGACTTGTATCTCATACCACTGAACACGCTTATGCAGTCAAAGGCAGCACAGACACAAGCAGTCCTCGTAATAGACATAACAAACTTTGGGCTTCCTTAACCAGATTCTTAAAGAAGAAAATACGATAGCATTTGGAAGTTGGCTCATTCCGCAATATACCAAACAATCCCCAAATTTTGGAAGGGTCACCCCAGCAAATGGATTAAGGTAGATTAGTGGTTCCTCATTGGTGGATTAAAATGAATTGATATAGGTTAGTGTAGATTAGGGGATGGTGTAGTGGGGATTAGTGGGTGGATTAAATAAAAAAGTGGGTCGTGTTAGTATAATCCTATATGATAATCCAATGAAAGGTACTCGAAACATCTAAACCTCAGATTTTACATTTGGCGGTTGCGATGACGTCACGGTCATCTCTACCAATGAGGAAGTTTCGTTACGGAGAAACCGGGTGGTTTTTGCACGGCGACAACCTAAATGATAAAAATTCCTTTGATGGCGTTACACGCGAACACATACTCGTATTCCTTTCTCTACACGAGCTGTGGGGCCATGTACAATTACGTACGCAGAATTCTTAAAGGTAGGAGAGCCCGCTTCAAGGCCGCACAGTCTCTCTCCTTCCCAGTTAGCATTACCCCCTGGTACACCTCGAGGGTCGATTATATTTCCCACCCTCTGTGTATGGTAGCTCTATCTAGGCAGCTATCCACAATCCCCAACCTTCATCACACATTCTACGCCGACTACGTTACCCTAAAGTGCGAAACCAGATCTCCAAGGGTCGTCGAAATAACAAACCAGGAAGGCATAGACGCCATAGTTGACCACCTACACAAATCCGGGCCCCAATCTTCAGCAGAAAAGTCAAACTCCTCCTGATAAATCGGACACCAAAAGAAAACCAACTCCCTTATACAAATCAGCCTATTAGGCAAACAGATACCGATGGTGACATCGTGCAGAATGCTCGAATTTTTCATACATGACGACAACAATGCAAACGCTTACATTGTATAATATCAAATGGACTGCCAAAGTCTTACGTAACTAATAACGCGTTTCGTGTCTGTACGCTCGTGTATAGAAGACTCCTGTACACCGCCCTGCACTCAAAGCTAACACAAACTAGAAAACTCGTATTTCCACTCAACACACTTCACAAGGCCGTTCTGGGTCCGCCCGTACACACCTCAAATCAGCGTTTTCAACACAATATCCTCTTTCACACTCTCGCCGAACTAACACCACAGCACAGAGACAGGAAAGTAGCGCGCTTGTCTTAATTGTAAGGAACAAGGATGCGCCATCCTGAAACGAGCAGGCATCACTCCCGTCAACATGACACCAATCAGCTGAGGCTCTCAGCTACCACGCAGTATCGCATTTCAAACATAGTAAAAAAACACGACGCCGTACCGCAATGACGGTCGGCGTCAAGTACAAGCAAACCATCACTGCTGAGACGGGACATGTACAACTATATGCATGGACGCCACACGCCCTAAAGTGAGGTCCTACGTGTATGCAATAATATGCATACGGATAGACAGCACCGATCACCCACGCAGGTGGTCCGTTTTTCAACCCTCCCAGCGTAACCACTGTATAGAAACTCGCTCGATAATATATGTCATGCAAGAAGCATCTCTACTTGGCGGACCTTGGCGGAACCAGCGCTGTTGTACACTGAGCCTTAGTGCTGGCCTTGAGTGAAGTTCCACCTCGTCCCCTCCCTCCCTCCCTCCCTCCCTCCCTCCCTCCCTCCCTCCCTCCCTCCCTCCCTCCCTCCCTCCCTCCCTCCCTCCCTCCCTCCCTCCCTCCCTCCCTCCCTCCCTCCTTTCATCCCTCCTTCGGAACGGAATCGTTCGAAGCTTGGTATTTTCGCAGTGCGCATGTCAGTGGCTCATGTATACTGGCGTTCTTCTCGCTCGTTGCCCGCGTAATGCCGAGGCTTGAAGAGACCAGAGGACAAGAGACAGAGTGCGGGCGCTCCTCGTGATCGCGTGGTTTGTGCGCAGGAGCGTAAAGTACCATGGGCTGCGGCGGTCCTGCATGTCTATAAGCTACAGTAGGATTAATGTGCAATTTCCATGATATTACTCACAATGCGGCATGCGAAAACAAAAATTTCGATGGCGCGCGTATTTTGAAAAGAAGAGTTTCACATGTTCCAATTTTTGAACCTTGGATTGGCAAGTAATAGGTTAAGAGCGGAATGCGGCAGCATTACATTTGACACTTGGTGCAGCTCCTCTTGCAAATTCTTTGCGCGTTTGCGTCAGTTTCTTCGCAATTTCGGGTCCATCAGGAATCTGCTATGCTCTGATGGTGCCTACATCTGCATATACATTTTTTTTTCTGGTGTTTGATTTCGATTTTTTATCTCGGTAGCTCTCCGGAAACTATTTTCCAGTATTTCCAGTTTCCAACTGTTTCCAGTATTGCTTAAAAATGCGTTGTCAATGCTTATTTCCCCCAAATCGTCAAGTTGCGTTAATTTAATTTTTTTTGTTCATTGTCTGTGTTATTACGTTCTGTTTACTTATGTCTATCCCACTCTGCTAAAATCCCCAGTGGGGACTTCTGTATAACCAATGTAATGAAATAAATAAAGTAAATGAATAAAATAGCTTGCTCACAACCTGGTCAGCAAGTTGTGATGTGTTGTGATGTGCTACGGTGGGCAGCTTTCTCACTATCTGGTGGCCTAATTGCCATGGTGGGCACGTTGTGATGGCGTCACCAGGTCTCGTAACCTCTCGCCCAATCAAAGTGGCCCATCAGGGCAGGTTGTTATGACATCACAAGGTCACGTGATCTCGACCAATCGGCCACAACTGCTGAAGCTAAAACGAAGGTCAGCCCCGGGGCTCGACAGAGTAGAAAACAGAATGTTGAGAAATCTGGATGAAGAATCAATAAATAGCCTCACTAGGTATCTCAACCAAGTGTGGAAAGCAGGCGCTGTCCCCGAGGAGTGGAAGAAGGCCAAGATCACGCTTATACACAAGCAGGGCAAACCTCCGAGCTTGGAGAACCTCAGGCCAATCTCACTAACATCATGTGTAGGGAAACTGCTTGAGAAGGTCATCCTGACCAGACTGACCAAATACATGGAGGATAACGGCCTCTGGCCAGATGAAATGGTCGGATTTAGGCCTGGGCTCACCACCCAAGATACAATGCTAAGACTCTATGGAGATATAGTAGATCAGCTGGACCTCGGCAACCTGAAGGCGATCTTAGGTATAGATCTTAAGAAAGCCTTTGACAATGTCAGCCATGACGCCATCCTTGATGGGCTAAATGAGATAGCTGTAGGAAAAAACACCTATAACTACATCCGATCGTTCCTTAGGGACAGGACTGCTATCATTACCTTTCAGGGCATCACATCCGATGAGTTCCCCATGGGATGCAGAGGAACCCCACAAGGGGCTGTCCTCTCCCCATTTCTCTTTAATCTGGTAATGAGGGACCTTCCCCGCAAGCTTAGAGAGATAGAAGGCTTAAACATCAGCCTCTACGCAGATGATGTAAATGTCTGGCTAAACAAAGGAGGCAAATCAGAAATGAAAGAAAAGCTACAGAAGGCAGCGGATATCATTAAAGAGCATGCGCAGTGCGTGGGTCTCAGCTGCTCTCCGCAAAAGTCGGAGCTGTTTGTAGCAATGAGCAAGCGCAGTCAAAGGATACCGGCAATCGAGGTTACACTTGAAAATAGAACGATACCAACTGTCGAGGAAATAAGAATCCTAGGCATGTATATTAACAGAAAAGGGAAAAACAAAAGTACGCTAGACAAGCTCAAAGCGCAAGCTGAACTTGTCGTCAGAGCCTTCAGAAAGGTATCTAGAAGGGGAGAAGGACTCTCAGAGTCCAGCAAACTAAGACTCACGCAGGCCTTCATCGTTAGCAGGATATGCTACGCAACCCCATTCCTGAAAATAAACAAAACCGAAGAAAAGGCATTAGACACAATCATCAGAAAATGTGTCAAACGAGCGCTAGGGCTGCCCATTTCCACGTCCAATGATATACTGGAGAAAATGGGCCTGCATAACAATTGGAGAGAACTGACTGAAGCGGTTAGAACATCGCAAATCGAAAGGCTAACATCCACACCCGCAGGAAGGAAATACCTAGAGCTAGCGAAATGGGCAACCGTAGATAGCACAGTGAACACCAGAACAGATCTGGGAAGAGAAATAAGAGAGCATCTTATTATCGCTCCCATACCTAGTAACATGCATCCCATCCACGACAAAGGCAGAAGGAAAAGCAGGGTCGCACAGCTGACTGCTAAGCTAGGCAAGATGCCACAGGGAACCGTGGCCTACACTGATGCCGCGGTAGGCACGCTAGGAGACACCGTCTCCGTAGCCGTCGGGGACTCAGGCAGAACGTTACGCGTTGTAAGACACCTTGACTTAAAACCCCTTGTGGCGGAGGAGGTTGCAATAGCGATCGCTCTAACTCAGTCAGGTACCAAATACGTAGTAAGCGACTGCAAAGCCGCAATTAGAAATTACAGCAAGGGACGCATCCACGAAATGGCGGCTAAATATCTAAAAGACTTTATCCCAGCCCACAATATTCAAATTATCTGGACCCCAGCCCACTCGGGTCTGGTTGGAAACGAGGCCGCCCACAGGCTCGCCCGCTCCTCTTTACCCCGGGGAGCCGTGGACACCTCATACGAATTCAGCACTAAAGAGGAAACCAATACCTTTAATAGCATCACAGACATTCAGAAAAAGAACAAAAGGATCTATCCTCCTCCGGATAGATCGCTTAGCTCGGCTGAGGCCTATGACTGGAGAAGACTCCAAGCTAGAAACTTCGCATCCCCGCTCTGGAGGAGCTGGACAGGAGGTGACACGAGGGAGGATGCGGAGGTGTGCGAGTTCTGCGGGCATATCGCTACACTCGAACACATACTATGGAGATGCCCCAGTGCCCCAGGATATGGCAGAATCAATAATGCAGAGGAATGGGAGACCATACTCAGAAGTGCCGACCTTAGCAACCAACGATACGCTACCCGCCTGGCAGCAGAAGCTGCGCGACTATACCGTTGCTAGTCTTCCAGCTGCGACGCTGCCCCTCCCCGGACGCCTGCGTGCGGACCCGGAGGGGCACGGGTCTTCTTCTGGCGGAAATAAAGTTTCTTCACTCACTCACTCGACCAATCGGCGAATTTCGTGATACCGCACATCACCGGGGTTTTGGTAGGACGACAACTCCAATGAAAAAAAGAATACTCAACGGCTCTGTGCAGTCGCCGTCTCAATTTTAGACTCCAGATGTTTGCTTAGTCGCTAGCACGGGAACCTAAATGAGAATTACTAAACAATAGTTGAACCACGGCAGCAAGTCTATGCGCTCCGTGCTCTGCGCGTTGTCAGAATCGGGGCCTTTCGTTTTCGGAGGAGATGCACAGCTGACATTTTCCATCAAATCGTCTTCTTTCCGCCTAGAACCATCTTCCGACTCCTCCGCGAATTGTTCTCAACTTCGGCAGTCGAATGGCAATCTTTCAAGAATATTTATCGTTGTTATGACTTAAAAGAATTAAAGATGCAAGCTGCAATGGCTACAATAACTTTCTCCGCTTCTGCTACGCGCACAAACCTCTTTACGGTGCTCTGTCTGTTGTCGCCCTCATAGACGGTTCTCATGGCTCTGTCCCTTCGACACTCGTGTCAGAGGATTCGCCAACAGTTGCATAAATATCCGGCAATGCCCAGTGTCCGTGACAGCGTTTTGCCGCAACAATGCCGCTGCGCGGTGCACTACATCACTGAGTATTCACCTGATAGCATATAAGTGAGAATTTCACGCCATGCGAATTTCATCCAATAATGAGCCCTTAAGCGGGTTTGGACAATTTAGGTCTTGTAAGCCCAGTGCGTCAGTGGGGCAGTTGTGATCTTAGGGAAATTTAGTCGTGCACGCCATGAGAACGGCGAAAAGAGAAATTAGGGGCAATTGATTGGATTGATGCGTGGGAAATGCGATAACAATGTTATTTTCCTCGCCAATCTGTTCTAAATCTTGTAATATACCGATCCCAATTCTAACCAAACCTGATTCCAGTTTTGATTCTATTCCAGTTCATATTCCATTTGTATCTTTTATCACTGTTTTTGCTAATATTTGCTGAGTCAATCATTGTCAGTTTAATTTGAGCTGAGCCCTTCTAAAGTGCAAGCAAGGCGGCGATTGGGGCTACTTGGTCTATTGGGCCCTTCTTCTCGTAGCGACTGAAAGAAGGATGAAAAGGAAAGTGCGCGGGCCTGCCGACTGGCTCAAGCCGAGCCACCACCGCTGCCACGTGCAGATAGAGGAGAGTTCAGAAGATAAGAGGAAAGAGTGCAAGAAGAGACACGTGGTCGCAACAACCGCGTCCGCCGAAGTAAAAAACCCTGGCTGCAACAGGTACCCCACAGCAACCTTGCAGTGCCCTTCTTAAAGGGCATATGCAGCACTTTTTTGAGAATATCGCGATATTCAAGGATTCAAATCTATGTAGGCTGCAGGTAAAGCATGCCAAGTTTTTTTGCACTAGCATTTAAAATAGTCACGTAATCGACGATTGAAATTTGCGCTTCTCCTCAATGCAGCGGAGGAGTGCAGGAAAACTCAGCGTGACGTCACGGAAGGTATGATTTCAAATTACCGCTGTCGTCAGCCACACCCTGCCCTGACGCTGCCAAACAACTCTCGGCAGGGTTCGCCTTCGGTGTCGTTGGTTTTTTTCCTTCAAAGCAGGCGTTTGTGAGTTGGAAATGTACCAATACCTTCGATGACGTCATCATGCGCCCCCCACTTGGCGTTGTACGCTGCTGAGAAGCTCGAAGGGCGTCCGGATTTTAATCGGCTATTACTTCACTATTTCAAGTGCTAGCCCAAAAAGACTTCGCATGCTTTACCTCCAAGTTTCACACATTCGACCCTCTTAAGCTCGTTGATTTCTAAAACCTATGCAGTTTCCCTTTAAGGCCAAATCACAAGGCAGCGTTTTTTCGGCGTCGCGTTAGCGTCTCGGCTACTAGTGCCTAAGTGTTCGTCTGTATTATTCAAATGCTTTCCAAGCGCCGGTGGTGGTGATAAAAACTTATCATCGGTATGGAGTTTGGGGCACGCAGACCCCTGGGCCCCCGTCCCCACTATATACACTCAATCGTTCACATTCCTGAATTTCGCCCCGGCGACGCCAGTAGCCGAGACGCTGATGCGACGCCGAAGAAACGCTGCCTTGTGGTTCGTCGTTTAGTCTTCTCCACTTGTAGGAGAAAGGGAGAAGGGAGAGAGCTGTCGAAGGGAGAGGGGGAGAGGAAGAACAGCTCGCAGGTGGTTTGGGCAACGACAGCGGCGATCGCCTTATTCTCTCTCCAATGAGGCCTCTGTGCCACCGCATAAAATTAGAATCAAACTTTCTTTGCTCTCGCCTTCGACACAGCCAATCTGTTGGTCCACGCCGATGTGACAACGGCGCGCATCCGAGCTACTTTATGGGGCAAGAGTATTGTGCTGCTCCGTTCCGATCGACGGGTAGCGGTGATTCCCTGACGTCTACGCTCCGCAGCTGTCGTTTCTGTTGGAACCTGACCGAGCAAACGGTTTAGACTCAGCCACTCAGTGCTTGTTTCGAGGCATGTCGGTTGTGCCGTACTTCCACTTTGTTTCTTTTGTGTCGCAGCTTTATCGCTCCCTGCCGCGCGTGATCCCAGCAGGGAGTGCATTCCGATTGCGCCGCTTCTGCATTGCAGCGCTCTCCAGCTTTGTTGGGAAAGCCGTGTTCTGACAGCGCTGTCGGCAATCAACTTTTGCGATCCGCTGTGTTGAAATGACAGGCGTTGTTTCACATTAGCCACGGCTAGGGCGCCTCGTTCAAACTCGTCGTTTTGAGCGACGACAAAGGTGCCGTTTCGAGCCACAAACTGATTTTTCAGAGCCCCAGTATTACGCTAAGAGGCGATGTTTTGTGGTGCCTGGGTGGTCCAGTAA
Organism: Amblyomma mixtum; assembly: GCF_055824585.1. Classification (NCBI taxonomy): domain Eukaryota; kingdom Metazoa; phylum Arthropoda; class Arachnida; order Ixodida; family Ixodidae; genus Amblyomma; species Amblyomma mixtum. The sequence goes on along the minus strand of NC_143012.1, from coordinate 256,407,005 downwards.
ACAGCTGGCTGGCATAGAAGTCTCAGTTCAGGTGAAAGTTTAGTACTTTCACGTCCACGCCACTGGCCTGCGCAATGCTTGTTAAAAACGAACTGGCTTCTCTCAACCGGCCATTTCTTGTGACGTCATCACTTTAATGACGTTTACCAGGAATGCGTCCCGTTTCAACAAAAATTATTACGCAAACTTCGGTACGCAGACCGCGAGAGATCACGAGCTATGCGTGTTTAAAATAATAAATTTGAGCACGTTGGTGGTTCATACATTGTCATAAATAGTGGCGCACAAAAGAAGACAGGACGACGAAGAAGACACCGACAAGCGGTAACTTTCAACTGGGGATTCATTACAGGGTCAGGGACATATGCAGGGTGTTTCACCTAACACTTTCCTCAATTTTTAAAAATAAGCTTTTGAGTTAGAAGGGCGCTCTTTTCGACATAGCGCTGTCAGCGGTGTACGTGCTAGCTGGCAGACTGGTTAACTAACATTAAAGAGTTAACTTTTTTACTATCACTGTTTGGCTCCTTAAGTATTGAGAGGCGTGTATCACACCGTAAGTAATATCCATATCAGTTTTTTGAATACCGAAAACGCTCTGTGGCACATGGCGCCAAAATACATGCGCTTTCGAGAAGCTTGAAGGCAAACCGAACTCTGCAGTGCACGTAACGCATAGAAATGGCCAAAATTTATTGGGCAATAGCGCCAAGGGTAACCGCGTTTTCGGATCTAAAAACTGATATCGATATTACTTACGGTGGGCTATAACGCCTCTCAATAATTAAGAGGCCCAACGGTAATAGTTCACTTTTAACTATTCAATATTAGTTAACCAGCCTGCTGCGTCCCTCATAGCCTCAGTTGCTTTGGGACGTTAAACTCCAATAAACCATAAATTAACCAGCCTGGTGGTTAGCACGCCTTAGCTGTATTTCGATGGCCTACACCGCTGACAATGCCATGCAGAAAAAAGCGCTCTTCTAACTCCAGAAGCCTATTTTTAAAAACTGTAACGTCTTCGCTCGCTTAACACTGCTAGGCTTAGCCTGCCTTGCATCGAAGCCATAGCGGAGGGTTCTTTAGGACTAGCACCGCCCATTATAAGATCGTTAGTCCTGTTACCTGTACACTGTTACTAGTTAGGTTGGCTTAACCGCATCACAGATATGTGGCGTGTAAAATGAGTGCAAGAGACTGAAGGCCACCCTCAACACACCATACGTTCGCTTCGTCACGTGGTTTCACAGCAGGTGCTGCCAGCAAGTGCCCAACGTCAGGCGCGAAAAGTGATCGAACATCTGCATTAGGAGAAGCATATCGCACGACCGGGTAAATAGGAGTTACACATACCGCACGACTTTCCTATTGTACTCTTGTACATTATTTTCAAGGGGATAATCTATGTCGTTGACATGTTCATTCGATATATCTGGGCTCGACTGTGTCTACACATGCGGATTATCCATCATTTCTTTTATCACTACTGCTTTGTATGGCATGAAATTCCGATTCAATGTGCCGGTTGCTGCTGATTCACTGGGTGCATTCTATGTGCTGTGTGCAACTAATTATTTTTTTTAATTGTTTAGTCCAAAGTGAGCCCTGCGGACTAACACCGGGTGCGGACTGTGGTCCATAAATTTCGGCGCTCGTCGATGAGACACTTTTGCCTATAAACAAACGACAAAGAACATACGCGTTCTGCAGTTACTTTAATTGGGCCGCCGCGGTGGCCCTGTGGGCTTGGCTTCTGACCTGAATGACGCGGGTTCGATCCAGGCCGCGGCGGTCGATTTTCGATGGAGGCGAAATTCTAGGGGCCCGTTTACTGTGCGTTGGCAGTGCACGTTGAGGAACCCCAGGTGGTCGAAATTTCCGGAGCCCTTCAATACGGCGTCCCTCATAGCCTCAGTAGCTTTGGGACGTTAAACCCCCCCATAAACCAAATCAAAGAACCCCAGGTGGTCGAAATTTCCGGAGCCCTCCACAACGGCGTCTCTCATAGCCTTAGTCGCTTTGGGACGTTAAACCCCATAAACCAAACCAAACAAAACCAAATCAAACCAGTTGCTTTAATTGACCCTTGAGCTCGGTGGCACCGTAAGATGCACAATGCTGAACTTCGTACTCTTCTTTGTTCGGTCGCTACTGGGCGGCAGCGAAACGGGCTATGGTGACTTCCAAGTGCCTCCAGGGCATCTTTCTCCTGTGACGTCAGTAATGCGATACCAACGGCCACGTTCTCATCCGGTTGTATCTCTTACATTCGCGCCTACAGTTACGAAACTCGTGGAAGGTTTATCGCCATTACCTCGTTCGTATACGTCAACATCCGGGACTTCGTGAGAGCAGCCTAAAAGCACTGAACGGAGAACGGAGCTCTTCAGTGAATTCGGCGGCACCGCAAGACGCACAGTGCTGAACTTCGTACTCTTCTTTGTTCAGGTTAGTGACGAATGGTCATTCACGAGTTGCCTTAGACGCGATTCTGCCTGCTTTCTGGTGCTGCCGAGCCCCCAGAATAATCTTTGCTGTTGCTATGAGTCGTCGAGAGTGCTCTGCATGCTATTCAAGCTGAGTAGCGATGTTCTGTTTTTGTTTTTGCTTTGGTTTATGGGGTTTAACGTCCCAAAGTGACCCAGGATATGAGGAACGCCGTAGTGGAGTGCTCTAGATCATTTAGACCATCTGGAATTGTTTAAAGTGTGCTGAAATCGCACAGTACACGGGCCTTTAGAATTTCGCCTCCATCGAAATTCGACCACCACGGCCGGGATCGAACCCGCGTCTTTCGGGTCGGCAGCCGAGCGCCAAAATCGCTGAGCCACCGCGGTGGCTGAGTTCAGATGTGGAGATGTGAACGCACTCAACGTGTTTGACAGAAAAGATTCTAGCAGAGAACGCCCTGTCAGCTTACGCTTTCTTGGTTTCACTGAGAAGATGAGGCTCTTTCCATGCTGCCATAAGCTAAACAGTGGAATTTCGATATCTGAAGATTTCTCGGTTCCCATTCGCGAAACGCCCAAAAAATTACGGCAATCTTACAAATAAAATCGTGATAATGTGGTTAACTTAATTTTAGTTTGTGGCAAGCTCAAAATAAAGAATTACATGTACAGGTGTACCAAGACTAAAACGAACACCTGAGCGGTGGCCAAACTGGGAAAAAATCGAAGGAGCACTTAAGTTTGCTTACGTGTGGAAATGCGAAAGCATTTCGAGCTCCGTTATCTCCTGCGTTACTTATTAATGAAATAATAAACCATTGTATTTATTTAATTAGTTATTTAAGTTGTAGTGTAGCAGCCGCGCTCCCTCACAGTCGTGAACTGTGGTAGTGAAAGACGACGACGATCCTTAGGTGTGTCGCTCGCTCGCAGCCCGAATGCTTGGCGTGCACCTTTGCTGAACGTTGCAAAGCGACCTAGGTTCTGCTCAGCCACAACCCCCTCCTACAAATTATTCAATTACATATATTAAAAAATTAATAAATATCAAGTTACTTTCATTTTTGTTTTATTTGTTCAATTCGGAAAGAAGCACTAGTATGTCATCAATTTCGTAAATTACTCGGAGTAACTACCGAATATAACAGAGAAAGGTGGGCGTGTTAGAACGCATCTTGGGTGACAAGTATTAGAAGGCATCTCTTCCTCGTCCCTTGTCTTTTTGCGCTGCCCCAAGATGCATTCTAATTCTAGTAACTAGCGAAATTGCCTTATTGTTTAATTATTTACTTTGTTTTGTAATTCGGTCATTTAAACTTTACATTAAACAATTATTAACTATTACAAATAACAATTACACTCTTACCGCACGATCGGCAATTCATGAGGACATGCTCTGTCCACACTTCCTGTCCGCAGCCCGCTGGGACACATCCTGTCCACGCCATTCATGAGGCAAGAAATGCGTTCGCATTAAAGCGGCATTCCAGCGCGCTCTATCAGCAGATGCGTAGCAGAGCGCGAAGGGGCATTGAGACATACGGCTGACCCATCTCGGTAGTCTGATGCTCGCCTTATCGCCGGCGCCAGCGAAGCCGCGCTGATACCATCATTTCTCGCCAGGGGCGCCTTCAATGCTCCATGCAAAAGTTTACTGTTTTCCAGCATCGTGCAGAAAAGGTGGCTTCGGTGGCGTGCGCTTTCTGCTTCGTCAGGAATGACACCATTTTAACTCAACGTGACCGCCGTGGTTCGCGCATCACTTGACGGCGAGTTTGTTGCGCTGTGGAGTGTAAACGCTCGTGCATCGGTTTGGCAAGTGCAATTAAAATTTTGTCTGGCTGAAGGGAACGCATAAAAAAAAGAGAATAGAATGCTGCGTTGTCTTCATTATATAAATAGGTGCTCAAAATATAAACGATTCAGGACGGCTCAACCAGAGACAACATTATTCTGTATGAAAATTAGTTGTACACTCTAAGAACGTCACAACACCTGTCATACTCGTGCTGTAACCTGACGTGTGAGGTCGCATTTCGTAGCGTTTTTTTTTATATTGTGCTTGAGTGGAGTAACTGCCCGATTGGAGCAAAATTATTAGTAATCTTCATCGTCTGCGGCTACGAAGAGCCAATACAGGGGCTATACGTAGCAATGGTTCTGGTTCATCTCGCTTCGTCCTCTGGGTAAACTAACTCCCTTGCACGGCAAAGAACTGCAGGGGGTCAAAATTTCCGGAGCCCTTCACTACAGAGTCCCTCGTAGCCTGAGTCGCTTTGGGACGTTAAACTCCCACAAACTAAACTAAACTATCCCATGCAAGACAAGTCGTTGACCCAGAGTAAACGCCATAGCGCCGCCAGAACCATTGCTACGTACCCACCTTGCTTTGGCTCTTCGTAGCCGCAGACGATGAAGATTACTAATAATTTTGATCCAATCGGGCTGTTACTCTACTCAAGCATAATATGAAAATAAAAACACTACGAAATGCGACTACGCGCGTCGGGTTACAGCATGAATATGACAACTGTTTAGCCGAGAGAAGCCGTGTACAAGGTGCAATTAAAGATTAAAAAATGATGCCAGTTAAAGGTTTCGCCGGGTGTACGTACGGGATTTCACCGTAAATAAAACGGCACCCGTGAAGCACTTGAAGAATGCATTTGTTAAAAGGGCAGACGGTCCCTCTGAATGGCATTTGCTATCGAAGAAACCATTAATGATTCTGAGTTTCAATGCCAGGAGCATTGTAAATGAGGCTGATTAGTTAGAAGAAACAATTATGAATTATAGCCCAGATATACTAATAATAACGGAAGCGTGGCTGCAATCTTCCATACATGTCTCTGAAATCGTCCCTGCGTCTTACACACTCCTTCGGTCTGATTGGGACAGCCGTGGCGGTGATGTTGCTGTTGCCATTAAGCATGACTTTCCCTTCACGGAAGACGAAGGCATAGACTGCCACGAGAGTGTTTGGTGCACAATTACAATGGGTGACACTGCAGTACTAGTCGCCGGCATTTATAGGTGCCAGAACGCATCTGATTAATGTCTCATGACACTGCGTGACAATTTTAAATCTAAAATGAAAGAACGCAGTAAACTTCTATTAACTGGAGATTTCAACTTACCAGGAATTCAATGGACCACCCTAACTCCTGGAAGCGAGGAAGTGACTAATTGCCAACTGCTTTTAAACTTAAATGTTAAATTTGTCCCTGCTACAGCTTGTTACACTGCCGACACTCATCCAGGGTGAGATTAGCTCAGTGCTCGATCTTGTTTTTGTGTCTGGCACGTTAACTCTGGAACTTTGCATCGAAGAAAGTGTATCGGACCACGAATTACCCATTTTATCAGATAGGACAGCAGCATACCAGAGGCCACGGTGCGCAGGCGCGTATTGTAACGAAGGATAATTGTCGGGATGATGACGTGAGCATCATCGATTATATAGAATTAATTTTGGATGGTTTTCTTGCGGAAAGCTCTTGGACTATTAATTATTTATAACTTTATTCCCACCAAGTTGAAAACAATACGACGAAAAACTCCGTGGATTACCCGTAATATAATTCTCCTAAAGCGAAGGCTCCAGAGAACGCGTAGCGGTAAAAAATCATTTCCGGAAAATTGTGAACTTTCACATGGCCTCAGAGAGGAAATTAAAGATGGAAGACATTTTTTTTTTTTTCTTGCAAGCACTCTGTCCAATTTTATGACTGCACAACCACAGAGGTTTTGGCGGTATTTACCAAAATAGAAACTGACAGCCGTATCGTTAAAGTTTTCGAGCGATTGCAAACTGCTTGAACACGTGCTTCCAATCTGTCTTTTACACGTGCAGCTCCGGTGAATGTAGCCCGAGGTACTGATAACGCAAACAGGCATGCTGAACTTCCTTGTGCAAATCGATCTGAAAAAACCACCTGGACCTGACGGCATTTCAAACGTATTTATTGGGCGCTACGCTAAACAGGTCGTACCTTTTTTGTGTGCAACATTTACTGAGTCGCTTGAAACAACTACCGTCCCACAGGACTGGCTTCATTCGCAGGTGATACCTATTCAGAAGGGTGGCCATAAACTGCTGGTAAATACATATCAATGAATATCATTAATTAGTTTATGTTGCAAGGTAATGGAGCACGAAATTCATTAGGCTATCATAACATACTTGGAAGAAAATAATGTGCTCTACAACAGACAGCATGGCTTTCGTGAAGAGCTGTCAACTGTTACGCAACTGCTTGAAAAAACACATGACTTGGCCTCAATAATTGATTCTCGACTACAGGCTGATGCAATCCTCATACTTTGCCAAATATTTCGATCGTGTTCACTACAGAAAATTGGTTATGGCGCTAATATCAATACGTATAGATTTGAAGGTGGTAACATGGACAGAAGCCTCCCTCTTCAACAGTAACAGTTCCGCACAATAAACCGTGTCAACTCGGATTACCTGGAAGTGCTCTCGGGGTCCCAAAGGGCTCCGTTCTTGGCCTCCTTTCTTATGTATGAGAATGATACCTGTGCAGAGCCTTGGACATGCAAATTAACATTTCGAAGACGACGTGTATGAACGTAAGAAGAAAAAAAAACAATGTCCTTCAACTACACGTTATCTGGTATTACAATACCACGCGTAGACAAAGCAAAGTACGTGGGTATCTCACTAACCCAAGAACTGAAATGGAACTTACTCATCCACAACATATGTAGCAGCGCATTTAAACAGCTTAAGTTTCTGCGTCGCAGACTAGCAATGGCTCCATCACACGTAAAACTACCTACAAGTCATTAGTCCGACCTATCCTTGAATATGCGAACATAATCTCAATTGTACATGATCGAAAAATTTTTAAAAAAATCAATACAAGGCACTGTGGTTTCGATATTCAAAGTACCCTCGTCATAGCGTGACGGTCATGAGCATCAGTGCACAAATTCTGACCTTGTCTTGCCGTTGAACAACAGCTACAGCGAAATTCATTTTCAGCCTTTATCATAACGAATTAAATATAGTTAAGGAGGATTGCTTCCCACCGTCACTCCATCCGAGGTAACTGTAATAAATTCATTAGGCCACACCGGGCGCGTTGTGTCACGTTTAAATACTCTTTTTCGTCGGCAATCGAAACACGAATGCGTTACCAAGTTAAATTGTTCAAAGTACAAACGCTGATGTCTGTTTTCGAAAATGTTCAAAGTTTTTATCGCCCAACAAAATGAGGTTACTTGACTGTGATTGATATCACCACTTCCACTGTGTTCCTGTTTTTGCTTTTTATTCATACTGTTTATATGTAAACATGACATGACCCACTCCTTTATGAGCCTAAAGAAGGGTCGTAGTATTTATATTAAATTAATATAATAAATAAATAAACACTCTAAAACGATTACTAACCCATATCAGCGTGTGATTTGGTTTGGTTTATAAGGTTTAACGTCCCGAACCGACTCGGGCTGTAAGGAACGCCGTGAGGTGTGCGGGAATTTCGACCACCTGGTGTTTTTCAATGCGCACTGACATCACACAGTACACAGGCCTCTGGCATTTCGCCTCCATTGAAAAGCGACCGCCGCAACCGGTTTCGAACCCGTGTCTTTCCGGTCAGCCAGATATATAACCAGTTATATCCGTCCACCGTGACTGAGTGCAAGAGTTGCTGCAAGATGTCTGCCTTCTGCTGTCGTTGGCACCTGTGTGCTGGAACTTTTCGCCGAGACCTCGGAAGTGCCTCTTGCCATTTCATTCTGAATCGAAGTTTGCGAAGCGCGCCATCGCCATAGAGGAAGACTCGTTCGAGTTCCTGTCGGCACCAGATGCAACAGAGCTTATATGTTCAGGGGCAGCATCTGACGTCTACAGACTGCAATAAGCATTGACAGGCCCGTTCTAAGAAGAGACGTGCGTCCGCGTTCACGGCGTTTCCTAACGTCTGAAGTTAATTGGGAAAAGGTGTTCCTGTCATACGTTGTACCGTGCTGCTCTTTGGCCAAAGGTGCCCTTGCGCCATTCAAATTCATCACTGTCATCAATAGTTCACGTGCGCGTTGTTTTTTCTGCGGGCAAGCTACGCAGCATGTGTCAAACTGTGGATGATCACTCGCCTGCGAGGAAAGCGCTATGTGTGACCCTGCACGCAAGGTCAAGATGATGGAGTCTGTGGGATCACTCTCCAATGCTGAACGTGTGGTTCATCGATGATACTGACCATTTCTTGAGCGCGCACACTCTTTCAAGTCGTCGAGCAGTTCAAGCCTGGCTATGCACTGCAGGTCAAGTAGTTGCACCGCGTAAATTGAAAAAAAAAATAGAAAAAGAAAAGAGTGCCGCAGGGAATTTGCGCGCACGCGCAGGCTTCGAAGCCACTGCAGTCTCAAACAAAGAATCAAAGTGCGATAGTGCTTCGTCAGTGGCTTTACTTGAAAAAGAAGTCGCCTACCACGAACGCGAAGTTTATCAGCGGTTTATGCGTTTTTTAACGCGGCATTTCCGCCGCGTCTTTATTGTTGCTTTGCTGTTTTATTTATTTCCCCTACCCTTCTGCTCGTTGGATCAGAGCAATAAAAGTTTCATTCAACGCTGGTGCCATTCCTGTCGCCTTTGTTCAGCTGTACCGCGTTTCCGCTGTTTCCCACAGTTCATACGTCACTCAACGTCACTACTAGCACACTGTTTAGATTTCCTGGGGAGGAAAGCGCTCCTTTCGCTCACTGTGTACCCCTTGCATGTCGCAGCTCTCGATGGCCACGGACGCGCGGATGGGCCGTTACCGGACCTTGGGCCTCCTCTTACCTCTGGTGGCAGGTGAGACTGCTAACGCCATCTTCCGGTTGCATCCAGTGCTACTCTGCGCTCTTTTCGCATGCGAAATGAACGGCATGTCCCCTCGAGAAAGGCCTGCTTTGGCGGTGCATCTCTCCCCAGCAGAGAGCCAGTCCGCTCATGACATGCGGCTAACACGTACGAGTGTCTTGTCGCGTCCTAATTGTCCGCATGTTCAGGTAATCAGCGTCGCGAAACCGCTATGGACGCTAAAGACGTGCTCGCCGACCGACACGCTGGGATAGAGAACTACCGCCGCTGAACTAATCAGTCATTTATCGTTGCCTCAGAGGCTGAGCTAGAGAATGCACTTGCCAGCACTCTAGATTTCTGCTTTCTGCGGAAGTACGTACCGGTCCAGAAACTTGGCGCTCTCACGTACACCAACCTACTTGATTAAGTACTTTCGCCTTGTTCTACCTGAGCATGTCAAAGCAGGCGTGTCTGCGAGTCTCCTGCGCTAAGTGCTCGGAAGCACGAATGGTGATCATGAGTAAGTGTACGATTAGCCACGCATCCCTTTTCCTTATGCCTTCCCGTCTTGTGCAGCTCTCGCCCGTGCCAGCAGTGAAAGCCGACTACGAGTTTCATCTCACGACCTGGAGTGGAAGCTTGGAGATGGGTCCGGACTTCGCGTCTTCCTTGAGTAAGTCCGCACCTCCCCCAACGCTGCGAGCAGGGGCCAACTTGTGCACTACACTGTGTACTTCCTTTTTCTGCCACGCTGTGGCAAAGTCACGTCGCCTCTTACCGCTGTCGCGTTGTTCGCTTCGAATTACTGAATACTCGGTTAACATCGCTTGCTTTCGACAGTTAACGTCAGAGCTCTTTGATATTACCTGTTTAGAACCTTCCCATAGTGCCGATGTATCAGAAAACGGCGGTTTGAGGTTGCCGAAATTCCGATGTCTACGAATTGCCGCGCCGTTCCGCGGTGAATAATGTAAACTTTGTTCAAGTTGCAATCTTCGAGAATTTTGATAAACGCACAATCGCCTATCAACAAAGTCAATGAAACAGGCGAATTAACAAAAACCCAAGATATAACAGTCCGACAGATGACTTAGGAGCTTTTCAGAAGACAAGTACGACATACGACAACAGCCTTTATTTGCCGCGTCCAGATGGCGCCACCATCCATATAGGGACCTGGAAAGTGGCTACTGCAACTAAATTTCACTTTTTGAAGCGTAGTTTAGCAACCGGTATATTCTAAGAGCTCTAGTCAAGTTGCTTTCGTTAAAAAGCAAATAATCGAAATCAGAATGCTACACCCACCTGTGCTGCGTCTGGTGGACCTACACCTTTTTCCTATGCGGCCTGTGGTAACTTGGTAGGATACAACTTCAAAAAACAGCAGTTGCTAACACTGGGCCGCAGTCCGTGGCGTCTTGTATTACTCCGCTGGCCAACCGCAACTCTAAACAAAATCAGCTTTTTAATGCTTGACTATATCAAACTATCCACGGGTCAAAATTCTAGAGCTTATAATTTTTTTTCTTGTGCTAAGCTTCTTGTTTACGTAGCAAGAAACGTTTAAGCTGCGTACTACTTTTTTGTCGCGCAGGAATTCTGTGCGCGGAGGCTGAATGTGGGCTTCACTGCAGACTTAAGTTGTATCCGACTTTTTTTTTTTTATAGCTGTTGCCGTTATAAGAACGTTTTCAATCACGTGTCCTCTATGCACAATATGAGGGCGACTCGCCAGCGGTGTGCATCAGAAACAGAGGGCGAGTGTGGCCTCCGTGTCGAGAGGCTGTCAACTCTGCTTAGGACTGCTTGCGTAGTTTGGCCATTCTTACGCTACTTAGGTTGGCAGAAAACCTGGCATAGTCACTCCTTTTAATGCACTTTGCACCTCACTATGTATTTCGTACAGTATTATCAGTACACCACGGGCTGCCGCCATAACCGCCGTAATTGCTTTCTTCTCTTCGTAATTAACTTACGCCTTCACGGCATTTACGACTTAATAAGCAGGACAACATCTAACACAGTGTGTTTTCTGTCCATTTACATCTTTTTCATTTTCGCGCGCGTATCGACACCTTGCTTCAGACGGCTTTTTGTAGTAGGACAGCTCTCGCTAATTTACTTTCACAACCTGCGAGCGTTATTCGCGGAAGCTCCTTAATCGAAATGCGTTCTGGCTGCACCAATGCAGGCGCAGTTGGATGCTTGGGTAACAACAAAAAAATATCTAGCGCCTTGTTGAAAACGTGTACCCAGCAATTCTGGACAAAATAATTTTTTAACGAGAAATAGTTTGTGAACGCAATTTTTTCATATATTGTAAGTAACTTCTGTAACAATCGACATATCCGCAGATCTCCCCTCGGTAGGCTTGCATTTTTTTGTTATTAGCGTTTTTATTCTCGTCAAAAACTTCCTCATTAGTTTTTAATGACAGTTTTAACTACTCAATGCGAGCGATGGAAAAACTATAAAAGAAAGATTTTGCTGCGCATCGGAAGAACGGATCATTACCTTCAATATTTCTGTACTCGTATCTTACAATATTCTAATGTTCAAACATTTGGTCCGAGAAAGCTGGACTTGGTTTATGACGTTGATGCTTCTTTTCTTTCCCTTTTACGACTTTGTGCGTTGAATTCACAGTTAGGAGACAACTGGAATATTACAGCGAGAACTGATATACTAAGTTTTTGACGCTCAGATGGGGAATGGCGCATCAAGTACATATGCAAGCAAGCCGATTATGCAAGCAGCTTGAAGAGCCCTCGATGTCCTGTGCGAGCAAAAACAAGGGATTATGCACACGCACTATAGAGCTTTCACAGGGCTGGACAACGCGATAGTTATGCGAACTTCCGAAAGGGCATGTATATAAAATGTAACGTAAACAACCGGTTTTAAAAACGATACAATGTTGAAGAGGGTTGACAACCCCTGGAACGCGTTCCGGCTTCCCTTGCCTCTGCTCTCGTAGTCGTGTCAGTGACGTCCCCCTACTGCGCAGCCCACCGCTGAACGAGACGCTGTCGGTGAGCTTGGTCGCATCCAAGGGCGACGACCTGCTGGCCGACCCCCTCAGCCACCACGACATCACCGACGCTGGCCTCTGGCTCAACCTGAGCGCCCGCAAGGCCGGCTACGCAGTGCTGCACTTCAACACCTCGCGGTCCGACGTCGAGTATGTACTGTATGCCTATATACTGTGATCCGCTTTGCCTGAGAACGCGCCCTCGAAGTCAACACGACGGTGACCCAAATGTCCTCGTGGCGCCGGTGAGGTGTCCTCTGCGATGAGCACCTAAGCGCCTCCGCTGTGGTGGTTATTGACCGCTTCTGAGAAAAGGGGACACTGTCCGGCGTGCTGGTGAACACTTTTAGGGTAACCAAATCAGGCTTAGGTTACTGAACCTCGCCAGTGGGATGTAAAAAACGCTGTCTCTACGTCTTACCATCTTTTGCTCGCCGTAGCTGAGATGACTTCACCTTGCAACCGTGACTACCGTGCTTTTAGTGGAACTGGCTACTTTTCTTATTCTCCATTTATCGGGAAAATGGCGCAGTCGTCTTTGGGCAGAAGCCCGCAACAGCTCAGAACTGTACAGGGGCAACCGAGGGCGTGGCGAGCTAACTAACCGCTCTAACTTTTGCATTTCAGCTCGAGCGACGCTTTCGTGCGCATCAGCGTCCTGCGGCTGGGCTGGCTGAACGCACTGAGCGCCGTGTTTGGCTGGCTGTACTTTGTCGCCTGGTCCATCTCCTTCTACCCGCAGATCTACCTCAACTGGAAACGCAGGAGGTGAGCAGTCTTCTTTAAAGGGAAACTGCATAGGTTTCAGAAACCAACGAGCTGAAGAAGGTCTCATGTGTGAAACTTGCAGATAAAGCATATGCGTAGTCTTTTTGGGCTAGCACTAGAAATAGTGAAGTAATCGCCGATTAAAATCCGGACGCCCTTCAAGCTTCTCCGCAGCGCACAACTCCAAGTGGGGGGCGCATGATGACGTCATCGAAGGTATCGGTATATTTCCAACGCACAAACGCCTGCTTTGAAGGAAAAAAAAAACCAACGCCACCGAAGGCGAACCCTGACGAGAGTTGTTTGGCAGCGTCTAACGAGACAGGGCAGGGTGTGGATGACGACAGCGGTAATTTGAAATCATACCTTCCCTGACGTCACGCTGAGTTTCCCTGCACTCCTCCGGTGCATTGAGAAGAAACGCAAAATTCAATCGTCGATTACGTCACTATTTTAAATGCGAGTGCAAGAAAACTTGGCATGCTTTACCTACAGCCTATACAGATTTGAATCCTTGAATATCGCTAAATTCTCAAAAAATAGCGGCAGTTGCCCTTTAAGCAGTCTTCATCTCGCGCAATGAGGGACCGATGTATCCTTCTCTTGCCGCAAACATTACCCGTCGGCGATTATGAGCCCGCACACACACTGAGCGGCAGTCTGCTGTGCTAGACTACTTTTGATGGCAACACGCAAACCAAGCGACCTCATTATGGTGCCTATTATACACCGGCACTTCAAAACTCCTCGAGGCGGTTCGTTCTCGGAAGCATTTCTCATTCGAATCTTTCGAAACCACTTCTGCGCACTAATGTGCCCGGTTCTCCCTTTTCTATTGCTTTTAGCGAGGGGCTGCGAGTTGCAGACAATCGTGAAACTGTAACGTTCGCCGACTGCCTCTTTCTGAAACTGGTGCTGTGCCTGTTTCACGCCGCTTAGCACGTGTTCTTTATTTCGAAATGCTTCTCCCCGAAAATGCTACTTCATGCGCCCGATAAATAGCGCTGCTTGGCGAATGAAAACCGGAATCCGGCTCTAAAAGGTAATTTATGCGCCGCAGAAACGGCGCGAACGTGCGTCGGAAGCGTGGGAAGGCATCCTCGAAATACCATTTGGCTCTTAGAAAGGGAGACGGAAGCTAATGAGCTTGATTGTTCTCGGGACTATGACCCATCAATATGAGCACTACTCTCTGCAATCGGTGGGAAACAATTGCACTGTGGCCAGTATAGTATAATGCCCCCCCCCCCCCCCCCAAACTTTTTTCTTTTTCTTCTGTCGGAAGTTGTTCATTTTGTCAGTGAATGCATTTCGCTCGTTTATTTTTATTTATTTATTTTTCATTTTTGCACGCATAACTACTTTCTACCGGGCATTAGTTGTGCCATTTCCTGCAGCAGTTCTTTATAAAACGTAGTGTGTAACCGCAAATCAAATAACCCAGCCGTGCGGGATTTCTGAGCCGCCTGTATTTAATGTGAGTCGCCGTCTACGTACGCGTAATGTTTCGGCCGGGCCTCGCACTCACGTGGCTGAAAACCATGCAACGCGAAATTCCGCGACACTTGCCTTGGAGGCGTCTCGCTTGAGGGGTAGCAGTGTCTGTTATCGCCTTCTTCCGCATCGCACCTGAGAGGGAAAACTCTATGCAGCGTTCTGATGCGGCCAACAAAATGCTACTTACTCTCTCATCGAAATTGCAGTGCGCACGTTTCTTTTTTACTCGCTGTGTCCGTTTCATGTTTATTTATTTATTTCTTTTTGATGCCCTAAAGGCCAAAGGCATTTCAGAGGGAAGTGGTTATAAATGGTACAAAGAGGACAAAAACAAAAATTCAACATACAAGCGTCATGTTCCTAGTTACACAATTCAGTAAAAGAAGTAAGCATAAATTGTTTGGTTTGGTTTATGTGGTTTAACGTCCCAAAGCGACTAAGGCTATGAGAGATGCCGTAGTGGAGGGCTCCGGAAATTTCGACCACCTGGGGTTCTTTAACGTGCACTGACATCGCACAGTACACGGGCGCCTCTTGCGTTCCGCCGCCATCGAAACGCGGCCGCCGCGCACGGGATAGAAATTGTAAGCGCAAGATGAAAGGACAAACAAAGGTAATAAAGGTAAACAAAGGCAATGGAGAATAAGTAGATTTTTATGAGCCATAGCATACAATGTCAGCTGAACTGTTACGGAAGCGCAGGTTGTCATGAATGGTGGCTGGCGATCCGGGAAGGTGGCTCCAATCTGCTGATGTACGGGAAATGAACGCCTGCGGACAATCTTTTGTTTCGTGTGACTTTATACCGACTTTATGAGCGTGATCTAGCCGTGGAGAGATGAAAGAAGGAGGAGATATGATTTCGTCGCGGAGATTGGGACAGTTTAAAACAAAAAATTATGTTGTTGCGAAGGGGGCCTGATAACCTGGGATCCAACTTACACCCGCGCGTTTCCTTTTCAGTGTGGTGGGCCTGAGCTTCGACTTCATCGGCCTCAACCTGACAGGATTCCTGTCGTACTCGTTCTTCAACCTCGGAGTCTACTTCAGCCCCGTGGTCCAGGTGGGAGCGCGCGTCATCCTTGGCGAATCAGTGAAGCGCGAAAATGTCGGTGTGTGCGAACGTAACGAACCAATGTTGGCCACCGGATGGCAGAAGTAGGCGGGCTTTCTGATACGTTGAGGCGACCACGGGACAGTCTCGTGAGAAATACAACAGTTTCCCTATTAAAAGTATTTAGATTATTGAAAACAGGATAACTGCGTGAGTGCGTCTGCGGTCTGTGTGTTCATTGCTTCTTATTTCTGATGCCTTTTTTCTTTCTTTATCATGGCAGGTGCTGAGTGAGAGTTATTCTATCGCCTATGTCTTTTCTCCCTGTCGCTCCACTCTGTATTTATCCTTGCTATCCTCTCCCTGTTCCTTTATTTCCGCCGGCCGCAGCTCGGGCGCTTAAGATATTAGGCAGCAATTGCCGCGATTGGCAGCACCTTTTAAAGCGAAAGCCTTTAATGCCTCATCGTTGTCGATAGAAGGTTGTCAGCAGAGGTGTCACGCTTTTCGGTTGGTCGAAATGGTTATGACGTCAGAGTGCGCGGATCCGAAGTAATGAGGCCACCCACGGATGCCTGACTCCCCCTTTTCGAGCAGCCGACAACTAATAAAATACTTGTCGTCCGCTCCGAAAGGTGGCGTAAGGCGTCTGAGGGTGACCGCATTACATACCTCATTACTGCGAACAGAGCCATGGATACAACCGAACTCATCGAAGCAGAGAGAGAGTCGTGCTAAAGAAGCAGTCAAAGTCGGCAGTCAAAGTGTTTAGTTGTAATGTGTAGTCAAACAAAGCACTAGGACAGCACAAACAGTCTCGCAGTCAATGCCAAACAGTGCTCCGGGAAAGGCTTTCGCCTTGCAGCACTTTAGAGAGACAAAGTGCCCCCTGAATTTTATGCGAAGCATATTGCTAGAGCTACCACTCACGCCGTCGCCGTGGGACCCCCACGTGACACCGTGACGTCACACCACGTGACACCGTGACGTCACACCACGTGACATCGGATGAGAGAGCCGGCCTCCACCTCGCGCCGTCGCCGTGGGACCCCTAGCCGTCACGCCACGTGACACCGTGACGTCACACCACGTGACATCGGATGAGAGAGCCGGCCTCCACATCGCGCCGTCGCCGTGGGACCCCTAGCCGTCACACCCGCGCATTCCCGCGCATTTCGAACGCGCCTTCACACTCGGTGTAGGTGAAACGCTCGCTCCACTGGGCAGGCAGACGCGGCTTCCGTGGCAATCCAGGCGCTCACCGAAGGCGCGTCTCGGGGTTAGTCGGCGTTCCGCTGTAGCCATGCCGTTGTCTTCCCCCGCGACGAAGGCTTCTAGTGGTTGTATTAAAATGACCAAGTATTCAACCAAGGAAAGCCATGAATTACCAAGCCTAGCCACTAATATGCTTCGCATTCCCCAGGCTTAGCCAAGCTGAGCCTCAGCAATTTTTTCATTCCTTTTTTATACATAATTTTTTGCAATTATAAACCGCTACTACTAGTTTGAACAATGCTGTTCTACATCGCGCTCTGTCTGTGAATTGAGTTTGGTCGTAACTCATACTCCCCGGTGTGTATAGAAAGCACAGAAGCCCTCCTTCTTGGGAAATAATACGGAAGGGGAAGTCACCCCCTTTTCCGCTTCTTCGCGTTCCCGCTAACGATAAGGACTCACAGGTGCGGCCGTCGTCGTCAGCGTGCAAGTTGCGCGTAGCTTGGGTCTCCGGTTTTCGTGGGTTGCACGTAATTGGCAGAAGGTGCCGCATGAACGATGTACAGTCCTCGTCAAAAGTCTGGAGTCCACCGCGACCGTACGTAGCCAAGGGAGCATGTCACTCTCGCTCTTGTCGTCGATGAGGTCCCGCGAAAGTGAGAGAAACTGTGTGTGCATTCTAAAAAGCTCAATTTCGATTGATTAGCCAATATACAAAAGCTACAGCATACGCAGCGGCCACAGGTTTAACGTTTCCTGCCAGCCTATGCCATAACGATGGACATGCCGGAAACGTTGTCCGCATTTCGAGCGCCATGCGTAGAGATACATAAAATGAATCGTACATTTCTTACGAACTGGACATGTTTCAGGAAACTTGTCATTAATCGCACAGAGTTTTTCTTATGCGACAACGACCGCACTGTGATGTTCTTTTTTTTTTTAGCAGCGCAGCAAGCACCGCGTTTCGCACGAATGACCCGCTTTCGCGGAGTTTACAGCATCATAAATGCGCCAGTAGAGCCTCTTGCGAGGCGCCGCCAGTGCGAATGTGTGGACCTGCAGTGAGCGTCGCTGTCGTTGTCGTGTGACTCGTTCTGCAGGGCGAATACTACGAGCGCCACCCGACGGGCGTGCTGCCGGTGGAGATGAACGACATCGTGTTCGGTCTGCACGCTTCGCTCGCCACCTTCATCACCGTGCTGCAGTGCTGCTTCTACGAGGCGAGTACTCCCCTGCAGTCGCCACCGACGTACTGTCCGGTTTCAGTCGAGAAGCGAAATAAAAACTCTTACGGCTAATTTCGTATTAACAAAGCTGTATAGTACGAGTGGGTTATAATCTAAAATAAGGCAAAGGTGAGCTCTGTTCTGAGCGTATATTGGTCGCATTTTATACCCGATACAAATTGCGCGGCCATAGTGGTAAAAAAGGCTGACCGCTAACTAAACTTTACAACGGCCCGACCTTGCCGCAGCTTTCGTTTTTTTTTAACATAGTTTGACGAAAATATCATTTTTTTTCTTCAGTATAGAACGTGGCAAAATCTTTACTGTAGTAAAGCTAAATTCCTCGCTATATTTTGGGGTTAACAAATAATCGGTATGGATATAACAACTAAGGAAGAGGCAAGCGGAACTGCCGATATTGGCTGTGTGTGTTTTCTTACGCGCCCGTTTCGCACTCTTCATCGCTCTGTACCCCGCACATTGTTTTCGCGTTCGCAAAATGTCACGCTATGAAAGAACCGTAACATCCATCATGTACAGAAAAAACGGCGTGTATCAAAGTAAGCCTTTCGAAAGGTGCGCTCGAATATTTTCTTCTGGCATGGGCTGCGTGGGTACGCGTAATAAATTCCAGGATCTACGGGCCACCCTGCACGCTTTAATTATTGTAAGAATATTTATGTTCTGAGCTATGCACTGCAGAAACAAAAGGTGCACCCACCGTCAAAAGTATACGGCCGAAGGGGTTTTCTTGAGAGGCCTGCTGCATGCTTCGTTGTGCATCCTCAGCGACTGTAATCTCTCGAAACAGTAATGGCTTCGTGTCGTCAATCCTCCCAAGCTTTGGACGGCTAGGTATGCTAGCGAGCCCCGCTGAACAGCTTAGAAGTAAACCCCTTGGGCTGTATATTTTTGACAGGGGCTGTGCATTATAGGCACGGAACATGAAAACCTTTGTCCATGTCGCTTTTTCATCAAAGCGCGGAAAGGAGCGCCTTTCAGCAACAAAGCGGTTAAACATGGCGCCCCTAAAGCGACGGCACCTCAATGAGGAGTGAACGACTGCTAAGCAAACACGTAGCCAGGCTTCGGCTTCTTAGGTATAAGCACATCTCATTCGGTACCCGGTTTAATTCCGTGGACGGTGTCGACAATGCACTACTTAGTGTTCGTCGTGCAGTCTACAGGTTCGACCCGAGGTACGCGGATCGTGGTGCCATTTTCTTTTCTCTCTTCTATTCCGGAGTGCAGAGGAAGGATCAGCGCATGTCCCTGGCCGCCCGCTTCCTGCTAGGCCTCGTCTGGGTGGGCGCCGCGATCTTCGGCCTGGTGACGCTGGTCGCGGGCCGCCACTGGAGCAGCCCGTGGCTCATCTACCTCTACTACTTCTCCTACTCCAAGCTGGCCATCACGCTCATCAAGTACATCCCGCAGGTATGCCACAGCCCTGCCTATGGCTGCACGGCTTGAACCAGTTCACTAAGGAGCGCGGATTTGAACGATAGGCGAGAAAAAAGCTTCAGTCCACCGACCAACCTTTCATTCATTCATTCATTCATTCATTCATTCATTCATTCATTCATTTCCTCAAAGGTCGAGACATTACATGAGCGAGTGGGTGGTTATGGCAAACAAAGGTAATAAATTATGATGATAGGTTTTCAATGAGAGGACTTGACTCCGTGGGGGCTAGCGCGGTCGTCATTGGCACGGGTTATATAATGCACTTATTCCGACGAAATGTGTCCGGGTAGGACACGCTTCTGTAGCTTATTAAAAAAATTGGTGGGGTTCAGCTGTTCTTGAACCTAGTTTATTGAGCGTAAGCTCTGTTGCCCTTGGTTTAGCAGCCTGTTTGGCACGGCAGAGTTCTCTGTGGCTAGCGAGGCTGGCTTGTCGACGAGCTACATCTGCTGGATGATCGGACTCGGCAGGATGCTTTACGCCGAAGCAAACGCGCAGACGTCCCAGCCAACTGCGCAGCACTGATCCATGGCGGCGGCGGTGAGACTGGGGAGACAGCGCCGCGGAGCAGCTGCTATAGTGGCGACGGCGCGGGTCACATGACGGCGTGACGTCACGAACACACCCCCGCTTCGAGCCGGCTTAAGGTCGTCCGGCCGCAGACGAATGACCTTGGGACACATGGCGTAGTACAGCTAAAGCTATAATATTCTCGCTTGTAAAGCGCATAGAGACCATGGTTACGAAAGGCCTTTGCTTCCTCTGTAGGAGCCGTGTAAGCCTCGCAAAAGCATAGCATTTCTTGCTTCAAGCGCCTAGATGGTACACAACCAAAGCCTATATGTGATTTCCCACTTTGTCCTATATGTTCCGTGTTTCTCTTCTGATACAATTGCGGCATAGGTGTGCAATTTTTGATGTTTTAGCTATAGTTCCGCTCTCTCTTCACAGGCTGTCCTCAACTTCAGAAGAAAATCGACGATAGGATGGAGCATCGGAAATATTCTGCTCGATTTCACCGGTGGAACCTTAAGCATGCTGCAGATGTTTATCATCGCCTACAATTACGGTAAGCCCTCGACAGTACCTACTCTGCATGAGCTGTGTGGACGATACTCGTTTGTCTTACGCTTTCAAACCCGTCATGAAGTTAAATGCGCGCTCATTCATTAGGGCATTTGTTATGAAGGACGATTCGCCAAACTTAATCCTTATCTTCAGAAGGAGTCAAGAATTCTGGAAGAATAACACTTAATATTGCTAATGATAGACATACTTAGCAGTACCTTTTTTCTTGCTTATATGGTCAACCTCGTTCAAACTTGAGCTTTTTTCTGACAACGCCCATTAGTCTGCGTAGCCTCGATTAAATTTCCAGAAAAAAAATATGCGGGTCGGAAATTGAAACGTGGTGCTTCTGGCTAACAGTCGGATACATTGCCCTTCAACTGCCGCTGGGACACGAATATCTGCGCTCTGTTTCTCCACGGTCGTTGAATTTGAGATCACACTCTCCTTTACAGCGTACACGTAAAACACATCTCTTGAATCCATTTATTATGTCCATCCCAAAATTCTTCCTACCGCTCCAGCTCTTGGAGGCTGTATAAATTTTTGGCCTTTGGGAGATGTCGTACAGACCAGAGCTTTCTGATTTGATTTATAATGGTCTAACGTCCCAAAGCGACTCAGGCTATGAGCGACGTCGCAGTGAAGGGCTCGTAAAATTTTGATCATCCGGGGTTCTTTAACGCGCAGTGACATCGCACAGTACACGGGCCTCTAGAATTTCGCCTCCATCGAAATTCGACCGCCGCGGCTGGGATCGAACCGCCCTTTTTCGGGTCCGCAGCCGAGCGCCATAAGCACTAGAGCCACCGCGGCGGGACACCAGAGCTTTCTGTCTAATTATTATTAGAATTGTCTTCTTACGACCCGGCTATAAAAAATGTTTCTGTATATTGGACCACGGTATCGCAGGCGTGGCAGCCATCGAAGAAAGTTAAGTGTCATAAAAACCCTTTTTCGCGGCTTTTAAATCTCGTTCTGCCATGTAGCGAGTATATGCTCAAGGTCCTATCGTTTCCTACTCCGGGGCAATCAGAAATGTAGGGGTTCTGTGTGCATTTTGCAGTGCCGATCGAAGGAAAGCAAGCGAATTCGCCAGCGATTTTTGGCAGTTATTAGCACTCGTAACAGTACAACCAAGCATACTTAAAGGGCAGCTTTGGGGTTATTATTTTTTCGAGTTTACTATAGTGTAATAAAACTTACACTTTAGGTTTTTCTTCCGTTCCTATTACTTCCACCAAGTTTGGCAGCTATGAATAAAACTTACACTTTAGGTTTTTCTCCCGTTCCTATTACTTCCACCAAGTTTGGCAGCTATGCGGCGTTTTATTCCGGCCCAAGTCTATTTCAAAGTTTCGCCATTTCGGTAGCCTCTGTTCAGATGATTTCTGCGGGTATCGTCGCATTTTCGTGGTCGCAAACACTCCCGCACGCTAATACCCGCTTCCTTGTACAGTAACAAAATTTTCAGGCTTTATTTACGTCGTCTCGGGCACTTTATGAAAGGGGGAGTCGTCGTTTTCAGTCATTGCTACTGTCATTCAACGCGTGTTTCTCCAGGAAAGTTTGTGACGTCTTCGCTGCGTCACGTGGATCATCGTCCCTAGCCATGGACTGAGTTTCGCTTTCCATTTTTCTCTCTTCAAAATGGTTCCATTTGGTATTTTCAAAAGCTCTTCGCTGCTGCGGAGACGGAGGACCCTAAGAAATTTGGCGTGACTATCAAACCGAAATGTTCATTAAACCTTCCTAAGTGGCCCTTAATTAAGCACATTCCGGTGATGTGTGGGCTCTAATGTTCCTCGGGTGTTCATAATTTTCTCTACATTCAGCATTTTTCAGCGCAACGTGAAAAGATACGAAAAGCAGCAAAATATCTCTGTATTGTTTCGGAATACAAAATAACATAACCTAAGCGTTTGGAAGAAATCGGTGACACAGTCCGAGTATCGGGCCGATACGAGTCGCATGTTAAACATAGTTTAATATGGCGGTCCTGTATGACAAGGTATCTAGGTGGTACCTAAGTTTTTTCTCCTCCTACTTTCTGATCCATTATAGTTCATGCATCAAATCATCCCATTACTACTTTCCATTTGATCAACACTACACATTTTGAAAAATAGATGCATTCCCCTATGATTTCCTTGATTTCGGTGAATGTTTGGTTCTTATAGATATCTGGGTGCTTGGAAGAGGAAGCGGGAAGGTTGTTCTGGTCGGATGTTGTCTTTGCAAAACAGGCATTGCAGTACAGATCGGTGCGGCTGCTCTGGATTACCGCGTTGTCAGCATTTGATAGAACGTACACAGCTGCCGGAATGAGTTGGCATTTAATATCCACGTTAGTGCCGGAAGTTTCTTGAAGGCGGGTAATCATTCTTCTGTAAGCTAGGTCAGGGAGGAGGTATATATATGAATGTTGATTGATCGTTCGGGTGCTGTGCGGCAGTAAAAAGAGACGACAAAATGGGCAGAAGAATGCGGGCGTGCGCCCACTGTTGATACTCACATAGTCTATATGTGCTTTCGATGGCATGTTATTGCGTCCTGTTATATACCACGAGTTGTGCGCGGAACGCTGCCCTAATATTTACTGTTCTTTTCTGCCCATGGCATAGCGAAGGCCCCGGTATTAGCAGTCACGGCGTCACAGGAAGCATGGTAGCGCATTCTATGCAACTGGGGAAACTACGTTCGCGTTCTATATGGCAGCCATTTTTCTAATACCGTGAGAAAGCTGAAAAAAGTATATGGGACTGCTTGCACTTTTTCTTTATCTCTCTCCTTTTTTTTATATCCTGTTTCCAGAACGCCTGCGCTAGAATAAGCTTACTTTGCTCTTTGCTGCAAGCTTTGCGAAACTCATGTTATTATTAAGCCTTAGTAACCCGCTGAGCGAGGACACTTGACCGGCAAAGGTTGACCCAGTCAGGTGTCGGCAGCTTTTGGTCAGCGCGGCCTGTGGATTAGCCATAACCAAGGCATATTTCAATAGTTTATAATGGGTTCTGCGAAAAGCTTTAAGCCCTTTCCTTGACCACGTACTGTAGTGCCTGAAAAGTTAAGCACAGCGCAGAAGAAACCTTTCTCGTGTTCGGGCCAAACTGCGATTATTTTCAGACACAAAGATCAGCTATGCCGCGAAGTATAGCTGAGGAATTTGAGGAACTTTGAAAAAGAACACGGACACGTGCGTCGCGAAGTTGTTTTACAGCCTTGAAGATAACAGGGTTTCAGAGGTAATAGTGGCGCAACAGTGGCCTAGGGCGTTTTGCGACGCTGGCGTGAAAAAAAAACACCACTCCTCTCTGCGTTCGCAGTTTGGTTTTTCTTTTGTTTTGGCCTTTTTCCAACCCAAATTTAACGCACTGTTCTTCGTTTTCTCAGCACAAAGGCTCACCAGGTAGTGCTCGTGTCGCGTAATCTCCTTGTCCGTTCTCTCTTTTGCGTCCTGTTGAAATAAAGGAGTTCCAACTCAATCAGTTTTCTATAGAAAAGGTAATCCGCAGTTAAAGAAAGTGAAATTTTTATTGACTGTCAAAAATATGCAGCCCAAAGGATTTGATTCTAAGCCGTCTAGAGGGGGCTCTCTCTGGCGCACTCGGCAGTCTTTAGCTTGGGAGGGTTGAGGACGTCAGTTCCTCCTGCCTTGGAGAGGGATGCAAAATGAACCTCGCTGCAGGGCTCATAAGCAAATCTCTTGGGCTGTATATTTTTGACAAAAGCTGTACACTACGCTTTTCTTTCGATTTATTTTAATTGTTTGGTTATTAGTTTTTCGCTTTGTTATTGTTTTTTGCTTTTATGGTTTAGACTTTTGGTGCGCGTGCTTACTTTGCTTTCAGTGACCGTATACGTCGATTTGGATGTGCTAGGAGGTTTATATTCATGACTTCTGTAATACTGCTATGTTTACTCAGACATATGTACGCTATCCTTTAGCTGTCCTTGAATTTGTGCGAACAAAAAAAGTCTGCCTTGATGTCATTACTGGCTCAAAGGGATAAAAGTGCTTGCTATTTCATTAGTGAAATTCAGCTTGAGTTCAGTGTGGGGCGTCGTCTTTACGTGCTTCTCTTTTAGCAGTTGCTGCGGTTTTCTTCCAACTGTGACATGAACTGACTCCTCTAGACAAAAGCAATTTCCAACTTGGCAGCTGCCAATGTTCTTCGGTCATATCCGTTTCGATTTCAACTTCGAAATGCGAGTGTTCAGTGCTGGTCGGGTCGGACAAAGACGCTGTCAGTGACTTGAAGCGCCAGCTGTCGCCGCCGCCCTCAAGCTTTACAGCCTGCATTTGTCCCGCGCTATTTTAATGACACAGGTGGCGTGACAGTTATCAAGACTCTGGCGGTGAGGCCGCTCGACCAACGCGTCGAATTAGAAAAATGGCCAGCATGGAGAGCTTCGCAAGTGGTGTCATTAAAGATGGAACATATTGGAACCAATGAACAGGTGGGATCACCAGAAAGAGTACACGGAACAGCTCTGGCATACTCCTCCTGGTGATCCCGTCCGTTCGCTGGTCCCAATATGTTCGATTCGCACCAACTGGCCTGCATGTTTACGTTGTTAAAGATCATTAAAAACGTCTGCACAGTGCCTAGAATAATTGCTGTTTCACTATGACACAGTCCTCGTCGTGCTGTAAAGACTCGATGTATTGTTATTGGTGTAGCAATTTTTAGTAATAATGTTATCGCTTCGCTCCGCTCCCCTTCCCCTTCTGCCTAAAGAGCCCATACGGTGCCAAATAATTATTCCTATACGGCAGGAAAATAGGTGGCATGATCACCGCTTTCTGGTGAAATTGTTCCGACTCGAAGGACAGAGCGTCATGACTAGTAGAGCCGAGGCCAACTTGTATTTCGTCCCCTCCGGGTAAACGTCAGTATTGTGGTTATTTGCAACTAGAATTTCTGGTTAAGGTTGGCGAACACGAAGCAGCACTGATAGTATTGCGAAGCCCAAATCCAAACTGTTGTCAGTGATCCAGCGTCTGGATCACGTATTGAGTGTAACTTAATTTTGTCCCTCTACGAAGTGTGCCAGGTCGCCTTGAAGCAGGTGCACAAATCGAATGCGTGCCGATATGATGCCAGCCCTCATTTTTTTTTCCTCCACGCAGACGACTGGTCGTCGTTGTTTGGAAACTTCACCAAGTTCGGCCTGGGCTTCATCAGCATCATGTTCGACGTGCTCTTCATGCTGCAACACTACGTCTTCTACCGCAACGCCAACTCCTCGCACAAGAAAGTGGCTCACGATGAGCTATAGGACTTACCCTCGCCATCGACTTCTTGCTCGTTATCGGTGGCCGCCCGAACATTTGTCATACGGACATCCGAGAAAACATTTTTTTCGTTATTCTATAGCATCATAAGCAGCGAAGGTTTGCTCGTGTTTTTTTCATACTGCGAGCGTTAAGACCTAGCGCATGTGGTTTGCATGCGCCCATAGCTGTGATGCGATTATTGTTTTATTTTTATTTCAATAATTTGTTGTCTTATTTTCAAGACAGATTTGTTCACGTATTAAATGCGACTCGATAAAGGTGGTCCAAGCGCGCTCAGCATGCGCGTGATACATACTCGCATCACAAAAGTGATCTCAATTTTGTCGCTGGCTGTCGATCGAGTCTCCAAAAGTAAACAGCGCACATGCTTCGCCTGAGCGATATTTTGATTACATTCATGTTCACTGTTCAGTTTGTTATCAACATCGCTGACAACGTGTTCAGATATTTTGCTCAGTGACTTAGTTAGGTAACGTTTTAATAAGTGTTCAAGGCCAAATTGATCCTCATCCAAATCGATCCAAGATTGATTTGCTGCAACGCGGTACGCGCGAGGCTGTGTTCCGAATTACTTCTAGTTTGATTACTTGGTAGCATTGTTTACAATTAAAACATCTTTACATGTCAGTTAGACTGACACCATCAACCATTGTGCTGTCTTCTTTATGGATGTCATCGGTACTGAAAAAAAGGCCCTATAGACGGCGGTATACGCCGAAGTCTGTGGGCTCAGGACCGTGGGGCAAAGGTCTATGAGGTACTCCGCTTGGCAGAGGGATTGACCACCCCGGGTTGCGTGTTCGCCAAATGCAGCCGGTACAGCCAGCGATGACAGCGCCGCCCACCGGCAGGTAGCAGCCACATTAAGGCTGGTTATAAATATTCTTTCAGAACGACAGCTTGACATCGCTGCTATGGCGCAGTGGATTAGAGGCTCGTTTTGCGTATGGAAGGTCGGCCGTTCGACTCCGCTCTCTGTACTGTAGTTTTATTGTTTTTTTTTTCATTTCATTTTTTGCAATTATTTACCTTTTAGGTCGCAAATCGTGATGCTTAGTGGCATATAACGCCGTTTAAGAGGATTTATTATCCCTTTTAGGTAAGGCGTAGTGACAATCTTCAGTCACCGTGATCAATTCACCGTGGTTTCAAGCCTTGTGGCTGTACAGGCTGCAGTTGGCGAATACGCCCCCGGGTTTGCTGCCCACTAAGACAGCTGTAAAGGGGCGGTTTTGAATTTCGCTTGCAGCGACATGCCGCCGCGGCGGCTGGCTCCGGTACTAATTTTAGGCCAGCAGCCGACTCGCGCAGCCGGCGGTTGTGGTAGGCACGGCTGTACGCTTATCGTGTGTAACTCATAATCCGCTCCATAGTCCTCCGTGATGAGCTGTATAACTGCGCACACCTCTGTTTTCTCTGAGCAGCGCTGCAACAGAACATGAAATATGCCTTTGGCATCTCTTAATTTTTGCAGAAACATTCATTGCATCTTGCAGCTATCTGCTTCGTGCCTGGTGTTGGCGTTCCCGCACATGCGCAGACGAGTCGCTCTTGCCATTCTCAGTTCTGTTCTCGGCTTTTCGGCTCTCGTTAAACCCCTAAACATCACTCATACTTGCCGCCGCTGCTACGTTTGCTGCTCAAAGCAAAACGCGACCAGTCAAAAACCGCAAAGAGGTCGCGATGTATGAAAATTGACTCGCTGCACAGCGGTGATACACCGAAAAGTAATGTTACTTCTTATTCTTATATACCCACTCACTGGCGCCGAAATCCTTAAAATTTTCATGCGCAGCTAGTAACAAGCTTCCCTCAACGACCGTTGATGGTGTGGCGTCTGAAGAGGTGCCAGGAATGAGCGTGGTTGCTAAAACGCTCGCTTTCAACACGACGAAAGAATCTCAAGGTTGTCCGAGCAAGGTGGTGTTGGACCAACAGGGTGGCATGGCCTTAGTTCCGGAACCGCAAGCTCTCAACTACCTGTTTTCAACACGTGGCCGGTAGAGCGCTCCCCGGAGGACCACTACTAAAGGATGTGACCGAATTCTAAGGCTGTAACTGCCATCGGCAGGTAATAGGTTAAGGCAGATTGTAGGCTGAGCTAAAGCAGAATACCTCGCCCACACCACTAATGTATAGCGGGTAGAAGGTTGATAGAGATGGTAGATGAATCCCATAGAGAGCGACTCCCCGCTCCACATGCGTACCGCGGGATAGGAGGTAGTAAAATGAGCACACACGACTGCCCATGGTACAAATCAAAGCCATGAGCGCACTGGCTTTTTAACAAGAGAAGTATGTGCCGCCGCCGCCAAGGGGGTAACCTCGATCGTTAATGTGTATGCAGTTTCCAGCGGAACTGGTGTCCTCTTCAAAGCGCTGGATTGATTTCGAAAAAAGAAAAAACAACAAATCGTGCAGCCGCTGACTTTTTTTAGGCGCCTCTGGCTTTTGCGGCAGCCATCAACGTAGCTTCGGTGCAGATAGCTGCCGCACGCGACTGGTCTGTCTCTCTTTCTCTCCTGCCTGTGATCCTTTCAACTCTCTTTTTTGTCCACTCGAGGCAATAATAATACAACGTGGAAAATCTTGGGGCTCGTCGGTCCAGTCAATGCTGGAGTTGTACAGAGCTCTATTTGTCGGATGCTTGCGGTACAGTACACCTGTACTCTCAAACACGTGCAAAACTAACATGCGTGCCCTCCAGTCAGTGCAGGGTCAGGCCCTTCGCACATGCCTAGGTCTACCTCGGAGCGCATCAACAATGGGTAGCATTGCACTCGCCAAAGACCACCCGATCTCTACTTATATTGTCCTAGACTGCTTGCGAATGCACATACGTCATATCTCAAGGATTCCACAGCATCACCTTGCGCCTCTGCCACTGCAGAGACCACATTCTGCATTTGCAAAGGTGATAACGACGCAACAGTCGTCGATCCCACAACAGTTCACCCCGGCAGCACTACCTCCCTCTCCTCTGTGGTGTACGCGGCTCCCATGTGTGCGCCTTGCTATTCCGGGGATAGCGAAGAAGTCAAATTTATCGACGCCAGCCATTAAGCAACTGACACTGTCCATGCTCCACTTCGAATATTCGGACAGCACTCACGTCTATACGGATGGATCAGTAACCTCTACTAGTTCTGCTTGCGCTGTGGTCGTTCCTGCGCGACAGACTCAAATTCACCAACTAATTTCGCATCGGACTACCTCTACTGGAGCAGAGTTGGCTGCGCTTCTTGCGGCAGTACAGTATATCTCACAACAATCACCTCAAAAATGGGCTGTTTTCTGTGATTCAAAAGCTGCCCTACAATGTCTTCAATCTGCCTTGAGACATAGCGACCATAAGCAACTTACAGCGGAGATACGATATCTGCACCACCAGGCAATCGAACAAGATCATGAAATCATCTTCCAGTGGGTACCAGGCCATAGCGGCATTGTTGGTAACGCCTTAGCTGACGATGCTGCTCGATCGGCTCACGATACAACCAACACTGTCCGCATACCACTGACAAGAGCTGACGCAGCAAGGCACCTTCAACTGCTCGCCCGAAACCTGACTGTAACGTCGTGGTCTGCCCCTGGAGGTTGGTCACCCCGCTCGCATCACTTCAACCTCTTGCTCCAACATCACATACCATTCGGCCTCCCCCGCGGTGATACTACGCTGTTGTGCCGCCTGTGGCTGGGAGTGGCGTTCACAAACGCCTATTCCCATCTGATCACAATGGCTGACTCTCCTGCGTGTGACCAGTGCGGTTGTGACGAAACGATCAGCCACCTCCTCTGTGACTGCCCTCGTTTTGAGCGAGAGCGCGGTGTCCTAAGTGTTTCTCTGCTCCGCTTGGACTCGCGTCCTTTAACAGAGTCTAACGTTTTAGGGCCTTGGACTCAACCTTCCAGACAACGGAAAGCGGTGAAAGCGCTCCTGACTTTCTTAAAAAACTCGGGGTTGCATTCCCGCCTATAATCTTTTAGTTTTCAGTGCGCGCCCTCTGTCCCTGTGACATGGTGGTCGCTGGACACTTAGAAAACTCATTTCCTTGCCGCGCTTTTTCCTTTTTTCCCCTTTGTTCCCCTCCCCAAGTGTAGGGTAGCCAACTGGGCATCGCCTGGTTAACCTCCCTGCCTTTCCGTCCTTTTCTCTCTCTCTCTCTCTTGGGGCCAACTAGTAGGCAATTTCGTTTTCTTCTTTAGTACAGCCACTGTCACACGCACAGTCTTCCATCACATTTTTTTCTCTTTCTTCATTTTTTTTTATTTTTCCGCTCCAAAGTTTAAGCTAGTGAAGCCCATTTCCTATTCATTCAACCCTCTCTGTCACAGAATCCAGTTTGATTTTTTTAATGTAATTATTTCTGCATTCACTTTCTAAAACCAAAACCTGGAGACCACTCCCTGCATCTCGGCCTACCCCCTCGTTCGTATGCGCCATTACGATCGATTTCTGGTCGCTGACCCCTGCGGTTTACGCTACGCTGTCGTTCATATCATAACGGTGGCGACCCGTCCTTTTCGATAGGGCTACAAGATAACGATTTCGAACAGACTGCTGGGGAGGTACTAAAATCCACTTTTCTCTTCCCGTGTGCTTCTTTTCTGTGCACCCTCTTTTGCGTAGTTTTTAACGTTTCGCGGAAAATCCGGCGTGGTCGTCTGCATTGGCGTCGCTGACCTGGAGCGAAAAATCCATGAAAAATCCCCAGAGAAGCAATCTAGGAGGCAGGTGGACCAACTAGGTAGCGTAAACAATTGTGGCGTCACCACAATTTGCCCACCGGATTGTGAGCAAAATGAGCACCGTGGCAGGTGGCTGTTAAGTGAATGATTTTTATTTATTTATTTATTTATTTATTGATACTGTTAGCCCTTTTTGGGCCGATACAGGGTGGGAATTCAATGACTTTTTTTTATATATATACAACACAAACACAGTGCAGTAAATACGACATAAGTGCACAATTCAAGCCAGCGCCAGTTTTCTATATACACAATATTCTTGATGGATACACTTCCAGTCAGCTCGCCGTACAAGAACACAATGGTAGAAAGGTAGCATCAAAAATTGGGGTTACAGGGCTATCAAAGGTGCTACATTTCAGGTTACAGCGCACTTCGTAAATAAAAATAACAATAAAGGGGAGGAAGGGGTATCTGTCTGACTGCTATACTGTTAATGTATCAGCAGCGAAGTGGTGGAGGATAGAGTGTTCAAATTGCTCAAGGGAATTGATTTCTATTATGTCGTATGGTATGGAATTCCAAAGTTCAATTGTTCTTGGAAAAAACGAAAACTTAAACGTATCTGTTCTTACCTGTAGAGGAAGGAACTGCCTAGGATGGCTACCGCGTACTGGACGTGATGATCGTGTTTGAAGGTACCGTTCGGTGTTGAAATTGAATTGGCCTTTACTTATTAGATACATGAACTTTAGTCTGGCTATTTGTCGTCGTTGGGAAAGTTGCGGCAAGTTCAATTTATCTAGCATTTCCGTTACTGAGTCTGTTGACCTGTATTTTGAGAGTATGAACCTTGCAGCCTGTCGCTGAACCTTTTCAATTTTATCTATTTGGTTTTTTCTAAAAGGATTCCATACAACACTTGCATATTCTAACTTGGGGCGTACTAAAGTCACGTATGCGGTGAGTCGGACATCTGCTGGTGCAAGTCGAAGCTTGCGTTTCAAGTACCAAAGTTTTTTCTCAGCTGATGCACATATGTTATTTACATGCAATTTCCAATTCAAATCCTCACATATGGTCACGCCTAAATATTTGAAATGCCTGACACGTGTTACAGGCTTGCCGTCTATCTGGTAGTCAAAAGGGAAAATATTTTTAGTGTTCCTAGTTATCCTTGCAAAAACAGTTTTATCATGATTTAATTTCATTTTCCATCTGGTACACCACTCTTGTATACTGTTTAAACCCTGATTCAACAATACCTGGTCTTCTTGACTTGAAATTGTTGAATAAATGAGGCAATCGTCTGCAAATAGACGGACTGTAATTTTTGTGTTCAGACTTTCGACAATGTCGTTAATATAACTTAAGAATAAAACCGGACCCAGAACAGATCCCTGGGGAACTCCCGAAGTGACTGGCAACATACAAGATTTTGCGCCACGTACTTCTACGAACTGCGTTCTTTCTGCCAGGTAAGACTTTATCCACATAACAATGTTTTTGTTAACGCCAAGATAACAAAGTTTTGTGAGCAGCTCAGAATGCGCGACCCGGTCAAACGCTTTCGACAAGTCTAAGCATATAGCGTCAATCTGGCTTCTATTGTCAATCGCGTATGCGAAATCATGAATTGCTTCAGTGAGCTCCGTAACTGTTGACAGGCGTTGTCTGAAGCCATGCTGATTTGCAGTGAAGACATCAGAATTCTCGAAGTAGTGAAACATGCTTTTTGATAAGATATGCTCCAGGATTTTACAACATGTGCAAGTTATTGAAATCGGCCTATAATTTCCAACATTGTATTTGCTCCCAGATTTGTGGATTGGGACAACTCTTGCCCGTAACCAGTCGGCAGGCAAACTGTGCTGTTCTAGAGATGCTTGAAAGATGACAACAAGGTACTTCGCGATCCATTCCGCATAGCGTTTCAAAAATTCGTTAGGAATGCCATCTGGACCAGCTGACTTTTTGGTGTCTAAATTCAGTAAAAGTGAAAGAATTCCTTCTTCGGAAAAAATAACGTCTTCCATAGTCACATGTCTTTCAACATCAAGTTCATTCAAGTTTACAGTCAATGCTTGTGGTCGGTCGAATACGGAATGGAAAAATGTATTACACTTATGGGCTATAGCACACGGATCACTAATCACGCATCCATCATCTAAAATATAATCAATTGTTTCTTTTGACGGAGCAAGATGACGCCAAAACCGCTGCGGTGCTTGCTTCATAAAGTTTGTTAGTGTATTGCAGTAATAATTTTCTTTTGCACTTTTTAACTTCTCCTTAAGAATCCCGGACAATGATGATATCTCAGCGTTATTTCTGAATTTGTTTCGCCTCCTACGTCTAATTCTTCGCTTGAGCTGAATGATTTCTCTGGTTACCCAAGGGTTACTTTTCCTAACTCTCTTTATTTTTTTCGGAATGAAGTTTTCTATGCAATAACTAACTACCGTATTTTCCGGTGTATAAGACGCGGCTTTTTTTCGAAAATCTTGCTAATGCGTCCTATACAAGGGTGCGTCTTATATGCGAATTTTTCATCTTTTTTTGTGAGTTCATCGATTACTCCGGTTCATGCTCAAGCTTTTTTCACCTAAAAAATATCACTGCCAATAACGCGGTTGTAACACGGTTAATACTTCAATACCGGGACCACCGTGCGCGACATTCTAGGTGATCTTTATCATGAAACGGCGCGGATGACGACTTCCGGGATCACAAACGCGCGGCTGTTTCGGAGGCCCCAAGCAAAAGTAATGAGAAGCGCCAAAATATGGTGACAATCGCGCTTCTCGCCATTGTCAAGACAAGCCGGCGTTCTTTCTTAGTCACCCTTTGCAACTGTTTTTGCTCCGTGTACATAGTGCATGTTTCAGCCGAGTTGCTTCCAGAAATGGGTGAACCTTTTGATAGCGCATCTGAAGATGAAGACTTCGAAGGTTTCAAGTAGAAATAAAATGTTGTTATGGACATATGGGGAGCTGTATCGTTTTTTCTTTCTTTTTTGCTAAGACGTGGACGGGTATGGCGTGAGTGTTGCCTTTTTCGATCACTTAGCGTTGCTTAAGAATTGCTCACAGGTACGGTGCATTTCGCGATAGTCGCGCAAGCGTGTTTAATCAAGCCTCACTAGCCTAACTGGGTAAACTGGGGTGCGTCTTATACACGGGTGCGTCTTATATACGAACTTTTTCAGTGACAGCTTGCATATATGGCAGATGCGTCTTATACAAGGGTGCGTCTTATACACCGGAAAATACGGTATATTCTTAAATTCTTCCCACAGTGCATTAACGTCATAAGCTCCGTCAAAACGGTACAATGACATTTCTAAATAATCCAGAATGCTGACATCATCAGCTCTCAAGAAATCTCTAATGTACACAATTTCTCTCTTTCTTTCCTCCCGTGGTAAGACGTTTTTCACACAAAGCGATATGAGCCTGTGATCGGACAGCCCATCAGAAACACAAACATCATAATTAGAAATCCTACTATCCACAAATATCAAGTCAAGCAATGACTGTGTGTTTGATCCAATGCGGGTAGCTTGATGTACTACTTGCTTTAAATTTTCGCAAGAGGTTGTTCGGGAAGAGCAACCTGGGTCTCACAAGCCCCCACAGGTGGCACCACCTGCCATCGCAGGGCTGTGGTGCATCGGTTAAAGGGCAGCTGCAGAACTTTTTTGAGAATTTCGCGATATCCAAGGATTAAAATCTATGTAGGCTGTAGGTAAAGCATGCCAAGTGTTTTTGCACTAGCATTTAAAATAGTGACGTAATCGACGATTGAATTTTGCGCTTCTCCTCAATGCACCGGAGGAGTGCAGGAAAACTTAGCGTGACGTCACAGAAGGTATGATTTCAAATTACCGCTGTCGTCTGCCACATCCTGCCCTGACGCTTTAGACGCTGCCAAACAACTCTCGGCAGGGTTCGCCTTCGGTGACATTGGTTTTTTCCTTCAAAGCAGGCGTTTGTGCGTTGGGAATGAAGCGATACCTGCGATGACGTCATTATGCGCTCCCCACTTGGCGTTGTGCGCTGCGGAGAAGCTTGAAAGGCGTCAGGATTTTAATCGGCGATTACTTCACTATTTCAAGTGCTAGCCCAAAAAGATTTCGCATGCTTTACCTGCAAGTTTCACATATTCGACCCTCTTAAGATCGTTGATTTCTAAAACCTATGCAGTTTCCCTTTAAGAGAACACGTATGAGGACTCCCAGGGGTCTATGAATGTTACGTAGGCAATGACCAATTCTGCATAGAGGGGCATTTATTTATTTATTTTATTTATTTATTTACATTTTATTCATATATGCCTGTTCCTACACCGCCCATCGGCCATTATTGCAGGGGGATCACAAACACTGTATGTCGTATATGTAAAAGAGAAAAGTCAAGGACAGAACTGGACCGAACACAAAAAATAATAAAATAATGCAACTGCAAATAATGCATTGCAAGTGAAAAAATTTGCAATCAAACAGAAAACAGACCTCAAGCAAGACTGAGGAGAACATGGTGGATGGAACACTGATTACTGTTTTGCCTAGGCGATTCCATTCATTTATCTTAAAAATGAAGGAATAACGAGCAAAAGCATTCGTGCGGAAAGAAATCTCTCTTTTTTGGAGTGATCAGTTCTGGGGTAAATATAGTGTGGGGCCTTCGGGTAAATAGTTTTGTCTATACATGTGTCACCATTAAGTGCACTCAAATCTCAAAAAATTTCAACCTAAAAATTTTTCTTCTTTCTTATAGGGGTTGCCACCCACGCTCGGTTTTAATGTTTGTTACGCTGGAGCCAAAGTTATAATTGTCAGTGACGAAACATGCAGCGTGGTTCTGAATGCGCCCTAGTTTGTTAATCAGGTTGTGTGTATTTGGGTCCCAGATTGGACATGCATATTCTAGAATAGGGCGTATATTTGTGAGGTAGGATGCCTCTTTGAGACTCGGAGGAGCACTTTGAAAGTTTCGCTTAAAGAGTTTCAGTACAGCACTATACCTGTACTGCAACTCAACAAGTCAAGTAGTCCGCATGCTTGTTCCATGAACAGTCGTACGAGAAATATACCCCTAAATAGCTCAGATTTTCAACACGGTCAAGGAAGTTGCCATCAATATGGTACTGGGTCGGCAAAGGCTATCGTTTTCGTGTGAACAGGACGTAACGACACTTCTTTATTTCGAGACATGCTTTTCGTATCACACCATGACGCCATACATTTCAAATCACTTTGCAAAATGCTAACGTCCTCTGAATTGCGGATGCGTCTGTAAATTACGCAACCATCAGAGCAGAGGCGTATATGAGACGAGATTCCCTCTGTGAGATCTTTAATGAAATTTTTTTTAGAAAAAAAAAAAAGCGGCCCTAAAATCGAACCTTGTGGCGCACCCGACTTCACACCAGAAGATGAGGAGGATGTGCTTTAACTATAATACATTGCGTTATATTCGATAGTCAGTCTTGTACCAACTGGAGAACAGAGGCAGGCATATGCGTGCGCAGGGTTCTCCATTAGGGGGAGCCAAGTATCACCGCAGCGCCCCCCAACAACCCCCTCCCACCGATGCCCCTACGGTCCAAACGCAGCGCCAAGATGAGTAATAGTTATCAAACATTTATTTCGATGTGATGGAATGACAAAATATACGAAATATTATTGAGCAATGGTTTTGCTTTCATGCGTAACATCTGCAGAGAAAGGCAGTCCCTGCGCCGCTGAGGCATCAATTTAACAATGCGCTTCCGAAGGAATTTTCAATCTCTCTAAATCACTGAAAATGAGCGGCACATCTGTATTTTGCTAACTGCAAGAAACAACCTGAGAAAATTGCCTTAAAGTGACCCAACAAGTGAAGAGTTCTTGGAACGCAACATCATGGGTCCTCGGCAGCCAGTATCGTCAAAAAACGTGCATGACCATAACACTGCACTAGAAACAATGACGAGACAGCTCAGATAGAGTAAAGGTATGTGAGGGACTTGGCGCCCCATTAGATTATTGGCGAGGGGGAGGGGAATCTGCACACTCACCCCTGTGCGCATGCCTATGGAGGCAGGTAAACCAAGAGCGAACAATTTGTTCAAATAAGAGAAAAGGTGCAACGGTGCCTCCTCAAAGTCCAAAAATACAGAACCAACTTGAAGGCTTTTCAAAGATGTCATTTGAAAACTCACGCAGCTGGGTGGCGCATGACAATAGGGATCTAAAACAGTGTTGGTATAACGAGCGAAATTTACTAATTTCTTGGTGCTTCATTATCTCGGTATACATTATGTATTCTAAGGATTTGCAACACGCACTTGTTAGAGAGATGGGACGATAGTTCATAACTAATTGTTTGCTGAATGATGTATGAATGGGTACAACAGTCGCGGGCTTCATTTCTGACAGTATTTCATTATCCTGTAGTGATTTGTTAAATAAAATGGCAAGGAAGGGCGACAGTGCGGGGGAACATTTCTTCAAAACATGATTAGATATTGCGTGTGGCCCTGGAGAAGAAGACGGATCGAGACGCTGAAGTACTGAAAACACTCCACTCTCCGAGACTACAATATCAGGTATGAGTTCGTAAAGGCACTGCAGGATAGGTGGTAGGTTCCCTTTGTAACATTCTACAAATATTGATGTAAAGTACGCATTAAAAATCATCGCCTCACCATTGTCATCATGTGCAGTGGTTGACAATTAGAAATAGCGGGAATACCATTCGAACCTTCCCTATTCGACTTCACATGTTTCCATATTTTCTTTGGTTTCGTACGTAATTGTTCTTGCAGCAGAACAAAAAATTATTCGCAGTTTCTTTTATCAGATTTTTTTTTTAAGCAGGAGCCAAGTTACCTGAGCTGGTCGCGCAAACCATCAGGCCGTCCATCTTCGTAGCGCTGATGAAGTCGCCGTCTTTTATTTATAAGAGAGCCCGTATGTTTTTATTGAACAATAGTTTATCTTTTCTGCGCTTCCCAGTAATCATTTTGAATGGGACAGAATGAAGAACAACTGTTATTTAATAAATGGTAATTGGCCGCCATCCTCTGTGGGTGGGTTCCTAAGACCGGGACGCAGTTGGGTGTCGCTATCCTTAGCGCCCGATCGATCAGCCGTTGCTGGTCCGGTGAGTCTGTGCTGGACAGAGCAGCCTCCGAGGTAGTGAAAATGTGGTGGAGGACGAGTGTTTGGCGCCCCTTTAGGTCGGAACATTCCCATTGGGAATAGGAGGGTGTGGGTGTAGGGCTGCTGCATGTGGGGCAGCATACAGCATTTTGTGTGGGGAAGAAGAGGAGTTTGTGGTAAAAGATTGCGAAAGTGTGTGTCGGGAGCTGACGCCAGGCTATGGCGTCCGTTCTGTTGAGGGATTTGCGTTTTTGTGGGGGGAATTGTGCTTCTGTGGTGTCTGTAGTGTTCCAAGAATGAGAGTGAAGTATGTATGTTAAAGGTCTTCAGGTATGTGTGTAAGGTGTTTAACTCGTTCAACGAGTACTGAGACCAAATGATGGATCTCGGCTTTCAACTCGCTGTCGCTACGTCACTCGACTGCACCATCTCCATTTCAATGCCAGTCACGTGGTCTGATGCGTAATGGAGCCCATTGGGCGCCCCTGTTCGTTCACTCTTGGTTATGTGGCGTCCCTTTTGTGGAGTGGTGGATTCCGTCGTAGCACGAGCAGCTTTCAAGAGTGGTTTCCACAATTCGAGGCCTCGCACAACGGAGCGCGCGAAGCTCCTCATTTAGGCACGTGCGGCCATGTATGTACGGCACCTGGGCGCTTGCCATGGCATATGACAGCGCGATAGGCGCGTTTTTCTCTAGGTGGAGGCACTTTGAATTCCTTTGCACAGGCTGAAGTAGGAGGATTTATGACAGTCAGCGGAGGCCAAAACAACATTCACGAATGCCATTCTGACTGCGACGGTGCCGCCCGCCCGCACAAATGCCACCAGCAAACTGGGAAGGATTTTGCGGGTGTCTCTTGGAGGACGGCGGTTTTATTTATGCAGTGCATTTCTAGGAATTACGTCGTTGAAAAAGAATTGTGGTTTTCATCGTTTTCTCGTAAGAAAAACATGGGCACCTCCATAACCACATTCTTAAAGAGGGAAATGCGTTAGCATGTAGTCTAATGTTCTTTAATGTCTAACAGGCGTTTGATGTTCTGGCGGTTTTCCGCCCAGTTGGAGCCGGTTGCATTGCCCTTATATGGCACGCGTGAGTTCATTACCCTCTGGAATGTTCAAGTACCTTCCATCGGATTGTGCGCAATTATACTAATCCGACCCGCTAATCTATCTGAATCCGTTCTCTGGGATAGGCATACCTCCAAAAATGTGTGTGTGTGTGTGTGTGTGGGGGGGGGGGGGGGGGGGTGCTTGCGTGTGTGCCTGTCTGTGTGTGTTAATGACGATGAGTTAGACATCGATTAAAATGACTGCGAGCCAAATGGTGATTAAAGAATTACGCAAATCTGTAATGCGTGGTCTGACTCTACTGAAAAATGAACGCTCCTTTAGGTTAGCCCCTAAGATATGAAAGAATGAATTAAAAATTTATAACCTCCACATTATGACAGATATTGTGCACACATTCAAAAGCCAATGCCAAAATTCTGTTAATGCCTCGGAAATCTGAGAAATATAAATGTCGCTAATTCCCGACAATGGGCACTTGGTCCATTTTATGCAACTACTCCGATTTTCGTTGGAGGTCAACTCTAAGGCTTCCATTCGTGATGTCCGTCGTATACAAAGAGGTGTTCTTGCTTGGACAAAGGCGCTGGTTGCATCTGTAGCGCATGTATTTCTCTGGCTATTGCAGTGTAGCCGCTTTCTTCCTGTGACGTTTTCGGGAAAGTCTGCTTTTCTTGTTGAGCATGTGTTGAACTAACACTTTCGTTGGCTTTATCAGTGCCGCTGTCGTCGTAAACGATATCATTGTAAGACGTACGGGGAGTCGGGGTCATCATTGTCGTGGTCACCCGTGCAGCAACTCACGATAAAATAGTGCGAGGAAGATGCGCATTTTAAGCACAAACTTCAACACTAGGTGCGCAGGCCGCTGAGTGAGGTTTCGACTCTCTACTGTGCGCTCTGTAGCATCACACGAATGTGTGATGCTACTCTGCATAAATGTTACAATTATTAGAAAATGAGAAATAAACAATAAGCAGTGAGAAAGCATAGTCCCAGTAAATACTAAGAAACCAACAACGCAATAAACGAACAATACACACAAGTTTGCAGGAATATCAGAATGTAGCAAAAAGCAAGGACAAGTGAACAAAACAGTAAGCAAGGACATACGGACATAAGAATAAGGTTATAATCACAGGCACATACATATTACTAGCAGCAGTAATATTACTCCGCCTGTAGTTCCCGTTCAGTCTCACAAGGAAAACACTTTCTTTCAACATCTGACAAACGCAACGGTCACCGATGCCTTCGTCTTAGTGAGGCGAAAATAACATCCCCTTCTCTGTTTTTACTTTCGTCTCAAAGTATCGAAGTACTCAAAAATATTTTTTCTTGTTTCAGGAGTGTCTTAATTACTCGTCTATCCCAGCGACAGTTATTAAGCATGTGATGTGGTTTAAAAGCAGCGCTGATATGGAGCATCTGGCAATCTTCTTATTATCGTGCAACATGCAGTACTATGAAGAGAATTTCTCGATTCTGTTTATCTTTCGTGTCTTTATTTGTTACTTCGTCCTTTTTGCACTACTGAATGCATTTTTCAATTTTCGATTTTTTCTCGTTACTCCGAATCGTCAATTCGTACAGTTATATAGCTCTAATCCATTATTGGATCATGACTATCCACTCGCTAAGGATCCTCGTATGTCTGTACGTGACTTACATGTGTACTCATTGAGAAATAAAGGAATTCAGGTAGAAATAAAGGATTTTAGGGCGCGATGCATGGAGCGAAGGCATGCAGTGCGTGGTTCGAAGTCGGCCTTGCGTTCGGGACTGGCTTAGCGTAGAATCGCGCTGGATGGAAAAAAAAAACTTTATTGTCAATAAATTGGTGTTCTTGACCCTTACGGGTCACTGGGCGCCGTGGTCGATCCTTGGTCCAGGATGCCGCACATAACTGCTGCCATCGTGGCTCGGCGCACTAGGAATCGTTGCGCTTCCTCGTCCTCGCTGGCCAGCAAGTGCTCCCACTGCATCACACTCGGGTTTATTCTTGGCTCTAAGTCTGCCTTAGGGCAGGTCCATGTGATATGTTCTAGTGTAGGTTTACCCTGACACCACGGACATTCGTCTGCATATTGTGTAGGGAAAATCTTGTGTAGTTTGTGAAGGTGTGGGTAAGTATGCCAACGGCGTTAAGAATTTTCCTCCTCGTAACGCATTTAAGCGGGATTTTGCTTTGGTCAGCTTTTCTGTATGATTTCGTTTCGGCGCAGTTAGGGAACGTTAGCGAGCTGCCGAAGCGCTCTGCATCATCGCCATCTGTGCGTCATTCGCACGATGCAGCTGCTCCGCCTCCGCGCCGCGGCGCTGCAGTCACAGCTGGGCGTTGTTTATCGCGCGCCGTCAAGGTCATTGAGGAAGGAAGGCAGGACCCCCGACCTCTCTCGTGTGCTTGGTTTGTTGTTGGTGTTCGTGTTAAACGCGGTCGCTCCGTACTGTTTGTGGCCACCTGAGATCCTTTGACGCGCGCCACGAAATGTCCGTCCGCTGGCGTCTTTGCAGTTCGCTTGGTGAGGCAGCGACGCGCGGGATCGAACCCGCCAACTCGTGCTCAGGGGAGCTTCGTAGCGAGTACTTCGATCGTTACTTCGATCGTTTACTGTTTTTCCGCATTAAAACTCCTGTTCCATTCCCTTAGTCACCCGCATTTCGACGTCACCATACCCGCTCGCAGGGTGCGTTTCTAGGCGTATGGATGAGCTTCATTTGCGAAGCGTGTCCTGGCCCGTTTTGGAAACAGTCTGTCATTACTAACTGAATAC
The DNA here is from genome assembly GCF_055824585.1 of Amblyomma mixtum. Taxonomy (NCBI): domain Eukaryota; kingdom Metazoa; phylum Arthropoda; class Arachnida; order Ixodida; family Ixodidae; genus Amblyomma; species Amblyomma mixtum. The sequence goes on along the minus strand of NC_143012.1, from coordinate 256,365,429 downwards.
GGCGCCACGAGGTCTCCGACGCCTGCGTCGTTTTCTCGTGGATTTATAGAACCTGATTCGTTAGGTAAATGAACGAGGCGGTAATGTCGAGCGACCGTTGTCAACGATAATTTCCGCGGCCTTTCGTTATACGAGGGTAGCTTTCGCTTCAAAGAATGCACTGCGCGATACGGCTTGTTGGATGGGAGCCCTCGAGTCCTATCTCGGTGCGTGGGAACTGATAGGCACAGTTCGCGTCACTGAAGACCTCCGTTCCGACGGCTCTCGACGAGAGCTTCGAAGGGGCGTCTACGCAGAGTCTGGCGACTTCGAGCCGGCGCAGCAGCCGCGGCGCTGCACACAACTGCGCGAGGGGGCGCCGCGGTAGGCGTCGCGTCGCCAGTCGTTTCCGAGGCGGCGATCTGCGCGGTACTCAGCTGACGGCGTGTCACGTGCGGGACGCCCCTCGACGCTGCAAAAAAAAGGTCTGTGCTTACGGCTGTTTGTGCGCGTGAGAATAACGGCCGCATATATAGATCAACTTGCGATGTGGGGTTTGATCTCGCTGCGTTCGCACGGCAAAACCACAGCGAGTGGCTCACTGGGTACCAAGCGATGACCGGCGTGCCGTAACTCTTGTGACATGCGTCAGACTTGGCGCACGTGGTTTCGCGCGCGCGCTCTTGAGCTGGCTTTCAAGACGCCGTTGCGGTTCGGCGCTCTTTGCGTGTGGAGGGACCGTTCAGTTTTGCGCGCTTTTGTGGCGGAGCTGTTGCGGGTACGTGGCTGCTGTTTCGTGTACTTGGGTGCCGTCGCGTCATAGCGGGAGGGGCAAGCGAACTAATTGGGTGTCGCGCCCGCTGCCCTAATAAGCCACGCGTGAGACGCTCAGCAGCGAAATCATAAAAACGCAGACGCATCGAATGAGCGTGGTGGCCCAACAGGCAGTAGCCGCGGACGGGTCGTGGAGCGCTGGGATGTAGTACATACGCCAGTGTGAATCATGCTCCCGTGAAGCCGCGCATCTATTTCTCGCTGCCGACGAAATGGCTTCCAATTTTCAGCTTCGCCGCGAGGAGGGAGTGGTTAGCCCATGTTTGCACGTCGCTGCTAGTTTGTCTGCAAAGCAGCGCGATCACGCAGTCATAATTCTGACGAGGTCGTGACTCCTTGCGGACGTGCATATGAATCATTCCAAAAGTTCAAGCATGGAGCGTGAGTCGTTTCGATTCTGGCGCCGACCTAACACACGGGTCACTCGCCGCTATGTCGTAACTTTCTTCGCGTGCAAAGCTCGCCCGGTAATATCCTTGTCCGCCATCCTGTATAGTCGCAGCCATGTGACGATGTTCGAAGCGCGAGGCTGGTATGCAGCGAGTCCTCACAGTTTAACAGCGTATCTGACGCTCATGTAGCCTTTTAATCCCTCAGTTTCGGCACTCGCTTAGATGGTGTGGCATCACAAATAATCGAGAAGGTGTTTCTGAGCGACACAATACTCCACCACATTTAGACTCTGCTGAGAGGCACACTGCTTACCAGGGCCTTGTTCGTGCGTTCATTGGTCGTAGCTCCGCGAGTGCTCCAATGTGGTTTGACAAAGCTGGCGAATTTCTGTGGCGGACGAAAACTAGGAGGCTTCAGTCTTGGTCAGGCTATAGATACAAAAGGGTCCGATACAGGTTTCGAGAGAGCATATCAGCCCTTGCGACGACAAGTGTTATACATGTGCACCGGCGCTCGAATGATTTGCATCATGAAAGATGTGGTCACAGCGGGAGCTCAGCGCGTGTTGACATTTATCTCTCCAGCTGGCAGACGGGATGAGCATGGCTTTCTAGCGTCTATCACGGCGCATCTAACTGCCGCAAAGCGTAAACCTAGCTAAAGTTGCTGCTATTGTGTTTAGGCCACACTGTCATATATACCGGGTGTCCCAGCTAAATGTAACCAAACATTTAAAAAAGGCGAAGTGTCCTAGTCCAGTGAAACCAATTCAGGGTGGTTCATAGTCACGTGGCCTAGTCTGCAGTATTTTGTTCCCTCTTCAAAGTTAATTCATTAGTTAAGTTTAATCAGCTAACTTTTTAATTATTGACTTCAGGAAGAAAGTGTCAATGAAAAAGTTTTAGATCGCCTCGAAAAACCGCTAGTAGTGCTGTTTCCGTCAAATTACTATTTACGTAGCTTCATTTATTAGCCTTAAAAGAAAGTTGTCACGTGACCAGCTGCTCGCTTACTTCTCTGCCCCAATGTGCAGCCAAACCCTCATCGAGGAGAGGAGTTCAGAAAAAACGGATTTTATTCTTTAAGCCGCGCGTACTTGGGACGTTGAAGTGGCACAGTTGTCATGTGGAAGCTTTTTCTTATTGTGCGGGTTATGGTTAAAGGCCGGTAAAAAACTACCTTACGTAACTATTGCTTTGCTGCAAATGTCTCAGTAAGCTGTTTCTCAAAGCGATCTACAACTTTTCCATTGGTACTTTGTTCCTCAAGTCAATAATTAAAAAGTTGGTTAATTAAGCTTGACTAATTAGTCAACCTTGAAGAACGAAAAAAATACTGCAGACTAGGTCACGCGACTCTAAACAACCCTCATTTGGTCTCAGACGGCTAGGACACCCCGTGTTTTTTAAAAGCTTGGTTACATTTAGCTGGGACACCCGGTATAATAGACCTCCGCGTGCCAGAGTTGCGCTGCGAGCCGTGAGGGACAAAGCCACAAGCTTGGCTTTCTTCAGAGAGGCGTGTTATGCCTCGCTTTATCGAAAGCAGTTGCTAGAGCTGCCCAGCACTTGGGTTGCACGCGTTCTGCTCTCACAGCGCGAACTTTTTCTGCTGGCATTCGAGCCTTTGTCTGGCTCGGCTGCTCCAGTATTTCAATGCGACTGCATTACTAGTCCCAGTACGAGAAAAGCTGGTGGCGCGTGCTAGCGCCTGTACTCACAGATGGTACAGAAAATCCTAGCGATGGCAAGAAAATTAGGGTGACGTCATCAAGCGGCCGTATGACACACAATGCAAGCCTAGCACCGTCATTTCAGACTGTTTTATACATGTCGTTGTTCTGTATATACTCACCACAGGCCGACCTCAATGGGCGCCAGTTTTCCTGACTGCATTCGTACCTAAACTTTGACGAAACGCTTTGTCGTGCAGCGTTCCGAGTGATGCCATAGCATTTTTCTTTGCACGTAGCTTACATGTTAGTCAAGTTGGAGTCTAGCTTGCGACCAGCTGCCTCATATATCGAAGAAATTACGGTAGGGCTCCCGGTACCTCCGAACACGTTCCAACATTCTTCTCCGGGGCAGTGACCGCGGCCGGCCCGCGCTCTTGAGGGTCGCGCGGCGTGACCAACTGAGGGGATAAAAAGGCGGGCCCCCTCCCGGCAGTCCCGGCCAGTACGCTCTGGGCAGATCCATTCTCACGGGTGTCACTCTCGCGACAGCACGCTCTGGGAAAGTCCAGCTTTTTGAGCGTATCCCGCGGTCAACTCTCTTCCCTGCGTTCTCGTCATCTCGTACGCCCGCCGCTGCCGATCGGCTCTCCAAATACAGAACGTCCTAGGAACTACAAAGCTGTGGGAGAACTTTTTCGGCCCTGACTGTTACCTGAAGAATTATTTTTTTTGTCTGTTGTATTTTTGTTGTAAATCTCGGCTCGTACTTACTTTTTGGAAAACTTGTTTTGTCGGGATTCACTTTTGTAATTTACCGAGTCGTCTTCTGTCGTGAACTTGTCGTTGTAGCTCTTAGAGTTCTGGTTGTTATTAGCGTCATTTTAACTTCTCGCTGTAGATATCCAGTTGTTTTTTACAGAAGTGACTCCCGTGAACTTATCCGTCAATCCAGCATCGACAGACGTGCTTTACGGGTTCACCTGCCCAACTTTCAGCAGTGTCCGCAAACCTCGTTAGAGGGACGGCTGGTAACCGTGCACGGGGGATCCAGCGCCTCTGCCCACGGTTAAGGCGGAGGTTTATGACTAAGGGATTACAATCGACAGCATATGTACCTTTAATTTTATGCCTTTCCAGACACTTTACCTCTTCCCTTAAGGCGCGGTTGAGGTGTCCGCCGAGATGTGAGACAGACTACGCCAATTCCTTTCCTCAGAAACCAATTTTCGTATCAAAATTGTGATGCAACCGTTCGCCGTACAGCGTTCCGAGTGGTGTCATACGCGCGGGCGTGTGTGTGGGTGTTGTGTGAATGGGTGGGCGGGTACCAATGCACCCAGTGACAGTAATGCTTTCGTATTCCCACCCGTAAACAGTCTTAAGTGTCTCTGCAGAATTTTCATTCTCAACGTGCTCAGTTTCTAGCTCTTCAATGGCCGAGGTATAAACTTCTGCAGATTGTTTGGTGAGTCCATCTTGCCGAAGATCGCTATGAAAACGGCTTAGCTACGCGCAGGCACGTCTTCATTTTGCCTATGTTTTCCTGTGAGTGCCCAGAACTTAACAGGTAAAGTGTGAAATGGCCTGCCACACTAATATCTGCAAAATGGTTGCTCTCGCAGATGCCTCTAAGAATACAGAAAAAAGCAACCATTTCATACTTCGCGCCCTGATCCATGAACTCCGTCTTGTTACAGCGGAGTGCCAGCATTTATCATTCCTATCGAATGTTCGTTCGCGCAGCTGGTGGCAACGTCGATAGCGCTCGTGCAGGGCATGTTTACAGGCCTGAGCTCATCGACTCCATTCTGGTGAAAAGGAAGCACTCAGTGGACACCGTCACTATTCGTGATACACCTTGGTTTCGTAAGGTATCTGAGCAGAGTTCGTTGGAGGAAATGTGCTGTGGGTGTACGATTTCAAAGTGCGCTTAACTATTCTTTTTGTTGCATCGTCACAACCCGCGGACGCTGTGCTTTTGAGTGACTGTGTAGTGCCAGATGTTTGCCTGCTAACATAAGAATGAAGATAACGCGTAATAATAGGCTGCTCTTTATTGGCACTTTCTATTCCGGGGAGCATACAAAAGAACCTGTTGAGTTCATATCCTGGTGCTAACCTGTCAGCTATCGTTTTATTGCTTGCAGCCTGCGCATAGCTTTTGTAAAGGGCTTCGCCTGTAGCATTTCAGGCGGAATTACTTCTGTTGGCTCTGTTCTATCTGTAGTGCTTATTTTCAGATAGTTAATTACATCACTGTGGCGTTTCTCTTGAACACTCTAATGAGCTCCTAGTTCATCATCTGCCGACTCAATTTTTTCTGCTTTCCATTCTTGTGATTAATGAGCTCATTAATGCTACGTTCACTGACCGTCTGAAAGACACAAGTACAGCATTCTTGGACAAATTTTAAATATTGGAATATTGCAAGGTACTGTTATGGAAGTATTGATGGTAATGTCGCGTTCTTTCGATGCGTATAGCAATACCTTTCTTTAAAAGTTTTTCCATCACTTCCATCAAGTAGTTACGACTGCCATAGAAAACCAGTTTGGAACGCTTTTAAGGACAGCAAAAACGCTAATAGCAAAAAAAAAAAATATAAGCCTGCTGAGGAGAGGTCTACGGATGTGTTGATTGTTAAAGTGAAATCTCACGACATATGGAGAAACTGTGTTCTTAAACTCTTTCTCGTTGAAAAACTATTTTGTTTAGAATTTCTGGGTATGTCAGCTGTTCGGCAGCATGTAGTGAATTGTCATGCAGGCAATACATAATGGGTTTCGTATTATTTCTGAATATGCGGTCAAAAAGCACAAAAATGATGGTGGATTGGCGTAGCTAGGCCAAATGCGAATTAGGTGGGCTATAGCAGTTCGATTTTCCCTTCGGTTCCGGGGTTCAGATCCAGTGTTCACGGATGGCAGTTGTTCGGATAGAGATAATGGGTAAATGTCCATACATGCGGAGTTGGTCATTCTCTCCATTAATAGATGATCCCTGGGAGTCTTCATACCACTCCTGGCACAGTGGCGCAGCGGTCAAGCGATGCGCCACTGTTCTTCTATGGCAGATGCTGCCATCGATGGGGCTTGGGTTGGGTTGCGACCCGGGTTGCTCTTCCCGAGCAGCCTCTCACGATAAGTTGAGCTGCGCCTTACACGGTGGGCAGGCTGCATATATACGCCTTGGCAGGTTGCCCCCCACTAGGTGGTCAGGTGAGTAGCCTGCCACAAAACAAGCGTCAGACAAAGACACACAGACAAACACACAACGGCTCAGTGCAGGGAATGGTCACTATAAGTGCTGTCGCACTAAAAAACAGCGAATATCAGTGCTACAGCTGTTCGCTTAATCCCGCCTCCTTGCGACGTTAGTTATGAACGAGGCTGTTCAACTTGTAGCTGCCACAATGAAATGCATTGCATCTTAGAGAGTCTTTTGGAAGCGGGGATGCGGGCCGGCGTTCAAAAGAATACGCGTCTGCCATCTGGTCTCCGAAACAAGCATATCTCTGTAATTAAATTGAAGCAGTTCAAAACCTAGCAACAAGGTTCATTCATTCATCGTATTCTTTTGATATCAGCATATCATCCCCCAAATCCCAGTCCAGCCTACCTACCCTTGCTCATCGCCGCTATATTGCTAGTTTATGTTTGTTTCACAAGTTTTTGTACTCTGAGCTACGACAGGAACCCCACATCTGCGCACCACCACCACGCGTCTCCCTCCGCACCGGCCATCAGCAGCAAGTGTAACGACCTCGCACCCGCATCACACTTTCTTCATCTTCCCCCGGACTGCGAACGACTGGAACAGCCTTCCCCGAGAACTTGCTGCTATCACATGACAATCTCTGTTCCCCGAAACAATCACGCGTGTACTTGCTCAGTGAAAATCCCCCGCGGTGATACTACGCTGTTGTCCCGCCTGTGGCTGGGAGTGGCGTTCACAAACGCCTATTCCCATCTAATCGCAATGGCCGACTCTCCAGCTTGTGACCAGTGCGGTTGTGATGAAACGATCGGACACCTCCTCTGTGACTGCCCTCGTTTTGAGCGAGAGCGCGGTTTCCTGATTGCTACTCTGTACCGCTTGGACTCGCGTCCTCTAACAGAGTCCAACGTTCTGGGGCCTTGGATACAACCTTCCTCAGAAAGGAAAGCGGTGAAAGCACTCCTGAGATTCTTAAGGGACTCGGGGTTGTATTCCCGTCTATAATCTTCAAGTTTTCAGTGCGCCCCCTCTGTCCCCGCGACATAGTGGTTGCTGGACACCTAGAAAACTCATTTCATTGCCGCTCTTTTTCCCTTTTTCCCCTTTGTTGCCCTCCCCAAGTGTACGGTAGCCAACTGGGCATCGCCTGGTTAACCTCCCTGCCTTTCCGTCCATTTCTCTCTCTCTCTCTTTATATTTGTATAACTTACAACTTATCTGTTACTTGTTCTGTTTTACATTTCTGTGTGCCCCACCTCTTATGTAATACCCTCTAACGTGAGTCTTTAAGGTATTAAAGTGAAGTGAAGTGAAATTGGCGGTCAGTCACCCGAGTGGCACCACTATGGTTCTCCCATCTCTTAATTCGGCATCGCGGGAGCGCACTTTCTGATCGTGGCGCCGTTGCCTCAGGCGAGCTTGCTTGTGAGTGTCCTCTCGTCGCTGATGCTTTCGTTCCACTTCACAGGTGCGTACTTTGGATTTTCATCCAGTCGTCGTTCGCGGCGACGGTCGCGAAGTTCTGAGCACTGCCTCGGGCAACCCATCTTTTGTTCCACGCGGCAAACGAATGAATGACGACACGGGAATACGCCTCGAGCCATACGCGGCGATGCTGACGTCATAAAAGCGCACAGCTTAGGATTACGGGAAACCGCCACAAGCTACAAAAAAAAAAATGCTTGCTATTACGCACACCCCCCTTCCTCAGATGCATAACCACTTCTTAGAAACACTTACAGTGATTTAAGGTCTTGCGTGAATTTAAATGAATAAGCGCCTCATGCAGTGAAGGTCTGAATAGTAATCGCTTAAAAAGAATGAGCACGTGTTTTCCCTTGTGGTAGAGCGAATTTCATCAGCAGCTGGTCTTGGCCGAAGTAACTCTGGGCAATAAACCCGCGTAATCGCTTATCCACGCATTCATATCGAACACAATAGGCACCTTAAAAACAATAGACACTCTTTTACCGTTAGCGGGGTTCCAGGAGCCCGGGCGCCGTCAGTGCTCATGCGCAGATCACCTTTAGGGCGCCAGATGGCGCCAGATACCCGCTGTGCAAACGCCTCCCGCATGAGGACCAACCAGCGCGTGCGGATTGGCGGTGGGCGGGATCCCTGTACTCAACGCGGTATGCTAAATTTGTCTAATGTCGTCACAAGCACGGTCGTTTATCAACCCATAGTTGACCATTCATATGATATGCAACGACGTCACTCTTGACGTCATTGTGTTAGGAGCCGTCATCCGTTACGCCACTCCCTTCTGACCAATCAGCGTTGCACGTTGTCATGACTTCATGTGCGACGTCCATCTGGCCAATCACCGTACGTGTTGTCACTTCATTCTGAACGGTCAGCGTGACGGTTTGTAATTGTGTGGTACGACGACGCGCAATTGGGAAATGTGCCTTTAACAGCTGTCGCTGTAAATATTCAGGCAGTGTTGTCGTCACTACGCTAGGACGCAGGGATCGGGTACCAAGCTCGGTTCAAGACCTCTCCGGCACCTCTGATGCTTCATGTGGTGCCATCCGCAGCATTGACAAGTGTACAATGTATGGCACCTCCACCATGCTAAGGGGCACACCTGGAAACATCACCCCATTCCGTGGCCCGGAGGGATGGAGGTACAAGTCCCGGGGTGAACAATCATTGATTGATTGATGCAAACTTTTTTGATAGCATTTAAAGTAGGGAATATGGTGAATCAAGCGGTCGGGAACCCTTGAGCCCCGACAGCCTCCGCTGTCGAGTCCACCAGCGCCGCTTGAACGGCAGGACTAAAGCTGCGTCTCAGAGCATCCCAATGCTCCATGGTATGGATATTACTGCGTGGGATCAGTATTTGCGGACATGCCTACAGAATTTTGGTTAGGTTGGAGAGTTTGTTGCAAATCTTACACTCACTGGTGTATCGGTCGGGGTAGATGTGGCGTACATCGTGGGCTGTGGGTATGTGTTAGTCTGCAAACGGCTCCAGGCATGCTCCTGGGCCTTGGACACCGTCTTGTGTCTCGCCGAGTACGTGCGGCAGGCCAGTCGGTAGGCTTGCGTTATTTCCTGGTAGTTGATGAGAGTGTCTTTGGGCACCCTCGGCCACCTCTGTGTCCGCTGCACATTATGTGCAGCTAGTGGGGGGGGGGGGGGGGGGGGGGCCGTTCACGTCTGTGACCACTGCTGTCATCGCAAGGTAGAGGACGTGATCTGCTGAGTCTTGATGGTAGCGACAGTGCATATGTGTGCGCTTAGTCTTGATGGTGCAGATGTGTGCATCTTACTTGCCGTCTTTCCCCTCGGAGTCGGGGCGCGTATTCATGTGGATTGGGGGGACCAGGAGGCAAGCTCGGATCGTCCACGGGAGGTTGGTTTCTGGCCACTTCGTGCTTTCATGGTGAATACCAAGCTCTTGGTGGATGTGTCTGCCAGTATAGGTGGTGTTTAAGCCGGGTGTATTGTGATTGGAGCTGAGCCTCCATCATTTCTTCGATCGTGTTGTGGAGGCCTAGCGTTAAGAGCTTATCCGTAGAAGTGCTCTTGGGGCAGTCTGTAGGGCACTTTTGCATGCCCCTCGGGTGAGACGGTTAAGTTTGTCTCGTTCGGTGGCATATGGTTTCATAGGCGGCCACGTAGTTGATGCGGCTCAGGACGAAGGCGTGGACGAGCCGGGTTAGGTTCGCGAATTCCTCCATGCCGGCGTGGCAGTTTGAGATGGGGTGTATGAGACAGGTGGATTCCTCGGTGGCTCCCATCAGCTTAAGCAATGTCTCAGCATCTATAGAGCCGGTGCTGGTGACCAGGGCGAGGGATCACGAGGAATTGGGTGCGTAAGGATCCAATAAAGGAGGTTTGGGACATGATCGCTTTTAGATCTTTACACTGAATAGAATGAATTCAGTACAGTTCGATTAAATGTTATTAGAATGGGTTATGTAATTATCAAATTAATACTTACGCGCATGGTCGAACAAGATATCCGCCCGGCCGGATGGAACAACCTCAAAATATTTTCACTCTTTATACAAAAAAAAGGAATGAAAGTGACCGTACGCAAACTCCAATTGTAAACCGAATTTCAGCGGAAGCTGGAGTGGGGCGAAATTCCCAGGCGAGTAAGAGTGTTTTTTAGCTCTGGGTACTAATGTGGGATGTCTGTTGCGTTTATGCAGCCTCACTTGCGTTACAGTTGAGAGCATTTTTCTAAGAGTGTTGAAGAAGCTGGATGCCACACGCAGTCATGAGATCGGGGGCGGGAGAGGGGGAAGGGGTGAGGTGGGGAAAGCGGCTGCGCGCCGGAGGAGGGTCATTCCTCTAATTCTCTCGCTGGCTGGTGCGGCGGCCGAGCGGCGGGCTCTGCTTAAGCTGCGCTGTGCTTGAAAAAAATTATTTCCTTGCGCTTTTAGCCCATCCTAGCCCAGCATAATTCTTTGGCGGCACACATAGGCCGCAGATGAGTCTTAGGCGAGAATATACCTATCTATTTGGATCTCGGGAAAAGAACAACTAAAGTAAGATGGTGCACTTCCGGTGGCTGTTGGGCCTCCGCCTGGTTGCTTTGGACTTCTATTAATGGCAGGCATAAACAGAGTGTACGTGTTCTGTTTAGGCGGCGGCGAAGAGCCGCGTACAGCTACAGCTTGTTACAGCTTGCCAAGAAGAAACGCAGTCCAAGCCTTCATATCACGGTGAAGAAATGCAGCTGGAAGCAAAGAAATACACCAAAGACAAAAATATATGGAAGCTGAATCTACAAATGATAATGTTACATAAAATCAGGGAAATCAGTGAATACCCGAATGTATTGTCACTGAACGCGATGCTCTTAAATTCCGCCAAATGCTGTCATTGCACTTGAAATCCCAATGTGGGTAACTGTTGCCTTTGCGTTTTATTTTTATGTTATGATTGTTTGAGCTACTACTGCACCTGTCTGCCTGATTTATAACCGTGTTTTTCTTTTTTTCTCTTCCCCAACCAACGATTGTTTCACTGTATACTTTTTTTTCACTGTATACTTTTTTTCACTGTTTTTTTTTCTTCACTGTTTTACTGTATTTTTTTGTATATGTATTTTTTTTACCTAATAATGTCATTACTTGCCTCGATGTTCGCCCCCCTTATGTAATACCCCGCCAGGGGTCTTTAAGGGCCAATAAATGATGATGATGATGAAATGCGACGACAGTAAAAGGAAATGAGTTGCTGGGTGAAAACCAATACAATTTAGCTTGTATTTAGTTTGTATATCGAGATGTCCTTCTCATCATCTGTTTTGCTGCAAACCTTCCAAGCGTTGAGCGATAAACCACTCTGGCCATGCCGTTGCGTTTAAGGGTCAATGATTCGTTTCACCGGCAAACAACTTGTATTCGCCTCATGCGAGCCGTACATGCATGCAAGTTGCATGCATGTACCGAGGCGGCCGGATGCTCAAATCACGGCTACTTACGATACGTTTGATGTCACCCGTTTGGGGACATTTTTTCCTACTTCGCAAATCGGGACGTTTTTTCAGGGGATGAATGTTCCGGGGACATTTTTTCCGGGGACGTTCTTCCTGGGGACATTTTTTCCGGCTCCCGGTTATCAGGCAACAACTGACTGTTTTCTATCCTAAACTGAGCACACTGTTTACAAAGGTGCCAGGAAATTTCCATGGAATTCTTACAGGAAATCTTCTTTTCAACGAGCTAAAATGCGATCATACGGCCGTATGTGTTGATTTCACTTGAAACCCGCAAATGACCACCACCAACCAGCAGGTGACTCGTTCGTCGCTTTCATCCATTTTAACTTCAAATTTCACAGCAGTGAAATCAGTAAATGCGTCTTTTCATGGCGAACAAGCGTAAGCAAGGCACCGAAACGCACACAGCTGTCTGCTGACTTTTATTAACAATTAAAATTTCTTGGAGATGTCCTCATTGCACCTTTAAAGAACCGCCGGTGGCCGAAATTAATCTTAATCTAAAGACCCCCCCTACGTACTATCAGGTTTCGGTGGGCCTACTCGTGTTATCTTCCATTGTTTAGACGGTCAGCGATTCGAGGAGAAGCTGTCTCCCTCGATGGAGACTTTATCTCTGCTCACGCGGTGATAGCGTTTACGGGCGTGCTGTGCTTGCGCACATAACCGTGTTTGCTCATATCGCGTGGGTGCTGTTGTTGCTGTGGAAAGCTTTCCTGTTTAGCCAATCTAAGCATTGTTGTCGTCCATGCAGGGAATGCCTTAATCCAAGCCGGCGAACTTATCTCTGTCTTATCGGTTTTTCACATTCCCTGCCTTGCTTGTTAACGAGCAGCAGCCAGACCTTATCTTCTCAAAACAAAAGATGAAAATTCGTTGACGCTGTAGACCACAGAATTCCATGCATCAAATTCCGATTGCAAGCCTGAGAAACAAGGGCCCATATTTTCTAACGACCATTCCCTTTCTATTTCATTTGACCCTTTGTCATTGGTCGCTGCTTCCGGTGGCTTAGGCTGTAGGAGAGGTCGTCATGCTGGCCGCGGCAGACGCACGTACCCCCTTTGCCAGAAGTAACCGAGCAACAGGTTTTTGCTTCTAAACCGCATAACGGAGCATTTACATCAGCCCTGAAGACCGAACGGTGCCATAATGCAAGGGCAAGGTCTCACCTTTCTTTACACAGAATCAGAGCTTAAGGGCTGTCATGAGAGCTTCGCTACGTGGCTAAGAAACAAACCTAGTAGAACGTTGAGTTGGGCGAGTTGGTATAGGTTCATGGTTGAAAAACAGCGCACAAAAGACTAGACACAAGAGTAAACTTGCTTGTCCTGTCGTCGCCTTTACTCTTGTGTCTAGTCTTTTGTGCGCTCTTTTTCAACCATGAAGAAACAAACCACCTGTGCCGTTTTACTTTTGGCAAAGACTGTACATTATTACGGGGGGGGGGGGGGGGGGATTAGCCCAGCAGCAGACGGTACAGGCCGCAGTCAGAAGGCACACCAAACCAAATCACCCCAGCACAAACTGCCACGTCCTCATCGTCGTAAACTGCCGAGCGTCCAAACAACGTCGTCTTCGTATCGCGACTATGCACCGCCTGCTTGCATAAACGCGCCCCGCGCTCATGTCGCACTGGTGGACTTGAGCCGACGGCGACGAATGGCGTAGCACAACGACGCGTGTGACACGCCTGACGTTGATTTTCGGCGCTAATCGAAACTGGTTGGTGGATCGTGCCTTAGTGGAGGGCTCCGTAGTAGGATGCCGTAATGGAGGGCTCCGGATGACTTATTATCTACTTGAGCCTCATAGAGCAGCAAGACGGAAAGGGGCCGCGGTAGAAGGTGCACTGAATTTTCGAGATCCGCTCCCCCTCTTATTTTGCCGATCCTCAAAAAGCGTAGAAAAGCACTCATATGCCATTTGTTTGAGCGACAAGAGCTGTGTACTGAAACTAAAGCCACGCGGTTTTCTTATCTGAGAGCGCGGCTTATACAAGAATCACTGCCTCTGGCTGAAAGGAAAGAAGAGCGATTTTTGCAGTGCGCGCAGCGACTTCCTTCAGAAGCACAGCACTCCGGAGGCGTCAAATCGCACACCCCACTTGCTGCCCGTTTATTTTTATTATATAGGTAGGTAGGGCGAGGGTGCAGGCTTACGTCAGCCCGGTTACACTCGCAGCAGGAGCGCATGAGTAGGGGCTAGCGAGGGCCAGCACCGGCGACTATACAGCGCCGCAGTTGTGGCGGGCTGTTCGGTTACTTTTGGCAAAGACTGTGCAGCCGCAAGTAAAGAACAGTTAACACAAGTAATCAATCACTGGCGCGAAGTAATCTCCTCTCACGACGCCGTGGTTCACGAAAACGCCGATAACGAGAATGGTGAGCCTTCCCCAATCCTCAGTCTCGCGAGAGGTTCAGTAGAATGTCATCGCCTGCAAGGAATTCTTTTCTTTTTCTCTCTTTGTTTCGCACAGCCGGTCGTCGGTCGCCTGTGCTAATCATTTTTACTCGCCACTGTAGTATTCACACCTAGGCAATTTGTCGATGGACTTGCTTTCGAACATTCCCGGCGAGTTACGCTGGCGACGCCAGACATTGACGGCGTCCAGATGCCGGTGCGGTCAGGCTGTCTTTCTTTACTATATGGAAGTTCTTCAAGTTGAGCTCTCTTGGCAACCACTTTTAATTGTGAGGCGGCTATGGAATATTGTAAGATACTGTTATGAGCATATTGATGGGAATGTCCTAAACTTCCGATCAGTAGCAAAATCTTGGTTTAAAAGTTTATTCTGCATTGGACCAGGTTAAGAGTGCCATACAGAAAACCGAAAGGTATGAGTTTTTGACAATAAACAGAATAAAACTACAAGCGTACCGAGAAGGGATCTGCGGATTTATTGATTGTTAGGGCGCAATTTTACGATTTAGGAAAAAATTGCATTCATAGACAACTTCCTGTTGTAAAAATGGGCTTGTCCAGAATTTCTGGACATGTAAATATCGCACCGATATTACTTCACTGGAAGGTGAAGTGCTTGTGTGCTCACAAGAGTGGCAGGTAACGCACTAGGCCACATAATTCACTTCGTTTTTTCGCTTACGTTGCCACTCACTCGCACCCAGCACGCGGCTGCCTTCACTCGGCATGAAATAGTCCTAACGCATGATCTCTTCGTCGCCTGCGTGAGGAAATGCGGTCCGAAAATTCCAAACAGGAGGGCTCTAAAGGTGTGTGGGGCACTCGTTCTTCGATGGCAACAAGCACAGGGTTGGCAGACAAAGCTTTCGGGCGTACAAACACTGAATAAGAGAGCATATATGTGCACGAAACGACACATCTGGCTGCAAAGGCCGATACTGCCAATCTCCAGTCGTCCCCTAAGGCCTTTGATATAAGCGTCCTTGCTGAGCAGTGGACTATCTTCGGAATCAATGAGAAATGTGGCAGGGATTCTTTAGTTCTATCGCCAGTGTGCCAAGTCGCTGTCACGGTTGCTATGCTTGAAATATATGAAACCAGCATGAATTGGTTCTTAACTTTAGGTTTTGCAGTAATTAAGGGGCTCCATTAGCTGGAATCTGTGAGTGCATATAATTGGACGGGTTGATAAGACTCAATTTTTTACATCGCGGAAGACGCAGGCAGTGAAATTCGAGGCTGCATGCTCGAGCAGGGTAAAGGCAGCGTGTTAGTACCAATGGTATACTGTATTACTGGAAACAAGCACTGTAATGGCGACAGAGCCTCCCGATTATACTGTGTTTGTGTATTTTTGTGTCCTGTATAAAAAACAAAAGAAATTTGCGTATTCGAAGATAGATCAGGGGCTCATGAATTTTTTTCCAGCGTATATGTAACACGAATTTTCAATATTCCAAAACGTTAAAGAACATAGACAAGATGACAAAAGAGATTATCGAAGCTACTGAAATCAAAAAGCGTTGTTCCGTTTGGGTTAATTTAATTAGAGCTCCATCTGCCTCTATTCCTCATTAATAAAATCTGTTTTTTGCTTCCGCTTACGTTTGTCTTGTTAGTGATGTTGCGCGATTCTCAACGCATATGTGTACTTCGCGGTCGGTGTCTCATAGTTTTGGTTCCCTTGTTTTGGTTTTTTTTTTTTGTAACATGCTGGCATATACTTATAGGAGTGACGATCCGTATAAACTGACAGCCGTGTCAGCGCAGACTTACGTCCTTTGTTTTTAGTCCTTTGTTCCTTTGTCGTTGGGCTGGTTCACCATCAAGAATGCTTTCACTTTTTTTTTTCTGCCTTTTGTCTATCAGAGACACTCCGAAATGAGAAATACGGGGGTAATTCGTCTCATACAAAGGGGCGCAGCAGTGTCTTGACATTGCCCGCAGTCGCTCAGCCGCTCCGTCTTCTTGTTCAGCATGACGGGAAGAAATGTGCTTCGTGCAGAGCCAATTTTTATCGTTTGCGAGAGTCACGGACATCTGAGTGAACCAGCGACTGCTTTCTTCTTCCGCATCTCGCGGAAAAACGAGCTCTGCCGCATTTTTTTTTTATTTTCTTGTGAACGCCAGAAGTAACCGAGAACGTCAAGGCATGCTTCCTTTCGCACGTCAAGATGAAAGAAACGGCTGATATAAACTTTAACTTCTAAGGCGCCATAACCCAGGCACGCAGCCAGGATTTTTTTTCGAGGGGGGGGGGGGGGGGGGGGCAAGATAGTTTCTTGTACCCTGCTTGGGAGGGGGGGGGGGGGGGGGGGGGGGGCTTGCTGGCCATTACGTGGGACCAACAATAGTACTGTCGAAGCAATTGCGGGGGATGGGTTTTCACTTCTGTGTGTGGGAGGGGGGATACACGCCTGCCATAACCATCCCCGGAAGTAATCGTTTATAAGTTAGCCTCATGCTCGAGCCGACACGGAGACACCGACCATCGCTGTTACGTCAGTTCCGCGGAGAGGTGGAAAAATGCAGGCCTTGTTTATCTGCAGAAGAGATTAGTACTGCGCGAATGGGACAGGACAGGATAACAAGGAACACAGATGACAACAGAGGCGCAGAGGAACACAGAAGACAACACTGTGTTGAGGAATACGTCTGTGTTCCTCGTTCTCCTGTCCTGACCCATTCGCGCAGTACTAATCTCTTCTGCAATGAACCAGCTAGCCCGCAAGAACGTTCTACTTGTTTGTCTACGTGGCATTCACTGAATGCGCTTGCCAGGTGGAGGCTAGCGGCGGCGCCACTGCCGCACCGGCCGTGCCGTCGATTGGCCGCTTCTTTTCCCACCTATGGTTGCTTTCGTCACGACTGACGTCACGACCAATTGAAACGGAAACGAAATATAAAGTTGCAAAATACGGCTCGAGGTCTCGAATGTGAGCGATGGAGACATCTGTCGACGTGGTTTACAGTCATCGCAGACACTTGCGTCAGTCGGGCCTGGCTCAGTAACGTGAATCACCGGCGTTGATCAGTTCGCTGTGAATCTTCCCACTAACTGGCAGCTTTCTGAGTGACAACGTATGCCTCCTAGCACTCGGCGCTCAATTGCATACGTACGCACTACTGTTTCCGGTCCTTCATTGGACGCCGTAACCATGGGTATGCACGCCCAACTATGATCAGCTAGAGGGTGACATAGGGTCACTGCGGTGTGTAGTCGCTGTCCGAAAGTGCGGGAGCAAATAACTCAGTCGTCTTGGCCACGTGTAATGCTGCACCAGAACAGGTCTATGATTTCACAAGCGACCCAAAAATAGTGAAGACGAGAGGTCTGTTTGGAAAGTAATTAAAGGTTATTCCTTAATACTGTTCTATTGAAATGAGTTCTCAAAATTAATATCCATCTCTGTTTAACGCTTGCGAATGTATACAACGTTTCTAGTGCTCCCGCTTTTCTTGGCAGCCTTGTCGGAAATCTTCAACTGCGACGGTCGAAAAAGGTTTAAATTTATACTCGGCACCATAGTTTCTATAAACTTTTGAGGTTTTAAAGAAACCACGCCAGTCTCCGGCTTCGTCTCCCGGTTAGTTTTCAGTAATGGCACCCACAGCCCCAACCCGACTTTCCTTCACATGGCATGCCCAGTACGGGATATATAGCAATGTCAGTTTGAAGCACTGGGACAATGCTTTCCAGACAAAATTCAAACAGCCTGTGATGTGAGAATCGCTTTCGTGTGGTCACGAAGAAGGCACGAAGTCGCAACCTCGCCAAGGATGCGTACAATTCTGCTTTTCAAATTATCGAGAAACTTCACGTCAAAACTCTTAAGCTGACGTTTAACTTCGTGGCACTACCCCCGAGCAAACGATTTCCTTAGGGTTAAAAACGGGAAGAGCAATGATTCCAATCTTTATTTGCTCATGGAGAATTCTCGCACTGAGTTAACAAGGCTGTGTATGGTGTCCAGCGGCTTCCCTCTTCTTGTCGGGGTGTCTCGCAATAGCCCAGAATTCGAATCGCCAACGATCGTGCAACTGAAATATGGACTTGCGACAAGGAATTAAGTTAGAGGAGATTCGTCAACTGCGAGTACTTTTGTGAAAATGGACAGCTGTGGACAAGAGTTTGAGGGATGAGGGCTCAAGAAAAAAAAAATGTTATTCCAGCAGACGGAGCATGCATGTCCCCTAAAGTTTCTATTCGTTTCAGGGACCTGCTTTTCCTGACTTCGTGGGAATAAATGTTTTCCTACGATGGCGCATCCTTCAAACTTCTTTCCATGAATGCAATGAAAAAGTCAGAATAAAGCGTCACGAAAGCTATACCCAGTACGTCACTTCGCTTCACAGATGTTCTTGTGCTCGCTGAAAGCAAAGGAGAGAATTCTGATGCAAACTTGTCCCCTTTTATGGAAGGCCAGAGCTTGTAATATTTCCCGCGTAACTACTGCATCGCTCAAACCGGCCCGTGTAATGATGAGAGCATGATGGAGCACGCGCCAGCTCTAAAGGGAACTCCGTCGGCACACTTGGCACTCAACCTCGGGGATCTTGAGTGCAGCGTCTGTTTTGTTGGCGTCGGGATCCTTCAAAAGAGGAAAGTTTCACGTGGGCCGTCGACGAATAGGGCCAAGCTTGCATCAGCTTTTTGTGCACTTCTTTGAGCACCAAAGTAACGTGCCTGCTCTGCCCAGTTACGCATTTAACAAGTTTCTGATTATGTTTTTTGCTGGCATTTTCGCCCATAACTTTTACGTTGCTCAATTAAACGCAGTTGATAGTTCAGCTCCTTGTCTCGCCTGCCCTTCCTTATCTAGTGTTCTGATTTCATCCGATATTACCTGATTTCAACAAGTGCCAAGTAGCTTAGTTTCAGTGCGTCCGAGATTCATCGTGGAATCTGGCTGAGCTCCCGAACAGCACAACTGGTTGTAACCCATTTTGAAGCAGAATTTTCTGCATTCCGTTGTTCCATCATCCACCTTGCATTTTCAGAGTGTTCGCATGGCACCAAACACGACCAAAAGGGATCCTAAAGTAAGGATTCAAGCGTAACTGTGCACCTCGTGGCATCTCTTGCTGTGCAAAAAGCCCACGGGAGCAATATCTAATTCCCGTTACTTTGCGGACAGCGTGCCCTGCGGGCGTCGCTCCGTTCCGATTTTACGGACCAATTTCTTCGCTTTCTAGCCGCGCAGGCTAGGTATAGCAGGCATCACGGATATGGCCCGCTGCTCCTGTCGATTCCAGGCGCTGCGTCCACGCTGAAGGGAAACCAATTTTTCACGCTGCACCCTTTGTTCAACTTTTGTCCTAGGTGGTTCTCAGGTTTTTTTTTTTTTTTGGGGGGGGGGGGGAGGGGGCGGGGGATAGAAACAGGGGCCCGCAGTTTGGATCAACAAAATCTCGACAAACGGCGAGCGATGGCTGAACGCTTGGCTGCCGCTCGCCAGATTAGTGTGGTTGGCACAGTGATGGGCGCGAGCCTTACGAATCGCTCTTACGTGAGGAGAATGTGGATGGCTTGGTTTGATAGAGCACAGTGTGGTAGCCTAACCCGGTTTGAAAGCTTCGTTCTGGCCGAACCGGAGCACTGAACTTTCCCCGCCGGCACGGAGTAAGGTATTGCGCAGTGCAAAAGGACCCGCTGAGCTGATGCATTTCATTCAGTCTTCTTGCAAAAATGAAGGGTGTTGGACGGTTTCAACCTCAGTAAATTAAGCCTGAAGCGACCACCTTCAAATCGCGCGTGCGCTATGGGCGCGATGCACTATACACGCAATTATCCGTTAATTGATTTGCACGTGTGATTTAGCATGCCCGCTGCATTGCCTGCAGGGTCATCGGCCGTTCTTCGCACATGGGTCACTGCGAAGAAGGGAACGCGATGGCAGCGGCGGTCGTCTGCGCCTTCTGCCTTTTGCTGGCCAGCCCAGGTGAGAGCAGGAATGAAATAGTTTTTTTTGTTGATTGTGTTTCTGTAACCGCGAGATAACTGCGATCTGTTCTTTCATGAACATCTGCTCATGGATAAAGGTGCACCTATAGAAACGCTTTCCGTCAAATAAAACCTTACAAAAGTTAGCCCGCTTCGTACTTGTCTGTTGTTGTTGTTGTGTTGTTGTGACTGAGAGAAGGATGAAAAGGAAATTGCACGGGCCTGCCTACTGGCTCCAGCCGAGCAACCACCGCTGCCACGTGCAGATAGAGGAGAGTTAAAAGATCAGAGGAAAGAGAAAAAGGAAAGAAAAGACGCGCGTCGCAGCAACACGGACGCTGCTGAAAAAACAGCATGTCTCCGGCTCGCGCCCCTGTTTTATTGAAATTGAAATTGGTTTTAAGGAAAGTAATTGACGCAGTAAACCGGGCCGTAAGTGAAGAGATAAAGGACGCAGTGAAAGAAGAAAGGAAGAAAGATGTCCCTGTTTTATCCTCATGAACACGAAATGGAACGTTTAGTTATCGCTCAAGAGCCCGTTTCGTTTTTACTTTTACAAAAAGCATCATAGGTATCATTCATGCAGAATAAAAGTGCATAGCAAAAAGCAATACAACTCGTTTTTCAGCTGCATATTCCTGAAGCATAATCGTTGGTTTCGTGAAGATCAGTCATTCCCTTTCATATTTCTTTGACTTGTACTCTGCTTTACTCACTCGTCGTGAAGCAGTGCAGCTGTTTCTTTGTTGCAGTACTCAGCGTTAGAGCCCCATTTCTCATCTTCACGCTGGAGCTGCATCTGTTGTGGCTCATCTGGATAGAGTCCTACAAAGTAGCATTCGACATTAGTTTTCACGTGCGCGGTGTAGTTGCCGCTGGCTATCTCCTAGTGGATGGCTCAAGGGGGCTTGCAAGGGCGTTCGTGCGTATGTGCGCAGGAGGGGGAAGGAGGGGCTGGTGAGGAAAGCGTACGTGCTCATGCATCAGAATCCGTGCTTCTACGGTAGCCCGCCGCTATGTTTGTGGACGCCAAAGCCTCCATTGTGCCCTTACGTTTTTTTTTTCTTTACTATAGAGAAAGAGAAGGAGGACACCTGCGCTTTAAATGACGGCAATCATTAGCAGTTTTCTTAGTCCAGTTTGGTATAGCAATTTATCTCCTGCGGTTTCGCACTTCATCATGATGATGATGATGTTTTATTTGATTATAAAAGGAGCCATTCTAGCCCTGTGTTTCAGGACAGCTTCCTGCAATAAATCCTTTATAATTGTCAGTTGTATGTCATTTTTCTGGATTTAAGTGTAAGTGCTCGACGACATTTGTGCACTATCAATTTCTGATTTTGCATCGGCAATTGAGTCGTAGCGTTGTATGGTGTTATGTGCAGCGCTTATATTTGTAACCCTTGTCATGTACCCTTTTAAGCTTGGGATTGTACCACAGTTTATGTACCCACTCCTGGTATAGTCCCTACAATGGGGCTGCAGTATCTTCAAATAAATAAATAAATAAATAAATAAATGTGTAGTGGCATACAAGGAATTCGTTGAATGGAATGGGAAGTGCACGGAATAACGGCCAACAAAAAATTTCTCAGGCGAAAGGTCCAGCGCCTAGCATTTGGTTTGACGAATGCCGGAAACGCGACCTCCACCGTTCCGAGAATTCACAAATGGATAAGGTGCGATACTACGCCCGATTCTGGCTGGGGAACGTGTGGTGTTGTGTTGATGAGATGACGTTGAACCGTGTCCTTCACGAGGGGCACGTGAATAGTGCTTTTCTCAAAACCAAATCGATTACGAAGAACGTAGCTAAAAACTGAATCAAATAAGAATAGAATATTTTCACGACAACTACGTATAAGCCATGGCCTCTGAGATCAGGCATTAAGACAGGATTTGCTAAACCTTCCTTAGCCCTGCCGCACTCTCGGAGGCCGTTGATTGCGGCAGCTGGCTGTCCGGTGTCGGAGTTGGCCTATATTTTTTTAACGGTCATAGAATAAAATTGCGTACAGCCTGATTCCAACTTCGTGCCACTTATTCGTAAGGTATTCAAAAACTGCAACGTATCCATTGGTATCGATTAATTCTGAAAATGCACTATTTGATTCGTTCAGCAACGTAGAATAGGAGAATATTCGCTATTCCAAAGTCTCGAATATCCCCACCCTTTACGCTTTCTTTGTTGTTTCAGGCAGCGCTTGGGACCTGCACGTGTCAACGCAAGACATAAGTATACCGCTCGGAAACGATGGAGGGTTCTTCATATACCTCGAGTTAGTACCGCTTTTCAGTTATTGGGATTTTCTTTTTCGTGCCTATTTTCTCTCCTTGCTCGGCTCAGTTCTGACTCCCTCAAAAAAAGAAATAAGCTGCATCATAAGTTCAAGTTATAGCTTTTGGACAGCAGCAAGAGCACGACGTGGCGAAACACGGTTCGAGTTCAGAACAATTTGCTTTGCGTAAGGACGCACAAGTAAAGCATGAACACTTGCGACGTGCGCAGCCTGAAGTTAGAGCGTATTGCAGGTGTTCCATAAATTTACCGAGTCCTTTCGTTACTGTACTGCGTCATTGTTCAGTGCCCACACGGAGGGCGCAAATGCCTTCAACTTTGACGCTTGCAAACAGCTGGCTCTATGCAGTAGTCTTAGGGCTCCTACATTAAGTTATTATCCTTAGAGGAAAAATGTTCCGTATATACGTGGTAGTTAAATATGTGTAGAACCCTTCGTTTTCGAGTTGCATTTTTCCGGATCTTTTTTTTTTTTTTCGAGAGGGGGGGAGGGGGGAGCGGTAAAAATCAGGGCGATATGTTTTTACTTCAAATTCTAAAATATTCAGCAAAAAAGTTCGACAATTCAGGTTTTTTCCTACCAATTCGGGTCTGTAGTGTTTTCAGATAAATAAGTTACTATCACGTTATCAGTTTTTTTTTTACCAAATAGGATGTTTCTTCCATAGACCATTTATTACTATAATATCGTCGCCTGCATCACTATCTTTCGCGCAGCACTTCCAATTCCGTGCAACATCTGCCTCCTTTTGAACACTGCGGAAACATTCGTTATCGCAGGGACCATTTTTAACGCACCAGTCTCTCGGAGCAGGACTTTATTAGCGTGTGGATACAATGGTGCCAATAATTAGGACGTGAGCAGGCGTTTTACGGCCTCTCGTATCCAAAACGTGCTTTAAAAACTTTTCAAATTAAACCGCAGCATGAGTAACTACTTTCAAAAGCTTTACAATCGACGGTTAACTGAGAACCTTCTGGAATTAGCCTAAGGTATTCACTAACTTTCGCACTGCGTATTCAGCTTTGTGCACTAGAAAAATACTTGCTCTTGAAAGCGCATTTCACCTCCTAGAACGGAAACTTAAGAAGGATGTTGAAAGCCCGGTAAACCGTACTGGCAATTAGCGCCTGAAGAGGTATTCGCTGCTGTTTGTTTTGCTACTGCATATTTCTGTTCTGTGTTTAAAAAGCTAGCTCTCTGTTTGTGCTTGATAAATTTATTATTATGTTTTCATTCTCGTTACTCTTACTCCTAGCATGGCCGACATGTCTGTGTTTATGTTTTCTTATTTGAAAATAGTACATGCCGATACTCTTATCTCGGCTCTCCCTAACACTGTACAAGGCTATTTCTATTCTTTTTTTTCTTTGTTGCAGCCTAAAATAAGAAATCGCTTGATCTTGTCTTATAAGTTGTAAAATCGCGTGCAGCCAACTGAGTTCCCTTGCGGCAGCCATGGCCTGGTCGGACCGTCTCTTGTGTTGATTTTCTTTTTCATCCGAAACAAAGCTCATCTTTCCTGCTGTAGCTCTCAGCCTGAATTTATACTTGTTTGGAAAGCGACTAGAATCTTGGCCGAGGAATATATGTATATGTGCAAGTTTTCAGGTTCCGTTGTTTATTTCGTTGTTTTACCTATAACGGTGCACAGGGCCTTGAAAACGACAGAGTGGATGAAGATATGCCGAAGTATACGTATTAAATAAATTATTATCAAAAGCATTTGGCAGAACTTGTCTGGTTCTGGATCAGCTTTATACAGAAAATAGAATTTCAACCAAGTCAAAGATTCTTGTAAAAAAAACCGAAATTTTGTTAATCAGCCCTGCAAATTATTCAGTGCATGACAACGGGCAAGGCGCGGCTAACCACTGAAAGAGAGGGTTTGAGTATCCGCATGTTCAGCGGACAGAGACATGATAGTCAATCTGGAACGCTCCCTCCTGGCCTACGTACATGGTTTTAAGATAACGAGTCCTCTAAATGCAGCAATTTCTTCGTGCGAGTATTTTAACCCAGCCGAGCACTGCATGTAATCACACCCTTATGAAGTTGTCGAGCTGACTACGAAACTTTTGTGACTGCCTTGCGAGAGCTTTTGATTTGGTAGGCGTATTTTTCCTCCTTTCTTTCTGTTCTTTTTTGTTACACCGGCGTTTTCTCCTGAAACTTCGGTTTCGGTTTCCGCGCTCTCTGTCCTCAAAGACCAGTTCAAAAGTCATGTGCGCCCACGAAATACTGGCTCTTCCTCGGCTTTGTCCAGAGAGATAAAGAGCACAGAAGAGCTTGTGCTAATGGTCTGCGACGCCAATAGGGTGCCGTCAGTAGCCATGATGGCGTCATGACTTTTTTCGTTCCAAAGGAACTTGCGCACCGTTGCTACTAAAACAGAACCTTGAAACGCGAAGTTGCCATAGCGCGTTGTCATGTCGCGAGCAGAGTTGGCCAGAGAGTCGCCGCCCTTGCAGCAACGCCCCCAACGAAAGCTTGTGGGCTCAAGCGTCCGTGCTGGAAGGTGACCGGGTGGTCGCCCTGCCCGGACCGCGGCGGCTGCCCTTGGAGGGAACCGAGCACGCCTGGGTCAACGTGTCCGCCATCGGAGCTGGCCACGCCACCGTCAAGATGAACACGTCGCTGCCCTTCGTCAGGTACGGCGCCTTGCCGTACATTTCTCAGCCCTCTGTGCAATGCCGCTTCCTTCAGAATGTGACGCGTGCTTTCACGGCGTGCTTGTCGGCAGCACTATTATGCATCGTTGTGCGCACGGACGGAAGTCACTGTTTTCAGCTTCATATTCCGTTACCAGGAATTTGAGACAAGAGCTCCTTTTGTGTGATACAACTTAAGAACGAAGTGGGAACTGTCCCTCAAAGTGCGCCTTCCAACCAATGGCGTCGACTGACTCGCATGACGCCGTGGTTAATCTCTTCGGACCTGTTTGGCGGATATAAGAGGGTTAACCTCGCCTTATTGGGACTAACCGTGGGATCATGAAAATCTGTTGACACCATTAGCTGGAGGGCCTCCTTTGAGGGGCATATGCCGCTTCGTTTTTTAGTGCTATTTGACTATAGTTCCTCCTTTCTTCCACCATGTGGCCCATGGCTTTGAACATTGAAAAATAGAGCCTTGACATCATTCGGAACGTAAGAAAGAGAATTACCGCGTGGCTGCAGAACAGAAAGTAATAGGCCGCTAGGCTTAGTGGCGCTGGCTGGGCGCAGTCCTGAATGTTATATTATCCTTTATATAGACAGCCTATATTATCCTTTATATAGACAGCCATCTTATTGTCTATCTCCATGACGGAACATAACCCTGACATCTCATGCCTCCTTTATTCACAATATAAAGCTCTTAGTGCAGTGGTCCCACACGGATAAACCGTTTTGCATTCTGCCATTTGATCTTCTTTAAATCAACCATAAATTAACGGTATCTGCATGTCGCTCCGATAGCGACGTAATCATCGTTATCTGATTTAAAAGGTAAGAGGTAAGTCTCTAGACATATAAAATGGCGTCTGCCTCAAAGTAACGCAAATGGTGGCACGTCAAAAAAATGGGTGAATCGTGTTAACTAGCAAACTTCTTAATTATTACATTCATAGCTCTTACAGTTAAGTTCCTGGTTGTAATGAGATATTTGTAGCTGTGCTTGAACAGTAGCCATGTGTATTTTTTTTTTTTCATTTCTATAGAGCCATTTTACTCGTCACGTATTGTGGCCCTCCCGGCGCGTCAAACGGAAACCGTGCGGCCGTTGAGCGCGCTCAGCCACGCCCCCAACCAAACGTCACTGGACGGCACGCTGTTCACATGACTCCCTCTCTAACAACCCGGGGCTACACTGTACTCGGCGTTTGCGTTTGCAGCTTGTGCGATCGAATTCACACTTATAGCACCGCTCGCTGAGGGAAACATTTGTCATACTTCGCCATTCGTAGGACGTCCGATGCTTTCGTTCACGTGGAAGTGTTCAAGATAGCCTGGTTAGAGACCTTGAGCGACGTCGTCGGCTGGATCTACTTCCTGGCATGGTCCATCTCTTTCTACCCGCAGATCTACCTCAACTGGAAACTCAAATGGTGAGCGCTTTTAGAAATCTGGCACTCTAGCGCGTGTTCGGCGGGCAGTACAGCTGTGGCCTCCTTTTGTGAACCATGCACTCGGAAAACCACTGTGTCAAACGAAGCCGTTTCCAGCCTTTCTTTTACTAGCAGCTTTTAAATATAAGGTCATCAGTTGGAGCAGGCAAGTCGATCCTCTGAAGCCTGTACGGGCAAGGGGAAGGGCATGAACTGCATTGATGCTATGTACAAGGTCGCTCAATATTAAAGGGAACACAGAAGCGCGCGGCCGCAGCACTTCGCGAAGCGCTACCGCCGCGAGCCGGCGATAATCGGCGGCAAAGGCGCATGCTCGTAATCACGGCCGGCTGCTGTTTGCGTGCATGCGCCCCGTGCCGCCGATTATCGCCGGTTCTCTGCGGTAGCGCTTCGCGAAGCACCTTGCACACGATGGCGAAAACTCAGATGACTCTTACAAGCATGTAATGAGAATTTTTGAGCACTACCGTTGGTACGGAAGCAAATAACTTTTCAAAAACAGGCCGTGCTGCTACTGGTCTCGCAGCATCTTGGCGCGCTGCCAAGTTAGACGAGCGAGCCAACACTGCCTGCGCATCCATCGAAATGTTAAACTCCATGCCGTTACTGCCGCTTAGAATCTTGGTACGCTGCCAAGGTATGAGATGCGGATGGCGCCGACAACGGCACAAAACTGTGAAACGAGCTAAGAAGAACTAGCGCTCTAAAATCCAAGATGAACGACAGCAGAGCTACAGAGGTCTCTATTAAGTTGTACATCAGACCCTGTTCGCTGTAGTGCTCAAGTGCAGCGTGTCTGATACATCCAACATGTATCTAACATGACACTAACACACAGAGTGCAAATCATATTCCGCCAGTGACAGAAACAGCAACGTAACAGACGAGGGCAAACGAATGGACAACTCAAGCGCTGATGGCTTATATGTTTATGTGGTTTACGGCTAAAACGGTGTAGGTTTGATGGGACCTCTCCCATAAATGTATGCATAGAATTTTACATTAAAACACTCTCAGGTTGGAATGCTCGCCGTTGCACAGAGATATGTAATGATCGCTAGAGTGCTGGTAATGTGTGTGTGATAGAAGAAGCATTTCTGATTTATCTGAGGCAGGCTCCGTTTTTGTTCGATGTTTGTAAACGAAGTTTAGTCCCCGCTGCACAGCTGACTCCACTTACTCTAAGTAGCCATCTGTGCATAGGGGGGTGTGGTCGTCCGCATAGGCAATGTGTTATAGGTGGATAATCTGTGCGGTGCGTTTCCGGAGTAAGCGCAAAGCATCATGGGAAAATCGTGTGCTACCTACTTCCGGTTCCAGTTTTCTCCCAATGCCCATCTGTTTTACTGCAAAAGATTTCCCAATGGTTTGTTCATTTATTTAAATTATTAAATGAAATAAAAAAAAATGAAGTATATGTGAAGGTGTTTTTCTTAGGAGCACCGTTTGTCAAAAGTTTAGATGTAAGGGGGGTTCGCATCACCAGCGTTCTAAATCTCTAGAAGGTAACAGAAACTCTGGTGCCCACACTCGGCAGGTTAAGATTTCCACGAATTTTGCAAGGGTCCCACTATACGGCTTATAAGAAAACTTCCTGCGCTTTAAACTTTTCACAGAGTGTACAGTACATAGGCTTCCACTCAAAGTTCAAAACTAGTAGGCGGAAGCTTATGGACGTTAGTTTGCGCATGTATTCGATGTTATTTTAACCTTACTGAAATGAGTAGGCGGCGCTGTGCTTTGCTATACCGGGTTTTCAACGAACACTTTAAAAATTCCTGAAAATATTGAGTTCATTATAGCAGAAAAATAGGCGTAGGATCACACACTCTGCCCCGGCGGACAAAATATGCTGCAAAACCCCTCTAATTATCCAAGTAATTTACAAAAACCCACTAATTGACTTTTTAAGGCGAATTCCTTTAATGGCTCATACTATCGTCCGTTAACAAAGCATGTCACACGCGTTTAAGTCGGGAACTAAAAAAGATAGAAGAAAACCAATGTTGTTTCTGATAGAGAACGAAAAAATGAACCTAGAAGCCAGGTTTGGTGACTGTAGATTAATTATTTCATGAATTATAGGCAAAAATGTCGAAATTGTGTCTAAATAGCTCGGACGTCGATATAGCCACGTGAACGGTGTGACGTCACATCTACCGGAAGTCGTCACGGCATAGTGAAAATTGTCACAGAATGGTTGGATAAACGTCGGATTTGTGTCAGATTAGATGGAAAAATGTGTAATTAAGCGTAACTAACACTGAACATCCAGTAAAGATGTATAATTTTTGTATCGATATAGCCACGGGAATGGTGTGACGTCACATCCAGTGGAAGTCGTCATGGCACAGTGTTCTCGGCTTTCGCCTCTCAACACTTTAGTTGCCAAAGTGTCCTCGCAATTTTAGTTATCGTAGCTGGGTGGTTAGTCCCAATTGGGAGTTTCATGCCGTGAACAGGACGATGCCATATCAGTTTTTGAAACGAAGAAAAACTCAATTTCTAGTGCCCTGCAGCGCGAAGAAATCCGACGCTTTTTCCCGCATGCGACCGAAACTGAGCGCACGATGAGCGCCGGAAGTGTGGCGTTAGCGAAGCGTCCGCTGGTGAAGTGTCGTCATGAATGCAGCGCCCAGTTCGAAACGCGTGTGCTAACTTTCCCCGCTAGAGAACGTCGGCGCTTAGCTTAGACCGTGGCCGGCGTTATCGACTGCTTCGTCGCTTGGAATAAGGAAAATTATTGTCATCGTCTGCTACGCGGCCGTCGCTTTTGGGAACACTGATAAGCACGCCCGGCGCTCTGCCTGTCTGGTTAACTCCGGAAAGTTTTTTTTTTTTTTTGTCACTAGCTTCGCGAAAGGGATAAAGGTACTACTCTTCTCTGACAGTGTGCAGATTACTGTTTAACGTTAAATGTGCGGGTATATCGACATGCATTGTATTATTTCTGTCAAGTGTCCATTTCTTTTATGCGGTATCGGCTTGACTCCTATAATAAATTAGAATGACTTAGTAGATGAAAAGATTCTAACTGAAAACATTGCAATTTTAGCACTAATGGGCTTCGTACCGGCTGGCTCAATACGGTTGCTGTGTGCTGGATCAGACACGTCCTGTGCTGCAAGAAGTGCTAGTACTTAATTAGGAAACCTTGTCATCAGATGTTTAGCACTTTCTAGTTGTATATAACAAACAGGAATGAATGAAATTTGTACCTTTTATGGATATAGTTGGTTCCAGCCCCATTTGGACACTCCAGGAAATATGGGATGAAAAGAAGCCGTTTTCACATCACGTGTTCGAAATGCTTGCCGTCCATTGCGATGCACAGTAGAATGCTGTCTTTGATGGGATTCACAGCAGAAATGAGCTTCTCTCGGGAAATCTTTTCAATTAATATTTTGATACGCTCCTTCAGGTCTTCGAGGTTCGCTGGCTCCGTATTGAAAACTTCGTTCTTAACGTACCCCCAGAGGAAGGTATCCAGTGGTGGCGAATCGGATTCCCCCCCTCCCAATCCACTGGTTGGGAAAGGTGCTGTCCATGAATTGCACTGCGGAACGAAAAAAAGTGTGGCTGGGCTCCATCATGCTGAAACCACATTTTCTTTTTTTTCAATCCCGCCAGTGGTAGCTCTGAAACAAAGTCAAATACGGCACCTTTTAGGACGCAGTCTCTACTTTTTCCCAGCGAGGTTTCCGTCGATGAAGTAAGGACAGACAATGCGGCCGTCGTAAATGCCACACAAAACATTTGCTGACCATCTTATACTTGGTGCTTGTGCTGGCGTAGCCGAAGTCGGTTCTTGTCGCACCAATAACGTGCATTGTGCAAACTGACATTGGAGTCCCTGCAAAATTCGGCCTCATCTGTCCAAAGCACTTTGTGCAGGAATTCCGGGTATTTATCACATTTAATTAGGCAGCAGTTGTAAAAATCGAGCCGTTTCTGAATTGTAAAAATCGAGCC
This sequence comes from Amblyomma mixtum, assembly GCF_055824585.1. Taxonomy (NCBI): domain Eukaryota; kingdom Metazoa; phylum Arthropoda; class Arachnida; order Ixodida; family Ixodidae; genus Amblyomma; species Amblyomma mixtum. Next base: position 256,335,111 of record NC_143012.1, on the reverse strand, counting down.
GTTTCTGAAAGCCATTCGGCGTCAGTTCCTGGTGAAGACAGGCATGATAGGGGTGGTAGCTTCGTCCTGATAGTGACCTCCAAACTGAGGCTGGGCTGGCTCCGTACGCGTTGGCGATTTCCCTGTCACTTGCTTCTTGCCTGACAGAAATGTACGCGAGGTCATCAATGTCAAAATCGCCGGTTGCGCTCCCTGGTCGCTTCCTTTTCATAACATGAACTGATCCAGTAGACTTAAATCGATTAAATATCGATACGAACGTGGGACGAGTCGGCACACGACGACCATGATGTTGGGCAGCATACAGTCTGGATGCCAGCTCCGCGTCCATTTGCGCGCTCACATATAGCTATCACAATGTTCACCTCCTCGGCAGTGGAGTATTAGGGTTGCGCTGGCGCCGCCATTCCGACAAATCACACAATGTGGCGTGACGTTTTAATCCTAGGCGGCACTTCAAGTGATTTGGAGCACTGGCGCTGCAATGGCCTTGTCACACGCGCACCTCCGAGACAAACACCTGAAATGCAGACTGCGCTCTATTGGGGAAACAAGCTAACACACGCTGCCACAACCGCGAGAACTGCGCGATAGCACACAGCCACTGCCGCGCAGGCTCTCCTTGCAACGCTGACAAAGCTTTTCTTTTTCGGACGTGGTTCCTGATGCGCAGCGATTATAAAATGTCAGATGACCAACCTAGTGAGTAAATGAATTCATGATGACGCACAAAAACGAGCCCGTCGAGCAGCCGTACCAGAAGTGGCGCACACATATACACACACAAAAAAAACGCCTGCAGATGCGCCCATCTGGGCTCTCAAATCGACGTACCCGTAACTGACGATGACTATAATTTTCCTTACTCGGAGCGACGAAGCAGTCGATAACGCCGGCCGCGGTCTAAGCTGAGCGCCGAGGTTCTCCAGCGATGAAAGCTAGCACACGCGTTTCGAATTGTGCGCTGCGTTCATTCCATTTGGGCGCTCTTCGTGCAGGAAAAAGCGTCTGATTTCTTCGCGTTGCAGGGCTCTAGAAATTGAGTTTTTCTTCGTTTCAAAAATTGACATGACGTTGTCTTGTTCACGGCATCAAACTCCTAGTTGGGACTAACCACCCAGCTACGATAATTAAAAAGTGAATTAGTGGGTTTTTGCTATTTACCTGGATAATTAGAGGGGTTTTGCAGCATATTCTGTCCGCCGGGGATGGAGGGTGATCCTACACCTGTTCTTTTTTGCTGTATTGAACCCAATATTTTCAGGAATATTTGAAAGTGTTCGCAGAAACACCCGGTATATGGTGTGATTTGTAACGAAACTTTGTCAACTGTATAGCTCGATTTCCAGAAGCCAAGGCGCGGAGTTGAGCGCTGAAACAAGAATGTTGTTTGTGTGTGTGTGCGTGTGGGGGGGGTGGAGGGGGGGGGGCGAGAAAAGGGGTGGGGTGTGAGCCCTAACGCCCTAAGAAGACACCGAGCTAGAAGCCCACTGCGTGAAAGAGAAAATATGGTATCCTGGAACTTAGGCATTCAGGAGTGCGCATGAGTGCATGGAGACTCGGACTTTAGTCATTTAATACCAGCGAGCTGGATCGAACACCCATCATAAAGTGCCCGCGAGACATAGGGGAGGAGAATGTGCAAACGCGGTTTGTGTTTAGTGCAGTCAGTTCTGGCCCGTTACGAAGCTCAATTTGTGCTGGCGGCGTCGTCCATACGCTTCACCGCTGCTATCGGAGGTAGAGGGTTCGGGCTCAAGCAGGGAGTCAGTGGGGAATAAACTTTTGCTGGTCGCAAGAAGTGGTAGTCAAAGTGTAATAGCCGTGAACATGCCTGCCACATCACATCGATCATCGATCATCGTGGTGCTCGTTGATACCACTGCGCGGCTTCCGTCACGTGCAAACATTCCTCTTCGCACTGCGCAGCGTCGAGGGGCTGAGCTTCGACTTCGTGGGGCTCAACCTGACCGGGTTCCTGGCCTACTCGTTCTTCAACCTGGGCATGTACTTCAGCCCCGTCGTCCAAGTAAGCGCTTTTCACTCGACAACCGTCCGGGACTCCTTTCGTGGCCTGCGGCACGAAAGGTGTCGAAGCCGAAAGATGCTCTGAAGTTTGTCCTATATGTGGTAACAACATGCCAACGAAAGTTTTATTCAGTTCAGTCAACAATATGCAGATTCGGCCAGTGGGCATGCGCAGGTTTAGGAAAAAGCAGGAGACCTTTTTTTTTTTATCGCTTAAATGCCCGGATAGGGTCCCGGCATGCACTTTTCCTCATAACGAATGATGACGATTTTACAACTACGAAGTTGACTTACTGACCTTTGTTTATTGTTAGAAAGAGCATTCAAAGCGTGGTAGAACATGAAACCGAGCCTGCGAAACCGAGCTCCAACAGCTGTGCGCATGCGCCGTAGCAGAAGGTGGGGGGGGGGGGGGGGGGGGGGGGTGCAGCTGTTTATACTGTATATAGAAGGTGGCTCGGTGGAGCCGTCGGTAGATATGGATAGTGAGTTGGAGAGACTGTAAGAAGCAGCAGGCTTCAACTACAGGACGAAGAACTGGAAATAAAATAAACGCGTCACACTTTGCTGCATAACAAATGTCCCGTCTTTAATGTAGCCGCAATTAGACGCAACGAGGGGATAACAAGCAAAGCTAAACATTGGACGCAGCCGGAGAGAAACCAAGCTAAACGACAAGGTGTAATCGATTTTAACCGTACTCTCGCTACATATATCCTGGCCTAGCTGAGCTATAGGCAACTTGAATGTTTTTTGGCGAACAGGCGGAGTACCGTGCCTTGCACCCGACCGGGGTGATTCCGGTGGAGCTGAACGACATCGTGTTCGGCCTGCACGCCGCCGTGGCCACCTTCATCACGGCCGTGCAGTGCTGCATCTACGAGGTACAGTCCCGCCGCCATTCCTACCGCTGTTGTGGCTCTGCGTTTATGCTGGCAAACTGCAGAGGTATAGCGACGATGACGATGCCTTCAGATCGCGTGACACTTTGTCTCTAGTTTACCTGAGCAAAGTTTTCGGTGCTTTTGAGAGCTCGTGAGGGAAGCAGGGGCGTCGCGTGGATGCGAACTTGAAAGGCAGCTCAGGGGCTTTCTTTACCATTTGGAATTCACAATCGCATTGGATATCTTTCTTCGACGCAATGAATTATCATTGTAAAAAATAAGTACGACTATTTGACCGCCGTAGTGGCTCACTGGTTATGGCACTCGGCTGCTCGGAAAGACGCGGGTTCGGTCCCGGCAACGGCGGCCGAATTTTGATGTAGGCGAAATTTTAGAAGTCCGTGTGCTGCATGATGTCAGTGCACGCTAAAGAACCCAGGGGGTCGGAATTTCCGGAGCCCATCACTACGGCGTCCCTCATAGCCCGAGTCGCTTCTGGTCGCTGAACCCCCATAAACCATAAACCTATTTCAAAACATCAAGTCACGCATCCGGAGCCTGAACTGGGCTTCGCTGTTTAAAATATACTCATGCAAGAACAAGACACTGAATGGCTCCAAAATTCGGCATCGATGCTATATATAAACAGTAAAATTTTCTTTAGTAAACTTCCCAATGCGTGAGCCTCAAAAACGCCCAGAATTGACCTTTAACGCTTGGTCTTGGTCCACGTTGGCCATAGGTCCACGATTGCTATAGGGGGTGCTCTATTTTTCCTACCGACTTTTTTTTTTTTTTTTTTTTGCAATGAACGTTGAAAGTTCACGTTTTTGATTTCTCATGTGCTTTTTTTTACTCGATTGTCGTTCACCGCGTGCGCCAACCTTTCTCTAATGTTATTTTGGCTTATTAATGGGAATACTCGAAACCTGTATTCACTGTTAATCCCATTTTGCTGTTCAGAACGAGCACGATCGATTAAATAAGCAAAAATAAGCACGTATCCAAACAGGATTTGAGAGTTAGGAACACGAAATTATTAAATAAATTCCGCATCTTATTTGCCCGAAGTACTAGTGATATTTGTAGGTCAGCTATTAGGGCCTTAAAGGACCATTAAACGCACATATAAAAATGTATTGGGTCCACCTTTAAGAACTGGCTCCACATATCAGAAAGGTCGTGCTCTAACTCAACCAATACTATCGTTTGCAAAATTTACACTTTTTAATCTTAATAACCGTGAGAGAGATAGTTCTGGTTTGCGCTTGTGTGTTGTGCAGGAAGGCGGACATAACGTCCATGATAGTGCTCAATTGAAAGACGGTTACCTGACTTAAATAATAAATTTTTTTTCATTGTTGGTTTTACGGCGCAAAATTATATTGAGGAATTGGAGGCCATCAACACTGAAGGTGAGCCCAGTTTTTATATTTTCTGAATCGGCATTGTGGTTTTATCGAGGGTCAAAAATACGCTTTTAAACCTCGTTGAGTTGCTTTTAACGCGTTACACACATAAAAATGGCGTCCCTGCGTGTGGTATTGTCACCAAAACGTTTATTCTACATCATAAAATGCAGAAACTGAGTTGTATTTTCCGGATTAGAACTGTGAGCGACGCCATTGTATCAATGTGCAACGCAAGAAAGCCAACTCGACGAGCTTGCAAAGCCGCATTTTTCACCTTAGAAATATGGAGCCACAATTCCGATTCATAAAACTTTTAAGCTGAGCTCGCCTTCGATGTTGACGACCTTTAATTTCGCAGTACAACATTGCTCCCTAAACCCATTAATTAAAGAGTTGATTATTTTATTTTAGTTATCCAATCGTCTTTCAATCGAGCTCTGACCGTCTTGCGTTCGATGCGAAAACCGCACCGACCTCTATCTCACGGTTTTTAGAACAAAAACCTGCAACAATGTTTAAAAGCCGTTCGGCATAAAAAGCACTCAGTGGAAATAAAAAGCGCGTCTGTTTCTACATTTCATATGGCCTTTCTTTCTTATACTGGTCTTTTCAAAAGTACTATGGAATCGTCTGCCGTTTGCATGTCTATCATAAAGTAGTGTGTATAGACCCATTTTCGCCGCCGCTGTGGCTCAGTGGTTATGGCGCTCGGCTGCTGACCCGAAAGACGCGGGTTCGATCCCGGCCGCGGCAGTTGAATTTCTTTGGAGGAGAAATTCTAGAGGCCCGTGTACTGTGCGATGTCAGTGCACGTCAAAGAACCCCAGGTGGTCGAAATTTCCGTAGCCCTCCACTACGGCGTCTCTCATAGCTTTAGTCGCTTTGGGACGTTAAACCCCATAAACCAAACCAACCAGACCCATTTTCGGCGTCCGTTCAAGTAAAAATCCGGCAGGACAATCTACGCCACCGTCCTGTGGTCTTCTAAGCATTATAGGGTTGCTGTCCGTGCTTACAGAATGGTCCCAGCCAGAGAAAAACTAGCTCTTTCACGACACTAAGATGTTTCCGAGGGTGGCTCTGCATTTCACAAGCTTGTAGTACTGACGACATCCTCATGTCCAAAAACTAAATGTAGAACCGGCCTCGTCATGGACATTACTTATCCGCTCTACGTCAGGCTTCTTCGACGCAGTCCTGCCCAGTCGCGTGCTAACTCATTAAACCTTACTATAGAAAAGTATAACGGAGACTGCCATATGTGCACCTTCCTTCTTGAGGTTGTACATGCAGTTGGCAGTCACTTTAACACGGAAGGTCGGTACCACGAGAGAAAAGTCAGCAGGAGCGCGCCGCAGTCAGCCTCCCCTGTTTCCGGGCAGTATTTTATCACTTGTCCGGACCAGGCTTGCGGCAAACAATATGTGTTCTCCCTTGACCGCTCATAAAGCGACTAGTGACTTGAACGGAAGTGAAAAGCTGTTAATAAAAAAAAAAAAACTGCTGGGCTTCGCGATTTGTATATACAGTGCCCCTCGGTTTCAGTTCCAGGCGTGTCAGCCGCCTTCCTCAAATCAAGCCCTCCCCCCACTACTCTTTCTGCCTCTACCCTTCGTGCCTGCTCTTCAGTGAGAGGAAGATGGAGGGAGGACCCGTAACTAGCGACATGCCGCGGGAAAGTGGCAAACAAATGCTTGCTCCGCTGTTCTTTCTGCGGCGGCGCTGTATGCGGTGGAGCTTTCGCCCATAATGCGAGCAGAAGCAGCTGGCGACGGGAGATAAGCCACCACTCCCTTCAGTTTACGTCACGTCGCGACGAGCAGGCGAAGAGAGGTGCCCGAAGGGATCGCAATGTGAGAGCAGCGATGTGTTTAGCAGTGAAATCGAGGAGGCGATCGCGTAGATCACGGCCCTCGGGAGCAACCCGTCTGTCCTGGCTCTTAGCACGTCTCCCGATGGAGGTCTTTCGCGCCGTTTCTGTAAGACCCTCTCCCTCGACGCACCGGTAAAGACCCGTCCGTACAGGTGCCTCATAAAGTGTTCTGTCGACTGCAGAACCGGAACCAGCGGGTCTCCCTGCCGGCTCGCCTCCTGCTGGGCGTCGTCTGGGCGGGCGCCGCGGTCTTCGGCGTGGTGACGCTGGCCGCGGGCAACCACTGGAGCAGCCCGTGGCTCATCTACCTCTACTACTTCTCCTACTGCAAGCTGGTCATCACGCTGACCAAGTACATGCCCCAGGTATGCACTGAGAATGCTAGCCGCGCAACGTTTGTCTCGACCGAGGCGAGGCGCAGGCAACTGCTTTCAGCCAGGCAGGTTGAAAGGGCAGTCTCTTGCTCTTTGTAATCGTTTACTGTCGGCGGTAAGCTGGTCGGTGGATAAAAGATGGAGGGGGGGGGGGGGGGTACCCAGACAGGATGCTATCAAAATGCCCTAGGAAGCAAAAGATGCCACTGAGAAACGCCACAGCTTCAGAGTCTACATTCTAAACACGAATACCCCTATAAGGGAGTAAAAAGGGAGGAAGCTGTCCTCTAACGTATTCTCTTATATAAGAGGGAGTGCACTAGAGGACAATTTACTCCCTTTTTACTCCTTTCTGTTTAGAGTGTAGAGGGTGTGTGAGATGAGGTATTGACTATGGATGAATGGATGGAAGAAAGGAGCCTTTCCTATGAAACGGGGTGGTGGCAGTTGCCACCATGTTCGGCTTTTTCTTCTTTGTTTTTATTTAACTGTTTTTACTTAACCTCCTCGTCGCACACTGCCCGCCGCGAGCGCGCTGTGCCCAGGTGTCCTGTGCAGTTTCCGTTCTCGCTGCGTGGTCCCGTTGTTACAACTGTTTGGTTGTGCGTTTGGTATTGGTACTTGAAATTGTAACGTCCACCTAGTTTCAAAGGGCCAAGCGCTGGACAGCAAAAGCGCAAAAAAAAAAAAACCGGCAGAAGGCGGCCATCGTATAAATAATTGCATCGGAGGCGAAAAGTAATCTTCGGCCAAGCTTCTGCATGCTCCACAATTCATTTCTGTAATGCAGTGAAGTGTTGCGGCTAGCGTGTTCATGCGTCATGCGGAGAAGCCTACTAAAACGGGTGCTCGAAACGAAATTGTCACCACTCGCCCTCTTGTACGGTGGCCCGCATCAGTTTCAGCGCCTAGAAAATGGGCCTCCGTATTCTGAATAGGTCACTCCCTGTCCTGTACGGCAAGATCCCTTCAAAACCCTTTTTCGAGGCGCTGAAGCCTTTGCGGGCCTCTGTAAAGGATCACGTGTGTTTGCAAGGCTGATATATTTGGTTGGTGTACGCATATTGGGCCACGTAATGGCAGCTCGGCGCACGTGTTGAAGACTTCTGCAATGCACATCGGCTGCAGACTAAACGCCTGTAATGTCGTCTTCGGTACACACGGTGGCAGGCGAGCCCTTTGGCACGGTACCGTTGCGACCAAGGTCACGTACGGCTGTAGCGAAGAAAAAGCTATAAGGTCCCTTCGGCTTCGTTATAACTAGAGATTGGACCTTTCGGTTTAAACGAAAGAAAAAACGGTGGAACTGCGCCGAATTCAATTCTCGAATAAGCGAAAAAGGTTGGTAGGCTTGACACGCACGACGCGTTTAGTATTAGGTAGGAGTTATATTAACGCATGGAAGAAAGTTAACTACGTTCGAAAGCCAGGGAAGTGGTAGGACTGTGTGCCGTTGGTTTACGTGCCGCAGTTGAGCGCTTTGAGGTGCTGCTCCGCTGCCTCGCACGCCTCTTCAGACTGGGAAGCTTCACTTCGTCTCCAAGCGTCGTCTGGTAGCGTAGCGCTGTTGACTGTAATCACTCGCTTAGGACAATTAACGGCTTAAGGTTTCTCCACTGCATATAGAGGCACTGTAAACCACGCATGAACGTCAAGAAAAAGTGTCATGTTCTGGCTGCCGCTACGGTTAGGCGGCAATTCAGTCGCTGTCGTTGACACCCAAACCACGTGATGCCTCCCCTATCGCTCTACCTGGTGCGGCAACTCGGCGACAACAAGGCAACCCTGCGTTTAGAAATCGACTTCCACGCGTTTTTGTATGTCGTATGGTTCCATAATTTAACTTACGTTACTTTTTATTGGCGATAGCATTTCTTTCTGCAAGCATAGTTGAGTAGTTGACCAGTAATTAGCAGCCATTCGTGCGATAATTACAGGTAAATCGATTGCTCAGGCTGACAAAAAAGCGAAGATAAATTCTAAGTTACTTTTGACAGCAAAGAAATAAAAACTTAGGTCATTGAAGAAAAACACGGCAACTCATCTGGAAGGAGGACGCGAAAAAAATGTATAGTCCATCTCGCCGTCGAGAATAAGTGCAAGAGAGAAGTCCATTGTAGGAAAAGTGTACCGCATACTCGGACGGCTCGCATACATGGTAGCTGCAAGCGGGTATTGTTGGCCACATCCTTTGGCTCTCTGCTGGGGTGAGGTGTCCATCTATAGGGACTCTTCTCTTTAGATATAACAGTTCCCGATGCCCTACTCCCATTCTTGCCCGCTTGAAATTGTGCGCTTGGCGTTTTTTAGTGTTCTGCTCTAGGTTTCGCTGCAATAGGGCTGCTACGTTTGCCGCCTGTGCCTTTTACGCAGGCGTATCTCAACTTCAAGAGGAAATCTACGTCTGGCTGGAGCATCGGGAACATCCTGCTCGACTTCACTGGCGGAACCTTAAGCTTTGTCCAGATGTGCTTAATCGCCTACAATTACGGTGAGTGTGTCATCGACTCGTTTATTAACCTAGTGCCATCCATTACTGTGGCGCGCCGATCGGCGCGAGCCTCGAAGATAATTCCTTCTAAATCAGGATATCAATACTTACGATAACTGTTTCCATACTTTTGACCGTCGCGGGGAGGAAATATTTTTGCATTTTTTCTACTGGTTGCAACAAAATGTTCATTGAGTGCACTGGGAATAAAACAGGACAGTTTTCTTTTCTTCTGTAAGCACAGCCCTAACCTCGTGTCCCCAGATAAAAGGAGGCGTCAAAATTTCGAAGTCATTTATGCAAGAGAAAATTTTGACCTTCTGTTGTTGATTTTGAGAGACCATTAATGGGCACATGTTGCTGTCATGGGCTCCCGTACTCTATGGTTAGAATCCGTTGAAAAGTGCTAACTAAGCGAAAATGCTTGAAGCATTTATGCAAGTGCGCTCTTATCGCTGAAACATATCTTTGAGAGATATCTTCAAGGAAGGATGCAGATTAACTGCATTCTTAACTGGATCACCAGCTAGCCGTACCCTTGCCCTATAGTTGTTTCCTTGGACGACTGTGCCAAAGCCAAGGCCCACGTCAATGCCACAAAGCATGCTGCCGCGGTCGGTCTGTGCGGCATGGAGGGTTTAGCGCTGTTACGCGGCCCGTTTGGTTGCTCTGCTGGTAATGCTCGTACACGGCCTACAAGGTCTAGGGTTGCAATGAAGGGGGTAAATACGTTTCCCCCACTTAACTGGGGCTCACAGTTCAAAACTGGTCGGCGTACGCTACTGAACGCACGCCGACCACGGCGGGCCATGCTCTGTGGGAAACAAAGGAACGACGACAGTGGCTGACACCAAAAGATCGAAGCCGTCCGGCTCACCAGCAATGTTATACGGGCAAATGTTCGCCCACTCTAGGGCAGGGGAGAAACTCCGAGGCCGGGCGGGACGAACTCGCGGGAAAATGTTCCGAGGAGTCATCGCCCCGCTGGTTGAGAGCGGAGCGCCGCGTCGAAACGTCAGCGCGCTTCGAGTTCCCGAGCCAAAGAGCCAGCTGGCTCCCGCGCACGCGCAGCAATCACGCCGTCTGTGGCACTATAGCGCCGCTGCGACGCAGACGCCCTCCCTTGTTAGTTAAGGTAACCAGAAAGGAGACTCCGCGGAGAAGCAAACCAAAGGAGACGGAGCGGGGCGAGTACCCACAAAGGGTGGATGACGCGTCATGGCTTAGGCAGTTTCGGCAAATCATGACTCGGTGCTCAATCTCCGAGTCCACCGCTGATACGTAGCCGTCGCTCCTCCCACCTGCTGAGATGTGAAATTAGTTCATTCGCAGTCGTATTAATAGCAGAAAATAATTTGCCGACGCGTATAACATTACGGTCATATAGTTAATTATTTCGTGTTGCGAGCCCCTAGTGGAGATCAGTATTGCGTCTTGTGACCGTTTTAGCTATAAGGAAAGGAACGCTGCATCGAGGCGCCCTACTTAACGTTATTTCGTCGTGCCGCCGCTAGCATTTCCCTGTTTTGCAGCACGATTATTCGTTGTGTACAAACATTCGCACAAGTAGCGGATATTCGTACAAATATTCGGTCCGATTTTCCAGCTATGCTTTTCGTATTCGGTTCAGTTTTGAAAAGGTGCCATTTGCACATCTCTAATAAATAACGCACATAGTGCTAACTGCCGCGTCCTCCCTTCGGAGATACTGCGCGCCTGGTGAGCCGCTGCTCTTCGCTACGAGGTTGTCCCGCGTTATTTATTGATTTATTTATGTACTTACTTACTGATTTATTTATATATTTTTAGTCGCTGTGAGGTCGTCTCATTATTCATTTATTTATGTACTTACTGACTTGATTTATTGGTTTATTTATTTTAAAATATTTCCAAGACCAAAATAAATTAAAGAGGGCAGTGCTTACAAAAATATAGACATGCAACACAGGATCACAATGGTACAAACAGTTTGCTATTTATACACCGTTAGCTAATACCATCTTGAATAAACGGTGGTCATCAATCACGGCCAGTGATGCGGGGAAGTGTCTCTGCACCCTTCGAATATCCGAGGTCGACAAAAATTTAAACGAAGGTATTGTTTTGAAAATGGTATTCCAAACTTGTGAGCGTTATCCATCCGAGGTGACATGAGCTGTAGGGGGAAATAAATTCTTCGCGCAGGTAAGTAAATGGTGATTTTATGACAAGTAATTATGACAAGTAATTTTATGACAAAGGCGAAGACGAAGTGTTCTGCGACGAGATGCGAGAGATTAAGACTAGCTTTGCTAGTAGTTATGCTTGCAGTCCTGTTGCAGTTAAAATAACCAGAACGGAAATATTGAAAACCATTTTTAGTGAACGATTTGGGTGGGTAGGCCAGATTACACGATGGGATCGTCGCCAGTGGTGAGGTCGGAATAGGCACACGGCAAAGAATGTGGAATTAATGGACAACAGTGAGAAAGCGTGGCTAAGCTATAGCTAAGCCACTCTTCCTTACTATTGTCCATTACTTCCACATTCCATAGGTAGAATATATAGATTCGGCACCGCGTCCACAATCGCAAAGGTGCCAAGAAGAAAAGTTGACCACTAAAACGAAAGAAGAAAAAAAGCAAAAACATTAAGAATTTGAGCTTCTTCTCATGCGATCGCGTAAAGACTGTCACATGCTAGCGAAAACGCTCGCAACTTCTGTCGCTGTAGTCCAAAAACCCGTTTGGGGCGGCCGCTCAAGCGGGCAGAGCGACAAGCCTGCAACAAGTTGAAAATAAATTATCGCACCACGCAGCTTATCGCAGAATTCGTTCTCTCGCTTGCATGCGGGGCAGCCTTAAGACAGAGGAATAGCACGGCGTTGAAGTGGTCGTGCGGATGAAAGGCTATAGCAACTGCGAAATAATTACAGTACAATGAGCGGCCATCTTTGTTCAGGATGGTACAAGCCGGTTCCATCTTTTGTGTTGCCTACTCTCCACCTTGACAAACCCACGGAGCACAGCATTCTCGGACGATCATCAGCCCTGAAGGCTCCAAGAGCCACTGCCGCTCGATCTATCGAGCGGCCGTACAAGATGTCATCCACTTGTGGATAATGTGTTCGGTTCTCATGTTCGTGCTATTCTTTTCGCGCGGTGACCCACCCTGACATCGATGGATCGTGTCTGCATACGCTTATGACACTCTTCCTCCCTTCCTCGCTACCTCACTTGCTCCTGTTTCCTCGCCTGCCAGCGCAGAGCAGCCAACCGGGGCCATATATGTTGAATAGCTCGCCTGCCCGCCTTCATGTGCTGTCTTCTCTGACCCACGATATGGCAATTCACTTACTTTATTAATTTCTTTCCTTCTTATTTCCTTCTTGTTTCTAGCCGCCGCGGTGGCTCAGTGGTTATGGCGCTCGGCTGCTGACCCGAAAGACGCGGGTTCGATCCCCGCCTTGGCGGTCGTATTTCGATGGAGGGGAAATTCTGGAGGCCCGTGTACTGTGCGATGTCAGTGCACGTTAAAGAACCCCAGGTGGTCGAAATTTCCGGAGCCCTTCACTACGGCGTCCCTCATAGCCTGAGCCGCTTTGGGATGTTAAACCCCGATAAACCAAACCATCTTGGTTCTGTCTTTCGTTTGTTAAGACCTTAGCTTGCGGCATTTTCTGGGGCGAGAAACAGGTGCCGCTACTGACAGCAGTTGTGCAGCCATTCGTTTGAATAAAAAAAATTACGGTGGGCGCTTAAGACTATACTTGCATAGTTTGAATGCGAAAGCATTGTTTTTATTTTGTTTTTATTCCTTTTATGCTTACTTCTTTTTATTTAATATTTCCTTCCTTTGTAATGACTCGCCTACTCATTAGCATACAGTCGTATGCTTCTTTACATGCAGTCGAAGCATCCAGTCGTATGCTTCTTGGCGGACTAAGGTCCTCCAAGAAGCCGCGTTGTTTTGGGGCCTATGGGTCGCGGGCTCGCCTCATAGTCTGAGGAATAAACAAATAAAATGAAATGGCGCAGTATCTGTCTCGCATATCTCGGCGGACACCTGAATCGCGCCGTAAGGGAAGGGAGGAAGGAGGAAGTGAAAGAAAAAAGGAAGAAAGAGGGGCCTGTAGTAGAGGTATCCGGAATAATTTTGACCACCTGGGGTTCTTTAACGTGCATTGACATCGCACAGCACGCGGGCGCCTTTCGCGTCATTTTTTTTTCTTCAATATTACGGTGACGTCATATGGAATTGTTGGGACCAGTGGTTCTGGTCAACGCCGACGCCAGGTTTGGTTGCCTATGAGCCACATAATGCTTTCGCATTAACATTTACTGCATCTCTTTTCCTTTCGCCTGCCCCTCATCACCCTCTGATCTCGTATATGTCGTCTTTGTCTGTGCAGATGACTGGACGTCGTTGTTTGGCAACGTGGTCAAAACGGGCCTCAGCTTCATCAGCATGGCGTTCGACGTGCTGTTCATCGTCCAGCACTACGTCCTCTACAGGCACAGCCCGATGGAGGTTCTGGAGTAATAAGAGGGCCAGCGTTCCTGTCGGGCTTCACAAGCGGAACACCTGGCAGCGGCGAAGGCGTGCTGAAGTGATTTCTCCATGGACTATAGCCCTGCCTTTTTGCACCCACTATTGGCGAAGGCCGGCACTGTATATACTTCCGCACGTTGGCGTGTTAGTACGCTCAGCACCACAGGGGGGGCTCCCCGCTGGTTCCTGTGGTGTATGCAGGCCGTTTTCAATGGTCTTACTGGTCTGCAGCATCTCCTCAAACGGCAGTCCATCATCTGGGCGGGGATTATTTAACAAGAGTAACTTTCCTCGTAGGTAAACTACGCTACCGCAGCACGCGGCGAACGTCCCGTCGCCCGTTTCCCTCCAATAGCTTCAATTTATTCTTGAAGTTGCGAAATAAAAAATGGTCCTTACGAACACAGCTTAGCTATTGTTCCTGACTATCATTTTTTTATCGCCTGAGTAGCAACCATTTCGTGACGGCCAACAGCCGGAATCGCGGGAGAAAAAACAGTGGCGCCTTTGTCTCAATCATAGAGTTTCTTACTATTACCTAGAGGGAAAGCTGGCAAGCCGTCTATGGGAGTTTGCATGGACACCCCACGTGACCACCTCAGCCACCATGGGCGCTCAAAGCATCATGGGGCGGTGAGCTACTTGTTGCGGAACTGCAACTTTTGGCCAAAAAATAATAGAAAAATAAAGCTGTTTGATAACTGCAAACGTCCTAACATTCAATATCTTGTCTAATGATTGCAACAAACGAGCAGAAAAGCATTTAAGTGCAAAGTTTGCCTAAAATAAGACATGACTAGCTTTCCTATTGGCCAAGTGATGAACACTAAAAAAACTAATATTTCGTAATTAACAGGCGCACTTTTAAAAGTAAATATGTTTTCAGAAAAAATGTTGTTGTTTAGATACTTTAAGAGGTTTTTTAATGGCATTTCGGAAGAGTAAAACCTTTTATTGGCGTCGTGTGTCGTCGAGTTTTCACTACTATGGCTTTTGCACACTGCGCTCGCGCGAAAGTCGTCTGCGCACACACAAACAGCGTTTTCGGAATGAAACATCTCAGTAAAGCCACTCCGTGTTCCCAAAAAAATACAACTGTTCCGCAACAAGTAGCTCACCGCCCCATGATGCTTTGGGCGTCCATGGCGGCTGAAGTGCAGCGCCGCCAGCTTTCCCTCTAGGTAATAGTAAGAAACTCTATGGTCTCAATGAAGGCCAGAGTCTCGGAGGCATTTCTGGCGGTCGTGCCGACTTCGGTGCGACAGATATTCGCGCAGTTCCGTTTGCTCTTAAGTGCTCTTTGTGTCCTAATTTTTTATCCCATCGCCGCTCCGGATGCGGCGGTCGCGCCAGGGGTCGCGAACGCTTCAGCTGAGGTCGTGGGCAGTGCCATAGGCGATACCTGGCCCTTTTTTATAGGAGGCACAATGTGCAAGTGGTACTAAGCAAAGCTAAACACCGAGCTCCTTGTCTGAGAAAAAATTAAGTCCAAAGGAGCCAATGTGTTCTGTCAGGAGATGCATTTTATTTTATTATTTTGTTTCAAAATACCGTACGCCAACATTTTTGGCCCATCCAAGAGTGGCATAGAAAACAAACAAAAGTGGCTTGGCAGAATAAAGAGGGCAGTGTGCGACGCCAGAGAGAGTTAAACGAAGCGCAATGCAACACTAAACCAGTGGAACGAATGCTGTTCAAGAGTGTCAATAAAACTGGACCTCTGCAAAATTTAATCGAACTTTACCTCTCTCCGTGGGCGACCCAACAACATCACGATATCTGCCTCACTGCACAAGTGTCAACTGACTCTACAAGATACCCACAATAAAACCACCAAGCATATCACACACATGGAAGACCCTCCGCACGTACACACCTATCCTTTCAACTTCTAGAACAAGCACCACCGCATGGTAAAAAATTTGAAAAATGAATAAAACCACAAGATTGACAGAATGCTAATCCGAGATTCAGCGACGGGTGTTAAGGTATGTATATTTTACTATATGCTGAGGTGGAGAATATGGAAGCAACTTGATATCTACGCAGTTCTAGAACACTTTTTTAGTTTTCTCCTCATACTCGCTTTTCGACTAGATCTCCTCTCCAGTACGCCGCTCTAGACACGCGGCGCCACCCATGCATACCCAGAAATTCCGGACAAGCTCATTTTTCAACGAACTGGAAGTTGTTTATGAATGCAGTTTTATCATGTACCGTAACATTTCACTATAACAATCAATATAACCGCATAATTTCCCTCAGCAGCCTTGGATTTTCTTGCTACTGTCAAAAACGTTCCCCGTTGGTTTTCGAGGGCAGTGTCAACTACTCGACGTGAGCGATGGTGAAATTTCAAAAGAAAGATTTTGGTACGCATCGGAAGAATGGACCACTGCCTCCAATATTTCCATACCAGCACCTTACGATATTCCACAATTGCCTCACAATTAATAATGATGTCCAAGAATCCTGTGCTTTCCCAGGAGGCGCGTTCTGCGGCAGCTGCCGCAGCTGGACCGTGCTACATTCCTCCGTTTTCGCCATACTCTTCCTGTGCGGTAAGCACCATCCGGTTACGCATCACTACTCTCTCCAAATACCCTCCTACTTCCAGTACCCTCCTACTTCCAGGGTAACTATCCTGAGGATGATTCTCGTGGCAACCAGCTTCAGCTTGCGCCTTAAGCTCTCGCCATAGTTTCTTCCTTCCGTGATGACCACCCACCGATTGCGCCATCTTGCGCTGTCATCATACCTTCCACTGTAACCACCCTGCGGTTAGGGATTTCTCCGCTCTCGTGATGCCCGCCTTCCTCGGTAACCGCTTTCCGGATGAGTCCCGTGGTAGCCACCCTCCGGTTACACTTTCCTGCACTCTCGTCATGCCTTATTCCTTCCACGGTAACCATCCGGCTGGGGACGCCTCCGCTCGGCAATAACCTCGTCCGGAGTTCCACGGTAACCACCCTCCGCATGACTCCTGTGGTGTCCAATCACCGATTACGGATTCCTCCACTCCCGCCATACCCTCTTCCTTTCGCGGTAGCCACCCTCTGAGTGGTTCCCATGGCTACAAGCCCACCGGTTACGCCGTCGACTGCGACCTACTACTACTACAACGCGAAACCCAGGAATGGGCTCTTAACAGTTGTCGCTGTAAAATTAGCGGGTGCCTAGACAATACCCGTCCAGGTTTGCGATAGCACAAGGAGCCCGGTGTGGCGTTTTTGGCGGCGTCGTTGGCGGCTAGGACGCTGGAAGTTGATGATTGACGATGACATCCAGATCATTGTGCGAGAGACTGGCTGTTTAACACCCGAGGTGTTTCGGTGTTTTCACAATGAAAAGCGGCTATGCGAGACCACCATAAACAATAGAGGCCGATCAACATAAGGCAAAATGGAAGCCCGTCGTCATTTTTTCTGCCAGTTACCGCATGGCCAGTGGCAAGTGCCAGTTACCGTATGGATCCAATGGAAACTCTTTCTTCATTGCCCTCTAGAGTACATTCAAAAAGTACAGCCTCTCCCAGCAATGTAAAAAAAAAAAATATGATCTATAGTTTCAGGTCGCAATGGGTTCCCCAAGAAGTGTAAAAACCACGCTGCTCTAAGAAAGTTTCGACTGAATACCCAGCAGAACCTGTATTTTCAAGAGACTTTATTGCGTTTTGTGAGCAGAAATCATTAGTGCGTGTGGTGCCCTGGCTGTCTAGGATGGAAACCTTGACAGACCTCAAAGAGCTTCGAAACTTTGTTTGTGTCGTAAAATCTGTTTGTAGAAGAGCGAAATTAAAGGGGAAAAAAAGCAAGAGTAGTGGTCTGAAGCATCGGCCAGTGGAATGCATCTGTTCACGCTGGCGCGGGTTGGAATCCCGCTCCCAGCTGCGAAGTTCTTATTTAATTTCTTCCACAAAATGTGACACAAGTCAACGTGAAATGCCTCCACGAGCTCCTTGTGGTATCACATAATAAACCTCAAATGACAGAACGGCCGTAAAGGAGAAATGTAGTTCAAAAGCGTAGCTTTTTGGGCTTGTTGGTGCATGATCATAGCGATATAATAGCGCAGATTAAGACAGGACACATGAAGAAGACACGAACAACACGAGCGCTAACTTCCAACAAAATTTTTATTACACACATGCAACATATTTAACACCAAAACCACGTCATCACCTGTGCTATCAGTAACGTTGTCTGAGAAATGATAGCTCCTTATCCGATAAAAAGATAGAAGGAGTGCTTATACATGTCTCTCTCGAAGAATTTATCTTCTCTGCTTCAATTATTAACCGCGTAAGCATGTCCCTACTTTTTGCAAGGACAGCAGTTTTCTCAAAAAATGGTTTGCATGCTTTTGATTCGCATAAATGAATATGATCAACAAGTGATTTCTCTTTGCCGTTCTTGATGTCGCGTGCCGTTCTTGATGTGCCGTTCTTGATGTGCCGTTCTTGAACGCGTTTTCAGTGGATATTAAGGACCTATATTATTCGCTGCCAATTGACAAGGTACTTTGCTGTGTTGAGGAATATATTGAAGATTTCGGGTACATTGCCTTCCAAAACACGGCGGGTATCTCAGTGGGCAACTTCCTAGAGCTTTTAGCATTTTATTTGCAATCAACGTTTATAAACTGGAAAGGAAAACCGTACCTTCAAAAGGACGGAATATGTATCGGGTCATGCTTAGCCCCGGTTTTAAGTAACCTGTTTTTATCCAAACTTGACAAGACTGTTATTAGTCGCCTTGATGGCATGAATGTTTTGAAAATCTTCAGATTTGTTGATGATTTCCTAATCCTTGTTAGCAGTGACTCTGGCTCACTAAAATCAAAAGCCGTAGACATTTTCACTATCATGAAGGATTGTTTTGACCCACTTGTTTTGACCACTGAATTTCCAGTAAATGATTCTATCAGGTTTTTAGATCTCAACTTCACCTTTCATCCTAATCACATTTGCTGGACCTACCAGCCTCGTAGTAACAAGCATGTATTACCTTATCATTCTGCACACTCCAAACTCGTAAAAAGAGCCATCGTCAACATGTGTTTTCAGAACTCCCTGAGAAAATCTTGTACGCACAGGATGGATGAAAGTTTTAAGGAGCAGACTAAAAGGCTGACTGATGCTGGGTACCCCACCGATGTCCAGGTGTCTGTTGCCGAGAAGCTTTTAAGAAAACTGAATGAAGATAAATGTCAACAGACCCCGATGCACGGTGAAAGGAAGCGCTTTATTGTATTGCCATATCTGCACAAGATTTCTCATAATCTTAAAAGGATTGGACAGCGGGCAAACGCAACTGTCGTATTTTCGGCGCCAAAAAAACTTGCCTCGTTGTGCAAGATTGGGAAAAGCAACAGCAACAGAACACGTGGATGCACAACTCGTCATCAGAAGCCGTACGTGCCATGCATTGAAGGTGTCGTGTATAAAATACCGTTATCATGCGGGGGCCATTACATCGGCCAGACGGGGAGATGCCTCAATCAACGATTAATGGAACACGCACGCGACATCAAGAACGGCAAAGAGAAATCACTTGTTGATCATATTCATTTATGCGAATCAAAAGCATGCAAACCATTTTTTGAGAAAACTGCTGTCCTTGCAAAAAGTAGGGACATGCTTACGCGGTTAATAATTGAAGCAGAGAAGATAAATTCTTCGAGAGAGACATGTATAAGCACTCCTTCTATCTTTTTATCGGATAAGGAGCTATCATTTCTCAGACAACGTTACTGATAGCACAGGTGATGACGTGGTTTTGGTGTTAAATATGTTGCATGTGTGTAATAAAAATTTTGTTGGAAGTTAGCGCTCGTGTTGTTCGTGTCTTCTTCATGTGTCCTGTCTTAATCTGCGCTATTATATCGCTAAAGGAGAAAGCTTGCAAACGTATACCTAACGCTCAGCAAGCGACAGCTGTGAGTCTGGCGTACCCGTTCACCTAACTACATTAAAGTACTGCAGTAAAGCCTACTTATAAAAGAAATTCAGGTTATGTGGTGAAGTGTATAATGCAGGCTTGCCAATCTCATAAATACATTGCTAAAACCTGGTGAAGCCACCCTACCAGGGGCCTCTGGCTCCGTTGACAACTTTGCTACGGCTGATGCACTGCTCGCCAACTTCTGACCAAATACAATGTCATGGCTGCATTCTGCCGCGCGATACAAGGGAGACCTTCTTTCAATAACTGCGGTTAATGCCTTTTTCGACTTCGATGTGCTCTTAGTTCCAGCTGTCTCATATTTACCAATGTGCGGAATAACTAGCTCAGTGCGCTTCCGACGCGTAAGAATGTTTTCGTCACGACAAGAGAAATTTTCCTCAGCAATGTCTACCACAGCGCAAACTCCGTTGTAAATTTGCCAGGCCTTTATAAATTTCTCCCTCCTAGTCCATTTTTCCTGCAGAAGCCTCAAAACTCGCGCAAAGCGCCACAGCGTTTAGGGTAATTTATTTGCGAGCAGTTTTGAGGGCCCCCTTTTCATCAGTCTGCGTTTGTGTTGATGTAGAAGAAGAAAAGCATTTCTGCCATCTCACGCGCGCTGATGATTTATGTCCGCTTTATTGTCTGCAACGTTGATGTATATTTCTATATTTCTTAAAGTGAGGGCTTTGCCTCCGGTAACGTGAGAACGAGGACCGGCTAAGCGTATGACTTAGCTACCACAACTAGCGACATATCTGTCCACTGCAGGGCGACTTCCTCGGCAATCGACTACACACATTATAAGTTATTTAGCGGTCGTTAGCGAATATCGCGGGCTGATCCATGTATGTTAGTATAGAAAAAAAAAAACGCTTCTCCGAAAACGGACAGAATAACTTGGAATTTGCTTGCGAACCTCGCCGACAATCACCTCATAAACATACATAAAATTCCTCAAAGATGTTCGGCTAACTGGGAATACACCGGCAGAACGGGAGATAGCCAAATTAACACCCATTCCGAAACCTGGTAAGGCAGCGGGTAGTGGCTTACCACTTCGGCATAGCTGTACTTGTCTGCATCAAAGCCTGCAGAAACAGCATAGCACCTAGCTAGTGCGTTGATTTACCGATACTCACGGAAACTTCGTTGTCATACTGTGAGGAATTAAGTCATTGTCTTGTCGGTCTGGCGTACCCATTTTTCTCACGACACTGCTGCCATGCGGTTAAGCCACCCTACCATGAGACAACGCCTTGAGTGGTGAAGTCCACCTAGCAGGCGTGTAGTTCCGAATTTCAAAAATTTCTCAAAAATAAAGTTGTTAATAACCTGCCTTTCCACAACCGAACAGTGGGAGACACTGTTCCTCAGCTCTGAACCTGCCGCTCAAGAGAGGACGGTCACGTGGGCTGCGGAGGCCTCCACGGCGCAACGACTTCTGATCTCCAGGACCTCCCTAAAATCTCCCACAACTAAAGCTGTTACCTGCCTATCTACCCTTCTGTACAAAACGCTGTGCAAACAAAACTGGCGATCGCTCCTCTGCCTACACGCTTCAACAGGCGACATATTTTGATCGACATGCATGCGTGATAAACGAAATTTAATGCTCTCGGATTATCAGCTATTTCGTGCGCTCGTTCGTTTCCTTTCACATGCCTGAATTCCCTAGCTGGCTGTGGCCCTGAAGGTGTCCTGTGCAGCCAGCCCTCTCAACTCTTACCTTCCATATTTACGTGTTCCTCCCCATTACGCTAAAGCAGCCCAGAATACAGGCGCTGACTGAAGGTAGCAAAGCAGTAAAGTAGCACGTACAGCACGATGGGTGCACTTGTGGCGGCACGAGAAGAAAAGATATGAGCAGCGTGATGACCGTACAAAGATGTAAACTTCGAGAATTTACGTCATTTCGTTACTTATGTGCACCGACCCCATGACCCATAGAAAGCCTTCGGAAGAGAAAACTAATATATACAACATGTAAATCACGCGATCACTGTACTGGTTGGTTTGTGCTGCACTGGCACTCACAGATGTGCCTTTACTCTGTATTGAGCTCGTTCACCACCTCCTTTCGAAAAACTATCTTCAAACAGTGTGTTTTAGGCCATATCGGCTTTATCGGTGTGCAATCAGCAAGAAGCGAGGAAGTCGGTAGGATTTTTTCACCGCCTGAGTGCGATCAGCCAAGGCGTGCACTTTGCCGACTACGGAGCCGACAAAGACGAAGCTGGAAGCAAAAACAATAAAAAGTGTGAAGCATCCACCGAACATAAGCAGGACGCACGCAGTGGCACAGCGTTTACCAGCCCAGCCTACGATGCTAGAGACGGTGCTACGGCCGCGCAGCTCTCTAGTGCAACATGGGTAAGTGGCGCCCTCTATATGATTCCTTCGGCACTACATGTTAAGAGCCCGCGAATTTTCATTTTGCGTATTCCTTTACAGTGAGACATCCGTCTCTTCTGATCGATCGCGTACTTGTAATGTTCTTTATCGACCACCGTGACAAGGTCTCGCTGGAGTGAGTGTGCGTGAGTGTGAGTGTGCGGATCCTTAAATGCAGGATCCGTTGCTCGCACCGAAAATCTGGCAGCTAGGCTCCACAATAGAAGAGCAGGAGAAAGAAATCTCCTACCAGAATGCAAATGCTTTTCCATGGTGGCGAAACACACACAAAAAAAAATGTACGTGTACTCTGCGATGTCAGCACACGTTAAAGAACCCCACATGGTCGTAATTAATCTGGAGCCCTCCAATACGGCCTCTCTTGTTCTCTTCCTTTTTTCACTCCTTTCCTCGTCCCGCGGTGCGGTTTGGGTGTCCACCGAAAAGTGAGGCAGTTACTGCGCCCTTTCATATCACGATAACCAGTTTGTGTTACTGTGAGGAAAGGAAAAGGATAGCACTGACGGTATACGCCAGAACCATGCCAGTGTGCCTTCAAATACGGCGCCTCTGTCTCTCTTTCTTTGAATTCCTCCATTGTCCCTTCCCTCTATTCTTTTACTCCCACCTTCCTCTCTTGCCCCGTGGCACAGTTGAGGTGTCCACCGAAAAGTGAGGCAGTTGCTGCGCTCTTTTCTTTCCACAAAACCAAATTTGATTTGCGTTTTTTTCAAGGCATGTAGCGAGAGAGAAAGCATTTTATTTGGAATCTTTCTTCTAGCCACCGAGGAGGGAACGAGTTTACTCCACCAATGTCAGTTGTGCATCTAATTGGTCCGACGCCAACCAGGCACTCCAGGAGGCTGAGGGTGGATAAGCAGAGTGGGATGATTGTGTAGTGGCTGGGCAAGTGTGGGAACAATTCTCTAGGCTTGAGTTAGGTTCTGGACTGTACGAGGAAGGGAAGAAGGAGCCGTCGGGAAGAAGAAGGACCGACGACCCTGAGTTTGCCGGAAAGCCTGACGAAGGATTCAGAAAGAAAGTAATCGGCGTATTTGCCATCGTATTTAATAAACTAACTATTTACAAGAACATTATATACATTCATCTAATCCTGTGTAGTTCTAGTCCTTTGCTCAAAGAAAATTTCCCGGAAAGATAAAATTTACTTTATCTGTTTCTGTTCAATTTTGATAGTTGTTTTTCTTTGTATCTTTTGTACTTTTTCCTTTAATCTTTCCTATTTATCTTTCCTTAACTTTTTACGTTCTAAAAATTATGAAACCCACTTGAAATCTACAACGATTCACAATATTTATTTCTCACAAAAGTAAAGCGCCTGTCAAACACGGGCTTGAATGGCGTTGCTGGGAAGTTGAGAGCCTCAAGAATGAAGTAGTACACAAAGAGCCATGGAATACAGAACATAAAATAGGCAGAACATGAAGTTTTACAGGAATTGTGTAAATAATACAACATTAATTTAATTTGTTTAGGAGTATGTAATAAAACAATCTCATCCAGCAACTCATCAAGCTTAAGACTTAGAAGGATCAAGTGCGCTCATCGTATTCAGTGCCTACCCGAGGCAGAGCAAACCACTCACTTGGACGCAGAGTTCGCCCAGGTACACACGAAAAACAGAAGTATCTGGACCACATGTATGTAAGTACAACTTTTTCAGCAATTAACATGAAAAAATCTGGCAATTTCAGGTACGAAAACGCATTAACGTTATCTATTCGTTCTGTGCCGCACATGACAGAGGCTAAAACAGATTTCTGAATCCTGTTTTGTTGCTTTCTGCTGCTTTCTTACCGCCATGGGTAGTCAAGTAAAAGTAATAGTTGGCCGACATCAGCGAGCCTTTCTGTCTGTTGACACATCTGGTTCTGTTACTTCACGGCCACGGAGGCAGCACTACTGCCGCCGAACTAAGAAAAGATGACAAAGAAGACGAATTCAAGTAGGTGGTAGTGGTGAGAACTTTATTTGAAACTGGGGAGTTTGGGACACGTCGGTCCTTGGGCCCCCGCACGGCCCCACTGCACTCAAACGTTCATGTCCCGGAGGCTCATGACGCTGGCAGCCCGGCCGGTGGCGATGGCTTGCTTGGCCGGTTCCTCGGAGCGCAGTAGGGTCTCCCATGCCTCCCAAGTGGTAAGGTTCTCCAGGCCCCGCGGGGGAGGGTCCGCCCGGCAGAGGAAAAGGATATGGTCTAGAGTGGCTTTGGGGTGGTGGCAGAGGGTACAGGAAAGATGACAAAGAAGACGAATTAAAGTACGTAATGCTAGAGGCTACCAGTTAGAACACGTTGCTCCAGAGGCGACAGTGACGGCCTGATATATAGTTTAAGGCATCGGTAAATGTAGGTTTGTTTGTATATATATTTGCGCCGGGGCTGGTTCGAATCCCGCTAGGGGATTCTGTGGAGCATCATCATCTCCTGCCCGATCCATTTCGGTCGGAAAATTTCGGAGTGTTTCGAAAAGGTTCTGCTTGGTGTTCGGCCTCAGGTGCACCGTGGTCTCCAGACAATGTTCATCGAAACTGATAGAGAACAGGAGCTAAACATTACTGGGTCGCTCAGCTATCATTATGCGATGACAGTGTGCTTGCGTTAAATCTTCTCCTTGCTTTGCATTGCTTCGCTCCTGCTCCTTATCTCCTCTTCATATTTTCTTACATATACTTTGCCTTTAATTTATTTGCTTACTAAACGCTCTTTGCTCAACATTGCTGAGCAAACTGCTGAGAAACTTTGTTGTGCTCTTTGATGAACCATTGGTAGTCATTTTCATTTTTGCTTAGTCATTCACAGTCATTATTTGTCCTTACCAATTTTAGTCTTCTTGAGGGAATTATTTCTGTGGCAGCCCTGTTCTGGCCTCTCCCCTACAAATTGAGAGGCATGTTTGCCTATTCCCACTTGCCACCTGCTATAAGTGACAGGTGGCTCTTCCGAGTACCAACCGTAGCAGGTTTCACATGGAAAAGTGTACCCAGCACTACAATGCCGGATGAAATCGGACACTTTTTCTTCACTGTACGAGTCCTAATGCTAACGCATTAAAAATGTTTCATAAGACATTTAGGCAGGGCTATGTGACCTAACGATTCATACGCAGATTTATTGCAAAAAGCTGGGTAACTCAACTGAAGTAGTCATTTTTTCCATTTATGTAATATTTTATTCCAGTTTTGAGGTGAAAGTAGCGCAAAAAAAAGGCTGCTCAAAGTAGCTCGAAAAGCCCATGAAATATGAAAAAAAATGCACAGACCAGGTCGGATGTTCAAACGACGAGAGATTAACTGGCCATGGCGTAAACTAAAAATGAGTTCCAATACCGAACTGCTATTCAACGCCATTAGCGGTCATGCTATCGCGCATGCGACTAGGGGATACGAAGTGAATTTCTCGCTTTTGTGTTGTTTCAAGGTAAACATTTCCAGCAAAAGTTCCAAATTGTGGATGCGTTATAGTTGCGGTGTGACTAAAATTTTGAAGTCAGTAAGCTTAATTAATGTCTTGTGTAGTCATAGGCACGGGTGATTTGAAAGGTAGCCTGAAATTATTTATGCGAGAGCACGATATGGCTCTGCCGCGTCAGCAAAAAAGTGTCCGCAAATTTGTCCGCACTATTAAATCGTTCTCTGAAGATAAATGTGGGAAAGTGTGATTGTGACAGATAGTGAGTGATAAAATATTGCCGAGGGAAAAATTTCGTTGATGAGATGTAATTAATTAATTAAAAGCGAAAAAATACACTCAGACGTCAAATTAGCCATGGACGTCGATATAGTATATGGATGTCACAACAGCCACGGACGTCGATACAGTGTGTGGACGTTTTGCTTCCGCATTGCTCCAATGCGGGTCGCCGCAGTGGTCTCAAAAGTTTTTTATTTAAATGAAGTGAACAAATTGAAATCGTAAGCTGCGGCGTTTACGCCTACATGGTACATGCCTGTTTGGCGCCCTTATTGCATCTATACCTCGCCATTTAGAGCTCTGTGCAAAGCCTATATTAAACCATAGGCGCAGCGTTATAGTATAGATTTTTTTGTAACTGCAGCTAGATATTTCTGACTTAAATACACACTTGTCCAAGAAGTATGTATGTTCCTAATATTGTTGAAACGGTAGAAGCACACTTTATATTTAAAAAAAAACTACGTACAGTAGACGTGATGAAAGACACGCAAAAAAAAATTCAGGTGGGCACTTTGCTGACCTAAAGTGCGGTGAGGCGAAAGCGTGTGGTTAAGATGTTAAGCTTCGCCTCTAAGAGTGGAACGCGACAGCGTCTTGCAACGCTGCCAGAGAGTAACGCCCGTTCGGCTGTACGCCTTGCTCGTCAGTAAATTGGTTTTTTAGGAAAGGAAATGTACCTGTCTCGCATATCTCTATGGACACCTGAACCTCGCCGTAACGGGAAGGGAGGAACATGGGAGTGAACGAAAAGACCGTATTCACTAGACGCGCCATTGTTCATTCCAAACCATCGAGTTGACATGGCGGAGTGGTTAGCGTGCTCGTCTCGCACTCCTGAGGCCCTGGTTCGATTCCCCAACTAGACCAATCTCCTAGTTGGTTTTATTTATTTATCTGATCTGACTAGAAAGGTTAATTAGGCTTAATGCTTAGGTTAATTGCTCAACTATTATTACTCAATTAGTCATTAATTATCATGCAATTATCATAGAATGCCTTAAATCGCGTTCCGATATCATTAGAATGCCATCGATTAAGTATCGATTAAGTGATGATTGGCATATGCCCATATAAGCAGGGTGTCGAACCGGAATTTTTTCGGGTTCGGTTCGGGTTCGGGTTCGCGCCTTTCGGGTTCAGTTCCGGGTTCGGCTCCAGAAGGACATTTCGTTCCGGTTCGAACCGGTTCGGACGGTATCGAACCGGTTCAAACGGGTTCAAACGGGTTCAGGACAAAAAAAAAATTAGAATGTAGTTGGGTTTCAATCAACCTTGCTATGCTGTTTACTTTTTTCTGGCTCATCGATATACAAAATAAAAAAGGCAAAACACTTTGGTTTTGAGAACGAAAAACAGGGCTAGTTGGTAAGGGTTCATGCTTAAGCAGCACAGGAACAGGACAAAAGGAAGACGGGAGACGATACGAGCACTGACTAACCACTGGTTATTTTATTCTGGGAAAAGTGTATAAAGGCGGAGGACACAGTGACAACCCAAAAAAAGAGAAGAACAAAGATTAAAACCTAAAAATCATACGGCGCATGCACATCATAGTCAAATAATGACATCTTTTTCAATGAAATTCGCCTATCTTCCATAGTAAACGGCACTCCCCTATCACCTGGACCGCACAGAGTTGCCAAGAAAGCCTAACTCTTCTGCCAAACTGATAGATGGTGAAAAAACACTTCCTTCCTAGTCATAAAGGCCTCCACCAGCTCCCAACAATTCGTTCAGGGTGATTAAACACGGCACTTCTCCTAAGTGGAGGAAGCAATGAGCATTTGTTCGAACATCGCAGATGGGTGAATAAAGGAGCGGGGTCGTAAACGCTTTGCATTGCAGAGAGTGCAACGATTCCTCCCCCCCCCCCCCCCCCGCCCCCCCTCAGATACTACAAGTGTCTTGTTTAATCACCCTGATCGAATCTGTCCCGGGTCCCTATAGCTCAGTATCTTCAAAAACGCAGCTAATCGTGGCTTCTCGCTAGTGCAGTGAGAAATTACGACGCAATTGGCTTATTATTATGACCACAACCTCTTTTCTTCAGATAAAAAAGTATGATAAAGAAACAGGCTTGAATGGGTTGAGAACGTTTCATCTGTGCACGGACACAAACAGGCAGCATCGTTGCGACGTTGCGCTGCAACGTTCTTGCAAGTGCAACATTGTACAAGGGATATACTTGCACTACATAAAACTTCTGTCACTTTTCGTGGAGCGCTATCAAAGGCAGCATTTGCGCCCTTGATAGAGAGTGGTTAATCTGGTGTGCACCATTTGTCCAACAAAGTCTAAAAGCACTTGCTGCTGGGCTAGTTGGTTTTGGTTCATATTTGAATAGGTTTTAGGCACAAAAAACAGACGAGACACATAGGAAGGTAACAGGACGAAGGCATTCAGCACTATGGCACGAAATATAAAAACAGCACATAGAGCAAAAAAGAGAATGGAAGTTACAATAGTACAGATAGATTAGCTGTTAGCATTTACATATGCATAAAATTAGTCCTCGGCTCCTTGGGCCTCCTTCAAATCCTGCAGAAGGCTTGAATTTGCAACTGCTAATATCAAAGATTTAGAAGAACTTCAGTTTGGGGTACATGGTGCATAGTACTTGAGAAAATAAACAATAGCGCCTACAATGACACACAAAGAGGAAGAACGATGCAGCACAAGCGCTATTTGTCTGTGACTTCATGACTTCTATTCTTTTGAGTACTGTGCAATTTTGTTCCTTGCCTACCCTCCAGATTTTTTTGTCTTTCTTCTTACAGCATCAGCTGTTACACCCAAAGCCCTTGCAGCCAACTGGTCGTATTAATGGGTCATGCAATCTGCCTATTAAACCCATAACTCATGCCCATGGCTCCCATACACAAGAGGACCACCCTACAATGACACACACAGAAGAAGAACGATGCAGCACAAGCGCTATCCTGCGCTCTACAGTATGGAACTGTGACTGTGAAAAATGAACCTTCACGTCAGAGAAATATGAGTCTTTAGGCTGTCTACAAATCGTTATTACAGAAAGAAAGAAATATTAGTGAATGTTGTGTAAGAGGCTTGCATACTCTGTTTGTTTATTTATTTACGTTACCCCTCAAGGCCAGTGGCATTACACAGGGGGAATGGTAAATATACCTTCCTATGTGTCTCGTCTGTTTTTTTGCGCCTAAAACCTATTCAAATTGTCCAACAACTTGTTTCAGGCATTTATTTTGAAAAATACAAACAACGACTTTCTGGCAGCTGTGCTTAATAGGGTACTAAGTGCTCGCCTGTATTTTCTGGATATTTTCTCGTGAAAACTTTGTGCTGATTCATTCGATTTTCTCACTTCTCGATTTTTCTCGGGAAACCTGCACGGCCTCTCCACAAGGCAGATGACAAATGTTGCGATCGGTCATTACTTCCTCTACTCATACATCTGCAGCACTACCTGGACTTTCTTGATACCAGTGTATTAAAGTGAATTCCGCGGATGTACAGTCGAGCCCACTTTAACGGCCGCAGATATAACGAAAGCTCGTTTATTACGAGCGGGTGCGGTGCTACCGTCAAAATATGCATATGGGCAATGGAAATTTGTCGCAGATACAACGAACAAGTCTGGCCGCACCACTCGGCTATAGCGAACGAGGAGTCGCTGTAAACTACCCTCGGAGTTGAAGAGGTCGTGCTTCCACTAAGCACGCAGATGAAAGAGCGCCTCTCAACCTTCACGACACCACCCCGGAAAGAACATGTCGACCCAGTAGTGCAATTAAAAGGCGGCACTGCCGTGCGCAGCGCTAACCGGAAACTCCGGCGTCTGGTAGCACTGTAAACGGTAAAGTGAACACGGTAACGATATGCTAACCGTATTGAAACCGTAAGTAACCGCCGGCCAAGCCACCGTCGATGGCCTACGAGGGCAATCATTGCCTACGTATTCGCCGGCTGGCCACAGCATTCCAAATGGAAGAAGCGCGGTGCGTGCGAGACAGGGGCATCGTCGAAGGCGAAGCTACTGACCACGGCCGTGGATGAACTAACCGCAGGGATTTGAGAATTTTGAAATCCTTGCTGGCTATGCTAGTCACGTGGTATAAATAGCCTACCCAGACGGCTTTGCGCGGCTACCACGTGCAGGCATCGTCATACAGCGGACTGTGCAAATGATGCACTCTGCGCCACAAGCGCAGCGCTACTTCCGTCGCTGCATCAGCCCAGGAACGACAGAAGCAGCTCGAAAACGCACGTGACCAGACGCATGTAGATTTCTGGCAACGCTTCGTTAATCCATAGCTGGCAGATGTTTCCTCGGGTAACTACTTTCCTGCGGACCACAAAATCTCAGAAGGACCTTCTCTGACGGAGACGTTGAACACCAAGTGCGAGCTCTCCCTACTGCCAGAAGTCTCATTTATGTGGCCGACCTGCACCAGTTGCCATGCACACTTCATCCATGATTAGTTATACCCCTTCCCTAAATTCGATAGTTGGCAGCAAAGGCCTCGACGAGGATTAAATGACCGCCCTAAATAGCCTGGAAAGAGCCGCGGCAGGCTCTGATTTGCACAAGTAGGCGCGCGTAACGCAGTTTTATAAGATATAAACGCCACTTTCAGCGGCCTTAGTATGTTTGGCTGTTGTACGAAGATTGGTTTATTAGTTTATTGGGGTTTAACGTCCCAAAGCGACTCAGGCTATGAGGGACGCCGTAGTGGAGGGCTCCGGAAATTTCGACCACCTGGGGTTCTTTAACGTGCACTGACATCGCACAGTGTACGGGCCTCTAGAATTTCGCCTCCATCGAAATTCGGCCGCCGCGGCCGCGATCTTGTTCCGCGAAGAATCCACTTGCAACTAACATGAGATATAGCGAATGGAACCCGCGTGACCGTCAGGTTCGTTATAAGTGGACTCGACTGCAGTTTCAATCAGCCACAAAAACCTTTTTCACTCTTCAGGCATGGACCTTACGCGTTAGGACGTAATTTCGCGCCAAGGGGACGTTTGTGCCGTGGTCAGTGATTTTCTGCCTGTGCGAACAACGAGAAATCATTGAGCAAAAAAATGATATTTTTGTCGTGATGCTTTGTTCTTTTGGGACACACTTAAGCAGTTTCTTGAAAAACCCATTGACATCATGCATCTCATTATAACATTTATGTCTGCTATGAAAGAATCCGGAATTCCGTGCGAACTCTTCGTGTTCATAGGACCGTTTAGCGTGTGGAAAGCCCGCATGATGGATGAACACACCGAACCGCCGCTTTCAACGAGGTCACTGTTCAGACAACAGTGTACTTTAACACAGGAGGAATATGCGGCGCAAGTTCAACCTCCTGACTGGTTCCCTTTCTTGACGTGTACAACGTCTGGAATTTTCATTTGCGGGCGGAGAAAGGGAGCTATGGTGGCGTGAGGCCTTATGCCGAGATCGCTAATTTCAATGCGGTCAAGTAAAGCACGAGGAGGGTCAAAGAGGTTCTAATATTCCATGCAACAACCACAAAAAGAAGCCTCGAAAATGGCCGAGTAGCCTAAAGCATCTCTAAACGGAGCTTTTCTGTCGCGCCGCCACTGCAACGAATCCCACTCGGAGTTAGGGATTAGAGTATGCATACTCTTTTAGTTGTTCTCTTTACTGCGTTAGCAGTATAGCCTCCTTTCCCAAAAATAACCGTGCTCTGTATGTGTGGGCGTATGTGTGTGTGTGGGTGGGAGGGGGGTGCGTGCGTGCAGCGTCCACCCTTGATGCACACTCCGGTGGGTGCGCATCCGGGCACACAATGGTAAAAATAAACCTCCAACTTTCATCCATCTCCCCACCTCCCATCACTCACCTGTACCCGATATAGCCGAGGCGGATCGTTGTGAAGGCTAAACGTATTCTGTCGCCCAAGCGTTCTTCGAAAAAACGCCAAAAATCATAAGCCTGTCGTGCCAGACACCAAGAACCGGAAGCATGACAGCGAGCAGTAGATATAAGCCGCCCGACAGAGAATTCATGATCGAACAGTCAGAGAACAGCTGATGAAACCGCCCGCTGGCGACTGACATCAATTTTTTTTTATAAGCAGAACGATTTCAGCGAATCGCCAAAACGAAATAATTTCTCGCAGCTATAGTTCATCGCAGTAGCATCTTTCTGGGCGTAATCACTATCACATGCAAGCGAGCGCATGCTTTTCAGCTAATCGGTATTTACTTTTTTTCTGATATCTCCACCGCTGGCAAGCCTTTCGTTGCTTATTTCCGTCGTACGTGCCAACAAGAATATGCGGATTCTAAAAAAAAAAAAAAAGCTGCATGAACATCCTTCTTTTGGCAATACTAGTAGTAATATCTCGGGTTTAACGTGTCGAGTAGACATTGTGGCTTTATAGGATAGACGGTGTAGTGGAGGGATCCAGATTAACGGAAACCAGGTGGGGTTTTCAACATGTGGCAGAGCACGCACATTTTGTAATTTCGCGGCCATCAAATGCGGCCCTCGAGGCCAGGATTGAACCCACAACTATGGAATAAGCAGCCGAGCTCCCCAAAGCCATTAAAGTAAATGTTGCACTACCCACTGTGGTGGCTCAGTGTTTAGGGCGCTCGGCTACTTATTCAGTGTAGCCGGGTTTGAACCCGGCCCCGGAGGCCGCGTTTCGATGGAGGCGAAACGCAAAAGGCACCCGTGTGCTGCGCGATGTCAGTGCACGTTAAGGCTCCCCAGCTGTTAGAAATTATTCCGGAGCCCTCCACTACGGCATCTGTTTCTCTCTTTCTTCATTCACTCCCACCTTCCTCCCTCTCCTTACGGCGCCGTTGAGGTGTCCATCGAGAAGTGAGACAGTTACTGCGCCATTTCCTTTCCTCGAAAACCACCATCACAACGTTTTTGGGTGCTCGCGCTAATATGTCATATATTTGTGGTAAATAACGCAAAGAAAGGGAAGGTATTCTCAATCGGTGCTTAAAGGACTATAGACACTCAGTTTTATTGCGTGTTTTCTTCTTTCAAATGGCGTCCCAGATATTAGAATACATGGATCACCGTGTGGTATTCACCTACTGCCGCTAAATAATTTATAAATGAAGGTATTCTCCAATGCTGTTTCAGTTTCATCAACAGAATGACGGCTGATGATATTAGGTCACATGAGGCGAGGAAAAACTAATACAAACGCTGATATGTTGTATTGACTTACTATAGCACTCCAATCAGCCTGATTCAAGATCTAGAATTACAATGAACAGCGTATCAGGAGTTATATTGCCG
Organism: Amblyomma mixtum; assembly: GCF_055824585.1. Lineage (NCBI taxonomy): Eukaryota > Metazoa > Arthropoda > Arachnida > Ixodida > Ixodidae > Amblyomma > Amblyomma mixtum. The sequence continues at coordinate 256,302,204 of NC_143012.1, read as the reverse complement.
ATTTTGTTGCGCCTCACGTAACCTAAATTCCACTACATGTCATAGCCATCATTCTGTTGATGATACCAGAACAGGGTCAAGAAGAAATTCAAATATATATTATTTATTATGCGTAGGCGAATACTACGGGGTGCTTTATGTAGACCAATGTCTAACGCATCGTTTGAAAGAAGAAAGCACGCAAGCAAAAATTTGGTGTCTATAGTCCTTTACTGAGTTGGAGCAGTCCTAACAATTTGATTAAAACATTACGCAAATATGTAAAAAGGGAGGAGTAATAACTCAAGATTTCACATAAACCTAACGTGCAAGTCTTTAGAATTGGCGGTGGTACATTACAGAATCGTCAATTAGGCTTCTTCCCATGCACCAGACTTCATATAAGTTCGTTGTCGAATATACTGGGTGCCATTTTCGCACTTTCCAGCGCAGACACCTACAGGATGATAAATCTACACTCTAGATCATCTCGTTTTGTTCGAAAAACAAAAAAATATGCCGGAATGCAAAACAAAGTGGGGCTGAAGAGAGTCCCGAACCGGTTCGGAACGGTTCCTTTGAATCGTTCCGGTTCGGGTTCAGTTCCAAGATGGCGAAAAAAATATGGGTTCGGTTCAGTTCCGGTTCCGGGCGAAAATTCGGGTTCGGTTCCGGTTTGGGGTTCGGGTTCGGTTCCGGTTCGACACCCTGCATATAAGGCACGTAACCGAAACGCGGACACATCTGCCAGACACATCTGCCGACACGGCTGCTAACGACAGTATGAGGCATTAAAGGCTTTCGCCTTAAAACTGTACGTCCCATGCCGCGGTTGCCTTATAATTTACCTGCGGCTTACACTGCTGCCTTCGATAAACGTAAGTTCCGAAGCGACACATGGGCTATGAAGGACGCCGCAGTGAAGGGCTCCAGATTAATTTAGACCACCTGGGGTCTTTAACGCGTGCTGTTGTATGTGTTGTGTTGCGTGCGGGGTACGTATTCAAGACCCAACATACAAATTTTTTCATCCACAAAAATCTTGAAGTCACAACCGTCTCCCGTGAGGGTATGCTCATAGCTTCCGACATATTAAGGGACCTATTCGGTAAAGTATACCTGGAAGAAGTCTGAAACGATATATAGCGCTAACAACAGCAGCATGGTCGAGAACGAATTGAAACCTGCGATGCGCGGTCTCACTCCTCGCATGACAAAGCATGTCCCCTTTTATGCATGTTTCCGAAGCTCTATAGGCACCATCAATCGAATCATTTTTTAGGCCCTGTGTCGTCATACACATTAGCCCTGACCTTGGCCCTTGCAGTTATCCCGTTTTAGACAAGGGTAACACTTTCTGAGTAGTCGAAGATTTGAGAGGTAACAGAAAGCCGAAGGATCAATGCATTCCTGGCTCTGGGAATTTTTTACGCGTAGCTTATGCTCGAATCCCCTCCCATACTGCTCCCAATTTTCTGGGAGTCGAATTTGGGACGGTTTTTCCACAGAATAGGAAGCCATGGACAGGGAACCACAGTGGAAAAGTAACACATCTAAGGCGATGTTCAAGTAGGAACATGAGCGTTCTCCTAGCACCTATACTCTTGCCATGACAAGTATCATTACATTACATGAAGTAGTGATTCATTATTGTGTTTCTTTTCAACGCAATGATTTAAACAGAAGAAAAAGAGTTAAATGCTAGGTGCTTTGAATACTTGGGCAAACGCATCACGTTAAAAAGGCAAAAATAGCATTGTACTTCTAGCTAATGTAAAAGCCGATAAATGCATTCTTAGGCCGTGATCTCGCAAAAATGCCTCAAAGATTCTGTCAAAACGTTTGCGTCATATTCTGAGCACACCTGACTTGCGACGAGTAGTTTGATTACATCAGACCTCAAACGTCTTCAATAAGGGAGTAATTACTCATCGACGTCCACCCGTCTACTCCACCTTGGGGGATTCCCCTAAACATTTCGTCAAGCGTCTTCAGCTGTAAGTATTATGCCGCACGTGCGACATATTTTTCCCGTTAAATGTTAGGTCTTTTTTTATATATAATTGCTCTTTATTTCTCTTACTCTTGGCGTACCATGGTGCCACAAGTTTTTGAAGTTATACTATATTGCCACGTATCAATGTAGTGTCTGTTCGTTAGCGCTCAAGGCCGCAGGAAAGCGGTGTTATCATTTTTGTTCGTGACGCGAGAAGCGACCGGACTAATCTCGATTGATCACAGCCATGAAAAGCTGCATCTACTTTTTTCCAGATTACTGTAGACAATCTCGACCTGTTATCTCGAAGTTTCCTTGCCGGCTTTAAATTGAGCGATGCCGCGAGCGGCGGGCATTCGTAGTTCGACAACTGACGAGCGCGTTTGTTTCTGACGCCGCTGCCGTGCTGTATAGTTCTTTTGCGGGCGCAAGTCGGGCCAAATAAAGAGCTTCGTTTGCAAGTATTGTTGCTGTCTTCCTGATCGCTAGACTGCCGTCACTACAACGTGACAATATATCCTTGAAAACAAACAGCCGTGAAACATATCGCTCGTATTGTTACCCTACACGGCGGATCTTTTTTTTTTTTTTTTTTGAAGTATGAGGTCCTTTCTGTTCTCCCCAGGTAGAGTTAGAAACTGTTACTGCCTTTTAAGATTCCTGTAAATAGCGATGACAAAGGTTGCAGTTCACAGACTGCAACGAAAGAGTAAATGCGCTGCAGCGTGCCTTCAATACCGTGCTGTGTACGACGGCCTCGATGTAACCGCCCTTTCGGTACACGCTCAGCATGAAAAAAAAAAAAATCACCGCAGCATTTTGCGAAGAATGAATGCTTCGATGCAGCAGTTATTTACACAGTCAATCACATTATAGATGAGACAAGTCTTGAGGGGACACTGAGGCCAATTCCATTCATTTTTTTTCCCGGTAAAAGATATATTCCATAGTTTAAGCCGATGCACTTTCGGCAGCGAAAGACGCATTTATTGTTCCGGAAAATTGCATTTTAAAATTTCTTCGCCACGTGATGGAAAACCTTGACGTCTACACCTAATAGCTAGGACTCCGTGATCACCCTTTCGAAAATATACGGCGGAGTAGCTTAGACTCAGAGATCAGGGCAAAAAATACTGTTTCGATGCGCCGCAGCGTGCGAAATCAGCCGGTGGAACGACACCTGTAATTTATTTTTTGTCCTTTTATAGACTATGACATCTCCGTTTTCAGTGAAAGTCATGTCTTTGTCATTGGAATGCGGTAATCCATCGACGCGGTACAAGTTCAGTTTTTCCACAGCGTCCCTTTAAACCGGTTCCTGGCGGCGGTGAAAATGTTTAATTGACGGTTTGGGCGATAAATACATATGGCTGGGGTTCCTTGTTCGGCACTCCATCGGCTGTCGCTGCTGGCTGTGCTCTCTGGAGGAGTTGCTTCTGGTCCCCTAAAGGTATAAGCTGCATACAGCTGCCCCCCAACCCTCAGCCCTTGGCTGAGCTATTAGTTCGATTTCCGGATTTTCTTGACAGGCCCACAGCATATGATATAGGTCCGACTTCTCCCCCACAGAACTGGCATTGTTTACTGAAAGATTCTGGGCCCAGGGAGTGTAATCTAGATGGGTGGTTAAAGGTGTGTGTCTGTTGTCGCCTGAGGTGAAATTCCTCTTTTGTTGCGAAAGCAACACTACGTGAGTCGCCGAGCCATTTCGCGGAGTTGAAGAAAGGCCATACTGCGCATGCGCGAGGAGCAGTGACGTCACACGGCGCACAGCTGGCGCGCTGCCGCCGTCTCAGAGGTGCCGCCGCCGGGCTCGCCAGTTGCGCATTCGCAGTAGCGGCGCACAGCTAGCGTGCCGGGGCCGCCGCCGCTGCCGCGTGCTCTCCATCGCCTTTCTTTCTCTCTCCTCGTTGCTTTTGCAATCCTCCAGGTTTAACCAGAGCTAAATCACTGCCAGTTTTGTTAGTGCCATAGCACTGAAGACTATATTCCCGGAAAAAAAGCAATTTATATTTCTGGTCCTCCGGTTAAAAGTTGTTTACCACCTGCCACTGTGGGCAGGTTGTGATGACGTCACAAGGTCAAGTGACCTAGGTGGCAAGTGGACCACCTGCTTTCACGCAGTCATCGCCGCCGTCGGCGACGATGACGACAACGCCGACGACGCCGGGTTTCAAGCAGAACCGGAGCGGTGACTGATATGCATGCACAGAACGACTCTAACAAACATACATGGTCTGTTCTGAAAGTAGTAGGACTCATTTTTTTAAACAAAATTTATTCAAGAGAATAGTACAAACGATTACAATTTCTCAAGGTAGCACCCTTCCGCACCTACACGCTGCTGCCAATGAGTTTTACAGTTTTCGTACTCCTCCAGAAACGCCTGGACCGGAATGCTGCTTAGCTCCCTCGTCACGGCCTGTTGAACCACCTCTACCGATCCGTGATGTTTCCCCTCGAGCGTCTATTTTATTCTCGGGAATAGAAAAAAGACTGGCGGGGCCAAGTCTAGGCTGTAGGCTGCAGGCTGTAGAGGCAGCGTTGCCGCATTGTGCTGGGCAAAAAATCGGGGTCCTCATTCAGATGATGAAGAAGATCCAACCGGTTGGCCTTTTCGTCCTCTGACAACACTCCCGGCACCAACTTCGCGCACGTTTTACTCATGGATAAGTTTTCTGTCACGATCTCAAAAACTAGGATTTCAGGAATGCTCAAGTCGTCAGCAATCATTCTGATACTCATTCTACGATCACTGTTAAGTAAATGTTTCCCTCGCTACACATTTTCGTTGGTCTTGCTGGTGGAAGGGCGTCTGAAGCGGTCGTCTTCCTCCACTCTTTCCTTACCTTATCGGAAAAGCTTGTGCCACTCAAAAAACTCCTGATCTACCCATGGAAGCGTCACCGTAGGCCTCCTTAATCTTGTTGTGAGTCTCTTTGCCCGTTTTACCAAGATTTACTCAAAATTTGATCGCGTATCACTGATCCAGTAAACGCTTGACGATTCTACGTGACGAGACGTTTCGACAGGGGTTCACAGTACAAGCGACCTCCTCTCTTGAACGGCCGAGAGCCGACTGCCGATTTTCCCCAGCATTCCCAATATCTCCCTTCAACGATACTGCACGCGCAGACCACCTCTCGTCCGCCCGTTCGCCCAGGAAAAAACCAGTCCTACTACTTTCAGAACAAACCCTGTATGTGTCACTTATCTACTGTGTTTCATTCATGCCTTGCAACCAAACACAACTCGCACATACTACACTTGACGCACGTCTTCAATCACATAGTAATATCGTGAATAACAAAGCATAACCACAATAACCAATGCAAAACCAAGGTAAACATGGCAGAACAATGGCCACACCTAATTCGCATTTGGCCTAACTGTGCATGCAAATCGACCGTCATTTTTTTGTTGAGGCCGTTAGCCGCAGGAGGATGCCTTCTACTTTCGAGTCAGTGCTATGTCTGCATATATGTTATGAGCATGGAGGAAAATGGGGAACCCGGGAGAGAATGTTCGGGTGACAGCGTGTGCGCACTGGCCAGGTACACAAACCAGGTGTTTGATTTCTGCTTTGTGCCTGCGTTTTCGAGGATACACGCTGCAAGTGTGGTAATCCTAGATCCCTTTAGCGATTTTTTTTTATTGTGTCGTAGCACGCAAGCTTGCCACGATAAGCTAGCGTTGTAAAACACTAGGCGCAGGGTTTGTAAAATGCAGGGTTTATGGAAATGGTAAATCTTGATAGTTAAGAAATACTTCTCTTTTCAAGCTATTATAGAATTAGTGCTCTTCAGTGAATGGAGTGATTTTGTGAACGTAAGTAGCGCATTCCATACCGTGATGGCCGATATAATAAGGTCATAAGGTGGAGGTCATTTTGAGAGACACTTGACCCACAGAAGCCTTTGTCACACGTTTGGAATGTAATCCGTGGCCTTCGCACGTCCCCGCTACAGCGTCACCCGTTTAAATCCCTCGCGCTCCATCAAAAACGCAGCGAGGTCGCGGTAGCCGAATAATTTTTCGCAAGGATAGCAGGCCAACCGAACCCACCCACAACGCTGCTCTGCAGTGATGTTCCACCCTCGCGGGATTCACGAATAGATCACCTGTTCTCCATGGAGGAACTTGACGCTGCGCTGGCTTGTTGCAGAAGGTCATCATCGCCGGGGCCCGATGGTGTGACATACTCCGCACTCGCCAACCTTGGCCAAGAGGCTCGACGATTCTTCTGGTTACATACAACAAGTCATGGTGTGACGGCATAGTTCCTAATGCATGGAAGACCAGTCGTCTTGATCCACTCCTTAATCTGGGAAAATCACCACTCGACATTTCAGCATACTGCCCAATTCCACTCTCCAGCAGTGTCGGGAAAGTCATGGAAAGAATGTTGTTAACACGCGTGGAATGGTACCTGGAGCGATACCAAATCTACCCTGGATTTATGTCTGGGTTTCGACGTGGTCGCTCTCCCATCGACAATGTGGTTGACCTTGTATTTGCGGTCGAGCACCAAAAAAAAAAAATTGAAAATATTCACTGTGGCGCTGTTCTCGAACATCATGGGCGCCTAGGACAACGTAACACATCAGGCCATTTTGGACTCATTAGAAGCTGCTGAGATTGGAGGCCATATGTTCAGCTGGATACGCAGCTATTTGGCAGAGAAGCCGTGTTTCGTCAAGACTGAAGACGGACCAACCTCTTTGCATCTAAACTCGCGCGGAGTCCCACAGGGTGGAGTGCTGAGCCCAACTCTCTTCAACCTTGCTTTCGTCGGCCTGGTTGACTCATTGCCACAATCTGTTCAGATCTCAATATATGCCGATGATATCTGTATTTGGACATCAAGCGTGACCCGTCTCCGAGTTCGTGCATGACTACAAAAGGTGACAACGATACTGACGTTATACCTTCGTCAGCAGGGTCTAAATATCTAGACCGAGAAATGTTCCCTCGTGGCGTTCACACAAAAAAAAATTACAAGTTACCCCATATATATTAATGGCAACGCCATTCCCTATGAGAGAAGCCACCGCTTCCTTGACATTATTATCGATAGGAACCTCTCGTGGAGTCCCCATCTCTACTACATGCGAAAGAAACTGACAGCGATTGTTCATATTCTCTCCTTCTTCGAGGAAAAGTCCTGGGGCGCATCTGTGCTCTCGATGCTTCAACTGTACCGTTCGCGGTTCCTGGGATACATGCGGTATAGCTTTCTCATTTTAAACAATAATAGAAAGACAAACCTTCAGACACTTCAAAGTGTTCAAACGCAAGCTCTACGAATCTGCCTTGGACTGCTTAGATGTGCCTCAACGGCAGCCACTGTTCTTTTCGCTCGGGAGCATCCTGTTACTACATACATTGCTGTTGAAACCATAAGAACACACATTCGGCACCTCACATGAGTTCCGAGCCATCTTACAGCTCTTCCCGTACTCAGACCACGTACTGCATTTGCAAAAGTCATTCAAGCTCACCGTGCCTATCTCCCTTCGCAGTTCGCCCATGCTTCAAGACCATGCTCACCCATATGGAGCCTCCATGAACCTCGAGTGCACCTCTCTATTCCGGGAATTACTGTGGTGATACCGGCCAGGTCTATTTTAATGAAGGGGAGGACTACCTATCTCACCTCTTCAACTGGTGCAGAACTAGCTGCCCTATGGGCTGCAGTGCAGTTCATCAGTCAGAAATCTGCACATGGCTGGACAGTTTTCACCGACTCTAAAGCAGCCCTTCAAGGACCACAGCGGAGGCATGAGCTCTTGTGGTCATCCCTGATCTATAATTTGTTTTTGTTTGCGCTCGCCGCACGTAAGTTCTGAGATGTAAACAAGCTGGCGAAACTCACAAGGTGCGTGTGAAGCGTCGTTTGATAAACGCGCATTGGCAAGTGTCGTGCAGTATGAAAAACCTGACACCATGCTGTGTCTGAAATGCTTGACGGCGACGTATAGGTTGCTATAGGAGCTCTCTACAAAAGGTGCTAGTCCGTATTTCATGTGGGGCCATTTTCTTCGACACCAGAGAGGCATTTAAAATTCCGTATAGTGTCAGAGGAGCACTACACGTATTTGTACAGTAGCTGGAATATGCGTTATGACACTGATCACAGAATCAGTGAGGCGAATGAAATGAGAATCTCTGTGGTAACCAAAGAGGAAGTGGTGAAAGCCCCACAATAAATGCAGAGGAAAAAGAGACAGGTGAGAATCAAGCAGCTGCAGATTTGTTGATGAACGGCGGAGATTGTGTGCCTTACCTCCTTGCACACAAAACGCCCCATGCGTGGCCTCAAGTATAAAGGAAGTATGGAAGAACGGTGGTACTCTACAGGAGGAGTTTTTCTTTTTTCAAAATGAGTGAAATCCAGAAACTTAAACTAAGTCGAAACTGTACTATAATCTCATGCACATTCATACGGCTTTTCTTTGCAAAAACTGTAACAAAGAAAGGGGCCCGCCAACGCCTATAGAAAATCAGCGCACGAATCGTACTTCAAATAAAAATAACGAGCCCGATCCTGCTCACGTATGCCGAATTCACTCGTGGGAGCCTTCTCTGTCAGCTTGAACCTCATAGCTTGGACTGTTTCGATTGTGGTTTCATTTATGCCTTCTACAGCGGTACAATTACGATCGACTGCGCAGGATATGTGGAAATCGGCAGGAGATCTGAACCCAGAAGTCGACGGTAATGAAGTGTTCCTTAGCCCCATTGCTGAGGAAGCAAGTATGTTCCTCTGCTACAGTGAACCTTAAAGCGTTTGGTTGCGGTAGTCGGTGCTGACTTCCTGAATTCATTTTTGCTAGCGAAATAGCGGACAGGAAACGACAGGTCTGGTGGTTGTCCGGTCGCTTTGTGTCCTGTTTGCGTCTACCACTTAGAGTGAAGTTGAATAAATTCTGGGCCATAGGCGTCCTAGCTTTCTTAATTTTGCGCTTGCGAAGTGGGAACACAAAATAGAAGGGTGCCATATCAGCGCTTGGGATAGAAGCTTGCCTATCGCATTTACTTGCTCGTTCTGGTGAAGCACTGCATCGCCGCTGCATGATTGGACACAACTTACTCTAATTATTTCTCTGCTCAGGTCACAGCATAATCATTTAAATGTGTTATTTTCATGAACGGAGCTTGAATGAATACTGTAGGAATAGAGTTACTGGATCAAAACTGAGTCACATTTAGAGTTCCACGTCGAGAAGAGCCAAATCCAAAAGTTACTAAATGATATTGCTCAAATTATTTGCAAAATTTTTCAGTACATGGTGCTGTAGACTTGCTGTAATTTACGTTTAAAGCAAATCGCATAACAGCTTTGATAGGGCTACGGTTTATGCGGATAATAAACTTTCACGTTTTTTTCTTTCGAAAAAAAAAAAGCACCTCCGATTAATATGCGACAAATCTGGCGCCAAATTAAAAAAACGGGAGAGATAACTGCGGCACCCGCATTGGAGAAATACGTAAGCATGAACTTTCAATGAATGAATGAACTTTATTTCCGTCATCATGGGGCCTCACAGTCGGGGCGCAGCAATTAGGAGGGGGCGCCTCCCAGCCGGCTCTCAGCACCGGAGACCGCGGAGAGAGTCTTGTGGTAAGCTGTCTCCGCCTGACGGATGATGAGTCTCTGCTGATCCGGGTCGTGGCTTCGGATCAGCGCTTCCCAGGTGCCAAGGTCTGGGATGATTTGTGTTTTAGCCGCAGGAGAATCCTGACATTCCCAAATTAAGTGATTTTGCGAAGTGATTCTGTGACAGCTACTGCAGAGCTCAGGCTCCCCAGTGTCTTCGTCATGCAGTATAAAGTAGGGAAAGAATCTGTTGACCTGAAGCCTCCTCCAGGCCCTGCACTCCTTTGGAGTGAGTGACCTATCCGGAAGTGAGAGTGTTCTCCTATCTAGTCTTGGAGTCTCAGTAATTTCTTTATACGTTATGAGAGGGTCTTTATTCCCACTCCGGGGCACTTCCAGAGCTGCTCGGATGTATAATTCTCGAGCGAGGCTGTGAGCAGCCTCATTCCCCGGAATGCCCTCATGAGCAGGAACCCATATGAGGGAGACCTCTCTGCTTGAGGGGTATCTTCTTAGTAATTTAGTGGCTTGACTGGAGACCACCCCCTTACAAAAGTTGTGGACAGCTGCCTTACTGTCAGACAAGATTATCTTGGCTTTGGTACTGACGCACGCAAGAGCAATAGCAGCTTCCTCTGCCACTAATGCACTCCTATTATTAATCGATGCTGCTGTCACTTTCTGCCCATTCCCATCAACGACTGCAATGACAGAGGCGCCATCGGACCCACAGGCTGCGTCGCAGAAGGCTATGTTACCCGGCGGGTCCCGGGCAAGATTGTTCATTACTGTTCGAGCTCTGTGTCTTCTCCTTTCTTTATCATGCTCCGGGTGCATGTTCTTAGGTATACTGGCCATTTTGAGATGCTTCCGTATGTCTAAGGGGATTAGCTCTGCAGTATACGGGGGATTCCTCTCGCTCTCCCCTAGGTCATTGAGGATCTGCCTGCCTGCTATTGAGGAGCTAAGCCTCCAAATTTGCGCTTCTCTTACTGCCCTGGTGATCTCCGCGCAGGTATTGTGGACTCCCATGCTAAGGAGTTTCTCCGTTGAGGAGTTCAGTGGGATGTCGAGAGCTCTTTTGTATGCATTTCGTATTAACTTGTCTATTTTCTCCTCCTCCTGCCCACTAAGCTTCAGAAATGGAGTCGCGTATGCAATCCTACTCACTATGAATGCTTGTACTAATCTCAGGAGACAGTGCTCTCGCAGGCCTTTTTTTCTGAGGGAGATTCATTCATTCATTCATTCATTCATTTATTTATTGGTCTTTGTTGCAAAAAATGTACGCAAACACTGCCCGGACCCATAGCCAACGGCTAGTAACGGGTCCAATGGAAAAAAAGGTATACAAACATGCAGGCAACAATGTACCAAAATAAAGACAGTAAGTTAGTATAAAGAATGCTATACATCACTCTCAACACTTGTAAGAGCATCAACAAAAGAAATACATATATTACAGATTATATAAACTAAGAAACTTAGATCAAACAAAACGCGTAGAACTTATACAAAAATTAAGGCATCACAAAAAAACGAAGGGAAAATAGCTGTTAAGTATTTACAAAGCATCACAAGGGTACAACACACAAGAACAGGATAAAATGATTTCAGTGCACACTTTTTAATCACAAACATCCTTAGAATAGACGCAAATGTACAAATCTGTAAATAAATCAAGGTATCAGGATTCGGCTACATGCAAATAATATCTGGCAAATATCTAAGACGACTATTAAAAAATGAAAGTATGAACTCAAAGTGTGTCATTCTTTTTAAGGTAATAATTTTTTATTCTAATGGAGAAGTTGTAGGCAGTCTTTAGGTCATGTGGTAGATTATTCCAAACTTTTACGCCCGTAAACTCTAGGAGACGCTCTCCATATACATTTCTTTTCACTGGCAAGTTAAAATTGCCGTACGTGCGGCTCCGTGTTGGAAGTGGCGGGATGTTAAATATTGATATGTCAAACGGGAGGTTGTTTGTTATTATTTTATGGACACATTCAGCAGTTCTTTTCTCACGAAGTAAATTGAGGGGTAATACGCGTAGTTTAGTAAATAGTGCCTTACTGCGTACAGTGTAACTAGAAAATGAAATTATTCTAAGTGCTCGCTTCTGTAACTTTTTAATAGGCTCTAGGTATGTGCTATACGTCCAGCCCCACGACTCGATGCAATATGAAAGGTGAGTATGTATTAATGTGAAGTATAGGACACGGAGGATATTGATGTCAAAGTATTCGCGCGTCTGGAGAAGAGCATAACAACCGGAAGCCATCTTAGTGCAAGTCGCCTCAATATGATGTTGCCAGTGTAAATGTTTATCCAGTGTGACTCCAAGATATGTAAAATTATTTGTTGACTCAAGCTAAAGATACCTATGATACCGCCTAAAGATACCTATGACCTGGGTGACATAGGTACTAAGCTTCTTGATAGTGGTTGTGTTACGCCCGTTCGTCTGGAGAAAATATCCCAGGACTCTGATAGTGTCAACCCTAGGTACTAACCTACCACCAACAACAACCTCTATCGAGTCGTATAGGTGAGGGAAGCGAGTCTCTTTCTTCATCTGGTCTTTGTTATTAAGCGAGAAGATCTCAGATTTTTGAGGGGAGCAGGAAAGCCCTCTCTCCAGAGCATAGTTTTCAACTACCTCTGCCGCTGCCTGCAGTCGGTATGAGATGGCAGCGTTCGTTCCCCCTGCTGTCCAAATAGTTATATCATCAGCATAAATACTGTGCTTTAGCCCGTCAATTTTATTTAGTCTGTGGGATAGTCCTCTCATGGCAAAATTGAAGAGCATTGGAGAGAGGACCGAACCTTGAGGGGTCCCCTTATTTCCGAGCCCAATCTGCTTCGAGGAAAGTCCTACAAAGCTTATAGTGGTCTTTCGATTACTTAAGAATCTTTTGACATAGTTAAAGCAATTGATGCCTACTCCGGCTTCAATGAGGCCTTCAAGGACCGCTTTGTGCTCAACGTTATCGAAGGCTTTTGTAAGATCCAGCCCCAAGATTGCCCTGCCCCCTTTAGTTCCGTCGGGATCATCAAGTATATCATGTTTAAGCCTTAACATAACGTCCTGTGCGCTGAGACGCGGTCTATAACCTACCATTTCAACCGGCCAGATGAACTTTCAAACTACGCGCCACGCTTCGTTTTCAAATTTGGCGCCACGCGTTTTCTCCGCCCAAACTTCCGGCCACGTGGTGCCACATTTCCAGTGTTTTCAAACTTGGCGCCACTTTTGCTCCGGCCTCTCCCACTTTTTTGGACATACCTGGCTCTAATTAATTAACCAATCAGCTCACCTCAACCCCCCGATTTCCCGTACCAGATTTTTTGATGCTCTATCCGATGGTATCCTTCTTTTTCGCGTAAACCCATTCGTTCGGACGTAATCGTGCGGACAAACTCCGCAAATATAGCCATACAATGCTTATGCATTGAAAAAAAAAAAAAAGGACAGGCCAATTACCTTACTGGCCGTTGCTTACAAGACATTGACTAAAGTAATCACTAATAGGGTGATGGCAACGTTGGGCTCCAGTCATCAAAGGTAACAAGCTCATGTACGGAAAGGGTATACTCTAGAACAGCACCATCAGCGAGGTTGAAGGGAGGATTTAAAACGAGCCTCTGCTATATAATATAGCCCTTATAGATTACGTAAAGCATTTGATTTAGTCGAAACATCAGCACTCATCCAGGCATTGCGTAACATGTGAATCGTGTGGAAGACGGATATATGAGGGTTCTGCACAAAATATCTATATGGACAGCGCAGTGACTGTAGTACTTCACGGGCAAAGCGAAATCAAGTAGGATGTGTCAGGCAAAATTACTGGTGGTAACTTTAACTGCAGAGAACGGGCGACCGACGGTCAGTTCGAGAGCAAAATGGATTCCACGATTGCCGCTACTGGCTCATGACAAAGCTAGTTTTGGATCACTTGAAGAGCGGCATGATGATGGCAGCGGCTAATGACTTCGGAAGGAATCGAATGTGCAGAAAGAGTGAAGATCACCCCTACTTTTCATGACCTACTAGAAGGAAATCGAACGGAAAATATAAATGACGGGATCACTATCTGATATGTCTTGTCACTGAAGAAGAACAAGTAGCCCATAAAAACAGATGCGTGGCGATCATATTGTTTCTCCAGCAAGCAGTTAGAGACCTTCAAGAAGTGCGTGGACATCTGCGAGCAGGGTTTTATTGGTGAGATTTATCTTGGAAGTTCGCAGGTTATGATAATGTGTCCAGCAGGATCACAGAAGATGAGGCTATCTCTGTCTATATTAAGGGAGGACTATAAGCGATGTTGCTTCTGTCCTCACCTTTCTACGGTCCGCCACGGTGGCTCAGTGGCTATGGCACTCGGCTTCTGACCCGAAGGACGCGGGTTCGATCCTGGCCGCGGCGGACGAATTTCTATAGAGGCGAAATTCTAGAGGCCCGTGTACTGTGCGATGTCAGCGCACGTTAAAGATCCCCAGGTAGTCGAAATTTCCGGAACCCCTCACTACGGCGTCCCTCATAGCATGAGTCGCTTCGGGACGTTAAACCCCATAAACCAAATCAATCACCTTTCTACGCTGCTAAAATAGGAGAGATGAACTTGATGTCAGCAAAGGGCAGTGTTTGCCTCCGATCATACACAAATACCGCATCCGAAACAAAACGCAGCAGTCGCGAGGCTTTGCACACGCGCAAACTCTAGCAATCGTCAGCGTTTTATGTACGGGAAGCGGAAATCGTGATTCAGTATGGAGCCAACGAAGATGAGTAGCGAAAGTTATCACCTACTTAAAGCGCCGTCTGTTACCATTGCGTGGGAGAAGATAATTCGATGCGTCGCCAGCAGATGTAGATAACAAGGAAGAAGACGTGAGATCCCGATAAATTCGAGATAGGTGGTTCTATATTTTAAAATATTCCCTGGCGTTAGAAAATACCAGATAAGCCACGCTAAAGCTTTCCTGACTGCAGAATATAGAATTGAAAACAATAGCTATTACAAAATTTCAAGGCGAGCTCTTTCCTTTAATAGGCTAGGGCTGAATGTCTGATGACACAGTGTTACCGGCCGATGTGATGAGGAGATAGGGACGGCCAGGCCCCTCCGTTCCTGGCGATGTTTTCATGCTCATGTGGTGCCCCGAGCGGCATCCCGCGCCTAATGAATGGTGAGCGGGTGTGGAGTGCGTGCGGCTAACGGAAAAGTCAGCGCGTCGAAGGAAGATCAATGCTCCTCACTCCTCCCCCACCGACTGCCCTCAAGACGCCGTCCGAAGAGAAGTGTCGCGGCTCCAAAGAACGAGGGCCCCTTCTATCCACCGCAGCAGCGCAACCCGGCATCGGGGCAGCGCGGCGGCGGCCGGACGGCCGATCATCGATTCGGCCTCCGATCATCAGCGCGTGTCCTGTGTTGTCGGACACGCCCAGGTGCTCGCTGCGCGCGCAGCCTCGCTCGGCTCGGCGCGAAGGGCAGCAGAGTCGCGCGCGCGTGCGTGGCTCGTTTTTGCTCGCATCGGGGAGGTTTCATTGAAGAAACGCGGCCGCTGCTCCGGGCCTTCGGAAAGCAGTCCCATTGAAAAAATAGCGCGTCACCGGGCGCGTCACGCGGCGCACGCGCGCCCATTGGTCGGCGGCGCCGCGGGGAGGAGGGGGCGCGAGCGTGCGTGCGGGAGGCGACCATTCTCGGATGCCCCGCCGGAGCGCGGAGTTAGGCCTAGCAGCGCTGCGGCAGCGTTCGAGTGGGCGCCGATGCGACGACGGCGACTCGGCCGCCGGGCCTAGCCCATGCCGGGCCGGGCCGCTCGGCCATGGCGGGATCGCGCGAGCTCATCTCGCTGGGGCAGCCGCGGCCGGGCGTCGCCCGGCGCCAGAACGAGTACGTCGAGACCCCGCTGAGGAGCAAGGATGCGGTGGTGGCGGCGCAGCCCAAAAAGGCCGGCCACGAGGACTCCATCATCTGCGGCCGATGCGGCCGCTGCCGCTGCGACGCCTGCCAGGCGCCGCGGCCCCTGCCCTCGCGTTGGGTGTGCGGCGATAAGGTGCACTGCTCCGCCGGCGCGCTGGTCGACTGCTGCTCGTGCGTGTGCTGCGCCAAGGGCCTCTTCTACCACTGGGCCAAGGACTACGACCTGGACACGGACGTGTCGTGCGCCGACCAGCCGTGCTCGTGCGCGCCGCACCGGCGCTGCGCGCGCTGGGCCTGCCTGGGACTCCTCAGCTTGCTGCTGCCCTGCCTGTGCCTCTACTGGCCTCTACGCGGATGCGTCAAGCTCTGCGAGCTCGGCTACGCGGCCTGCGCGCGTACGGGCTGCCGTTGCGAGCAGCGCGCCGAGGAGGACGCCAGGACGCAGGGCCTGTTGCGCCGCTAGCTAGGCCTCGCGGGCGAGGCGAGTGTGTGTGTGTGTGTGGTGTGCCGACGTGCCCCGAGCGCCGCCGCCGAATCTCGCGCAGATAAGGCGGACGATGCTCGAGTGCCGTGTACAGTAGAAACTCCGCCGGACGAGTCTATGCGCGGAATATGTGTTTCGCCCCTCATCCCGTAGTCTGTGTTTTTGCCCATGGTCATCCTTCGTGCGCGGCGCAGTGAGACGATCTGTGTCTTTTTATCCTGTGTCTCTGTTACGGGTAAAATTTCGGAGCACTCCATTTGTCTTCCTAAATCACCAGGCAGCTCTTCCGACGAGCAGTCGGGGCATTTCGAGCGCGCCTCGCGTCGAGTGCTCTCGCCTCGTCGATCCCACGCATTTAAACCTGTTCGTAGGGATCCTCGTCGGGCGTCACTGTCGCTGGGAATCGCCAAAATAACGCATTTACCGAGGCGGGGCGCGGAATTCGCTGCTGCAACCCACACACCGGGGGCGACGGCCGCCATGTTCCAGATCGGTGCCACCCGCCGTCTCCTCCCCGCCGTGCGTGGGACCACCTGCGAGAAGCCGCTGCGCCGTCCTCGACGACCGACTGTGCACCCCTCCAAGACGCCGCCGCTTCGATTGCGTTCGCAGGCAGCGGCCAGGCCCCACCTCAAGTCAGCCCTCGCGCCCCGTCGGCCCGGGTCCGAGCATTTGCGGCCGGGCGACGCCGCCCCGCTCCGGGTTCCCGTGACGTGGCGGCGGCTCCGGCGCGCGCACCCGAGACCCTCTTGGCAGTTTCGCTCTGACACGTGTTGCCCGGCCGCCCCTTTTCTGTGCGCAGATGCAAACCTGTCCCCTGTACAAATGTATTTAACAAAGCTTGTTTTACATTTTAATTTTATCCCTGCACTTACGTTTGTCTGATTTACACCTGAGCGGCAGCAGCCAACGAATCCCGTTGTTTGTTCTCAGGTGTTTGCTGTTCACAGTGGCTTCGCGCGCAGTTGGCTTCTTGGGCTTGCTTGTTTCCAACCCGCCGAGTTGGGGGTGCTGTGCGAACAGAGCGAGACTGCGTCATACCGGCATGTGGCGAAGTAGGTGCGAAACCCACTCGTGCCATGTAAGGGAGCGTAACGGGTGCCTCCAATGTGCTGCATAAGGTCACAGCAACTTAACCTGTCTACCCTGTCCAGCTAAGCATCAGTCACACATTGTTAGGCAAGCGTATCAGTGTCCTGTTAGCGCACCTAAATCAGATAGGGCGCTTCGAATTCCTGGGATTCGATCTCTGGTTGTGGCGGCCTCCGAAGGGCAGAAAAGTAACGGGCAATGCACGTAAAGATTAGTTTTAGCAGTCATGCGCACGGAACTCCGCAACACTATCGTTCAGGCGTTGTAGTGCCATTAATAGCCGAGTTTTTATCACCTTTCGTGTAATCTGACTGGCGCGCTAACATCTGGCCAGCACAATTACGAGGTGGATACAAGCGTGCCATACGCAGCGACAGCTTCCTTCTACTAGACCACCGCCGAAAGTGTCCCTTCTGCCGCAGTAGCGATCAGAGATAGCCAGGTGTTCCCGCGTCAAATCCTCCATTCGTCAAGAAGTACTCGGCTCTGCTGATCCGCACTTTTCGCACAGCATTCCGCTCGGAGTTCCAGCGAGGCACTGCTTCGCAATCCCTTTAGCCGATGTTCTGTCGGCACGCAGCTGATTGTGCTGTTCCCGCCTATGACAAGTGGAAAGGGCGAGGTTCTCTTCTAGACAAACATCCTTCATGCTAACTGAGTTCGTCTGTATGGTCACTATGGAAACGTCGCGAAGGGGGCAAGAGCAGTAAACGCACGGTAGGGCTCGAGGGACCGCAGTAGACGTAGACTTCGGTCGCCGCGGTGCTCGATCATGCTTGCGCGGAAAAGTTTCGTACTCTAATTGCGGATTTGGAAAGTGAAAGTAATTCCTGAAACAAGCGTACAATCGGCGGCGGCATAGAGAAGCGAGCTGCTCGATTGTGTTGCAGCCATTCCGAACCCGCTTTGATTGGCTGAGGTGAGGCATGGCGTGCGCAGGCTCTACGCTTCTGCTCTGACACAGCGGTTCATGACCAATGTTGAACGGGTCACGTACCGGTGCCTTACGCTGTTCTTAACAGGCAGTGTTTGATCGCGTTTCGCTCTGCTCTCATTAAGTGCTCACTATGGACACCTGCTTAGTTGCTCGATGCATGCTGGTTTATTTGGCAGGGTACTTGCCCACTTTGATGAGGAAGCGAAGAAAGTGTTTCCAAAGCCCTGCTTGAATGGGTCGGCTGAGGAGGCTTACTAGCGAAGAGAGCAGGAAACGAGTGTCATCCTCGCCGCAGACCCCTTGCGAGTACCACTGGCGATGCCAAAATTTTGCTCCAGTCCGCGCTGCGGCCACTGGCAAAGCAGCATATCCCTGAAGATGCGAAGCAGGGCGGAAGTCGAGCCCCAGCTAAACGCCTCGCCTCTCCTCCGATAGAAGCGACATGTATAATAACAGGAACACTGCGGACTATTCCATCCAGTTTTTTATTAGTAAAAAATTAATTATATCGCTCTTTCTGGCTGAGCTGACGTTTGTGAGGCAGCAAAATACGCATTTATAGCTGACGAAATTCGGCAATTTTTTTTCCCCCGATACTCGATTCAAACTCGTGACGATAAGACAGAAAAGGACTCCGTGATCGCCATTATGGAGTGAATGATGGGGTAGCCTATCCTCAATGATCCGCGTGAAAGAACTGTCCTAACGCAGCTAAGTTTCTTGGCGAAAACGGCCGGTAGTGACGATACTTGTATTTCATTTCTTGGCCTTTTCTATGTCTTCTAAAAGCTCCGTTTTCGGTTAAAGTATAGTCCTTGGGATTAGAACGTGGTAGGCTATTGATTTAAGCAATTTTCAGTTTGTCTCTAGTGTCACTAAAGGGAATTTGCGTGTAAAGAAACTCCGATCAGAGAAGGTTGGGATCGTGAAATGGTGAAGCGTGCTGTTGAAGGAACGTTTGGGATCCCATTCTTTGGCCGGCGTTTCTTCTGACATGAATTTGCTACCCGAACAGACTGAATGCCGTCATGCGTTAGATGTCATTGTATTTAGCGGGAAAACTCCAAAGCCGTTGGTGTGAGTCGAAAGAGAGATTTGCCGAAATGCCCGGATACAGCTAGAGAGAACCTCGCAGGTAGAGAGGGCCCCACTCCTCTTCTCGCAGGACACCCTAATTTCGCAACTAATTCGCTCCCAGCGGAGGAGGCGAAGCCGCTTCAGCGGGTTCTCGGTGTGTCCCTCCCTAGGTGTGTATTTATTTTCTGTGCCGACCAGCGCTGCTGCTGTCGCCAGCCTCGTCGAGGCAGAGATATATTACAGATATATTTATGTAATACACCAGAAGTGACGCCTCTCAAGAGGCACAGCCGAGCACTTGGTCGCCGCGGGCGGCGCGCTCGGGAGTGTTCCCCGTCAGGGACATGTGCACAAAAAGCCCTGAAACGCCTCCTCTGCGCTGGCATTTGTGTACCGCACGGACGGTCACCGCTGTTGGCCCGTGAATAAAGACGCATTTGGCGACGCTCTTGTCTGTTGTGCCGGACTCCCGAGAAGCCCAGGGGTGGCTGCGTGCAGTCTGCGTCACCCTTGAGTAGCGCTCTCGAGTACTGCGCAGTTAGCTTCCCGTGGTGCACTGCTTCTAGTGCTCTGCGGCTGTACTTGCGCGCAAGCGCTGCCTCTGGCAGCTGCGGCGGGGTGTCGTTTAGTTTGCGGTCCAGAGCACCGCTGGAGCGCATCACGCGAGGGCGGCGAGCGAAGTTTGTGCCGAGCGCGGCTCCGCGCGCCCGCTGCTATCGACCACTGCGGCGGCGGCAGTCTCCCTTTCGGCGGTGTCGGTGGCCGACCGTGGAGCCTCCTCCCGCGGGCGAACGTCCTTCGGCCGAGACAGCGGAAGGAGAGGGACTTCCTGCGGCCGGGGAGCAGGAAACGGGCCGCTCTTCTTCAATGGGCGCCCACTTCCTGCGCCGGGGGCCGTATAACAAGCGCCCTGCCTTCGCCTTCTTGGACGCGCGCGCGGCGCAGGAGAAAGAAAAAAGAAAAGGTACAAAGGCGCCAACGGGGGCGTCATCTCGCGGAGGCCAAGGAAAGCTTCGCGCCGCTGCGGTCGTGGCCGAAGGATTCGCGTCGCGAGGGAGAAAAGCCTGCGGGTGCCGAGTTTTGCATTGGTCGGCCTTTTGCACAACCTCTTTGCTGGGTGCTCCAGAGGCAGTGATAGGGCTGTGAATTCCCCCTTTTTTTCCTACAGCCTTCCCCTCTAAAATTTAATAATAATCGCTACATAAGCATCGGTGTGGACTCCACTACGGCATTTGCTTTTCCTGGATGCGGCCCGTAGTTTCTGCGTGGACAGCTCTTACGGGCAGGCCGTCCGCCGAACGGAAGCCAGCGACTACAGGAGCAGAAGCACCGATGTTTGGGCCAGTTGCTGATACATAATAAAAGAATTGAATCTTGGGCATCACATGAGGGTTATGCCCTAGATGGGCAACTCTGCAGCTGTGTGAATTGACGCCTGAGGCGAACAGGCCACTCCCGTTCAGTCTGAATGCAACACTTCGCTGTTCGATTATCTCTTCCAGCTGCTCGTCACTTCGAAAAGTCCAAGCAGACTCCAGTATGGTCCGAGTCATTGACATTTATTTTATTTCTTTTTTTTTTAATGTAGACGTGCGTCCTAGGTATTGCACGCCATATTTACACCAGTTTTTTTTTTTTTTTGCCTCCTTTTGCGTCTGCACTGTAGAGCTCAATTGGATAGCAACAAATACCATACGTCTCTTACAGGAATAGGTTACCGATGTCGTCCAGATGAGCTTGGAAGAAATAAGCAGCAGCAGATGAAGAACAAAGCGTGGATGAAATGAATCGGCTAAAACGCTGGAGCAATCGATGGGAATGAAGTTTTGCAACAGTTCCGCGCCCCAACATTTTCCATCAACGTTTTTTTTTTTTTTTGTATTCACAACAGCGTAAGCCATAGCCGGCTTAGGTCTTCCTTTTTTTGTGTGTGTTTCCGTGTAGCGTGGACGAAACGATTATCCCGTCCGTAGCCAGCAAAATGCGTGCTAAGAGCGACTACAGTGTGATATGACTAAATTCTGCAGTGAAGACCCCCGTTCAGGGCCGCCACACAAGATTCTTCCTCGACGAAGAATAAGTCCGTTTTAAAGTTTTCGTTGCTACCTAAACACGAAGTTAACCACCAGACAAAATTATAAGTGCAGCAACATTTTTTTCCTCTGGCTTGCTTGGTATAGTCAAGCATTAAAAGCTGACTCCTTTTGCGGAGTAGTACAGGACGCCGCAGGCTATAGTCCACTGACATCAACTGCTGCTTTTTTTTTTTTAAGTTGTATCCTGAAAGTGCGATAGCTCTTTAGAATCCTGCACAGCAGAGGAATGCCCCATGCATTTCTAGAGCCTTCAACCTAAAAATAGTAATAATTAGAGCCAATGTGGTTTTCTCGCACAGAATACCCCGCTCCCCCCCCCCCCCCCCCTCCCTGTAACCTTCCCTTACCTTGGTAATGTTATCTTACCATTGTTTACCCTAGGCGGCAGTGAAGTGTGGATCCACATATATCGTTATGGCCATAGGTCCCGTTTTAGCAGTCCCAACAACTTCTGATTATTTCTCTTCCTTTCCGGGGCAGAAAAAGGAACCTTGTGCAGGATGTGCCACAGGCCAGCGTTGTTCGCACTCTTCCCAAAGGGTCGATACCCTCACTGAGAGAAGCGCGATAGCAGAGTTGCTTTAGAAAGTCTTACATGACACAAGCCTTGTGGTCCAGTGGTGGGGTATATACTATCGCGCTCACAACGAGCTGCAACGCACGAGGTGTGGTAGGAGCTCGGTTCTAGAAGCACTGTGAGCCCAGTGGCGTTGCAAACTGACGCAACTTGCCGCCGCTTTAAAGATCAAAGCATACTTAATATTTGCGCAAGTTGGATGCTTTCAGTGAAGGTGCATTGATTTGCTGTAGAGTGGAAAACTCACTTGGTTTCCTTCGGACGCATTGCAAATCATATTGAGCACCACAGCACGTTTCTTTTGGACTGTAAGACACACAGGCGAGGAGGAACTGTCGATAAAATGAATACCGTTTGCACCTTAACACCAGCACCAAGCCGCAAAGAGAGGTTTTTCAAGCCATGGAAGACAGAAAACCATAGAGAGTGTACAGAGAATCTACAGAGAAATCGGACGGGCATTTGAGGCCTGAAGCGACAAAAATAAAGTTCTATAGACGTTTTTTTTTTATGTGTGCAGAATTGGAAGATGTGTATACGTCATGGTGACGAATGGGGCCTGAAAAGCTTAAAGGTGCACTGAAGAGGAATCTGAACTTGTCTTTTTGCCGCGGGAACTAGATCTACACGTTCCGAGCTTTCTTAGAAACTGCGATTTACTGCCCTGTGTGGCCGATTTCCCCAATTAAATCGAATTAACGTCCGGCTCCCACCTTTTTTTTTAATTCTGCCTTGTACGGTGGGCGGAGTCGACCAACGCGTGGAGCGCCTTTCACCCAGTCCCGTGGCGGCTTGCCGCTCTGCCATCGGCGGAGTAATACGTAGTAGCAAATAGTCCGCGAGTATTTTTATTTCTGCGGGCTTATTTTGCGGCTGTATTATCTGCGAATGAAACTATTTATTCATGGAAACCTAACAAACAAAATAAAGCGTAAGCAAAGCCTCCACGGGACTGGGTGAAAGGCGCTCCACGCGTTGGTCGACTCCGCCCACCGTACGAGGCAGAATTTAAAAAAAAAAGACGGGAGCCGGACGTTAATTCGTTTTAATTAGAGAAATCGGCCACACAGGGCAATAAGTTACTGTTTGTAAGAATGCTAGGAACGTGTGGATCGAGTTCCCGCGTCAAAAATACATGTTCAGAATCCTCTTCAGTGCACCTTTAATACCGTAAAGCCACAAAAGTGTCCGAATGCAACCGTATTCGTATTCTGCGCGACTCGCATGGTGGGTGAACTGATATTTCTCCTTAGACCGAGATCCGCATGTACGACAATGATACAGGAGAGCAGACGAATACTACCTTTGTCGTTCATCGACTCCGATGATGTCAAGATTACGCAGTCGTGAAGAGCAGAGAGTCACAGTTCAAGGCCTGTCAGCTTTGGCAGCGAAGCTCACCTGCAGCATGGGAGGCAGCACCCACATTTTCGCTCAACCTGCGCCGCACAGCTCAATGGCATTCACGCCGCCTTACTGGTTAGTTTACACAGGTGAAAAGGAAAATAATAATTTGTAGCCACAGAAACGCATTGAATGCCGAACAGTTCACAGAAATTAGAGGACCAGTCAGAAAACAAGTATTCGATGCGTGTCAGGCGATGCGTGGCGAGCCTTCCAGCTTTCGCGAAGCTCTTCCGGCGTGTCCGAGAAACTTGATACAGGGTGACTGTATACTTTTTTTCACGTCAAACCCTCGAAAGTAGAGAGCTCATGTTGAGTCCTATCAGCTGGGACGTCGGAAGCTTGCAACGGCACCGGCGAATCGGCGCGCGAGGTGAAGTTCCATGTCCCCGCTATACGCATGTGCGGTTAGTAGTGCTTTATGGAAAGGGCCTCTCTCTTAGTCGGCTCGCAAGAACTCCCCTGTCATTTCTGCATCGAAGCCAGAAATGCCTGCGGATGTTGTTCCTCTTCAGGCGAACTAATCAGGAAATCATACTGTCCAGCGAGTCTATCCATATAACTGTTGGCAAAAGAGAACTGCCCGTTCGCTCGTTGTTTTATGCCCTCGTCTTTTGTCCCGCTGTTTCACCGACAGAACAATTTAGAACGAGCGAAATAGGGCACGGTTCAGTTACACACGTGAAGAAATCTTTTGCTAAATGCTAATAATTTCTTCCATTCTATATTGCTGCTTGCTACCTTTCCTATCGGCAGTAAAACTTTTCGTGGAATGCATGTTATCAGAAATCAATTTACGCTAGCGTTGCGTCGCTACCGAGCCACCTGGTATTGTTACCAGCGGATGGAGCATGCGCATGTTCCCATATACCTTCAGACACTTCAAGCGATTGGTGAATGTCAGTGCGCCGAAGTAATTTTTGTTTCCGTACACCCATATCCGCTAAAATGTTTCTGCCGACAGTACATGCATGCGTGCACGAGTGAAGGAAGGCAGAGGAGCGTATATCATTTTTCCGTGAAGAAATCCATCCCAAAAGCGGTCGACTTGAAAAGCGGCGGGGCCGGCCTGCGGGAAGGCCGGCGCCTGGGTGCTCGCTCTGGGTGCAGACGGGGCGCGCCCGACCGGAAGCCGTGCAGGCGATCAACCGAGGAGCGGAAATGACGACACGCTTGGACGCCGCTGCACGCCCCCCACCCCCCTGCTTCCCTCCTCCACCCACCCTCTTCGATGCCCGCATGTGTGCAGGGAGGAAGCGGTGCTTGGACAGGATCGCCTCGCACGCTCGTCCATCGAACTGGCTGACTGTGTTTACTAGTGAACGTCACAAATTCATCCTAATTTATCTCACAACATTGCGCCCGCTCCACCGGAGTATCGCAGGCTACGAAATTAGCAAGAAAATAAAGATAGTACCGAGATCAAATTAGAAATCTTCATAGGATCAAGTTTCAACGAATCAAGTGAGACCAAATCTTTATTCAACATCATAGAATGCTCGAGGACAAAGTCAGAAGCCGTTTAGTGGCTTGACGAGGACTGCACCCCCTACACAAGACAGCGGTAGCATGCACGCTTCTATATAATGTTATCTACCAATGTAAGAAAAGAACAGTGCGCAGTTTACAGGTATTTGAAAATTGTCAAATGAAAATGTGGAAGACAAATGCAGTTCAACACAATTTCCATTACATCTTTAGAAACGCCTCTTAAAACCGTGAACATACAAGAGCTGCACCCACGCTACCGAAATAAAAATTCCGAATAAATTTTGAACAAGTTAAAGAGAGAAATAGAAATTTTAATAATGTGTATGCCATATGGGGTCAGAGTGATGAATTTTGATGTTACGGCTTACATGTGAATAATGAGATATCAAAGCGTATCTGTCTGCCACAATTAGAACGAGTACGGGTTATGTACCACCATTCATTCGATCTAACTGTCTAAGGATTAGATCTTATTGTCAGTTCTGCCCATGTGTAAAAAATTGTCACCTTGCGGTAACTATTACTAATAAAACACATTGCGGGGTTAGTTGGTGATGCGTGTTTCTAAAATAGTAATTTAACGCTGCTTACTTCAGATGAGCGCAAAGACACACATGATAGGACGGGCGCTGACTCCAAGTAAGTTTATGGAACAGACACTCGTTTTATTGCTTTAGAACGAAGGCTGTGAGAGCATACGTATTTATGACCGTACAAAAAAAAAAGAACACATTGCAGATTATGGAGACTGGACAGCATTTTATCGCCTTTTTTCTAACAATCTGAATTCACTTGCTCTCAGGGAGACTGAAGTGGTGCTGATGCACATGTCGCCTCTCTCCTTAATAAAAATGATTCTGATAGCTCACGTGCTAACCTATTTTTACTTCTAGTTAGAATATTGATTTCCTCAAGTAGTGGCTCAGAGTTTTCATCGTTGTCATCCTTGCAAGTGCGGCGGCAGTGGCCGGATAGATTCTGGAACGAGTCCGATGCGTTTTCCATCTATCTTTCATGTTCCTTGGCTCTTACGTTGACACATAGCCCATTTTGTCCTACAATACTTTGCCACATGAAAGGGGGACCTCGTAGACTACACCCGCAGCCAGTGCTTAATGTAAGGAGTGCCTTTACCCCCCCCCCCCCCCCCCCCTTCCCGCGCTGTGGTGTAGAGACTGCATGAATCCGAAGCAGAAAACCATTTTTCATTGTTCCTCTAGCTCAGTGGTGGCCGAAACATTTGTTCTCTATAATTACGAAAATTTAACCTGGACATTCGCCAAGAATCACTAACATGTTTTCTAAAAACTGGGACGGAGAAAAGTAAAAGGTCGACAGAATACACAAAGCCTTGAAGAAAAATGGACACCCGTGACCTCGCACCACGAATCAATCCAGAGCTAGCCGCTCAGCTCCAAGGCTTCCCAATAAAAATGGGAAACACAGGGCAAGGTGCCCCCCCGCCAACCTTCAGGAGTAAGGAGTAACGAAAGCTTCCAGCCTCCCCAAATCCAAAACGTTACCAAGCCGTTTAGATTCCTTTTCTTTCGTTCTCTTTCCCGCATCCCGGAGAACATTAGTGATGTTCCTAGTTTGCACTATTTTTTGTTTATTTTCATTCTGTACGAGTGCAGTTCTTCGTACACTATAGCTGTATTCATTTGTCTGAAACCATGTGTAAAACAGGCTGCCAGTCGCTTTCTCTCTCTCTCCACCCTTTATTACCCTCTCCACCTGTGCTCGAATCACCAAAGAAGACCCCCCCCCCCCCTCCGATGGAGCCGTACGTCCGGTTCCCGTGGCGCGCCGGAAGTATGGCTTTGCCTGTTTCGTTCCCCAGCCGGAAGTCGTAGGACCACCACTGCTGACCTTGGGGCACATCCTGGCCAATTTGCATGATGCAGAGAAGTTCACATGGACACTGTGCTTGTTTCCAACCCTTTTGAGACTTTGGAACACCCTGTGAATCTACGGCATCACCATCGATTTGGCTTTGTCAAGTCCTTCTTGTCTTCATGATTCCTTTGGCATCGCCTTGGTTTTTTGCTGGAGTGCATCAGCCACAGCTGTCAACATGTGGTCAGGGAAACCTGTGCACAGTATTCTGTACCTCACCCTGAAAGCCCGCCAACATCATGACTTAAGATGCCCGGATTCCAGAGAGAGGGTCGCAATATCCGCCTTGACAGTTTTTGATTGGGCATAGTGAGTGTCGTCAGTTGATGCAAGAAAACTGTTACATAAAACTGGCCCGACACATGATCCGATGCAAACGCCCTGGCGTTGTAGAAACTGTTAGTTGTCAAAGTTAATAAAAGTCGCATTGATATAATACTCTAAAAGTGTCAAGAAATTGTCGATACTCAGCCCGACCGCATTCTGGAAGGCAATTGTGTCGTTTCTTTCCATACATTGTCGCAAGGCCCTAAACAGGTTTTTATGAGTAATAAACAAAATAGATACTCAACATCTATAGAGAACGCATATTCAACCAGGTGCTTCTCTGTAGAACACTGTAGCAACGTCCAAGAAATTTTTTTATGACAAAAGCGTCGCTCACTACCGAATTATTCAAGTGCTTGACCAAACATCAGGGCAGGAGCCTCTGTCAGGCTATGAGCCTTTAGCTCCTGCTCCATTTTTCTGTGTTGTGAGAAAATGAGAAAAGAAAGAAGGAAAGAAAGGAAGAGAGAGAAAGAAAGAAAGAAGGAAAGAAAGAAAGAAAGAAAGAAAGAAGGAAAGGAAGAAGAAAGAAAGAAAGAAAGAAAGAAAGAAAGAAAGAAAGAAAGAAAGAAAGAAAGAAAAAGAAAGAAAGAAAGAAAGAAAGAAAGAAAGAAAGAAAGAAAGAAAGAAAGGAAACCGACACGTGCTTTTTCCAAGTACCTCTCTCGCTAACAGGTGTCCTGAACGGACCAATTGGTTTGTCGATTTTCAGCGCGAAGAAAACTGGCAAAGTATTCACTCTACAGTCCAAAATAGCTCCTGCCAGGTTCGAGTGTTCGAGACATCTACAAAGGGCCACTGTCTTGCTCTTGATTCGGGTCGCGGACGGATGACAATTTACGATGAAAACTGTCAGCCACGACTTGAGGAAATCAGAATTAACAGAAGCATTTTTTTTATCAAGGAGAGAGGCGACGCGTGCATCAGCACCACTTCAGTGCGAGAAAGTGGATTCAGATTGTTAGAAAATAGGCGATAAAACGTTGTCTAGCTTTCATAATCTACAATATGCTTTTTTTTATGGTCACAAATGCGCATGCGCTCACTGACTTCTTCATAAAGCAATGCAACGAGAGTGTGTTCCATAAATTTACTTGGAATCAGTGCCCGTCGTATCATGCGTGTCTGTGTGCTCTTCTAAAATAAGTAGCCCTGAATTACTATTCTAAAAGCTGGTTCAGTATGATGCCGATGGATTAATATTTCATCATACATTTTTGTGTCTGGCATCATTTGGAGTACATTAAAGATATTTCGGTACGAGTTTTAACGGTGCATCGGCAATAATACAAACCGCTTCCTTTTTGTCATTTCGGCAGTTTATCAGTTTTGTCTTTTTATGGAGGCGGAGGCGTCTACAATTGACCAGATGGCTCGCCCTGATGCATTTCCTTTACGAGCACTACCAAACTAACCAAAGAGCGACTGCGTTTCGCTCACGGCGTCACGGGGACCGGTTCTCACCTGGCTTGCTATGTCTGACCGTAAAGCGCGCTTCCTGTGCGAAGCTCGGATGTTGACATTAAGAACTCTACACTGTGTACGTGGGCGAACACTTTCCACAGTGCCCGGACTCCGACTGAAAACGGCACCTGAACTTGATAGCGTGCTACCTTGGACGATGAACAGCTGGACGCCCCCACCCAAGCTGTTTTGAGCTTGGTGTCGTGCGCGTGTGTTTGTACTATGCTCTGCAAGACCTTCACGCGCGTGCGACCTGTATATATGTTATTATGTTAATATGTAAATAGATTTATTTTCCAGTGTACCTCTCCCCCCTGTCCTTTCTACTATCCCCTCCCCTTTCTTTTCACTTCTACACACTGCGTGCTATCTATTTCCGCTGACCCAGCTCAGGTGCTTCCAGCAGCGATAGCAGATGCCGGAGCTAGCAACAATCCTTTTCCTTCCATTTACCATGTTTAATAAAACCACTTACTACTACTACTACTACTTGATGGCGCTTCCGGTAGCCGAGGGATGAGGAGGAGCGAGGCTGCAGGCGATCTTTGGTACGCCTGTTCAATTACCACGCGGGATATCATCATGCTCCTGCTAAGCGGCCGCTTCGTGTTTATTTTTCGCAACCGTGCGCTTGAAAAGATCGCAGCCCAGTGCACCGTTGCATCGGGTAATCGAGTGCTGGTTCTGTGCCCCCTTAGCTTTGGCGGCTGCGTGCACTGCAGGGAAGGGCGAGCGCGGAGTTACGCCGCGCTTATAAAATTGGTCTATAGACTCTCTATAGACTTCTTACGGACTCTGTTGCCTTCCTATAGATATTTCCATTGGTCTGTCTATAGAGACTGTCTATAGAGAAAAATCTACTAAAAGTGTATGGCCATGAATCTATGCATTGTCTACAGACTGTCTACAGGGTTTGCATTGCCTCAGACTAAACTATAAGATTTGTCTATAAAAGTCTATGCATACTTTATGGACAAAATTTTATGGACGTTCTACAGACTGTCTAAAGAAATTTTTGTAAGGGAGTAGGACGTCTGTGCCCAACTTACAAAAGTGTTTTCTCACTTAAAACGAAGAGTGTTGCGATTAATTTTCCTACTGCGCCATGTACTGCCTTTCACATTTTTATTTGTACCATCGCACTATGCAACTGATGGCTAAATATAGAGCAAAAATCAATTTGTTCAAGTTTATAATTTTTTTTTTCAGGATGTGGTTTGCATTCCTTGCGCTTCGAAGCATTCTTATCGGCTTCTTGGAGTCCTGCCGACAGTGAACAAAATAATTGAAATGATTTCTGTTATAACATTAAAATTAATTCTATATATTCAGAGTCGCAAAGTTTTGTGCTTTCTTCGATGCTTCATATTTAAAAAGTGAAAGAAATTCATTTCAGGTCACTGCATATAAAAGCTCAACGCCTTTTATTCACGTGACAAAAATTTCATAGCCATTCGTTAAAAATGTAATTTTGTAGAAATATTTTTGTAATCCTAGGTTTTGCTATCATCCGTGAAATTAAGATGGCGGCCACTGCACGAAAAAAAAAATATTTTCGCCCAATACCATCTGGAAGAGTGACTACATCATATTTTTTTTTTAAGAAATCGAACACACTCGAGCGCGAAGTCTGGGTGGTTGAGCCTGGAACAATCATTCGTTATGTTTCGTTTTTCGGCTTCGACCCCAGCCCTAAAGTGTACAAGTTCTGAACTGTGCGATTCCATAACCAGCGAAGGACGTATAATAACACTCCAAGGAATAACATCAGCGGAACTTGAGGCTTTACCTGAACATGGGTGCATACCCATAGTGCTCTTGAAGTGTGTTCAGAATGAGAAAATAATGCGTCTGTGCTCTGTACATACTATATGGTAGGAAAATAGTCAATTCATTTCTTGCAGATTTATAAAACTGGACGTCTAGAAAAGAAAGGCACTACCGATTGCTCATGCAGAAAGTGCGCTACAGCTACAATAGGAAATAAGAACGGAACAGGAAGCGATATTGTGGCGCCAGCAATCTGAAGCGATGTGCGTCACGTCCGCCCTTCTCGACATCCAAGCCGTGCGCTTGGTCTACGAGTGCAGCGACCTTGGCAGAGAAAGGTATCGGGATCGTAGCAGGCTGCCCTTCCTCCGGCAGTTTTCGCAGCTGGGCTATAGAAGAGGCCGCTCCCTGAACATTCTAACGGACTCGAAAGAAACATGCAAGAGTTATACGAAGGGCAACATTAGCGGCATCGCCCTTAGGATCATCGGCGAGGCGGCAGCTTCCGCTGGAAAAACGCCTATACAGCATATCATCTGGGTGCCAGCTCACGCAGGCGTAGCAGGAAACGAAAGGGCGGACAGCCTGGCTCGAGGGCTCACTTACCGAGCAGGCTTATCGGACGCCCCGGAGTTACGGCTACTCACGTGCGAGGGAGGCTACGCAGAGACCCTACAACTTTATAGGGGAACTAGATTGAGGTATCCACCACCACACAGAGCACTGACTAGGGAAGAGGCTGTAGGATGGCGTAGGCTACAGACGAACACTTTTCCTAACCTGTACATATACAGCAAAATGTCACCAACGCAATTCAGATCAGACTGTCCCTGGTGCGGCGGTACACCTACACTCTATCACATTACCTGGGAGTGCGAAAGAAACATAGCATTCCACAATTATCAACCACCGAGTGAGGAGCAATGGGAGAGCTGTCTCTCCAGCAGCGAGCTTGAGGTCCAGAGGGCCTTGGTACAGCACGCTGTTGAAGCGGCACGACTCAGTGGAGCCCTGGACTGAGGGCCCACCCTTGCTCGAAGACTCAAGTCGCCAGCGCCCAAGCAGGACGACCAAGAAGTCTTCATCTCCGCGAATCTCTTGAAAGAGCAATAAAAGTTTTCTCTCTCTCTCTCTCCCTCGGACGGCACGCTGAATTCGCTGCAAGCACTGAATGGAAGCACGAGCCAATGCGCCTGTCCCCATGAATGCCCAGTAGAAAATGGGGCCCGAGGAGATCTTGAAACGTGGAATGAAACCGCTGAAAAGTTGCGAGCGTACACTCAGAATGAACCTATTTTTTTTTCGCACACTTTACGTACTCCTTTACCTCTGTAATGGAGATGCAATTTTTCCAGTTCACTTTTCGCGCACCATGAAACAAATTGACTAATGAGTAATTACTCCCAATGATTTCACGTCATCATCATGTGCACAAAAGGGTTCCGTATTACTCCCAATGAGTAATTACTCCCTTATTACAAATTGACTAAAGGCCGAGAAAAAGAAAATGATATGGTTTAGCTCTAGTTAAACCTGGTTGGTTGCGAAAGCAATAGAAGCAGTAGAGCAACTAGATTCAGATATAGACTCTTCGTCGGTGACTTCCATGGCGAGACTCCTCGAGGAGCGCGGCACGACCGGCTCCCCTGGCTGCGGTGGAGAGAGCAAGCTGACGTCATGCGTCGCCATAGCAACGGAGAGGCTGACGTCACACCATCTGTTAGGCGCGGCGGCGGCTCCTCGAGGAGCCGCCGCTGCGCCTCGAGGAGCCACGGACCACGCGACGAGCGGTTAGACCTGGCGTAGTATTGCTTTCGCAATAAAAATATATGACCCCAGCTGCTTCTGTCATGTGAAGTTTTAAGTGGGTTCATCTCGTTGCTGCGGCAAAAAAATACATGCGAGCTGTATACTCAGAAGGCCAGTTGACTCGCAGCTCGTATTGTCGAAACTGCGGGGGCAGTCTAGTGGTAGTAGTGGCCAGTTCGAGGTTCCCCGTTGTTGTTTCGAACCCCTGCATTCCGAACAGCTAGCTGATCGACAACGTTGTCGCCCCGCTGGTCAGCCCAGAGCGCGCTCTGGCGGTGACCGTGCTAAAAAAGAGCCGCATGCTACATGCGTTCGATTCGCGGTCGCTCATTGCGGCGAGAACGTGTACTGATTTCACGTCATCATCATATGCACAAAAGGGTTCCGTATTTGATGCGCAAGAAATGAGAGCGTTGCTATTTATAAATATGCAATGCGGGAAAGCCTACTAAATGAGCTTTCGAATATGTATTTTTGACGCTCGATATTCGAACCCTATTGCCTATCAACAAAATTTAAAAACAGGGTTTTCCTTCGATGTTGATAAATTGGTAAATTGTTTTTTGAGGAAAGAGGTTTTCAATTTCGCAGTGTAACAGTGCTCACTAAAATAAACAATAAACAAGTTGATTAGTTAAATTTAGTTAAGTAATCGCCTAATTACCGACCAATATCAGGTACATGATGTCCGCTTTTCTGTACGATTCACCTGCACAATCCACCTGTATTTGCATGTGCAGGTGAATTCTACAGATGAATTGTGCACAGGTGAATACAGGTGAATTGTACAGAAAAGCGGACATCATGTACCTGATGTGATATGATTCACCTGTATTCACCTGTGCACAATTCATCTGTAGAATTCACCTGCACAGGCGTAAATATAAGAGAGTGAAATGATAGAAATGTAGAAAATAATAACTAAAGGAAAATGAAATCATTAAAACCATTCTGAAGAACAATTCTGAAGACTGTGTCAGTGTGTCCAATTTGCAGGTATAGCATACACGAAGTCTTTATTGTGATAAAATTTGAAATGGTGACGTAATCTCTGAATAAAGGAGCGACGGCGAACGTGCTTCTCCGCAGTGCATAGCTAGGCCGAATGATAACGTCGTCTACGGTGGCAATACATTTCCAACGCACAAATGCTTTCCCGAAGGAAGAAAACATAAGCCACCAAAGGCAAAGCCCACAGAGCGTTGTTGGGCAGAATCCGACGACGCACGGCAGGGTGTGGATGAAAGCAGCGGAAACCTGAGAGAGAGAGAGAGATAGAGAAAGAGAAACAGGGAGGGAGTGAGGAAGGGGGAAGGGAGGGGGGATGGAGGGAGGGGGGAATCTTTATTGCGACGCATCATTAAACGTTGAGGGTATCCTGTGCAACGTCACCAACGTCAACTGGTCCGTCAGCTGGCCCGACACCAGCTCACATTGGGGATGAATGGTATAATTAGGAAATTGAATGACCCTGAGGCAGGAGAAAGAGGAATGTGCCAGATTAGCCTAGGATTTGGGCCAATCTCAAATCTCGCCAACGATGACTTCACTTCAAAGAAGCTTGGAAGTGAAGTTGGGTGCTTCTCCGCACCTCTTTTGCGTTGTTAGGAGAAGCCTGACCAAGGTTGCGGCTTTAATGGCCAATTATGTTCCCATTTTAAAATCTAGCAAACCAAAAAAAAAAAAGAAAAAAAAGATGCTTAGCATGTTTTATATCTAAGCTTGTTGTATTCGAATACTTGAATCGCTTTGAATTCTCAAAAAATGGTACAGCTTCCTTTTATGAAAGTGCGGGAACCAGTAACCCGTTAAGACACCATTATCGTTGGATTAATTAGCACAGCTGTTGTGGGCTTTGAGGCATTGCCCTGCGGACTCAGACACGCCGGTGCTTATCGAGAGGTGCTAATCTATCTCCTCGCCAAGCACCGTCTGTTTGCTCACGGACTGCAAGCGAAGTAGATTTCAATGCAGAAATGCATTTTTGGCTTCCGCCTAGCAGCTTTTACGATCGTGCCCGGATTCTGAGATCGCCCATTGGTTCAAAAATTCTCATGAAGGAGCAAAGCATTCTGGGAATTGTGAGCGCTTCTGTTCCCGCCCCTGTGGAACTACCATCGTCGGTACCTCTAGTTGTGCCGGGTGCGGCAGGTAGCTAAGCAGGCTTTTAGGAATTGGGCTTCCGGTGTGCAAAATTCAGCATGTGCGTTTTCCCACTCAACAATGTTGCCCGAGACAAGGTGGCGGAGTTGTGTACAAAAGAACTGTGAAGGCTACAGGAGAGGCGCTAATGAAGCGGAATGGAATGTATGAAGCGTATTTTGGAATAATGAAACAAGAAACTTTACCTTCTTGCTTCCTTTAAGTTGGAAACGCGTGATCGGCCGTCTTGTCTTGAGCAACATTTTTATGTGGAAAAGCGCATTTAGCGGCCGAAAGACGTACGCTGCGTTGTGCCCTGGACCGCCTCGATCCTCGCCCTTTTATAGAGGATCAGATCCTAGCACCGTGGCCGACTGCCCTCAAGGCCTACAAGGCCTCCTGAAAGCGACTAGCTTGAGGAGCCTATAGTGACTGTGCCCCTCGCCCCTTCTCTCTTTCCTTTCTCGATCCCATCATCCCTCTTCCCCAGTGCAAAGTAGCCAACCACAACACCTTTCTGGTTACCATCCCTGCCTTCCCTCTTCCTCTTTATCTCTCTCTGTCTCCAAATCTTGATCTCGACGCAGGGGCAGGAGCCAGATTTCTGGCTGGAACGTGTCGCATTTGTTGTTTTCTTTTGCAACAATACCTGCGTGAGGTGTATTGTACCTTCGTGCATTGTACCCAAAATAAGCTTTTACAAGCTAGAAGAGAGAAATAAAAATGAATACAGGTGTCGCCACCACCTGCCGATCTCGCGAGTAAGAACTGGAGGGGACGCTTAAGCACCGCCTTAAAGGGCAACTGCAGCACTTTTTTGAGAATTTCGAGAAATTCAATGATTCAAATCTATATAGGCAGTAGGTAAAGCATGCTGAGTGTTTTTGCACTAGTATTTAAAATAGTGACGTAATCGACGATTGAATTTCACGCTTCTCCTCAATGCACAAGAGAAGTGCAGGAAAACTCAGCGTGACGTCATGGAAGGTATGATTTCAAATTACCGCTGCTGTTAGCCACACCCTGCCCTGACTCGTTAGATGTTGGCAAACAACTCTCGGCAGGGTACGCCTTCGGTGGCGTTGGTTTTTTTTCCTCCAAAGCAGGCGTTCGTGCATTGGAAATGTACCGATACCTTCGATGACGTCATCATGCGCCCCCCACTTGGCGCTGTGCGCTGCGGAGAAGCTTGAAGGGTGTCGGGATTTTAATCGGCGATTACTTCACTATTTGAAGTGTGAGCCCAAAAAGACTTCGCATGCTTTACCTCTAAGTTTCACATATTCGGCCTTCTTAAGCTCGTTGATTTCTATAACATGTGCAGTTTCCCTTTAAGGCTATGATGCAGTAGCGTTAATGAGTTAATGTCCATACATGCGGAATTGGCCGTCCTATACTTGCATTCATATAGATCCGTGGGAGTCCTCACACCACTCCTTCCGCAATGGTGCAGCGGTTAAGGGATGCACCAGTGCCCTGAGGTGCTGCCACCGGTGGATCTTGTGCGATCCGATTTGCTCTTCCCGAGCAACCTCTCGCCGGCAACCACTGATATACCAGCCACCTGCCACGGTGGCCAGTTTGCTCACAACCTGATGGGTAGGTTGTGATAACCCCACAAGGTCGCGTGACCTCGGTGGCTCACCTAGGTTGCTATCCCCTTTGTGTGGCCACCTGGGCCACCTTACACCACCCTATATATCGCTCACTACGACGACGTCGACGACGCCGAATTTTCTGCGGAACGGCAGCCTTAACGCTTTCGCGTTAAAATGTGAGCGTCAACAACGATTTTAACGCCGATCGCAGACGCTACGCTACACAGTCATTCACTTTCAACTGATGGTAACCCATTCTCTTGGAGGTTCGCTCCTTTTATTTTCAATTGGTTTCGCCTGCTATAACATCTGGTTAGGTTCGGGCTTCCTCTAACATTTATTTTTTTTTAGCTTTTTATGTATTTCTTGGGAGTTTTACAATAAAGGGCTTAGACGTCAGGAGTTTGCATCGACAGACGGGAAGATTTTTAAACCCAATTTTCTCGACCGAATCCGATGCCGAACAAGCCTCAACATAGCCTGAAAAAGTCAGGCAATCAATTTTTACTGAAAACAATAATTTCATGCAGTTGCCCTCAGCGTCCCTTTAACACCTACGTTTGTACTTTTTGTTATGGCGATGGGGCATCCTTCTACAAGGGAAATTCTTACTACGTCCATTTTCGTTTTATTTACTGGCACATGAGCTGCTGGTGCTGAGAGGCCAAGATAAATTCTACATCACATTTGGTGGCTGAGGGGCATTACATATCCCACTGAAGAAAAGAAGCGGTAGTTTATTATTCGGAAGCCAAGCTTCAATTCGGCCGCAGTCACACCATGATGAAGACACCGAGTATATTTCGAAATGTCGTTTTTCCTGCAAGAACTTTGTTGGCGTTCATTTTCTTGCTCATTATGCGCAGGAAATTTTTTTCGCCCCTTCTCCCTCCCCCCCCCCCAAAAAAAAAATACCAAAAAAAACGAAAATGTGTTCTCAAATAACCGTGAAAAAAGTCCGCCTTAAACCGAAAAGTCCAGCCACTAATAACTGCTAGCATATATGCTGGCGATCCGACTTACCTTCGAAGAAGCGCTTTCCCAGCCACCATGCCCAGGGCTTGGCATGGGGGAGATAAAGATGACCGCCGTTAGGTTGGGCTTAATTCTTCACTGACCTTGCAGCTAACGGTCTGGAGCGGTTGAAGTGATTGGCGAGGTTGACATGGCTGGGAGGTTGGACATTGGGATGCGCAGAGACGGCGCCCCATTTGAGGCTTTCTGCTAAGAAGTGCTTTGCTGGGTAAAGGAGAGTTTCGTCGTTTGGAAAGACGGCCAGGAGAAGAAAGGCGTTTATCATAACCGCCGCAGAAATGGTCGGCGCCTGGCACGAGCGGAAGCGCTAGCCCGACATTATGGCAACAAAAGAGGTGTATACTACGTGGACGCCTCCGGTCCTCATCACGGGGAATGGTACACGGTCGCGGTAGTTCACAACAGCAACACAGTTAACGGCCTCACCTTCAGAGCCAGAAGTGCAACACAAGCAGTAGAGGTCGCGATCGCTCTCGCGGCCTCACATTCCAATTCAAAATACATAATCACCGACTCGCGAGGGGCCTGTCGGAACGTCGAACAAGGCTGCACTCCCTTCCTAGCCTATCGAATATACCAAAATTGCATACGGACCCCGCACACCGTTACCTTATATGGGCCCCTGCTCATCAGGGGTTGGCAGGAAACGAGGCAGCAGACGCAGCCGCCCGCGCGCTCTCTCACCGGGCTGTTTTCTCCTCCCTAACCGATCAGGAACACGATTTTAATCCGGTGTATACATTCAAAGAAATTACAGCCTGCTATCAAAACAGTCATCGCCTTTACCCAAGCCGTTACAGGAGGGGTCAAAATGCTTTAGTGCTGCCGGGCACAGTAATGTATTGGTGAGAAGGCGGAGAAGGAGCCGCTCATCCGCCTTCTTGAGGCCTTTACATGGGCTTGGGTAAAGGCCTCAAGAAGGCGGATGAGCGGCTCCTTCTCCGCCTTCTCGCCAATACATTACTGTGCCCGGCAGCACTAAAGCATTTTGACCCCTCCTGTAACGGCAGCTGCCCGCACTGTAGTGCGGTGTCTTCTGACACCTATCACATGGTGTGGGCCTGCCCCTCCAACCCGGCTATTCCCCCCATCCCCAACCCAACCCGGGAGGACTGGGAGGCGACCCTGCTCGGCTGCCACGACTTACAAGCCCAACAAGCCTTAGTCGGGCGCGCCCGGGCGGCGGCCACCGCCACTGGGGTCCCATACTAGGGACCTCCGCCTAGTGTTTGTAAGGATCGGTCCCTTACGGGCTGATCCAAGCATTCCTCCTGTCCTTTCTTAATAAATGTTTTCACCACCACCACCCAGCCGGTGGATCACTCAGATGAAAGCTCGCGCCCGTGGCCACAGGCACGTGTTCGTGCCAAGCTGGCGTTATAGCCCCACAAGCTATGGAATAACACCTTCACTTACTAAAAGGTTGACGTACGCGCCACCGCGCGAAACAGCTCCTTAAGATTGAGACACATACAGACGTCCAGCAAACACAGAAGAGAAGAAAAGAGAAGGAAAAGACCCTGCGAACATTAGCCTGAGAATACGAATATAGAAAACAAGTTGACATCACTCCAGTAGAGATCCAGTAGAGATCCAGTAGAAGGAGAGCGAAGGTGTTCTTGTAAATGAACAAGGCGTAGAATGACACGCCTGTGTGCTTGCGACCTTTTTTGTTGTTTATCACCTTTAGGTCAAGGTCGACTGCTCAGGATGAGCATCCAGACATGCTTATACGCTTTGCATGAAATCTTATTGCCTCTACTGTGAAACAGCCCGGTACCATCTCTTCTTCTTGTCACTTGTTCGGCTTCACTGCATGATACTATTGGCTTCACCGCACAGCTTCATGCGTGGACGGCGGGTTCTTTTGGGCAAAACGGCTGTCTCTGTGCAGATGTCGAGTCCAAATCCTGTCCACCGAATGTAGACACATAACTAATAGCGATCATACAACCCTATTACATCTTAGGAGGCACAAAAAAAAAACCAGTAAACTGGCAGCAAGTAGAAAACAATCATTCAAAGTGGACAGCAGCCTTTGTTCTTGTCAGACGAAGCGCCAAAGGCAACAGCTATACATCATACCAGAGAGGAGCTTCATGCTGA
Source organism: Amblyomma mixtum (assembly GCF_055824585.1). Classification (NCBI taxonomy): domain Eukaryota; kingdom Metazoa; phylum Arthropoda; class Arachnida; order Ixodida; family Ixodidae; genus Amblyomma; species Amblyomma mixtum. The sequence continues at coordinate 256,263,388 of NC_143012.1, read as the reverse complement.
GCGCCGCGCTCTCGCATGCGTAATTAGACGGACTGGGCTGAAATTTTAAGGCGAAAGCTTTTAATGCTTCATCGTTGTCGACAGAAGGCTGTCAGCAGAAGCTTGTCAGCAGAGGTGTCACGCGTTTGACGGGTGTCCACCGAGATATGTGGGCCAGTTACTGTGTAATTTCCTTTCCTCAAATACAATTTTCATTTTCTTCATTACGGCCCCTCTTTCTTCTTTCGCTCACTTCCTCCCTTCCTGTACGGTGCGGTTCAGGTGTCCACCGAGATCACAGAGAATTACTGCGCCATTTCCTTTGCTCAAAAAGCGTTGCGTTCAAAGGGCAAGGCATCGCGCCGAACGGGTGGTGGCGTTTCATGGAATTCCCTGGTAGCACTACGACACGCTATCGCGTTCCACTCCTAAAGGCGAAGCTTAAGCGTCATTAATTGGCAGTTAATTAGTATTTAGTCAGTAATAAGTAATTAACCATCAATTCGTAATTTGCCATTACTTAGTAAATAGTGGCATTGGATGATTATTCTATTTTGTAAAATTTTAGTTGCGCGCCTGTGTCCTGAGATATGCACGTCTAAAAATTCAGGGGGCATTTTGACTGTCTAAAGTGCGTAGAGGCGAAAGCGTTTTCCGCACCACTTTGACTGCCTCTGTGGCACTGGTGACGTCACCACCGGATGACGTCACCCAAATTAATGACTAATTGGTTTGGTTTGGTTTGGTTTATTGGGGTTTAACGTCCCAAAGCGACTCAGGCTATGAGGGACGCCGTAATGAAGAGTTCCGGAAATTTCGACCACCTGGGGTTCTTAAACGTGCCCTGACATCGCGCAGTACACGGGCCTCTAGAATTTCGCCTCCATCGAAATTCAACCGCCGCGGTTCGATCCAGTCATCCAAACTGATTGTTTCATAATTGGAAATAATGGGATTGCGGCTGCTGTCCAGCGCCGGATGCCGAGTTCAGATGTAGCTGTCATTAACAACCGCGGGCTATTTGAGGAGGAGTGCGGGGGAGGGGGAGGGATGAGACCGTGACGGCAGCGGCAGAGCCCGCATGAAGTAGGGTGATCTTCAAGATCAGCTCATCACCCAGGATCAGCCCACTGGGCCATAGGCAGGGCAGTACAATTTTTTTTTTCATTTTATTTATTTATTTTGTTTTGTTTTGGTGGGGTCTGTCCTCGTAAACAAACGTGTTCATTCTTCTTGCAACGAAACTCTAGCAATAAATCCAAGTTAACTGGATTTTCTCCAGTTTGTGAACTTGATCTGTGTGCTGAAGTGAAGTGGGAAAATACATCTATCACTTGCTCGCCAAATATGACATTTCCGATAACTATATAGTCGTTTTTCGGAATGCCCCTTGCCCAGTTGGGATGTCCGAGATCTCTAGCTGCAGTCCCCCTAAGAAAAATCAATGACATAACAGTTGCTCAGGTTGTCCCTGGCATCTCCATAGGCTACCAGTGACGTCCCGCAAGGAAATGTGATCTGGGCTTTCTATACAGTGGGCAAGTGCTTCTGATATGTGCTGCTCACGTCAGCTCGACTTGGGTCCCATTGAGCCAGCCTGCGTAGGCTGCCCACCTAATGGGCTGCCCACATCGCCCCGCCGTGGAACCGATTACTGAAGTTCATGCAGGCCGACGACGTTCATCCCCTGTTCTACCGATTAATGAATCAGACGTGGGCTGTCCGCATTTAGCTAACAATGATAAGGACGTAAGTCGGCTGCGCATGTTGGTCCTATTTGGGAGCGACTTGCAAAACCCATGTTGCCCTCCCTTGGGCCGCCCCGATCTGTCCGAAGTGTGGCGGATGTGGTAGTTTGGTGGGCTGCCCCCTGCTGGTCGACCTGGGCTCCTCACATCGGAACCATAGGGGTCCGAACTTGATAGCCCACGTTTTGCCACATAGGTATAGACCACGCTTCTGCGGTCAAACTCTTCTCGACGGTGTTGTCAGTGTTCAGAAGGTCAACCCATGTCAATGGCATTTCGGTCGCTCTCAGGTGGCGTAGCCACAGGTTATGCAGCACGCTGTCAAAGGCTTTTGCTGCATCGATAAAGCAGGCCATGAGCTTTCTTCCGGGCAACCGCAGTAGTCTGAATGAGCACAAAGAAGCTGTACGCGAGTCGCCGCCATGGGAGAAAGCCATTTTGCAGCTCTATGAGGATGCCGTTGTGCTTGGCTTAAGCACTCACCTGTGCCTTCACCACCTGGGCGAAGAGGGAGTAGAAAATACTTGTTGCGGTTATTGGCCGGTGGCTTCGAAGCAGCCCGGGCTCTCCCGCCCTTTTCTGAACGAGGCATACGAGTCCAGAGCACCAGACGAGTCCAGAGCACCAGTAGTCACCAGCCACTATGCTCGTCTATATAGTTGCGAGGAGGTCTCGTGCACAGTCCCCGAAGCATTTGACAAGGCCGCAGGAATGTTATCGAGCCCTTTATAGCTGTGTGAGAGCCATTGCGCGCAATTACACGGTCGGCGCAGGGCGCCACACCTGCCAGTTGCAGTGGTTGCAAATGGATTGTAGCTGTGACTTTGACCGGACGTTAAGGTCACTTTCCTGGGACTCTGTGGTTGGTGGGCTGTAGACATTTTGAATGTCAGCCGTAATGCGCTCGGTCGAATCTTTGACAGGGTGTCCTCTATTAATGGGATAGCATAAGAGGTCCTGGTCATGAGAAAAGCCGGCGTCCGTTCGTGTCACGACAAAGCAGTTGGCTCACATGCCACGGTGAGAGGTGGCAACGAAATTAATTAAAATAAATTGAGTGCATTTGAAAGCTGCCCACCACGGCACTGAACATCAGCGCATTGGTCAAGAGATAACCTCCCAAAGAAGTATTTTTCGTGGGCTGTGAAAAATCTTAGCTGTCCCATGGCTTCATAGCGCCTCTCAGTATTCGTGCCGCATAGCAGGAATACACGGCGTGAAAAACCGGTGACCCAAGGCACAGCGTATGTGTTAATGGCAGTTCAAGCATCGTCCAAGTTTTCTTCTTTACGGATCTTAGGCAAAAAAGCCTGCCTGCCTAAGATAGATACGTAAGTCCAGAATTCACGGCCACCTTCGCGGTTCGCAGTTGTGATGGACCGTAACTAGCAGTGGCTATAAGACGTTATTCCGCAGAATGGGAAGGGAGTTAGGTGTCGGGGTCTTTAGCTGCGGGTTGTGTTGCTAGGTCCAGGATCACATTGGATCTTGCAGAATCCTCGGGCCGCTCAACCAGCGCTAAAAGCTCCCCTGTTTTACGTTGCACGACGGCCTGCATGTTTCGCTTGAACTGGAATAGTCGTTCCAGGCTTGATGGCATTCGCCGCTGGAAACGGCTTAACGAACTTCCAATGCAGTCTGTTCGCTGTTCTGCGCTCTGTGAGGGCCGCCTGCACTGCGCTGACCCACCATGCCTTGCGTTTCACTCCACCACAGGAGTTCGTCCAAACCTCTTGTTTCGTCATAACGCGTTTGAACTCAGCGATATGCTGAGGGTAGTCTACAGCAGCCTTCTGCTGTAGACGCTATTCGAACTACGCGGCAGCAGCCTGATAAGCTGTCACCGGCATGTACCTTCAGGCAAGTTGACGTTGTTCCTTCGGTGCTCTGCGCCAAGCGGATGTAGACAAGATGTGGACATTTTCCCCTTTGTTCTCTGTGGGCCCCAGATAAGGAAAACAGGGGGACACTTTTGGGACAGGTGGGTCGGACGTAGTCGCCTGCTACGCCAAACAAGTCGAGGGTGCGAGCTGTCGCGTGAGCCTGAGGGAGTCTTCAAGAGTACTGCTGAGAACTAAGTGGCTGGGCCATCATCGCAGGTATAGTTGGGGAGGTTGAGCCTGTATGAGGCCTGTATGAGGCCTGTATGAGGCCTGTATGAGGCCTGTATCCAATACCGGAGGTGCCATGGGGTAATGAAGGTTTGGTAATGTGAGCTGGGACCAGGAGTTACGAAGCCATTTGAAAGGGGTCGGTACACCGTGCGGGGACGACACGGGGACCCGGGCCAGGCCTGGGGGCCACGGCGTTGGTAGCGATGAAAGAAGCTGCGTTTCGGAGCGTGGCTGCTCCGAATGTATAGGCTCGGCAAAGTATAGGCTCGGCTCTGCTTCGCCATGGCGCGCGGGTACGGGGTGCAGCAGGCAAAGGCAGAAAACCAGTCGGGGATGGAACGGTCAATGCACGAAGGATGTTTCGGCCCGGGTCTCCCGGTGGTGCTCGCACTCCACACTGCGGCTCGAAGCACGGACGACATATATTACGCATCGCCTTTAAACTTACCGCCTGCGGCGTCGTAACAACGTGCACCAGGGAGGAAGGAAAAAATTCAGAAGAGGCCGTTACGCCACATTTTTTGAAGCCAGACGTGAATTCTACCCGCTGCTCTATCCGCCTCCCTACTTGGCCGCCGTTTCAGTGCGTTTGCGCATGCGCAGAAGACGACGACGCTGTACCCAACGATTCTAATAACTGAACCGTCGGCCAAAGAGTCCCATGAGTCCGTTTCAGTGCGTTTGCGCATGCGCAGAAGACGACGACGCTGTACCCAACGATTCTAATAACTGAACCGTCGGCCAAAGAGTCCCATGAGTCCGTTTCAGTGCGTTTGCGCATGCGCAGAAGACGACGACGCTGTACCCAACGATTCTAATAACTGAACCGTCGGCCAAAGAGTCCCATGAGTCCGTTTCAGTGCGTTTGCGCATGCGCAGAAGACGACGACGCTGTACCCAACGATTCTAATAACTGAACCGTCGGCCAAAGAGTCCCATGAGTCCGTTTCAGTGCGTTTGCGCATGCGCAGAAGACGACGACGCTGTACCCAACGATTCTAATAACTGAACCGTCGGCCAAAGAGTCCCATGAGTCCGTTTCAGTGCGTTTGCGCATGCGCAGAAGACGACGACGCTGTACCCAACGATTCTAATAACTGAACCGTCGGCCAAAGAGTCCCATGAGTCCGTTTCAGTGCGTTTGGGACTCTTTGGCCGACGGTTCAGTTATTAGAATCGTTTGGTACAGCGTCGTCGTCTTCTGCGCATGCGCAAACGCACTGAAACGGCGGCCAAGTAGGGAGGCGGATAGAGCAGCGGGTAGAATTCACGTCTGGCTTCAAAAAATGTGGCGTAACGGCCTCTTCTGAATTTTTTCCTTCCTCCCTGGTGCACGTTGTAGTCCTTGCGAACGCACGTGACCTCCGGCACACTTTTGGCGTGCAGCTCGGACATTGAGGACCGCCTCCGAGTTTTCCTTCCTTCATGACGTACACGAATGTAGCGCAGCTGCATGAAGCGGCTATTGAATGATGACGGTGATGAGGATTCTTCCTTTTTAGTGGGCGGTCTCAGTGCGTGCGACTTAGCCAAAAAGCGGCAGACATTCCGATATTTACAGCGCTTTCAAATGATTTCGCAAGACAGCTGGGAATGGTTTTGGGCCTGTAGCTTCTAAGGCTCGTTGGTGGTTTACTGTGTTTTAAAAAGGCCACTATACGAAGGCTTTTTTCCGCGCCCAAGGTCTTTGCCAGTTTCCCGAATTTTATTAAAGAATTTCAGCAAATCATCTACGGTAGTCTCGGTGAGATGTGCAAGCGTTGTATAGCGTATGTTATTTTGCCCTGGTGCCTTTTTTAACCGGCAGTATTTCTCTAACTCCAGTAGTGCAATAAGATCGTTATAATCTTCATCCATGCCTGCTGCTGAGGGAGGTTTTTATTTTTCTGCTATGGCGTTACGTTTTCAGAAAGTGCGTGTCCAATTGGCGCAACCGGAAATTTCAGCAAATACCCGCCAAATAGGTTGGCCTGTTCATCTAGAGTTGTCTTGGTACCAGATGTTGCCATATTTGAAAAAGTCAATAGAGAGTACGCTATCTCGTGCTACGCACGCTAAACCAGAGGTGTCGACGCGTGTTGCAGTGCTATTATATTTTTGTCCGTGTATACACTATATGTATTATATATAATATATAGTATGCAGTATATAGGGAGCATATACACGAACACTACGGTGCTAAGCAACCGTGTCCGCCAAGCGACAACGACTGCTACTTCAGCAACAATTACACCCTGACCCTTTTTAATTCCTGGGTTACCGCATGCTATATAATTCAGCGCGCAAAGAAGTACCGGATGAAATGGCATATTTGCGTAGCATGCCTACACCACACAAAAATGACGCATGCGCAGTCTTTAGTGATGCTGTTCTCAGGAGAACGAACAAGTAGTTAAGCAAAGCTCAAACAAAGTTAAACCAGTAGTGCGAGCTGCCATTTAAGTGCGACCTAGGTCAAGAACATCAGTAAGATATGGGTATGTGCTAGTTGGTATATGGTCGACATGAAGCGTCAATAAACACACTAACGGGCGAAAACGACAGAGCGAGGGAAATGAATTTATTGAAACAAGAAAAAAGGTTGGCTCGGGGCTTAACGGGGTTAAGGAAGGTAGGGCGGGGCTAGGTGTGACTCACCATGGAAGCCTCACAAGCGAAACTCCACGGTGAGTCAAGCGTACCTTTCGCCGCAGATTGCGGCCGAATCCAGTTCTCATAAGACGTCGCTGTTGTGGGGCGATGCTTGTCCCGCGTTGTCCGAAGCCCCTCGCACTCCCACACGAGGTGCCGCAAATTTGGAGTCACCTCACAGCCACACACTGGTGGCGGTAATTGCGGTTTGGCGGGTTCGTTGCGTTGCCGTCTCCACTTCCATAACGCGGCAATGTCATCAGTCACGGCGTAGCCGGCTCTCGCCTTGTTGATGAAAACCCGAGCTCCCGAGACAGCCCTCTAGGCAAAGGGTCTGCATCATGGAGGGTTCAAGACAGGACGGCTTTTCGGCAACGTTGCTTCAGGCGCCATCGCTCCTCATCAGGGCTGTGACAAGCGCTTGTCTTTAGTCTTCACCCGTCCATGTGTTTAAGTGCGCTTTGTCGGTCAAGAACTTCCAATGCCTTCTCGCACTAAGCAAACTAAACCGGGTGGGGCGACGCCTGCTCCGGTGCTAAAATGTCCGAAAAACCGCTCGCGCTGTAAAAACGATGCCACAAGTCAGAAACAATGCCTACCTTTACTCGCTTTTAGAGCACTAACGCTTTAATCCACACTATGACGAATGTTTACCCGACGCTAACGAAATTAGCGCTTTACGTTACTGACGCATTGCGTCAATAATATAATGCTTTCAACAACATATTTACTATTCTGTAGCAGCCGCCGCGGTGGCTCAGTGGTTATGGTGCTCGGCTGCTGACCCGGAAGACGCGGGTTCGATCCCGGCCGCGGCGGCTGAATTTCGATGGAGGCGAAATTCTAGAGGCCCGTGTACTGTGCGATGTCAGTACGCATTAAAGAACCCCAGGTGGTCGAAATTTCCGGAGCCCTTCACTACGGCGTTTCTCATAGCGCTCAGTAGACGTCGATGCCCCTTCCCCAGGCGCAGCGATGGCTTACTCACACCACTTTTCCCACAGACTGGAGACAGCACATATTTTTAGCTGCAGTTGCAGGCCGCTTTGAGCAGCACATGATTGCCAACAGTCCTGCCTGCCCTGTCTCTGCCCCACGCGTTTCTGCCGTGTTACCGCGTACGCGTTTATTGCATCGTAAGCGCGAAGTCACAAACAGTTTTTCACCAGACAACAAGGGGCGGAGTACACGCGAAAAACTGCCTCAGCCACCGAGCAACAACACCAACCTTGGCAGCAGGTGGCGGAGGTTTCCAGCCGCTGAGAGCAAAACACACAAGTGAGGGCTGCAGGTAGCAAGTATCGCTTTATTTTTTTTACTGTTCGAGCAGGCCAACGCAGTGCACCTGTCGCCAAATGCCTCGATCGCACACGGAGAATGCAACGGGATCAATAAAATCGCGAGTTGGTGCTTGATTGGCATTCTGGTGGGAAGAGCGCGACAAAAAGACGACAGAGAGAAGCGAGTGTGCTGTCAATTTTTATTGTGTTGTCTTTTTTTTTCACTGTTTTCACCAGAGTAAAAAAAATAAAACTGCTCGCCGCGAGGGGAGCGTCATATGTGCCATGCAAGCGGCGAGGCCATTAAAGGGGCCATGAAACACCTACCGAGGAGAGCACATCAATTCATTCAATCACTGCATTGTGTTGTCATGAACACCTCAGCCAATTAATACACTTCTACACGCAGCAGAGAACCCATAATCACGCGCGAAAGTTGGCGAGCCTTTTCCGGCGACTTAGGTGCCGCAGTGCCTATCAATGGTTATGGCGCTCGGCAGCTGACTCGAAAGACGCAGGTCCGATCCCGGCCACGGCGGTCGAATTTCGATGGAGGCGAAATTCTAGAGGCCCGTGTATTGTGCGATGTTAAAGGACCACAGGTGGTCGAAATTTCCGGAACCCTTCACTATGGTGTCCCTCATTGACCGAGTAGCTTCGGGACGTTAAATCCCCCTAAAAGAAACTTTTCCGGGGACTTCTTCTTGCTCGTACTTTCCTCCGTCGCACACTCCTGCGTATAAAAATTCAGAGATGGCTATTGTTTAGATTCTTTCAGACGTCAGGCAGGTACCATGGCCGCGGCCAGTACGTCGCGTAGTTCCGACGTGTCAGGAAGATCTGACCCTGGCGGAGGAGTGCGGGCTTTTCAGCGTGCAAAAAGTGACGAGAGAAGAGGGAAAGGCGTGAAGACGCTGAAATTCGAATTTTGACTACATATAATTCAGCATCCAGAAAGCCATTAAAAAGTTCTTGCTGGAGGTTATTCGCGAAGCGGAGTCCTTTAACACATCACGCACATCGCAACTTTATTAGAGATCCCTTCAGAGTCCCTTTAAGGCAAACCCCGGAGTTTTTTCTACTTCCTCCGATTTTACTGAAACGTTCACGATATGATCTCCGCAGTTTTCAGGTATTTTTTGTCAAATTCCGCAGCAGGGAGCTGTTTTCGTTGCTGCGGGAACGAGTTTCTATCAGCAACCTTGCGTGTGTGACGTCACTGCACGCACGGCCATCGATATTCGCTCTGCGTTTTGCTGAAGGACAAGATGTTGAGCTGGTTTTTGGTCATTTCAGACAAATATGACTCAAGACCTTACTTACAGTCGCCAGTTTGACCAATCAGCGTGCACACGATAGGTTTTCTAACAGCACCCTGAAGTCATAGGACTCTAGGGATATCATCGTTTGGTCGAAATTGAAAATTGGTTTTGAGGAAATGACGCATTAACTGCCTCACAAATCTCGGTGGACACCCGAACGGTGCCGTAAAGAAAGGGATAAAGAAAGGAGTGAAAGAAGAAAGGAAGAAAGAGGCGTGTAGTGGAGACATAGTAGAGGTATCGGGTATAATTTCGACCATCTAAGGATCTTTAACAAGCGCTGACATCCCACAGCACAACGGGCAGCCCAGTCTAGAATTCTTAGTTTTTGCTCTTTTTAAATACTTCTACTTGATATTTTGAAAAACTTTTTTTTTGTACCAGAGCAAGGGAAGTCTTAGGAATGTGATGAGATTATCAACTCATAATATTAAAAAAAAAAACCCGGAGTCAGCCTTTCAGTGCCTCGGATCCCACAATCCATATGCCTCAAGGAAACCTATTTTTTTGGCGGGGAAACCATGCCAACACCTTCTCTATTGCACTGCCATTCACACCGCTCACTCCGCAGCGCAGGGCCATTTCACAGGGCCATTTCAGACCCCTTTGTTCACTTAGGTGCCGCAATGTGGCGCCATGTATGGGGAGTGCTGACTTGTGTCACCGCACCAGCTGCTGGAATGGCTGGCGAATACAGGGTCCTTGGTGAATGCTCACCAGAGAATTGGAATCATAAATTTGTTCACCTATTTCCCGCAATGGGTGATGGTGTGCTCTCTCTTCACCTCACTGATTGTGTGGAGCACTCACAAAAGGTGGCGAGTGAAAGAAAAGGTAACGAGGACCGAAACTGATGAGGCTGTGACTCTGCTGACCATGATCGTTCAATGATTATGGGTTGTGTTAGGTTTTATGGCACATAAGCAGCTAAGGATATCAAGCACCAGTTTTTAAAGCATGAAGAACAAGCAATGCATTGTTTCCGTAGATTCACCTTCGGGCAAGGGCTTCTCCATGCCATCGCCTAGACTTTGAAAGCAAAAAGCCATTGCTTTAAGCTTACGTTTCTAAATTTCAACTCAAAGTAAAATTTCAATTCCTGCAGAAGTATAGTACATCACCTTGGCCCACAATAATGCCATACGGCAACCCTAAAATGCACAGACAATGAAAGTGTGGCAGTAGCCATGGCACCATCAGACATATGCAGCGTTGCTGCAGTGAACCAGCAGAAAGGAATAGACCCCTATTGCACGGCATGCGTCTCGCAACAGGCTTGCAACTCCGCCCTGGGTATGAGAACACACATCTGAACAGTGGGCACAGCCAGCAAGTCTACGTGGCTAGCAATTCCCATTTCATCAACCCCCTACTCGACCACAGATGTCCTGTAGCTAGCAAGACTGCCTTCCAACACAATTGGTCCCAATATGTCGGCACAACAAAACAGCATGTCATGGCCCAGACCCTTTGTACAGCAGAAAGCAGGCACTTGCCATGGACAACACTTGCTACACTCTTCACACACTCTTCTCCGCACTTTGGGTGAACCTTGAACACTAGAAGTTTGCACTGCTGTTTTCATCTCCTGCACGGCCCACTTCCTTTTATGAATAGCCAGTGCAAGTTTTCCAGGTAGGCCTTTGATACTTCTGGCTGAAAAATTCATATCTGAGACATAGCCATAAGTTAGACAATCCCAGACAGTTATGAAAAAATCCCATGCCTACAAAATCCATTCATACATCCTGAAATCTCCTCAAAGAAAGGCCACAGTAGCAGCAGCCAGACAAAACACTGTCAATAACCATGACTAGTGACTGGGTTACAGGGTAGCAAGAAACAATAAGCAAATGTCAGTCAAGCCAAATTACACATATTCATAAAAGGCACCTTTAAAGTGCAACAAATGCAGAATAAAAACTAGCAAAACACAGACACAAGATATCTGGTGATTGCGGAAATAATAAACAAACGCTTGCAAAGATATAAAAACAAAGCAATAAACGGCGACATTGTGGGCTCGTACAGGTCCCTTGTTCGCCCTCCGCCAGATGGTGTTCCCAAAAACTTCCGATTAAGATATCTGGTGATTATTTACAAGTATTAACAAGGCGTGCTCACATATCTCCCAACAAATAAGTCTTCCTTTTTTGTAACACCATCTCAAGGGAGTTTTGCAACATGAAACATCAAAACCTATGAGCCTCATTGCACCTGCGAGCAAATTAACAGCACGAAAGCAACCCAATGGTGCCAAGCTGTCAAGCAAGGCTGTGCAGCAATGTCCCATATCTCATATGGCCTTCATCAGAGCTGTTGCTGAAATAACTGGGAGCAGAGTTTGCGGTTGATGTCGGCCAGGATAGTGGCGTACAGTTCCAGCCGTTCCTTGGTGCAGCCAGCAAACATGTCCTCTTCCTCTTCGTCTGGCATCTCTGGCTCTGCAGACAAAGAGGCAGCCATGCAGAAACAACATTGAACAAAGCACGCAAAAATGCCATGATATAAAGCAGCAGTGGCTAAAGGAGATGTTCATTTAATATATCTTCCACAGTGCAGTACAAGCCAAGGCACTTCTAGTGATCCCAAGGGGACTTCGTGAAATCCTTAATTCGTTTTTGACAACCATGAGGCCAAATTATACAAACTCCCAAGCAGAGAAGCCAAGGCACAATTGGCTGAATAAGGTCACAGGAGATCCCTGTGTGAAAGAAATAAAATTCTGCAATACTAGGCTGCGAGGGAGAACTGCATCCCAGGTGGCAGTACGATGCAACATGCTACATTATTCTTATCTACAACATTATAATAACATTTAAAAGTCAGCATTTGAAAATGTTTACTTTTAATGCTAAAGTAATGTTTTTTTCGATATAACATATAATGTTATTAGTTAATTTTTAACATTCATGTAATGTTTCAATGCGACAAAGAATGTTACTGTGACTTACATAACATTTTAATAGCACTACTCTAATGTTCGTTGCTATTGGGAACAGCTCTGTTCACGAGCACATGCATGCTGTTTGACTTTTGTGGACGACAGTGTGTGCAAAGCGCCTGCTATGCATTGCCTCAGCCGAAGCGCCCACTGTTATGTTAGGCAACATGAATGTCTGTGCTCTCCGAATAGCCAAGCAGTCTGCCACTGCCGATTCACTGCGTCGGAGCGAGGGAAGGTCCCTCACCGACGACGGGCTTGGCCGGCTTGGCGGGCCCGCACCGCGGCCGGTTAAGCTTGCGGGCCTCGTCGCTGGCCGAGTCGTGGTGCGCGGGGGGCGACCGGGGCGGCCGTCCCCGGCGGCTGTTCCGGCGCGCCCGCTTGGCCCTGGCCGCGGCGCGCTGCTCGAGCACCAGCGCCGTCAGGTAGCTCTGGCGCTCCTTGCGCACGCGCTCCGTGCGCCGCCGCGGGGGCCTCTGCTCGGAGGCGCCGCCCCGCGAACGCCGGCTGGCGAAGAACTCGTGGCCGCACGGGCAGCTCTTGCACGCCACGGGGACCTGCACAGCAGACAACACCCTATTTATATAGGCGATGACAAGCAATTCCGATGAGAGCAGACGGTCACCAGGGATCTGTGCTGCACAGCAGAAACTCGTGTGCTGTGCACCACGAGCCATCTTGTACAGTACAAGCAGAGCCCGCAGGCAGTGGCCATATTGGCTTAAATGCGCGCCACCAGAAGATGCACAATCGACACAGGCCCCGCCGCGGTGGCTCAGTGGTTAAGGCACTCGTCTACCGAGCAGGAGTGCCCGGGTTCGAAACCGACCGCGGCGGCCGCGTTTCGATGGAGGCGAAACGCAAAGGTGCCCGTGTGCTGTGCGATGTCAGTGCACGTTGAAGATCCCCAGAAGGTCGAAATTATTCCGGAGACCTCCACTACGGCACCACTTCCTTCCTTTCTTCTCTCAGTCCCTCCTTTATCCCTTCTCTCACAGCGCGGTTCAGGTGTCCGCCGAGATGCGACAGAGATACTGCTCCATTTCCTTTCCTCAAAAACCCAATTTACCAGTTTATTTACCGGAGCAGCGCATTTTAGAACGAGCCCGAAGCGAAACTAGCCACTACAGTGAAACTCCAAGGTAACTTGACGACTCCCGATCTGATGACCTCTCTCGGCTTTTCTGAAGCAGTGCGAAGACCAACGGTGCAGTGAAAGCATGAGCGGTAAATCTCACGGACTATAGACCAGAGCATCATCTGCCCAAGTGCTGGCTTTCTTTAAATGCAGAAGGCGTCTGAGAGCTGCTCCCTGAGGTTTCTTGTCCATGGGTTTCGAACAGATTTATTGCGTTAGCAATACTACTGTAGGTTTCGCCTCGTCGTGTAGCCCCGGTCGGTAGGCACGGATGACCTTGAACAGCCGCTGCCCCGAGCAGGTGGCACGCCGTTGCTTCAGCCGCGCTCCGCCAGATGGCAGCGCCGTCGGCGCGCCGCGCGGCAGCGGGAAGAGCAGTTTGCTCTGTCTACGGCAGATGACTCCACTAGGAGGTCCGCCACTTCTGGCCTTCCAAGCCGGCGTTAGCAGCATTGGCGGGCAGTGCGAAACGCTGCTGCGCAGCTTGTGTACGAACCTCAAGTGACTCTTAAACAACCCAGCTGTAATTAGCCTAATTTCTAATCAGACCACATAAATAAATAACACCCAGTAGGAAATTGGTCGAGTTGGGGAATCGAACCAGGGTTAGGGTGCCTAGAAGGCCTACCAGGGTCTCCGGAGTGCGAGACGAGCACGCTAACCACTCCGCCATGCCAGCTCGATTTGGAATGAACAAAGGCGCGTCTAGTGAATACGGTGTCTTCGTTCACTCCCATCTACCTCCCTTCCCGCTACAGCGAGGGTCAGGTGTCCACCGAGATATCCGAGACAGATACATTTCCTTTCCTCTAGGGACAAGAAATTACAAAGGCCCGTGTGCTGTGCGATGTCAGTGCACGTTAAAGGACCCCAAGCGGTCTAAATTTCCGGAGCCCTTCACTACGGCGTCTCTCATAGCCTCAGTCGCTTGGGGACGTTAAACCCCATAAACCAAACTAAACATTTCCTTTCCTCAAAAACCAATTTACCGACGAGCAAGGCGTACAGCCGAACGGACAATGGCGTTTTGTGGACTCCATGGCAGCGTGGCTGAATGGTCACGTGACCAAATATGGCGGCGCCCATGCTCCCGCGCTGTTAACCGTCTATAAATGAGCGCTTGCCTTGGCGTGAATGCTTTGCTATGCAGTCCTCTAAGGAGAAGTGGCAGCGACAGGAAGAAGCGAGAAAGGGACAACGTGCACAAGAGACGCCAGAACAGCGGGGTCTTGCAAAGCGTCGTGCTAACGATGCAGCTCGGCGACAACGTTCTATTTCGCGGAGTGGTTCCACGTCATCGGTCACCGATGAATCTCAACACCTGACTGCTCAAGAACGCCGCAATGCTACGAGGCGAAGGCAACACGCCGAAGAATCGCCAGAAGAACGCGCGCAAAGACTCGAAAAACAGCGGATTACTGAGGTTGCCATTCCTAACGCAGTTTACCCGGTTTAACCAGAGCTAAACTAAACCAGGTAGTCGAAATTTCCGGAGCCCTTCACTACGGCGTCTCTCATAGCCTGAGTCGCTTTGGGACGTTAAACCCCATAAACCAAACCAAACCATCACTGAGTAATCAGTCAATAATTATGCGTGACGTCATCCAGTCGTGACGTCACCAGTGCCACAGAGGCAGTCAAAGTGTTGCAGAAAACACTTTCGCCTCTACGGACTTTAGACAGTCAAAGTGCTCCCTGAATTTTTTTTTTCACACATATTCTTCCTTTAAGAAATACTCCGATAACGGTTCTTGATAGTCATGAAGGAAGCTTTGTGGTCGGATAAATAGATAAATATATGCTCGACTTGCTGCACCAATGCCTGGTTCTCAAAGAAGAGGTCTATTCAAGTATTTTGCGAGGTTGTCACAGCCGTGGGAGGCGTTACGAGCAAGACGAACGGGATGTTCTACCACATGAGTGTTTGTTGTTGTTTCGACTGAGAGAAGGATGAAAAGGAAAGTGTACGGGCCTGCCGACTGGCTCGAGCCGAGCCACCACCGCTGCCACGTGCAGATAGAGTTAAAAGATAAGAGTGAAAGAAGAGACGCGCGTCGCAACAACCGCGTCCGCCGAAGCGAAGACGCTGGCTGAAACAACAGATACCCCCCTTTGTGGTAAGGAATTCCTGCTTGTTTGTCTTTATATATACATTAAAGTCCCCGCTACCCTGGCAGGTGGCAGCTAATGGTTGATCGCGAGAGTTCGCTCACCGTTGTCAGCGCTAACGCATACGGCTAGCCCACATCTCTCTTTCACCACCCCACGTACCTATAAGCGCGATTCAGGCGTCCACTGACCCGCGAAGCCAGTTATGCCATAGAGAAAGATGGTTATGCGCACTTCCTTTCCTTAAAATGATCGGAGTATAAAGCGTTGTCAACGCCAACGCCAACGAACACAATGAACGCTGATGGCCTATGGCTTCAGCGCCGCGTTTCTGGCACAACGTTGTCAATGTCTGCAGCCCACATCTCTCTTTCATCACCCCACGTACCTATAAGCGCGATACATGCGTCCACTGTTCTAGGGAGCCAGTTATGCGCATTTCCTTTCCTTAAAATGATCGGTGTGTAAATCGTTGTCAACGCCAACGCCAATGAACACAACGAACGCTGACGGCCTACGGCTTCAGCGCCGCGTTTCTAGCACAACGTCGTCAATGCCAACGCACGCAGCGCACGCCAATGCACACAACGAACGCTGACGGCCTGTGGCTTCTCAATGCCAACGCATGCAGCGCACGTCTGTCGCTACCGCCACGTAGCTTAAAGCACGATTGAGGTGTCCACTGTTCTCACTGCCTTCCCTCTGGTTCAGGTGTCCACCGAGATGTGTGAGACAGATAGTGCACCATTTCCTTTCCTCAAAAACCAATTTACCCTGCACTCTGCTTTCCAAGCTCCCACTCGGTTTCGCAGCTGCGACTAAGGTGTCCACTGCTGGTTACAACGGACAACAGCGACGGCGAGCGACGGCGACGCCACGAAACGCAGAAACGGGCGCTAAAGAGCTGCGCTCTAAAAAAAAATTGTTCACGAGCTTCGGTTTTAAGGGTCGCAAAAACACAGGAAACACGAACAGATGCATTTTTATGCGAAGCATACTACTTTAGCTACCACTTCAGCCCTTCACCATGGTTATGCGCCTCCAAATCACGTGATACATGACGTCACGACAGTGGAGAAACGGGGGCCCACCTCGCGCCGTCGCTGTGGTTGTGCGCCTCCAAATCACGTGACACGACGTCACACCACGTGACACGATGACGTCACGACAGTGGAGAAACGGGGGCCCACCTCGCGCCGTCGCTGTGGTTGTGCGCCTCCAAATTACGCGACACGATGATGCTTCGCATTCTCCAGGCTTAACCAAGTTAAGCCTCAGCCATTTTTTTCTCTAGAAGCTAGAGTGCAACGGTGAGTGTTCATAATAAAATAGGGAGAAGTGGTTTTGAAGCGATAGCTTCACTACTCTAGCCACTTCGCCTCGGCCGTATGGCCGTGGCTGCAGTGGACACCCGTCATCCGTTTGTAGAGGAAGTGCGAGTGGAAGAAGAAAGAGAGACAGGGGGGCCGCAATGAAGAAAATGAATTCGAGGAAAGGAAATTGCGCAGTGTCTCATATATCTCGGTGGACACCCGGCATCCGTTTGATGACGTCAGAGATTACCCAAGTAAATCATCAGTAGCATTACATCGCTTACAGCGAAGCCTAAGCGTATAATGACGCAGTAATTCTCTGTCATCTCGATGGACACCCAAACTGCGCCGTACAGGAAGGGAGGAAGTGGGAGTGAAAGAAGGAGGGGCCGTAATGAAGAAAATTAATATTCTATTTGAGGAAAGGAAATTACGCAGTAACTGTCTCGCATATCTCGGTGGACACCCGGCATCCGTTTGTAGAGGAAGGGAGGAAGTCGGAGTGAAAGAAGAAACAGAAAGAGGGGCCGTAATGAAGAAAATTACGCAGTAACTGTGAATCCACGTCAAGGGACGAAGATAAAGAAGGAACGCCCAGCGAAACGCAGCGGCGTATACAATTCGACTCGGCGAGTTCCACTAGGCCAGCTGCAGCTATCGCGTCACTCCAGGTTTAACCAGGGCTAAACCGTAGCCAATTTTTTTTCCTTGCTTTATCTAGTTCTGTGCATGAAAGTAAGATGTGGTTCGTGGTGGCCGTTTCTCGCAAAGTTCGCATGTCGGTTTATATTGTTTTGCAACTGTGCCTAAAATGTGTGTACTCAACGCGAAAACGACATAAAATTACTTCCAAGACATGTTCCTGACGTGCGCATGGCTTCCATTCTCCTGGGATAGGCCTGGCAAAGCTTATTTTACTTCATAATTGTACGTAGACTGCCAGTTATTTAGTCTACAGTGCAACAGCTCGATGCAATCTTTATAGAGCAAAGTCAGCAAACCAAAAGATTAATTTAATTTATTAATTTCGCTTAAATAATAGTCTTTTGAGATTTATCACGTACGTAATGCCCGCCTTGCTGTACAGTCCAGATGCACAGGCTGCACCAACGCCTCTAGCACTGTTTTTTTTTTTCAATAAAAATTATTTTTAAAATATCCCTGTATACGCAACTCATGTTTGCTAGGCTGGGACCACTCTGAATTAATTACGCTAGGCTAGGTTAACTGAGAAAAATATTTAATGACCGAAAAATACAGACTAACCTGACAGACAAGGTAAAGGAACCAAAATCACGAAGAGCTAGGGAGACGGGAAGAAACGCCATTTTATATGGCACGAACAGACAAGGGCGGATTTAAGGGGGGAGTCACCCCCATCACTTCTCAAACGAGATATTTTTCAAAGGAAAACTATGCTGAAGCCAATTTTTTTAATCAAAAAAAGTCCCAAGAAATTCGTGGTTCAAGTGAGACCACCCCCTGCGAACAAAAGCTGTTTTATGAAATGGCTGCTTACAAAACGGATACATTTAGAATAAAATGGCGGACGATGAACCACCAGGAAAGGAAAGTTTTATGGCAGGAAAGCGAGGAGCACACCTTGGAATGCCATTTTCCCAAGCCTTGATTCACAGAGCTGGCCGGACAGCCTGATTCCGCGCATTCCCGAGAATGCTAGAGCCGTTCTTCGCAATCACTAACTCCCTGCTGCTCTTAGAATACTGGAAAACGCCACCAGACTTGTTCTTTTCATCAAGCGATTTCGCAAAAAGCGGGCGCATTCCTGTTTATCTCGACCTTTCACTGTTGAGCCACTGCGTAAAGTCGGTTCGCTAAAGTCGAAATGAAGCCTCTTATTTTCCTTCACCCGCGACCACTTTTCATGCTACCGATACCTTATGGGCAACAGTTCAGGAGACGCATGGGTCTTGTTTGCATTTTTTCTACGCAAGAGCAAACAACCAGCAGACAAAAAACTAGAAAAGAAACACTGGATAGGTTTTGTTCGTCAGATCATTGACCTTGCATCATCTTGATTGCTGGTTCGTCGCTGGAATATTCCAAGTGTGTGTATAAGCCCGGCCGACGCATGCGCGTCTATGTACGGGCCCGAGCTCAGCCCGGGCCCGGCGAAGCACCCGGGCCCGCGCAATGCTTCCACTCAGCTGCCGACAAGTTCTGAGGGGCCGCTCTGCGGGTTTGAAAAGGAGTACGGTTCGTCTCCAACTACAAAAGGACTCGTCGCTCCGGCGCACGCGGGGGCTGCGACGAGCGTCTATTATGTCCACCTTTTCCTTTCATCTCTTTCTTTCAACTCCCTCTGCTACTACTGGCTCCAAAGTTACGGGACTATTAACCGTGTTCAAAGCCATTCTTCTCAGCCCCATGGCGACAATTATGCCGTTTAACGTATGTCTGCACGTTCCGCGCGTATGAGCTCAAGCAGCTTCGATCTAATCTAATCTGGCATATGACTCAGCTGCTCCGACAAAAGGGTTGCGCTAGCCTCGAAACATCACGCATACGTGGAGACCAACACGAACGCCTCCGCTAGCATGACACATAGCGTAATTAAAAAAAAACAACAGAAAACTGGTGTCAAGTGATCACAGAACAAGACCATGACTGCGCATTATTGTTTGCAGAAAATGAACGAGCACAGCGAGTGCAAAACCTCACTTTAATGCAATCTCTTTAATTTCAACTGTTCGCATTCCTTCTCCCCCACCCCCCGCGATTTGTACCCTTTCCCAGCTAACGTCACATTCATGGCGAATGCACACGCTCGTGCATGCCTAAGTGCTTAAAAACGATACGAAGGTGCATGCAGATGATCGAAACAGTATAATCACCAATCGCACCAACGACCCGAGAAAGCAATACATTGAGCACTTAATAAGCACAGTCGCACTCACAGGTGCAAAGGGAGAACACCCCTACTGCAGTATAACAAGTCGAGAAAAAAATTAACTTTGAAGACAATTATGAAATTGGTGTCCAATTCTGGTATTCTGATCCGACACATTAAAAGATAAATAAATACATGAAGACCTCTGCTGTAACAGCGCCTGACGCGAGCAGCTACAACTCTAACAGGTAGTGGATAGCGGTTGTCCAAACTGGACAAGATTGCTGGGGCAGAAAGAAGAGTGGGCTGTCGAGGGGAGTGCGAAGGGGGGGGTTCGCCTTGCACCCTACAGAAATGCTGACCTGTTGTTCGCATTTGGGGCAGTGTTTGGTAACCATCCTGTTTTTGGCCATGGTCAGCAGATCCCGGTGGTACCTACACGCAGCGTAAACGGATCTTCATGGTTTCAGTCGACACGGCGACACTTAAAAACAAAAGCAACTATACGCGCTGTCGACTGTCAACAAGAAGCACGATAGTATCCATAGGAGGTGTGCAAAGCGGGGCCAGCAGCAGGGGACCGAGAGCGATGTTTGCTGGCCACGCCTCCAGGTGGCACAAAGAGCGTGAGAAACATTTTGAAAAACAAAACACTAAACGCCAGCAGAGTGCGTGTGTGTTATTTCGTTGCTGGCAAGTGCACAACTGCACAGGAGACCAGAACAACACTATAAAAAAATGCGAGAAAAAATATATTTGATTCATTACAGTAACATGAAAAGTATGCAGTGACGTGCACAATGCAGGGGGGCAAAGCGCGGCGAGGAGGTTTTCATACACCAATGTGTCCGATGTTTCGAGCAAAGTAATTAGAGTGCCAGTTACACCGCTCCTGAAGATAATAAAAATAAGTTTATTAAAAAGCGTTATTATAAGAAAAAAAATAATGAAGTAATAACATTACATCGAGCGTCGTACCTTTTACTAAAGTACGAGCCAAGCTAAGCCGAGCCTGCAAGAGAGCCTGCACAAGGTCAATGCGGCATGTGCTCGTCTGCTGTTGCCGTGCCGTAGAAATCGCGGGCCTAAAAAACCTGATCGGCGTTGCCGTTTGGAAATTGTATTGATGCTTTAGCATCCTAGTGGTACGAGCAGGTCTCGGCTGAGCAGAAAATTATGATGAGCGTTTCGCTGCTTCGCCCAATTTTGCTCTCCGCATCCAGGGTAAGTAAGCCCTTACCGCAGCGACCGATTCGTCCGCGATGCAAAACGATTTGCAACAACTCGCACTAGCTCTCGAAACAGTTTCACTGTTTCTTCAGTTTATTTAGCCCCTGGTTGGCGTGGCTCTAATGTCTTAAATCGTGATTAAGCAATCCGCAGAAACTTTCATATATGCATGGGAAAGACTGAAGACAGAATCGCGAAAACCACACACACACAGCGCGGGACCACCAATTGGCTCGCCAGCAAGCATTGCTAGTCAACCTACTGTCGTTGACAAGCTTAACAGATTTAGAACTATTAAGACGACTGTGAGCACTGACTAAGTGGCGTGACTGTACTAAACTTCCTTTGGTCGTAGGATAGCGCAGCTGTGTTGCTATAAAACTGCACTTTATGGTTCCTGTCCCTTATTAATTTCTTCGTTCATTCAAACTTCTCAAAGGCCACCCACGTTTAATAGTCATTTGTCTCTCGTATTTGCTTTCTATATTCAAAAGCTCTTTTCCTCGAGCATCATTTTGTAATCACTAAAGTCCTGGACTATCTCATGTAGTGACTACGAGCTACATTACTTTTGTGGCCCATCTACTGCAGAAACAAGTGCTTAGTGCTAGCTCTAGTCTCAGTCAGATGAGACCATTTGAATTGGTCAGGAAAACGATTTTAAAGGGATAGGAGGACAACGCCATTTAATATTTGTTCCGAGTAAAAATCGATTCCGAGGCTATTCCTGGGTATGTTGATTGCCCAACAGAAACAGACACATTTTTTGCTGAAAAAATTGTGTTTACAAATTTTCCCGCCACTAAGTTCAAAGTCGTGACGCACCATTTGGAAGTGAGCAGCAGTGTAGCCTAGCCTTTGTAATCTGCGGCTCAAAAGTGTGTTGAAACAATGCTGTTGTGATATCAGCTGGTAATGGTGACACCTGTATTTCATTTTTTGCCCTTCTCTAGCTTATAAAAGCTTTGTTTTCAGTGGCAGTAACATTTTTCTCATTAGAATGCAGTAATCTATCAGCATAGGCCAATTTTAATTTTATTCCATTTTATTTCCTTGAAGGGAAACTGTTAGAATTCGATGAGTTCAAAAGGGATGAATCTGTGAAACATGCAGGCAAAGCCTGTGAAATCATTTTGCGCTACCATTTGAAATGGTGGCGTAATCGCCGAATAAAGTGGCGTCGGCGCTCAGGCTTCTCTGCAGTGCACAGCGACTGGCAGAGGACCCCATAATGACGTCACATACGACGGAGTTGCGTTCCCAGCTAGGAAACAGTTGTTTCATGGAAGAGAACCAAATCCATTGAAGGTGAAGCTCACAAAGCATTGTTTGGCGGCATGGACGACACACTGCAGAATGCAGGCGAAGGCAGCGGACATCTGAAATTTCAGCGATAATGACGTCACTATGAGTTTCCCCCCATTCTACAACGCAGTGAGGAGAAGCCTGAACATCGTCTTGATTTTTTAATCTACGATTATTCACCATTTTAAATGCTAGGTCAAAAATACTTTGCATGCTTTACCTAGAAGCTTCATAGATTCGAATTCTTGAATAACCTCGAATTCTCAAAAAACCATTTCAGCTTCTCTTTAAAGATTCGGTAACGAGTGTCACATAAGGACTCTGCATGGAGATACACTGGTTTCCAAGTGGTTTCAGTCGCATTTTTAGTTCTAGTGACTGTGATGCCCCTTCACCTGTGTTCACTCTGCACATTGCTTTTAAGCGCTACAAACTACAAGAGGTAGCCATGACTATAGTTAGATGCAACTTAAAAACGAAGTGGCAAATGCCACTCACAGAAGGCCCTTCAGTCTATGACACTGACCTGTTGTCATGATATCGTGGTTAGCCACTTTGCACCTGCCATAGCTATCAGCAGGTGCATGCTAGCAGAAAGGCGCAGTGCAGTTGTCCATGCCATCATGCTTATATAGGTTGGCACCATTAGTTGGACGGTGTCCTTTCAGAGCCAATGTCACTTCGGTCTTGAGCTATGGTAGCCTTGAATTGGCCCAAATAAGATCTGTTATTATTGTGGCATGATTTTAAGCCTGTCGTAATATGGAGAAAGCATTCTGCATGCATCTAGTGTTGTGGAGGTTTCTCACTCTTAGTTAAAAAGAAAATTGTCAATTTGCTTTGTTATTGCTCTGCAGCAGTACTTGGTTATTCTTTTACAGAACTTAAAAATTTTTATTGTTTGTCAAGTTTTTGTTTTGATGAATGTGTACTGCTTTTTCTGACCTAGAATTTATCGCAGTGCACTTCCAGAGGAATAGCTGTCTTCACAGAAATGAAATATTGTAGAATTAATTCAAATTATGAACACGGGAACACAGGGTCCTTCATAGAGCACAGGTTTGTCTGCAGAAGCCGCTGGTCCTCGCGACAGACATCTCATTTTGTACTACTCTAACCTCCTTCACTCTGTTCCCTCTGTCCTGTTGCTGTTGTATTGGACATGTGCTTGCCCTCTCTCGTGCTGGCTAATGTGTTTCTTGCTCGTGCTTTGCGAGAGAGCCAGTGCCACTGTCCTTGCTGCAAGGTCAAAATTGCAGGCACAGTTCTGGCTAGGGAATTTTTACTTTGCGGGGGCAAGCTGAGAAAGAAAAAGATGCTTTCATGTGCATATATTTCAGTACACACTAGGCGCACCTAGTTAGTGCTTGGAAATAATCCACCATCTCTCATCAGGCTGCCTCTGTTAGCCGTGCCATAGGCATTGTTGTTGCTCCTTTTGATGAGCTCTTCTTTGTTTACTGTGTTTTTCTCCTATTGTTCATTGTGCGTCACTGCCAGCATTTCATAATTGACAATTAAATGCACCAGTTTTTATGTGGTCAAGAGACAAAAAAAAATGTTTGGGTGTTGCTCTGACCACAGTGACAGGCAGGAAGATCCTAAAAGTGAGAATGCCTTGTAACTCACTCAACAGGCCTGGCCAGCGGCTCGCTGTACATCTACCAGCAGCAACAGCGGCAGCGACAGCGGCCAGTCTCGAGCTCAGCCAACACCTATTAATGGCTACGAGCGTACGGCCCAAAAGATCTTCGAGGAAGTGCGCGAGACCAGGCGCAAAGCAGCCACGGGGGACTGGGAGGCCCCCAAGCTTTTTCTGGTGGAGCGTGTGGGTGACTATCGCTGCACCCCCTACTGGGAAAGGGATGTCCTCAAGCTGCTCAAGCTGGCAGACTCCAAGGAGGACAGGAAGGCAGGCATTCACAGGCCGGTGAGCTGCATGTGCACTTGTTTTAGTCTTGCTAGCATTCAAGGTCAACAAGTCGACGTGGTTAAATCATTTCTCTTTTATGGAACAGCGTAGAAAAGAACACATCGACATGAGCCCGACTTTCAACAAGATTTGTTGGAGAGCACTTCACGTACATGTACATTTGCAGCCTAAAAAAACAGCAAATGTGCTTGTCACAACCACAACAGAAAAACAAGAACCTTTTAAAAGCACTAGCTCTTCCTTAGTCAGCGCGACAGAAAGAGTGCTAATGCAATGGTTATGGGTCTGAGATTTTTGATGTTGATGTTGCTTTTATTTCGCATACTTCCGTTGTGGTTGTGACAAGGCGCATTTTTTTTTTCCGTTTTTTAGGCTGCAAATGTACATATACGTGACGTGCTTTCCAATAAATCTTGTTGCAACTTAGTGCTTGTGTCGCCGTGTTCTTTTCTGCATCTGTGTTCTTTTCTGCGCTCTTCCATAAAAGATAAATTGAAGCCCGGTCTTCCACCGTAGTAAATCAGTTAACATGAGGTAGTAATGACTACAGTTGACTCTTAAAACAAATGCTATATTCATAAACACTCACTCACTTACAATTCCTCAAAGATCCAGTCACACGTCAGCACAGTATCGCTCAACGAGTCGTGTTCCCTGTTCCCACCTCTCCCTCTGCACACAAACACACTCATAAAGCAAGTGTATGCACACTCGTCGGTTTTCTCAAAGTGTGGACCCCGGCCTTGCTCAAGCCATTTCTTTGCAATTGGAAACCTAGTCTTGATGCAGACAGCACTCCACCAAAAGCTCTGCCTTCCCAGCTTCTGAGAGAAATCTTAAACACCACTTGCTGACAGTTTTATTTATTTTTAGTTGTTGGTAGTCAACGGTTGCAGTGAAAATTGGTCCATTACTTTCAGCTCACAAAATTTACTAAATGTGCACTACTTTGTGCATGTTCACCAGAGGAAAACCAGCGTGAAAGGGACACATGCACTACAAGGTAATGGCATGGAGATGACACTGGAACACAAGTGATTAATCCTTTTTGATGTTGATGTTGCTTTTATTTCGCATACTTCCGTTGTGGTTGTGACAAGGCGCATTTTTTTTTTCCGTTTTTTAGGCTGCAAATGTACATATACGTGACGTGCTTTCCAATAAATCTTGTTGCAACTTAGTGCTTGTGTCGCCGTGTTCTTTTCTGCATCTGTGTTCTTTTCTGCGCTCTTCCATAAAAGATAAATTGAAGCCCGGTCTTCCACCGTAGTAAATCAGTTAACATGAGGTAGTAATGACTACAGTTGACTCTTAAAACAAATGCTATATTCATAAACACTCACTCACTTACAATTCCTCAAAGATCCAGTCACACGTCAGCACAGTATCGCTCAACGAGTCGTGTTCCCTGTTCCCACCTCTCCCTCTGCACACAAACACACTCATAAAGCAAGTGTATGCACACTCGTCGGTTTTCTCAAAGTGTGGACCCCGGCCTTGCTCAAGCCATTTCTTTGCAATTGGAAACCTAGTCTTGATGCAGACAGCACTCCACCAAAAGCTCTGCCTTCCCAGCTTCTGAGAGAAATCTTAAACACCACTTGCTGACAGTTTTATTTATTTTTAGTTGTTGGTAGTCAACGGTTGCAGTGAAAATTGGTCCATTACTTTCAGCTCACAAAATTTACTAAATGTGCACTACTTTGTGCATGTTCACCAGAGGAAAACCAGCGTGAAAGGGACACATGCACTACAAGGTAATGGCATGGAGATGACACTGGAACACAAGTGATTAATCCTTTTGAGAGGCACTTCAATAGAGCGGAATGCAGGACAGCTAATCCATGTGCACAGGTACATCATGCTCTTTCCGAGCATCTTTTCATGATTGATCATTTTTGCTCTAGCTTCAACACCATGTCATTCTCTTCTGGTGCAGGTGCTCCTTTCCTGCTGGGTTTTCTCTGAGTTTACTGACAGTGCAGCAAAGTCTTACAGCATGCACATGTTAGTGCTGCTGTTAGCGCTGAATATTGATTGCTTCCATTATTGGTCCTGGTTACATATGGCTGTACCGATTGGGTAGGCAGATGTCTCTCTCAGCTGCGCCTTTTCATTTGACATTAATCGCAGAGCCTCCCTTTGTGGATCCTCTTGGTTCACCGTGCATGTCACGGGTTAATTCGTTCTGCTGCCCTCACTGTGCTTTAGGGCTTCATCTCGTGCTGTAGCTCGAGAATGGATGTGTAGTCCTTTTCTCTTGCAGACCTGTCTGCCTTGGGCCTTTTGAGCAATGTGGCCATGGTGGGAGAATGGTGCAAGGGGAAAAAGACCTTTAATGCGCCATTGGCAGAATTATTTAGAGAATGTGTTGCAGGGCACTTGTTTAATTGCTTAATATTTTTATGCTAACGAGAGATTTTAACAGTACACTGTTCATGTAGCAAATTGTTCAATGGCTTCTTTGCAGTAAAGAGATAGGGTCGGAAGGATTGAATAAACTACAGAGTTGCCGTCTTGTCGTGAAGTGAGGTTGCGATGTCACTGCCGGAGATTACAGAGGTTTCATTGCTCAGCACCCAACCGTGACATGATAACAGCAGTAGGTTGTGTACTAGCTGGGTGCCGCTGAAAATTGACTTCACTGCCGCAAAAACTCCTGTTGACCCAACAAAACAGTACTGATTTCACGTCTGTCACGCCTGTCTCGGCCTCGGTGTGCTGACCACTTGGCCAGACAGAGAGGCTGTGCTCCAGCTCTCCTGGCTTTGCCAAAGCTTCCATCATGCATCAGAGTGAAAGCTGGAGCTGAAGGCAAAAAATTTCACAATTAATGCAAGAGGCTGGGGCTGTGGTTGTATATTACCTCCTTGGGAACGGCAGCAAGTAGTCGTCCTTCTGAACAGTTATGTAATCCCATTACAGTACAGAGGCCAGTTCTAGTGACCTCCTAACCACACCCAGTGTTTGTGTGCAAATTCTCTTATCTTGACGAAAGACCTTGTGGCACCTATGGTTATGTTCACCCTCTCTTGGTGGTCGCTTTATAATGTGGCAATGTTTGTCAGTTGTGTGTGTCACGTGTCACATAGGCTGCCTGTACGTGTCTTACAGCTGGGAAGCCGCACCATTGTGAAGAACACCCCCTTCATGTGCAAGATGCTGTGGCGAGTGAAGCACCTGGTGAAAGTGAGCCCCATCACGTTCCCAGATGGGGAGCCCACTGAGGTGACGACGGGCACACACTTGAGCCGTGACGGCGTCTTCCGCATTGTGCCCCACCTGAAGGTGCCCGAACAGCGTCTGCTCGAGCCTGCCACACACACGAAGCGAAAGTTTACTGGCAAGGAAATTGCGAGAGTGCTGCATGCAAAATGGAACCATGGCCTGGGTTGAATAAAGTTCCTACACTGTTTGCAATGGCCTTAAGCTTTTCTAGTTCCATTCCGCTTGACATCAGGAGTACTACAGACCACATGGTGGTGGTCTTTGTGACCTTTTATGCTCGTGCTGCACCCGGAACAAAGATGCAAGGACAGGATTACAAGAGGGGCAGTGCAATTTCTGTATATATGTATTTGTTTTCTTTTGTGTATGCCTTTTTGTATTTTTGGCAGAGCTATGCTTCCATCTGCTATAATCTTGTACTGAGATCTGAGAATCCATAAATTAATAAAAATATCAGTTTTCTGCTGTGATGAAAATGACACATACACAAAAAAATTCTTACCTGCCACAGTTCTATTGACACATTTATCATACAACTTTTTAAATTAATATTAGAATGGTTTTAGTAAGCCTCATAAACTTTTGCATAGGATAGCGTTGCAGCTGCTGTGTATATCATATCAAAGCTCTATAAGAGTGTCATGAAATCCTCATGGTTGTGAAGGTTGCTTTGTAGAAGTGACTGCAGGGCTCAAATTTCTTTGAATTTTTGAATGCAAAGGGCGTGGAGATTCAAACTTCTATTGGGGCTTCATGCATGTTTGAAGGGTCAATAGTGTTTACTGCTTGGCAAAAAGGGATATCGGACCTAATGGCATCAGGAAAAACAGGAAAGTGCTGTGGGGTTAGAAGCAATTGCACTCTAGTCATTAATTTGTAGTGTTTGTGTGCTTGCTTTAAAAGTTATGTCGAGCCAATTTTCTTTTTTTTATATAAATATTTTCCTTTCTTCACCCACATTAGAACCTGGGTATGTCAGTGCAATTGGAAGGCATCACCTAGATAGCGGAGTGCCACACATAGCATCAGTTAGGACAGTAGCTCTAGCGTCTTTACGTCTCAGCTTGGTAGCAGTCATCAGAAGGCTGGCATGGCCTGTGCAGTGTTTGAGGCGAGACGCGAACTGCGGTGGTCAAATTTCGATAAGAGGCGAAATTCTAGAGGCCCCTGTACTGTGCAATGTCAGTGCACATTAAAGAACCGTAGGTGATCGCAATTTCCGGAGCCCTTCACTACGGCGTCCCTCATAGCCTGAGTCGTTTTAAGACATTAAACCCCTATAAACCAAACCAAACGAGTTTCATGCTCCTAATGGATTACATAATTTAGACCAGCTGGGGTTCTTTAATGTGGACCGACATTGGATAAACCAAACCAAATGAGTTTCTTGCTCCTAATGGATTAATTTAGACCACACATTGGATAGCTCACAGAAACTTTTGCATTTCACCTCCATCAAAATGCGGCCACCGCGGCCGGGATTAGGTGCACCAGCCAAGTGCCATAGCTGCTAATTCATCATGGTGGCCCAGATACAACGGCTCCATAAGGGTGACGACAAGGGACACCGTAACAACAGCCTTCAGCCAGGTGATGCCAAGAAATAACCCAGTTGGCTAATCCCAATAGCCAAGCTTCCAGGACTGTTCATTGTTTCAACCAGCAGCATTCAGCTAACATACCTGGAACCTGGTCATAAATATCAATGGTAATTCTAGCAAAATGTTTGCAACTCATTGTATCCATTTGATATAACGTAATTATAATGCTTTTTTTTCTTTGTAAAATATGTTCCGTCTGCAGCAACATTCTTGCACAGCCTCGACACCAGTGCAGCAGCTGCTGCTTCTTTTTTGTTGTGGCATACATTTTACAGTCATTGAAGCAGGGGGGCTAAGAGGCCTACTGACTGGGGCACTTGATGTTGCATGCGAAAAAAATTTGTGGCCATTAGAAACTTTCTCGTAATCAATGCTCAGCAATTTATGCTGATGCAATGGCCTCACTATTATATATTAACCGAGTTTTTTGGTTTTCACGCTTGACGGCACCCTACCTCAGAGAGATGCACTTCATGAAGATGCAGTGCATAGACATGATCCGACTTTGAGCGGGTGGCAGAGAGTTGCAATTTCCGCCGAAGTGCTAGCAAATTGTGAGACAGAACTTGTTTACTCTTTTTGGTCGCATGGCATCACCAGAGATTTTAATGAGACTCTGCATGTGAGCCCATTAACCTCGCGGAATGTGATGGCATATCTACCCCTCAGCTTGAGTGCGAGCCAGGCTCACCTCAATGGGCGTGAAGAGCTCGACTCGCCAAAAAAGTGGAATTGCAGCCATTGTCAACATACTTGCCAAAGCCCACTGGGGCAACTCCTCCAGTTTTCTAGTGCATTTCTAGGCATGGTCATTGTTGAAGAGCAACATTTCTAGAATAGAGCAATGGGCCCGTTGGCATAGTACCTATGGACCTAAAAGAGGACTTTCAAAGGATATTTACCGAACAGCATGAAACTGGCGCAGTGGAGAGATTCCACAGACTTGTTGCTCCACCCATTATATTGTGAAAAGTTGACCGGAAAGTGCCGTCTTGTACCGCAGACCGCAACAAAAAGGAATTGAACTTTTTCTCTTCATTACGCCACCAGTCTCTCATCTTGCTGCTCAACCTATTGCTTCCAAGAACTTGCAAGCCTATTGCTTTTTGCCAGGAGTAGGTGCACTGCTATAGGACTCACTACTGCATCCCATCCAATGTGAGAAGTTTTTTGATGCTCTTGTGAATGGTTCCCACAGTACCGATTCGTCTGGCTCTCATGCCTTTGGCGACATGGTGTAGGTTATTGGAGGGATTGTTCATTTTGTTCTCGGCGAAAGTGCCTGCCAGCTACTCAGAAGCCCACTCAAGAGCCAAGGCATTTTAAATTTAGCTGTTGAGCCCATTTGTCTTTCAGATACACTGCTGTCACTGAGCACCGTACCACTGCTATTCCAATCACCTACAACTGCTGAGTAGCAGTTACAGAAACATAGCTCTCTTTGGCATTCATGGTGGCAGTTGTTTTTACATGCTCCAACTCTTGTTCTCTGTGAGATACATATAGATCGCTTCATTTCCCTCCTGTTCAGGTTGCACAGAAATCATAACAGGCACGTCCTTGTGTTTCTCATCATGGCAGAAATGTGAACTTTTTACGGCAGGAGGAAAGGCGCAGTGGTTGCCTCAGTCATGGTGGATACCTGAACTGCACCACAAAGTAAGGGATGGAGGAAGGAGTGAAAGGAGCCAAAGAGGAGGAGATGCTACAGTGGGGGAGGCCCCACACTGATTTCAACCACCTGGAATTCTTCAGTCTGGTTTGGTTTGGTTTATTTGGGTTTAACGTCCCAATGCAAGTCAGACTATGAGGGACGCCGTAGTGAAAGGCTCTGGAAATTTCGACCACCTGGGGTTCATTAACGTGCACTGACATCACACACACAGTACACAGGTCTCTAGAATTTTGCCTTCATCGAAATTCAGCCGCCACGGCCGGGATTGAACCGTGTCTTTCGGGTCAGCAGCCGAGCGCCGTAACCACTGAGCCACTGCGGCGGGGACCTGGAATTCTTCAAAGTGCACTGACATTGCAAGCAGCACATTTTACCCCCACTGAAATGGGCCCGTGGCAGCCAGGATTCATTGCCATGACCCCATGATCAAGAGCCAAACACTATAGCCATTGTGGCAGGGTCTATTCCTCACCTGAAGATAGCTGTAGCAATGTTTTCTATATGCTACACCATAACGGAATTTTTTTCAAGCTGAAGCACTACACTGCACAGGTCTTGTAGCTCTTTAGCATGACTGTGGCTTGCGCATTTGGAGGAGGGTCCAACAACGAAGACCTGATAGCAGGTTTTATTGACGTGGCCCACCGCACTATGTGCACCAAGTGCACACAGCCAGTGATCGAAGCCCGACCACTTATCACCAAGCACGATGCTGCCAACTCGTGTACAGCAGACCTTGGCACCAAACGTCCACTGCAGTGCCCAGCATTTCACACACAGCTAAAGTCATGACCACACTTCCTAGCTGGGGAAGAGTCAGCAGCACTAACTTTGCCCTTCTACACTTTGCTCTGTATTCAGCTGCTGCTGAGCTTCTATAGAACGCTTCATCATTTCTGGCTGGACTTCCATGTAAATGGCCATCATTCGGTGGTTGACACTTATTGCCTTGCCTGCACAGAGGTCCACACACTTGCTCTGAAATGGAGGCAAACATTATTGCAACACTAACAGCCACTCATATATTCTCCATACACTGTGCAAAGTGAAACAGCTAGCCCTTTTGCTTATTCCGCCGAAAGAAACTAGCCATAACAGGGCGATTTGTACCGAATGCGCTCAACTTTGTTCACCAATTTCTTCTCCTACCACTTCCGGGATGAAATCACTTTTTTTGTTTTCCATGTGAAAAAAGCCTGGCAGAAAGAAAAGAAGCTGCAGCTTTTCCACGCACAAGCAACCTCTGAGATTTTGGATGCCACGTTTTCATCTGGACGCAATAGCTACTGAACCATCGTGGTTGGACGGCATGTTATCATCCCACTCGCACCCTGTAAGACCCCACCAAGGTGTGGAAGGATGCTTATTTAGGACCATGTCTTAACGCAACCTCATTTGATGGAAAAGCTCAAATATGAAAACTGTGAACCTAGGGACAGTGTCACTGTTGTGTGTTCCACATTGAACAGGTGTATCTGCTATGCTTAAAAGTGAGCCAAGTGAGTGAAGTTCAGCTCTTAAAAGAACGCTGCACACAGTACATTGTGTTTTGCAGCAATGCTATCTATAAAAACCCACTTTCACATGGACATTTCTGCCATGCTCATGTATTAACAAAAGAAATCGTCTCTGAAAAGCACTCTGTCCGCATGTAAAACCGCGCAAGGAAGCAATGACGGGCTGTTTTCAATCTTTTAAAGATATGCACCAACTAGCTGAACAACAAGCTTTATTTCACTCTATCCAACGTTGCATCAATGCTATCGTCAGAGTGATACTGACTCGTGAGAGGACAAGCATGTTGAAAACGGCAGTAACAAATTGCTTTGAGCACTACTCATGGCACTCTCTATTGACTATGTAGTATCACACATGCATGGATGCCTCGTTTATCATTTTGAATGATAAAAAAAAAAAAGAAGCCTTCCTGCTGGACACTCCAATGCAGCAGTAGCAATTTTAGCTCTTGTCGATTGCTGCCCACGCAAACTGTACAACATAAACCCTTTTATGTGAACACATTTTTTCCAGCACTTGGCATGGCTTTTCCATGCTGCCAGAATTTAATCAAGGCATCCCAGCAAGATCAGTATAAGCATGGAACATCCACATGCTTTGAAGCCTAGCACGAGCTGTGCATGGCACCACAGCTGACAGCACACCAAGCTCGTATACACATGGAGCATGAAAAACCACAGTTCTTTCCCACACTCAAAGTTTGGGTGCTGCTCCACTATAAATACATCCAGTGCATACGTAACGGCCTAAGCAGCCCCAGTTGGACTACATGCTGTGTTATTTCTTCACTCTATTAACCAAATACATTACAAAACTACATATGCTACTGTTGGTATTTCTGCATATAAGGTGAATTTATATTAACCGCACACAAAAATGGCCTTGCAGAAACCAACGTTTACAGCAAAAAGTTCACTTGCCACGAGTCTCACTTGCCTCACTTTGATCGAACTGCAAAAGCTTGCTCCAACCACTGTGGCTTGCCCCCAAAGCTAGCAAAAGCGTTACAAGGTTGTGCAGCAAACAAACCAAGCCATAATCTTTTTTGAGTTGCGCAAGCAGCTCTCCGTCTCTCATTTTTAATTAACGATGGCCGCGTATTCGACGCTGTGAATACCATTTAGTGCCAGTTAAGTACATAATTGGGCCTGCCAGGGGCAGTAGCAACCCCAAAAAGCCGCAACACGTCGGGGATGCCGGCGTTGGATACCACTGCGCCACTGATTGCACCAACCTCATCTGGAGTTAGGTCTCGATAGTTAAGATTGTTCACGCAGTGTCGGAAGCATGTCTCCGTCATCCTGTTGTATATCAAAAGGAAGTCCCGGAACTGAAAAAGAATAAACCAAACGCTTTCTTCAAACCGCATGCAGTCGGCAGAGACAAAAGCACGAGTTTCTCGAGTGTGTTGACCTCAGTTTCGCTAGGCAGTAAAAGGCGAAGTTACTGCAGAGTTTGGTGGAGGATATGGAAGCTAAAGAAATGCTTTAAAAGGTGAACAGCTTAAGTAGAAAGCACGTCGCACAATTCCGTGCACAACATACGTTTCTAATCGCTGCATCCTCCGCCATGAGGTAGTAAAATGTTTCGAACGATTTTGAGCACGACGCCAGACGACGCCAACGACGCTGGTTTCGAACAGTAGTTACGAAACTTCGAATCAAACTCGCAGCCTACTTCACCAATTTCTCAAACCTCACCTCATTTAACACAGGCTGAAAATAACCGTTTTTTTTTTACGAATGTTTAGCACAAGTAGTGCTTTGGGGTTTCCTGCTCTTTGGTTTTGGAAAAGAAGAGAGTGGGAGAGAGCATTAGTCAACATGGCGTAGTAAAATCAACGCGGAACACTGTAGAGTTGACATCTGCGTATGACCAGTTTGTGGTGGTGCTATAGTGGTGCCAACTTTTGCCTGTGTGATTATCGCCAGCTGTACGAATTCTCACTCACTCGGGGCACGCTGCTGTCTGCGCATTTTAGTGTCACGTCCACTGTTGCTCGCTATGTCCGTGCTGAAAATTCGGATCTTCGAATAGACGCAGGGGGCAGACGCTGGTCTGCGTCCCAGATGATCTTGCTGTACAGGCGTTCAAAGTGAGTTGAGTGCTCTTTTACCCAGGAGGCATGCCATGGACATGCCTTACTACTCTTGCTGCTGTCCAGCCGCGTCTTGCGTAGTGCGCCGCTGTTTGTACAATTGATTTGCGTCGGTTGTTTCACTCCATCTTCCATCTTTTTAGCGCTTGCTGGCATGGAAAACGAAGAGGAGCAGGAGAACGAGCTGTTGGTTCTGGAAAGCATCTACGATGCTTCGGTCTTTGGAGTGGAAAAGAATCCTGGCCGGTATCCTAAAGGACACTACCTGGCCCGCGTTGAAGTCCCCAAGCCTTTCCATGTGCTGGTGCCACGAGTGAACGCTCCAGGTGCGCGCATTTTGAAAGTGGTCGTTACCTTGTCTTCGCAAAAACAGAGAAATAGACTGATGAATTTGCACATTTACCGTACGTTTATAGTCACAGTATGCAAAATAATCTTTTGCATACAACGGCTATTTCACACGCGTGGGCTTGGTATATGTTTTGTTTACATATCGAAACGCTGACACCGATCGCGTTGACCACGTAAGGATATCATCTGCTGAACGCAATGGTGCACGTGTCTTTCATGGTGTGCAGCGCTAGAATACGAGAGACAAGTACAAAGAGGGCGAAACAGTAGTGCTGGAAGATAGAACAAAGAGAATAGTCGGCAATACTAGAAATTAAAGAACTCGAAATTCCTATTGAGGCAGTAGTTTGGTTTTGTGCATGGCTTCTTGTGCTTGGCTATTGACTCCTATTGCTGACCCACAAAATGAATAACCATCCAGCTTTTTGAGTAACTGCACTCTAAAAGGGTTGTTGCAGTCATTACGTTTGATTATGCACGTGTATTCCGACACCTCTATATTCCTCAAGACATTGTTCCCCAGTGAACTTCGTGCCTGGTACATAACTGCACTGCACCTGGCTGAGTGATTGCATGGCACTGGAGGGCCTATGGGAAGGCTGCCATGGAGCTTACTCAAAACGAATTGCTGGGCTGGTTGGTTCTTCATGTTTGCATTCACACAGCTTGACAACTAAGGAGAACAGGGAGACATCACACAGCGCTGACAACACTGATCGTTGAGAGAAGGAAAGAGCCCTGAGAACTAGCACGCAAATGAACGAGCAAGTTCATTTTTAGTTATCTGGTCTCTTTCCTTCTCAAGTACCAGTGTAGTTAGCGCTTTGTGATGTCTCTCTCTTGACTGTGTGAAATGTTGCGCTGCGTGAGTGTAAGCATGGAGCTTGGTAGCCTTGGTCCTCTCACGTTCTAACGTGATAGCATTAAGGAGCTTGTGTCGCAGAAATCCGGCCTTGCTGTTGTTAACCGTAAGCGACAGATCACCAGGGAAGCAACCTAGGAGGCAGGTGAGCCATCTAGGTCACGTGACCTTGTGGTGGGCAGGGTCACGTGACCCTGCCCACCGGATTGTGAGCAAAATGCCCACCATGCCCACCTCCCATCGCAGGTCAGTGCCAAATCGCTTAACCGCTGCACCAGTGAGCCAGGAGTGGTATGAGGGCTCCTAGAAATCTATAAACTTAAAAGTAGAGAATGACCAGTTCTGCATCTCTGGGTATTAACCCATTGTGCTTTTGCGTCATACCCTTAAAAGGACACTTAGGACAACACAGCAAATTTTTTTTGTTAGTAAAATCCGATAGTTCGGGCCACCGCGGTGGCTCAGTGGCTATGGTGCTCGGCTACTGACCCGAAAGACGCGGGTTCGATCCCGGCCGCGGCAGCTGGAATTTCTTTGGAGGAGAAATTCTAGAGGCCCGTGTATTGTGCGATGTCAGTGCACGTTAAAGAACCCCAGATGGTCGAAATTTCCGGAGCCCTCCACTACGGCGTCTCTCATAGCCTTAGTCGCTTTGGGACGTTAAACCCCATAAACCAACCAAACAAACCAACCGATAGTTCGGCATTTTGTGGATTTGTTGCCGCTTGTCTGGCAGCAAAATGGGCATTTATTGCTAAAAGATTTAGATTCCAAGTTTAAAAACTTTTTTTCTGCTGCTACGATTCAAACTCTGAACTCTCTGATGACGAAATGGGAGATGAGTGACGTAAAGCGGCGGAAATGGGAACAAGGACTCCGTGATTGCTGACGGCAAGCGCCCCCACCTAGCAGCAGCCGAAATTAAAACTACTGCCAGCCAGACGTTGAAGACCGTCATTGCTTTGTTTATGTTTGCATTAAGATGGATCCCGCTCCCAATACCGGCAACGAAGTTCTTGCAAAGAACTGTGTGTGGCCTGCATTCAGTGACCTCTACCCCTCGCAGCATGCGATGCTTTTGAGGGCTGAGGCAGCATCATTGTCACTGCTGAGCCACCGTCACGACTGAATGTGAAGTCGCTGGTATGTGCGAGCATACTTAAATTCTGTAATAATAGTCCTCGAAGAACTGGTTATGCAGCCAAGCGTCTTGGTACGTTGACAAAGTGAACATGCCGAACGGTGAATTTGCTAACATGGAGGCACGTTGAACATTGGCTATACACAGCTCTTTTTCCTTGTCGCAGTTGCGTGCCGTTGCATGAACTTTGTCCGAGGTGCACTTAGGCACTTGGAGGTCCTCTGCTGCTCCATGAATCGAGGCGCTTAACAAAACCATGCGGGTTCGCAGAACCCATAGCTGCGAAGCACCCCAAAGCATACCGAAACTCTACTGGCCGCCTGTTGCGCCACCAATTGCAGGTTTTTTTTTTACTTCAAACATTCAGGTTGTCTTTTTTCCGTCATCTTCATTTGATAAAAATGCACTAGTGGTTTCAAAACAAAACTTGTATATTTCAATATCGATCAAACACGTAACCATCATGCATGTTTGTCAGCCTCAAGACCTGTGGTGTCTTTTATATTTTATCATCACGCTTGTACTTGCAAGGTTGTTCTGTGGTGGTGATACCTGTGGCGATACCTGTAATCTAGTTCTTGCTCTTTTCTACCTTACAAGAGCTTTGTTTTCAGAAAAACTGTAATGTTTTTGTGTTTAGGAGCTGGTATTCTACGATACAAGCCAACTTCAATTTCTCCTTTGTGTCCCTTTAAGCAGAGTTCAAGTGTCGCCCAGTGTGAAGGCAGTGGCACAGATATTACGAAGAGAGGAATATCATATTTATGTGCATAATGGACAATACAGTAGATCCATTTATGGTCCATTATTTGCGTATTGGACCATAAATTTCAGAAGCAAGCAGTAATAAGTGTCGGAAAAGTGCCATGAAAATGTGTTTGTTTTGCTTGTGCTCTTTGCTTGCTACTTAGAAGTTTCAGTTAGTCTTATTCCTAACCTGCCTTTTTGTCTTTTTATTGATTTTTGTTGACAGTAATCAATTCAAATTTATTCTGCAACAGAAATGTTGCGAGGAGGACAGGTAAAAGCTGTGAGAACTGCTTCTGGAGCCCTGACCCCCAGCACACGGTAGTATGTCAACGCATTGAAAACTTTTGGAGTGCAGTCCCCACATGCTGCCCATTAATATGCTGCTGTAGCAGTGCTTGCAAACCCTGCAGTCATCATTCATTGGATGCAATTTCTGTTGCAGATGAAATGCAGGAGATTCTTCTCGAGCACTTGCCTCCAGTTCAGCTAGACTTTGCACTACCACCCAATTACCCCTCCGAACGTGCGCCTATGATCTGCCTGAGCTGCCCTTGGCTCACCATGAAAGAGGTGATACTTCTTTTCAGTGCTTGCTGCTATGTTTGTTAGAATCTTCACTTACTGTTCTAGATGTGCCTGTATCCGTGCTGGTGCATCGTGATGCCACCCCCTATGTAGGCACGGGCAAGAGTTTGCGAGGTGTAGTAGTTTTGCAGAAAATTATTTATTTCTGTGTTGCCTTGCTAGCCAGTCAGCTCATATTCATTCTAGTGGATGGAGCATGCTTGTCTCCTCATGCTTCCATGCTTTTCATTGACCTGCTTTGCTTGGCCGCCGCAGAGATTATTTTTCTTCCGCATCCTGCAAACTTTTGTCCATGACTTTACATTGATTAGAGCAACCATGCACCTTCAAGCAGCAACAAATGTTGACTGATATTTCGTGCAACCTGTGTTAAACCTGTTCTCCAGATGTTTTTCTTTATCTTGGTGCTTCATCGACCACATATTTGTAGCAGAGTTTCATTTTGAGAATTGTGATGCTGCGAATAGGAGATAAAAGCAAAAAGTAAGCCTGAGGCGGTGGTACACTGGCTGTAGCCAGACTGCATTAAATTGCAGGTTATTTGTTACAAGGGCTGCACTAGGAGCTGTCAAACAAGGCAAGCCACAACTAATTAACTAATTGATCACTTTCTTGATACCTAAAAGGTCTCTGTCTATGGCATTGCGTAAAAGGTGGGTGTATTTGGATGAATGGTGACAGGCTTGTGGTAAGCGTGGCTATCATGAGACAGCTTCTATAGTGGCAGTCCTGAATTGAGCAGGGTCACTGATGAGCGCCCGATGGCTGGGAAGGTCGTTTCGGTCATGAGCAGTACGCGTGAAGAATGACTTGTGAAACATAGTTGTGCAGGCACGTGGCCAGACAGCGTCGTTAGGATGGTCTACTGTGCGAGGTGTTCGATGCACTGATTGGATGAACTGACTGCCATGGGATGATGTATTAGAAAACTTGAGGCAGAGGCGTGAAATTCGGTGTTGAAGAGCAAGAGAAGGTAGTTGCAACTGAGATTTCATGGGGGAGATGCTAGAATAGTGCAAGTAGCACAATTCTGAACAGATTCAAGAGCTTTAGTAAGGTTAGACTGATGTTGATCAAGGAAGGATAGTGTAGGCATTTCAAGTTTTAGGTCACACAAGGGTTTTTATAAACTAGTAGTTTCACAGAAGGAGGTGCCATGGGCAGGTTGCGGTAGAGGTATCCAACAGTCCGGTTAAAGGAATTAATTATGTGGTTTACATGGGAAGACCATGTTAAGTCATTAGCGAGGTGGACACTAAGGTACTTAAACGAGTTAATAGTATTATCATTAATTCTGTAAGTAGGAGGTGTGCAGTTTTGTGGTGGCAAAAAGAAATCAGTACAGTCTTAGTAGTATTCAGGGACATAAGCCACATAGCGCTCTATTGTTGTTGAAGGCAGATCGTTAATGTAAACTAGAAAGAACTGTGAGCCATCTGAAATAGCACGTAAAAGCGAGGACGAATTACTATTAGCAGAAACAAACTGCATGAGGTCGGTTTATAAAGCCTTGGATTCTATTGAGAACTAGTGAGTGCAGGTTTAATCGAGACAGCTTATGTAGAAGGTGGGAATGAGGTGTTTTGTCGAATGCTTTCTCGAAATCTAAAAATATAACATCAGTACGTATGTTAAAACTTGGTTGGAATGAATTTCATGAAGGACCAGAGCTTGTTGCGTTTCACCTAAGTGTCCTTTACAGAAGCGGAAGTAGACTCGGATGAAAGAGGATCTGTCCTCTTCCTTTTCACTATGCCTTCTCGCCCTGTTCCTACCAGTCAAGCCTGCACCAGCCTGCCTCATTTTCATTGTTTGCCGCTACTGCACAGCTGGAGAAACTGTGCCAGGCTCTGGATGACTGCTGGTGGCAGGACCCAAACACGGTGGTGCTGTACCGCTGGATGACCCTGCTGCAGACGGAGGCAGGCAACATTCTGGGGCTGAAGTCCAGCCACAGCCTGGCACCACTCTTCCAGGAATTGACTCGTCTCCGAAGGAACACCAGTGAGGCATTGGTTCTTTGAATTAAGCCTGGTCCAGCAGTCTTTGACGGAGTGCGCCATAGTAACAGGCGGTAGGATGGTTCGGCAGGATACCGGGAAGCTATCTCAGGAGACTAAAGATCTGATTAACCCTTTCACTGTCACGGACGTACCGGTACGTTTTCACGCTTCCCCCCCACAGTGTCACTGACGTACCGGTACGTTCTGTATCGTGCGTTCAAAATTTCGCGCTTGAGTGCAAAGCTGACGCTCTTGGACTAGCTGCGCCATCTGTTGAATATTTCTACAAGTTAGTATTTTCGCCCCTTACTGTTTTGGTATGTGCATTGAAGAGTATGGAGCGACTGCCATCCCACCCCTCTCTCTTTGCGGTCGCTCCGCGTTCGCCGGATCATGACGCACGCGTATGGTTATGGGTCCAAGGGTTGTTCTGCCATCTGCCGCTGTTTTGCAGGTTTTTATTTTTCTTCTATCGGTGTGTGAGCTATGGCGCTTCAAGTTCAAGGGCGCGCGCCATTGCCACTCCGAGAGTCAAAGAGACTGACACATGACTCGATCGCTGCTTTCACTCTCTCGTCGCACCCTCGCTTGCGGCTGGCAGCAGCAAAAGCAAAGCCCCTCAACTTTGTTTCAGCCTTTTTCCATCTCCCTCTCTCATCTTTATCACACAGCGTCCCATTTCTCTCCATTTTGCGGGCCACTGAAAGCACACCCCCCGCTGCGCGCGGTTACTTTCGGATATGGCTGACCGCGCGGGACCTTCCTCTGCGCATTGGAGCGGTGGCTCTTCAGATTCTAAATACGAGCCGAGCTCGGATTCGGACTCTGACAGCGTCTCATCTGAGGAAGAGGCGAGTTCCGCATCGTCAGATTCTGACGTTGAAACGGCGGGACCATCATCCCGGAAGTGTGCGACACTGGGGGTGCGTCACGGGCAGAAACAGCTGACAGCGAAACGGTTAAGAAACGCCAAAGCATGAGGACATCTGACTCCATAGACAAAACAGAACTCGTAGAGCTGTCGAAGTTAATAAATAAGGGCAAGGTAGCCGACATCAGGAAGTCTTAACATGGAGAAAATCGAGCATGCTCTAAAGAGCGGAGGTAGCCTAAAAGCAGTGAAGAGAAAACTAGGCATAGGTAAAAACGAGATGTATGCGATAAGAGACAAAGAGGGCAATGTCATTACCAATATGGATAAGATAGTTGAAAAAAGCAGAAGAGTTTTACACAAATCTCTACAGTAGCGATTGCAGTCAGAACGTTGCTGAGAGAGGCAGTAGAGCACAGCAATGGGACATCCCACCAGTAACGAAAGAGGAAGTAAAAAAGCCTTAGGAGCAATGCAAAAGGGGAAAGCAGCTGGTGAGGATCAGATAACAGCAGATTTGTTGAAGGATGGAGGAGAGATTGTGCTCGAAAAACTAGCCACCCTGTATACGCTATGCCTTGTGATCTTGAGCGTACCTAGAGCTTGGAAAACACTAGCATTATCTTAATTAATAAGAAAGGAGACGTCAAGGACTTGAAGAATTACAGACCGATTAGTTTATTGTCTGTTGCCCACAAGGTATTTACTAAGGTAATCACTAATAGGGTCAGGACAACCTTAGACTTCAATCAGCCAAATGATCATGCAGGCTTTCGTAAAGGATACTCGACAATAGACCATATTCACGCTCTCAGTCAGGTGATAGAGAAATGCGCAGAATATAACCAGCCCCTATATATAGCTTTCATTGATTACGAGAAAGCATTTGTCTTGGTAGAAACCTCAGCAGTCATGCAGGCATTGCGGAATCAGGGTGTAGAAAAGTGTTATGTGAAAATATTGGGAGATATTTATAACGATTGCACAGCTACCATAGTTCTCCATAAAGTCAGCAATAAAAATGCAATAAGGAAATGTGTCAAGCAGGAAGACACGATCTCGCCTATGCTATTCACTGCCTGTTTACAGGAGGTATTCCGGGGCCTGAAATGGGAACAGTTGGGGATATGAGTTAATGGACAATATCTAAGTAATCTGTGATTCGCTGATGACATTGCCTTGCTAAGTCACTCAGGACATCAACTGCAAAGCATGTTCAATGAATTAGACAGGCAGAGTAGAATGGTGGGGCTAAAAATTAACATGCAGAAAATCAAAGTAATATTCAACAGCCTGGCAAGGGAACAGCAGTTCGCAATTGATTGTGCGGTGCTGGAAGTAGTAAGAGAATATGTCTATTTAGGGCAGGTAGTGACAGCTGATCCGGATCATGAGGGAAATAACTAGAAGAATAAATATGGGGTGGAGCACATATGGCAGGTTCTCTCAGATCATGAATGGCAGTTTACCAATATCCCTCAAAAGAAAAGTATACAACAGCTGTATTTTACTGCTACGCTCCTATGAGGCAGAAATGTGGAGGCTAACAAAGAGGGTTCAGCTTAAGTTAAGGACAACGCAGCGAGCTATGGAAAGAAAAATGATAAACGTAGCGTTAAGAGATCGGAAGTGGTGGAGTGGGTGAGAGAACAAACGCGGGTTAATGACATCCTAGTTGAAATCAAGAAGTGGGCTTGGGCAGGCCATGTAATGCGAAGGCAAGAAACTGCTGGTCCTTAAGGTTAATGGAGTGGATTCCAAGAGAAGGCAAGCATAGCAGGGGGCGGCAGAAAGTTAGGTGGGCTGATGAGATCTAGAAATTTGCGGGAATACGGTGGCCGCAACTGGCGAAGGACAGGGTTAATAGGAGAGATGTGGGAGAGGCCTTTGCCCTGCAGTGGGCGTAGTCAGGTTGATGATGATGATGACGACGTGTTCTTTGAATGAAGTGTGGTCCAGCAGTCTTTGACACAGCATACATAAGGGTCCTCAGGCTGGGTTCCTTGGAGCATTTTCATCTTCTTCAGGCACATGAATGCATGTGTTTTGTTGGCATATCAGAATGCTTGATGTCCAAAAGGGTGTGTCCTGCAGTGATTACATCAGAAAGTCTGTGCAGTAAGATTTTTCTAATCAGTGGGCACACTTTTTCTCTTATATCTCAATGCTGGAAACTGTGGTCAGTGAGCATGATGGCTGCTGTGGTGGCGGCATGCTTGATAACTCCCATACTGTGAACAAGTACAGCCCAAGTAGCAAAAACACAGCGTTTCATTGAGCTATCTGATCTTCGTCTTGTAGCGTGGCCTTAGGACTAGCACACTCATTTCTTACACCATTCTGCAGTGCTTGTACAGTCAATCCTGGTTATAACTAACAGCGTGGTTAGTGCGATTCGTTTGGTAAATGGAGTAATTCGATATACCCAAACCCGCTTATAACAAACTTCAGTACCCAATCATTACATGTGAGGCTGTGAACTGTGGAACGGAAACTCGCTGGCAAAAGAAAAGCCATGGCACTCGCCAATTCAGAAGTAGTTTATTGGCAGTCATAAGAACAAGAGTCTAGCGTATCATTACAATGAAAAAAGCACGCAAGCAAAAACTCTGTCTAGTATATGCCTTTAAGGTAAAACGCAGGCCAGGCTGCCACTTTGTTTGGCAGATCAACCGTTCCATCCCTATTCTATGCAGTGGAATGTACTTCCTGACTAAGGCACAGGCTTAGTTTCTGTCATCCCAGCATGCAGCTCCTCAGGTGTGTCTGAAGAATGCTCGAGCACAAGGGATGCATATTTTATTACGTGTTTGAGCCTTGGCTCTTGCTTTCATGAATGCTGCCATGTGCAAGGCTGGGTTGCACTTAAATCTGCCCACATCTCTTACATCCACTAGGCTTCAAGCGAATTTATTTATTCTCTCGTAATGCCATACAGGGCTTGAGGGCACTGATTAAGGGTAACAAAAACGATATAAACTTCAAAAGGAATTAATACAGATACTACATGGAATTCAAGGCTAAAAAAAAAAAGGAAAGTTGGTGCAGGGCAAAATTCGTAGGCAAAACATGTAATAACACTTTAGGGTACATAGTGGATAAATGGGGTGTGTAAGACAAATGCAGTGAAAAATGGGAAGATACAAAAATAAAGAAAAAGCACTTGTAATGATCCAAATGTGAGTGATTATGAAGTACATGAAAAGCAAGACATAAAGCGATAGTAAAGCAGACAACGAGGTAACAGGGGGGGAAAAAAAAAACGCTTGATGGCTGGAGATGGAGGCAATAGTGTCAAGAAGACCATTCCAAACTATGGTGGCACACGGAAGCGTAGGTGAATTGAAGACAAGGGTTCCTCTATAGTCGCATTTTATTCTGTATTGATTGTGCAGTTGGCATGTAAATAATACATTCTCTCTCCCTCTGCCACTTTGGCTGGCCAAAGATGAGAATGCAACAAGTGCATGCCCTTATCAGGGCCCATTCACCAGTGAGTGAAGCCTGAGCATATGCTGTTGTGACACTCATCACTGCATGGGCTGTCCATAGTGTTTACTGTTTTACTGTTTTTTCTATTTGTGGGTTTGAAATATGGGAATAAATACGTTTTC
This sequence comes from Amblyomma mixtum, assembly GCF_055824585.1. Classification (NCBI taxonomy): domain Eukaryota; kingdom Metazoa; phylum Arthropoda; class Arachnida; order Ixodida; family Ixodidae; genus Amblyomma; species Amblyomma mixtum. The sequence goes on along the minus strand of NC_143012.1, from coordinate 256,219,194 downwards.
CTCTCTTAATCGGAGCTGATCTGTTTCAAACAACCCACTCCACCCCATGATCATGAGCATTACTGAGCACACGCCGACCATGGCGGGCCAAGCTCTGCAGGAACAGCGGCAGCTGACACAGAAAGGCATTTATTGCTGCAGCATTGATAATGTCAACTAGCGACAAAATACGCTAAGGAATCGAGGTCTCCCGACTCACCCGTGGCATAACGAGCAAATGTTTGCCCACTCTAGGGTAGGGAAGAAACTCTGAGGCCGGATGGGACAAGCTTGCAGGAAATGTTCCCACGAGGCCTTGCCCTGCCGGTCGAGGGCGGAGCGCCGTGCCAAAATGCAGCACACTTTGAGTTCCTGAGAACGAAATTCGAAGTACTTGGGTGCGATCCCGGCCATGGCAGTCGAATTTCGATGGAGACGAAATTCTAGAGGCGTGTGTGCTGTGCGTTGCCAGTGCATGTTAAAGAACCCACAAGTGGTTGAAATTTCTGGAGCCCTTCACTACGGCGTCCCTCATAGCCTGAGTCGCTTTGGGACATTAAACCCAAATACCGTATTTACTCGCATAATAGGCGCACTTTTTTTCCTGAAAATCCGGCTCAAAGTTTGGGATGCGCCTATTACGCGGGGTAACATTTCCTGAAATTTTTCGACTCGCAAAATTGAACATACCGCATAAATGCACTCGTGTACGGGCCGCGCTCCGTTTTCCCGAAGAAAATATAAAAAAAGAAAAAGATCCGTGTAAGGGTCGCACCGAATTTCCACGACCCTTGCGGGAATAGCCTTCAAAATGCATGCGCCAAGGCCTCCACGATCAGCTCCGGCTGCGCGCAACGGGCGCTTGATCGCAGAGGCCACACGCGCGCACAGGAGCTTCCAGACACCGCCCACAGAGGGCGCCCGAGGCCAAGGTCATCATCATTTTTTCTGCCGGGAGCTTTTGCTATCCATATCGACATCAGAATCACCAGCTCCAGTTTTTTTGTTGCAGTCAAGTGCCGGGATCTGCGGTAGCGCGTTAGTTTATCATGGTTTGTGGCTTTGCCGCCAAGCGTTGCTGTTTTAGCTCGACGGGCAAGCATCTTAACAGCTACACGGCTGGGAGTTTGCTCTCGAACATGGCAAGCGTGCGGCAGGTTAGAAATTCGACGTGGCCGAGACGTGCGGCAGTTACGACTGCGGCGTGCCTAAATTTTTGTACGTGACTCCAAGCGCCGAGGTTTCCGCGGGCCTAAGTCTGGAACATTTCCGGCTGTAGATGAAGATTTCCAAACAGACGTTTAAAGTGAGCATCCCTGTAAACTGTATGCAGCTGTTCTACGCGATGTCGTTGTACATGCTGTGGGTCTGCAGCAGCTGCGGCGGCAGTAGCACTAGTGTGGACTAGTAGTCGGCAAAATCTGTTAAAATAAAGATTTGGGGGGGCGGGGGCGGCGAGGCGTCAGCTTGCAATCGTGTAAATACGGTATTGATCACAGTGCCAAGTTCGGGGTGTGCCTATTATGCGCGGAAATAAAAAAATCTGATTTTTCGCGACCAAACTAGGGGTGCGCCTATTATGCGAGTAAATACGGTAAACAAAGTTTTTTTTTTCTTTAAGCACAGCCCTAACCTAGTGTCCCCAGATAAAAGCAAGTGTCAAAATTTCGAAGGCGTTTATGTAGGAGAAAATTTTTTCTTTCTGTTGTCGATTTTTTCTTCTGTTGTTGACTACGGCGTCCCTCATAGCCTGAGTTGCTTTGGGACGTAAACCCCCTTAAACCGTGAAAAGGGAGAGCTGTTTCCCCAACCCGTGCAGCAAATCACGCTGCCTTTGGTGCTAGTGTTTATGCGATGCAGGCGTCCTCCCTTATTAGCCCAGATAACTAGGCAGGACGCATCACCAGGAAGCAGACCCAAGGGGACTGAGCGGGTCGAGTCTGCACACTTTTTGCCACGGTCTCGTTTCACTTGTAACTGGGGCGCTTGATATTCTGGTCGAATGTACCCTATCATAAGCTTGTGCTGGAAGTGGCCGTGACCCATCCCAACTCCTTGTTTCGCAGTAAAAGAAATGCTGTTTGATGTGGGCACTGCAGGGGCTGCTAGGTGGAAAAAGTGCTACACGTACCGGGGTCACCGACACTATGATGTTCGTTGCTTCAAGGAAATGATGGATCCACGAAGCTTGGCCACACTGCTCACAGGTGAGCTTTTTCTTAGTCACTTCACTTTATTTCTTCACAGCCGGTAATTCTGGCCCAGAACACTACTCCTTGAGCATTGATGAGAGTGGTGCGAAATGTACCTGAAGGGTTGACGAATGCAAGCAAAAGTTTTTCCGCTTTTGAAATTGAGAATATTAGCAGATGAAAAAATTCGTAAAAAAAAATCTAATCATTAATTTATTTCACTTCCATAGTGGCAAAGGCTGCTGCTAGTCACACGCACACACGCACGTGCACACTCTCTGTCTCTTCCCTCTCTCTCTTGTGCATATGTTGTTGCCTTGCCGGGGCAGCTGGAGACCATGCCACAGACGCGTTCTGCTATGCCCCTTGGACACTTTTCTTCATTCAGCATTATTTTATCCCTCTGTTACACAGGCAGTTTGCACTACTGAACTGTAGCTCTGGTACCTGTTGGAGTACAAACCTCCTGGTGGCCTCAAGTAGTCAACAGTCTGCCAGAGACAAAAAAAAAACAGGCAGGTTCCTGGCAGCTTTCAAACCAATGAGCAGAGCTTCTGGTCTCCCCAAGAACGTTGAATGAACGCCAGCAGTCCAAGGCAGTCAGCAAGTAGTCCGGAACTGAAAATCAAAAATGACCGCTGGCACTGATTTCCTTTCCTTGCGGGCATGTTCAGACTCGAGCCAGCCTCCTGCAGTTTCGTGGCATGATTCGGTGATGTACTGTATAGTTCTGCATGTTATTTTCTGCGGCGGTATCTCTGTAGCCGTCAAGCAATACACAAATAAAAGGTTTTTTTTTTTCTCATGTGCTAGCTCAATTGTGGGGCAAGCACTTGTCCATGCCAGACTAGTGAACCTTGTTCAGGATTGCCACAATGTCTGACTGTTATTTATTTATTTAGTAAGGAACCCACAGCGCCGTGGCATTACAGTGGGGGGGGGAATGTACAACAAAGAAGCACACATGACACCTCCGCTCGCAGGCAGAGTTACAAGCACAAAACTTTCACCATGTACATCTCAGTTCAAAAGAACACATCACAATCGCATCACATCATTAAAGAACGAAAGAACGCATCATTTGATGTCACACTCACAACATCGCTCGGTAGTCTGTTCCATTCTCTAATGGTTTTCGGAAAGAAAGACATTTTAAACAATTCAGTTTTTGCCGCAAATTCGCGGACTTTAAAAACATGGTCAACACGGTTGGATCTATAAAAAGGCTCCTGCACATACCTTTCGCGTTCAACCCGAACAGTTGAATAATAAACAGCATGAAACAGCTTCAGACGCAACTTCTTCCGGCGCGTGTCAAGCAATTCCCAGTTGAGTGCATCCTTCGTACGCGATGCACTGTAACGAGCCCCGCGTGTGCCAGACACGAAACGAGAGGCAATGTTCTGCACCCTCTCCAACTTATCTTTATCTCTAGCAGTAGGCGGGTCCCAGACAGTGCACGCGTAGTCCAGAACCGACCTGACATAAGTCTTGAATAAAATGTCACGACATGACAGTGGAAAAGTGCTTGCATTTCGGCGAAGAAATCCCAAGTTTCTGCATGCTTTAGCAGAGATATAATCGACGTGACGGCGCCAGCTCAAATCAGGAGTAAAATAAACGCCTAGGTATTTAAATTCGAATACCTGTTCTAACATTGTGTTCCTAATAACATATGAGTACACATCAGGGTTTTTCTTTCTTGTAAACTTCATATGGACAGTCTTGGACAAATTCAAATTCATATTCCATTTAACGCACCACTCTGAGATTCTGTTCAAATCTTCTTGGAACATTTCCGCATCTCGATCACTAGTGACAACACTATAAAGAACGCAGTCATCCGCAAATAACCGCATTTGAGATACTATTCCGTCACCAATGTCGTTCACGTAGAGCAGGAACAATAGTGGTCCTAACACGGAGCCCTGGGGAACACCAGACACAACCTGCACTCTTTGAGACTCGGCGCCATTCATAACCACAAACTGCTGCCGTAAACATAGGTAATCTTTTACCCATGATACCACTTGAGGGCTAATATTGTAAAAAGACATTTTTTGAATTAGTAAAGAGTGCGTCACGGTATCAAAGGCCTTTTTAAAGTCCAAAAACACGCAGTCCACGCTAAGTCGCCTGTCCAGTGCCTCAGCCAAATCGTGCGCAAATTCAGTCAGCTGCGTAGTACACGATAGGCCCCTTCGAAAACCATGCTGACGAGGATTAAACAATGAATGTGCGTCCATATGTGCTGCTATACTGGTGAACAAAATATGTTCGAGTGTCTTGCACGCAACTGAAGTTAGAGATACCGGTCTATAATTTGATACAGTGTTGCGAGGGCCAGATTTGTAGATTGGCACAACACTTGCAATTTTCCAGTCATCTGGAAGGCAGGATTCTTCAAGCGATTTTTCAAAAATTATCTTTAAGTAGGGTGCAACCGACTCAGCACACAGTTTGTAGAATTTGTTTGGCAAGTCATCAGGACAACCAGCCTTAGCAATCTTCAGATTCTGCAACAGAGACTGTATACCGTTGATGCTGATCACAACATCATCCATAACACTCGCCACTGGCTGGAAACTCGGGGTATTCATATCAGCATGTTCGATTTCAGAGCTGAAAACAGAGCTGAAATATTTATTAAAGAACTCAGCTTTTTGTGCATCATCCTCAACAAAGGTGTCACCAGAAACAAGAGGTGGTATAGTTACAGAGTCTTTTCCATTTCTCTTTACATGTTTCCAAAATTCCTTTGGATTTTCTTTTAATTTCGTCTCCATTGAAATGCCAAACGAATTCTTTGCAGCTGCAACAGCAACTTTCATTCTTCCGGCAATTTCCTGAAGCTTGAACCAATTTTCACGCGTCGGATTTCCTTTAAATTTAACGTAAACACGTTGCCTTTTGCGCGTAATACTGCGTAGCTCCCGAGTAAACCATGGTTTGCTTTTACTCCTCCTCTTCGTTAATATCCATGCCGGAACAAAGCACTGCCTCAGTTCAAACATCTTATCCTTAAATCTAGACCATAGTTCAACCACTCCAGAGTTATCGGCATGCGTTTCAAAGATCGATCGGTACTTATTCAACTCTTCGTTTATCTCCCTTACGTTTGCTTTTTCATAGTTATATACTCGCCTATGTACTGTACCAGCGCTCCTTACATGTTCAACTTTCATTTCACAAAGCACAGCACTGTGATCGCTTATTCCAGGTAGCACCTGAGTGGAATTGACGAATTCAGGTTGATTTGTGAACAACAAATCTAGGATGTGATCCCCACGTGTCGGTTCCAGAACCGTTTGACGCAATGCATAAAGTTCAACCAAGTTGATCAGTTCTTGGCAGGAGCGACTCGTAAAGGACAGGAAGTGAGGTTGATGAGTCCAGTTAATGCTAGGCAGATTGAAATCACCTCCGATCACCATAAAATCTGTTTGAATTGCGTCAACTGTCCCCGCCAGCTGCGCAAACACATCAACTGATGAATCAGGCGGGCGGTAGAACGAACACACAGTTATAACTTTGTTGTTATTAAGCACCAGTTTACACCATACAGCTTCACATTCATCGGAAACATTTATTTGGTAAGAAGAAATTGAAGCATCCACAAGAATAAATACACCTCCTCCATGCAAGTGTCTGTCCTTTCTATAACATTTAAAACGATCTGGGAATACTTCACCATCTGCAATTTCATTTGCTAACCATGATTCAGTGCCGAGAATAACGGACGGCTTCACCATATCAATTAGAGCTGCAAATTCATCAACCTTGTTTTTAATGCTACGGCAGTTAATTACGAGAAAGGAAATAAGCGTTGCATTACGCCGACACCGTCACTGAACCGCTCCTACCTCCCCTGTAGCACTGGCCTTATCACCTACTATCGGTACGACCTCGTTTGTATTATCATCAAACAAGTACTTCTCGCCGTTTATAATAAGAGTGTCATACCTGAGGCTGATCTTGTCGCCACTTTGTTCACGTGATTTTGCGAACTGCCATAGAAACTTTCTCTTTCTACGTACTTCCTCAGAAAAGTCCTCTGAAATACTGACATCACTTCCTTTTAATTTATAAGCCCTCTTTAAAACCTTCTGCTTGTCAGCGTATGAGGCGAAAATCGCTTTTAAAGGACGGTTGCTACCAGACTTGAATCTGCCTAACCTGTGAGCAATTTCTAGTTTTACGGATTGAACTCCTAATTTCGAATTACACACGTCAATTACGCATTCTACTGAGTCCTCATTTGACTCGTTTGGTTTTGTATCCTCGACACCAAAGAAAAGCAAATTGCAACGCCTCCTCTGGTTCTCCAGATGCTCAACCTTTGCCATTACTGAACTCAACATCCGCTGCTGATCTTCAAATCGTTTTTTCCATTCACCAACTGCACAGTTCATTTCATCAAGGCTCGCTATTCTTGACTCTATCGATGCAATACGGCTGCCGAGGTCATGCATGGCTCTCTTACTTTCAACTTGGGTCAGTTCTATTGCACTCAACTTGGCCTTAATCGTATCTTGGCCATCTAGGAGCATCTGCAGAGTTTCTGCGGTAGACGGACCTGGGTTAGGCTCAACATCACCACATAGAAGTAGCAGCAACAGATAAAAGGAAATACGACGCAATAACCGAAAACTACGACGCGAGTAACCTTTCGGTTGCGAGTGAGTTCTGAGACAAGCAAATAACACATGGGGTGGAACCGGCAAAACGAAATGCGCGCGAAAACAGTGCAAGTTTGTGTTACTAACCTGCAAAAGCAACAGGAAAAACGTGAGCGGCAGTGCTTCAGCCATGCCGGTTCCACGCCCCCCTGGTTGACTGCCAGATCTCGGTATTTGTAGGCTGTCGATAAGGGAATCACTGCACCAGTGTTCATAGACCGGTACGGCACATCTGTCGAAGTCAGCGGCGACGCACGTCGAATCGTCCCTGGCAGCAGCAGACGAAGTTGCGTTCCTTGATCCGTCGGCGCATATCCCAGACGAAAAGGGTGAACTCGTAGGCGATGAACACGAAACGGCACAACCGCAACATTCCTTCAAAGCTGAGAGGCCATGTGTCTGCAAAAGCAACAGGAAAAACGTGAGCGGCAGTGCTTCAGCCATGCCGGTTCCACGCCCCCCTGGTTGACTGCCAGATCTCGGTATTTGTAGGCTGTCGATAAGGGAATCACTGCACCAGTGTTCATAGACCGGTACGGCACATCTGTCGAAGTCAGCGGCGACGCACGTCGAATCGTCCCTGGCAGCAGCAGACGAAGTTGCGTTCCTTGATCCGTCGGCGCATATCCCAGACGAAAAGGGTGAACTCGTAGGCGATGAACACGAAACGGCACAACCGCAACATTCCTTCAAAGCTGAGAGGCCATGTGTCTGCAAAAGCAACAGGAAAAACGTGAGCGGCAGTGCTTCAGCCATGCCGGTTCCACGCCGGTTCCATGCCGGTTGAAGAGGAAAATCTGTAACTGTTAAATATTTGAATGCAGTCAAACCTTGATATAACAGAGTCACAGCTGAGAACCTTGGAAATTTCGTTCATTCAAGGTTTTTAGTTCGAGCAGTCCAAATAAAGGTACAGGATATTAGAACACTCTGGTACACAGCACCATGTAGAAAAAGTAGAATCTCAATGGTACAATCGTGGTTGAGTTGAATTTTGCAGTGACACGAATTTTAAAAAATATCCTGGCGAAAGTGCGTTATATACAGTACGTTACGATTCGGGATGTTGAGAACAATTTCTCAAGCTGTAACAGATTTATGAATGCACGATCCAGCAGGTAGGTGGCCAGTGATTATTATGCTGCTCAAAAAGGACTATAATTGGCGACATATTGAGGGAAAATATGTCCAAACGAGCATTACAGACATTTCAGGCTGAAAATTACTGAGCTGAAAAAAATGGATGCAATTAGAATTCAATCTAACGAAACCTTATTTTACGAAGTTCCTGGTCTAATGAACAAGCTTTGATTCCCCAGCAAGTACTCGTAGAGTTCAGTGTCCTCATTTACCCAAAATAACAAAACAATCTTGACCACCAAACCCACTCTTGCAAAGTTTTTCCAGGATAAAATGAGTAAAAAAAAATTCAGGGGACACTTTGACTGTCTAAAGTGCGTAGAGGCAAAAGCACTTTCCACACCACTTTGACTGCCTCTGTGGCACTGGTGACGTCACCACTGGATGACTTCATACCTAATTAATGACTTATTACTAATTAATGACGTTTAAGCTTCGTCTTTAGGAGTGGAAAGCAACAGTGTGTTGCAGGACTAGCAGGGAGCCCACGGAATGCTATCCCCCTGTCGCACGATGGGGTACATGTCAGTTTGGTTCCTAAATGTGCATGCAAACAGCAGAGAAGTGTTGACACAACTCTGGCCCAGAGGTCAACCCTGGTGCTCACTCATTTCAGAGTTCAACAGCCAGGAAAAGCGGCGCCTGTTCAACCTCCAGTGGATGACCTGCCAGGTGTGCTTGACGTCCAAACTGGGCTCGGAGTTTGAGCTGGTGCTGGGCTGCAGCCACGCCTTCTGCCGCGAGTGCCTGCGTGAGCACTTCCGCATTCAGGTTGAGAGTGGTTCTGCCAGCCAGCTTCGCTGTCCACAGGAGAAGTGCACCACACAGGTGCTGCCCACACAGGTATGCAAAGTGCAGTGAACCGTCTCCCCAATTGAAGCTGCCTGCATGCAGTTGCAGAGTCCTTTCAGGCAGGAAATTATGTGATGGAGCTTTCTAAGAGGTTGTTGAGAGGCTGTCCCACCATCTCCTGGCCATCCATGCTATCATTGATTCCTTGTTGTGCAATGCATTTGAACTTGCTAGCCTAGCCTAATCAGTCTAGATTGTTAGATGTGCATGCCTACCGTACACATTGTCATATTAGAGGTGGATATGATGTGTTGGCAAATTAAGTTTATGACATGCACCCTCTCTGGGTGCGATTTAGCTGCTGCGAGCCATTAGCTACCATTATGCCGCACCGAAAACTCAACTAATATAAAGCTACAAAGGGCGCGTGGTTGTTACCTGCCAGCAGCCAGATTCCTTATCTGTAGCAATGTAACAATGACAGCACACATATAAGACCTTTCGTTGCTTCTTACCAGGAAAGTTGGTCGTGTTGATGGCCGTGCCCAGCAGCACTCTCAGTGCTGGACCTGTCGAACGTTAACTATGTAGGTGGTGGTTTTGGTTGCGAAAGCAACGCTGCTGGAGCCCAGCTCGACTCGTCACGTTTACTCGTGGCGGTGCGGCTACCAAACGACCTTGAGTTGCTGTTGCCTAGCAACCGCTTCAGCTGCGCTCCAACCCATGTCACTACCCGAGCTTACCCGGTGTGGGGTTGAAATTGGGGGAGATAAACACGTTCTCCCCGTTTAATTAACCACGGCTGACACAGTTCAAAACCGCGCGGACCCCACCCCGTGGTCGCGAGCGCTACCGAGCGCACGCCGACCACGGCGGGCCTTGCTCTGCGGGAACAAAGGAACGACACGCTGGCTGACACAATCAAGGCATTTATTGCTGCAACAACAATAACGCCAGCTAGCAACAAAATACACTGAGGAATCGAGGATGTCCGACTCACCAGCATGGCTACGAGCGAACGTTCGCCCACACTAGGGCAAAGGGAATATCTCCGAGGCCGGACGGGACGAGCTGAGGGGAACACGTTTCCACACGAGGACGCCCGCGGCGAAGAGCGGAGCTTTGCGCGTGAACGTCCAACACGCTTCCCGGGCCCAGGGAGAAGAGCTAGCCTTCCCCCGCGCGCGAGCGGCAAAACACGCCATCCGTGGCGCTGCTGTCGCTGCGACGCAAGCGCCCTCCCCTGTTAGCTAGAGTAACCAAACTAAAGGGAGTGCTTTGCGGAGGAGCTAACTACAGTAGGGGGTGCAATGCGGGAAAGTGAACGCAGGGGACGAAGGCGTCCCCACACCGGGTAAGCTCAGTTAAGGTCGAAGCAGCGTCGCGCCAGTTGCGCAAGAGGTTGCCAGGGTAGAGCAACATCGGTTTGCACAATCCCTACCGGTGGCTGTCATAGAAACGGCCACCTGCCAGTGCAGTGGCACATCCCTTAACCACTGCACCACTGGGCCACGAGGGGTATGAGGACTCCCAGGGATCTATGAATGTAAAGTAGAGAATGATCTTCTGAATACACGGTCTGTCCTGAAAGTAATGACAAGTCGCTGCGGGGCGCGCGCATGCGCTAGGTAGGGAAACCGCTTTTGGGGGAAGGAGGGGGAACCTTCCACTTCACAATGCGTTTCAGGACCTCAGTTGACCTCGAGCAAACGAAGCGAGTGGACGTCTTCAAGCGTGTACCCCTGTTTCGTCGCTGCGTCGAGGAAACCATGGAGCGAACGTTGGAACGGCGCTACGACGTGAAGCTTTGCAATAAACTGAGTAAATCACCCACCGAGACATCTCGCAGCATGCGGTAATGATGCAGTGTCCAGATCGCAAGGGTTCCTATGGGACAAAGCATTTGCAAATGGCTGTGAAGACGTTCAGGATCACACAGTCAACATTACCGTCCGTAACCGTCATCGACAGGCGCCCGAACCGTTGCTCGTCGTGAACGTCTTCACGACCGTTTGTAAATGCTTTGTGCCATTAGAACACGCGACCTGGAAATCGCATCGTTCCCACATGCTGTCTTGATCACGCTGATTAACTCGGTAGGTGATTTACTCAGTTCATTGCAAAGGTTCACCGCGTAGTGCTGTTCCAGCATTCGCTCCATGGTTCTCTCGATGCAGCTACGAAACGGGTACATGTTTGAAGACGTCCACTCGCTTCGCCTGCTCGCAGCCAACTAAGCTCGCCGCATTGTGAAGCTGAAGGCTCCCCTTCCTTCCCCCAAAAGCGCTTTCCCAATCTAGTGCATGCGCACGTTCCGCCGCGACTTGTCTCATTACTTTCAGGACAGACCCTGTATATGGGAATTAACCCATTACGCTATCGCATCATACACCTAAGGCGGGGCTTAAGTTGAAGAACGAACACCTGCTTTCACATGTCTCCTCGGTTTAACTGCGTTAAACCCCCACCATTTATTTTATTTTATTTTATTGTGTGTGTGTGTGTGTGTGTGGTATGTGTGTGTGTGTGTGTGATGTGTGTGTGTGTCAAAATACTGCCCTGGATTACTCGGAGCCTTAGTGAGTGCTACTCTTCAGGCGAGGCAATAATTACCATATTTACTTCCGTAATTTGCACCCGTTTAAGCAAAAAAGGCATGTGATGAGTGCATTGCCTGTGTAAAATAAAGGAGCACTGTGGCAGCTTATTTGCTGCTTCCTTTGCGTCCCTCATAGCCTGAGTTGCTTCGGGACGTGTTAAACCCCAATAAACCAATCTATTTGCCATTTCATTTTTGTCACCTGGCTGATAATTGAGGGATTTGGATGATACGCAGGTGAAGTCGCTGGTGGGCGATGCCTTGGGGTCGCGCTACGAAGAGAGCCTGCTGAATGCCTACCTGGACTCCCAAGACGACCTGACGTACTGCCCGAGGCTGCAGTGCCAGCGACCAGTGGTGACCGAACCCGGCCTTCCCATGGCCCAGTGTGCGAGCTGCTATTTTGTCTTCTGTGTCTACTGCCGCATGGTCTACCATGGTGTCCAGCCATGCCGGCTCAGGCCAGGTCAGTCTTTCATTCATCACCGGGCCTTTGGGAAAGGAATCCTTGCAATGAGCAGTTTTGTGTGGCCTCACTGTGGGGTTTGCGAAAGTAACACTATTCGCACCTAATTTTCTGCTGTGTAAATTTTAAAATTCTGCGAATTCATTACGAAAACCCACAGTATTCCATGCAAGACATAACACACATAGGATATACAGTAGAACCTGATTAATTCAAAGCCCTTTGGACTGTGTAAAATATTTGATTTGACCCATATATGCCTGAACTTCAGGAAATGAAAATAATTAAAAAGTTTTCTGTATACATGAAACATTTTTCACTGCAGAATTCAGAACCATGCTTTTATCGATGAAAAGATATTTCTCAGCACTGTCTTTTGAGCTGTCCTACAATTTGGAGCACTAGGCAAATGCACTACCTGTTGCCTGTAGTAAAGCTTGAGGCATTTGAGAGCAACGGTTATGTCTCATTTCTCATCATGCATGGTGGCTTTCTCGTGGCAGTGCTCAAGTTTTGTTTGCTTTCCTTACGGAATTGAAATGTAGTCGATGTGGTCGAATCTGCTTGCTGCTTCCCGAGGAAACTGGCGGCTCTTTCTGAATGCATGCAATGCAGTGTTTGCACGGGAAAAGTTTAGTGCCTCTTGAACGTATGCTAGTGGGTGCGAGCTTTTGTAATACCATAAACTTTTAGAGTTACTGTGCAAAAAAAGCTGTGTCCTTGATGTAAGACTCTAAGAATATATGGGTTAAGCGAGTTTGAAATGAAGCAGAATGAGAAAAGTAAGCTTGAAACATTTACAACCAATACAGCACTTTAAAGCCACTATCATTGTGCTCAACAAAGCTGTGTTGTTTAATGTTTAGCTCCTACAGCTGGAGCTTCTTTGTACCCATCGTGGTCACCATGTCACTGCCGTTTTCCCAAAAATCAGTCATGCCAACTTAGACGTATGCGGGTAATGCATCTTTTGATGCACTCGCTCAGTTACTGGCAAACCTGTTTGCTGTTCACAGGTGTTTTTATACGCCGATGTTCTTGGGGCGGTGGGTTGGGGGTGCACCGCAACCACCCTCCAGTTGCGTATCCTAGCACTCTCACCATACCATCCGTGCTCTTACCAACCCTCCACTTCCTTCCAGGGGTGGCTTTCGCGGCAACCGCACCCTCCCCCCTTGCACAGTAACCACCCTCCGAGCGGTTTCCATTGCAATGTACCCACTGGTTACGCCGACGACCAAAGCATACTACAGTAGCCAACCAATAATTCGTACTAGCACGATATTTCGGACTTCGCTGAGGAACCGTCGCGCACTTCATAGGAACGTGTACCTTTTCACAACCGATATTTCGGACCTTGCGGAGTCTAAAAGTTCGAATTTTCGGACTAAAATAGACGCCAACGATATTGTGGTGATCGTTTCTCAAGCGAAGGTTTGTTATTTCGGCCTAATATAGACGTGAGCGGCCATCGCTGTCACTGCCAACCCGTTTGCCGCCACCACGAAAGGCGCCATCTTGGATTTAAATGGAATCAGCTCGGGTGTGAGCAATTGGACTTGCTTGGATAGGCTTGGCTGTTTGTTCTTCATCGTTGCTATCCAAGGTAATGAGATGGTTTCCATTACTATCGAGGTGGCCTGCAAAGGGCGCGCAATCGCATTAAAAACGGTACAGCCGGACAGCTGCAGCGTCCGCCACGACTTGAACAACGCACTCCGCGGTGCGGGGCAGCGAATGCATGGGTTGCCGTGGGTTACCTCTCGGTCTTCGTGAACGTCACTGCCCCATGCAAACTGATTGCTCTTGCTTCGCGCAGCGAGTGCATTCATTCGCAGCATGACAGCGGTCACGTCGCACTATCTGGTATCATGATGTGATAGGGTGAGGGCATGAGGAAAGCACAGCTATGACTCAAATAGAGTGTAATATTATCGCTTGCAGGCGGAACATGGGGAGTGGCGGTTTTCGCGATTTTGAAAGCCAGTTTTTTGCAGAAAAGTTAATTTTTTAAGTTCATGGATTTTTCGGACTGTTCGATTATACGGACCATTTTTCGGGTCCCACCGAGTCTAAAAAAAATTCGCTGTGGCTTAGCTTGGATAAGCCCGTTAATTGCGAAAGCAATATCCGTACCTACGCCATGGTTCAGCTGGTAGTGTAGCTGGTGGTGGTGCTTGTGGTTAGACTTGTGGTGATGCATCTGTTATACATTCCAATCCCATCCAATCCAATGCAATCCAATGTAATCTAATGTAATCTAATCTATTCTAATTCAATCCAATCCAGTCCAGTCAGGCCGCCGTTCATGTGCGCCGCCGTTGCACACGGACGGCGCGAGATCGCGAAACAATGTTAAGCCGCTGGTGGTTGGCACAGCTACTGCTTTCTAGCGATGTGAGTCGAGCCTAATCTCTTCAGTGTAACGCCACAATCGCGCTTCTAGCGGAGAGCGCAGGAGTTAGGCGCCGGTGGTGGCACCGCCGCGGCTTGCGACGGCGCGAGTCGGTCGCCCTTCTCTTCGGCGTGACGTCACAAAGCACCTGTTGCGCTCCTAGCGGAGAGCGCAGGAGTTAGGCGCCGATGGTGGCACCGCCGCGGCTTGCGACGGCGCGAGTCGGTCACCCTTCTCTTCGGCGTGACGTCACAAAGCACCTGTTGCGCTCCTAGCGGAGAGCGCAGGAGTTAGGCGCCGATGGTGGCACCGCCGCGGCTTGCGACGGCGCGAGTCGGTCACCCTTCTTTTCGGCGTAATGTCACACATGACGTCACACAGAGGTCAACTAAAGGTCAATGGTGGCACCGCCACGCCACGGCAAAGCCTGAAAGTGCAAGTAGTAAAGCTTTCGCTTTAAAATCGGTCTGCAACTGTATTACTATGGTGCAAAACCCAGGAATGGGCACTTAGCAGTTTTCGCTATAAAGACTATTAGATGATCCTCAGTGGGTTGTTTGAATGTATTGGCATTTTCTGTTGCTGCTGATTCTGTTGTAGCTAATGCCATATATGCGGAATGGGTCATTCATTACTTTACATACATAGATTGCTATGGGTGCTCATTCCATTCCTGACGCAGTGATGCAGCGGTTAAGCGATGTGCCTCTGACCCAGCAGGTTGCTTCAAACAGAGCCACCGGTGGGGTTTGCGAACCCCGTGTTGCTCTTCCCAAGAAACCACTCGCGACCAATCAATTATTTAACTGCCACCTGCCACGGTGGGCAGTTTGCTCACAGTCCGGTGGGCAGGTGCGTCACACAGTACATGTCACACATCACGCGTGACGGCTGTCGCCATTCTACTTGAACAGACCCTTCTAACTCTAAGGGATTAATAAAGAAAGACAGGCTGTGGCTTCTAATGTGATTTTGCGAATAATGCTCGAATCTGTCATTTTTCATGGAATCGTGGAAAACTATTGCATTCTTTTAAAATAAGTACTGAGGGCAACTTCATCCAATTTTTGCTTTGAGTAAAAATTGATTCCCTGGCTCTTCTGTTTATGTTGGCATTTGTCCAGCAGCAAGAAGCCAATTTATGGCCGAGGAAAAAGAATTTTAAAATATTCCTGCCACTCAATTCAAACTTGTGACGTCTACACTGAGAAAGAGTTGTTGCCACACTTTGGAGTGAATGACTGCATAGCATAGTTTAAGAGCGTACGTTGTTGGGCTAGTCGGTCAATCATAGTGAATACAAGGGGGGGTACTGCGCACAAAAAGACAAGGACCCGTCTATCAAACTGTATCAGAATGAAGAAAGGTTTTTGGTTTCCACATGTGTGTGATGTGACAGTTTGAAACTATAAAAGGAGTATCGTGTTTTCAAATAAAGTTAGTCGCGAGTCCGCGCTTGTTGTGTTATCTTCTTGTCCTTGTCTTTTTGTGCGCAGTACCCCCCCCTTGTATTCACTGCATAGCATAGTCTCTGGGATAAAATTCGGTGTCTGCGCATGCAGTTTACATGTGAAATCAGGCAGTGGTGGCGACACCTTTATTTTGTTTCTAGCTTATAAAACCTTTTGTTGTCGATGAGAGTGGTCTCTTTGTCGTTGTAATGCTGGAGGTACAGGCCAACTTCAAATCACTCCTCAGTGTCCCTTCAAATCACCGTTCTAAATTAAGTCTCCAGTTCTCTTGGGATAGGAGCAGATGTGCTGTGTTGACTCAAGAGGGCCGTCAAGAGAGGTACAGGCGCCCACGAAAGTTTTCGGAACGCCGAAATCACGAAAAGCCTCAGTTTTCTCGCTGCCTACAGCTACGGCCAGGCATTAAGAAGTGCATCATGCTGCTCGCAGAGGAAAGTACAGATTTCATCCGTCAGTTCGTGGTTGCATGCTGGAACTGCTCAGAAATTAAATTTTATTGTAATTTTTGTGGGCACCTGTACGCAGTGCACTAGGTCCTCCTTGTGGCTTGCAGCCGTGAGTGAAGGGCAGTGTTGATGTCAAATGCAGGAGAGCAGCGGGCTATCCGTGATGAGTACCTCTCAGCGACTCCAGCTGCCAAGCAAGCGATGGAGAAGCGCTATGGAAGGCGCACTTTGCAGCTTCTGGTGGACGAGTCCCTGACCCAGGACTGGATGCAAGAGAACAGCAAGAAGTGCCCGCACTGTGGCATCTCAATTGAGGTCTGTGTGCTTTCTGTGCTGTATGCACTAGCTGTGAGATGACAGTTGTGACGCAGTTATCGACCTTTTCCAACACGGTGTTTAGATGCGTAAGGAAGTTGACAAGGCACCAGTTTGTGTGGCAAATGGGGCTGTCACTGGTTCTTTGCATTTGTGCCTGTCATGGTTTCGTAGGCCAGATGTACTCTTTAACCTAAAAACTCAAGGCGTCGTTTTATGTGAGCCATCGTCCAGTTGAAATGGTCACTGTATGCAGTACAGCTTCACCATGCCCACACAGTACAGACTGCTGAGGCAAGTGATGGTTTTCAATGTTAAAGAAAGCATCTGAATGCAGTGCTTTGGGCTGCAGCGGTGGCTCAGTGGGTGCGGTGCTCGGCTGTTGACCCGAAAGATGCAGGTTCGATCCTGGCTTCAGTGGTCGCATTTCGATGGAGGCGAAATGATAGAGGCCCGTGTACTGTGTGATGTCGGTGCTCGTTAAAGAACCCCAGGTGGTCAAAAATTATTCGGAGCCCTCTACTATGCCATCCCTCATAGCTGGAGTTGCTTTGGGATGTTAAACTCCCATAAACCAAACCAAACATAAGTACTTTGAAGCCTTTTGTGTGGCAGCTGCTGTTAGTTGGCCCGAGTTTGGTTGGTCATACCTTACTGGTCATACCTCACAGCTCATTGGAGGACATGACGCCTCAACCATGCCGTCAGGGGAAGGAGTGAAGGTAGAAGTGAAAGAGAGAAAGTGAGAAAGAAGTGCTGTAGTAGAGGGCTCCAGAAGGGTTCTGATCACTGGCGATCTTGAAAATGCACTGGCATCATATAAGCACACAGCTACCTGTGTGCACACATTTACTGAGTGAGCAGAATGTGTAAAGGACAGTGTGAAAGCAACTAAATAGGAGGGAGGAGTAATAAGAGGAAAGGCAGGGAGCTTAACCGAAAGAATTATTGGTTTGCTACCCTATGACTAAATAAATGTACTCCTGTATTTTTCACCGCACTGAAACTCCCAAGTAGTCAGTAAAATGCAGCTGTGCCTTGAAACCCTCGCTACCAGATGTCATTTCCTTTGAAACTCAGTGCACTGGTCACATGTTCTGGACATCTCACTCTGCGCACCATAGTGCTGTATTCATTCAATGCATTGTTCCTGGGAAACTCACACAAGGGACAAAAAGAATGGCGAAAGAAGTGTCTTTCTTTTTGTTCCTTGTGTACGTCGTGCTGGAACAATATGATGCATAGCCACCAACTCACCCGATACTTCATACTGTTTATTTAACTCGTAGCTTAGCTTCACAGTGTGTCTGATAATGGCATTTTTGCAGAAGCAAGATGGCTGCAACAAGATGACCTGCTGGCGCTGTGGCACTTACTTCTGCTGGATCTGCTTGGTGGCTCTCAAGTCATCTGGCAACCCGTACCAGCATTTCAGTGACCCAAGGTCGAGCTGCTTTAACAAGCTCTTTGAAGGGGCAGAGGAGCTCGTTGAGGATGACCACGAGTTTGGAGAGTTCTTATGAGCGCCCTACCCCTCATCGATCCCGTCCAAGACTGTGCCTAGCTAGCCACCCTTGCAGGCATTGTGTGTGTGCGTTTGTGTGTACAAAGGACACCACTGCACTTGGCTAGGCCACTCGTCGGGACTTGGAAGTGTTGCGCTTGGCTTGGAGGATTAAAAAGACTGCATTTTTTTTTTTCAAATTGTCAGAGAACACCTAGGAAAAGCTTCTGCAATAAATTCCTTCTTTTCTTTGCTGTTTTGGTGACTGGAAGGTGAATATGAATTATGTAGAATTAATTATATGGAGATGTACACTTACATGCACTGTGATGAAGCAGACCATGGAGTGTACAGGGCGATGTGTGTGTGTACTGGTTGATGAAAGGCAAAAACTTTGTGCAATGCATTCTCCTGCTGTCATAAAAGTAGCCAAACACAGCAGATGCAATCAAGCGCTAAAGCTTCCATCCAGCATTTGTTCCCTGTTTTGGTTTTGCTTATTTTTTGCGAATTACAAAAAAAGGTTGAGATATTACGTCCAATGGTATTGTGCTATAAATGGTTCCTGCTTGTTAATGCACTTGAAATGGTGCTTGTATTGCTGGTTAAAAGGAATGAGGTTGTTTGTAGGTGCATGAAAACAAAGTGACTCAAAGTGAAAGCAAAACACCGCAAAAACACTATGTTTACTTGAAAGTTGTGCTAACAAGCATGGACACCTTGCCTTTCTTTGTTACAAGCAAAACGAGATGGCGCCTCTACTGCAGCAGCTGCTTGTTTTGCTTCACCATCTCCGCAGATGTTGCGAATATCCAGCTTCTGATCGAGTCACGCAAGTACCCTTAACAAATGTGGTACAAAACAATTCTGCTGGCCAAATCTCATTTTTGTACAAAATTTGAGCTCAAATATATTGCCAATTTAACTGAGAGAAGCATTATATGGCGTGCATGTATTTGCGGAACATTCTGTAGATGGAAGCCACAAGCAAACCTAAACCCAAAGCCTTTGGGACTTATAACCTTGAACTAAAGTGGCTGTTAGGGCTTGTTGGTCAGTGATCATGGTTAAAGAATGCAGCGCGAAAAGACAAGGACAAACGAAGAAGTAGACAGGACTGGCGCTGTCCACTTGTTGACTGTATTCTTGTCTAGTTTTATTTTTAATGCACAGTTGTACTGTTGTGGTCAGTGTAACTTTCAGTGAGGTGGGTGGAACCAAATGAGGCACACGCAAGTCATTCATGCAGGAGAAACTTGGGATTACGACTTCATCTTCGTTGAGTTGTTTGCAGTACTTTAGTTAAGTGCCATTCATTGTGCGCAGGAACATTTTTACTCCCTTATAATCGTGTAGTATGTATATGTAATTGCATCCATATTTGATGTTTTCTGTGGATTCCAATTTAGAACCACTGCCAGAGCAGTGGAGCTGGACAAAAGCTTGCAGGTGTTGCATGTACTTTCGGACCAAGGAAAGGTGAGTGTGTTCGACAGTTTTTTGTGTCAGGTGATGTGACGATCTTCCGGCTGGTGCAAAACGCATAACTGGAGCTGGAAATCACTGAGGGAAGAAAAGTGCCTCCAGCATGTAATGCAGGAGACAACGGCGGTGGGGAAGATGTATCAATTTCTAATAACTGACTGATGTAACCTGAAATTTTTGGACGTGTTCTGCGTGTACAGGAGATCCCTTTTGCGAAAGTGCAAGTTCAAGGATCGTAATAATTTTTGCAACCGTGCATTCTTAACACGACCGCGTCACATATTTCGAAAATAGAGCAGGTAGTGGTGACAGACAAAAAAAAAAAATCTGATGCGTTATGCGCAGTTTTTTGGGCGCCGGTGCCGTTCTGCGACGTTGGCGAGAGTGCAGCGGGCAACCTTGGGAAACCCTGGCGCCGGCACGAGCGATCGGTGTGATCGGTGCATTGTTCGTTCGGATCGGAACACATACTCCAGCGTTCTTAAGCTTCAACCGTTTTCGTTCCTTGGATTTAGCTAGCAAATATCTTGTAGCAATGAAGTTTCGGTATCCAACCCCGCGACGAGACGAAACTACTGTGGACGTATATCATGGCGTGAAGGCAAGTAACATCGCTGCTTCGACTGATGCCGTACAGTTATCAGCGTCACCAATAAGTTGTTTGTTTCACCTAGCTGCGGACGGGCTGCCCGTTTTGATTTGTCTGCGACCGACGCGACGTTTTATGCCTGCTCCGTCATTCGCGTCTGGTGACATATTTTCATCGGCACTTTCGTAGCTACACTTAGCGCATCTTACTCAAATTTATAAGGTTGGGCGATGTAAAAAGCAGTGAATTTGACTCTCGTTCGTAGGTGTGACAAAGAGCAGAGTTCTCTATGAGCTGTATATATTTTTTTTTTTAGCAGGGACGCAAAGTTTACATTTAAAGCCAAACTGAAGAACAGCTGTGTCATGCCAGGCGCTCAGGGAGGGCTTATGTGCGGAGCGTTCTGACTCTCATTACAGAGACGCACCTGTGATTTCGATGTCTACTTTTTTCTACATCGCCTGCGCCAGTCAAACTCACGATACCGAGCAGTGGTCTGCCGCATGAATTCAGCGACCCCCAAGCGGAACGCCTTCGCATGGCTTGAGGAGTAATCATCCGCGCTCTGCGCAAAGGCACACGCATTTTGCGCGTCTGCATTACTGGGCCACTCTGGTAGGTGGAGGCTATGGAAGGAAAGGCGCCGTAATTGTCTCACAAAAGGTGGACATCTGAACCTCCACGCCGTGAGAGAATGCCTTAGGGGAAGGAAAAAGAAAAGCATCTGGGTGTACCATGAATCATCATCATCAGCCTGACTACACCCACTGCAGGGCAAAGGCCTCTCCCATGTCTCTCCAATTAACCCTGTCCTTTGTCAGTTGCCGCCACTGTATCCCCGCAAACTTCTTAATCTCATCCGCCCACCTAACTTTCTGCCGTCCCCTGCTGCGTTTGCTTTCTCTTGGAATCCACTCCGTTACCCTTGAGGACCAGCGGTTATCTTGCCTTCGTATTACATGCCCTGCCCAAGCCCATTTCTTTCTTTTGATTTCAACTAAGATGTCATTAACCCGCGTTTGTTCCCTCACCCACTCCGCCCTCTTCCAATCTCATAACATTACACCTATCATTTTCCTTTCCATAGCTCGCTGCGTTGTTCTTAACTTAAGCTGAACCCTCTTTGTTAGCCTCCATGTTTCTGCCCCATAGGTGAGTACCGGTAGGATACAGCTGTTGTATACTTTTCTCTGGAACGCTATAAATCGGGCGCATTTGTTGCGATCCAAGTGGTTATGGGCGGGAGGGAGATATAGTCAGGCCATCTGCACCACTGACTGGACATCGGTTTTACCCACGTGCCCCTCTGACACCTTAACAGGGGTCAAAATGCTTCCTTGTCTGCGTAGTTAGCATTTCTTGGCCACAGTCCAAGGGAGATGCCCACTTCCTTTTTAAATAATGTCTAGTTTACCTATCTCCCCATTGCCGTAATCCTTTCCTAAACTACATGGCTTAGTTTTATGAACCTCAACAGCCATAAATGTATACAACGCCTTGGTTTGGACACTGGTTGTCCTTTAGTAGCCCTTGTGCCATGAACCCCCAAATTAATTTCATGCAGAAAGCCTGTTGTTGCCGGCAGTGGGAGGCCAAGTTCAGCTGTTGTCTGTGTTACGAACGTCAGTGGCAACCTGGGCAAAAGATTTCGGAAAACCACAGTTAAAATACTGCCCGTGAAAAGTTATCTCGCTGCTCCTCTTCAGTGTACCTGTAGAGAGTAGAAAAATAAGCAAATTCAACAGGATGGTTTAACCTAACATATTTTATCATTCTGGAATACACCATTTGCTGTGCTGACATCAGAAATGGACATCCAGCAAACTCGTGACAAGCTTGCCATATGAGCTTTCCACAGTGAGACAGGGTTTAGTAACTGGGACCGATCCGCAAAACATACACGTGCCAGAGGGAAATAGGAAAACAGTAATGTTTCGGCGCGGTGGTCTGATCACAATGATATAAAATGTGCGGGCTGATGTTTTATGTGGGGATGATGTTTTATAAAGATCATACATATATTTTTGGGAGATTGCCTCATGTCTGCTCTATTGCTTGAGAGTGCAGGGTTCTTACAGGCATGCGCTTTGGTGATGATTTTTCCGTCTACACAAGCCGCATCCCAGTCAGTAGCACGTCCAGAACTTCTATGGTACTCCGCTAATGCATTTTGAGGTGGCATTACCATGGGGACATCGTAGTAATGTTGCCTGACATGTGTGCTCAACCTTCCTATCTCATGTAGGGAGTGTAGCCATCAAATCAGGATGTCAGCTAGACAATGCCTGTCTGGGTAGTTGGCTTGCTTATTTGACGCCTTTACACATAAAAGGTGTCATATTTCGCTTGGAGGGTTGGGGCTCCTATGGCCGTGGTATGGGTGAAGCACTTGCCCGAATACTATTTGTCTGTGGCATTTGCATGGTGCTCATCCTTTCAAGCAAACTGCGGTGTACTGTATATGTAAAGGACCCAATTAAAGAAGCTTATTGCCCAGGTATCGTCTAGAACTCTTACTTAGAGGCACAAAGTAGGCGAAAGAATGTTCAAGTATAATATCTTGCTGAGAAGACTATTGAAGAGTTATAAGAAGTCATCAGTTTGTATGTCAATACTCAAGCGAAACACCACCAATTAGTAGTAACAATAAAATTGGCACCTGCCAGACCGAAAACATCGTGCCTCATGTGAAGGGAAGTAATGAATTAACAGTGTTGCAAGATAAGATGTTGCTTGAAAAAAACATATGCTCCTCCACTTATACGCAGAGTACAATAGTACACATCTCATGAGGAACTAAATTATGGAGAGCCCATTACGTTGCGAATGGTACTAAGCTACCATAAACACTCCAAGGCCGTGGTCATGTATGGGCTACTGCCATAAACTTGGGATCTGATAATCCGGAAAACTTAGAAGAAATTGCAAACAGAACTGCATTTCACGTGTATAAATTTTAATGCGTGGCATGTTCCTTGGGGAGTTGCCAGATGACTGCTGCCTGTTGCTATCATTATTATGATCTTCCAGCATGCATTGCTGTGCAGTTTTGTGCCATTTAAAGCAAAATTGAGATGCCTGCACGAAGTGGGCGGCAATGGCCAATCATGAAGCAATGCCGGCAGGGTGGGCTAGGAAGGGCATCACTTCGGCTCGTCTGTTCTTGGATTTTGAATTTGTCGCATGTTGTAACCCCGGACATGGTTGGTGTTTAAAATTTTAAAGTTATAGAAATTTGGAATGCAGTGAATGGATCCGAAGACTATTTCATTTACGAGGGTAGTGAGGAGCCAGGCCCGAGCAATGACGACAGCAGTAGCACCTTTAGGTTACCTGCATCTAAATAAACAGATATGGCATCAGCCTGTATAGCACAGTAAAGCAGTTTTACTGGAATATTGTTGGAAAATTGAACTTATAGATGCTGCTTTTGTGTAAGGGCTGTGCCCTGACAAAGTTAAAAAAAAAGTTGTTGACAATGAAGGAAAGACTACAAGGATAGAGCTTCCATAATTGTATCATTCTGACTAATAGTTCGGGTGCACTGTCGTTACTCTCTTCGTGGCACCTTCATTCCATCGCTGGGCAGCTGGCACCATTTACGGAGACTTCTAACTAGATGTGCCAAGCAGATTCATTGTAATTTATAAAATTGTTTTTTTCCTTGACTTTCGATGCTGAAAGTTGACAGTTGCGTTAGAAATGTGCCTTAAATAATGAATGTTAACAATACACTATGTTGTAAGAGAAAACCAATAACTGCAAGCAGTGACTGTATCCCTCTGTGTAGGCATCAAGGGTGTGTTTTGGCTCCGTAGCTCCCGCACCATTGTCAAAAAAAGTTTTCACTGAGTTTAGTAGAGTGTATACGGTATTCTGTGTGGTGTCGCACAAATGGCATTAAAGCTTCAGGCATTTGATATCTAGTGTTTTTTGTCTTTTTTTTTCTTGTTTGGTCCGTGCACTAGAATCAATGTGTGTAATGGTGCTCTTACAGGTGGCAGATCCCTACAGATGGATGGAAGACCCAGACAGTGAAGAAACCAGAGCCTTCGTTGATGCTCAGAATGCTGTCACAACACCCTTCTTAGAGCAGTGCAAGGACAGAGTGAAGATTAAAGAGCGGTGAGCATTTTTTGTGTGGACACGTTGAAAAGAGAGAGTGCGCGACTTACTCCTCAGACATCCCACCTAGTTTTTCTTTTTTTATCAAGGCACACATGCTAGCTTTACTAATCGGGGGGATATATCTTCATAAAGACCTTGCCCACTCAACTTGGCTTCTGGGCAATATTTATCTTGTGCACCGTTACGTTTCTAAGCTTCCATGCATGCCCTCTTGCCTTGTACCCCTTCTCGACTAGAAATAATTTTTTATGGCTATTGTTATCAACTCCTAAACCAGGGAAATAACTGCTAGGAGCATTGCCTTCTTTTAAGAATGTAATCGACTATACGAGATCCTTATAAATACAAACAAGAAACAGTGATGCCATCAAGTTTAAAGAGATCGTGAACACCCATTTCAAGGTTACGCCTCTCGCTTTCATTTCCGTCACTTGCTGTAGTGTCCCAAGTCTCATTTCAAGTTTTTGTTGTATGTTTGGCCCGAGAGATGACCACTTGTAGCCGTTAGTTCCATGAAGCATGTCTGTGAATGACTAGTATATGTTAAAGGGACACTGAGGAAAGCTCCATCCGATTTTACGGCATGAACTGTTCTTGGCAGCCCACCCTTGGCAGCTGTGTGGCCGAAGTCCGTAGAATTTGGCTCCAATCCAGGCATCCAATAGATGAAGAAAACAAAAGGAAGGGGAGAAAATAGAGGGGCGTATGTTTAGGAGCCATATGTTTGAAGTTTGCTTTTACAGATCTTAGTGAGCGCATTTCCCATGCTGCTACATACAGAATTTCGTTCATTTTGGACGATACAAATTTCAGGTGATAAGAATATTTTTCCCGATCCCACAACATTCTTATCGAGATTCTGCTGTACTTGAATTAAGCTTCCAGTAGATCTTCAAGATAGTATGTTTTAATTGGCTGGTGAGTCGGGATGCATGCAAACAATTGCTTTTTGCCCCGAGTTAATACACTAAACCATTTTATTCAAGCAAGAGAAGTGCATGAGTGATGTTTTTGTGTTGTACAGTATTTCTTTTTTTCTTTTTTGGCCAGGCTACGGCAGTTGTATGACTACCCTCGCTTCGGGTGTCTTAAGAAACATGGCAAGCGTTACTTCTGCTACATGAACACTGGGCTACAAAACCAAAGGTGCGTGTGGGTTGTATGCATCTTTGAATACTACAGCTCTGCATGCTGGCATTGTTTGCCCGCGGATATACCTGCCTCGTGTGATCACACAGTGTGACGAGGTCTTTGCTGTGGGGCGAGGTCTGTGACAGCAGTGCAGACAAAACTGGCAACTTTCTGCTGCTTGGAGCAGCTACTGCTACTGCATTGCTACTGCATTGTAGTGTTAAGTATGAGCCAAAGTGCAGTACTTCTCCAACTTGTATAGCTTTTTGGTGGGTACTAGCTTACTAAAGAGAAAATTTGGGCTGGCTAGTTAATACATGGCAAAAAGTAAACTTTATGAAACAGTGCAGGGGTGAGAAGAAGTAAGAGAAG
Source organism: Amblyomma mixtum (assembly GCF_055824585.1). Lineage (NCBI taxonomy): Eukaryota > Metazoa > Arthropoda > Arachnida > Ixodida > Ixodidae > Amblyomma > Amblyomma mixtum. Next base: position 256,193,510 of record NC_143012.1, on the reverse strand, counting down.
ACAGCAACGAAGAGCTGTCTAGCGACAGAATGTTTATTGGCTACCTCTGTATGCACGGCCAATGAAAAGGCAGGAAAATACAAAACACAGGCATGCCGCCGCGGTGGCTCAGTGGCTATGGTGCTCAGCTGCTGACCCAAAAGACGCGGGTTCGATCCCGGCCGCGGCGGCTAGAATTTCTTTGGAGGAGAAATTCTAGAGGTCCGTGTACTGTGCGATGTCAGTGCACGTTAAAGAACCCCAGGTGGTCGAAATTTCCGGAGCCCTCCACTACGGCGTCTCTCATAGCCTTAGTCGCTTTGGGACGTTAAACCCCATAAACCAACCAACACAAAACACAGGCAAAAAAAGCTTTTCTTGGCCTGGTGATTGCTCACTACAATGATTTCTCTCTTGTTCACGTTCCAGCGTCCTGTATGTGCAGGATTCCCTTGAGGCTGAGCCGCGGGTTTTCTTCGATCCCAACGAACTGTCTGAAGATGGAACTGTGTCCGTCAGCTGCACCAGTTTCTCTGAGGATGGTGAACTGTTTGCATATGGCCTCAGCTACAGTGGCTCTGACTGGATAAAGATATATGTATGTTTGAGTCTTATATTTGGAGTCAACTTTTTTTTTTGGCCAGCGAGGGGTGCGAGTTTCGGAGTCATACGCGGCAGTATGCCGTATACCTTCCACTTCATGACCTTTGTAAAGTTTTTTTAGGACATGTTCACGAAATGTTCTGTGTAATTTGCACACCTCCTTTTTGAAGCCTTAATTTTAGGAAAAGAATTGTGCAAATTGCGCGAGTAAATACATAGCACAAGAGTGATGCACATAGTCCCTCTCCTACATCACATGGGCACTGCCGAGGGGAGAGCCCTGCCTCCTAAAGGTGTGCAAATAGAAAATTTTTTGATAACTCCACTATTTAGAAAATACTGAAATATCAGACCAAATGCTAACTACGTCCCATTCCAAAAGAATGACACAGAGGGTGAGTGAAGGCAATTTGATCTTCACAGTGAGCTTATGCTGCGTGATGTAAACTTGACGAGACAGACACCAGGCTTGCCTTGTTTTGTACTGAATAGCCTTACAAAGCAAGTTGCTGATTTACACTCTTAAAGACTAATTACTGCTTGTAGGCTGAAGTAAATGGAACCACAATGTGTGAATGGGCTCTAGTATATAATGGTAAAACTGTATGTGCTTTGCGATATCTGTGCATGTTGAACCACAGGTGGTCCAAATCAAATCGGAGCTCTCTACTGCAACATCCCTCATGGCGCATGTGTCACTTCAGGACATTAAAGGTGCACTGAAGAGGAATCTGAACTCGTATTTTTACCGCTGAAAAACTATCTACACGTTCCAAGCGTTCTTGGAAACTTCGAATTATTGCCCTGTGCGGCCAATGTCCCTCATTTAAATCGCATTAGCGTTGGGCGCCCGCCTTTTTTTTTCCCGCAAACGATGGGAGGAGTCGACCAACCTTTCACCCAGTCCCGTGGCGGCTTGCTGCTCTGCGATCGGCAGAGTGATACGTAGTGATCGGTGAAAACAAAGAGTCCACGCATATTTTTATTTCCGTGGGCCTAATTTGCAGCTATGTAGTCCCTGACTAGACCTGTTTATTCACGGAAACCTAAGAGAAACAAAATGAAAGCGAAAGCAAAGTCGCCACGTGACTGCATGAAAGGCACTCTATGCGTTGGTCGACTCCTCCCACCGTATGCGGGAAACTAAAAAAAAGGAAGGGGAGCCGGACATTAATCTGATTAAATTAGAGAAATCGGCCGCACAGGGCAAAAAATAGCAATTTCTAAGAATGCTGGGAACGTGTAGATCGAGTCGCCACGGCAAAAAGACGAGTTCAGAATCCTATTCAGTGCACCTTTAAACCCCACATGCAATACAATGCAATAGAGTAAAATAAACAGTGTAACAAGGATCGCATGGGGCAATGCAACAGAGTAAAATAGACAGTGTAACAAGGATCGCATGGGTCTGTCTATGGCCACAGGTGACTATTCTGAAGCAGTGTGAACATTTGCTACTGTCATCATTCATCCAAAGCAGTCATGCAACCTGTGTGACTCACTAGTATGAATGCACTGAAAATGAGTCAATGAAAAGGGTTTTGAATGGACTGAGGACGCACTCTTCGCTGAGTGCTGAGAGCAGAGTTAAAAGATCAGAGGAAAGTTAGAGAAAAGATAAGACGCGCGTGGCAGCAACAAATGCGTCCACTGGAGCGGACGCTGCTGAAAAAACAGATAAGCGGGTGAGGCCGCGCTCGCCGAAGCGAGGACAGCGGCGTCCACGGCGCTTTTTGTGTTGCTGCGTTCCGACACTACAAGACAGATGGCGGCACAGAACTGTCTGCAGCTATTTTTCTTTTGAATGTTTCCTAAATAAAACGTTTTTTCTCGCGCCCGTTTCATCGAGATTTCGCCGCGAAAAGAGGGGCCTGGGGGGGGGGGGTCAGTTTAGATTTTTCGAATCTAAGCACCCCCTCTCACTTTGGGCATCGCGATCGTGAAAAAAAGAGGGTGCTTAGAATCGAGTAAATATGGTAATAGGGGGTGGTAGAGAGTCAGGCGAGTGGTTATGATTAGGAAGTTTGTGGGGATAAGATGGCTGCAGCTGACACAGGACAGTTTTAATTGGACGGATATGGGAAGTGCCTTTCTCCTGCAGTACACATAGTTGGGCTGATGGTGATGGACACATGTATGGTGAATTTTGGTGAGGTAACCGATGACAAGACAAATTACGCTTGGAGAGGCATGCAAATGACTCTCAGGGCTGCAACTGAGCTCTTTGGAGGCTGAGCACACAGTATCACCTGACGAGAAGATGAAAAGAATGCAAGGATAAATTGTGTTTGCTCAGTGTGGGCATCAGCTCCGAACTTTTGTTTTGCTTGCAGTGCAATTCTTGGGGTACTGGAACAATTGAGTGCAGGACGGTACTAGTCATGGGCAATGCACATGTAGTTCTGGACTGAAAATTGGAGAGGCCCCAGTGTTTGATGACGTGGCTACCAATCTATGCCTGAGGTGAACAAACGGGGTGGAGGCAGAATAGCTGTGTTCAGGCAACAGCTGGCCGTGGGTCCCACAACTGGGATTGCATTGAAAAAATTTTTATTCCTGCAAAACTGGCCCGCAATGTGTGCAGCCTGTGTTAATGAGGATGAACTTTTCGTTCACAGATCAAGCGAGTAGCCACAGGTGAAAACTTTCCGGAGGTGCTGGAGCGGGTTCGATACACGGACATGTCCTGGACGCATGACAACAAGGGCTTCTTCTACGGGGTATGGGCATCTGCTCTCTTTTTTTTTTGAGGGTATCACAAGTAACGGTGGTTGAACGCTAACATATATCAGCTGAGAAAAGGGCCCTACTGCTGTTAAAGGTTTAATCTGTGAACCTGTGGAAAACAACTGAAATGAAATGCTTTTCGATAATGTCAGCAAATACTTTAAACTTGTCAGCTGCATGCTGCTTTTGAAGCTTGCTCTTTTCACAAGCTGCCAAGAGGAGCCCATGTGTCGCTTTAACCAGGCTCGCTTCAGATGCTTACCGCCTTTATACATATTTGTGGTGATGCAGTCACTGACGTGTTGCTGCTGAATACATAGTAGTGCCTCCTGTTCTAAGCAGTAAATGTAGTTCGTTTTTAGATGTTTTAGATGTATTTGTATGTGAAGAGTGGAAGGGTGGAGTACTGATGTTACTGTGTGGTGTAAACAGACTACTTTTCTGTAGTAACTTTGGAGTGGCCCTTAGTTCCTTTTTATCACAGTAAGGCTTTGCACTCTGATTGTACACAATGTGGCAGAAATATTTTATGCAGAGAGATATGGTAGTAACGTGAGCTGCCTTGCCGTGGCCCTTGCAGAAGTACCCGGACTCTGTCCAACGAGCCGATGGCACGGGGACGGACAAGGCCCAGGACCAGAAGCTGTACTACCACCGTGTGGGCACACCCCAGTCGGAGGACGTTCTGTGCGCCGAGTTCCCCGAGAAGCCCCAGTGGAGGGTGTGAGTGCTGACAAAGGGGCCGGCCCTTGGGTCTTATTGTCACCCTTTCTCCTTGCGCACAGTGGAGTCACTTGCCCGGTTTGCATGCAGCTGGCAGAAATCTGCCATTGTGCACTGCAGTATACACTCTTGGATGAAAGGGGGATTCTTTTGTCTTGCCAGAAAGGAATGTGCACTTGTTTCCTTGGTGCAAAGATGTGGTAGCAGCAGCTGCACCGCACCACATCCCCCGCTCTCCCGAGTGCACCTGCATTTAGCCCTGCTGAGCAACATTTTCTTTGGGCAGGGGCGAGATGCCGCAATGCATTCCACATTCCAGCCATAGGTGTGCTTTATTTTCATGCATCTGTGCCAGCGACACTTTATTTTGCTATGCTGTGTGGGCTGCGGTTGCTGCAAGTCTAGCTGATATAGCATATTGCAGCAGCTACAAGGGGCATTCTGTGAGGTTTGGCTCCTTTCTTACTAAGTGGTAGACATGAGAGATGTTATATTTAAAAAAAAATGTTTGGACTGTCCTTTTTCTTAGACGAGGAACACTTTTTGATAAGCAGTCGATGCCAGATGTATCGAACTTGAAGGGGATCACAAAATAGTTCGACATGTGGATAATTGGATGTATTAAAATGGTTGCAGATAAGCTCTGTGTAAACTCTATGCAAGGACACACGGAACCCATGCTAGTTATGCGCTTCCTGCTGCAACATACCTCCCACCAGCATGCTGGTTGTGCACCGTTCTCTAAGGGTTGTTAGGCTTAACCTGCTTTGCATCAAAGCCACAGCAGCTGAGGTTTTTTCTTTATAATAAATAAATGCACCTTCGCACAGAGCACCCAACTTGCATAAATGTTAAACACGCTTTGTCCTTAGCTTCAACATCTAAATGCATAAGCTTCGAGCACTGCTGGACCTGCAGTGCATCGAGAACTGAGATCCTACCACATCTCGTGCATTGTGGTGCATATTGATTGCAATAAGTACATTTTGGGCCAGGTTGCGCACAGTGACTGCTGTAGTATTCAGCTGCTAGGGACACGTGTAGTCCACTTTTTACATTAGATGTACGGGACTTTGCCTTTAGGGTTATCGCCAGTGCCATTGCTGTTTGCACGTTTGTAAGTCGAATGAGAATGGTATGAGCAGCATTTAACCTGTGGCTAGGAGGTGTCGGAGCTGCCGCAATAGGTCGGACCCTTTTCGTGTAACCGAACCAAAATTAGTTGCCTGTCGGTCAGCCGAAAGCAAGTTTTCCTGGCAGGAGGCATAGAAAACTGAATTTTACTGTTGGAAAATGCTGAGAGCTGGGATTGCCAATGGCAGCTCGATGTGCTTTTTGCTTCTGTTTGTCAAGGGGTGGCCAGGTGAGCGACTGTGGCAACTATGTGGTTGTGACCGTGGAGGAAGGATGCAAGGACAACCAGCTCTATGTTGCTGACATCAGCAAGCTCCCCAACGGCATCAAAGGTAAGCGCAAAGGGACGGAAAGCATAGGTGTTCACTGATTTTTTGCCTTGGTCTTATACCCCTGTCACACTAGCAAATTTAATGTCATTCGAATCGAATGACATTAGCACCTAATGTCATTAATCGACTGCTACACGGGAACATGTAATGTCATTAGGTTCGAATGACATTCGCCATCGAATGAGTTAGGGGAACTCATTCGCATTCGATCTCGAACCGAATGCGTACTCTGGACACCAGATACGCAGCAGGAACAAGCGACACGAAAAAATAATGTGCACACTGCCAAATGTGGAAAGTGCATTCATTTAGTTCTGCTAAAAAAAGTTAATGTTGGTGTGAATCTGTTTACACTACAGGCTGTCGTGGATAGCTATTACTCTCGGTCTCAGCAGCCCACAGCAGCGGGCGAGCGTGAAGCAGCGTCTTTCCCACGACCGTCGGCCATTTTGGGATGCGTGATTCTTGCTGGTTGGCGTGTCATGTTCGTTAGGCTCGAAGGTACTTAAAGACGTAACTGAGCAGTTCACCTTTTGGAAGTCATTTGCAAGCTCCGCGCGCCGCCATATCAGCCATTTTGTTTGTTTACATTTATCGGATTTGTGGTTGACTTTGTACTTGGCTTGGCTTTTGATGGCTAAAGTAATGCAGAATGGCCGCAAATAATATTTTAAGCTTATAATGCGGCACACAAATGTTCTCACCCGCTTTTGAAACACTGCAAACAATTTCTAACATCTTTTATGCGCGCTGATGTTGTTCAGTTGGGCTATTCTTTTTTCGCTGATCGTCGATGCCGTCATATTCGAATGGCATTATTTTTTCCCGTGTAGCACCGAAAGAGACCAAATGACATTCGATGCATCGAATGCCATTAGGTTCGAATGACATTAAATTTGCTAGTGTGACAGGGGTATTACCCATTTTATTATGCTTACACTTCCCTCTCTCGTGCCACCATGCAGACAAGTTGGAGCTGAAGTGCCTGGTTGGCAGGTTTGAAGCTGAGTACGACTACATCACAAATGAGGGCACTGTGTTCACCTTCCGCACCAACAAGAACCGACCTCGCTATGGCCTTGTCAACATTGACTTGGCGGACAGTGCCGAGGTGAGGCCTCCATTGAGAATCGGGTGGATGAGCTGACTGACGTGGAGCACCAAGTCAGATAGCTGTGTGGCAGTGGCGTGGCAGGGTAGCAACAAGTGCTCCCGGGATCGGGCTTGATCACGAGTATTTGTTCTGTCAAGATGAGAGCCATGGGCTCCTTGTGAGGAATCAGAAGTCTGACATTCGAATGACGTAAGGAACAAAAAATTCATGGCTGTGATTGGACACACTCCTGATGGGTTGTAAATATTCCCATTTCCCATCTGCCTACCTCTCTTTCCCCTTCCCCAGTGCAGAGTAGCAGGCCAGATAAATGATCCTTCAGGCTGACCTCTCTGCCTGTCTCTCAGATAAACCTCAAATGGCAGCTGGAGCTTCAGAGCGGTGATGAAAGTGTGACTTTTGAAAGGCTATGAGTGCCTGGCCCTTTCTTCAAGATAAAACATGTTGGCACTAACATGCTGTCTAGCTGCCGCAGTGGGTCAGTGGTTACGGCGTTTGGCTACTGACCCGAAAGACACAGGTTCGATCCCAGCTGCAGCAGTCGCATTTTGGTGGAGGCGGAACGCTAGAGGTTTGTGTACTGTGCGATGTCAGCGCGCATTAAAGAACCCCAGGTGGTCGAAATTTCCGGAGCCCTTCACTACGACGTCCCTCATAGCCGGAGTCGCTTTGGGGCGTTAAACCCCCAATAATTACCTGCTGTCTGCTTCTAAGTGCTGCCCCTCTTGCTTTGATTTCAACTACTCTGGAATTGTACAAGTACTTTAGCAAAATGTTGTACGCCATAGCCAATGATCTTAAGTACAGTTAAGTTTTTATTGCTGTAGCCTGAGTGCCTTCTTGTTATAATTCATGTCACTTTTTTGGTGGTGCCACAGATTGTTATTAGTGGATCCCAGCTATTATGTGGCTGCATTAACTGATATTTTTCTTCTTTACTTCTATGGAAGCAGGTCATTCTTTAAGATAATATTATGTCATTGTCTGTATCCTGGTGGCAGAGGTTTTAAGAAGCTGATAAACTAGGCTTCACAACCTTGAATTTCAAATTGTTTTCAGCATCGGTATGAAGGCGCAAGCAGTAAATTATTAGACTGCTTACAAAACTGCGGCAGCTGAGAGAATTAGGGGCAGCTTTCTCTGCTAAGTGCGCCAGTAGTAAATCCGTCTTTTTCCTTTTGAAACTATAGTCAGTTTTCTGGGTGGTTTCTTGAAAGCAGCACCTTACGTCTTCCCAAGATTTTCAGGGGTTAAACATAGTGGTAACAAAATGCATTATCTTCTGTTGAATGTAGATCTTTTCGCCCCGAAGATTCTTGCCCGTGAGTATTTCACTTGATGCAACAAACTTTAATAGTAGCTAAAGAGTTGTTGGGGTGTGGAATTTCTTTTTAATCAAGTAGCCTTAGAAGGGGCTCCGAAGAGCCCCTTTGTCCAAAAGTGTGTGATGAGAGACACCTTGCTGACTGTAGGTTGCCTTGTAATTGAAGTTGTCGTGAAACTTTTTTTTTTCGAAGAAACTAAACGCACAGGATTTGGCTTTTGTTGTTTCCCTTCACCTGTCCCTATGGCAGCGTCGTCCTACTTGCCAAAGGTCTAGCAGGTGCCCATGTTATGTGCTTGGGTCCCACAGCTGCCTTGGGCTGTGGGGGTTTGCTGACGGCAATAGTTAGTTCATGCACTGACTCCCCTCTTGCATAGTAGACGAGGTGCAGTGCTCTTTTTTTGTGAACACTGTGTGCCATGTACGACTGCGGTGTAGTCTACCTGTTGAGTGCGGCAGCTCACTGCACTCAGGGGTGCATTCAGGGCCCTTTTGTTGGAGAGGTTGTGGTAAATATGTATTAAAATAGCACTACTTCCTGTGCTGTAAGGAAGTGCTTGCATTGTAGGTAGCCATTTGCATTGAAGTGAAATATATCTTCATTGTGCTTTTATTTCTTAGGTACTGTTGAGCATTGCAAAAAAGCGGTGTAATTTTTGTTTCTTTATAAACTATAAGTTGTCACTGGCTTGCATCATAGATTATTTTTAAAGCCAGATACATAAAATTTCTTGATGCATTCCTAGTCCATACAATTTCCCAGCTCATAATTGCTCAGAACTGTGAGCAGTAAAAGTGTCCCATACAGTTGCAGATTTCTTTCTTCTGGTTAATGCGTTCCCAGATAAATATTTTTTTTTTCATGTATTTTAAAATTTTGTAAAATTATTGTCCTATGGTATGTTCAGTGACAAACATAAGGTGCAAAAACATACAGGCAGGCTGAACCTGATGTGTGGCATGAAGAGACGCACGGTGCCATGACTTTGCAGCACCTTAATGCACGGGGGTGAAGCATCCAAAAATGACAAACGCTAGGAGAGCTTAGCTAACTTTTGCAATAGCCGCCATAGATTGGATGCATTGTGAAATTTCTTCCGTGCTAAGGACAGTACAAATGCGGACGGAATTTTGCAAGCCCTAGAAAAAGGACTCTGCAGGCCTTGTGCCGACAGATGCTTGTTGACATTTTAGAAAGAGAGTTAAGGCCATTTTACCTCGTTCCTCTAATTTTTTGCAAAATCTTGGTGGATTTGAATCGGTTGCTTTCTCAGATAATGTCTTTTCCCTCTTATTTGAACTCAACACTGAGCTCAAGAAGAAAGCTCACTGATATTAAACTAGCTTCACCTTATCTTCTGTTTTGTTACTTGACACCTATTCACACCTTATGCAGCTGCTTTTTTCTTCTGTACACAGCTGTGCCACAGTTATGTGCCATCTGCCAAAATGCAGGGTGCAGCTAGTTGCCTTTGGCTTCTTAAAACGCAGTGCAGAGATCTTTGAATAAAACTGAACTGAACTGAACTTGTCGCATGACAAAACTACTGTGCTGTTTCTCCTGAAATCATTTTTTGTTCAATTTGTTAGGCTTCATGACTTGTTCCAGTGGTTTAAAAATCATTTCAGTCTGTTGCATTGTTTGAGAGCTCATTTTGGAACTGAAGCTCACAGACTGAGTGATGTGTGCATGTGTTGTTTTGCGTTTTCCATCCGTTCTAGAGCTAGTTATTAGTGTTTCAGCACTGTGCCCATTGAACAGTCGTATTTCATTGAAATAGGTAACAGCGTATGATAGTTGCCTTTGGCTTCTTAAAACGCAGTGCAGAGATCTTTGAATAAAACTGAACTGAACTGAACTTGTCGCATGACAAAACTACTGTGCTGTTTCTCCTGAAATCATTTTTTGTTCAATTTGTTAGGCTTCATGACTTGTTCCAGTGGTTTAAAAATCATTTCAGTCTGTTGCATTGTTTGAGAGCTCATTTTGGAACTGAAGCTCACAGACTGAGTGATGTGTGCATGTGTTGTTTTGCGTTTTCCATCCGTTCTAGAGCTAGTTATTAGTGTTTCAGCACTGTGCCCATTGAACAGTCGTATTTCATTGAAATAGGTAACAGCGTATGATTTTAGCACTAAGCCTGCATTAGGCTACTGGAGCCTTCACCAAGGCGGGTGGCATTGCAGGCCATGCTTAGCCATCTTGTTTTTACTCCATCGTGGCTTGTGTGCAGCGGCCTGAACTGCATTTTTTTTTTCCTTTGCAGGAGTCCTGGAAGGACCTCATTCTCCAGGATGAGAAAGATGTCCTCGACTGGGCAGCTTGTGTCAACAAGGATAAGCTGGTGGTGTGCTACCTGCGTGATGTCAAGGTAACACACGCTCCGTGTATTTCACCCTTTGGATTCCTTGAGCCACGTCATAGCACCAACTGCAGGTCGTTTTGAGCACTGGGATAGCTTCTGGACTGTGACATCAAAATTGCTCAATCTGTTATCATGACACAAGCCTTCCAAATAGTATACAGTCGAACCCGGATATATCGAATTCGAAGGGGATCGGAAAATAGTTCGATATAGCGAAAATTCGATATACAGATATAGGCTAAAACTGCACTCCCGATCATAACAAATTGTGGCTTACCGTTTGGAACAGCCGCGAATCACATAGTATGGGCGCGCAATGTGAAAGCGCTTTATTTCGCGGGAAAAAAAAATCACTAATTTTGGGCTGCTTTTTCCCCTGGGAAACGAAGTTCAAAACACTGGCCTCGATCTTCTCGAGACTGTCCAGGTGCGAGAGCACAGTGCCTTCCATTTCGCCGCAACAGCGCCGAATCAGGCTAACGCTGACGCCAGTTCAGTGGCTGCGCACGGACGCGTTTCTTCGACAACACAGTTGCCCTCGTCGTCGCTGGAGTCGGCGTCTTGAACGCCAGCTACCGCTTGAACTTCGCTGTCAGCGTTAAAGTCCTCAACAGTCACTTCGGACGGAACGGCGCCGAGAAAATTGGACAAGTCGCGAAACGCGTCGTCCAAGCACTCATCGTCATCTAAATCTTCCGGACATTCATCTCCGGCCACTTCAAGGCCTGCCTTGCCAAAACAGTTGGCTACTGGGGCCTGCTTCACATCGCGCGTTGAAACACAGGCACACACACAAAACAAAACACGCGAGGCGCAGATGGAGCGATAAGAGCGAAGCCTATGCGAGCGGCAGTCAACCCGGCTGCGAAGGAACGACAGAGGGAAAAGAAAGAGCAGGGAGAAAGATCGGCGCTCTGGGCTTCGGTTTTTTTTTTTTTTCTGAGCTCTCTCTTTTCCCCAGACCCACGATGTGCCCACGAGCGACCGTTTTCTCTCTCTCTCTTTCCCCAAGAAGCGTGGTCGCCGCGCGTCTCCATGCGGCGCTCTCTCTTCACTGATCTCCAATGACCTTGACGGAGCACACGCCGGCGGTACAGGAGGAGAGGAGGAGCGGGAAAGCTCGCGCCGGTGGGGCGCAAAAACGGGGAACAAAAAAAAAAAGGGCCCTGCGCCTGCTGACTGCGGAAATGCTCTCCGCTGAGGCGGCTGAGGACCGGACAGGAATGTCTTTGGGGAAAGCGCACCTTCCAGGGGCGCGGCGCGGCGTTCGATATATCCAATGTCCGGCGAAAATGGAATTCGATATACAACGCAACTGTCCTATACTTTTACATAGTATTTTCAAGGGGGTAATCTGTGTGTTCGATATAGCCAATAATTCGAAATATGCGGGTTCGATATATCCGGGTTCGACTGTACAAAACATTCAGTAGAATTGTCTGTATTGTCACGTTGTAGTGACGGCAGTCCAGCGGTCAGGAAGACACCAGAAATACTTGCAAACGAAGCTCTTTATTAGGGCTGACTTGCGCCCGCAAAAGAACTGAATCACTCGGTGGCGGCGTAAGCAACAAGCGTGCTCGTCAATCGTCGATCTACGAATGTCCGCCGCTCGCGGCATCGCTCAATTTAAAGGCGGCAAGGAAACTTCCAGATAACAGGACAAGATCATCTACAGTAATCTAGAAAAACCTAGATGCAGCCCTTCATGGCTGCGATCAATCGAGATTAGTCTGGTCGCTTCTCGCGCCACGAACGAAAGTGATAACAACCCTTTCCTGCAGCCTTGAGCGTGAACGAACAAACACTACAATGATACGTGGCATTACCCCCCTTCCAAAGAAGCATCGTCTCGATGCTTTAAAATGAAAATTCGAGTCCTTCAGCGTTCATAATATGGCTTCAGGCGTACGACATGCACGACTTCCGGGCGTGGGCGGCGTCGCTGAGATGTTGTCGTGCCGTCGGGGATGACTTCATAGTCGAGGTCACCGATGCGACGGAGAACCCTGTACGGGCCAAAGTAGCGTCGCAGCAACTTTTCGCTCAATCCGCGGCGGCGAACTGGCGTCCATATCCAAACCCGATCACCTGGCTTGTAATGCGTGTCTCGTCGGCGCAGATTGTAGCGTCGGGCGTCGGTGTGCTGCTGGTCTTGAATGCGAAGCCGTGCAAGTCGTCGGGCTTCCTCGGCGCGATGAAGGTAGGCGGCGACGTCGAGGTTGTCTTCGTCGGAAACGTGCGGGAGCATTGCGTCGAGTGTTGTTGTGGGCTTCCTGCCGTATACCAGCTGGAATGGAGTAAACCTGGTTGTCTCCTGGGTGGCAGTATTATAGGCGAAGATCACGTAGGGCAGAATAGAGTCCCACGTTTTGTGTTCGGCGTCGATGAACATGGAGAGCATGTCTGCGATGGTCTTGTTCAGACGCTCTGTGAGTCCGTTGGTTTGCGGATGATAGGCAGTTGTCCTCCGATGACTTGTCTGGCTGTACTTTAAAATGGCTTGCGTCAGTTCCGCTGTAAATGCTGTTCCTCTGTCTGTGATGAGCACTTCGGGGGCGCCGTGTCGCAGGAGAATTTGTTCGACAAAAAATTTTGCAACTTCTGTTGCGGTACCACTAGGCAACGCTTTTGCTTCGGCGTAGCGGGTCATGTAGTCGGTGGCCACGATGATCCACTTGTTACCTGATGATGAAGTAGGAAAGGGGCCGAGTAGGTCCATCCCGATTTGCTGAAAGGGCTTAGTTGGCGGTGGTATGGGGTTCAGGAGTCCGGCTGGTCTAGTCGGAGGCGTTTTGCGTCGTTGACACTCACGGCACGTTTTCACGTAATGCGAAACGTCGGTAGCTAGCCGCGGCCAATAGTACTTCTCCTGGATGCGGTGCAACGTGCGAGAAATCCCGAGATGCCCTGCAGTCGGCTCATCATGACATGCCTGCATAATTTCTTGCCTGAGATTTTTGGGCACGACAAGAAGATGCACTGTCCTGTTGGGCGCGAAGTTCTTCTTCAGAAGGACATTATTGTGAAGGACGAAGGACGACAGTTGGCGCTTGAACCCTCGGGGAGGCGATGCGGTCTTGCCTTGCAGATAATCAACCAGGCTTTGCAACTCAGGATCCGAGCGCTGCTGCTGCGCGAAACTGCTCGCGCTTACCGGTCCTAAGAAAGCGTCGTCGTCTTCCTCTTCCGGTGCTGCGTCGACGGGGGCTCGCGACAAGCAGTCTGCGTCGGAATGCTTGCGGCCAGATTTGTAGACTACAGTTATGTCGAATTCTTGAAGGCGCAGGCTCCAACGAGCAAGGCGGCCGGAGGGATCTTTCAAATTGGCTAGCCAGCACAGAGCATGGTGATCGCTCACAACCTTGAATGGTCGTCCGTACAGGTAGGGGCGAAATTTCGACGTGGCCCAAATAATGGCGAGACATTCTTTCTCAGTGGTCGAGTAGTTGGCCTCGGCTTTCGACAGTGAACGGCTAGCGTACGCGATAACCTTCTCCTGTCTGCCATTTTTCTGAACGAGGACCGCTCCTAAGCCCACACTGCTTGCATCGGTATGAACTTCGGTTTCGGCGTTTTCATCAAAGTGCCCGAGCACAGGAGGGGACTGTAAGCGGCGCTTCAGTTCGTTGAAAGCTTCCTCTTGCGGCCTTTCCCATTTAAAAGGCACGTCAGCCTTGGTAAGTTGGGTCAAAGGTTCAGCGATGCGCGAAAAGTTCTTGACGAATCGCCGGTAATAAGCGCATAATCCAAGGAATCTGCGTATAGCCTTCTTGTCATTAGGCTGTGGAAACTCTGCGATCGCAGCCGTCTTCTTGGGGTCTGGGCGAACTCCATCCTTGCTTACGACGTGACCAAGGAACAGCAGCTCCTCGTAAGCGAAGTGGCACTTCTCTCGTTTCAGTGTCAGGCCTGAAGACTTGATCGTTTCCAGCACTATCCGAAGCCTTCTGAGGTGGTCTTCAAAGCTTGAGGAGAAGACAACAACGTCATCTAAGTAGACTAGGCAAATCTGCCATTTCAAGCCTGCGAGCACCGTATCCATTACTCGCTGGAACGTCGCTGGGGCAGAGCAGAGGCCGAATGGCATCACCTGGAACTCGAAGAGTCCGTCTGGCGTGATGAACGCAGTCTTCTCGCGATCTCTTTCGTCGACTTCAATTTGCCAGTAGCCGCTCTTCAGGTCCATCGATGAGAAGTACTTAGCATTGCACAGCCGGTCCAGTGTATCGTCGATGCGGGGGAGGGGGTAGACATCCTTCTTCGTAATGTTGTTCAGGCGGCGGTAATCGACGCAAAAGCGAAGGGTGCCGTCTTTCTTTTTCACTAGGACGACCGGTGCTGCCCAGGGGCTCCTCGATGGCTGGATGACGTCGTCACGAAGCATTTCCTCAACTTGCTTGCGGATAGCTTGGCGTTCTAACGGCGATACGCGGTAGGGGCTCTGTCGCAGTGGTCGTGCGTGTTCGTCTGTGACAATGCGGTGCTTGGCAAGCCGGGTTCGTCGCACATTCGGTGCTGATGAGAAGCAATCGGTGTACCTTTGAAGAAGACTGCGTATTTGGTCTTGTCTGTTCCGGGGTAATGCTGGGTTGATGTCGAACGTGGGTTGATGGCCTTGTTCAGATAGTTCTGCAGGTTGGTCGGGTAGGGCAAATACGTCTCTGATGTCTGCCAGCTCGTCGAGGAAAGCGATCGTCGTACCTTTGTTTAGATGCCGGTATTCTTCGGTGAAGTTGGTTAGCAACACCTGGGCTCGGCCATTTCGGATTTCGGCGACTCCCCTCGCGACGCCCAATCCTCGATCCAGGAGTAACTGGGTGTTCCCCTCAATAACACCTTCGGCATTTTCGATGTCTCCAGTACCTATGCCGACGAGAACACTTGATCGGGGCGGCACGCTCAATGCTTCATCGAGGACGTTTAAGGCAACGTGATGAGTCGCGCTCGTCGCAACAGGTATGGCTTTTTCCGTGGAAAGCTTGATCGACTTAGATCGGAGGTCGATGATCGCCCGATGTTCGTTCAGGAAGTCCATTCCCAAAATCACGTCTCTCGAGCATTGCTGTAGGATCAGGAAGGTTGTCGCATAGGTTCTCCCATTTACAGTAACTCTCGCGGTGCAGCGTCCTGACGGCGTAATCAGGTTGCCACCTGCGGTGCGGATCAGCGGGCCATCCCAGGTTGTTGTCACCTTCCTGAGTCGGACAGCGAGTGGGCCACTCATGACAGAGTAGTCAGCTCCCGTGTCCACCAAGGCAGTAACCGCGTGACCGTCGACCGTAACTTCAAGGTCACTTGTTCGCGTTCTGGTATTGTACGTTGTCTTCGGTGTCCGATCTCGGCTTCGTCGAGTAGTGAGGCTGCGGTGGGCGTACTGCGACGTTACTTCACTGGGCAGCGGTAAAAGCTTCAAGTCTGGCCGCGTCGTCGTCGGTGTCGTCGTCGTCGGTGTCGTCGTCGTCGGCGTTGTCGTCGTCGGTGTTGTCGTCGTCGGTGTTGTCGTCGTCGGTGTTGTCGTCGTCGGTGTTGTCGTCGTCGGTGTTGTCGTCGTAGTTGAGGCATGGTCTTGAGTACTCGTCGATGGAGGATCTTTGTCATTGCGCTTAGAAGCAACCTCACCTCCAGAGGCTGCTTTATTTAGTTTAACCTTCGTGGACTGGGGGAGCGTCCACGCACGGCGTAACCTCGGCTAGGAGAAACAAAGCGCGGGGACGATGGCGACGGGGAACGTGATAGGCGGCTCGGCGATGAGTATTCTTCCCGACGTAAAAACTCCTCGATTTCGGCTGGTCGCTGGCCGGGTCGGGGTCGTGGAGCGTCGTAAGAGAACCCTCGGATGCCCAGTCTTCTGTATGGGCAGTGCCGGAGGACGTGACCGGCTTCGCCACAGTGGAAGCATAGTGGGCGGCGCTGGTCGGGAGTTCTCCACTCGTCGCATTTCCTCGGCTGCGCGCGTCGCTCGTAGGACGGGCGGGTTGGGGCGAGTGGGCGGCGGTCCAACGCAGCTGGCTGAGGGCGATAGGGGCTTGGGTCCCGTCGTCGAGGTGCAGGACGGCGCACAGCTGCGGCGTAAGTCATGGCTGGGGGCTGCAGAGGCTGCGTGGGTGTCGGCGTCACACCCAAGGCCTGTTGAACCTCGTCCCGGATGACGTCAGTGAGCGATGAAAGTTGCGGCTGCGTTCCCGTTGGCAGCAACCGTCGGAGCTCCTCTCGCACAACTTCACGTATAACCTCCCGCAGGTTATCATTGTTAGCGGTGTCCATGCAGCTTGCTGACAAAAAGCGCTGCTGGCGGTCATACTGGCGGGCTCGGGCGTCGAGAGTTTTCTCCATTGTGGATGCCTCTTCTACGAATTCAGCGACGGTTTTCGGTGGGTTGCGAACGAGGCCGGCAAATAGTTGCTCTTTAACTCCTCGCATAAGCAACTTCACCTTCTCTTCTTCCTTCATGTTCATGTCGGCACGCCGGAAGAGACGCTTCATCTCCTCAGTATACACTGCAACGGTCTCGTTTGGGTGTTGTATGCGAGACTGTAGCAGCTGCTGGGCTCTCTCCTTTCGCACGACGTTTGTGAAGGTCTTCAGAAGCTGTTCCTTGAAGGTTTCCCAGTTGGCAAGGCTGGCTTCCTCATTCTCGAACCAGACTCTTGCTGGTCCTTCCAGGGCGAAGAAGACGTACCTAAATTTCATGGCGTCGTCCCAGTTGTTGAAGACAGCCACACGGTCGAACTGCTCCAGCCATTCCTCGGGGTCGGCGCCAGGCGAAGCGTCGAAGGTTGGTGGCACCCGGGGCTGCTGCAGAATGATTGGAGTGGTCGTCTGGGGCAAGGTCATGATGGACGTTGGTACTTGCTTTCGCTTCCGGGTAGGGTCCGGCAGGGTCCCGAACTCAGGTGCGTCCCCTTGCAGGCGTCGGCTTGCGCGGTGGACTGGACTCAGGTCCTGCGGTAGATGACTCAAAGGGCTGGCGTCTCGACTTGTAGGGGGTGTCCGGAACATGGGAGGCTACCCAGCACCTCCACCAGATGTCACGTTGTAGTGACGGCAGTCCAGCGGTCAGGAAGACACCAGAAATACTTGCAAACGAAGCTCTTTATTAGGGCTGACTTGCGCCCGCAAAAGAACTGAATCACTCGGTGGCGGCGTAAGCAACAAGCGTGCTCGTCAATCATCGATCTACGAATGTCCGCCGCTCGCGGCATCGCTCAATTTAAAGGGCGGCAAGGAAACTTCCAGATAACAGGACAAGATCATCTACAGTAATCTAGAAAAACCTAGATGCAGCCCTTCATGGCTGCGATCAATCGAGATTAGTCTGGTCGCTTCTCGCGCCACGAACGAAAGTGATAACAACCCTTTCCTGCAGCCTTGAGCGTGAACGAACAAACACTACAATGATACGTGGCAGTATTCTGTTAACCGATTCACTTCTGAAGACAGTGATCCACTTTAAAATATTCACCTTAAATACATACATGTCTACAGATGGCGCCATATGCTTGGCTGCTGATTTTCAGATAGCAGTTTGCATGCCAGGTGGCAGTAGTTGCTCCAACGAGTTAAGTCGGATACAGCTTAAGTCTGCAGTGAAGCTCCGCCCACATTCAGGACCACAGAACAAAGTTCCTCCACGACAAAAAAGTTGTCAGCTGTTAAAACTTTTCTTGTCACCTAAACAAGACGCTAATCAGAAGGAAAAGCTTAAAAGATATAGAATTTTGATACCTGGCTTGTTTAATAAAGTCAAAGATTAAAAAGCTCATTTTGTTTACTTTTTTGACTGGCTAGTGGAGGAATACAGTTGTAGCCCAGTGTTAACAACTGCTGTTTTTTTTAGTTGTATGCTGCTATACTTTCGAAAATATATTGGAGAAAAGAAAATTCTTTTCTCACCGTGTTTTTTTAGAAGAACCATGGCGTGTTAGGAAGACTGAAATTTCGAGGGCGCTTAAATTCACAGGGCTTTTTTGGAGTGAAGGGAATGCTGACTGCAAATGCCGTGAACATTTAGGTATTGAAAGCAGTGAGTGTAATTCGATCCGCAAGGTGAGGATTAGGATCTGGACTGTGATCCTGGCACTTCAGAGAGCTGAAATTCAAAAGCTGGCAAAGAAATGTTAATCATTGCGATGTATGTGGCTGTTTACATCAGCCACATATTTTGCCAAAAAGCGACTGAAGATGTGCTACATCAAGAGGAAAGCTTATCTCATCGAAAGGGTTGTTCACGCATCGGGGTTGTCCTGTTACAGAAGCACCCAGAAACTAGCTGTAGCTCTATCCCAAATGCGTCTAGAGGCTTGTCAGTGGCACCAGGTTGATCACCAGATACCTCCGAACGATGGCATAGCAGGAAGCATTACGCAAATGTTTATTGTGCAAAGCTCACGAAAGTTCAGTGCAAGCTGCCGGGAATGCAATGAGGGCCACTTCGCACTTCACTCACCTGACTGCTTCAAGATTTTTCACAAACAAGAAAAATTTTAGCTGCTCTAGATTTTGCGATGCCTTGAGAGCCGAATGAAATTAAAATATATCGTATGAGACATTTTTAGCACGGGTTATTGCTAACTGTTTCCGGCAACCGGGGTCATGCTGTGTGCTCGCGGGTGGAACAGCTGTGTGGTGTGGAGAATGGGTGCAAGAGAACAAAGTTCACCCTCAGCTACATGCCGTGTTCACGTTGCCACATGCGTTCACAGTGCTAGCACTACCAGCAGGTTCCCAAGGCTACGCAACTGACCCATCTTGGTGCAAAAAGTGATCAGCGAGCTCCTTTGGGAGAAGGGCTGCTTGCAGGGGTGCAGTGCACTCTCAAAACTTCACCCCTGCACGGAAAACTCTCAGCAAAAAAGTTACGTAACATGTTACAGAAGTACACCAGGGCTTGGCTTTACGTGAAATTAATGGGCATATCTGCAATTGGCATACAGATGTACATGTTTCCTGAAGATCTCATAATCGTGACTTGATTATTAAAAATATCTTTTCCGTGACCATCTTCCCTCCTGAAGCATTTGTCCTTGTGTGCGCATGGGACAGAAGCTGGGATAGGACTGAATTTTTTAAGCTTAGTCCGTGGCTTATAAACACTAAGGAATTGTTGCTCTTGTTCGCTGCCCAGCTGCAGTGCAGCAGTTTCTCTGGTGTGAGCTAGCTGAAAGGCATACTAGTGGACCTATTTTGAACCTAGATTGTTGTTTTTGGGGAGAACGAGCCAGCTGATGTGGTGTTTAGTGATCACCCGCATTTTCCTGCCTCTGCAGAATGTGCTTCAGTTGCACGCACTGTCCACTGGTGCCAAGATCATGGACTTCCCCCTGGAGGTTGGCACCATCACTGGTTTTGCTGGGGAGAAGAAAGACCACGAGGTAATTGTCCCTCCTTTCTGTGCAAGGCAGTGGTGGAAGAAAATGTCCCATCATCTTGGCTGCTTCTGTGGGACGCAAAGGAATGAAAAGAGGATTGGCACAATGCAGTTAGATCAGTTCTCAGCCAATCAGCAGGAATGGGCGGAGGCTTCTGTACAGCAAAAATGACCATTTTCTAGCCTGACTTGGCCCAGCGTGACAATGAAAGCAGTCATAGACACTACAGTAACGTGCTGTGCAAGGTGTGCTTTTGCACACAGTGTGCAAATGTATGCAGTGCAATCGCAATTCACCGAGACTTGAGCACTTGCATTCATGCTGAACGTAAAACATTTTTGGCATCGAAAACTTATCCAGTCCAATGGTCTGCCTACAAAAGTGAAAGCAGTAAAAACATTTTAAGCATTTTTGTCTCCTAAATTTTGAAATGCTATATTGCTGAAGGGGACGGGTCAAGCAGGGCTGTCAGTTATGGCAAAAAGAAAAGGAAATTGCACGTTAAGGTTTTTAATGGTGTATGCGCACAGCAGCACTTAAGTGAAGCTTCTTTGGTACATGTGTGGATTGTCTTATGCTGATGGTTAATTTTCTCCTCACAGATCTTCTACTTCTTCACATCCTTTTTGACACCTGGTACCATCTACTACTGTGACCTCAGCAAGGAACCTATCAGCCCCAGGGTAAGTACTCAAGGCATAGTGACTTGTCTTTTATTAGCGAGCATATCTGCGTTCTTTGCTTTCATGGCATACTGATCAACCTCTTGGTCTTTAACCCTGTTTAGGACGGCAGAACGCATGTTGTCCCACTTGCTCCAAGTGCCGACAAACGGCAAAGATGCTCCTACGTACTGTGTCTTTGCATGCTGAGTGCTACCAAACTGTCAACAATGCCATTCAGTGCGCCTGTGCAGTTTGACGTGGCCCAGTTTGACGGGGAAAAATAAATTTAAAAAATTTGTTGAGCCTTTTTTTTTTTTTTGTCAACTGCCCTGTAATACTTTTTGGAGCAATATTCTGTTCTAATGCGAGTTCTTTTATGCATTGAAAAGACCGAGGTACGAAACGTACCACATTCTAGTTCTTGTTAAGCAGTTGCTGGAGCAAATGTGTACCATTTTTTACAGAACCAATGGATGAAATGGCTTCAGAGAGTGATGCCATTCAATTTCTAGAGAAATTCCAAGTGCAATTTTACCATTTCTATGCACGTGAGACACATATACCCCCCCTCTGACCCACACATATATAAATGTGTCTGTGTGTGTGTGTGTGTGTGCATATGTAACAGCTGGTGATGCGTTTGTGGTCAATCATTTTGTGGCTTCTTGCAGGTTTACAAGAAGATCAACCCTCCTGGATTTGACTCAAGCAAGTTTGAAACCAAGCAGGTGTTCTACTCCAGCAAGGATGGCACCAAGATCCCAATGTTCATTGTTCGGCAAAAGGTGCTGCCTTTTTATCTCTCCCTCTTGATATATGTTTTGATAGCACAGCAAAGGCTGGGGGCGTTTGTTGTGAGCAGTGTGGTAAATATCTGGAGTTCAGCATTGTTAATTTGAATTCTCAATTTATATGAATAGACGATTCGCTCCTATCAATATCTCTTAGATTTTAGGCCTGTGTGAATATTTAGTCGAATAGTAAAGTATTCGATTCGATTCGATTCGAATGTTTATTGTTCGAAAAACATGAAGTGTCGAAGAAATCGCCACTCCTGTCACAGCGGAGGTTTTGGCAGCCATGGTGAAGTGGCAGAGGAGTGGCACTGACATGGTGCCAGCTTGCATCTGTCACTTGCCCTCAGAAGAACGGAAGATTGGGCGAGTTGGTGTTCCATGGCGAAAGTACATATAAACAGCGCTAAACGACAGGACGAGAAGAGGAGTAGACAAACACGGCGCTGAACTTACAACTTACAGTTGTAAGTTCAGCGCCGTGTTTGTCTACTCCTCTTCTCGTCCTGTCGTTTAGCGCTGTTTATATGTACTTGCCCTCAGTGCTGATTGGCCCCATACATGTGAAAACATCTTGCTTGCATGGACATGTTTTCTGTGCAGTTATCCGCACACCACAGTGCATCAGATCCTTATTCCAGTCACACTCCCTTTGGCTTGAACTCTTTATAATTAAGCTCCCTGGCTTGCTATAATTCAAAAAAGTTTTCCATCTCCCTTGAGTTCGAATTATTGGGGCTAAATTGTAAAGCAACTCAACCCCTTAATGGGCTCATGAAACAGTTTTGGAAGTGGCTATAAAATGCGTGCATTATGTAGAATAAAGGCCATTAAGCATTTGTGCTACATACAAGTCCTCAAAAGCAAGCTGATAATTTACAAATGATTTTTTTTAACTCTCATTCCCACGCCTCGCGGTGACGTCCAGTGCTGGTTTCTCATGCAAATCCTGCCAGCTGATAGCATAAAGCTCACACGACGTCATTCGTGTGGGGCTGTCATTAGTTGGCCAAAAACTGTGAGGGCGTTGTGAAGCAAAGCAGGCAAAGGAAGATGTGCGAAGACACATTCAACTAGAGATGAAGGCACGTCACTCCCCTCCAGTTTTCCCTCTATTGTCTTGCTGTGGTGGAGGAGCAAGTGGCCATAAAAAAAAAAAAAAGAGAGAGAGAAGGAGCTAGCTATTTCAGGTGACGTAGTCATAGGTGGAGCATAGTTCTGGCCATTAATCTTTTTTTCTTGCTCGCTCGGTGTATAAGTTGAGAATGAAAGGACGAGGGCCGCTTTTAATTTTCGATACCTCTGGTGCCATATAAGCTGGACTAAAAATTTTTGCAGTCAGATTATGGGTAATTCAGTATCTAACAGTCTTTCGCTTTTCTTACCCTCGGTGCAAATCATCTCTGGGGCCCTTTTACTGCGTGCATTCATTTAGAACACTGCTTAGCTGAGCACTACTACTCATACCGCATGACGTAAAATTTATCATATGTATAGCTAGCCTAGACCTAGACTGGGCCAATGTGCTATGCATCCTTTTTTTTTTGTTGGACTTTTTTGTGGCTTTTCTCTTTTCACTCTTTTCATTCACTCAAGATGACAGCACTGATTTGAACTAGGCTTGAACACAGACACACTGTGTACATTAAGTTCATCCTCACAACGGATGAAGGAAGAGGCATAAGCTGCCTATACTCTTTCTTATGATATTCTTGGTAGATAAAGCAGGAGATGGTAAAGTATTTCTACCGTATAAACGCGGGTGAGGGCCGCACTTTTTTTTTTCCATATTCGAGGGCTAATTTTCGGGGTGCGGCCCATACACGCAAATTGCAAAAAAAAAAATTGTTTTTAAAGTAAAAACACACCAATCAGGGAATGAACGGCATTTATTCTGCGTCCAATCGTCACTCGCCGAGTATTTCGACTCTGAGCTGGTGCTGTGATCTGGTGCACGATCATCCCAAAAGAAGCTGCGCAGCACGTCCGCTGTCAACGCGTAGCCGTTGTTCCGCACTTCCATCACATAATAGAGCAGCTCTTCCTTCCATTTCGGGAAACTCGCACGGCTTGCCTTGGAAAGCAGGCTTTTTGCAGCTTGTGTTTCTCAATGCATCCTTCTGGTTGCACCATCATCAGACGCACTCCTCGGCCACGTCGAATTTCCTGCCCGCCGCACACTTGCGTGTTCGAGAGCTAACTCCCAGCCGTGCAGCTATTAAGGCGCTTGCCCATCGTGCTAAAACTGTAAAGCTCGGCGGCAGCACGCGAAAGCTACAACCACCACAACAACGGCGAGCACACTAACGCGCCACAAAAACAACAAAAAAGCTGAAGCTGGCGATGCTGATGTCAATGTGGATGGCGGGAGGTCGCGGCGGAGAAAAAATTTTACAATGATGATGATGACGGCGGCCTCGAGCGCCATCCATGGAAGCTCCTGTGCGTGTGCACGGCCACCTGGATCGGTGCATGCGTGATCGAGGCGGCCGTGGCGCGTGAGTGGACTCCGCGAACAAGCGCTTCGCAATCAAGCGCACTTTGCTCGCAGCCGGAGCTGATTGCGGAGGCCACGGCACGTGCATTTAGAAGGCTATTCCCACCTGGGTCAAGGAAAGTTCGGGTGCGGCCCTTACACAGATTTTTTTTTTTTTTTTAACATTTCCTTCGAGACAACGGGGTGCGGCCCATACACGGGTGCGGCTCTTACATGCGTTTATACGGTATCTTTGCTCAGTGGTTAAGGCGCTCGGCTGCTGGCCTGACAGATGCGGGTTCAATCCCGGCCACGGTGGTCGAATTTCGATGGAGGCGAAATTCTAGAGGCCTGTGTACTGTGCGATTGATGTCAGTGCATGTTAAAGAACCCCAGGTGATCAGAATTTCCAGAGCTCTTCACTATGGCGTCCTTCATAGCCTGAGTCGCTTTGAAACGTTAAACCCTAATAAACCAAACCAAACCTTTGCAGGGGCAGTGGAGAGTTTTTGCTCTTTCATGTTTGCTGGCGTTGGAAATGGCATGTAAATATATGTGATACTTAGCAGTTAGAGCTTTCTAGAGCTAAACTGAAAAGAAATGAGTGGTGAGACCGTCAAAGGAGTGGGTGTGCACGTGAAAGATATCCTGTTTTTCTTGTGTTCCAGGGGCTGCCCAGCAAATCGCCGTGCTTGCTGTACGCCTACGGAGGCTTCAACCGGAGCCTGCAGCCTTACTTCAGTGTCTCGTGCCTGCTGCTCATGCAGCACCTGGGCTTTGTCTATGCCATTGCCAATGTTCGAGGAGGAGGGTATGCAGGCTTCGTCTTCTCCTGCTGGGCTCGGGCAGATTGCGCTCTGTCAATACAGCAAAGCAGTCTTTTTTTACAGTGGCAAAAAAAAAATTTTTCGTGCATTTTCTTTGTTGGCTAAAAAGAGTGCTTAGGGAAATGTACTCAGCAGTGCAGTAGGGTGCACCCATGCTTGAGGCGGATTTTCTTGTGCGGCACGCTGGCAGGATACTACGCGCCGTTTAGTAGTGTGCCATTAGCCCAGTGTTATTAGGCCCAGCGTGCTTTGTATCGAAGCCACAATGAAGGTGCTTTTCAGCTGATCACAAAAGGTCTAATCATGTTGCTAGTTTACCATCGCACAATAACCTTTCTGCCTGGCACCAGGCATTTGACAGTGGAACACATGGGTCATAAGCATGGGTCATACGCATGGAGCTACATTCCAATCCGTTGGCCATGACATCATTACTGTCAATCAAGCTTCAGATTTTCAGAGGATCTCAGCTTAAAATCACATGTTTACCAGTAACCTGGTCTAGCAAGTTTTTTTATTCCGGGCAGTTAATTTCGTAACAGGCGTTGGGCGCATGCCTTATCGGTTCTTTTGATGCATTATATATTTGAAGGATTCACCAGGGCTGTGCTAATTCTTTATAAAAATGTGTGTCATAGCATAAAAGGAGGACATGTATTCAGGGCTCCACTGTAATTGTAAAAAGTGGACGGAAAATTCTAGTCCCCTGCAAGGGCAGCACCTTGTCAAAACCATGAAAAAAAAAAAAGTCTGGCCCTTTCATGAGCATGTACAGTACTATTCAATGTGGACCAAAAGTTTGGATTGTGCTGTTCTGTCCGCAATTAACAGTGCATTAGCGATGTAAAAAGAAATTGCCTTCAAATGCATTCTCTTGCTGGAGTAGCAGTGATGAGAAAGTTATCTGCTCATATTTTCATTGCAACAATACAACCTTGTTATTTGTTAGTGTTTGTTAGTGCTTGAGACGTGTTAAGGGATGGCAGTAATTATTTATCTGCATTATTTTTTTGCACATATCGTTAGATATGAATGTATGAAGAACAGTATTAGTTGCCGATTTTCTGATCTTTATTATCTGTGCTGATATTGCTGGGCAGTCAGTCACTCATTTGCTCATGTTGGAATATGTTGCTCAGTATTTCACTCGGGAGAATGCATGTATCAGCAGTCTCTTTATGGCGGCATTTTTCTGTGGTGCTTCACACCGAACGTCCTTAGGACAGTGCAAATAGGGATGGTACATTGATGGGGAACCAGCCCCACAGCTCTTAATCTGTTTTGCGTGGTTGACTTTGGAATTTAGTTGGGGTGTCCAAGTCCTTCCACAGAGTTTATAAGGAGCACGAAACACTAGCCAGCTAGTTGCAGAACAGATCTGAAAAATTAGCAGGATTTGACTGCATTGTAAACATGATTTTAGCTCTCTGTACACCTTCAAAATAGCCTTTTTTTGAAGCACCATTGGTTCAGGTGTGGGTTTCTAAGCATACTTTTTCTCGAGACTGCAGTTTGCAGCAGAGTAACTTTGTTCTCATGAGGTTTGCTGAGGAGTGCATGCGGACCAAATGATGTGCCTGCACATTTGTAATGGACCTGAACAGTGCTGGTGACGCAGCCTTGTGTGTGTTTCCGCAGGGAGTATGGTGAGGCATGGCATAATGCTGGCCGGCTTTTCCACAAACAGAACACATTTGAGGATGTTCAGTCTGCTGCCGAATACCTCATTGAAAATGACTACACGACCAAAGACAAGTGAGTACTGGCTAAATGGCCATGGTATTAAATACTGTGCCACTTCATTAAGCCTGCTATACCTACTCCTGTGATTGTTCGCTTGCATGTTTGAATGTGTGTGTGTGATCTTGTACCAACACGAGAAGCAAAGTTAGCTACAGAGAACAGCAGCTATTATCTGATGTTTAGGCTTTGGCTGAGGCTGATAATTACATCATTTATGTCACATAAATGTCACATAATTTACAGGGCTGGCTGTCTCGGCCAAGGTCCCCCACTTTTG
The DNA here is from genome assembly GCF_055824585.1 of Amblyomma mixtum. Classification (NCBI taxonomy): domain Eukaryota; kingdom Metazoa; phylum Arthropoda; class Arachnida; order Ixodida; family Ixodidae; genus Amblyomma; species Amblyomma mixtum. Next base: position 256,167,055 of record NC_143012.1, on the reverse strand, counting down.
CATAGTTATTGTCGTCGGGGTCAGTGCTGTCTATGCACATGCCCTCTTCTACCCTCTCCCATGTCCAGAAGGGAAGGAGGAGCAGAAGGGGACAGCACAAAGGGGGGAGTACACACATGGCGAAATGCAGTGAGAGTGGCTGCACGCACACACAGGTGTTTCCTAGAGGCAGCGCTCGCTCACCTCCAGTGGCACGATGCATTTGCACCACTCCTGATTAGCAGCTGTGCACGCGCACACAGTGATAAGAACATAAGCAGTGACATGGCTTATCAGTTACACTTCAAGAGAGACATTGAGGCAGCCAAGGCCAAGATGAAGAGTCGTGCTGAAGGTGCTGCACATAAGTGAGAGGCCTGAGCCCGCAAATGTGCAGCGGCTTCAACGCAGGAAGAACACATTTTTGGGATGCTGCCTGCAATTGTGCTGTGCGACAAGATCCACAAGTCCATGGCCACATATTCTCAGGCCATGAAGCGTTCATTGCAACCGTCGCATAACAAACACAGTCATTATACCATTATGTGTGTCATCGTCATTGTGCTAATCATATCCCCGTATCCCCGCAAACTTCTTAATCTCATCTGCCCGCCTAACTTTCTGCAGTCCCCTGCTACGCTTTTCTTCTCTTGAAGTCAACTCCGTTGCCCTAAAGGGCCAGTGGTTATCTTGCCTTCGCATTACATGCCCTGCCCAGGCTCATTTCTTCTTCTTGATTTCGACTAGGATGTCATTAACCTGCCTTTGTTCCCTCACCCACTCTGCCCACTTCCAATCTCTTTAACGTTACTACTGTATCAAAATCGTCAGTCTGCATGACCTTGAAGAAGACAAAACTTCACTTGCCCTGTTTGACTCCACCAAAAGTTTGAGCGTGGCCACGCCTGGCATGGCACAGACCTTCATGGCGCTGCCCTTAAAAGGCACATTGGGGCAGACTCGAGCAAGACCACTGACTTGGGTTTGCTGAAACTATACATGTACAGAAGACCAGTGGAAGGCTACTGAAGGAACCATCCGCTGCACTGTTCAGAATGTTTTCCTTGTACTGTTGAAAGGTGCATCAGCTGGCTTAGTGTAGCGATTGCATTGCAATTTTTTTTTTGGTGCCTTCAGTTCTTCATAATTTGACTTAAATTGTGACAAGTAGCATCTCGGTGAAACGACACTCATTTATTTTCTTGGCGGTGTGCCCTCGTAGCCTTGTTGTGGCCAGGTATTCTCTGTGCTGGTCAGGCACCCTGAAGAATGTGTACCTGTGTGGCCTGTGCAGGATTGTGATCCAGGGTGGCTCCAATGGGGGACTGGTAGTGGCAGCATGCGCCAATCAGCGACCGGACCTGTTCAAGTGCGTCATCTGCCAAGTGGGGTGAGTCTATTCTTTTCATGGCACATACTCTGCCGGGCTGAGCAGTGCCACTTTCTGGCATTGCATGAGCCAAACACCAGGGTTTGATACGAATACAATGACTACTTCTTCAGTAAATATCAGTGGACTTCCTGGAAATGTTTAATCGAAACGAGCAAGCAGCCACTTTTTTGGATGAACTGAAGTAAATATCAAGCTTTCAGAATGGTTCCTTAAGATATTTATTTTGCCATGCTGAAAACCTGACGCGTCTGTTGTGCACTTTGTGGTTTTCATAAAGTACAGTAATTTTCTGCTCAGCTTTTCTGTTCACCACTGCCACCGTCATCCAGGCAAGCTAGTCTACGCTTAATTTTAAACGCGTTTTCTGGTAAAAACTTTGGCTGCTGCATGGCAAAGGCTTCAAAATCCCGTAGTCACATTAGTGCCACTTTTTTACTGAAATTCTCTCATTGTGTTTCGTTTTTTTTTTTTTTTTTTTTCTCGGCTTCTTGATACTTAGAATCAGGAAGTGATGGCCAGTGCACTCACCCACTGGTAAAGCTGCAGGCCAGCTACAGTGATTCAAACTCCGATAATTCAAACTTTCGGTTAATTCAAACAAATGTCAGAATTTTGGTTGACCAGCTGTATTGTCAACGCATTTAAAAGCTGCTTAATTGGTACCGCGAATTTTCTTAAATTCGCTTAATTTAAACTTTTTGGCTTGCTCCTTATTAATGTTGTTTTACTCTACCTTTTTTTTTTTTTAAACCACAAAACCACAAAGGAGACTGCTCGTTGAATAATGACATTTATGTCTTTCACCCATATTTATGTTTTGCTAAAGCATTTAGCTATGTTTGCATAGTGAAGTATAGTTCTAAAGTACTTTTTGTATGCATTGATGTCCATAAAGCAAATTGCGCTTAGTCTTGGATCACTTTAAGATGCACTTCTTGTAATTCGAACAAAAATCTGTTGTTTTTTTTTTAGTTTTAATTAATGAGAATCTACTATATAGCCTTTTTATGCCACATAATATTTTCATGCCAGTTCCCCACATTGAGTGTGATTTGCAGCTGTGCCCTGGCAAAGTTGCCTTGAAGCCAGTGAGTGACTTGCTCTCCTGTTCTTGTGTTACTGCAGGGTACTGGACATGCTGCGTTTCCACAAGTTTACTATCGGCTATGCGTGGACGTCAGATTATGGAAGCTCTGACGATGAGAAGATGTTCAACTATCTGTACAGGTCGGCAGATATCTATGTTTCTATGTTTAAAGTTTTTCAGAAACATAGTGGTACACTGGGGTGTGTGCTCTGCATGTGACTTCAGCGCAGCAGCCTTGCCTTTGCAAGGGCAATCGTGGCATATCTTTAGAGGTTTGTTGCATGGGCAGCTGTTAGTGTCTACAGGGTTCGTAGCGGTCCTTGAAACCCTTGAAAACCCTTGATTTCTAAAGCTCCATATTCAAGGTCCTGAAAACCCTTGCATCTTGTAAAGGTGCTGGAAAGTCCTTGAATTTTGGGCTGGACTAGGCTTAGCGGATTCGAGTAAACGTCTGGCCACATCTGGCAAGTCCTAATCCAAGTCAATCCAATGTCACGTTAGCAACTGTAGTCAGAGAGAAAGATATTGCTGTAGTCACGTGTATTGCTTGTGTCCGCTCCCTAGCCCAGACCATGCCCTGATTGTGCAGCACGCCGCTCAGCCTCCTGGCGATGTCACTTTGCCAAGTGTTCCTCTCGTTGCTCTGGCGTCTCCGCTGCGCGCTTGGCCATTAGCCTGTTCGTTCTTCCTCTGGTTAACCGCTAACTGTCAGGCTACCACTTCGGGATCCGGTGAATTCATCTTTTCCACTCTTCTGCACTGCTCAGCAGTGGCTTTGCTTTCCTTCTCCATGGCTGTAGCCTGGCTGTCGTTCTTCATCATCCTCTCCTTCTTGTCGGCTCCGGCGCACCAGCTGCACAGCTGTGTTGTCACTCGCTCCTCGCGCATGCGCAGCTTGGCTCATCCACGCTCACGCGAAACTGCTCGTCCACGGCCAGTGTAGCTCACGCTACAAAAACTGTTGCGGACTTGTTGGCAGCTGCAGACAGTTATGCCGTAAAAGCTGAGGCGGCTAATGACATCACATATATTGTGAAATCAAACAGTCTCAGAAAAACTGCAAAGGAAAAAATTCAGGAGGTTCAAGCAATTTATTGTGCAATCGCTGAAAAACTTCAAGTACATTCTTGTTAATCTTAACCAGTGTGCACTTCAGGGCTGTTTATGTGTTTATTAATGTGTGTTTCAAGGCAGTGTGTGCCTATTTTTTTCTTTTTCAATAGAATGAATGATTTTGTTCTTAAATTTATTTTCTGTCCAAGCAACTAAACATTGCTTTGGGTCCTTGTAATTGCTATGCCAGGGCCTTTAAAGTCCTTGAAAACCTTTGAATTTTTTCCTCTAAAACTGCTACGAACCCTGGTCTATGACATCAACTGTGTGGTGCACATCATTCGTAATAGCAGGCTACTGTGGGTTAAATGGGTTAGTTGTTTGGAAGGAATACAGTGTGTCGCTGTTACCTTCTACACATTGAGCTGACAAGGTGGGGACATGAGGGGCTCATTATGACATACATTTGTAGGAAGATAAGTCGCCAAGAGCATGGAAAGCATGAGGGAATTTCTTTTTAGTTTGTGGCATTAATGAATGGGCAATTACTAGTGCAGTCATTTTTTTTACCTGTAAAGTAATTGATTAGAAAGTACTTTTTTTTTATTAACAGAATACTGCAGGCCCTTCTGGGCCATTGCAGGAGGGGCGATACAATGCAACAAAAAAATACAGAAGCACTGAAAGAAGATTAAAATTACAAAGCCCAGTCTCCACCTGCTTGTACTCAGATCAGATGTCTGACAAATGCTGCTATTCTAGGACGTTATGAATGTAAAACACTTTGGGGCAAAACTAGTTGGCTTCGCAGCCGGTTGTATGTAGACTTTGATGTTTGAGTAATGTAAGCCAATCATGTCCCAACAAAAGTTGTTCATGAGCATGATTAGCAGAATTGGAACAGACTCTGCACAAACTTTTTAATGCAGTCTATCACTCTGTACGTCTTGTAAAGCTGGCTGTTTCGATTCAAGTTTTGTACGCATTGACAGACACATCTTTGTACTGTGCATAATAAGAAAAATTGTAAACAAAAAACATTAAATTTAGTGTGTAAATAAAATGTGAAATAAATAATAAAGCAAACTCGAAGTCTTGACTATAATAAAAAAAACCTCCGATCTCTATTGGTGAGTGGCTAATGCCACATCATCCTTGCTTATCATTCAGCTGTTCACCTGATGTTTTTGTTGGGACCAGGTACTCTCCGCTGCACAACATCCCAGCCACAATGGGTGACGACATCCAGTACCCATGCATGCTGCTGCTGACAGCCGACCACGACGACCGTGTCGTACCGTGCCACTCCCTCAAGTTCATTGCCCAGCTGCAGCACACCCACGGGAACTCAAACAAGCAGGTGAGCACAGAGTGCGAGTGCGGTGGTCTCTTCAGGCAAGTGGATGGCAGAGGCTTCAGAGGAAACTCGACTCTCTCTTGCTCTGTGCATTGATGTAGGTCTGCCACATGCCTGCCCACTCTGAAAAGCAGGGCATGGCTTCCACAGAAAAGCAGTTGCTGGAACATTTTGTATTGGTGGCACTATTCTATTGGTGGCACTGCCATGAGCTGCATGGAACAGCAGGGCGCTTTGTGCTGCACTCCGAGCTATGGTTTTTGTATTCTTCCCCTGTAAATCTTGGAGCGCAAATCGGTGCAAACATAACAGGGCTTTCCCATGTCTAGTTTGTATAATAGTCCACGGGTGACTCATGGTTGAAATTTGAAATCTTTAAAAATGCCCCCCCCCCCCCCCCCCCCCCCCTTCTCCAGAGAAAAAAAGAATGGTGGGGAATTATTACATTTGCTTGTATGCCTCGTTTGCTATGCTGTCCAGAAGTTCAATTGCTGAATCCACCTGGAAATGCTTGCTTCATGAACTGCGGTGCCACCGCACCGGATATTGAGAAAACGCTTTTAAAAAATCTGCGTTTTTCTCTGTTCCAGTTTTCTGAATAGATGCGCTCCTTGTGGAGCATATTTCTTCATAACCGTTTTGTCTCTTTTGGCCTGTTTGTTTTTTTGCACTTTTAAAACTCCACTGTATGCGATGACATTCTTAGTTCTTTTATTTTTTTGGATTGTAGATATTTGGTGTGACATCTTGATTACATTTGAGACATATCTATGCCAACTGCCTTGTAAAAAAATAAAAACAAATTGTGTTTTGGGGAAAAAATTTAAGTTTGTCAGCCCACGTACCATGCATTCAGGAATGCGGTGAATGTTAAACCATTTTAACACATTTTGTTGAGTCTGCAGGCTTTCCACAAGCTATAGAAGAGGAAAAATTTATAGAATAAAGGTTATTCAGACATATTGCTGGAAGTTTACGTACATGGTGTGCACAATTTCAGTTGTAGTTGAGGTTTTTGTGAATGGTTGCTTGCTTTTGTTGGTGCAATGCCTCCTATGCTCTTTCAGTTCCCAACAGAAGAAAAAAAATATAGAGTGCTACCAAAACTGGGCTCTCCATCGCTCATCGCATGCTTGCCTCTATCGTCTGCATGAGAAGCCACGCTTGTGCAGTAAAAGTTCATTAATTCAACCCTGTTTATTTGGAAATGTGCATAGTTTTGATTCCTGGTGAAGTCCCGGCCAATGTCCATGGAAGCCTGCAGCGTGAAACACTCTCTAATTTGGATGCTGCAGTTCTCGCAGTGGTTTATTCAAACGGGCTCCCTCAGGGAGCTCGAATCTAGGTATGACAGGCACGGCAACCGATCATCGAAATAGCCCTATTCAAACTCGAATTGCATGCTGCAGAGTTCCGTGCACCTCCGATGTGTCCACAACGGTGGGCATGATGAAAAACGGATGGCCCCGTTTCCAGGAATAGTCTGACCGCATAATTTCAGCATGGTACCATACACTCAGTTTCGCTTTTTTGAGCTTTGCGCCAGGCCGTGGTGATGGCTGAGGTGTAGTGAAGCCTTCTCGTATGCGACGTGGCTGCTTGTGAGGGGGCTCCACTGCTGCTGTGTCTTACCATAAAGGATGCCGCAGGGGCCCTTATCATTTTGGATCTGCTCTGCTTCCATGCTCCCGGTGGCATGCATGCAATAAAGCATTGGTGGAATTACGAAAAAATAATCATTAGACAGTTTTAGCTGCGCGTCCGCAAAAGCGGTGCGTACGCTACGGGCGCACCTTACGCGCAGTGCCACCCGTCCTGGCAACGACAGTTTTAGTTGGGAGTGGCTAGCGTAGCGCCCGGGAAGCGTATGATACAGTGGCGCCATCTAGCGACAGCAAGTCAAAGCTTCTGAATTGTGTGCTGAGGAAACTTTTTCCTCTTTTATTAATGGCAGTGGTGGTTGTATCCGAAGGCTTTGTTTCTTTTTTATTGTAAATCAATTGAATCAAATGAAAATATAAATTCTAGCGCAAAGTTGGAGAAGTACTTTACCAGAGGTCGTTGCTATGGTGACAGTGTACGCTGTAGATAGGCTTAACATCAAGAAATTCTTGGATTTATCTAAAAAACGATGACTATTTGTCACCTATATCATTACGGAGGGGTGAGAATGCACAAAATAAAAGTGAATACAACCGTTTAGAGCGAGCTATTGCGTCGAAAAATGCAGCGGCGGTGCAGTATTTGGTCCGAAGCGGGCGTGCAGGGCGCTGCCATGTTGCCAGCGTTAACCACGCAAGCCACGCAAGCAACGCAACGCAAAGTCCGCTGGCTTACATACGTACGCAAGACGCACGGATCGCGCTTGCGTTCTGCGCATGCGCACTACGGTCCCCGCAAGCTCCTTGCGTACGCTAAGCCCTTGCGGACGCACAGCTAAAACTGTCTATTGTCACGCTGTGCTCACCTTTGACCAAAAACAATCACTAGGATGAAAGTGGTTCTTGTCAAATTTTTGGGGGGTTATTCAATATTTCTAAATTTTTTCCGGTCCCTTGCAGTTTAAATCACTGAGCTTTTACTCTGCATACCTAATTTCATTACGGTATCTCTAATAATAAAAATTTTCATTGCAGGACCCGCATCTCCTCATGATTAAAACTTTCTCCAACACTCCCAGTGCGTGAAAGAGTGGCAGCCGAGGTTGGATATGTTAGGTTAGCGGCGCAGTGTAAATCGATAATTCGCTAGCTGTACTTTATGGGGGTTATTCTTGTGATAACGCTCAAAGGGCTAGAAGCAGTTGTCGCTCTCTATCACCAGCGTGCCAGCCCTAGCAGTCAGAGCTGTGACTCCCAACCCGCGGTGCGGTGAGTCGCAACCACGGCGGGTTCGGGCCAGAGGGGACAAACACGAGTATGCTACTCGGAGGATCGTTTATTGCTCCCGAGCAATACAGTGCAGCAGCAACAATACAACCGCCGTAACTAGGGAGAGTGTTCCGCTCACGTACGGGGGTGAAAAACAAAGGAAAGAACGCACGCAAAAATGTGGGGGAAGAAGGTTCCGCTCACCTCGCGCGGTTCCTCGCTCACGGCCCGCGGCGGTCAAGTCACACGCGGTGGCCGGGCGATAAGGGCAGCGGTCTCCGTGGCAGACCTCTGATCCGTGCGTGTGCACGGCTCCCGCCAGAAGACGAGCAAGCCTCGGGAGAAACGCGTCTCCTCCCGGGCTGTGGAGAGGAGGTCTCTCCGTTCTAAGAGGGGAAAGAGGGAAAGTCTCCGCGGCGGCGTCGCGGCGGGGAGTGAAAGGAAGCGTGGGTGGCATGAGTGCCCTCCCTCGCAAAACCTCCCGAACGGCGCGCGCATAGCATCGCGTGATTATTACGCGCGGCCGTTACAATGGGGCAGGGGATTCATGTGTATCCCCACAACTTCCACTCTGAAAATAATTATTCAAATATCCCTCAAGCCTGAATAATTCGACTTTTGGATAACTCGGATGTCCATTTGAAGTCCCGGCTAACATGGCTTCGGAAACCAGTGCATTACTAGTACTAACTTTTTTTTTTTCTCCAACCACACAACCTGTTGGAGACTTCTGGTTGATTGAAGAACTCAGTACCTTGCACAGGGTTATCTACCTTCAGCTTGAAGATGCGAGAGGTATGGCTGTGCTTTTAGGATGACCAGTACGTCCGACACGGCCACACATCGAAGCAAAGTGGCATAGGCATATTGGAACCTAGAGCTGGTGCCTCTTGTCTCTGCCACTTCGCTTTGATGCCCACTTGCAACGGACACACTGGTGTTCTGAAGAGCACAGCCATGCTGCACGCATGTTCAAGCTAGAAGTGGATGACCCTGCACATTTGCAAGGAGAAAAGGTTCCAAATTGCTATTCATATGCATAGATATCAATAAAGAAAATCACATTTATTCTTGGATCATATTGAGGTGCACTTTGGGTGCATAGCCTGAGTCGCTCTGGGACGTTAAACCCCCATAAACCAAACCAAACCAAACAAAAATTTCTCCCTGGAAGTTTCAATTGATGAGAGTCTGCTCTTTGAGGGAGTAAGTTACCTACAATAAGGCTGGGTTGGAGGGCATTTACCGAGCGATGTACTGTGATTTAGCTATTTTCGTGAATAGATGAATGCGTGTTTGTTGAAGTAAACTGGTTTAGTTTTTTTTTCTCATAAAGAGAATATGTGACTGTGTGGGATAAACCTACTAGCACTGGCTTTCCTCGCAACCGTTGGAGCTCTGATGCATGCCCTCAATCCAGGGGAGAATAAAGAATTTCTGATGCTTACGAGTGCCTCCAATGCATTTGGTTCATTCCTATGTGTGCAGATGAATCCTTTGATGATCCATGTGGACACCAAGGCCGGCCATGGACACGGCAAACCTATATCCAAAGTGGTGAGCAGTGAAATTTTTGTATCACTCTGTTGTGAAGTGCCAGAAGTGCTGAGCATGCACACTTGAAGGTTCTATGTCCTGTGAGTAGAGGTAGGGCCATTTGATGCTGGTTTTGTTCAGTCTTGAGTGAAAATGGTACACAGTACAGAAGCCAGCGTCGCAGGGAGATAGAGGTATCGTTGGGTTGCGTGAGACTGTTGTACGGTTTGATGCAGAGGTAATTAGGAAGTTCGAGACTTCAAATTAGAGTGGCACATCTACAAAAGCCGTAAAAGTCCTTCAAAAAGTGGTACCACTTGCTTGGTGGTTCTCAGAGGCCGGAGTTAGCTCCTTGTTGTGCTTCACCTGCTGGACCTGGCAGCCTCTTGCGTGATTGTTGAAAGTTAATTGTGCAGTTTACAGCAATAAAAAAAATCAGTGTGTGTGACTTAGCAAAGAAAACATGTGCATATGCATTATTGCAACAAGATAAAGTGGTTCCAACATGAAAGCGATTAGTTTCTCATGTCTTAGCCTTGAAAAAATGCATGTGTGTCTAGTTCAGTCGCCTAGCTGTTGCTTTTATTGCGTGTTTGCGCAGCCCAGATTTGAGAAATAAGCTTCCACTTAAGATTTTGTCTCACCGGGCAGTCATTTAACTATTTCAAGTCTACTTTTTTTTTAGTGCAATTATATTTCCTCTTGTTGGTAGAATTCTAAATGTGACCATTTGTTCATTACTAGCACTTGAGCTGCTTCTGCTAAGGAAAAGAGCTCAGAGAGTATAGGCATCACTGAAAACTGCCAGTGATTCTTCCAACAGAAATAATTACAACAAAAAAAACTTGTGTAATAAAGAGAGAAGGAAGTTCGTTGAACTTTTGAAAAATAAGATTCGAAAAGTCCCACCCCAAACTAAGTTGTGCCCAGCAGCAGTGGCCACTCATTGTGCTTTGTCTGCAAGCATGGCCTGCACCATGTTGCAGGAACACATCTGGCAGCATCAACAACATTGTTGCACTTCCTGTGATGAAGCATTTCTTCATGTCATGTGGGACATATGGTGTACAGTGAAATGTTGGTGTTCTTGGGCAGAGGCAGACAGTAATCTGTCAGGCCTGAGCTTCTCTAAGCTTGAATTCTGGCTGCTGTTGATTGATAGCTCCCCACTGTCATAGCTAAGTAGTGAATTCAGATACTAACAATAAAAGGCACTTTTGCTGAAAATGCTTTGGGTTTTTACACCAACACACTCATTGTAATTGTGTTTTATTTTTCCAGATTGATGAGCTGACAGACACATACAGCTTTGTTGTGAATTGCCTCAACTTGGAGTACAAGGATTAGGTGTGCCATCATCATGCTGCTCTTGCACAGTTTTTTTTTTCTTTTTTTCTTACTGCTGTCAAAATCGCGAGCGGCTTCTTGCTGTGAGAAATTACACATTTGCTCAAACTTTAACTACGTGTCTTGCTCTCATGTCTGCTCTCAGCGTAAGCCTGTCTGAGCAGTTCGATAACTATTTCAAGGTACGCCTTTCAGCTCACATGTTCCTTTTAGCTCCGACCTATGTGGATAATGTTAATTTTTGGTTGCGGCATACTGTGCTGGCTTACATGGCATGGAGGGAAAAAAAGAAAAGAGGATCAGCATGGGTACTAATGAAAATGAATTGCATAGCATGGGGGTGACAAAACACTCTGTTAATGGCGGTCTACAGTCGAGACGTTTCAGATATATGTACTGAGCTGTACTCATGGCTGGGGCAGATTTATGGGTCAGTCTTGGAAGGGATGGTTTGGGTTGGTAGTCCCATTTTAATATTTATGTCTTGGACTTTTTCTGTCAAAAAAATGGGATTTAGCATGTACTTTTACGTAAAATTTCTCGCTTGTTGGAGTCACGACCTTATCGTGTTGAGGACTATATTCTGCCATGAAACGGCACTTTCACTTCAATCCTCCAAGCTTGACTTCAGTGCCACAGAAAGCTCTCTGCAAGTATAGTGGAGTTGACCCATGGGGAAAGGAAAGGATTCTCAGGTGCCCTGCATAGGCAGGCCAAGGAGACATCAATGGGAGTTAATTGATTTCTTCTTTCATTTTACCATGTAGTTGGCATGCTGGGACAGGGCATGTATCTCATCAGCCTTTGTGTAGGCATTTCAGGTGGTAATGTTGGGGAGGGGGGGGGGGGGCATAGCTGACTGTGTACACAAGCTGCTGTTCGAGTGTTGCCGCACGGGGGGTGCAGTTGGCAGGTCTGCAAAAGACTTGCAGGCTGATACGCGCTATGCCTTAATTACTCTTTTACACAGTAGGGTACTTTCTTGCTGTAATGCTCAGAACAAAATCCTCACAGAGGCTACATGTTCACACACATTCATCATCTACACTTGTAAAGGCACAGGGGCTCCTCTGTTATCCAGATGAGCTGAAGCCTATATTGGATTAGGTGGGCTCCCACCAATGACCACATAATGCAGTGGTAACTGTACAAGGAATGTTAGCCCATTTCACAATATCCAGTCTCTCTACAGGTGCATCTATGCACAGGATAAGCACAGGTGCACCTGGGCAGTTGTATGGATGGAGACTGGACCCCAGACACAAGTCAAAATGTAACTGTAAAATATGTCTTTTGCATAAGTAGGCTTTCTTGTCTGAGAGCGACAAAGCCTGGCCCGACTGGAGGAGGCTGTTTTGCCGAGAGGATGGGGAGGAGGGAGTGTTGGCGCAGAATGGCAGTGAACAGCGCCATTACTGAGCCTGCTTCGAGCATGATTGCTCTAGTGTGGGGCAGTGGCCATCTGACAGTCGCATTGGTTTCGTCTTCGAGATGCTTTAGCCTCAAGAGTACAGGAAACAAGGTGCTGTGTATGCTTTTGAAGATGCCACACCCTGGAAAATACACAAGCAACATTACACCTCCACAGGGTCTGGTGTAAAGAGATTAGGCCAGCACACCAGATGCTTCGAGATGCTTTAGCCTGAAGAGTACAGGAAACAAGGTGCTGTGTATGCTTTTGAAGATGCCACACCCTGGAAAATACACAAGCAACATTACACCTCCACAGGGTCTGGTGTAAAGAGATTAGGCCAGCACACCAGATGCTTCGAGATGCTTTAGCCTGAAGAGTACAGGAAACAAGGTGCTGTGTATGCTTTTGAAGATGCCACACCCTGGAAAATACACAAGCAACATTACACCTCCACAGGGTCTGGTGTAAAGAGATTAGGCCAGCACACCAGATGCTTCGAGATGCTTTAGCCTCAAGAGTACAGGAAACAAGGTGCTGTGTATGCTTTTGAAGATGCCACACCCTGGAAAATACACAAGCAACATTACACCTCCACAGGGTCTGGTGTAAAGAGATTAGGCCAGCACACCAGATGCTTCGAGATGCTTTAGCCTGAAGAGTACAGGAAACAAGGTGCTGTGTATGCTTTTGAAGATGCCACACCCTGGAAAATACACAAGCAACATTACACCCCGCAGGGTCTGGTGTAAAGGGATTAGGCCAGCACACCAGGCTTATGCTTCTGTTCTACTGTTCTTTCGGTGGTTTATTTACCTGGACTGTTGCCAGCACAGACTACTCAGCTTGAGTAGCCATTTGTCAGTCAGTTGGACTTACGGCTACAAGGGAGGAACACCTTTAAAGCTTAATTTTGGGCGAGTTGGTGAAGGTTCATAATGTAAAAGAATAGTGCGAAGGAAACATGATCTGTCTTATGTGTTTTCCTTTGCACTATTTTTTTTACATCAGGTACACCTTTCCTTTTGGATAACCAACAACGCTAAGCGCAGGAGCCTGCTCAAGTTCTGGAAGAGAACAACTTTAGCTTTTCAGTATCCTCTTTTATGCCACATGTCAAGTCTTCGAATTAAGAAAAAAAACGCACTGCGGTCAGGTGCAATAGTCGTTCATGACTGGCTTGCTTAAGAGCCTAAAAACCAGGTGTTGCTTCATGCCCTTTGTGCACATCCAGGACAACTGGACTGGTGACTAAGCATTGCTCATTATTGTTTTCTCAACATTTCCTTCACTGAGATGATTGTACGAAGCTGCTTGTTGCAGAGATGTGCGTTTAGTCATTGTTCTTTTTGCCTTCATTTGATCATGGATGGGGACGCTTTGTAATGTTCATGCTCGAAGCAGCAGGCCTTGTGCTTTGAGGCACGAGAAGAGACCAGATTTATCAGCAAACATTGTAGTAGGTGCTTTTCGCACCTTATAGTTCTTTGCTATGTTTGAATACGCTTTCTTTTTTTCCACACAGTCATTCCGTGCATGCGTGTCACCCTCGTTAGCAAGCGAATTTTCAGGCACTCCTCAGAGGGTGAGAAAGATCTTGCAAAAGGCATGTGCAGTAAGAGAGATTTATTACGCCATTAAAAAATATAAATAAAAAAATTCTGAGCAAGTTGGCAACTGCCACCACTGTGTTTCAAAGGGGACGCTCTGTCTTCCATTCATCCATCTATCCAAGCAGATTGAGTGTGGCTTAGTGCGCCACGGATTCTGACCCTCGCAGACTGCCGAGCGTACTCGCTACTATCACCGCCGCCTAGTTGGGTGTTTGTGGATGCAGATTAGCCTAACAAACACTCAGTTTCACGCCACTGTTTTGTCTACAGACAATGTCTTTGCCCATGCTGTCTACACAGCCACTTGACAATATGTTCTGTTGCATTTTTTAACGCGAGAGCATTAAGCTCCGGTTGTGGAGAAAATCCTGGTGGCATCATTGTTATAGATAGGTAGCACCTTTATTCGTGTCACTTGACATACAAACAGAATAAGGCCTACCTAAGCCTCAAAGGGCTTGAATGGCAGTGCCTGGCAGAGAGTGAACAATATCATAACAAAAAAATATCAAAAGGAATAAAGTGCAGACTTTGCAACAAACCTGGCAAAGTGACTTAGACGCATGGAAAATTCGAAAACACAAAAGATATGGCGTTAAACATTCAAAAAGAAATGACAGCATGAAGTTTATGCATTAACGAGAAGACACTTATGGAGCAGGAAGCGACGTAATGACAAACCGCATAGTTTCTTTTGCAGTCTGTATTTCGTTTTCACGCGGAATACACTAGGCAGTAGGCTATTCAAACACGCAGGCACATACCGTGCTGAGTGGCAGGGAATGCAAAACGCATTTTGGCCTTAAATCGCATGTAGGAACTTATGGGATAGTATACTGGCTGTACCAAAAATGTTTTAGTGAACAGAGCGTTCAAGTTAGGGAGCATTAATCTTCTAAATATATCGATACCACTCTCAATGGACAAATTGTATGAAATATTTTTTAGAAGAGATTCAGCCTTCGTTACCAACGGATGGCACAGCCTTATCTAAGCATACTATACACTAGAGCATGTGCAACACATTTACTAATGGAAAAGGGCATAAGATATGTTATACAGCACACATGATGCGGCACGAAGCCGCTGATATACAGAAGAAAGGTGAGAGTTCCAAGAGATCTCTGCCAAAGATCAGGCCATGATATTTGACCGATGGTGCATAATTCACTGGCTCACAGTTGCACTGAGAACAGACGGAGGTATGCGAAGAGACAGGGTAACTCAATTCAATTCTTTTTAGTGGATTATGAAAGCATGTCTGCTGCTTTTTAGATGTATTAACATTGATAAGATTAGACTTAAACCAGTCCATGGCCTTAATAGTTGCCCTCTGTAATGCTGCAATGGAATCTATGTATTGTTTTGCACGTGAAACAATAACAGTGTTGTCAGCATATTGGAACAAAAACAGGCACCGTATTTGCAAGGTCATTAACACAAGTTAAACAACGAAGGACAATATAGAACCTTGCAGGACACTGGCTTCGAATACCTTAAGTGATTACTGATGAGTGAAAAATCCCTGTAGAAGCAGCCTAGGTGGGCTGCCTAGGTCACGTGACTTTTTGGAGTCACCAGAACCCGCCCACCAGGTTGGGGCAAATGACCGCCATGGTTTGGTTTGGTTTGGTTTGGTTTATGGGGTTTAACGTCCCAAAGCGACTAAGGCTATGAGAGAGAGACGCCGTAGTGGAGGGCTCTGGAAATTTCGACCACCTGGGGTTCTTTAACGTGCACTGACATCGCACAGTACACGGGCCTCAAGAATTTCTCCTCCAAAGAAATTCTAGCCGCCGCGGCCGGGATCGAATCCGCGTCTTTTGGGTCAGCAGCCGAGCATCATAGCCACTGAGCCACCGCGGCGGCTGACCACCATGGCAGGTGGCAGTTAAATCAGTGATTGCTCGTGAGGGCACCGTTGTACAAGCTCCACCAGTGGCAACGCCTGCCATGTATCGCTGGGCAGTGGCGCATCGCTATACCTCTGCACCAGGAGTGGGATGAGGATTGCCATATGTGGGCTAATGCCACACACATGGCATTAGCCCCTTAACACTTTCACGTCATACCTTTAAGGCGGAGCTTAATTGTCTAAACTTGTAGCTCCCCGTTGTGTCGCGCGCATTTGCCATAACCTCTCTAGGCATTGGTTGAACAAAGTGGGTTCATTGCTCGGCGATTGTCTAAGCGTTGTAAAGTTGCAGTGAATTGGCGTAGCTTCCGTGAAACATTCTTGTGCACCCTCCCTTTTTTTTTTTTTGCACAACAAACAGAGAAAAGATCCGCACATATGACAGCAAGTCTCCAACCAGGGATGAAAACTGTTTCAGCTGCTTAGGTTGACTATTGAGACCACGGGGCGTCGCAATCTTGGCTTGAACTTCAGTATAGTTCTGCGTTTCCGTAGGTAGCGGCTGCCAGATGACCATGTCGTCCGACGGGGCGTCTCCTTGTCGGCTCGTGGTCGTGTTGTCGTTAGCACGCGCGACGTCTCGATAGGCGTATCGCCAGGATCTCCCATCGTTGACTCGCATCTGCCGATTGCGGTTGCTCTTCTGCCCTTACTGTCCCTCTAGACCAAATAGGGCGATGCGTGGAGACGTGGCCGTTAAGAAGGTTTCTGCGCGGCTATTCCGTGACAATGAGTCAGGATGCGCAGCTTACGCTGGCGCTGACGTATGTGACGTGTTGCGCATGCGCCGAGCCTCCCCGTCCCTTTTTCTTTTTGTCTCGCATGCCTCGCGAAAATGGGCACAAAATCGCTGCAAATGTCTGTCCACGAACGCCGTCCAACGACGCGACGAAATGCGACGCAAGAATTGTATTAGGTTTAGCACGGTTTAGTGTCAGCATCTACGCCCACTCGGACGCGCGTGGTCTCCGCATGCGCTGGATCAAGCGCGAGCGTGGCGGCCAGATCTTCCAGACATTGTCACACGCGCCGACGTGCAGAACGAGCTGAATGCAGGTGCCTCGACTACTGTTTTCTTCGCTGCGTGAAATTCTCTAGTCAAGCGCGTCGGCATGGGTCGGCTGCAGCAGGGCAGCGAGCCTCGGGTCACAAGTGTTGATCTGATAGAAGCGACAAACAGGGGAGCCGCTTAACATTAACCGGCTTGTCGTGCGCGATAAGGGAGGCAAAACAGCGGCCGCGTGCGACAAGGCCAATGGGCGAGCGGTTACGAGGCGGGGACAACTTGACAGAATGGCGACCGCGCATGCGCAGACCCGCTCCAGCAATACGCGTTGGCGCATAATAAAATTTTTGAATGGCGCAATAGAACAAACACAGGAAGACACGGAGACAGAAAGAGCGCCATTCAAAAATTCGTGGTGAACCGACCAGCCCAACAGCAAGTACAGAGGGCAAAACGCATGTCTAGAACACGCTCTGAGCGTGTTTCGGGCGTAACACGCGATAACTAGCGATTAGATTTGGTTAAAAATGGTCTGGATGTAAACATGGGCTGTTAAACTCATGGAATTTCATCGTCATTTTTTGCCTTCTTGGTTGCAGCGGCTTTGGGAGCTCCGGAACGCAAAGTTTGGTTGTTCCAGGCATGTGTTTTGCCCTCTGTACTTCTGCAGCGCAGGTGGGCACGCCTCGAAAGTGTTATTGGGGTTTGGGCTTAAATCTGGTTCCATAATTGGACAGTTGTGTTTGAGCGTGGAGCGCTTGATCGCGGAGGCCACGGTTTGAGCGAGTTGGTTCATGTTTGAGTCATAAGAGGGCAGTGAAAGACGCGGGTTCGATCCCAGCCGCGGCGGCTGAATTTCGATGAAGGCGAAATTCTAGAGGCCCGTTACTGTGCGATGTCAGTGCACGTTAAGGAACCCCAGGTGGCGGAAATTTCCGGAGCCCTTCACTACGCTGGGCTGGTCGGTACGAATCCAGAATAGAAGAAACCAGAGCGCAGACTGGATGAACGAGAAAAAAGCGACACACACAACTCTGAACTCGCGACTGTCCTTCAATCAACGAAATGAAAAGAAACACTGTCCGTTGTCTCCTCGTCTCTTTTTGTGTCGTGAAATCATTTGCGCCTAGGTGGGTTTTTTCCCAAGTTTCAAGATGAATAACCAACTAGCCCGTCAACATTCCTTACTCACCAACCGCGCATGTCGCAAGATACAGAAGCGGAAAAAATAGTGCATACCAAAATGCTCTCGAGGCAACCGAAACGGAGAAAGATTACAAGACGGCCATTTGATTACCGAGGAATTTGTCTGAAAAGCTAATCTCTTTTGCGTGAAGTGCTAACAACGGTTTGCAAAAGCAAGGATGACTGGCTTTTGTGATATGGTGCACCTCGCAACAAGCCCGCACTGTGTACTTTCCCTTTCACACTTCCCGCAGTCGCAACAACAACCTCATCGATATCTGTTGCTGAAACGATCGTCGCCGCTTGGGCGGACGCGGTTTTGCGCCGCGCGTTTTTTTTTTCTTTGTTTGTTTCTGCTGTCTGCACGTGGCAGCGATTGTTACTGAGGTCGGATGTGACGTCATCTCGCCCGCCGGCGGCCTGGGTTCAATTCCATGCTTGAACAGCACGTGTAATCAGCTAGCCCTGACGGCTGTTCCTGTCTCTGGACGTTACACCTATCGTTTTCCTTTCACAGCCTGCCTTTCGGAGATGGAACGCCTGGAAAAGCCTCCATCATCATCATCAGCCTAATTATGCCCACTGCATGCAGGACGAAGGCATCTCCCGTATCCCTCCAATTAACACTGTTCTGGCCACCTTATCCCCGAAAACTTCCTAATCTCAACCACCAACCTGAATGTAACGCTTGCCTTCTGCTGGAATCCACACCGCTACCCTAAACGAACATCGATTACCTTACTTTCGCATTACATGCCCCGCCCTTGCTTATTTCCGCTTGATTTCGGCGAAGATGTATACTATTTATAATCCTTTGTTCCCTGACCCACTCTACTCTCTTCCTGCCTGTCGACGTTACATTAAAGAACGTTGCTGGGCGGGTTGGTGACTTAACGTTGTGAAAGAAGACACCACAAATAAACGGAACAGAAAAAGAACAGGCACCCACGAGTGCGCGTGCACATCTGTTTTCAGTGCTGTTTATTTTCACGCTGTTCTTTCACAACGTTAACATTACACCTATTGTTCTCTTTTCCATAGGCCGCCGCGGTGGCTTAGTGGTTATGGTGCTCGGCTGCTGACCCAAAAGACGCGGGTTCGATCCCGGCCGCGGCGGCTGGAATTTCTTTGGAGGAGAAATTCTAGAGGCCCGTGTACTGTGCGATGTCAGTGCACGTTAAAGAACCCCAGGTGGTCGAAATTTCCGGAGCCCTTCACTACGGCGTCTCTCATAGCCTTAGTCGCTTTGGGACGTTAAACCCCATAAACTAAACTAAACTAAACTAAACTCTTTTCCATAGCTCGCTGCGTCGTCCTAAACTTAAGTTCAACCCTTTTCGTCAGCATCCATGTCTCTGCCTCGTAGTTGAGTAAAAAGCTGTTATACACTTTCCTCTTGAGGGATATTAGTGCACTGCTGTTTACCTACTGAGAGTGCCTGCCAAATGCACCCCGTCGTCATCATCAGCCAGACTACGCTCGCTGCAGGGCAAATGCCTCCCATGTCTCTCCAATTAACCCCATTCTTATTCTCCTAGTTTATCTCTCGTGATTCAGATTGCGGTGAGTACTTGCCCCAAGTAGGTCACTCCGAGAGTTTTAATGCGGCGGCATTAGAAGCCTCATCACGGAAATAAAATTCGCTGGTTGATCGAGGCAGTTATGCCGTCATCAGATCACGTGACGTCCCCCCCCCCTCCCCCCCTCCTGCCCCCTGTATCCACCTTCATCGGAGCTACACGACGGAGCGTTCGCCCGCGGACCAGGCATATCACGTGACATCCCGCCTCAGCTCCCTGGGGTTCGCGCGTGTAGCGGGGCCGGTGTACATACAGAGAAAGGCGGCATGCGTGTCTAATCCGCTTATCGCCGCTCCTCGGACCTTGTCGAGGGAGTCGATAGCCAGCTGGCGGAGCGGACCGATGAGCTGGCTGTTGATGTACTGTTGTCTGCGCGCTCGCTCTCGTCTTTGGCCCCGCCGCCGGCGGTGCTAGTGTGGTAGTAGCGCCGCTACAAAACCTGTCTTTCTTGTCTTTTTTCTTTACCGGGATCTGCGCATTGCTCTCGACAAGCCAACACAGAAGAGCAAGCTTTAATCAGGGTCTTGTAAAAGATATATCTGCCTGTGGTTCTCATCGTTTGCACCATCGCTGCGGTCGTGATTAAATGGAACAACCTTATTCAAGCCACTTCCTCCAGCAGGAGGGTCCCATACATGTGTATTTAATTTCGACGATAAAGTGCATTATACTTGTTGGTCTGGTGTCTTGTCAGCGGTTCCAATCTGCAATATTTCTGTGACTTTATGCACCATGCATGCTTGCTTGTTTGACCTCATTTCCGTAGAGGCCTTATTCCCATATATATTAGTCCAATTGTAGCTTCCAAAACGGTTAATTTTTTTATATGCTTAATTGATACAAGAATTCCAAATACAAAGTTCGAAACTTTCCAACTGGAAATTCCATGTGGAATACAACGCGTTTCTTTTTTTCTCTTTATTAATTTTTGACTGGGAACTGCAACATAAGCTTTTTGTTTTGACGGACCCTGTCCGCGAAGTCTCGCCCAGTGGCGAGCTGGTATGATACGTGGGGTTTATAACGTCACAAAGCTGCACTTGGGCTATGAGAGGTGACTAATTCGTGATTAAAGCACTCTGGTTTGTTCGCATTTCGCCCCCATCCGTAACATGGTCACCGCGGCTGGGATTCGATTCGGCGGCCTTTTTGCGCAACAGCCGAACGCCATAGGTATACTGGCGGGTGGCGAGCTTTTCTCCGGGCCAGCCGCGGCGAGCAAGAGTCGGCAAGCAGGCGTGGTGGTCGCACGTACAGCTGATAACTGTGCGATCTTCCGCTCGTGATGAGCGAAACGCAAAGGGCGCCCGTGTGCCGTGCGATGCCGGCGCACATTATATATAAAGATCCCCAGGTGGTCGAAATTACTGCGCAGACCTCCACTACGGCACCTCTTTCTTTATTTCGCTCCCACCTTCCTCCCTTCCCTTACGGCGTGGTTGATGTGTCCACCGACAAGTGTGGTAGCTACTGCGCCATTTATTTTCCTCAGAAACCACCGATTCGTGCTGGTGGCGCTACTTGGCTATCCTGGCCAACCGCGGGACTCCACAGTGCATGTGGCCATGCCGATGAAGGAAGTAGTTTGTGCGACGGTGGCTACAAATCTAAATTCTCGTTGTTCGCTCGGTATGGCCGAACTCACGACTGCCCCTTTCACAGTCGCCTGACGGGCACGAGAAAAAAAAATAGCACTCACGTATGCAGTCTGAGTCACTCGCGCGTAGAGCGCTCGATCACCAGTCAGTAAAAACTGAAATTAGATGGCCGATGTTTTTTAAACTGCTAGTTCCACCTGGCTTTCAGGTCTATCCGGCGAGGCTTTGTTTGGAGGGCAGTGCGCTGCCCGAGCGTTCCGGTGACGCACACTGCAGCTGCCGGTTAGATGAAACGTTCCACATGCTCCTGTTGTGCTTACTGGACATACGGAGACCTGATCTAGCATCAACCCTGTGTCGATAAAGAGTGGCAGTCTAGTCATGCTTTGTATAGCTGGCGCAGCCGCCCCGATAGAGAGCGCGTGTTGGTAAATTTCTCGACAGGCTTCTATACCTGTATGTCTCTTCGTGCATCCAGCTTGAGCAGTCCGTTGTGGCAGGTGGTCTTCGACGAAAACGTATCTTTGACGAGGCAGTTCGTTCTACCGTGGCAGCTTGGGCTATCCATCAGAGTGAATCGAGCTCCTAACACGGCTCGAAGACTCACTTTTTTCTTCAGCCGCAAGAATTGCTTCCTGCAAAAAGTTAATTTGCTATTTGCAATCTCTTCAGGGAATTGGCAGCTTCAGGAAGTTGTCTTCCTTGGGATGGCGTTGCGCACGCGAACAAACATACGAAGGAGCAGAAGACAGAAAGAGCGCTCTTTCTGTCTTCTGCTCCTTCCTGTGTATGTTTGTTCGTGTGCGCAACGCCATCCCAAAAGAAAGCTATGCACCAACTCTCCCAGCAAGAAGTCCTTCTACATTTCAGGAAGTTGGCTGCTGCGGACATGGGCTTCGTTCGCTACCCACATTATTACGCGGCAGCATATACAGCTGGTTCGGTCGAAAAGCCGTCGGCGTAGTAGTAGTCGGCGCTGCGTGTCGGAAATAATCGGGGGATGCGTGAAAAAAAAAATCGCGTCATGGTAATTTGTGGTTCTAATGATAGAGCATTCGTCCCACATATCTCGGTGGACACCTGAACAACGCCGTAAGGGTAAGGATAAAGGAGGGGGTGAAAGAGGGGAAGAGGTGCCGTAGTGGAGGGCTCCGGAATGGTTTCTACTACCTGTGGTTTCTACTACCTTCAACGTGCGCTGATGAACTGCCAGATATGTAGAGCAGAACGCTGGGGCTAAAAATTAACATACAGAAAACCGAAGTAATATTCAACAGTCTAGCAAGGGAACAGCAGTTCGCAATTGATGGCGCGGTGCTAGAAGTAGTAAGAGAATATGCCACTAGGGCAGGTGGTGACAGCTGGTCCGGGCCATGAGAGGGAAATAACTAGAAGAATACGAATGGGGTGGAGCGCATATGGCAGGTTCTCTCAGGTCATGAATGGCAGTTTACCAATATCCCTCAAGAGAAAAGAATACAACAGCTGTATCTTACCGGTACTCACCTATGGGGCAGAAACGCGGAGGCTGATGAAAAGGGTTCAGCTTAAGTTAAGGACAATGCAGCGAGCTGTGGAAAGAAATATGGCAGGCGTAACGTTAAGAGATCGGGAGCGGGCGGAGTGGCAAAATGGGTGAGGGAACAAACGCGGGTTAATGACATACTAGTCGAAATCAAGAGGAAGAAGTGGGCTTGGGCAGGGCATGTAATGGGAATGCAAGATAACCGCTGGTCCTTAAGGGTAACGGAGTGGATTCCAAGAGAGGGCGGCAGAAAGTTAGGTGGGCGGATGAGATTAAGAAATTTGCGGGAATAAGGTGCCCGCAACTGGCGGACATGGTTAATTGGAGAGACATGGGAGAGGCCTTTACCCTGTAGTGGGCGTAGTCAGGCTGATGATGATGATGACATCGCACAGCACTCGGGCTCCTTTCGCGTTCCGCCTCCAGCGAAACGCTGCCGCCACGGTCGGGTTCGAACCCGGGTACTGCGGCTCCGTAGACTGGCGCCTTAACCACTGAGCCAACGCGGCGAGTCATAGTCGATGACGAGTTAATGAAATCATTGTCATTAATTGATTAATTAAAGGAATGAAATATCTTCAAAGTGCCGCCGCGGTGGTAAAGTGGTTACGGTGCTCGGCTGCTGGCCCAGAAGACGCGGGTTCGATCCCGGCCGCGGCGGTTGAATTTCTTTGGAGGAGAAATTCTAGAGGCCCGTGTACTGTGCGATGTCAGTGCACGTTAAAGAACCCCAGGTGGTCGAAATTTCCGGAGCCCTCCACTACGGCGTCTCTCATAGCCTTAGTCGCTTTGGGACGTTAAACCCCATAAACCAAACCCTATCTTCAAAGTATACCGCGCACACAAAAACAAGAACGTGAAGGTATACACAACAAGCGCAGACTCGCGACTGAATTCATATGGAAGGAAACGCACCTTATATGCGTTCAAGCGTCATCTAGGACCATGCGCAGTTCAGATATCTGCCTTTTTGATAAAGGTTGATCGAACGGTCACTTACACAATCATCCCCACGCTTACTGATGAAAAGCGCCTCGGCAAGTTCACGTGCGGCCTGAACTCTGCTTCTCTTTAAAAATATCAAAAAGAAGGCAGATATCTGAACTGCGCATGGTCCTAGATATGACGATGTGTTTCCTTTCATATGAATTCGGTCGCGAGCCTGGGCTTGTTGTGTATACCTTCACGTCCTTGTTTTTGTGTGCGCAGTATACTTTGAAGATATGTCTGACCGACTCGCCCAACAACGCACTCTTTTAACGGAGTGAAAAATGGAAAGAGGGGACGTCTAAGGTGTCAAAATGCTCAGAATGAAAAGCCAATGCATGATGATGGTAATTCGCACCCCTCCGCTAGGGGGCTGCGATGGCCGGTCGATGGTGATTCCGGACAGTGGAGGCTTCACTCTTCGAGGCTGCAGACGCCGCCACTTTCGCATTGCGACACTGGTACTGCTTTCTCGGTAAAAGATGTATGTCCCCTCCCACGGATCGACAACACTCTGCAAAGCCAATGCGGCGCCAAGTACCTATCGGTCATGAATTCAAAGAGCGGGCATTGGCAAATCGAAGTCTATGAAGAGATCACGAGAAGACCCCCTTCGTCACGTCACCTGGTCTCTTCGAATTCAAAAGGTAGTGAACGCCATTTTGACTTTCTTCCGCCCCAGCAACCTTCCAGCTCGTAATGGACACAATTTTTGCTTCCGTTTTTTCTGCTTTAAAATGATGAGTTAGGCATTAGTATACATGGATCGCCACGTGGTATTCCTTTATGACCGCTAAATAATTTGAGATTTAATGTATCCTTGACGCTGTTTCGTGTTTATCAACCGGACGATAAGTGTTTAGGTCATGTTAGGCATGAAAAAAAAAAAACTCCAATATAACTGTTGATACGCAGTTTTAATTCACTACAACGCTTAAGGCAGCCTGCTTCAAGAGCTGGAATGACAACAAACGAAGCATTAGTAGCTATATTGCAGTTTTTTTTTTTTTTCATGCCTAACGTGACCTATAAACACCTCTTGCATGTCACATCCATCGTTCGATATATGAAACCTGAATAGCATCAGAGGAGAAATGCAATTCTAAACTAGAAAAGAAAACATGAAACTAAACCGAGGTGTCTATAGCCCTTTTTAAGTGGTAAGTTTGTTTCATATACTTAGATTTCATCGTCTTTGCTTCGAACTTTGAAGATCACCTGAAAAGGCTGCGGACACTGTCGGAGGCAGTAAAGTTGAACCTATTAAAGAGCGACAACGGACCGACGGCCGACTTTATAGAGTCTAACCTTCAGCCAACAGTTTACAAGGAGCAGTTAGGATGTAATTTTAACAGTAAAGCGCCAACCCGACGCACGTAACGTTGCTGCAACGTATACAATATTTGAATGTCCTGATTGTCTTGTACTACCTGAGACGACCGAACCCCATTGCACATATCTTGCCGATCAGATCAGCACATCTGACAAAGTTACACACATCTGACAAATTTACACATATGCAGCCGGCTTGTGCTCCACAGGATTCACATTCGTGTTGTGATCAATCTGTTTCAAAGATCCCCATTTCTACCTTTCCATCGCAGAAGTGGCTGTCTGGAACCGCCAGCCGACTGTTCTGCCTGTCATTCTGTCTCCCCGTGTGCCGCTGTCCTTTGATGCATGCAGGACAAAGGATGCTTTTCCACGCCTGAGCAGCTTTTGTTCAAAAGGCTTTATTGAAAAGTTGCTCGAAGATGAGGATGTGAACACACATGCATGCGGACCTAGGAAACACACATGTACTACAACATAAATACGTGCTACAAACAAAAAGTATATACCTATTGCGCGGGCACTCCATGTGCAAATATTTGATTGTTGAAAAAAGTCTCCACTCTGCTCTTTTTCTTCGGAAGACAACCTCTAAATTGTAAAGGGATGATAAATTTGAAGGGTAAAAAGTCTGAATAAATATAAACAGTCTGCTTTCTTCGAACATGGTTATACGGTGTGCAAAAACGCACATTAACAATTAAGCGCTCCGCGAAGTGTAAGAGTCTGTTTGGCAGCCGGAATGACTCGCGTTGCACTGTGCATTGCGTCATTCTGCTTTGGCATTCAGGCGATCTCGTATAACAGACCGCAGTCGTGGTCATTCCAGAGAGAACAGCGGGAACTATACTTCAGTTTAAAATCTGTTAACGATGCAGTGTGCATGACTCGTTCCCATGTCGTTTAGGTCGTGCCTCGGAGACGGCTTTTGGTGGGTACTTAGTAGTGAGGCGCCAGTAAAGCACGACAAACAGGCGCGCTGGCACTCGATGCTGCATGTGTGCTGCCCACGTGCTGAGAACGAATAGCCGCTCAGAGCTCGTCGTGCTTGGGTCCGCTGAACTCCTCCTTGGAGATGACGCCGTCGCGGTCCCTGTCTTCGTGCTGGAAGATCTCCTCGACCATCTTGTCCGTGTCGGGCAGGTCCTTGAGTCCTGCGGCCTGCGCCGCTGGCAGCTGCTCCTTCAGGTACTTGCTGATCTGCACGGTTCGAAAAGGAAACAATATATGTTGGCAACTGCGTTTTGAGACGAACGTCTTTAGCGGAAACGGAAGTGCATGTCCGGGGCTTTGGATTATGGAGGTAGGCCACACGATTAGATGGTAGCGTTGCAGTAGATTCAAAGGTGCTGATTCCAATTAGAATAGGGTAAAGGGCTGGCAGGGAGTAGTGAAGATTTAAAGTTTTTTCTTTTTGGTGTGCTTACATCGTACACAAATGCGCATAATTCAAAACGAGAAGTGTGGACCGCAAAAGAGTGTGCCTCGTGTTGAAGTAAAGGCCGACATCGGGCAGCTTGGTTGCAAGCAAGGTGCAAGTCAGCGGAGCATTGCTCTAGAATACGAATAATGTCCCCTTATATTGAAGAAAGTAGCGACATTCTCTCTTTCTTGTCGGTTTCTTTTTGGAAATTTCTCGCTTATTATTGCTTGCGAATACCCCTAATAAAGTGTAGAACTTTAAGGGGGGGGGGGGGGCACTCGATTATGATCAGTGTTTTTATGCAAATCTATTTCACTCCGAGAGTGTTTATTCGTGCTATACATGCAGGCCTGTCTTGCACTTATGTTTTGATTCTTTTTTTGAAGCAAAACATTGACCGATGCTAGTAGCGCGATGTATCAAGCGGGCGCTGGGTCAGTCGCTGATACGGAAGAGGGGGAAAATTGAGAGTAAGTGTAAATGCAAGGAGGTCAGTGGCAAGACCAAAGTATTGCGCCACCTTCTCAGTATGGATGGATGGTATGAGCATCCCCTTGAAACGAGGTAGTGAAGGGCGCCACCTGACTTAGATTCGTTTATCTTTTAATCCATTTTCTTAATATCAGTCACTATTATTTAATTACAACCCTTCTCGAATAGTTTTCAGAATAGAGGGACTTTGAAGCGCCGTCTTCAGGGGCCATATTTTGTAGCGATTCATTTGTTTTCATTATCATCTGACCATGACGCAAGCGTGACGAAGGCAACAAGAGGTGGGGAAGCAAACGACCAATAACAGACGTGGCCGGTCTAGTTGTGGCGATGGATTCACAGGGTCCATCTCACAGCCGTCTCGCAGTTTCTTTGCCGAGACGGGATTGGCGCTGATAAAGCTCGTCAAGCGTTTCAAACGCGTCGTCGCGCTTCGCCATTCGTCGGCGGTCCGATAGCGGGACATGAATGCACGCCTGTGCGAGTAGGTGGTATTATGCGCGTTTCTGCCACTACCATCGTGGCGTCTTCTCCCATGTCTACGTCACCGGGGGCAGCGACCAATGGCAGGGGGCCAAATGAAATGAATACGAAATTAATTGTGAGAAAAAGGGGCAGCGGGAATCTGTGAGGCACAGTGTGGCCAAGTGTGCGAGCGCTGTAGTTTCGGATGTGTGTGGCGACGTGGCACGCTCGCGAATTTTTGATAGCGCGGACGCCAGCGCACTTCGTTGTGGTGCCCTGTTCCGCTTACTTTCGACGTGCGAACGAAAAGCGCGCGACTGTGGTCGGGCGCACTGCAAACACGATAACCCGTGACAGTTGCCTGAAGTAGCTCGTCCAAGGTCAGCTAGGCGATGCCGACCACAAGTGGTGGTGGCAACCGCATTGCAACAGCGGTGGCAACAGCTTCTCAGTGACACACACGTCAGAACGTATGGCTTTTGAGTTTTTCTTAACGGCATATTCCTATCGGCGATCAGGAGCACGTTTTCTTCCCCTGCGAAACCGAAGGGCGCGTTTCAGTGGGCGATTTGGATTCAGAAGCCGAGTTCTGATTGGACCGCGATGAATATTGTG
Organism: Amblyomma mixtum; assembly: GCF_055824585.1. Classification (NCBI taxonomy): domain Eukaryota; kingdom Metazoa; phylum Arthropoda; class Arachnida; order Ixodida; family Ixodidae; genus Amblyomma; species Amblyomma mixtum. Next base: position 256,139,286 of record NC_143012.1, on the reverse strand, counting down.
CTCCTTCGCGGATTCCAGGAGGCGCTTCGAATCGCCGACCGGAATATGCCGTAGCTTCGTTTGGCACCTTGACTTAGGCAGGCTATGCTGTGAATGGTGTGAGAGGTCACCTTACAAAGAGTCTCTTGTCGGTCCGCCGCGACACTGTTCTGCAGAAGGTATACACCTGGTGTCGTACCTTCCGACGATTAATTTCGCTTTCATTTCATTTAGTCCGAGCTGCTACCTGAAGCTGCTTCCAGTGACCTAGGCCGTGGGAGAATCTGGCCGTGTTAGAAACGCCCACGATGCCACCAACTTGCATAAATGCATCCAGTGCCCACGCACGACGCATTGGCGGACCGACACCGACGCGTTTGGCATCCCGCACGCCTGACGAGTTTTATCGGCGCTAACCGAGTCTCGGCAAAGAAACTGGGCGACGGTTGTGCGACCAACTGCCGCAGTGTGGTCTGTGTTGTTCAGCCGGACTGGATGCGGCGGCAGGAGGCGCGACCACAGCGGCTATGCCTGTGATTGGTCCTTTGCTTCCCCACCTGCGGTTGCTTTGGTGACGACTGATGTCACGGCTAAACGAACGTTCGAAAATACGGCCCTGTTCCCGCTGCAGCTCATTAACAATGTCAAGGGGGAGTTTCGATGAATGCGGCGCAAGCTATACTCGCCTCTTCGCGCGTCAGCTGGTCGTCCTTGTCGGCGTCGATCTGCTTGAAGACGTTGACGGGCGGCGGGCCGTCCTCGATCTTGGTGAGCTCGGTGTCGAAGACTAGCGTGGAGCCCGGCGGGATGCGGTCCCCGGCGCCCTGTTCGCCGTAGCCCAGCGAGGGGGGCACGGTCAGCTTGCGCTTGTCGCCGACGCACATGTCGAGCAGGCCCTGGTCCCAGCCCTTGATCACCTGGCCCACGCCGATCTGGAAGCGGAACGGCTCGCCCCGGCTGCGGCTGCACGGTGCATTCGTACGCTTACTGGTGGCACGTGTGTGTGTGTGAGGTCAAGAGACTAAACAGCCACACATCAGCTGCAATATGGCGGCTGGACTCTGAGGCCGTTTTTTATCTTAAATGACAGGCCTCTGTGGTATCTGGGGTTAAACGTGAGCTTGGGTTTATCGTAACCGTCAACTGCTCATCATCGTTTGTTGAAAACTCAACTCGTCACATTTCTAACTAAAGACGAGGCATGAAACTGCGTTTTTGTGAAACTGCCCCATATTTAGTAACCCCTTTGGTGGTCTGGTCTATAAGTAAAGAAATCAGAATGAATTGAATGGATCAACAAATGATGCTCAGGCAGTAATTTTTAGCTGTACATTTTATTAGGACACCCAGATTTCGTGTTGCGCAATTAAATATTTCCTTCCCTTCCGTCCTTTCTTCATTAAGCGTGCTTACATTCTACTGTGTTTACTTATGTCGAAGATTGTTACTTTTGTGCGCGCTCGGAATTGGCTCTGATTTGTAGACACGTGTATTTTAACCACTCTGTCATTTCAACTGAATCACAATTTTCCTCTATTTTTCTCAATATCGTAACTTTGTACTGCGTGCTTGCTTCCTTCCCATTGCGTTATTTCAGTCATTGCTGGATATTTTTCTGTTTCAATTTGTTATTTACAGGCGGTCCCTACTACATCCCGCTACGGAATTCGGAACCGCCTCCAGTATGTAACCGTTGTTATAGAATATTCAAAAGCGATATGCGATATGCCGCCATTCGCACGGCATGTCAACGCGGCCCAAAACGAGGTATGCAGTAATTTCAGCCAACGTATACTACAGAACAAATTTCGCCGGATGCCCGTCAGATACGGTATACGGCCAATCGCTGGGCAACCATCGGAATGGGCAGTGTAGATGCGTCGCTCACTGCGACCTAGGTATACGTACCCCGCCTGTCTGCAGGCAACCAAGCACCGACCAGTATTATGACGCTTGTGATATTAAAGAAATAAAGGGACACTGCACCGGTTAATGACGTGTAATGTCTACACATGTGCACCTGTCCAGTGTTGACTTTTGGCATCTGTGTGGACATAAAGCGTCGTGAAACGTGGCAACGTGCCTTATACTGTCAGGGCTGTGATACGCGGTCTTCAGTGGGAGCCCTGCCCTCCATCGCAGGTGTAAGCTCACCTGTTTGACAGAGGCGCAGTATTTCCAAGCGCCGTTGATGATAGCCTCGAAGAATATACACGGGAATCTATCTGTAGGAGCTGAGCTAAAAGAAACGCAACGATACAGTATACTGCACAAAGGATTTCCCAATACTGCAATCCAGGAGTATCGCGGATTAGCCTGCAAACCTTTTCGGCGCCCGTTTAATTGTCGGGACTGAACGACATAGTAATCAAAAGCTTTCAAGAAACTGTTTTTTTCTTCGCAGAAGTAGCGATTTGTTCACTAGCTTGCCTTGCATTTGAGGCAGTGGCGCTGCAAGGCCATGCTTGATAATGTTTTACTATAGGAATGGGAACAAGAAGGTCTCTCCCTCCCGTTTCTCTTCTTTTGCAACAAGAGCCAGCAGTCCTCTACTACAGCACATCCGCCGAACCTAAGCGATTTCTGTGCAGTAAAAAGCAAACCCGCCAGCTGTTCTGCTCCACAACATCGTTTCGTGTTCATAGGCAATTCAAGATGTGGAGTTTATACAGACATGTGCAGCCTTTTTAACTGGCCCCTATAGAAACTATGCGAGGAAAACTTGGTACTATGTGAGGCGAACCTGACCGGAACTCACTGAGCCACGGAGTGGCCGCCATTTTGGTGTCCACGAAGCAAGGCGAAAGCACTGTAGCGAAAGGACCCGCCGCGTGTCTGAACGGCTTATCTCCCCTTGCTGCGGCCTGCACTACGGTGAAGTATCTGCACTGCTGAAGCTGCGCGCCACAACGGCGCCCGTGGCGTCATGTCGATGACCCCTGTGCTTGAAGTAAGCGGCCTTTCGCGAGTTCACTATTTCGAGAATATTTCGCGGGCACAAAATTTCGTGAAACAAAAGTGGCAGCCCCGCCCGATTAAAATTATATCTGACAGGCCCTCGATTCGCAACTCTGACTTTTTGCGGAGAAAGTTTGCTTTCTGCCTTGCTAGATCGTTATGGAAAGAAAACGAAAACAAAGTGGCTGTTGTACGCGGAAAGTTTAAGAGAAAATCGCCACCGTTATAAAGTTTTATGTGCCGTCTTTTCCAATAGCAACCGGGTTTGCTTCTCAACCTCACACTGGAGTCCTTACGGCACCGTTGAAGAGCAGAATTATGAGGTTTAAAAAGGGGTGAGGACAAGGGTTCTCCTTGTCCACGAGTGCTCCATGACACAGCCGAGAAACAAAAAACGTTTCCAAGTTACTTTCGCCAAAGATTGTGCGTGCTATTGTGTCAGCATCTTAAGAGTTGATTTTTTTTTTTAATTGCAGTGAGAGATGCGTTTTGCATTTTTTCTTTGCCGTGAGTTGCCTCTGCATCAGTATGTCACCTGCTATATATGTGTGTCTGGTGATAAGCTTTTGTAAAAGGCGGTGGGAAGTAGTCAAGCTGCCTAAGAGCAGCTTTCTCTCCCATGTTCTTATTAATTCAATTCCCATTAAACCAGCAAGACAGCTGTGCCCACGAGTGTTTGCCCCCTTCCGCTTCGGGTTGTTTTGCGAGCTGCGCACAGCCCGCTTGCAGCTAGGTTGTATTTCTCCCACGTTTGTGTGCATGTGTGTGTGTGAAGCCTATGCGAGCATAGTTACTTCAAAATATTTGAAAAAGAAAAATGGCAGCGCGGAAAAGTAGCCTTTCTCTGTTTTCCTCTATCTACAGCGCAATCAGCCCATCCTGCCGTATTTCTTTCCCTAGTTTAAATAAACGTTCGTCGACCTGTAAACTGACGCCGGCCGCGGTGGCCGCGTTTCGATGGAGGCGATATGCAAAATACGTACGGTCATGAGCTCTGCGATGTCAGTCTCCACATCTAAAACGTCGGCCTCTGCTCCCACACTTGCTCAAGAACCATGGTACGCACGACGGCATTTTTCTTATTGAAGCGATAGCTTCACTACGCTAGCCACTTCGCTTCGTCGAGCGTGGTCGCACCTCGGCCGTATGCCCGTGGCTGCAGTGGACACCCCGTTTGTAGAGGGAGGGAGGAAATGGGAGTGAAAGAAGAAACAGGAGGAAATGGGAGTGAAAGAAGAAACAGAAAGAGGGGCCGTAATGAAGAAAATGAAAATTGTATTCGAGGAAAGGAAACTAAGCAGTAACTGTCTCGCATATATCGGTGGACACCCGTCATCCGTTTGTAGAGGAAGGGAGGAAGTGGGAGTGAAAGAAGAAACAGAAAGAGGGGCCGTAATGAAGAAAATGAAAATTGTATTTGAGAAAAGGAAATTACACAGTAACTGTCTCGCATATCTCGGTGGACACCCGAACCGCGCCGTAAGGGAAGGGAAGAGGGTGAGAGTGAAAGAAGAAAGAAAGAGGTGTAGTGTGGATTAATTTCGACCACGTGGGTATCCTTACCATGCACTGACATCGCAGAAAAAATTGGTTTTCAGGAAATGAAAGGCGCAGTAACTGTCTCACATCCTTGCGGATGTGTGTGAGGTGAAGGAAGAGGAGGAATGTGAGAATGAAAGGAGGAGGTGCCGTAGTGGAGGGTGGTGGTGATAATAACTTTATCTGTACGAATATTTTAGATGCAGGGCTCCGGAATAATTTCCACCACCTTTCTTCTCGCGACACAGTTCAGGTGTCCACCGAGAGTGAGACAGACTCAGACAGTTACATGTGCCCCTCCTTGCCTCACAACCAATTTCTATTTCTTGCCTCACAACCAATTTCTATTTTTATTTTCAACTAACGTCCTCTAGAACAGCACGAGCAAAGCTCCTGATAAATGGGTCTCGGTAACGAGATGTAGTTGGGTTCTTCGTACATACACCGGTGCCACGCGTACGTGGGGCTGTCCGATAAAGGCGAGTTAACTGGCGCCTTCGAAGACTGTGCTAACCTGTTTGTTACCGGGAGATCCAGGAGGAGTGAACATAGCTTATCCAGAGATCTCGCAAATTGACTCACAGTATTGAAATGCAACGTCTCTCGTCGCTACGCGTCAGCTGTGGCAATTGGTGCAGCGGCCGCGCAGCCCGGTCATTGGTCTCGTGAATTCCTCGGTAAATTTTTTAATGCTGAGAAAGTATTTACCACAATTACTACTAACACTTCTTCGCGTAAGGGAAACGACAGGAAACACGCTCATCCAACGAATGTTTCAGCTTCCTGATCGCCGTTAAACGAGCGACAGTGCGAAGTTTGTCGCCGCTGCACGGAGCGCGAATTGGCAGGGTTGCCGCCGAGGCGCATTCGTAATTGGCGGCATTTGCGCACGGGTGACAGATACGCACCTGGAGTCAAACTCTTTGCCGTCGAGTAGAGTCCCCGTGTAGTGCATCGACAGGACATCTCCCTTTTTGCTCTTGCGGTCGCAACTTTCGGAGCTCTTGACAACTTCAACTTTAAGCTCACCTTCATCGCCGCACAGGGAAATGTGTGCGTAGAGTGCGACGGTGACGAGTATCGCGAGGCGCCTCATTGCGGTCCGTTCTGAAGAGTGTGCGATCCGAGATCGATCGCAGCTGCACACCTTTTAGCCGGCCACGCTGCAACGCACAGCGGACAGCAGAAAGCCACGTCTGCTACGCGGGCAGTGTGGCCAGACCCGCTGAGCAGTTTTACGCTGGATTCGGCGAAAATTGTGCTGTTCGGACCTTCCCTGCGGCGAAATTGGCCCGAGAGTCTGCGTTTCACCTACAGACTCGGATTTTTTCACGGCTGCCTTACCGTGACCGTGCAGTCGTCTTGTGAAATATCGCTGCACCCATTTTGACGAAGAGAGGCAGAAAGCACGACTACAAACTCGGGGTGTACAGAGGGTGTATTTTTCAGTAGATTGCGTCGTGATGATAATGTCCTGTAGTGATCCTGAACAAGTCCTCACTTGGTCCTATTGTCTGGGCTGTACAGCCTCAAGACATCCTCAAACTTGTTGCGGAGGGCCTCGTCTGTTTTCAGGACGTAACATAGCGATTTGGGACAGAGAATGTGCGTTATTATTCGTTTAGTTATTGCGGGCAACATTCAAAGCGATTCTGAAATGGCTTTACTTTTGCTTTACGCTGAACTCATACAAAAGCAAGTTTCTCAAAAGTGTCGTGGTCAGGCTCAGTAATGTTGTTTCCGGTTCGATCACCACCTTCCCCAGGCAGCAGCGAAAGTTACAAAAATGTAACTTTTTGTTTTGTTCAAATGTGTTGTTAATGTACTTTTTTTAGCGTTTGTGTAGCTGAAACGCAACGAATGAGCTTTGGAATAACATTTTCTCAACCCTAACTATAATATTTAAACAAGATATTTGCAACGTTCCCTAAAATGGTAAAGTGTACCATGCAAGCCCTGACCCGTCAGTTGTGATTCGCCATGATGGCGACACGCACTACAGTACACCACAGCACAAATGACAGTGGTCGGTGGCGAACATGTGGATTATTAGATTGAATTTTTTGTGGTGTGCACGAAATGTATGGCACGCATCATCTCAGATTTTTAACAGCAAAGCTCTGCTAGTTGCATCACTACTGCACCAGTTGAGGAAGAATTATAGCGCAATGCTTGATAATTTTGGCCAGGCTTTGGTGCTAGTGCTTTGAACATCATATAAATATTACGTTTGTAGTGTTATTGCTTAGTTGCTATAGGCAACATGTGCGGGAGTTGTGAACATTAAACATTAAAATAACATTTCAAACACAGCATAATGCTCAATTTAAACGTTAATTAAAGTAATGTTTATCGCGAACGTATAGCGTTATATGTTAGCTTTTAACATTATGATAACATTCCAATGTACACGTAACGTCAACAACGCTACGTTAGACAGCGACGACTGTAGTGCTCTCTATGTGGACGTCCGCCTTAATTACGAAATCGCCTGCTCCATCAAAAACATGCAGCATACAAGAGCTGGTTAAACAGCAAGCATATTTTGTAAGATATCCTCAGGACTTTATATTTCTTGAGTCAGAATGGCTATCTTCATTCTATCACTATTGTACGCAAATTTCTTTTAATTAAACGTGCTATGTTTGTTCATTGAAAGTCGGGTGCGGAAGGTAAAGGTGGCTTGATCTGACTTCAGTGTATTGTTCCCCGGTAGGATGTGTGAGAAATTTGTCCTCACGTCCAGCAATACAGAAAGAGGACAGCCTCTAGAGAAAGTTTGGCCTTCATGCACTCCAAACGTACCCAGGACGTCCAGATCAGGATGAGGATGATTGAACCATTTGAGGACGTCTTCGGGACGTGTACAGTCGCACGGGCAGCTAGCGTTTGGCATAGCGATTTCAATAAGACGTTCGGTCAGTAGCCATGTTTTGGCCTGTCGCTTCTAATAGGTATACTTTTACAACTTCTCATACTAAGCCACGTCATTCGTAATAAGCGTTAAGACTGCTTTAAAATAAACAAGTAATCAAACCACCGCTCGAATAAACATCACACCTGTCATAATTTTCGCAGGTAGTCATCAGCGTTGTGCACTGAAGAACTACATTATCCAGAGCGCCCAATTTCGGTAATCAACTCGATTTTCATGAAATCCGTTCGTGGTGCAAGTAGTAGTAGTAGTAAAAACATTTATTTTTTTTTTTCAAAAGGAAGAGTTAGGGAGTAGGGGGATGGGGATAGATAGATGTGGAGCTACAGTGGTCGGTCTTCCCTAGTCCAGGATACCGTTGGCCTCCGCCGCTGCCTTGGCCCTCGTCACCAGCATAAGCTGAGTGCTCGGGTCGGAGTCAGCCAGGAGGGCCTCCCACTGCTCTAGACTAGGGCTATTTACCTTTGGTAGTAAAGGGCTTTTTTCGCAGCCCCAGGTGGCGTGGTACGTTGTGGCGTAGCCCCCACACCACACGCACTCTTTCGCGTATCTGTTCGGCCACATTTTGTGATACATGGCTCTGCTTGGGTAGGTGTCTGTTTGTAGTCGTCTGAGCGTGGTGGCCTGCTCTCTGTCGAGGATATCCGCCGGAGCCGAGTACTTCTTGCGCGCTCCCAACAACGCCTTCATTGCCTCCCCGTAAGATTCTGGCGTGCTGAAGGGTTCCACCGGCAAACCCGCCCTCCGGTTCGTGAACCCTCGGACAACGGTGTCTGCCATGAGATTTCCCTCAACCCCAGTGTCAGGGACCCAAATGATGGTGTGTTGAATGTTTGTGTTGTTTGATCCATGTCTGTGTTGTTTTTGTTCGAAGAGGATACTCGCGGCTTTTCGGCCGATCCTTCCATCTCTGTACGCCCTTGCTGCAGCCTGAGAATCTGTGGCTATCCAGTAACTCAGTCCCTGCCGATTGGCTTCAGTCAGGGCTAGAGCTATGGCGATCTCTTCCGCTGCTTGTGTTGTCCTTGTGCGCACTGATGCACCAGTAACTATATTCCCATTGGCGTTCACTACTGCTACCGCCCTAGCGTTTTCCTTCGTTCTGTACTTGGACGATCGGGCAAAAACCAGTTTTTGGTTGCGTCTTTTCTTCTTTAACATGATGCGTAAGCCCTTAGTACACATGGTGTGTATACTAAGGTCTCGCCGCGTGGTATTCGCCGTCGACTGATAAATAATTTATTACGGAATTTCTTCGCTCATGCAACTTCGGTTTCAACAGCCGACCGATAACTGTGACGTCGAAGTCCTGTGTAGAGGCCACAAGGCTCAAAAACGGCGATGTAATCGCTGCGTCTGCATTCGCTGGCATTCCGTCTCTTGGAGCGTTCTGGGCTGTAGTGGATTTAAAACTCTAATGATTGACGCCGCTGCCTGGTGCGGATCGTCCTGGGTGCGGCGCTGAGCACTTGCAGGGTAGGAAAGGAGGAGATGGGAGGGAATGTCCACGGTTGCGAAGCTGCGCTTGTCACTCGAGTTTGCGCCAGCGTGTGTGCCTATACGCCTGCTGAATAAAGGGGCGTGATTTGTTGGCTTGGGGACCTGTTGGCTGTCTGTCGCCTGTCTGTACGGCTTCCTCTTCTGTCCTCGCGACGCGGGCAGTTCCCCTGCCCCACGACAGCGGACGGCGATGAAAACGCTCTCGCGTTAGATTTTAGAGCGGTTTTCGAGAAGAGCACGGATATTGGTACGCGTCTTTTTAGACGCTCAGTGTTAGCAATTCTTGCCAGTTTGTTCGCCCCAGTTAACTTTCACGCTGTCCAATGTCAAGACATATATTTATTTATGTCACAAAACGTTCTCGTTATCTACTCGTATTTCTTTATTAATCCTCGTTTAGAAAGAATTGCGAAACGCTCGTTTTAACTGCTTCTTCTTGCAGAAATAAATCTTCAAATATTGTCACAACAATAGGTGTGACTTCATCATTCAGCTCCGGTGAATGGCAAATGGCGGTGGATGAAATGTACGGCGAAAAATGCACCGATCGCTTATGCAGACCGTCAACATATATCCGTGAAATGGAAGCCAGCAGTCCGTTTTCGACACTTGTGTCGATTTCGAACGTTTACAGGTTACAAATCAGGGAATGCGGCAAGGGTAGGCTTGAGTTGGTGGCCGCCTCCCCAAAATTTGCTGGGCCACAGATATTTTGACGAGCACTTCCTTGAGACCCTGACGAGCAGGAAGTTTCTTGATAATGCAGCTCGTATATGCGGTCCCCTCACTGGTTAGATGTGATAAAATTTGTATGAAAAGCTCCCGTCGCTACATTTTATGCGTCTGATTTATTTTGTCTTCGTGAGAATCAATGCCACGAAGGCATCATACATACCCAAAATCATACCCCATCCCAATTCTCCGCACCATCCTATGCCGTCCATGGCAGTACGTTAATTAGACAGCGCTGTTGGTACGGACAGCTAGACTTATTAGATCCAATTGGTAAGACCGTTTTGATACAATATCGTGCAAATTGGCTCCACTTCGAAGCAATGTTGAACCAAGAGCGACCAATCGGGCTCAACAGTTTACAGACTGCTAAAGCTGTGCACATGACATGCGGCCAAAAAATAGACTAAGGCTGCTTCCAACTGAGAGTCCATATGGGCTGTCATTTGAATGAAAATTCCAACTTGAACCAATCTGAGTGTATTTGGAGCCAGTTGAAATCCAGTTTGTTCGAGTGAGAGTACATTTGGATGGTGAAGTGAAGCTATATCAACTATTTCAGTTGGAACCACTTGAACTGCATTTGGGTCCATTTCCATGGAACCAGCTGGAAAACTAGTTGGTTTCAGAGTTTCTTTTTATTAAGTCCAAGACTTTCCACGTCAGCAGGCGAGATTTTATTGTCGTTCCGTGATCTGTGATAGTCGTCTCGCCATTCGAGAAAATTTTCGAAATGGGGGTCGGTTGCGTATCCTGGAAGTGTCCACTACAACTGACCCGTCTTTCCCGGTGCGTCATGTCGGTTGAAACTGCACTTGCTCATTTGAACTCGGATATATGAAACTCGAAGGAGATGGCCAATTAGTTCGATATACTGATGATTCGATGTATAAAAAGTGGCAGTATAAGCTTATACGTAACGTAATAGCAAGAATGCATTGCATCCACACAAGTGACGCGCATCTTGCAGCGACTTTCCGACAGTGGTTTGGAAATAGGTCACTGCTTAGGATAAGATGAATTTCTCTGTTGTCAATACAAAACTTGTTTACATCACGCTAATAAGCTCGAAAGTTGAGTACGCTTCTGCCATATGGGACCCTCAACAAGCATACATCGTAAACAGCACTGAATCCCTGCAAAACCGTGCTGTTCGCTTCATCTTTTCAGATTATTCTCGCTTCACCAGTGTCACAGCGATAACACCATGGTCACAGCATTAAAACAACGTGCTGACTTGGAACCACTATCATGTCGAGGCCATTTCGCTCGCCTAAGCTTACTTCACAAACTGTATCACCATCCCACCCTCCACGACGACTTCTTTTTGCCACACCCTGCAGTCTTTCCTCGCCGTGACCACGATAACAAAATAAAACGAATAACATGCCGTTCATCGCTTTACGCGAAATGATTCATTCCTCGCACTACAATAGACTGGAATAACCTGCAATCACACATAGGTACAGAGGTTAACTTGCAATCGTTTCAGCATTCGTTAAAGCAAACCATGGACCAACAGATTTTGTATTTTTGTTGTATTATGTGCATTTACTGAGTATTTTATTCTGCGTTGTTTGTTGTTTTTTGTGAGCACATTAGCTTTATTTCATACTTCGTTATTGCATGTATTTTATTTCAAGTGCCTGTGCCGTATCTTCATGCTTGTCCCCCCCCCCCCCCCCCCCCCCCCCCGAAATGTAAAACCCTCGCACGAGGGTCCTTAGGGGTATTGTAAATAAATAAATAAATAAACAAAAATGGAATAATCTCATTAAAATTAGGGCACGACTAGTTTTTGCAACGTCTTCAACGCCGCCGATAGTAGTTACGTGGGTGCCTCGATGCGCGCCCGCGCATCGAGGCACCCTATGGTTGCTGCGCTCGGCTGCTGACCCAAAAAGACGCTGGTTCGATCCCGGCCCCGGCCGCGGCGGCCGAATTTCGATGAAGGCGAAATTCTAGAGGCCCGTGTACTGTGCGATGTCAGTGCACGTTAAAGAACCCCAGGTGGTCGAAATTTCCGAAGCCCTCCACTACGGCGTCCCTCACAGCCTGAGTCGCTTTGGGACGTTAAACCCCACTAAACCAAATTAAGTGCATTAGCTACACCACATGACAGCGACGTGGCGTGGCAAATGCGTACAGGAGACTGAAGACTACCCTCAACAAAGCCTACCCCACGTTCACGGTTAATCTCGTTTCGCGGTTTCACAGCGCTGGAGGTGTAGATGCCCAAGGCCGCGCAGCCGATCCGTTACCGCGCGTGAAAAGTGACCGAAGAGCGCCGTTCAGTATTTCGAACTAGCGAAATTGAACTTCGATGTAGTGCACGACTTTCCTATACTTTTGCATAGGATATTAAATAGGAGAATCTGCTCATTCGATGTAGTCAGTAATTCGAAATATCGGGGTTCGATATATCCGGCCTTGACTGCAGCACTAACTGTAATTGCAAAACTGTGCAAAACTGCTGCGATAGGTATGATGGATATTACGCTCTCAAAAGCAGGAACAGGCGGCTGTGCCTGATTTAAAGTCGGTGGGTGCAGCTAACGCGATCCGAGACGCCGGTTATGCATATGCATATGCATATATCATCTTCCTTTCGATAGTTCCCTGAGTTGTCCTCAACTTAAATTCAACCCTTTTTGTTAGCCTCCACGTTTCTGTCCCATGGGTGAGTAGCAATAAGACTCGGCTGTTATATACATATTGGTTTGGTTTGGTTTATGGGGTTTAACGGCCCAAAGCGACCCAGGCTATGAGAGAGCAATGTGGCGACACCCAGGGGGCCCTCGTTAGAAAGGTCTATAGGAGGCACAACTGATAATCCAACATGGCCGCCTGTGCTGTGCTGTGCTGCCTGGGGCTGCATTAAAATGTTCGTGCGAGTGTGCTGCTGAGGCGAAGGAGTTCTCAGTGCAGGCCCCGTTTTGTTCTGTGGCTCAGATATGCCACACAATTAAGCCGCAGGCACCGGTGGTGCGATAGAAACCACCCGACACAAGTGTGGGTGGTCTGGTACGCGAAACATTTGGCTGCTGGTGGAGCGGCAGGTGCGACGCGTACCGCGGCAGCTCTAATAAAAGCGGCGAGGACACGTGCGCCGAGAGAAAACACGGATGACGAGAAAATTTCCGGCTTTTATCCTATTCGTGGTACTCGCGGACACCAGCGTTACAAAGTCAGTGGCCCTGTTTTTCATCCGATTTCAGCACACGCCGTCGCGTCTGGCTGTTTAGACAAACGAAACCCAAGAAAAATCGTGGTCTATAGGCTCAAGAAAAGAGCAGGAATGCAAAACTGCAACGATGGTTTGCTGTCCGCTTTTCGGCCCCGCTGATTTATTTTGGAGCATTACAAGCAGGAAAGGATTTTTACTGACGTAAATCGTGGGCAGGCTCTGAAGGAAGTATTTTTCGGCAGCAATCGCTTGATAAGCGAGGTAGCACAGACTGTAAAGAGAAGCCGTGCTACTATTAGCTCAGTGCCGCAAATGCTGCGGATGTAGCTCCACTTCGCCGGTAAGTTCAACAGACTCCGAATTTAGTGCGCATTCGGCGACTATTGATTGCAAGCGTTCCAAACATTGAATCAGGCAAGAAACATGATTTTTTTATTAATGTGAAAGCATTAGACGGCTATGTCCCGTCATCAAAACTTGTCCGCACGATTGTGTCGTCCAATAAAGATAGATTAGATGTGCAATTAAGAGCAGCGTTCTAAAAGGAAGCCCCCAGCAACAGCCTTGGGACCATTGAGCTTCAGCATCACTATCCATATGCAGCGCCCCGACCCGGCCTCGCAACAGAGGCTGGTGCAGTGGGCGGAGAAGGTCTGCCGGCCGCCACTCACGACCAGGAGCCAGCCCACCTATAAAATTGTGAACTTTAAGGATTCCGCCAATAATAAAGTTTTTCACCAACACCACCCACGAAAAGCCCTGCTCCTTGGGGAAAAAAGGCGGGAATTGGAGGCGAAAACGCTATTTAAGAGCGCCCGACTGCTTCGTCCATCGTAAACCTCCCTCATCGTGTCGTCTTACCATGTGCTGTCTCTTTATTTGCTCCATGATGTAGATAGTATAAACAGGTATGTCTCGTTGGTTTCTTCCTGAAGCTCCCTGTCTCCTCGTCCTTACTCGTGCAGGGAAACCACTGCGGACCCGGCTCACAACACTGCTCCCATCGAGAAGACTATCAGAAATTTTGTTGTGTCCCCTTATTGCTTTTGTGTGTGTGCGCCCCCTCGTCCTCCTCCTAACGACAGTTCGCATCCTCCTCCTAACGACCACTCAATCCTCCTCCTAACGACCACTCGCATCCTCCTCCTAACGACCGCTTGCCCCTCGTCGCACGCTGTCGCCGGATGCCCCCCCACGGTGCGCCCCCGCACCCTCCTCCTGTTCTGGGAAGCCACTCCCTGCCGTGGACGCTTCTCCACTCCCTCCTTTCTTCGGGCGGCCAGTTCGGCTCCTGCCTCGGTCGACGCTGGTCGCACCCTCATCAGCTTTAAATAAACGAAGTCTAAAAGTACCGTGTGCGTCTTTCGCTGCATTCAACACAGCGACCGGACACGACAGTGGCGACGAGAAAGTGGATTCGACCCGCGCTACGCAACGCTATTGACAAGCCATGGCTACGCGAGGGTTTCCCAATCAGATACCAGAATTCAACGGCTCATCGTGGTCATCGTGGGTTGGACGCCTTCAGTTCTACTTTGAAGCTAACAACATCACAGACCCAGCCTTGAAGAGGGCCAACCTGCTGACGCTGTGCGGGGAGCAGACCTACGATACTGTCTGCGCCCTTATTCAGCCAAGCACACCAGCGGCAGTGTCTTACGACGACATCGTAAAAGCGCTGCAAAAGCACTACGACCCAAGGCCATCCGAGGTCTACAGCCGGGCTCGCTTCCAACGACGAGATCAACTGGGAGGAGAAACTGTGAGCGCCTACGTAGCCGCGCTCAAGAAGCTCGCTGCCGACTGCAATTTTGGAACGCTGTCGACAACAGCTACCGGGCAGGAGGGAGACGCAGCTTCTTCTGCTAACACCACCATGCTTCCCTTGGACGTGATGTTACGCGACAGATTTGTGTGCGGACTGAGTGACGAGTCACTGCAGCAGCGCCTGTTCGCTGAGAAGGACCTCACATTCAGCAAAGCTTACGACATCGCCGTTCGAGCGGAGAGCGCCGGTCACCAGCAGAGAGGGATTCGCCGGAACACCGAGCCGGTACACCAGACAAGCAACCAGGTGCGCAAGCCTTCTGTTGTTGTAAAATCGGTCAAAAAGGCACAACGCTGCTGGCGGTGTGACGACCAACACAACCCCCAGGGATGTCGATTCCAGTCAGCCACGTGTAATTTTTGCCACAAGCGAGGGCATATCGAAAGAGCATGCATTACGAAACGGAGACTTGCCAAGATAAAGTCACCTTCCCAGCCTAATCACAGCGTCAACGCCTCAGAGAATACGCCGCTATCTGATCTCCATGGAACAACATCAGCAACACCATCTGGGTTGTACGACCTGAACACCATGAATCTCGGCACGCGACCGAAGATTTTTACAGAAGTAAGCGTACATCACCAGCTGATTAAGTTCGAGGTGGACTCCGGCGCAGCCTGTACTCTGATCAGTGAGGACACGTTCCGAACTTCATGGCCATCTGACGCACCCGCCCTGCAACAAGACGACACGCACCTGCGAACGTGGTCAGGACAGAATCTGCCACTATTGGGCTCTGCCAACGTGCAGGTTAACTACAACGGCCAGACCCATACGCTACCTCTGCTTGTTGTGAAGGGCACAGGATCAAGCCTTCTAGGGAGAAACTGGTTTTCTCCACTAGGCGTGATGATATGCGGCATACACCAGACGCCGAGCCAGAACATAGTTGAGCAACTGCAAGAGAAATACGAAAGAGTATTCTCGGAAGAGATTCCAGGAAACGAAGGGCCCCCGGTCACACTGGAGTTGTTGGACAACGCGCAACCCAAATTTCTGAAGGCCAGGCCGGTGCCGTTTGCTCTCCGAGATTCAGTTGAAAAAGAGTTGGACAAACTGGAGCAGCAAGGTGTCATCGAGCCGACGCAGCATTCAGAATGGGCCACACCACTTGTCGTAGTTCGCAAGAAGAACGGAACCATACGCCTCTGCGGAGACTACCGGAGCGCCGTCAATCTTGCGACTAAAGCGTCCTCTTACCCGCTACCGACACCTGAAGAAGTATTCAGTGTACTACGTGGCGCAAGAGTCTTCAGCACATTGGACCTCACCCAGGCGTATCAGCAGCTGAAGGTGAGCGAGTCAACTGCTGAATTATTGGCAATTAACACACT
Organism: Amblyomma mixtum; assembly: GCF_055824585.1. Classification (NCBI taxonomy): domain Eukaryota; kingdom Metazoa; phylum Arthropoda; class Arachnida; order Ixodida; family Ixodidae; genus Amblyomma; species Amblyomma mixtum. Next base: position 256,123,294 of record NC_143012.1, on the reverse strand, counting down.
GAAAGGCTTGTACAAAGTCAAGCGACTGCCTTTTGGCGTAGCTGCAGCCCCGGCCATATTTCAAAAATTCATGGAGACAGTGCTTCAGGGCATCCCAGGAGTTTGTGTCTACCTTGACGATGTCATCATCAGTGGCACTTCCACTGAAGAGCATGCAGTGCGCCTAGAGCTCGTTCTCGAAAGGCTAGCAAACGCTAATTTGTGCATAAGCAAATCGAAGTGCTGTTTTGCGGTGCCAGAGGTGCAATTTCTGGGACACCGAATTGATGCGGAAGGCATTCACCCTACCGAGGACAAAGTGCGAGCGATCACAGAAGCACGAGCTCCAACAAACAAGCAGGAGCTACAGGCTTTTCTCGGACTCTTGACGTTCTACGACCGGTTCTCGGAACAAAGAGCTACCGTGGCCAACGACTTATACCAACTCCTTCGGAAAGATGTGACATGGACATGGTCGCCACGCCATCAGCAGTCATTCGATGCCCTGAAAGACCTGATTCGAAGATGTACAGTCCTCCGCCACTACGACGAAAGGAAGCCTCTGCTTTTGGCTTGCGACGCATCACCGTACGGAGTCGGCGCGGTTCTATCGCAAACTGACGAGCAAGGAAGGGAAGCTCCCATCGCCTTCGCCTCACGTACGTTGTCGCAAGCAGAACGCAACTACGCGCAACTTGACAAAGAAGGGCTAGCCATCGTCTACGCGGCGACACATTTTCACCAGTACATTGCCGGCCGGAAGGTGACCTTTATAACCGATCACCGACCGCTATTGGGCATTCTGGGACCACAAAGGCCTATGCCACCAACTTTGTCTCCGCGAATGACACGTTGGTGCATCAAACTCTCAGCGTACGACTACGCTCTGGTCTACCGCAATGGGAGTAAACATCAAAACGCCGATGCGCTAAGCCGTCTGCCACTAGACGCAACTGTTGACGAACCATTTCCACCAGGAGACGTTCTGATGTTCGAAGCACTGCCAGAACCTCCGCTTACAGCAGGCACAGTTGCAGCATCTACGCAGAAGTGCGCAGCTCTCCGGCTAGTTTACACAGCTGTTCAACAAGGCAACGTGCATAAACTCAAAGGGGACAACTTCGACGCTTACCGCAGGCGAGCTACAGAGTTGAGCACCCATCGCGGCTGCATCATATTTGGGTCCCGAGTTGTGATGCCGAGAGAACTACGCGCACAAGCTATGTCTCTCATCCACGCCGGACATCGGGGCATCGTTGCAATGAAAAAGTGTGCCAGAAGCTACATGTGGTGGCCTGGCATTGACAACGACATCGAAACAGTGGTGCGAGAATGCAAGCCTTGCCAGAGCAGCCGGAGCGCCCCGCCGAAAGCTCCTGTCCCAGAATGGGAAAAGCCAGACACACCATGGCACACACTGCACATTGATTTTGCAGGACCAATTGAGGGCTGCACTTTCCTTGTGGTCGTAGATGCCTACACAAAGTGGCTTGAGATAAGGCAAATGGGACAGACGACTTCGGCAGCAGTCATTGACAACCTCCGATCACTATTTGCAACGTTCGGCCTGCCGCGCAAGGTAGTATCGGACAACGGAACACCGTTTGTGTCTGCGGAGATCCTCAAGTTTTATCGCGACAACGGGATCTCATCAGTTACATCGGCCCCCTACCACCCAGCGACAAACGGACAAGCCGAGCGCTACGTAGCCGAGCTAAAACGCGCCCTTGAAAGAGATCAGACAGGCTCGCTGCAGCGCCGCCTTGCGCGCTTTCTCTTCAAGCAGCACACGACGGTTCAGAGCACAACAGGCGAGACCCCCTCGAAAATGATGTTCGAGCGTGAAATGCGAACCCAGCTCACAGCCATCCTCCCCGAGCCAAAGGCAGAGACGTTCCGGGAAGAAAAAGCAATTCCGCGCTGCGGCACGCTTAATGAGGGGCAGCGCGTCCTCGCCCGACAGTTTCTGAAAAAGCCACGCTGGGAGGAAGCTACAATTGTCAGACGCATAGGCCTGCGCTCTTGGCTCGTCAACATACATGGCACAGTAGCACGCCGACATCTCAACCAGCTGCGTAGATTTACGACGCCGTCTGAGAGCTGTCCGCCAGCGGAGAGAACACGTGCACCATTTTCCCACATAGCCTGGCACCTCTTCCCGGAAGAAGAGACTTCGCCCAGGACAGACCCAGGAGACACAGCGAACAACAGCCAGCCTACAAGTGTTTCTCCCCCGAGCGCACAAAGCCAGCGCGCCTCCACGCGTGAGCGCCGACCCCCTGCACGATACCAGGCAACTTTCTAAGGGGGAAGGAAGTGTTGTGTCCCCTTATTGCTTTTGTGTGTGTGCGCCCCCTCGTCCTCCTCCTAACGACAGTTCGCATCCTCCTCCTAACGACCACTCAATCCTCCTCCTAACGACCACTCGCATCCTCCTCCTAACGACCGCTTGCCCCTCGTCGCACGCTGTCGCCGGATGCCCCCCCACGGTGCGCCCCCGCACCCTCCTCCTGTTCTGGGAAGCCACTCCCTGCCGTGGACGCTTCTCCACTCCCTCCTTTCTTCGGGCGGCCAGTTCGGCTCCTGCCTCGGTCGACGCTGGTCGCACCCTCATCAGCTTTAAATAAACGAAGTCTAAAAGTACCGTGTGCGTCTTTCGCTGCATTCAACACAGCGACCGGACACGACAAATTTAAAATAAAGTATATTCTTCTTCTTCTTCGAAATCCAGTTGTCTGAATACCTCCCGTGAACACGCGGTGGGTAGTACCGGACAGATCGTGTCTCTTTTCCCGGCACCCTTCCATTTATGACAATGCGTCGTTGATGCACAGCTGGCCAGACGGAAGCGACGAGAATTCGCCGACATTGAGGGGCAACGAACCGACGAAGCCATTGTACGCGATGTACTATCGACCATAAAAGTTTACGGGGTGCAGTTGTGCGGGGAAAGAAACAATTATTTCGGAACAGCCACGTAAGCCACTCTCCTGCAATATGTGAAGGTGTGGGAAACAAGTATTCTCCATCAGCTGGTAGCATTACCAGGAAGCTGGATCGCCACCAAGGCAACAACAACAACCAAAAGGGCGAGCGGGGCTGCAGAAAGCCAGCTATGTGTCGTCTACTGTGGCATCAACCGTGGTGCCTTGGTGGTTCCTGCGTGATCGACACAGGTGAGGCCATTCTACGAGGGGGTTATGGCCACGTCTCAAGTGAATTATTTTTTTTTTAGTTCTAAGACTTGTCATGCAGCATAAGAAGAGGCTGTCGCTACAGTATACGCCGTGCAGCCTATTCACTTCCAGAAACCTTAGCAGGTTCCGGCGCTTAGCGTTGTCCGTTAGCCACAAGGACAGGTGTTCCTCCCTTGCAGCCGTAAGTCTAGCTTCGTCTTTTTCTTGAGACCTGCGTTTCTGGGCAAGTCCGCAAAAGGTGGCGAAGATCCACCTAGGCGACCGGCGCGTAACACTTGGGACATATATGTGCTGAGCACAGCATCTTCTTGAGAGCCCCATCGGCATGTCACCGACGGGGTAAGGGCCGCCTCAGCCCTTAGCCTTCTAAAGGATACCTCCTCCAATCTCATTAAGTTATGAGGGAGGGGGGTACGTGCACGGGGGAATCAAAGCACGTGTACCTCTCCTTATGGAGGACAAGATGTGAAGAGTGGAGCGGAGGTCAGGTGGAAGGCTAGTGGGCGAGGCATTCGTATTCGGTGTTTGGTGAGCAAGAACGTATGCGTTCCTCCGGTGAAAATTCTGAGTTTCGTTTTGTGGCCAATGTTCTGGATGCGTTTCTTTATCTTGATATTAAGAGCATCTATCTCCTATCTATCTCCATCTATGCAACACCCTGTTCCAGAGTCAATCCTTGTTGACAGGAACTCAGAAACCCTAGGAACAAATTGTTTTGCTACAGTGTAACAAATGAACCGCTCTGCGTATGCAGTCACGAACAATGTAACTACTTACCTATAGCCTACCTAGCTGCTCTGAACCCAGCTACGCTTCTCAGGATGGCTACATGACCTCAGCGTTAGGCTGCGGTGGCTGTGATGCAAGAACGCCTGCCCACCGTGGGAGGCCTGTGGACTTTCAAGTACCTCAGGTGGCCAAAATCAGCCTATATAGACTATAGAGGCTAACGCATCCCTGCCTATTATTACGCGAAGTGTATGCAGCCTATGGAACATTATGTAGTAAATCGTCACTTTTTATGGACACTTCACGCTAAATGAATGAATGAATGAATGAATGAACTGTTTATTTAGAAACGGAGACTCTAGGCCGTTTGTTGGGGAAAATGGGTTGTTGAGCAAGGGAAAGTAGGGCCCTTTGAGATACCTGGGGGGGGGGGGGCGTCTTGGGTGGCCGAGCCACGCTCTACACTGCTTTGTAGAGACCACTTACCTTCGCATATTTGACAATATCTTCCCAGATGTCGTTAGCTCCGGCTCTGGTCAATGCACGAAATTCCTCGCCATTGGTGGTAAAACCACGCTTGGCGACGAGGTTGCCGCGTTCCATGGGGAAGTCTGAGCGATGCCAAACTGCGTGGTACAGATCAGCACGGCATATACAGCCGCAGTACGGGCACTTAATGGCAACGTCTATATTGCCCCCCTGATGCCAGTGAGGGCCAGTGAGCCATTTGCAGATGATGTTTGCGTGTAGGCGACATCGGCGATGAGCGATGTAGCTGAGGTAGCAATTAAGGTACCCTGGCGGTGTAACGGCCAAAAGTCGAGCACGGCTGCTCTGTCTGACACACTCGAGCCTGTTCATTAGGACAGCCAAGTTGTTGGACATATCAGTAGGGTCGCCGGTAATGGCGCGGTATGCCTCGTTGTGAGCGGACTGGTTCCCGTCGTCATCGCCCTCGTGTCAAGGGTTCCACGCGAGGCGAATGCACACGTTACGCGCTGAGAGGACTCTGGTTATAGAACTAGTCTGCTGTGCGATTAGGTACGTCGAGAATGGTTTGTGGAGCTCACGCACGGCTTCATGTTAATCAGAGAGTATTCGGATTTTGCACGACATATTTCAGTTTGCAGCAGTGGATTACGGGCCAGAACGTTTTTCACGTGTCAGATTCCCTTCCTTTGTGCACACAACCTCAACTACAATGGCTGGCGTACTATTCGAGTGCACTAAATAAACTATTTTCCTAAATGTTGCCCATTACACTCATATTGTCTTGCAGCCCTTACGAGATCCGAAACTATGTGCGTATTCTTTTTTATAGATCGACAGCTGTTCTGCAATACCGTATCGGCGGCGGTAGCGTCCGCGCACGCCGCATCTCGATGCTCATATATCATTCAACCCAACACACAGCCGCCCCATAAAGCGCTAGGGCAACCTGGGTAGTGACACCCACTTATGCGCCACAAAATCTCGACACCCATCCTAACCTCCACCCCTAAACCCGTTACTGCACTCCTCTGCTCCAAACTAAACGCCGCATTACTACACCCACCTTATCTTACTATTACTGGAGCGGGATTTTGCATGCAGATGGATAAGTGACCGTGCGTTCATGTGGTGTAAAGGCTCCGAATTTGATGATATCGTCGAAATCGGCTGTGCCAACTATACGCAGGATAAATTATTACTGAAATCCCGAACATTGGCTTCCAAGACCGGACCGGCCGGACTGAGAACCGCGTCCTCTACTACGGCACATCTTTCTCTCTTTCATCTTTCACTCCCACCTTCTTTGCTTCCTTCACGGCACAGTTCAGGAATCCACCTAATTGAGGTGTCCACCCTGAAGTGAAACTCGGCTAGAGGTACTCCGCCCGCGTTTTGCCGCCGCCGCGTCCGCTCTTTGAAGAAAATGATACGTTGAACCGCTAACAGATGTCGCCACCAAACCAGCCCTCCGAGCTAGCCTTGAATGAGCCGCGTAGTTGGCAGAGACAGCGTTAAATGGATAACGCCGTTTTAACTTATCGCTTTGCAAAAACGCAGAAACCACGTATTGTCCAGAGAACGCCGAGATGAGTCCCGTACGCAAGCGCTTTGATTTTTCCTATCGGCGGGCTAATAATAAATGCATGCAGTGTTCCAATCCGAGAAGAAAGGAACAGAGAAGCTCACGCGAAACGAAGACGAGCGTTCACTAGTTCCATATGTAACGAAAGCTAATTCACTAAGATTAACTTTTCTTTGCAGAGAAACCTAAATGAAACGTGACTCGTTTTTTCCTCTCATAGTACGTATCGAGTCTAAAGGGCTGGCCCTGAAATTGTCGCTGCGTTGTCCAAACACAACGTTCTGCGTTATCATACATTATGCATGAGTTAAAAACAAAATAAACCGTAGTCGAACTCAGCGCTTCCGAGTGCAACTGGCTGGTGAATGCATAACACTCGTGGTACGTTTTACGTATCCCAGGTCAAATTAGTGCTAAAAGAAGGGCAGATATAACAATGATGTTTGCACTAAATTAACTAAGCGTAAAAAAAAAATGGGAATAGAAAAAAAAAAAAATCAGGTCCCACCGAGATTTGAACTCGGATCGCTGGATTCAGAGTCCAGAGTGCTAACCATTACACCATGGGACCGTGCTTGCATGGGCTACCATATTTTGCTTATAAACAAGAGATATGCACTTTGCCCACTGGATTATATTTCATATGCTGCATTTCTTACTTTTTCCTAGCGGAACTTAACGGAAATATATACTGCCGCGCGTCGACTTACAAATACCTACATTGCGCCATTTTAGTCGAGTGATGTCCTTTTTTTATGGGTGATGTCGATGGGCATGGCGACGCAAAAGGGAAGTAGCAGACGACAAGGATGTGACGTCTTGCGCTTCTGGCGCCACCTCCTGTTGGTGAAACGAAGCCGCCCCATGTGTCTATGTCCGCTCACAGTGTGCGCGGAGTGAAGTGTGCGGGGTCGTCCGCAGGACCGTGTTTTCGCCAGTGCCTGAGCAGAGACGTCGTCAACTGTGCCCTGGATTTCAAACCCTGGGATACAGAATTCACCTCTTGTGACAACCGCTCAGTGACCGTGGATGCGGTGGCAGCAACGCCGGATTAAACACGCGCCTGGGACCAGCGCCGGAGTTGGGGCCGTTCGTTCAGAGTGCAGTGACTTCGTGTCAATGACCTTGGATTGAGCACCGTCGCCGTACAGCAGAATGTGAGTGTTTCAACACACATTTGAGCAGCTTAATTGACAGCAGACAAGTTTCTAAGCAGCTTCTAAGTTATGTTTTGGCACTTTAAAGGCGTTTCAGTGAGTTCCTGCGAACTTGATGGTCGAGGACGTTCTCGGGGCCGTTGACACGACGGGAGCGCTGGCCGATCGGCCATTGCGACGGCACGTAGAGCGCGCTGTCCCGCTGCCTAGCGCTGTTTTTCTGTCGATTACTTTGCGACATTTATGATGCAAAAAGATAGTTTCCAGTCATACCTGAGCATATCGGTTCGTGAAAGTTGCACTTCGGAGACTTATGCGACGGTGCAACGTGTGTGTCAGAGGTCGATGACGCCTCTGAGCCTCTCCTAGTTTCCACGTTCTCGCTCGCTCCTCTGTTACAGACGAATATTTGCAGAAAAACAAAGTGACTGCTATTCTGCGCTTTAATTTTTCCTTTCAACGACGCATTCGTGTCGCGAGAAATGTTGACGAGCGTTGTATTTTGTACTGAAAAGAATAAAAAAAGCAAAATGAAACAGAAACTTTGTGTGCACACCATGATCAAAGCAGTTTAAACCGCATATGATGTCTCAGAGGAGGTTTGTCGCATGCCTACGCGGAGTTGGAGCCTTGTCACCTTTGATAGGCCGATAATTTTCTCCTCCGAGTCCGCGGTGTGCAGCTATAGAAAGGCGATCCTCTTGGTGCTATCGGCGAGTATGGTGCTTCCCTAGAAGCAAGGTTTTCTAGTGTCGCCACTCAATCCGCAGAGCGAGAACATTGGTGATCGAGCCAACAGTGCTGAAGTAAAATTTGTTCAATATAAATGAGGATAGCAAGGATTCCGTTTCGTGGACTACATGTACCGTCTGTTGCAAAAGCTTACAGTCCATCGCGGCACTGAAATGAACAGCGCGACGGATTGTAAACTTTTGCAGCAGACGACACGTATTGATGGACAAGCACGGAGAGGGCTGGGGCCCTGTACTGACGAACATCCCGTCCGTTTCGTGCGGTGGACTTTGATGGGCCGTCACTGCGGCGACTCCGTCACGCGCCGCGAGTGAAGTTTGGCAGCGCGGGTCCCACGTCGGAATCCATGGGCGCGCTGCTCTCCTCGCCCGTGGCGCGCGCGGCGATGTCGTTGACCCCGGCGTCGGCCGCATTTCGGCCGAGAGAATGGCGCGCATCGCTCGCCAGAAACGGCGCTCTGGTCACCCTGCGGAGGATGCTGTGCTGCTGTCCACCGGCGGAGCTGTCGTTGTTGCCAAGGCGCGCTTCTGCTGCCGTGCTTATACGAAGCTAAACGCGGTGCGATCTAACGGTGCTCAGCGGAATGTAACACCAGGATGAGAATGCCGTCTGCAAGCGAGGATCACCGGTAGAAACGTCTCCGTGGCAGTAGCGACAGCTTTTGCGATTCGCGCTCTTATTTCCCCGTTTCTAGTGGAATGAGCCCGGGACAACCCTGACGCGAGCTCACACGCCCCGCCTAGCAAGCATACTTGTCAGTGGTTGAGCAATTCTTTTATTTATTTTTTTCTTCCCCGGGGGTAGAAAGGCCCGTGGTCGGCGGCCTCTCTCTCTCTCTGTCCGAACCAGGAGCCTTGAGACGTGATGGCGGGGTCCTCCTTCACGCAGGCCGGTCGATTCCGCGGGGACGGTATCGGCGCGACACTGGCGGCCCGCATGTATAGTATAGCTGGCCTTCGTCGGCCCATCCGGCGGAGGCCACAACGAGAGGAACGCGCCGAGGGAGGAGGGGGTGCGACTCCGTCGCTGGGTCGACTGAGTTCAGTCACCCCAGCAGCAGCGCGCGAACGGCCGCACGCCACCCGCCGACGACGTCGCCGTGACACGCTGGGCGCCGACTCCGCGCTCGCGTCGCTGACTTTTTCCGGACGCCCGAGCTTTTCTCACTGTCGTCGCAGAGAGCAGCGCGCATCTTTCGCTGGCCGCCACTGCGCGGAGCATGGCCTGACGTCTTCGCGAGGTTTTACAGGATGTGTGTTTATTTATTTGCCCGCTCGGGCATTATATGGTCGAGCCATACCCATATTTTTCAACAGGAAATATATAGTTTATGAATGCAATTTTTTTCGTATATCGTGTAAAATTTCACTATAACATTCACTATATCCGTAGATCTCCTTTCGGAAGGCTTCCATTTTTTTGCTATTAACGTTTTTTCTGCCATCAAAAACGTTCCCCATCGGTTTTCTATAGCAGTCTTAACTGTTCGATGCGAGCGATGGAAAATCTTTTAGAAGGAAGATTTTGTTATACGTCAGAATAATGGGCCATTACCTTCAATATTTGCATAACAGCACATTACAATTTTCATTGTTCCGTTTTTTGTCCAAGAATCTTCGAGCCGAGCCTAGCTGCACTACAGTGATGGTGCGATCACATCTGCAAGCCCCTTTCGAGCTAAAGTTCGAACATTTGTCGTCGCCATTGCAATGAGTCGTGTATACGTGGAGAGCCGGAAATGATCGCTCGCTGTGCTGGTGATGCGTTGCAGCTAAGCCGACTTTGCTGCAAATTCCCCCCCAAAAGAACGCAGAAAAATTCCATCCCTTGCGAGCGCAGTTTAGAGTAAAGCCGTCCGTATCTATAGGTGTTCGTCGTGTTGCCACTAGGGCACTACATGGGTGCGGGCTATACCCGAAAAGCCGCGGCTGTACCAGGTAATGTCAGGATTTACCCGGTCGTGGCTTTTAGTTCTGGCGGCTGGTCTCTGGCTCCTGCCTAGACGTGCGTACCTCAATGTTGTGTAAGGTAAAGAAGCTGGAGAACTGTTGGGACAAAGCCGCCCAGTATGATTTGGGAAATAAATCTTGGCGCTGAAAACTGGTCTCGGTGGTCCTTCGTAGAAGGAAAAGTAAAGAGCTTTAGTTGCACATTCCTGAACTGACTTTGCGCTGCGTTCTCCACAGTGCAGACCACGATGGAAGCGAAGTATTCGAGAAAGGAAGCAAACGTGCGTATACCTCGTCCTTTCTGTACTTAGAGTGAATGAGTAAACTTTACCGAGAACAAAAATTAAAAGTGGGCCCTTGCATGCTATGCATGTACGCACAGTGAGCACTGGGCATGCAGTTTGCGGCCGGTTTGTAGGCCCAGACAACTGCAGTTCGGGACACCCCGAGCACGGCGCGAGAGAGCGTCCATTGAAGGAGGGGCACGGAGAGTACGTGGCGTTCAGGCCTACCGTTGTACATCTCGCGAGAACCCGACCCGGCAATTCTCTGAACTGACATTTTGAAGTACCTGCTCTCGTTTACACCATACTAACCCACGACCTCGCTCGCATGAACAGCGACTGCACGGGAATAATGTTCAAGCGATCTTTTTTTTTTCCCTCCGTTCTGTCTGTTGCTGTCGCGCACTGTAATGGTTACCCATCGCAAAGCAGCTTTTCGCCAAGGTGACCATTCATCCAGCTGTGGGAAAAAAAAAAAAAAAAAACTTGATATCTGCGCCGGGTGCGGAGCGACTACATAGCTGTCATTTTTCTCGTGCGATAGCGTACTTTCCATATCCGTCTAAGGCGACACGGTCTGACAGGGTGACGCAAGGTGGTATCAAGACCCATTCGCTAAGCATTTCATCCCGAAGAAGCCGAGCACCAGGCCAGGGGAAAGCGTGTACCCATTGTAACCCCAGTGGGGATCCGGTGGCACTAGGAATCGAACCCCGGACCTCCCGCTATAGGTCACCGGCCCTGCCATGTCATCCGAAGCGCACCGGCGTCTTTTCCCACGCGTGGCCGTCCGCAGGGACGTCTCCTATTGCAGCCTCTGTTTGTTCGACCTGATCTCGGCCAGGTGACGCGGGCCTAGAGAAGGGTTCGCTCCGGGATGGCTTCGCCTGCCAGGCTGTCTAGCCTGCTCATAATGAGTGCAAACCAAGTGGCCGGAATGTCAGTTTCCAACAATGGCGGCCCCCGTGGCATCCGGTAAGGATAACTCTCCGAAGCTGAGGAAAAAATGCTTCACGAGGAAAGAAGAGGACTTTACTCTGCGCTCTCTGTATATAGCGCAAAGTTGATACCGTAAAGATATTCCCTAGCATCCCTCGCACGTGCTTCCTCACCCGTCGCATGTTTGCGGGATCTCAGCTATAGTTCCCAGCTAAGTGCAGCGTCCAACAGGCGTTTCGAAGCGTCTGTCTGCGGACGCGCATCCCACCCGAAGACGACTAGGGTGCGTGCAGCCGGTGATCACGTGATCACGGGTGCACGCGCGCCCCACTCGAAGACGACGAAGGCAGCGCGGGGCACCCACCTCTCGCCCCGTGCTTTCTTTCCCTCATCCGCGGTGCGAGGAAGAGAGGTACGCGCGATCGGCGGTGGTCCCGCAAATAGCTCTCGCTGTAAAATGGCAGTTTGTGCGCTATCAATGGTCAACGCCCAAAGACAATGGACAATTTCGTTATCTCAGAGCTAAAGGTTCGGTTTGCAAGCTGTCTACGGTCGCTAGACAGGGAGTCTAGCGACCATAGACAGCTTGCAAACCGAACCTTTAGCTCTGAGATAACGAAATCTGTTATTGCTCTCCCCGCCTCCCTGGTTCCGCGGTGCCTCACGCATGCCTTCGCTGCCCACTTCGCTGCCGTACGACCGGCTTCCCGACAAGAGAGATTCAGCATAGCGGATACGTATACCGGATTACCGTACGACACCTGCGCACGCGCAGTAGCAGGTGTGCGCCAGGCAAGCATTGATACGGTAACAAAAGCCCCTTTGCGCGTGCACTGCTGGCCTGTACCCGTACAGCCAATCCCATGCATGCTTGCGAGCCATTGGCAATAAAAAAGAAAAAATCTTCTGAATTTCATTCTTGGTGTTCATCTCGTTTGTGCGTCCCTAATGTTGTTCTGCGGTGAATTCTTCAGTTGTGCTGTACTTATAATCCCAATTCGCTGCCTTAGTTCACCAAACTTTCTTGTGTCTTTGAAAGGCACTTTCACTTTTGCAACTCAGCATGTAGAACGCATCACACTGATTGTTCAGAATGCGGTGACATCTTGACGATGCGTCACGCTTATTGATCAGGCTGTTGCGGCGTCACGTATAACGTCATGACAACGCGCCTTGCGGATTGGCCAGAATGCAAATCACTGATTGGGGCAAATGAAATGGTGGTTTTGGTTGGTTTATGGGGGTTTAACGTCTCAAAGCGACTCAGGCTATGAGAGACGCCGTAGTGGAGGGCTCCACAAATTTCGACCACCAGGAGTTCTTTAACGTGAACTGACATCGTACGGAACACGGGCCTCCAGAATTTCGCCTCCATCGAAATTCGACCACCGCGGCCAGAAAATGGCGTCACTCCAGAGGTCACAATGCATCTGGCGCTAATGCGAGTGAAGGGGCATAAACGGAACAGACGGTCTACATCTCCACCCAGAGTTACTACAACCTGGCTGGCTTCGGCATTTTGCATCACCGAAAGGGTGAACGTACGGTCATTTTTTTCGGCTCTTCATGACTTGGTGTTACCCGCCGCGCTACAACGCCTGCCAACTTACGCGCGGTACGAAATTGGCCCAACTCGCCGCTAGCTCCCAACGTCGAGTAGCGTCGTCGGAGGAGCTTGCTGAAACGGCGTTCCACAGCTAGGACTCACCGAATCATAGTGATGTGGTCTTCGCGACAATGATGACCAAGGTCAATGGCCCCATAAGAATAAGCTCTTGCAAAAAAGCAGGATAGTACTCACGAATAACAATTAAGTCCCAGCTTCAATATTCGTGTTCTAGCCGATATGAGGGATTAAACCTTCACGACGCTACTGAGGGCTCGCAGCTCGAGATACTCGCTGGAAAGTGTGACGCAGATAAAATCCCGCTTTCAAAAATACTGGGCCCGCTTCAGCGCCGCGATGGCGAGGAATAGACAACTGTGTTTTCGTGCATTTCAAAGTAGGGAAGTTAATGCTGTTCAATCTAAGATTTAACTAAGCAATGTTAGTGACGGCGCCTCCTGGAACAACGTTTGAGAGCACCGGGTTCTCGAGCGGTATAGTTTCCGACGGTCCACGAGGCACGGAAGCCGCCAGAATTTTAATCTGGAACGCATTTAGCTTTCCAACTCCTATAAAAGCGGTATCGTTACAACTCTCCTTACAGGCGAAGTCATTTCTTTCAAGAAAGCTGGCTCTACAATGTGGGACTACAACTGCGTTGAAGGCAGATATCTCTCCGAATTCTCTTGGCTACGATCTCGTATCGGAATGCGCACGTTGCGAAGCAAAACGGAAATACTTCGCCAGTGCCCCCTGGCCTCCAGAGGCGTCTAGCCCTGAGAAGATATCAAGTGCGGATATTGTGGCGACATGAAGATTTAATTCCAGACGCTTAACGTTTGTGGCCATTTGACGGCGTGAAATCGTCTGCAGTGATTCGACACATCGAGGGTACACCACGAGTGCCAGGTGCGCAGCGTTGGCGTAGTCAGCTGAGACGATTTCATTTGATCGATCAGTCGGCTGGTTGACCCCTGTCGAGGGACGTTCGCACCATCATTGTGTAAGGCCGCGGGGTGCAAGCGAATAGCGCTCCAAGGTCAGAGCCTGGGGAGAAAGTACTGCGCTTATGTACACCGCGGATGTGCGGCGCCAAATGTGCAGAGACGAAGAGCTCGGACCAGCTAGCCCAAACTAAACTGTCCCTGCTTGTCGCTACGGGAGCTGAAGAGGAGGGATCGCTGCGGGAAAGATTGGTTGGGTGTGCTACTACAGGAAGCGCTCTGTCCCCAGCTTGTTCCGTCCGGCGGGAGACGGGGGGAAGAGGGGGGCTCCCTTGGGCGCTCATTTCGCCGCCGCGCGGAGCTCCTCCGCGGCAGCCGCGCTGATCGGACGAGGTCGATGAACCGTCTCTCCTCCTCCCCCATCTCGCGCTAGGTGTGCTCCGGGAGCGGTCTCCCTTCGAGTGGCCCGCACACCGGAGCGAGGGAAGCGGCGCCGCCACAGCCTGGATAACGGCATCAGCGTGGTCCACCTGATGCGATTGGGGCAGCATTTCTTGAGTGACCTTACATGCTGACGAAAGCGGACGCCAGAGGGCACTGCAGGTGGCGGATATCTTTGTAGCTCCATCAGGGTGTCTTAGAACGCGAAGCTACTAAAAATAAAGAAATTTGACCGAGAAGATGACACATGTGCAGTGTGTGTGGTAAACCTGTGGAAGCAATTGAGCATCTTGTACTCGAATGTGATGATATCTATCCGGATGTCGATGCAGGCACAATCACTCTCCCTGAGGCCCTAGGGTTAGGGATAGCAATGGTCATGTGAATGAATCTGCGGTGGAAGTTAGCAAAAAGCGATTGGAAGATTGGTGGCTCAAAAGCGGGGCGGGTAAGGTTACAAATTCACGATTAAAAATTGTATTGAAAGAAAAATGGCGAATTTATAGGTAATACCGTTAAGTCTGAGGGATTGCTTAAAGAAATATGAAGAGGGAAAATCGAGCATGGTGACGGCTGCCACCACCCTGTTTCAAAGGGGGCGCTCCATCCCATCCCATCCCGTCCGTCCGTCGGAAGGAGCTACCGACACCACCTGCAGTGCACGCTGCGAAACTAGTGACAGCAGCACAGGAGTCGAAGCGACAGATGCCCTTCAGAGGATGCCCTCCATCCAACAGTATAGGCCGATTCTCATGACGTTCTGGTCAATCCCCTTGGACCCGCTTTCATGACATCGCAGGAGTTGGCAGATGTAAGGAGATCAAACACGGCTTAATCGGATTAACAGCGGCGTCATGAAAATCAGTGGACGCCATTGGCTGGAGGGAATCCTTTGAGAGGCATCTGTCGCTTCGTTCTTGAGTTTTATCCAACCATAGATGCATTGGAGACATCGTCGCCGGATGAACAAGCGAAGAGGTATGCACGTATAGAGCGCTGCACCACTTGTTGGTGCGGACACGAGGCGCTACCAATGCGGCCGGAACACAACTGTTTCCAACAACTACGGGGGATGCACTAAGCGTGCAGGTCGCAACTGTGGTGAAGATGCAAAGACTGCGCAGAACCATTAAAGAGTTATGCGCCAACTCTACGGACACTTGCGCTGCGCGCGTCAGCCGCAGCCGGTCTGCGCATGCGCGCGGGGTGGAACCTGGCGACAAGTGCTGTGCCGTCGCAGCTGCTCGCAGTATCAGGCGCATGCGCAATGCACCTGCCCCGTCGGTGGTGCAACATGTAAGGCTCCGCGTTTTGCGGATGGTCAGGTGCGCATTCGCTGAGAGGATGGAGAAGCCCTCAGTCGCTGCCAAAGTGTGCATCTTTCCGGCCCTGTGTATTATCCGCTGGAGGGGGGGGGGACAGAGCATGCGGGGCATTCGGGCCGGTTTCGCACCCAGTCCGCGGCTGCCCGATTGCGTCGGTCGGCCAGCGCGTCTATATCGGGAGGACCACCCCTCGCAGCGCGTTCTTGTGTCCGCGCGGTGACGTTGATTGCGCGCCGTTGGGGCGAAGTGGGACGCTACGTCGTCGCAACGCACCACGGCACCCGCCATTATTCCCCCCCGCGTGAGAGGAGGGGGCACCAGCGGCGCTTTAAAATAGCAACGACCCGACCTGGATTTGTGCCTCGCGTGGCCACTTTCTCCGCGCCACCTGTTGCACGGGCCACTTTCGCTCCTTCGCGGGAGGAGTACGTGTTCGCCATCCCGCCGCACGATGGCGGACAGTCTTGCACGCTCCTCGAACACGGTGCGGCGCTTTTGCTGACGGAATCCCGATAACCGCAGAGGAGAATTTGAGGGAGAAATTATATGCGGGGATCAGCACGAAAATTCATTTTAAATCCCATGAAAAGCAATGCGCAAATTGGAGCAGCCCCTCCAAGAGCCACCCGTGAATCCTCCCGTGCCAGCTGCTGAATCGCACGGTGCGAAATGCGTCCCCATTCGGGACATGCCGTCCCTGCAACCCCGACGTGAACATATGGTCGTAGCGAACTAGCTCAGACTCCTGTTCCAGCTTGCGGCCAGAACTGTGAGGTAGCCTAGCCCAAAGGAAAAAGGCCAAACAGTAATGGGCACCAGTGGCACATCGAACAGAAGGAAGGCTACGCATCCCAGGCAGGCTACCGACTCGGCCTCATCTCCCATTCACGTGGCCGCAGTCGGCTCCTGTCTGGCCCCGCTGTCTGGGTTTATTATTATTAGTGGTTTTATTCGTAATAGAATGAAAACAGAAGAAGAAGGTGTTGCCAACCGCGGCATCCGAAGCGTGAAGCGCTTGAGCCGCGGCTAGCGGAAGTAAAAGGGACAGGAAGGGAGAAAGAAAGAGGGGAGCGATGGAAAGACAGGACAAGAGTATGGGGTTAGTTTAGTATAGAGTGGAGCGACCGCGGGTGACTGTTGAGACTCCTCTGCGCGCGGGCTTAGGGACGCACCCCGACGTTTAAGGACCCCAGGTGATCGAAATTATTCCTTCCACTACGGCACTTCTTCCTTCTTGCACTCCCTCCTTCATCCCTTCCCTCACGGCGCGGTTCGGGTGTCTATCGAGAAGCGGGACCGTTACTGCGCCTTTCCGTTCCCCAGAAACCATAATTCGAGTTTTCCCTATCAACGGAACAGTGGCGCCGAGAGGCAACGCCCGGCATCTGCTACGACCTGTTGACTCGTCCGTTTGCCGCGTGCACTTGGCGCCCGCAGCGATGCTTCAGAAACTGCGCCAACTGTTGGCGACATTTGAATGCTTGCTGCGTCAAGTGTGCCGTCGCCGGATAACGCCATAGCGTATAGGGCTGCTTTCACTTGGCCTGCCATTCGTGTACACGATGCGGCGTTAAGAAGACACGGGGACACAGCCGCGCGACTAATGCCAATAATTGGGCTCAAGGAATTCGTAGAAACAAGTTCTGTGATGGCGTCCCCTGCCACTCGCCGCTTCCCCAGTACCGAGAGGGGACTCTCGACAGCGTTGCCCAAGTTCGTCGTCTCCCGCGCATCGGTTCCGAGTGAGCTCCTTCATAACATGTGGCTCAGCGTAGCTCTTTGGGCCTCGGAGGGACAGCGTGCCCCGGATCATGCATCCCATCGAATGCCCATCGCAGCGTCGTAGGCATCGTTTCGTTTCGTTCCAGCGTGGCGCTGCTCTGCGGGCGCTTACGCCAGTTGCGTCACGCGGCGCGGCTGAAAGCGGCCGGCGACAATGGCGCGCTTTCCCCTCGCGGGCCGGAAACTTCCGTTTTAGAGGCACTTCCTTCCTCGGCGCGTGCCTTCCGCGGCGGCGGCGCCCCTCTGACGCAAGCTGCTGCGTGCACCGCGTAAGCCTCGCGGACTCTCTGTACACCCGGAGGCATGATGGCCACCGAGACTGTACCGCTGTCCGGAGATGCATCGTCAATGGCGACACGATTGGCATCCGATGGCGGCGGCGTCTCGCGCAGCCGCCCTCGTTAGGACGGTGGTCCTTCGGACGCTTTGGTCGCCACAGATCTCGTTTGCAGTCTTCGCGCAGGCTAACGGTGAGGAGCCTGCGAGAGTGCCTTCGCCGGCGGCGGCGGCCCGGGTACCACGTGACCAGCGCGGCTCTCCGTTCCTGGTTCACGAAAGTGGGACAATGTCCTCCCGTCTAAACTTAGCGGCGCCACTTTCTCCGCAACAGGTGCCCGCCACCGAAACGAGGCCGGCCGCTGCGTCCCTCTTACGTATGGCCCGGCTGCGAGGGGGCCTCCCAGTGGAGCAACCACTCGCTGCAGCGAGAACGACGTTTTTGTACTTCTATACTGTAGGCATCTTAGGAGACGCTGCTTCGGTTTCGCGATGACAGCGACCATCCTGGTACCGGCTATAGAGTCACGTGTTTCGAATGCGTCGTCGTTGCCATAGCATTTGATCCGCAGAACAACGGTTATAGCGTTGCCACAATGGCTGCCACCATTGTTAGTCAAAGTGTGGAAAGGGCGTCTGTGCTCCAGAGTCAGTGTACGAACTCGATGCTCTGCCCCTGGACGTTGTGCGATGCGGAGGAATCGGGCCGAACCCTACCCTCCGGACGGGGCTTTGTGGGCAGAGCCGAGGCAATGCACAGAGACACCCCCTGCCAGATATCTGGCTTGTTTGCCTTCGCACGTGAGCGCTGGTATTAGTGCCCAGTGGCCCGAGCAACTTTCGGCATCCGTAGTCAAGCGGGCGTGGAGCTGCGCATGAGCAATCAGCGATAGCGTCAGCAGATAAAAATAGCGATAGATGTGCCGCGCATGGCCCTCCGGGATCCCATTATCACATCGGCAGTTTTCAGTTGCCGCATATTCTACCACTGTGTCTGCCTCCGCGCGGTCGCGGCGAAGCCAGCAATCGTTCCGCGGGTATAGTAGCGCTGCCGCGTTTTTGCGTTCGCATTGATTACCGCGCGAGCCCGTTGCGAGGAGTCGACGGTGGTCAGTCCTCATAACGCGTTCCGAGCTCGTGCTAATAAAAAATAAATAAACAACGGCGAGCCAAGTTCATCCGGCCCGCAGAAGGCGAAAGTGCCCGGGGCGGGCGGCGGTCGCTCCGACGCCGCTGATCCCGACGAGGTCGCGAGGTCAATGGCCTGCCGCACGGCTGCTGCGCCTCGATCTCGGTGGGCGCTCGGTCTAAATTAATCCGCGGATGCGCTGAAATCGCTCAGGCTACGGTTCGCTGGAAGATAAATGCAACGGGAGAGGAATGCGCAGACAGCGTCGGCTCGTCTCAGTTGCGACTGGGTCGTCGCAAAGTGTCCTGGAGCCCTCCACGATGCCCCTGTCAGGCCAGGTGCCGTTTGAGTTCGTAAAACTGCCTTTTAACGCTGCTGTCGCCCTAGATGAGTAAGTTTCCTTGAAGAGGCAATGCAACATCTAGAAACGTGGTGTTGATTCACGCACATTCCAAAGCAAAAGCGCCGGCTATGCGGTACGCTGTAGCGGAGAGTTTTAGGCCGCCCTATGGGTTCTTTAAGGTGCGCCGCAATGCCGGGCGCTTTTGCATTTTTCCTTCATCGAAGCTGATACATATCAGCATTCGTATGCTGATTTTATATACAGCGTATTGTATGCAGAGATGACAGGTGCTGTGCCACTGTGTGTAGATATAATGTCAGATATAGTTTTCGTTTTTTTTTTATTACGTTCCTGCCGGATGCGACATCAAAATCGAGACTCACGCTCGCATGTCGCGCATCCCGCGAGTTTGGCGCTGCAGGCATTCGTCGGCAGGGCCGTACGTTTCACCGAGGCGTGGGTGCGCATCTATAGGGCTAGTTCCCTCTTCGACCGTTGTGGAAGTAAATGCGAGAGACTTTGCTCGTCCGTCGCTGCATTCATTTTCTCCAAGTTACCTACATGGGGAAAAGAGGCACTGCGTTAAATACTTCCCAAGCGTCCATCGCAGGAACTCCCTGAAACGCTTTCGTCAGGTTTTAATACCAAATGTTTGGTCGCAGCAAATTGGGTAATGTAGTGAAAAAAAAAAAATTGTCCCGCAGTTAGTCGCGTCGTTCGTCGAGAAAACGCCGGTCGCGGACGAACAACTGCGACTTGGCCTCGCTCAAATGGCGGACGGAAGGGGGGGGGGGGGGGGGGGGGGGGGGGGGGGGGGGGGGGGGGTGGCATGCGCATGCTAGGGACGTTAGCGGTGGCGTTCAGCGGCGTCGTGCCCAGAAGCGAGCGGGATGCCAGCACGAAGGAGGGAGGAAGGCCCGGGAGGAAAGTTGGCCGCGCCTCGTTGCGTAACCGCCGCCGACTTTCTCCGGCGGCGGCGGGGGAAGCGGAAGAACCCGGAACTGCACTTCCTTCCCCTCGCGGCCACGATTACCTCACGCCGGGGAGGAAGTGCTCGCCGCCGCATTACGTCTCGCGTCATCGTTGCCGGAGGGGACAGAGAGCGCGGCGACTTCGTTACTGCATGCGCCTTACCAGCCGACGAGTCTCGTTTCTGCTTGTTTTTATAAAGACCCCAACATGTAGGCTCCCTTCCGACCGCTCATTCGTTCATCGCGGCGAAAGTTCGCAGTCTTTGCTGTATAGTAGGATACAAGTTAAAAAAAAAAGCAGTTTTTAACACTGGGCCACGGTTAGCAGCGTCCTATATTACTCCGCTAGCCAATCACAACAGTCAACAAAATGAGCTGTTAATGTTTGAGTTTGCTAAACAATCCAGGTGTCATATGTCTTGAGCGTATTTTTTCTTGTGATTAGCTTCTTGTTTGGGTAATAAGAAACGTTTTAACAACGGCCTACATTTTTGGCGTGGTGGAATTCTTAAGGCTGTCCTGAATGTGGGTGGAGTTTAACTGCAGGATTAAGTTGTATCGGATTATAGTTATTACTTCTTCAAGATGAGGCGCATTAAAGTTTGCGAATCGTAGCTGGCTTGACGCCTTTCCTAGCGCGCTTTACTACGGCCTGACGCAGGTATGTATCTTTAGTGACGGGGGATGTTCTGCGTGTAAAAGCGCGTCCTATAGCACCGTTCTACTTCACTGACTGATAACGCAGTCTTATGTTATTCGATGGCATCGCGAAGGGACGCAACAGTCGACGCCTTGAAGTACCGAAGGAGTTGCATTCCCAGAGGTTTTGTCTCTCTCTCTCTCTCCTTTGAGCAATAGTCCTTCCGTGCCTGACAGGAGACCAACCGCGGCGTCGTGCAGCCACGGGGTCCCGCTCTTCTTTCACCGGCGGGGCACTGACCTCCGTCGTCTCCCGGGCCGTTCCGTATGCGCTTCTTCATGCTTATCACTGCGTCGCAGGCACAACGGATTCGCCGGCTTCCTTCCCTAATCACGAGCTTATTTTCACAGAGAGAGAGAGAGCCACGACGCAGCGACTGCATGTGGCAGCTAGGGATCGCAGTTTAACACCGCTGTAGGACGCAATCTTATCCCATTCACATCCAATTAACTTCCAGCCGCGACCGCCTATAAACGTCCGCACAGTTACTGCTCCTCACCACTTCACCTGGCGGTCACACCGTCCACTGCCTAACCTATACGTAACCTGTCCTGCACGACTCCATAATCTCCTCTTGATGCTGCGGAACCAGACGCACCTGCACTACACCGATCGCATGAGGGCGTCAGCTTCGCTGCACTGCGGCCGCCGCAGAGGACCACGGCTCGGCCTGGAGAGTCGTTCTCGCTGACGGTTTAGAAAAATGCTCATCTCAGCGGTCACGCGGTTATCTGTCACAGGCGGTGTGCCGCGGTATAGGGACAGTACGCACTGCGCTCCTATGGGACGTGGGAACGGCCGCTGTAGTGGCATGGGGTCGGTCGGTTGTGCGCCCGCCGCCGCAATGCAATGCAGGGCGACGCAGGTTCTTCGTCTGCGTTCTTGGACCGCGCCGTGCTTTTCAGGGAACCCGCGTCAGATCTGTAGTGCACGAGAAAACTGGCTGCTGGAACCCGGATGTACCAGTCCTCCTCTACTTGCATCGCTGGCTTGCGAGGATGTGTGCGCTCCTACGGAGCAGTACCCATGCTCCACGGGGCGGCCAACAGGAACGTTGGAGAGCGTTGAAAGATAATCGCGGTGTGGGCCGAGGCGATGCTATATATAAGCGATGGGCGCAAACACAAACGGGCTTCGCATCTGAATTCTCTCGCTGGATGCGCGTTCTGACGCACGGAGCGGAGCGTTGCCAGAGGTCCACCCTGTGCACGAGCTTTCGCTGCTCGCGATCACGGGACGTTGTTTGCTGAGCCAGAAAAAGCGTCGCTTGTCCGATCAGGTCGGCCGAGCAGGCGTGGGTGAGCCACGCCGTCAGCGAGCTCACTCTGAAATGCCGATCAACGTCGTCGTCCTCGGCGACGGTGTCCCATTTACTGCAATCCGGGGTGTGCTCCGAGTTGGCGCTCCGGAGGGCCGTAGCATCGCGCGCTCACGTCGGGAGGAGGAGATTGTCGCGAAAGCGGGCCGCGCCGTCTCGGGTTCGACGAAGCGCATTCCTCGTTGCGTGAATAGGCAGCGCCTGCAGCCGATTTGAAGCGAGAGAAGTGGCGCGCACCATTCTTCCTGCGCGTACTGCGCGCGGTTCCGGCCGCGACTGCGAGCCCCGAGTGGCCCGCGCCGCCAGGGGTCCCTGCAAACGCCTCCCTTTCTCCTCCGCGCGCTCGCGCCGTGCGCACGGAGGCCGCGACGGCCACTTCGCGAAGGCCGGCCCCGGAGACTACTCCCTGAGAGCAGGCACACGAGTGCACAGGTCGTGTCGGCGCCGGCTGGCGGGGATGCCACCGTCCGGCTTTTCAGGGTCCTCTTTGATCGAGTCCACACTGCGAGACCCAGCGCTGCGCCACCATTTCTGTTCATCAGCAGAGGAAGCTGCGCCCAATCGTCTAACACGAAGCCTATATTGTGAGCTGAGAAAGAAGCCTTGATGAGGACACGCTGTGATTTCACGGCGCCGCCGCCTGCCCGATCATATTTTGAGGCAAGAGGTCTGCCAGAGTCCGTAACTGTATCGGAAACACCGAAATAGGAGCGCAATACAAGCGGGGCTGTCAGTCATGATGGTCTCACTTTTGTTCCGACTCACGTGGCTGTCGTCGGTTGCGCAATTGATACGATATCTATGGATCTAGCATTCCTATACGCAATGGAACAGACGCAGCGCCGCCTGGCGGCTGTGTCGTTCAATATAACGCATGTGACTGTTGACGCTACATACATCCTTCGGCTCACAGCAACCAGTGCAACGACCGAAGATATAGACTGGCGTTCTCGCTCCGACTGCAGCAGTCCTTGCCGGCACCACGGTTCCTTGTTTACTGTATAGGTGGTATAGAATTATATGGTACAGCTTCGACACTTGATAATGAGCTATGCAGCACTGCTCAGAAATTAAAGGAAAGCAATCATTTTAATGTACCTTCCTCGAACCGCTCTCAGAATGCCGGACGTGACGTTAGTGCTGCCCATTTCACTCCTACCGATCACAGCCCACCCGCCTGTGTGTACTTTGTTGTGCAGCCCGGCCCTTTCGTTCAGCTGTGTCGGGGTTTTTCTACCCCGACGAGCGGAGCAGAGCGCTAATCTTAGGAGAAAGCTAGCTGAGGCATGCAGTAGTGCGCGCAAGGGTCTGGAGATAATCTCATTTGGCGAGATACGTTATCTCACTCTTTTCGGAAAGATGAGAAGCCGCGCTCAATGTGGATCCGTCAGCCGTCGCGTCCAACGTCGGTGCTTGCATCATGTGACACGGATAACTTCGTGGGCAGCGATTATGAGACAAGCCTGGCGTTGATGTTGAGCTTATATATAGATGACAGTGAAAAGGCCGCGTCTGAAGCCCGCCGCCCTGTCCTCTGGTTTCTGGAGGAAACGTAAACAGTACAGCGTCCGAGGGACGTTAGAGAAGAGGAGGCGATAAGATTTTTTTTTATTTGCACGTAGGCTAGAAAAAGAAAAGCCTCCCCAGGCTACAAGCAAGGTGCAAAACCAGCAAGCTAGCTTTTTAGTACGGCGAAAATTACTCCTCAGTGATGAAGAGCTAGACCTCTTTGCAGCAGCTATCCAGGCGAGATATACGCGCTGTCTGTCGCAACACCTCCCTCTTAAAACGTCTCGTAAGCGCTACCCCTCGATGCACTACTCAGAGACGCGGACGAACAACGTTGGCCGACTGTAGTGGGTCGTCTTAATCTCTGTCGCTAGAAGACTCGAAAGGATGCGGTCATCGGAGTCGTAATCCCTGTTTGTGACGTCACCGTCAGTGGTACTTTGCATACTGCACCGTTCGGAAAGCTCGACACGACAATGGAACGCCTCAACAGACGCCAGCCCGCTTTTCTGCGTTGGTTCTGCCGTGGCCTGGCGTTATATCCGCCGGCTCGCATCCCGGTGCGCGCTGGGCCAACACCTTTTATAGCTTTGGTTAGGTGGAGCACGGCGCCCGCTTGCAAGCGGTCAAAAATACGGCCAGTCGCTCAAAAATAACCGGAATAACGAGTGTTTAGCTATGTTGCAGGGCTGCCAGTTCCGGTGCTATCTCGGTTGTTCACATTTTATTTGGTGTCCCTTTAAGATTTTCCACACGTTTTTGCTGCAAAAGCAACACTACACTAGTCGCCGAGCCATTTCGCGGAGCCGAGGAAAGGCCATACTGCGCATGAGCGAGAAGCAGTGACGTCACATGGAGCGCAGCTGGCGCGCCGCCGCCGTCGCTGCGCGGGTGACTCAGAGGTGCCGTCGCCGTGCCGCCAGTTGCGCCTGCGCAGTAGCGGCGCATAGCTAGCGTGCTGGGTATAGTGAACTAGAATACTCATACTATAGTGCTGGGGCCGCCGCCGCTGCCGCGCGCTCTCCATCGCCTGTCTCTCTCTCTTCCCGTTGCTTTCGCAATCCTCCAGGTTTAACCAGAGCTAAACCAATGCCAATTTTTTAGTGTCCCTTTAAGCGCGCGGAAAAAGGTATCAGTAGCGGCTGGGCCCAGCTACGCTGGTTGAAGGAAGGAACGGCGACACTTCCAGCTGACTGATTGCAAAGACAACGCGAAAACATGCAGCTATCGAAGTACCCTGCGTACGCGACTGCAGTCTCCGCTCACGCGATATACTATTGGCTTGACAGTGTGCTTATCCGGCTGATTATTGTGTTCGAAGACGGCATGTTGATCGCAAAGGCCAAACATCCCTTCATTTAACCGCAGGTGAAGAAGTGAGCGCCACTGCCCAGCGCGCTGCGGCGACTCTGGACTCCCTCCACGATATATGCTAATTCGGTGCATTCTCCGCTTGCGTGACGTGCTGGCTGCTGATTCACCCTGGCTTATGACGCTCGTGTTCCATTAACGAGCGGAGCCGCGTGTGTGTTGGCCGTTGTAGCACTGCGAACGTCACATAACAGCTTCCACACACGAGCCGGCCTCGCCCTCAAGCTCTCTTTGATTAAAGTTTTTCACCACCTCGCGAATAACACTGGCCATGTGTATACGAACGGAAGCTCGCGCCCAGCGGACGACGGACGACGAAGAATGTTGAGACTCTGCGACGCCACCCAGCGAACATTGCGCGTCCCACTTCGTGTGTTGACTTTGTTTCGAGTTTTACCCCCGCGGAGTGCCTGTCGGGCACTTCGCGTTTTCCATCGTTTTGAGCGACCGAACGAGCGGGGGGTGTTCAGTCCGGGGCTCGCGCTCTGTCGGCTGAGCGACACTGGTTTTGGGCCATTCTAAGAAACCGAACAGCCTTGCCTGCCCGGAGGAGGGGCAGGGGAAAAAAGACGAATACAGAACAAGCATGACAACAAGAAGTGATGAGGCAATGCTGCTTTCCGGTTGCTTTTTTTTTCGTGCTTTTTTTTGTTTTTTGGCGAGAAAACGTACCTGTGCTTAATAAATCACCAGTTGAAAGTCAGCGCTGGTGTTGTGCTTGTTCTGTTTTCGTCTTTTTCGTGCTGTTTACAGTGGACCACATAAAACAAACTTGCCCTGCTTTCCGTTCTTCTAAGGGGCAAGGGGACAGAGGCGCTTTAGGAGAGCGCGATCTTTGGCACCCGGGAGGCGCCGCGGATGGTGTGTATGTTTGTTTTTGACCTTCTGTAGCGAGGATCAGTTGGACTCGGGACACCAAACGACGAGCAGCTCGCTTGCCGGACTGCTCGGTTTGTCAGGTTTCAACGATGATCAAGTCTGATTTGTGGTTAGAGCGACGGACAACGGCTGCCGCGCAACTCAACAAGGACATCGTGGCCATGAAATAAAACTTCCGCCAGAGAGGGCTCATATCGCTTACTCTCGAAGCGCCTCCTGGCTGATGTTGCGTGACATTTACACACGTCTCAGTGCGTGTCGGCGTTTTCCTCGCTTCGATTTCGTTTGTTATTTTTTTTTTTTTTTGCTTTTCTCATCTTTAGTTTGTTGCGAAGCAGTACGGGTGGGTTAAAAGTAGTTACGGGCCTTCGACAGCCTTCCTCCTGCGTGAACCTCCCTGACCATCACAACCGTTATCGAAACGACGCTCGACACAGGCGTTCGCGACCGCTCGGACGACAAAGCAGACACAGCAGCTTGCGTGTGGAGGGGGCGCCCAAAATAGCGCCAGTGTCGTCGGCGGCGGTTGCGTCAGCTTTTCTCTGCTGCGAATGGCGAGCACTTCCGGTTTGCTGTGCATTTTCCCCCTTGGGCGAGGAGGTCCATGGGCGCTAGCGAGCGCCGCTTGGAACGTAACCAGCTGCTGCGAAGCGGCGCGCAGCTGCGCCCGGTGCTGTGCTGGCAACTGCACGGAGAGAGCAACTGTAGCGCGGAAACTGCGGCGGACGCGTGCTTCCCCGCACGGAGGCCTTGCCGAGTAGCTCGCTTTCCGCAATGGGCCATATGCTCAGCTGGCAATGAGAAAGGCTTCCCGTCACTATCGATGCTTACATTTTGGAACAGCTTCTCACCACGCTATGCTCGTACAACGAGAGTCACGGTGCGGGAACCCCGACTGCGAAAGGCGTCCAAACTCTGCCCACTGGGGCTGCCAGCCGACTTTCCGGCATTGTCCGGCTGTCCTCCCTAGCAGCTCGCTTTTGAGAAGCCAGGGCCTCCATTGCGGGGTTGCGGAAGACGCCAACACTATTTTTCCCCTCTGACTTCGTTGGCTGACTGACGGGTTTCCTGCAAACAACTACATCAAATTTGGCGACTCGCCACAAGATTCATCTTATTTTTGAAACAGCGCGCTTACTGGGTTCGCGAAGTCTCGTACCAGCACTTTCTTGTACCGGCATGCTGTCACCTCAGCCCAATGTTTGTGCGTAAGCTCATGAAGTCATATCGGTAGGGTCCAGGTTTTATATGACCACGATCGTCGACGGCGTGTCGGTGCGGGCCACGGTGGTGCGGGCTGCCAATTGCGGCCAGTGACGGCAGGATGATGATGGTGATTATGATGGTCCAGCGCGATGATGGAGGCTGCCATTGTTCTTGGCGAGCCGCCAACAAGCGCTCGTCAACCGAGGAGATAGATGCGGCATTCCTGAAAGGTGCGGAAAATGCGCATTTTCGCTATCTTAACTTCGTCATAAGTAGCCCACCAATATCATACAACTGCAATTAGTCACAAGTCCCAGCCTTGGATTGTGATACGATTGAAATGTTGCGGAAATAGAGATCACGACCCTCCAGGTGCATGTCTTTATCACGAGGGTTCAAAGTGCGAACTGTTTCGATCTGTGACATTTCGTTGAAAACTTGCCAGAGGGAACCTAAGGAACCAGTCCCCGGAGTTTTTAAAAAAGGAAGGACAGTGAGGAAAGGCAGCGTTGGTGTCATCTCCGTGGCACCGGAGTGACCTAAATACCTGGTCAAGTTTGAGGTCTTCGAAAGAGAAACGACAAGCAGCTGTTCACACCGTTTGCCAACGACACTGTCTTCGCCATACCTCTGCCCGCATGCGGCAGGATGTATGCGTGGAATGCCTACGGGAACGCGGATATTACACGCCCAGCAACAGGCACTGCCAAGAGAACCGGGAGAGGGATGAACTAGATTTCGGGTTCCCAGTCCCCCCCCCCCCCCCCCCCCCCCCCCCCCTCACTTCCTTTTGTCTCCTTTGGTACGTGCCTGAATAGCACGAAGTAGTATGAATCTTTGGTCCTTCGGTTACTGACCATGTCGAAAACGCTAGTTGACGTACGGGTTCCGGAACGTCAGCTAACGTTTTTGACATGGTCAGTGCCGGAAGATTCATTCTATTATGCTACTAGCTCTCCAGACGGCATTCCGTCAAACCCTGGACTATGTCAACCTGCGCTAAGATCACGGACAACAGGCCATTACTAAAACACGGCAATCTCTGCATCGGGAACGATGAAACCGTGCTGGTTCCGAAACGTCAATTAACGTTTCTGACATGGTCAGTGAACGAAAATTCATTCTGAAACGCAAATATAACTTCAGCCATAGTGGCGCCATCTGGTTTTCAGAAAGCCAACCATTATTTTTTGTTAACAAACCCAAAGCTCCTCGTTAGGCCTAGCGGCAAAATCTTCACTGGAAAAAAAAATAATAATAATAAACAGAGCGAAGTTACCGCTCAGACATATTGGTATAGGCGAGATGAGACTAAGCGAAAGACCGATGTTCTATTTATGGCCATTGAACGCGCTGAAAAATAGTGCAAGAACGATGAATTCACTCCGAAGCGAGGGGTCCTGTTTGAAGCGCGCCGCTAGCGCTTTATTTGTTTGTTTATTTATTTAACAATACTGTCAACCCTCGTGTGAGGGTCCTTACAGAAAGGGTATAAAAGTTTCATAGAAAAACAGCACTATTCACAAGCATTGAGTACATCAGCATGAAACGGTACATCATTCAGTCAAGCATCAAATGGCACTTTCAAGCAGGTGGTTATCCAGAGATCGTTCGAATTCATGCACATCACTCTGTTCCACAACACTCATTGGCAAATCATTCCACATTTCAACTGCATGAGGGAAGAAGGAATGTTTGAAAGTTTCACTACGGGCGTTGTAAGGCTGAATTATCCGACCATGATTTGTTCTAGAACTGCGTTTGCCTGGTGCTTGTATGTATGTTTCCTTCTGAATATTTATCTGTCCTTGGAGCATCTGGAACAATAGCTTCAGCCGATTTTTTTGTCGTCGTGTTTCTAATAAATCCAGGTTACAGGAAGAGAGCATATCCGCAACTGAGTCTGTCCTTCGATATCGGCAGCAAATAAAGCGTACTGCATACCTCTGAACTCTTTCTAATTGTTTCTTTAAATAATTCTGTTTAGGACTCCATACTACTGACGCATACTCAAGGACTGGCCTCACAAAAGCTTTATATGCAATTAGTCTTACATCCCGTGTAGCATGCTCCAATTTTTTTCTCAAAAAACATAACCTCTGGTATGCTTTAGAACAAACCTCTTCTATATGTGTGCCCCAATTTAAGTTTTGTGTTATTGTCACTCCTAGATACTTAAACTGAGTTACATTTACCAAACATTTGTCACCAATGACATATGTGAACAAAAGAACAGACTTCTTCGTTGTAATGTGCGTATATGTTGATTTCGAATAATTTATTTCCATGTTCCATTTTTTGCACCATTCGCTTAAAGCCTGTAAAGAGTTGTTAATTCTAAGCTGGTCGTCCTTGTTTCTAACTGTAGAATAAATTAAACAGTCATCTGCGAATAGCTTTAGTCGTACATTTGGTTCCAGAACAGCAGAGATATCATTAATATAGACTAAAGATAACAATGGTCCCAGAACAGAACCCTGCGGAACTCCTGAAAGCACTGCTAGTGGGCTAGACACATGACCATCCACTTTGACCACTTGGTTACGATTTGTTAAATAAGCTTTAATCCATTTCACAATATTCAAATTAATTCCAGCTCTTTACAGTTTAAAAACTAATTTATTGTGCGGCACTTTATCAAAAGCTTTGGCAAAGTCTACAGCGATTACGTCAATCTGCTGCTTCCCATCAATCGTCATTGCAAAATCATGAATTGTCTCTAAAAGTTGTGTAGTGGTGGAAAGGCCTGCTCTGAATCCGTGTTGGTGAGGGTAAAGTAATCCGCCGTGTTAACCAATTTGCGGTAACCCCGGCGTTTTTGTTTTTTTTTTTTCTACCTCCAAGGATTGTACTTAAACTTCTACGGTACGTCCTCCGCAGCTATCTGGTCCTTTGTGCCAAATCTGCCTGTGAAAATATTTTCCAATATATACACTAGCTTCTTACGCACCCTGGTTGCACAATGTCTGTGTGAATGACGCTGATATCTGGGCTTAATTAAATGCTCTTCCATAATCTAAGAAGGCTAAATGCAGGGACTTACTATATTCCGGACATTTTCTTGTAACACGATTAGCTGCATACTATCGAATGCTCTTTCCAGAAATCAGCCTCATTCCCTTGGCTGATCGGACTCTAACGTTGCTCTATCCTTGTTAGCAATTATCACAGTAAATATCTCGATATCAGCGTACAGTAAGGTAATTGGGATAGAATTTTTTAACTCTCTGACATCGTCGCTTGCGGGTTCGTTTGATGTTAGCGTTCTTCCATATACTTCTGGCACACTGGAGGTGACGAGGCATCGTGTACGCAAAGTCGCAAGTTTTTCATACACACTATCTCCGTCGTTCATCAACAGATGGGCAGCAAACCTGAATCTCACCTGCCACTTTCCCCCTCTGCACTGCTTTTGAGGTTTTCCTACTTCCTCTTTCGTTACCACCGGTGATCTCCATTTCCTCAAGGCCGCTAACTATGTCATTAGTTACACAACTCTTTTTGGCTACGGCACAAATCCGTGCAGATTTCCTCTGCCTCTTCAAAGAAGTTCTCGAAATTGATAATGAAGTTGCTCTCCTCGTCTCATGTTACCTACGTGTACCTTCTGTCTATGCCTAATTTCCCGCTTTCTCCACGTGCCACGTGGGCATAGTAAGTCGACAATGGACGGCTCCTTTCGTATCTAATCTCGCACATCCGTCGAGGGCTGCTAACAATAAATCAGCAGCGAGTCGGCGCCGTGGCGCGCCTTCGGCAGCGTGTCCCCCCGGAACGCCGCCTGCCCCCGCCGAGGGTCGTGCAGTGCGGCCGCGTGTGACGTCACGCGGGGGGGGGGGAGGGCGCGTGACGTCACAGCCAGTCAGCGGGTCGCCCCGAGCGAACCAGGAAGAGCGCGCGGGAACTGGGACAACGTCCCCCCGTGGCCCCCCGAGATGGTGGGGCGCCGCCGCTATTTCGGTGCGCCGCCCCCCTCCTCTCCCCACCGCGGCTGACCAGCGCCGCCGAGAAAACCTGCGCGCGCGACCAAAATAGCCGGCCTGCAACCTGTTACAACCCGCTCGCCAAAGGCCGCGCGTAATCAGGCGGCCACAGCTGTGCTCTTCGGCGACGTCCTCGATTTCGCCAGTGCATTGGAAGAACCCGGTTGCAAACACGGGCGAGAACAACCCTCTCTGTGAACGGCGGTTAGTTGAGAGAGCCGTTCCCGGGACTCGCAGTGGCAGTGCGCGCTGAAGTCGGGGGAGGGCACTAATTCCTATTTCTGAAAAAGACGCGACGCCGAAAGCGCCTGTGGCGAAAGTCGCGCTTGACTGCCGAAGGTGGTAGCGTGGGCAGAAAATGTACTACGTTCGCAACAGCGCATGCGCAGCTGCTGGGGGAGGTCTCGGCGGTTCTGGACAGGATGTGAGCGCGCTCACAAATGAAACGACGCCGTTTACCTCTAAAAACCATCCGAGAGGGTCCATAGTTAGTTCCACCACACCATCCCGACCCGCTGCGACTGGTTGTTCTTCCGCAACGTGGCTTGTTGGGGATGAGTGATTGCGCGGCAACAGGTATTCAAAGGGTTGGATTGGGAACGGCAACGCGTGAGAATTAGCGAAGGACAACACCTGAATAGCTTCATATTGGTTGGGGAAGTAATCCAGGAGGTGAACGGCAGCACACGACTGAGGACTCATATGAAGCGCAATGGTAGGCTTGATAATTCAGAAAAGTGACTACTTTCCTCCGTAAACCGGACATCTTGCAGGTCATGAAGTTATTATATGCAAGGTTGAGACAGGGGCGGATTTATAGAAGGAAAGAGGCGGCGAAAATTTTGCACATGAAAACCATGCTGAACCCGTTTTTTTTTTTTTTTTTTTTAAGAAAATGTCCATGACTGGCCATAAATCCGCCCCTGAGGTGAGATGGAGCGGCCATTGGACGTCGTGGTTCCAGAAGAGCCCATTTTTTGAAAAGGGAAAACTGTTTATTAACAAGCACATTAACGGGTCAGTGGTAAGAGAGAAAACAGAAGTGGTGAGGATCTCACTTGAGAACGGTTATTCCGCTTTAACCAATGAAAAGGGCCTAAATCATAAATGACAATTTCACCACTATAATAACGTGCGCTCAACAGAAGTACGGTTGCTTGTAAGGATACTGGCAAGCTCTTCTAGGAGGCAAAGCATCCGATTAAGAAACACAGAAAGCATGAAACAACCAGCCGCATAAATATAACAAAATTAGGTAGAACAGTCACACCTCATAAATAAACGTTAGGTTAGCGACAGACAAATATTAATATACGACAAAGCATGAAACTAACGAACCCCGTAAATAGGACAGAACTGGTCGGAACTGTCACAGCTCATAAATAAGTTTTAGTTTAGAGACATAAAGAAATATCAATACATGTATGATGAGGGTTGAGCAAGTTCCAAAGTACGTGGCTAGCCTTAAACGAGCGAAGGGAAAATTAGGCATTGCAAAAAAGCACACACACGCACTTAGAGATAAGCAGGGAATTGTCATTAGTAATTTGGATAAAATTGTCATGAGTAATTTGGATAAAATTGTCATGAGTAATTTGGATAATACAGTTAAAGTAGCTGAGGAATTCCGCGGGGATTTCCATGGCGGTCAAAGTAAATACGTCACTAATAACTGAGGCACTGGTGTTCCAAATGAATGGATACTCTGGGGGTAAGTAAAGAAGTAGTAAGCCAATATGCGAAAGAGGAAATGCGGCAGGTGAGTTTCAAGTAACAGCACGTGATTGTTTGTTATTATCGTAACTTGAGGTCCTGCTTCTAATGCAGCGGGCGTGTCCCCAGTACAGGGCGCCACTTCTGCTGCCCGCTTGGCACGCTGGACAAGACGTTGCTGATCCTTTTCTTCCCTGCTTTCCAGCATCTGCTCCCACCGCGCTGCACTTAGGTTTTTAATGACTGGGTTAACCGGTGTTCGGTCGCATTCATATGTGATGTGATTTAAATGTGGGGCTACCCCCGCACCAGGGGCAGACGCTTTTGTAGTGTGTAGGGTGCATTTTGCTCCACCTGTTGAGCTTGGGGCTAAGAGTCTGTTTGCAGTTGCCGCCATATGACAGACTCCTCTTTGTTCAGCAGTGCTTTGTGTGGACCAGGATATCTTTCCCTGATGCCTCTGTAGTAACCCATAGTATGTCTGTGTATCGCTGGGACTGGATTTGGGGTTTCCTTCGAAACCATATGATTCGAGATCCCGCGGCTTGCCCTTGCGCGGCCTCATCGGCACTCTGGCTTCCCTTTACTCCCACGTGCCCTGGCGTCCATACTAGTGTCTGCTGTATGTTCCGCTCCCGCGCCTTCTAGTATCTTTGCTGCTTGCTTGCACACCCTTCCACTGGGAGTAGACCTGCGACACGCCTGTTCCGAGTCCGTTAATGTCGTAAGAAACTTCCCCTGCATCGTTCCGTCTGCTATAATATGGCTCTTTCTTGCGCCTCGGAGAGGTTGACGCGCTTGACGTCAAGGTCGCACTGGACCGCTTCTGCATCTGGTGATCCACTACCGTGGCAACTGCGTGTTCCCTCCTCGCATGCATGGCCGCGTCCTTGTATGCTACGCTGTTGCTTGATCCATGCAATTTTTCCATAATCCTACTAGCACAGCGAGGTCTTAGCTGGTCGCAGCCGCTCTATATACAAGCCGCGTTTACATGAATGCGCAGTGTTTCACTCATGAAAACGGAGAGGGAGAAGGGGGATGCACCTAGCGGTAATCAGCCAGGTGGTGGTAGATCAGGAAGGGTAAGTCGACTTCCGCCGTGAATGAATACAGCTTACGCATAGCCAATAGGATCATAAGGAGGTGCCCCTACCTGCACCCCGAATGGATGGATGATAGAAGTGTACCCTTTGAAACACGGTGGTGGCGTGTGCCACCATGCTCGGTATTTTTCAATTTTTATTTCTGCAACCAATCTGTCCGTCCTACTCACCGCTACTATCCAGAAATTCACCCCTTTCCTTTTAAATAAAAATTCTCTTGACTTTTAAGCTTGACCAATTTTTAATCCTGAACACGCAATTTACGTCGCTGCCCTGCTTTCAAACGATCAATCCTTCAATAGCCTTTTGATAATGTCTACCGCAGATTCACTCACATTACCTTTGTTATATCTAAGCTCTGGAACCGCAACACCCTACCGGTGTACAGTGCTTCCTATGCCGGATAACAAAGCAGACTGCGCTCAAGATGTGAGCGGCTGGCCCCCTCCGCAGCGTTAGTGTGCGTGTCGCTACCGTCCCGCCAGACTTGATGTGGCACATGTAAACAGTGGCGGGTCGGCTTCGCGATATACCGTGCGCCACTGTCGTACTCATGTAAACGCGTCCACAGACACCGGCGCGCGAAGCAACGACGGGCCGCGACCCCTCTCAGCTCTCGGAAACAGGCTGCCGTTACGCGGTCCTTACCCATCAGACAGGCTGGTTCCGGATGAGGGCAGGATCAAGTACCCCTTCGATCTTCGATGGCAGCTCGCTTTCCTGCAGCCGGCCTTCTCTCTCTCTCACACACACAAGCGCACATACGCACACATACAGCGTACAAAGAGTTTTCATAGATTACGTAATCTAGGACTTGTCTTCGCCAAGACGAAGACGCTTACTCTTGCCGAAACGTCTGCTAGCGGAATGAGGTTTCCCACTTGTCCTCGATCAGTTTGTGCGATCACAAATTATGAAAAGTCATCGGACTCAGTGGAAACAGCAGCACACATTGCGTAATCAGGGCACGGAAAAGGGAAATGTAAAAAAAAAATATCCTAGAAAATGCTATATCTATGGGCCACACAGCGACCATATTATAGTAATGTTCAGTCTGGCCAGGGAATAACAGTCTACAATAAGCAGCGAGGTACTGGTAGTGGAAAGAGACTGGCACATCGGGCAAGGGCGAATAGTGACCACATCCGGACCACGAGAGGGAAACAAGCTAGGGGAATAAGAATGCACTTGACAGGTTCTCTGCGGTCAAGAATAGCAGCTTAGCAGTATCCCTGAAGAGGAAAGTATGCGTATAGCAATCGTACCTTGCCAATTCTCATCAATGGGGCAGAATCTTGGTGGCTATAGCCAAAGGGCTTAGCGGAGACATATACTGGATTACGGAACACATCTTGCGCATGCGCAGCGGCAGGGGCGGGGCCAAGTGGAGCCACTTCTCGTGCGCAGCCGGCGTCCGGTAATCCGGTTTACGCCTGCGCTATGCTAAAACCCCCTCCAATGTTGACAACACAGCGAGCTACGGGAAGGAATCAAGGTGGAAAGCTGGGATAGTTGGTGTGTCATAGTTAATTAAAAGACTAGCGCATAAAACTAGGACAAAGACAGAGAAGGAGACAGGACAGGACGTCCTGTCTCCTTCTCTGTCTTTGTCCTAGTTTTATGCGCTAGTCTTTTAATTAAATATGGAAAGGAAGACGATAGGTGCAACATTAAGATACAGGAAGAGAACACAGTGGGTTGGGGAACAAACGTGAGCTAATGATAGTCTCGGCAGCGCCTCCCGCGCTCCGCTTAGCTGCCCCTGGATGCTCGGTGGGGAAGCGAGCCACAGGCAGCAGGGACGAGGGAGTGCAGGGGATGTCGGGATAGGATCCGAGCTTCAGACAGCCTGGTGAGGAGGCTCTGGATGTGGCGGCATAGGAGGTTGCGCTGCCAGACGAGGACCAGAGAGACATTGATGCGGTAGTGTCTGGTTGATGCTTGAGGATGGCTGGCACTGACTCTGAATGCCAATCCACGCGACGGCGAAGACCGCGTAGGAAAAACTCACGCGACGAGTGACGCGCCGGTTGTTCAGCAGCAGCTCGCGTACTCACGACAGAGTGGACGAAAAGGCAACCGTAGCGACCGGTGCCTTCTCCAGGTCTTCGGCGAGGGCGGTAGTTTGAAAGTGGTCGGCCTGGAAGCGTGACGCTAGCGCTACGGGGCTCCTTTCATGTTGGAGAGCAAGAATCAGACACACCAAATAGGGCCACTGAGAGATTTATAACAATGCAGAACTGGACGTCCCGCGCACTCGGACGTCTCGATGTGGCGATCCAGGGTGCGAAAATCATGGCTGCTGTGGCACTGCTAGGCGAGTTGTTCTCATGAGTGGGTACTGGGCACGCGTCCTAATGCGCTTTGGCCCCCTTTTAGTGGCCAGGTCGAAACTCGCGACCACAAAGCAGACTTGAGAGCGCACCTTTTGTGCGTTTCGAACGCGTTCGGTGAGCGCTTCAGTACTTTGTATAAATTTTTGGTGGTTGGAAGTGACTTAGGTACCGGTTCGACAGTCAGCTGCCAGAGATGGGCTAGGGAGCGGTACTTCGAATGGTCGTAGATGGCGTCCTCACGTGGACGGTGTGAGGCGTTGGATTTAGCCTCGTTTGGGTCCATTTTTGGGTGATATAAACTCGTATTACTTCGGAGTTCCCAAAGTTTTGTGGTATTGCGCGATGGTTGCGTTTGGGCGCGCGGCCGCGTACAATATTTGGGACTTGATGAAGGCACCGATGGTGTGGAACAAGTTTGCTTCCTTGATGCCTTCTCGCCTGCTTGAGATGATAGTAAAAACCGGTCATTAGGGGCGCTCTGTACACTTTGAGCATCCGAATTCGCTGACTGCCCTCGAGGCGTGCTCACTCCGTTAAATGTACGGGATGCGGCATAAGCCAGGCAGGCAGCCTCGAGGATAGGGCGGCTCGATGGGACAGCGGTGTCGAGTCACCCTATCCTCGTGGAGCCCGAAATTATGCCCACAGGGCCGATAAGCAGTTTCTGTTGCCTGAGCTCGGCTCAAATAGGAGCTTCGTTAAAACATTAAGTTGGGCTAGTTGGTAACGGCTTGAAGGAATCATATTCTTAGCGGTAAGAAACAGACACAACACCAAGATACACACACACAGGACACCCGCTAGACTGTGTGTGTGTATCTTGGTGTTGTGTCTGTTTCTTACCGCTAAGAATATGATTCCTTCAAATAGGAGGTGCGCGGGGTGCCTGCCAGGATGCTGCGCGGCGACGCACCCCGAACTTTTGAAAAGCTGCTCGGTGAACGATCTGAAGCGTGCGACAGACAGCTGGAGCGGAAATGTCAGCCGTCATCTGTCGAATCCTCAGCAGGAAGGGCGCCCCGTGAAGTGTTTATGAGGAAAAAGGCGCGGTGGCCCGCGAGCTCGCTCATCGTTGCGAGAGCGAAGCAGTGACTCGTTAACTATCGGGCGAATAACTGCTTCCGAGGAAAATAAAGGAGCACTAACGTCGCACTTTCAGTAGACACTTCAGCCGTGCCACGAGGGAAGGGAAGGAGGGGGAGTGAAAGAAGGAAGAAAGAAAGAAGCTCCGTAGTGCGAGCTCCGCACTAAACGTGCACTAGCAACGCACGGAACATTTTTTTTTTTTTTTTGAAAAACCTTATTTCCATCAGAAAAGACGTTGCTCCCGGTACGCAGGCCGGGGAGACGGGGAGTTGAGCGTCCGCGGATAGAGGCTGGCAGTCCTCGACTGGTGGCGGCCTCTTCCGCCAGATGGATGGTGGTGCGCTGGAGCTCATGCAGGGCCGGGGATTCTGAGCAGGGTCTCCCAGGTTTCTCTACTGTCAATATTTGTGCCCGCCCGAAGCCAGGCAGGCGTTCCGCCACCACCGAAAAGCAACCGGTATTTGATCGCACGTCCCAGCTTGAGCTCGTGAGTGTGTGTGTGCGGTGTGTGTGCGTTTGTTGGTACGGTTGGTTTATGGGGTTTAATGTCCCAAAGCGACTCAGGCTATGAGAGACGCCGTAGTGGAGGGCTCCGGAAATTTCGACCACCTGGGGTTCTTTAACGTGCACTGACATCGCACAGTACACGGGCCTCTAGAATTTCTCCTCCAAAGAAATTCAACCGCCGCGGCCGGGATCGAACCCGCGTCTTTCAGGTCAGCAGCCGAGCACCATAACCACTGAGCCACCGCGGCGGCCTGTGTGTGTGTGTGTGTGTGTGTGTGTGTGTGTGTGTGTGTGTGTGTGTGTGTGTGTGTGTGTGTGTGTGTGTGTGTGTGTGTGTGTGTGTGTGTGTGTGTGTGTGTGTGTGCGCGTGCGTGCGTGCGTGCGTGCGCGCATAACCAGGTTGCGCGAATGACGAAGAGAAGCTTCACGGGCCTGTTGACGTGGAACTTCGTCGCTATCATCACCACGTGCGGATAGAAGATAGTTTAAAGAAGGAGAGCTGTGCCGCAGCCACCGTGCGCCGAGGCGCCAGGGACGGCTGCGTAATAGCCAAGTAAATCCTTAAGCCTGCGCCCCCCCCCCCCCTCCCCCTCTTCAGCTTATTTCCCCGTGGAGGGTGCATGACAGAACTGAAAATGAAAATTGATTTTGAGGAAAGGAACGCTCGCTCCTCCGTGGACAACCCAACCACGCCTTGGAGAATGGGACGAGGAAGGATGTGAAAGAAGGGAGAGAGAGAAAGATATGCCGTAGCGCAAGGCTCCGGAAATCTCTACGTTCTGGGGATCTTTGATCTTTGGCCCTTTCAAGGTTCAGCGCAGTTGAACTTTGCTTTGTAGTGAATATTTTTTTTATTGATCTCAAGGACGACTGTTTTAACCTACTTCTGTTGTCCTGAGCTGCATTGCGGCCACAAAAGAGGTGAGAATTACGCATGTCCCACCCACTAGCCATTAGGTTCCATATTAAAGTGGGAACAGGAATGTCCCACTGACCGCGATGGGGTTGAAGTTCCCGCATTCATTCGAGCTCACTTGGTCGCATGGAAAGGCGAGAAAGAATTGACATAGAATTGACGGACTTCGGCATATTGAAGACACAACACAAAACATTTGCACCACTCCCAAGGAATATGGATCCGGTACACCATGAGGGTAGGCGAAAGGACAAAGCGAAATCTCTGCAGAAAAAATTAGCCAATAGACAGGACGTGGTTTACACGGACGCGGCGGAATATGAAGGCAGAACGGGTTTCGTAGCCCTAGCGACCAGGGAGGGCGGAGACCGAGTCTCGTGCTGCAGCACCCAACAGAGAGATGCAACAGCGGCTGCGGAGGTAGCCATTGCGCTGGCTTTAACTCAACGGAATGTCAGGGTGATTATAACAGATTCCAAATCGGCTATCCGCAACTACAACGCAGGCAGGGTATCTGTCGAAGCAGTCAAAATTCTGAATGCCGGCCCGACACCGGCAGAACTAATTAACCTTGTTTGGACTCCTGCCCACGAGGGCCTCCGGGGAAACGAGACAGCGCACGCATTGGCCCGAGGACTCACACACCGGGACCCCAATGCGGTCTCGTCGAGCAGAGAGCCCCTTCAGACGAGCGGGGAGCTGAACACGTACCAAGATATTCTTAGCCATTACAGATTAGGAAGACAGACATTACCTGGAGCATGCAAGGGCCTCAGCAAAAAGGAAGAGGTCATATGGAGAAAGCTACAGGCGGGAGTTTTTCCGAACCCACTCGCACTAAGCAGATGGCATCCGGCGATCCAAGACCCCAGGTGTAAACATTGTAATGAAATAGCAGACATGATCCACATGGTGTGGACATGCCGTAGCCACAACGAACCAGACAGGAATATAGAGTCCTGGGAGGCTTTAATGGCCAGCCAGAAAGAAGAAGAACAAAAAGAAGTCATCCGTCTGGCCCTGGACACCGCTGAATCCCGAGGGATCCAAGCCTGCTGAAAGGGGAGGAAGATGACGGCGGTCAAGACTCGTCTTTTTCGCCCTCTGATTCCTTGACGGGTGCCAATAAAGTTATTTCATCATCACGAACTTCATGCCGTTTAGTGGAGCACCAGCGACACCGCCTCCACTTCGAAGATTAGTTAGGAAGTGGTCCCTTTTTTCGAACTGAACATCGTTAATAACTCCATTTAGCGATGAACCACTTCAACGTCCTTGTTTTTTTTTTTTTTTTTTTTCATGCGGTCCTGATCAGCTGGCGTCTAAGCGTCAACTTGAACGGCAAGAAGTCGACGGCTTGAACTCTATGAAAGGCTGTGTTTTGAATGAACAAATTAACGACGCCAGCGTCAAGAAAGTGGAAAATTCTATGCCGGCCCTTCTTTCAGCGCGTGTCAGCTGGGTTGGCATTTCGTTGCTGATCAAAGCGGCCGACGTCATACCCATCCAACGACTATATTCTTTGATGGCTATGGTGCATGCCATGTCAAGGTTTTTACCGCAAGGTAGCCGCCTTTGCACTGAAGCTACATTCATTCAGATCTTTTGAGTACGCTTGTGGTTTATCAGTCACGCTCGCAGGAGTGTCAGTAAGCTTTGGCAGCGCTCCATTTCGTTTCCGACAGTTCGCCCCACTCTCCCTACCGTCGTCGACACGTTAAGTACGCCTCCTCCGTACTCGCCTCTTCAGCGTGTGCGTCCTCTTCGGTTTCTTTGGAGTTGTCAATGCGTAATAATTACTTTCTGATGTCTCCCCGGGAGTCAATGAAGAACCGGGAGGTGTTCAAAAATACCCTCCGAACTCACTCGACGTCTGACTTCCGGAATCGTCCGGGAGCTTGAAAAGCAGTTTTAAAGCTTTCTCGGCGGTGAGGTTTCCCTTTCTTTTCGAAATATACAACCACCTTAGGCCACTACGTGAAAGTGATACCGCAAAATATGTATAAGCGTGGAGCAGAGCCGTTGCTAAAGCCTAACAATTTCGCACTGGTGACCCAAACTTTCAAACAAAAAACGCCGCGATGTGCGCCTGCAGTGGCTAAATACATTTCCAAACAGGTTTCTGACATTCCCACAGACACAACGTTAAGACAGAGGACTTACTTGGCATTCCGGATAAAGAACAGGTCGTTCTGAAAAATGCGCTTTGGAAACGGCACTCTTCTGGTGGTGGTGGTTTATTTAAAAAAAGCAAAGAAAAAAAGAAGGTGAAGGAAACGAGTGTTGCCGGCCGCGACTATTGCTATCTAATATCTTAAGCACCAGAGCTGCAGCCGGCGGAAATGAAAGGGAAAGGGAGAGTATAGTGAGCAGAAGTATATAGGGGAGCGGCAGCAAGAAAGTACAGGGGAGAGCACTTCTCAAATAAACGCAAATTTTAACAATCGCTGATATTGCTTTCGCCATTTCGTGAAAGGAAACGAAAGCTTTTTATAGTTTAGCTTGAAGTTGATATGTGGCGCTGGCACTCCTAGTGGGATCATTACTGTTCCACAATCCATGCAAACGTAAAAAATTCACAGGGATACCTATTTATATTATGTCAGGAATGCAACGACATTAGAAGCTGTTTATGCCTTTACTTCGGCGTTTGTGTCATTCTTTCATGGTTGTGTTTGCGTACTCCTACACGTCACGTCTGCATACAACCAGACATCCCTTCGGGTAATCTGGCTTGGTGGTTAGGTGCTTCCCCGAAGGTGTCTACAGGTGGCGAAACGGACGCAGTGATGATACACCGAAACGTACAGCTGTCACTTCCGGCCTGGTGCCGTCACTTCCGATCCTAGGAATCATGTGACCGACAACGCATTCTTTTTTTTTCCCTCGACAAATCTTCCAATGCTACCGCGTTGCTACTGTCAAGTCGTGCACGTGGAACACCGATGCCTCGCTGACGCATAAAGATTAACGTGCACTGACACTGCGCAGCATACGGGCGCCTTTTGCGTTTCGCACCCATCGAAACGCGGTTAAGACGACGACGAGGAGGAGGAGGTTACGAAGAGGGGAAAGGCGCGGTAGCCCTCCGCCTCTCGTCGCTCGGTTGCGGTTATTGCGAGGGGAGGATAGCGCACACAGTGGCTTCGTCCATCAGTTCCCGCTCCGTGTCTTACGTAAACACATATACCCACAACACTTTAAGCTTTACCTGTTTCTTTTTAGCGCACAGTGAAAAACACTGTCAAAACACGTTAGCCCGGTTGTCGCCAGTGCAGGAAGTTGCAAACTGACGGAAGAATGCTAATTCTTTTTTTTTATTGCGAAAGCAATACTACGCCAGATCTAACCGCTCGTTGCGTGGTCCGTGGGCCCCCCTTCTCCTCGAGGAGCCGCCGCCGCGCCTAACAGATGGTGTGACGTCAGTCTCTCCGTTGCTATGGCGACGCATGACGTCAGCTTGCTCTCTCCACCGCAGCCAGGAGGAGCCGGTCGTGCCGCGCTCCTCGAGGAGTCTCGCCATGGAAGTCACCGACGAGGAGTCTATATCTGAATATAGGTGCTCGACTGCTTCTCTTGTTTTCGCAAATCAGCCAGGTTTAACCACAGCTAAATTACCACACCAATTTTTTTTTTCCTCACGCGTGTCATCC
Source organism: Amblyomma mixtum (assembly GCF_055824585.1). Lineage (NCBI taxonomy): Eukaryota > Metazoa > Arthropoda > Arachnida > Ixodida > Ixodidae > Amblyomma > Amblyomma mixtum. The sequence goes on along the minus strand of NC_143012.1, from coordinate 256,081,133 downwards.
TGTGAGCCTGAGCTTGCTTGGTGCTTTAGCGCCTCGCGCGATGTGAATCCCGAAGGCAGCATTATTCGGTTGGGAAAGCCAGCACAAGCTAAGCCCGTCTGTCGACCAGCAAGCTCTGTCGTCATAAAAGACGGCTACACATTCGCGCAGCAGATTGCCCTCAAGGAGTCTACTAAGCATGCGGGGCCTTTGTCGACAAAAGATCTCCGAGCATTTTCCCGAGTCGTTGGGTTCCTCGCTCTGCCAGCAGCAATCGCGCATCGGCGCCGCTGGTAGAGTCGTGCGAAACTGCGGCAGCACCCGCTCTTCTAGGTCGAACGAAGAATGAGAGGAAAGGCACCGGGAAAGCGCGTCAAGGAGGAAACGCCGGAAACTTCCGCGCAGAAAAAGCCATTCTCCGGCGGTCCCCCCGATTACGAGGCGCACGCGTGCGCTTTGCAAGGGAAGCGGCGTAACTGCCGGTGCCGTAATTTCTTTGTATGTCTGTTGCCGCCAGGGTGCGCCGGACACAGACTTGTGTGGGAAAAGCTGTCGCATGGTGGGGACGAGGCGGCTTAGAGAACGCGGTAGAAGCCTTTAGCGCAATGCGTGCGCTCTGTTTCCGTTACCAGGTGCACTCTAAACACGAATACCCCTATATCGGAGTAAGAAAAGGAGTAAGGTGTCATATAGCGCACTGAGTGCGCTAGAGGACACCTTACCCCCTTTTTTACTCCTTTTTGTTGAGAGTGCAGGTACACCTCGCACCATACTGCTCATCCAACTCCGTATACCTTAAAGGTGCACTAAAGAGGATTCTAAACTCGTCTTTTTACCTCGGGAACTCGATCTACACGCTCCGAGATATCTTAGAAACTTTGAATTATTGTCCTGCGCGGCTGATTTTCCTATTGCATAGAATTTAACGTCCCGGCTCCCTCCTTTTTTTTTTGTTTGAACTCGCCTCCGAAAGTAGGAGTGCCTTTCAGACAGTCGCGTGGCGGCTTCGCTTTTGCTTTTATTTTGTTTTTTTATCTTTCCGTGAATAAATAGTTCCGTTTGGTTTGGTTTATGACGGTTTAACGTCCCAAAGCGACTCATGCTGTAAGGGACGCCATAGTGAAGGGCTCCGGAAATTTCGACCACCTGGGGTTCTTTAACGTGCACTGACATCGCACAGTACACGGGCCTCTAGAATTTCTCCTCCAAAGAAATTCTAGCCGCCGCGGCCGGGATCGAACCCGCGACTTTTGGGTCAGCAGCCGAGCACCATAACCGCTGAGCCATAAGTGGGTCGAATTGCGGAAATCGTCCCCGAGACCTTCGTGTGACTCGAGAAGGCTCACTAAACATGCAGCCTGCAGAATATTATTGAGCATGTTAATTTCTTGCCGCAATGACTCACTGCCTTTCTACGTCATCGGTATCTTGTTTCGCTCCACCACCCCGATGTGCTAACTTCTCGATTCCGCCTAACTATCGGCCACACGAACGGCGATTGTCGAAGCGCATTTACTCGCTTGGAAATCTCGCGAATGCTTGCGCATCGCGACAACCGAAACATGCGAGCAGTGAATAGGCAAGGGGCGGCCATCAAATCTGCTGCGAATTAGAGCGTTATATAGCTGGTCGCTTCACCTCGCCTGCCTAGAGGTTTTGCTGGTAAATGGGGCAGTTAAGCGTACAGCTGTACCAAATAAAATTCTTTAGCAAAATACGCTGTCGGTCTAGTTGGTTCCGAACGTGAAAATCCAAGAAGAATTGCGCAATTCTTCATGGCTTTTCTTATCAAATTCGCACAGTCTTACGCACTCTGTCGCGGATCTAACGCGCAAAGTGGAAGCGTTGGCGTTGAACTAACGCCCGAATGGTACCCGAATGGTGGTTCGCTTTTCTCTGAATTAATTGCATCCAGCGGCGAGGTTTTCAATAATTCCTGATCCTGGCGGCCATGTCTTCTCTCGGCATCACAGGCTGTCACGCCAGCATCTGACGATTTCGCTCCGCTGCACGGCCGAATGAATGAATGAATGAATGAATGAATGAATGAATGAATGAATGAATGAATGAATGAATGAATGAATGAATGAATGAAACCACGTTTATTGCGCGTTATATAACTCTAAATACGAACACGCTTATATGGGTATAAAAAGGAAGTAAGATGTCCTCTAGAGCACTTCCTTTTATATATAAAGGACAACTCTCTTTTTACTTCCATCGGCTTATTTGTGTTTTACAGTGTATGGTTTGTCAGTTAACTATGGTAAAGACACCACACCGAAACTAGCGGATGCTGTGCACTTCTTATACAGCGGCGTTTTCAGATAGTTGGTGATGATTTTAAATCTCTTTTAATTGCGGATATTCACTGCACGCTTTAGCTGTAGATAAACTTTAAATAACGTTTTTGGAAGCGAGAAGCCAAAATACCGTGCACTGACGGGGCGTTTTAATGACACCTTTGGTATCAAGCGCTACCCAGGCTAACGACGTCTTGTTACAGTGGTGTTGGGCGTTTCGAATGGCCGCTGTGATTAATGTTTTCTCAGTGTAAGAATTCAGACACGCGTTTAGGGAGGTATAATGTGCGCGGTGAAATCGTTGTAATGAGAAAAAATACATATACCTGACGCGGAGAGGATCCCCTTGTTGCTGGCTATCATTTCTGACTGTTTATGGAAGTATTGAGCGACAATAGAGAATTTTATCTCTCGAACCACAACGTACATTCATAGTAACTTATCTTTACTGGAAAAACAAAGAAACCGGAATGCCGAAAATATTTGTTGGATAAACGGATTTTTGCCGGAATTTGAACTAAAATATTGGCATCGATTTTAACCCCCGGACACCTAAAAAAAAAAATCCCGAAAATGAAGTGCCCTCTACATGATATACGACATCGCACGGCGTAGCTTCGATGCGAAGTTTTGCCATTTTTTAACGGAAACCTGAGAATTCTTGTCTAATGAAGTGCGTGGTTGGAGAATTATTGCGAAATTCTCTTCGAATCACTGCGTAGGGTGTCGGCCATTACAGATAGAAGGACTCGAAAATGGGTGGGCTGGCCGTGCGAACAAGCACTTTTCCCCCCAGCGAACGCCGCCTGGTTCAGGGCCTTGAACCGACCATGTGTTTACGCGGGTACCTCCCCTCCGCGCAGGGCTGCTCCGGCCGGCGTGCAGAGCGGAGGCCGGCGCCGGCGGTCGTCCAGCGGCACCTTCCGGGGCGGCTGCTCGCTCAGGGACCCGAGCCCCGGACACCGCTGAGCCGAGTGCACGGTGAGTACCCGCTGCGGTGGTGCACGGGCCGTGCCAAGTGCCCGCGCAGAACCAGGCGTCCATTGTGACGAAAGTGTCTGCCTCCACCAGAACCTCTGAGGAGCGCGCTCGAATGTGACATCACTGGTCACGTGAGCAGCTCTGGTCACATGATGTGTTACGCCAACGAAACAGACGGAGCCGCTCACTCTACAGTGTGAGACGCTAACAACTTCGCTGTAAAAACGCATAGGCCGACATTCATCGCAACGCGACATTCATCGACTGCTGTTTGCGATGGCGAATGCAATATCGTTTGTTCAGTTATAATTTTTCTTACCTGTGCGTGACGTCACTATAGCGTCATCCTTTAGTCGCTGTGTTCGGACCATTCAGTGCGGCGCGTTACAATGACGTCATGTGTGATGCCACTGCATGTTGACCAACCAGCGTGGCACGGTGCACATGCTTCGCTCTCCCTCCCCTTTCCTCCTACGGGCTAGTACGTTTTGTTTTTTCCGGTGTCCCATCATAGTTTTTGTCCCCTTTCTTCCTCGCACTCCTTCGTGTTACGGAAACTCCAGAGAACCGGGAAGCACATCCTTAACAACTGTCGCAGCAAAACAAGAGTCTGGATTAGCCTTTCACGACACAGCGACACGCAGCACCAAAGGGCGCCTCGCGATAGCTTGCCGCGACAGCCTGACGATACCATGGTGAGGAAGTCAGAAGGTTGCGTACTCTGCAGAGTCGACGAACGGTTCATCCTCTAGCCTTACTTCCTTCGATACGAAAAATCACGCGCACTCAAAACGCGAAAGCAAAATGCGGCCGTGAAACGCGGCCTAGCAGCATGTGGTAGATTAGTACGCGCAGCAATGTCATCCCCGCATCGCCTCTTGTGGCCGGCTGCTCACAGCCTGCTGCTGACAGCCTGCGCTGATAACTAACCCTCAAAGCAAGGCAAGAAACCTGCAATCCAGCACCCACAAACTTACGCATCAGCAGCCGCAGGGACTCAAAGCGAGGGAAATAAAGCGCCGTTTTAATCGAGCCAAGTACCCGCGTACGGCAACGGGCCGCTATTCTTCTCTCCGCGGAGAGAGCTCATTTCGCCACCGGCGGGCGAAAAGAGCGGCGCGGATCGGGAGCGCCCATGCGTCCCCAAGGGAGAGGCCTCCTTCTAGGAAGTGCCGCCGCGGACTTTCACGCTGCCGGCGAGGGAGGGGGGTCACTGGCCGAGACTGGCCCAGATCGCGGAACCCGCGAGGATGAGGAGGAGGCGCCAAGTTCACGGCACGCGGCCGATCCTCCCTCGCCGGACGCGCCTCTCTCCTCGTGCCCCGTCTGCAGTGTACCACCACGTAGCGGGCTGGAAAGTTGCCGCGCTGCACTGCTGTAGGAGTCCCACGAATCGCGCCGCAAGCCGGCAGGGAAGCCGTGGTTTGCGCGCGCGCAGGGACAAAGTAGAAAGCAGGGATGCCTGACGCGCCTGCCGCACGAGTGTGCTTCGCAGCAAATGACAGACATACGTGGGCCAGGAATCAATGAACCAGACAACTGTAGGATGCTACTTAAAAACAAAAACAAGCAATTGGTAACACTGGGCCGTGGACCGCGGCGTCTTGTATTACTCCGCTGACCAATCACAACAGTAAACTAAATCAGCTTTTTGATGTTTGACTATATCAAACAAACCAGACACGTCAAAATCATCGAGCTTATAATTTCGTCTCGTGGTTAGAGTTTTGTTTTGGTGACAAGAAAAGCTTCGAAGGCGGATTATTTTTTGTCACGGAGGAATTCGGAGCGCAGAACGACGGACGAAGAATCTAGCAGCAAAGTGTCAAGTTGGCGTCGCTGATATCAGCACTCCCACTTCGCGTACTGTGTCGGGATCAGACTGGCCTGCGGTGGCCCTGCAGTGGTTTGAGTGTTCGCCTCGATTGCGGGAGGTGCGGAATTCGATCCACCGGGTATACCCACCGGTTTCGCCGGCTGTACATTTTCTGGCAGAGTTCAAAATGCTCATACATGGCCTTAGAGATTGGACGAAGCGGCAGGTCCAAGGCAGGTTCAGCAAACCCGGTCATGATGCCTGATCTCAGAGGCCACGGACGGCTCTACGTAGCTCTCGCCCGTCTCATGTACTGATATGCGTTCCCAGTTTAGTCTCTTCCCTCACCAATAGTGAAAGGTACTTTTTCTATGTGTATAACTTGACGACGATAGAGTTAATATACTGATTTCGTATTTCGACCCCCTCATGAAGATCAGTGTTGCGTCTTTAGACAGCCACAGCTATAACTGCAAAAGCAATAGCGCCATACCGCAGCGCCGCCGCTAGCGCTTCGCTGTCTCGCACGTTGCTCGTAGCACACTTTTTTTCTTTGACGAAAAATGTCTTGTTGCGTCGCTTCTTTCAGTGTACGTAGCGCTAGAGCTTCTTCACACGCGGTGCAGCACGTGAGGAAACGCACAAACGGCGAACAGCACATGACGAGCGCGGAATTTCGGCACGCTGGAAGGGCGGAAGTATCAGGCGGACGGAATCGAGAGAAGCGCGCGTCGGTTTCAGAGTCTTGCCGGAGTGGCAATTAAGACGCCTTCGACAAAGAAACAAACAAGCAAACAATGTCCGACAACGCAATCATCGTTCTAAACGGCGTGCAGCTCGGCTGGCTGGTTGATAAGAGCAGCCGGGCTGGCGGCGAAGCTCCGAAAACGAAACTACGCGGCCAGACTCTCTACCGGCCTATAGCCGAGGGCCTGCCGTTCGTCAAAACACCTGCAGTTGCGCGCATGTCGGAGGGACACCGGAAGCAATGTAACATGCAGTTCAGGCCTGGGGTCGAATATTCGGGCGATCAGTTGGCTGAGCACGTCATACCGCGACACTTAGGGAGCCCGTCCGAATTGACGGATGCCAGCCCCTGGTTGTCCGAATAAACGAGCTCCCAGGCCAAACACGGGCGTTTGGCCGGAATCTGGCGGCAGTCCGGGTTATCTGAATTAACGGAGGTTGAAGACTGGCAATAAAAGTTTATTTAGTTGGGTCCAATTAACGATGTTTCACTTTTCCAGCTGCTGGTGCTAATTTCATTGATGGTATACATATTCCTCTCTCGTGGCGGCGCACGGTACCACCGGCAATATATATTTTTTTACAGAATTTCAAATGTTTGTCACAAATAAAATTTATTTTGCGTGAAATTTGAGGCAAGATTCGTGAAATCATAACACGGGTCCGAATTCGCACATTTTGCGGAAAATTCGGTACAGTCGGCAGGTATGCTAGAGTTGACTGGAGCCTCCTGTTTTTCTGGTGTCCACCAACACTAGTATTACTATTCCGCAAAAAGCCTCTCCTTACCTCTACAAACCCCTTAAAAAAAGTATTGACGGGCTTCCCTGAAACGTCTGGTATAGAGCAGGTGTGCCGATCGATGGGAATGCATTTCTCGACCAGTTCCGCTCAGCGTTTTGCGCGTGTAGCTGCAATTATTTTTTGCACGCGAGGGAGGAACAAGCGGGGCAATCGCCGAAATATATAATTACGGCAAAGCGTGCCCTGCCCGCACCTCAACGTCACCACCAAACCAGCCCATGGATTCGAGCACTCAACTGAAGAAAAAAAAATAAAATTGTGAAGTGTTTATTTACACAAGACAGCGCTATGCGCACTCATCCGCTTTGGCACTGTATCAAGAACCGTTCCATTGGCAGCTGGGATGCTAGTTGCGTCACAACGCACTCTGAGTCGCAGTTTGGCACCGCTGAAGAAGGTCCGCCGCAGACGCACACTGCGAGCTAAGTTGTAACAGTGTAGTCAACACCACCCACACGTAGCACGGTCTTGGAGACATCAGCACAGGTATATACACACACACGGGTGAGGAGGCTGTCGGAAGTGGGCTTGCTCTCCTCAGACGGGGAGCAGGGCGACAGAGACGACGTTGTCTCCGCGCACGAACAGCTGTCCGACGTGTCTGGCGCGGGCCGCCAGGGGCGGGGCGGCGGGGCGCCGCCGCCGTCCGGTGCGCTTCTTCCGCCGTCTCCTCGGGTCTCCCACCGGGGGTCCCGCGCCGGGAGGCTCCAGGGGGATGCAGGCGGTGACGCGGCGCAGACTCCGCTCCGGCGGGCAGCTGCCGCTGGACACGCTGAAACACGCACGCGACGAGCATTCTCTCGACCACACCTACGCAAGCACCCCGCTCGCTCTACCCTTCATCCTAATCTCGCCCATGCGTCTCAATTAGCACCGCGAGTTGAGGGCAAGTGTCGCGATGCGTCTTCCACCGCAGCTGATGCCGCGCCTTCGGCAGTGAAATGCACACGGAGTGAACATATGAACTGTGGATTGGGGGGTTTTAACGTCTCGAAGCGACTCGGGTTATGTGAGACGCCGTAGTGGAGGGGCTCCAGATTATTCTAGACCACGTGGGTTTCTTTAACAGCACACTGACGTTTTTGTACTTAGCCTTCATCTAATGCACACGGAGTGAACATATAAATTGTGGATTGAGGGGTTTTAAAGTCGCGAAGAGACTCTGGCTACGAGAGACGCCGTATTGGAGGGCTCCGGATTATTCTAGACCATATGTTTTTTTTTTTTTGCTTTTTAACGTTAGCTGACATCGCACAGCACACGGACGTTTTTGTACTTCGCCTCCATCGAAATACGGCAGCTGCGTACGGGATCGAACCCGCGACCTTAGGAGCAATAGCTGAACGCGGGTAAGAGTGGAAATATGCCGAAGGTCGTCAGCACACTGCGACGCGAAGACAGCAGCAACGCAGACAAGGCGTAGCCCGACATGCGACAGAGCAGGCAAAATGTGAAGCAAGGGCGGTGTGCACGCACGTCGTAGGACAGGCCACCGGGGGGGACTCCGGCGGCGGCGTCGTGTCCGTCCAGCCCGGCGCCCAGCTGGGAAGCCGAAGCACGAGGGGCTCGGCAGCTGGCGCTCTTGGCTCGGCGGCTTCCTGCGCAGGCTGCAAGGGAACACTGGCCACTCGAGCACCCCGTCGTCGCTCAATCGGTGCGCGCCGTTAGGGCACCGGATCGGCTAATTCGGATAAACTACATTTCTGCCGGGCGTAGGCAAACAAAACAGCCACTTCGCGGTCCCGTTTATCGCCAGGGTGGCTCAGTCGGTCCGGCGAACGGCAGTGAATCACACCACATCATCCGGCACCAGCAGTGCAGAACCACATGCTTTGAGTGGATAATGGACACAGGTTCCCGCAGCAAAAAGCGAAGCCGGCATGCCCAGAAGCAGCAGCGAAGCATATCAAGAGACGTTTAAAGGGCAATCACATCGCATTCAGTCGTGTAACTTGACTATAGTGAAATATAAAAGTCCACTATGCAGAGCTCCCGCATGGCCTGACGACGCAGTAAACCTGGCTAAGAGAACGCAGCCCGCGAGGTCAGCCTGATAACGCAATGATCAGATGAAGTGCCGGACTTATGCCGGACACGAACCAGCCTAGAAATATTAACAGCCGCCTCCAAATCAATCGTTTAAGACGCGTTGCCTGTTCGGGCCGCATGTTCCACATTCTGGATGTCTTTATTGGACGCGTCCGTGCCAGGCAGGGGGGCGAACTGCTGCGACGGAGCTGTAGCGAGCTGTACATTACACATACTGCGTTCCCCACGGACAAAGCAAGTTACAGACGCAGCGGTTAGCTAGCAGCAACAGACCATGAAACGCAGTGCGCTGCATTACTGGTTTGGTTTGGTTTATGGGGATTTAACGTCCCAAAGCGACTAAGGCTATGAGAGACGCCGTAGTGGAGGGCTCCAGAAATTTCGACCACCTGGGGTTCTTTAACGTGCACTGACATCGCACAGTACACGGGCCTCTAGAATTTCTCCTCCAAAGAAATTCTAGCCGCCGCGGCCGGCCGGGATCGAACCCGCGTCTTTCGGGTCAGCAGCCGAGCACCATAACCACTGAGCCACCGCGGCGGCGCTGCATTACTCCGCTAATTAACCAGACTGCTAGAGAAATCAGAGACATTAGAATTCTCGCGTTTTATTTTTTAATACGTTAATCCCTTAACGCCTAATCCCGTGGTTCATCCCTTAACGCCTGCCAGCCCACGGTGCAAGGGGATTAACCACGACGTCATGAGAACCGGTCGGCGCCATTGGCCGGAAGGCCTCTTTCGAGGGCCATTAGCCGCTTCGTTCTTGAGTAACCGTGAATCTCCGTGTGGAATCTGCCTACTCCCGGTGAATAATTTGCGACTGAATTTTACGATCGCCCGTGCGCTTGGTAACGTGATGACCCGTAACCTTCAATCCGTCACGTTACCTTCACATGCGATCGCGGAGAATGCTCCGCTCTGGAAAGGCTCCATATAACAGCTTTCGCCGTAAAAATTTTAATCAGTTATTATAATTACTACCGGGCGCAGGCGGTTTACAAGTGATATACGCGCGTACAACAGCAAGGAAACCAGAGCGGTGCTGCACCTCAGTCGGCGGCGGTGGCGGCCTGTTGTCGGGGAGCAGGAGGACCTCGTCCACGTCGGCCAGGGCAAGGTTGACGTGTCGGTCGTAGGCCTGCACGAAGGCTGTAAGGATGCTGCGCACCCGCGTGTGGCTGCGCGTCCACACCTGCACCGTCGGAGTCAGGAAGAGGTATCACCAACACGTCTTTCACCTCGTGTAGCATCGTCAAGCGCCCATGGCACTAGAAGCAAATGATATGGAGCGCCACGCGGCCACTCCGGAAACAGCTTCGTTTGCGGTGAAGGCCACCGCGAGATGCAGTGGTGCATAGCCGGCGAGGGAAACTTTGCGTGCTCCCATGGAGTGCTGTGACGAAACATCACTGGTCAAAGCGTCTCTCGCAGAGGCCGTCCTGCCCTGGACGCACTTTTTAGAGCGCAGCTCTTAGGCGCCCGTTCGAGGATTTCGCGTCGTATTCGTAGTCGTCGGAACACGCCACCTGACAACCGTGGCAGGTGGCAGCAGAGCGAAACACCACCTGCCACGGCGAGAGCGGAAGAATGGACAGCCAGAACGTGGCTGCCAAGGGAAGATCTTGGAGGGCGGCTAGCAGTGTAACATGCCACCTACCAGCGGTAGCAGATTAACTCTCTTAACCTGGCTGCACTGCAACTTCTGCTGCAATATGTACACAAGCATATAAAACGAAGTCCTGGTCAGCATACAAAACGAAGTCCTGTGCGCAACAGCTGTGAAAATGCGTTTTCTCCCGTTGACCCCAGAAGGTTGTTGTTATCCAGGCATACAATGGTGCATGATGGACTTTTCATGGACTTATAGTTTAGTTTCACCAAATTAATTTTTAGACACACTGTTCTGTTCGCCTCTTTATGCCCTCAACCATGTTCGGCAAATTCATCTCCCGAGTTGCATAGTGGGGCACTGTCATCAGAAAATCTGAGGTCACTGAGGTACTCTCCGTTAAATCTTGTCCCTCTCTCTTCCTAAGCCAGTGGTCTCAATGCCTCCAGTAAACGTGTGGTGAATAATAGCAGAGAGATTGTTGTCTCCCTGCCTGAAACCCTTCCTCCTTGTGAAGGACTACGGTAGCTGCGCAGTCCATAGAGACGTTTTCCACCACCTTGTTTACACCCCGTTCACACAATGCATGCACGGCTGCTAAGGTTTCAAGTGAATCAAATGCTTTCTCGTAATCTATGAAGGCTCTATATAGGAGCTGTTTATATTCTGCGCATTCCTCTATCATTTGATTGACGAAGTGAATGTTGGCTACTGTTAAACACGCTTTCGAAAGCCAGCCTTGTCTTTGGTTGACTGAAGTCCGAGGTTGCTCAAATTCAATTATCGATTACCGTAGTGCATACCCTGTAAGCAGCAGACAGTTTCAAGTGCTTGGCGCCCCCTTTCTTATTAATTATTAAGATGATGCTAGCATTTTTCTGCTCTGCGTCTGCCCTTGAGCAAGATCTTGAGCTCCTGTATTTTGTGAATGCTGAACCATTTTTTTTTTTGCCAAAAACAGCCGAAGAAATACATGGTTCAAATGCACTTGTTTTAGGCGGTCTAAAAAAAATGTTGCCCTGGAATGCACTCACTCAGAGAAGGGAAGCGTAGTGTAGTAGTACCTTGACACGCAGCCGATCCCGCACAGCGCGGAAAAGGACGCTCAGGGGCCCCGTGCTGTGCAAGCCTCCGGTCGTGCTGCGCTCCACCACGCTGGGCAGGGTGCGACGCTGCCGGCCGCCGCCGCCAAGGGGCGCCTCCTGCGCGTCAAACACCGCTCCGATTTTACAGCGAGAGCTGTTACTGCTGCAGCGTGGCTTCTGTCCGTCCGCGACTGACCACGATGTGCGCGCAACCGTAAAAGAAAAACGAGCCTGTCAGGGTTGTCGAACCTGTAACTTTTTGAGACGCGCTATCCGCTGCGCCACAGACCAAGACACGCACCAGAATTTACAGCGAGAGCTATTACTGGTAGGTTTGGTTTATTAGGGTTTAACGTCCCAAAGCGACTCAGGCTATGAGGGACGCCGTAGTGAAGGGCTCCGGAAATTTCGACCACCTGGAGTTCTTTGACCTGCACTGACATCGCACAACACACAGGCCTTTAGAATTTCGCCTCCATCGAAATTCAGCCGCCGCGGCCGGGATCGAACCCGCGTCTTTCGGGCCAGCAAAGTGTTACTGGTAAGCAACAGCATCGCCTCTCTGCGCTGGCGACGCTTCACACTAGAGTTCCTGAGCATATTAGGACACTACTTCAAACTTGATCCGTGGCACAGCGTGGTACGAGAGTCCTCGCTATGCATTTCGGTTATGGAGAAAGGACAGAGGCAGTACCTGCCTCACTTCTCGGTGAACGCCTCAACCGCGCCCTAAGGGAAGGGATGAAAGAGGGAGAGAAAGAAGGAAGAGGGAAAACGGTGCCACAGTGGAGGGCTCCGGAGTAATTTCGGTCACCTGGAATTCTTCAACGTGCACTGACTGACATCGCGCCACATTCGGGCTCCTTTGCGTTTCGCCTCCGCCGAAACGCAGCAGCCGCAGCCGTCCTCGCTTTGACGAAGTCAGTGTAAGCGCGTCTTCGTGGGGGGTTACAAGCAGTTAAAAGGAAAGGCGCGGTAGCAGTCATACAGTGAGTGGACACGTGTACGGTACGCAGAGGTTACAACGTTTACGCTAGCTGTCGCTGAATTTCTCGATTTGCTCAACAGGAGTAAATGTCATTTTCTTTCTTCTTTTTTTACCAAGACCATCTCCCTCTGGGCCCGTCCTCGGGATCATAAGAATGGAGCGCAACACGGCCACATGTGCCGCAGTGAAACCTACTTGGCGCAACTATGAACGTTAGCAGCGGGCACACGTTTGCAAGCCCCGCTAGGAGATTCGACACATGCTCTGCGGCGCGCTCGCTGCGGACTGGGTGCACTGGGTCTTCACTCTGTTCGAGCACCTGGGGCGGCAGCGATGGGAAGAGTCCGTCCGGCCGGCCGTCGAGAGCGGGGACGCGCAGCGAGGCCTGCCGGCGCTCCGACCGGTCGCGCGGTGACACGGCGTCGGCAGCGTTGGGGTCGCTGACCAGCGGCGACCTCGCGCGCCGCGGCGCGCACAGCACCGAGCGGCTTCTCGGCCGCACACCGTCCCTGGAGCTCGGGTTCGATGCGAGACACCGCAGAGGCGCCCGTTACGGCTCGCACGTCGGGTCAGCGCCTGTGGCCGCTCTCCAAGGGAGGTCGACAGATCCGCGCACACCTAAGTCTCAGTCACTGAGAACGAGCGGATGACATCATATGACAGATCACTGCCGCAAAATGGAACGGCTACGAGGGAGGTTGTGCTCGAGGATTGGCGAAGTTGCGACGACATTTCACAGCCTGAGCTACAATTTTGTCAGTCATCCTCACGTGTTCTTTATTGTTGTTTTCTCGTCTTTTCTTTCTTTGCTACAATTCTTTGCTACAATTTATATCATCCAGGCAACAACAGTAGGAAAACTAGCATGTGAAGAAAACGCGAAGTTGAAATTCGTGTGTGCTTCAGATAAAATGGATAATGTAACAGTGTTTATGTGAAAGACTCGTGGACTCACACAGACCACCCAGAGCACAGATTCGGCGAGCAGTAAATAACTTTGATCCTATATGCTGAATTGGTCATTCTCTATTTAGCATTCATAAATGGCTGTGAGTCCTCATATACCACTACCAGCACAGTGGCGCAGCGGTTAAGAGATGTGCCACTGCACTGACAGGTGGCTGTTCCTATCACAGCCACCGGTAGGGACTGTGCTACCCATGTTGCTCTTCCTGAGCAACCTATCGCACAGCTGGCGCAACGCTCCTCCAAACTTACCCGAGTTACTCGGGTAAGCTCGGCTAGTAATTCGGGTTGCTTGGCAACGGCACGGTGACAAGATTCTTGGTTGGTGTTAGAGAGCATGTAAGTGCTTTTGCACTACTATATTGTTTAAATGCCCCCCCCCCCCCCCCCCCCCCCCCAACAACCACCTCTAAGAGTGACTCATAAATCTGCCCTTGGTATAGCGGCTAGTAGCTACCATACCCTTGGTAAGCAGCTTGATTAAAGCAATGGTCGTCCAAGAAAACCAGACAGCTTATTTTATTGCATGGTGCATTAAAGGTGGAAGGGGAAGCAGTGCAAGAAAAAGCTGCTTATAGGCACCTTGATGGGCATACAGATTCATCTTAAAGCAGCGCGAAACACAGGACATAGTGGAAGAAACAAAAGACGACACGAGAGCTGCTTTAAGATGAATCCGTTCCAACTTGCCCAGTTTTCTGTTCTCATTAAGTGCATACAGAGCCTGCTTTGCGCCCGCAGCATCTGCTTTCTAAAGAAGTAATAAAAAAATATCTGAAAGTAATGGCATATTATACATTGCAAAATTATCCTAAATGCAGGCCTTTTACAGAAAAGAAATTACCCCATGTGCCTGGAACTTAAAGGGGACTGAGAACAAATAGGAGCTGGCCTATATTAACAGGGTACTGCATTCTAATCACAAAGAGACCACTCTCACCAAAAACTGACCTTTTATAAGTCAGGAAAGATCAAAAAACAAAATTGTCGTCATCACCGGCAGATTTCACAAGTAAAATGCATGCATTGACACTGATTATTTAACGAAAATCTCGGAGGCTACACTACACTGCCATTCACTTCAAAACAGTGGCAATCTGTCCTTTTCGATAAGGAAGCCCCGAGTTTGAATTGACTGCAGGAAGATTTTAAACTGCAATTTTCTCCCTGATAAATGCATCTTTTGCTGCCTAACACGTGTCGACATAAGCAAAAAGAGAATCAATTTTTACTAAGAGCACTAACCACAAGGATATTTCATTTATTTATATTGTCCCCAGTGTTTTTTTAACAAAGCCTAAAGAGAAGTTCAACTAGATCCATACTTCAGAAATAAACTTTGTGTAGTCAGTTCAGGAATATTCACTACGATTTTGTCGTCAATTTCTATTAGCTAGTAGTTTGAACACTGTATGCCAGTTCTCCTTAAATGGAACACTCTATAGCTCAAGAAACGTTTTGTGATAAGGGCGGCTATAGGTTAGCTTTCACTGGAGCTTGCTAAGTGTTTACCAAACTTTAGCTAAATGAAAAGCCTTTCAAGTTGTGATAGGCCTTAAATGCTTTCAAGAAATAAGCTGTTGGTATAATAGAAAGCTATGTTATTTCAAAAATATCTACTTCTAAGAAGAGCAATGACTAACCTTGGGTAAACAAAGAAATTCGATTACTCTTTGATAGACTGCATCATCTGTTTCATTCATATTTGAAAGATCATTGCCAACTAGTGCTCATTCTAATAAGAACCCTTAGACATACAACTAAATGAAAGATCGAAGCCCAAATTGTTTGTCACTCTTGAATCGAAGCCTAATGCTACCTTTAAAGAGCTACAGAAATTGGTTAAGGCTAATGGCACGGAAGAGATGACAGTTTCTGATTTGCTGTGACAAACAGTCGTATTCTACAGTTATTTCAAATTAAACTTTTCCCTCCATACTTTGTTGATATGTTTGATACCGCACCAATTTCTTATGAACCTATACTACGGTGGTTGGTACGTACAGTTGTGTATTAGAATTGCTCCAGGAGCTGAAAACTAGTGGTTCCGATGGTATTCCAGCGTACATGTTGTGGTAGAACACTCTAATGAAGTAGCTCATTCTTTGAGTTCTCATGCTATGAGTTCTGTTTGTGTTCTCATGCTATTATAAACTCTACTTTGTTGCCCTTCTGTGTAGAAAATTGCAAAGGTGCTTACTCACTAAAGCAGCTATGAAAACAGGCTACAAAGATATTGCCCACATTTACATATGTATGCTACTGATCACTGAATAGATTAAATTGTATACTGCGCATTCATGAAGCAGTTAAAATAACTGCTTCACATCTCCTCAGAATTTCTTCAGGACAGGTTCATCTAGTAGGCTAGTACAACAAGTGTGGTTGAGTTCACATGTTACGACAAAACTTGCAGCACTTGGAACACAAGGATTAAATGAACAGGACAACATATCATAGATCGACATAAATCACTAGATATGCTACATCCAGCATCCCTCAGGGCTGAGTAGAGTCCTTGTTTACGTTGTAAATGACCTCGGCCGTGTGTGTTCCTAGAAATATACATTTGTAAGACAGGCCTTTGGCTCCCTTGCCCTCGGCGGCTGGCTTAAGGAAGAAGACGACGAAGACAACGGCGCCGATGCTCGTGCGTGAGCGCTGCCTTAGGACTGAACCGAGCCGGTACCGCTAGCCGTCCGCGACGCAGCGCCTTCGAAGACGTCCTACACTACACTTGGTGGAGGTGCGGGGTTTTGATCCCCGTACCTCTCGCTATTGTCAGATACACCTCAAGTACAAAGCAGCAAATGCTGCTCAGATAAGGCCATCCAGCTAATGGCCTGGACCAGTTTTCGATGTGGCTGTCAATCCACTTAAACCATGATTAATGCTCTTGCAATGTTACACTAGGGAGTGCAAGGGGATTAAGCACCACATCCTGACAGTGGATGGTTGGAGGACATCCTTTGACCCATTCCTTGCTCTGTTCTTCACTTCTATACAACTATAGTCTCACCTGGTGACAATACAATACAAATTTAATAGGGGGTAGGATGGGGAGCCTTAGTAAGTCTACTGGCAAATGTCTTAACGAAAAGACTTATCTGGTTGAAGACTAAGTCCTGATCTCTCTTTCTTCTTTTATGAGATGAACTTGGCAGCATTCAGTAATTGTGCATAAAATGGAGGCTACGTTAGCAAATGTTTTCTTGAAATTTAAACAGTGCTACATTTTTAGACGAGTACACAGCGCCAGACATGACAGCGCCCGTCCTGTCATGTCTATCTGTTTATTCGTCTAAAAATCTAGCACTGTTTAAATTTCAAGAAAAGAAAATGCATCACCAGCCAGTGTTTTAGTTAGCATATGTACATGCGATTTATTAATGTGTTTTAGAAAACATATTACTATATTCCTTGAAAGCGTTAACCGCACTATGCCTGAAAACACAAAGTACGTGCATATTGTAAAGTAAATATGTGTTTGCAAAAAGGGGAATGATTATATGTACAGAAGGGTGCAGCCGAAGAGCTGAATAGTAAAGGGCAAGCGATGCTAAAGCAGCCACCCGACAGCACCACCACGAGAACACACTTCGTTCTCTTTGTCTTCCACGCACGAACACTGCACCGCCGTCCTCGTTGTCGACGCCGACGGCCGTGACAGTGTAAAACAATATGCAACAACATTTATTATGAGCTACTTCTTTACTGCACCTTTAGATGTAAAAAAACTGCTTTATTTTTCCAGTGCAAGGTGGATAGCGAGGTACGCTTGCCCTGTGTGTTTGAGCACATTCAGCGCCGCATCGCTGCTCGTTTTATGTTTAGTGCTTAGAACGTGATCACCAAGGCATGGTGACATTAGATGGGCGAGGACCACGTATTCAACATGCACTTCACCCCCGAATGTCCATGATCCAGTCACGTATGATGCGATTCGTGCAAAGCATGTCTGGCGTCGCAAGTGAGCAACACAACACGAGCGACCCATCGTCACTGCGTACACAGTACGACAATGAACGGTAACCATCGCTTGCGTACGACTGCAGGCACTACATCCGGCAACACAGAGCCACTGCACTTTTTAAACGAACAATTTAGCGTTCATTTGAGTTGGTTTATTAAGTGGGCTGGTGGCTTAGCCGCAGGCTGGTGTAAAGATGCACACCGAAATAGCTGACGAAGTTGATTCCAAAGCGGCGCGGTCATTGTTTACCTGTTGAGCGACCGGCGGTGGCGGAGTGAAGGCCACCTCTTGCGTTTCTTCGATCGCCTTTTGACAGCGCAGATACAAGTCAGCGAACTCTTCGAGACTAGAGACAGGCTGGGCATCCGGAACAGGCGTAAGTACATCGTCATCGTAGAAGACAACGAATGGGTCACGCAATTCTTTTGTCAACTCGATCACGTCTGCGCTGCGGGAGTCTTTTTTCCCGGGCGCCGCCATGTTTGCGGAGTTCATTCAGGCCAGGCGCGGTTTCGTATCTGGGTAGCCGTTTTATTCAGCCTCAGTTTCGTAGTGAATAATTCACGCTTTCGGTTTCGTTTCTTTTTCCAACAGTTCTGCAGCATGGTGGATGCAACAATTTTGGCTGAAAAAAATAAGTAATAAAGAAGACAGAGAAAGCAGCTGCTTAGAGGGCGGCTGGAATATGTATTCAGGCGTTCGCATCACAAACATTTTTGTTCGGCGTCTTTTCTCGGCGATGATGGTTATTACTTTGTAGAGATTTGCAAAAATTTTACTAAGTATTGTGGGGATTGCTTCCGGCAGCTTTTTTGGTAAACATTGTGCAAATATCATTAGTGATTTCTTGACTTCTTCGATTTGTTCGTTTATTTTCCAGTTTCTTTTGCTTTCTTTTTCTTTTCGCTTTATTCGTTTAAAACGCAATTTCGTCGCACTTCATCACCAATATACATTTTTTTTTTCCCAAGGCGTTTCACAAAAGAAAAATTACAAAATTTGGCTACTAGTTGAAAATTAAACTTGACCACTGGTAATGGGTAATGGACGACCAGGAGCTGGGCCAAAAATATATACCTTGGTATTCCTAAAAAAGAATCGCTCGATAAGCTTCCATCTTTTCTTGTAAGCCGGAATCATAGTTCGCCCGAAGTCAAAGTTTATTAGCCGCCGCGGTGGCTCAGTGGCTATGGTGCTCGGCTGCTGTCCCGAAAGACGCGGGTTCGATCCCGGCCGCGGCGGTTGAATTTCTTTGGAGGAGAAATTCGAGGCCCGTGTACTGTGCGATGTCAGTGCACGTTAAAGAACCCCAGGTGGTCGAAATTTCCGGAGCCCTCCACTACGGCGTCTCTCATAGCCTTAGTCGCTTTGGGACGTTAAACCCCATAAACCAAACCAAACCAAAGTTTATTATTATTATTATTATTATTATTATTTCCCGGTGTCGCCCTTGCTGTCCAGCGTCCACTCATGTTTTGCATAATCCCTTTGCATCATTCCTTGTTTTATACTCGGTTATCTCTGTAAATGGGCAGAGATTTTGCATTCAATTGTTCATGCGGGTTCATGTTTTCAGTGAAAAATGAAATTATATGCAAGGATTGCAACTATATGCCACTAATTTATAATTAATTGATTTAATGCACACTTCAAAAACCCATAATAGGGATATTGCATATTTTATGCAAGGATTGCAACTATATGTCACTAATTTGTAATTAATTGATTTAATGCACACTTCAAAAACCCGTAATAGGGATATTGCATATTCATTGAATTTTGACGCCGAATTTCTTGAGACACTTTCATTTGTCTTGAAAACGATTGTTTTCATTATAAAAACGCACTACAGAACGGTAGATAATAATAAAAGAAATGCTCAGGGGATCACACGATGTGCTGCGAGAATTTTCGTTAGTAGTATTAGTTGCAGTATGCTCAGCAAATGAAACGCGAACAAGTTTTATTTCTAAAACCGATATTCAGATCCAACACTCATGTTGTGTTCAAAGATGTGAGAGAAAAGATTCAGAGAACAGACGCGCGTCGCGACCACAGCGTCCGCCGAAGCGACGACGCCAGCTGTATCGATACCCCAAGCCCCCATGATAATTCAAGCACGAATAACAAAATGATAAGATCTTAGCCGGGGGAACTTCAGTACCAGCCCTGGCTAATTTTACTACGAAGGTTCTCCTTTAGAAGTGTTAGCTACCCTCACTAGCAGGTAATTAATATGCTCGTGTTTTTGTGTTGGCACTTCTGTGTTCTTGTTCGCGTTTTAGTGGTTTAGGACACTTCGCTTTTTTATTTATCGCCTTCCCATTGCGTCTGCCAATTGCATTTCGCTGTAGCATTTCTGTTCCAGAGCTGCATGAGCTTCTGGTGGTTGGAGGCGGGCGGATGGGTGGTGGCTGAAGGTTATTGCAGGTCAAGGTTGTGTGGGTGGAAGTTCTGGAGGGCGGAGATGAGTGGGGGGTGTAGGTCTTGTGGAGGGTGAGGTGGGTGCTTGGTGGCGGGTGGAGCTTTTGGAGGGTGGAGTTGAGTGGGTCACGGGGTTGGTGGAGCTTGCGGGGGGTGACGGTGCGTGGAGGAGGTCTTGTGGAGGGTGAATTAAAGGGATACTGAAGCAAAATCTTAAAATTGAGCAAAAACATTGATTAAGGTGGCCGGATGGTTGCGGGGGCAGCTTCTGGAAACACACCACGCACGCACACGCACACGCACACACACACACACACACACACACACACACACACACACACACACACACACACACACACACACACACACACACACACACACACACACACACACACACACCATGGAGGCGGAAGAGGACTATACTGCTAACGCAGTAATGGTAATAATGATGGTTAGTTGCTATTTTTTGTCGCATCCCAGGTAGCACCGAAACATTGCGATAATGTTACATTTTTGTTACGCTCAAATGTTATTTCAATGTCCTTTTTTTCTAATGTTTTTGTAATGTTACATATAAACGTTCGAATAACCTTCCCCAAACATTCATGAAACATGTAAACAACATAAATGCAACATTCTCGAAAATGGTGAAGCAGCCCCGCACAAGCATGCAGGCCTGCCAGTGGTGACGGCACACAACTTACAACACTTTGCAAGAACCAACAACAAGAGCGACACACTACAACACAGCAACTCGTATTCACTCACCTCCAAACGGATATCATGCCGCCGAGCTTATATACTCGCTACTGCGGGATGTCCCATGAGTGATAGTGGGGAATGGGTAATAACTTAAGTTTTGTGACAAAATAATGGGGCTCTTCATGTAATCTATGGCGAGTAATATCTAAGAGATGTGGTTACAAGGTACTGTTAGTTGAAAAACATCTTTACTCTAAGAACAGTGAGAAAATGTCTGGAAATCCGTGCTCGAAATATATTTGCAATGTTGTTTTATAGTTGCGACTCTAACATTATAATAAAATTTAGAACATTACATTAAAACAATGTTTGTTTAGAATATGAAAGCAACGTTTCCTATGTAACTTATAACGTTATATGTTAATTTTTAATGTTAATGTAAAGTTACTATGCAACATGTAACATTACTGCAACTTACATAACATTTTTATAACACTATTCTAATGTTCGGTGCTACCTGGTATGGGAACAGCTTGTCCGGAGTCGTCGGCGTCAGCTAAGCCACGTGACCTTGTGAAGGCATCACAACTTGCCACCCTGCCGGGTGGCAGTTCAATTAAATTAGTCGCGAGAGGTTCCTGGGGAAGAGCAACTTCGGCCTCACAAACCCCATCGGTGGCTGTGTTTTTACAGCCACCTGCAGGGGCAGTGGCGCATAGATAACCGCTGCAACACTGCACTGGTAGTGGTGAGGGCTCCTTGCGATCTATGAATATAGAGGGTGACCAATTCCCCACATATGGGCATGTAGGCAGATCCTATGTAGCCAATAGGCGACAGAGAAGGAGTATACTTGTGTGAGAGGGATCTCTAACGCTGTCGCACTGTACTCTTCAGGGCATGTTAAGCGTTATGTGATGATGGAAGAAAGGACAGTATCTGTGTCTGCGAAGTGACACGTATCCGAAAGAGGGCCCCAGGCCCTATCGTGCCCCAGGCCCTATCGTGCCCCAGACCCTATCGTGCCCCAGGCGCTATCGCGTCGCATACCTTTAGGCGGAGCTTGTGTGTGTTTGTCTCCTCAAGTTTTTTGTATGTATTATTAGATTAAATAATAATAGTAATAATAATAATAATTGGAGGCGACACACAAGCTCCGCATCGAGGGTATGACACGAAAGCGTCATATATAGTCCCACACATGCCCATGGGGGGGGGGGGGGGGGGGGGGGGGGGCTTCAGAATAATTTCGACCACCTGGGAATCTTTTATGTGAACCGCACCGTGGTGTGGGAAGGGGTGAAGGAGGGAGTGAAAGAAGAAGATAGAAGGCATTTAGGACGAAATTTGAAAGAGTCCATTTGCTCGATATTGTGTTTTTGAACCTAAAGTTTGTTGCTTCCGAAAGACAGGCGCGTCTCCCTCCAGTCGCTGGTACTGTATGATTATGACGCGTGCCTGCCGCGGCGGCTCATTCGATCACAGAGCTCGGCTTCGTGAACACGGGTTCAGTCCCCGTCGCGGCTGCCACGTGTTCGATAACGGGACGAAACGCAAAAGGGGCCTATAGCGCTCCCTGGAGGTGCACGTGCTTGAACGCTGTCTGCGGTCGGGTGGTCGAAATCATTTCGCAGCCCTCCGCTATGGCGCCTTTTTCTCTCTTCCTTCTTTCACTCCTAGCTCCTCCGCCTTTTCTTCATGGCGCAGTTCGGGTCCTCACATAGAAGACAGTTCCTGCACCCATTATTTTCCTCAAAACATACTTTCGTGCCTTGCGGTGGTGGTGGTGAAAAACATTTATCGACCATTAAATAATTACAGAGAGGTGATTGGTGTAGGGCCCTATCGGCTCCTTTCCGTCGCAATACCAGGTGGAGCCCCTGTTCCGGGGCCCCGTTGGCAAGCAACGCCGCCCGTGACCGTTGAACCAAGGCCTTTTGGGTCTTTAGGTCGTGACAGCCGAGCAGGGCCGCCTCCCAGTCCTCTCTGGTGGGGTCGGGTTTGGAGGGGGATAGAAGGGAAGTTGACCAGCGCATCGTATGCACCTGGTACTTTCAAATTGCGCCCTTTCGGATCGCCTTCGCGCCGCCTTCCAGTCGGACAAAGCGCAGCATGCTTCTGGCTGTGCTGGGTCCGTCGTTCGAGGAATACGCATAGCAGCTTCCTAACGGCGCTGTCGCCAACGCCGAGCGAGTGGAGCGTCTGGATGCACGGAGTCGTACTGCAGCGCTCTCGTTTCGCTTTCACTATGTAAATAAGCTCTTCCGTGGTGACGTCACGCTCGTGTCCTTGCCGGAACACTCCGATTCCGACTGTATCGCTGCTCTTGGAGGCCAAGGCCACACGCAGCGACAGACTGTCGGGAAAGGAAAAGCGTGGAAGTTGGCTTCACTTCGGATGTTCTGCCGTCGGTTCATCGGCGCCGCTGCTAGGGCGCGGAGCGCGTAGAGCGGCCCGAGTGTTTTAACACTTTCGAAAGCGCGATGCAGAGGAAGGGGTGGGACGCGAGAACGCGCCGACGGGCGCTGCGCTACGCGGAGCCGGCGCCACGGCGGGACAGGGAAGGAGAAACGGGCCCGCCGCCGGAGGATCGCCTTTCTCAAGGACACCGGCGGCCGGCGCAACAGCGCTGCGTTTCGCATACTGCTCGGAATGAAGCTCGCGGGAGGACAACCGGGGAACATTCGCGGGCCCCGGCTCGAGCGCAGTGCTCGTCGGCCACGGTCCATGCCGCCCAGGTACGGGGGACCCCCCGCCGGTGTGGCGGCGGCGACGTAACCGCGCAGCCCCCGAGCCAGCAGACGATGTCTGCCCGGTGGCCTCGAGCGCGGAAAGGGAAACGGCGGGGAGAGTCCGTTGCCGGAAGTGCTCGCGGGTGACGTCGAGATCTCCGCCGAGCGCTCCGCGACTTCCGGGTTTCCCCGGCTGCTCCAGCGCCGCGTGCGAAGGCCGGATGCATGTGCTCTCGCGGCGGCGGCCGCTCTCCATGCGAGGAGCATCAGCTGCGTGTGGTTGAGCGCCGGACCCCCGAAAGCCATGTGCTCGCTCGGATTACTGCGGCCGACAGTGAACAGCAGCTCGGCGAGGCCGCGAGGGACACACGATGCGAGGTATGCAGAGCGGGACCCCCCGTTGCTCGCGAAGGCACACGGCCAAGGTCGCCTGGCGATTGTAGCCTAGGACGCGTGCAGTTGTCGCTTGCGGCAACGCCGTCACTCACAAGCAGTGCGCGAAACCACGTGTTGCGCAACCGGCCCCCGCCGCTCTTCCTTCAACAAGTTGTGCCGCCCACGACGGCCAGCTCTCTCTGCCGCGGTTCGTCACGGTATGATATCCTTTGCGTTATTTTTGTGCCGTGTGCTGTGCTCGGATGGAGGAGGCTGACGCTGGGATGTGTGTGGCCTGCCCCGAGCTCTGGATCCTCCGCACACTTCCTCCGGCGATCGAGCGCGGGGCGTCACCGCATCTCGGCGTCGTGGCCGCGACGTTACGAGCGGGCATGTCAAGCCGGCCTTCGGGGCGCTCTCACTGTTTAGGCGTGAATAATGTGGCACGCCGGCCTCGCACGGGCTGTCATGTGAGATCCGGCGAACGGCGCTCTTCGCGTTGAGAGCGCCGGGCGGTACGCGCGTCCGGAGTAGGCGCGCCGGTAACGTGGGCTGGGAAAGGGTCGCGCCTAAGAACCACAGCCCCTGCATTCGCCGAATCAGGCTCAACACTCGTTAAAACCCGACGCCAGCGTTTAAGAGTGGTGGCACAGCGGCTGTCACAGTCCCGCTTTGTGCACGCGCGCGACTCGCGTCGGAAGGAGGGGGAATGCGTCCGCAGTGGGTCGCGGTCGGAACCCCGGCGCCGATCGCCGCCGGCCGGCGCAGTACACACAGCGCTTCCCTGTTTCGCGGAAATACGGCCGTGTCGGAATGAGCGCCGCTTTCTTGGCCGCTGGCCAGCCGACGGGTAAAATAACGCTGTGCTTCGCAACTCGAGCAGGTTCTTTCGTGCGCTCTCACGCGAGGCTCGGGCCTCGTCCCAGCGTCGCCCACGTGGCCCCGCGGGAGAGGAGGACGGGCCTCGCTCTTCGTTGTTGTAGGGGGGAATGTATGCATCTGCCGGGATAACTCGGTTTTGGCCGCTCTGTGGGACACCGTGGCTGTCTACCCAGAGGTCTCGCCCAGCACGTTGCGAACGTGGAGGGAGACGTGGAAAAGGGTGTGGGGAGCGAGGCAGGAGCTGCTGGCTGTTTTAGCGTGCGAGGTTGTTGAGCTGTGAGGCATTACCGTAGAGCGTGTGAAGAAAAGTCTCCGTGTTTAGTGATCTCCAGGTCTTATCAAACCCGAAAACGAAGCGGTGAAGTGCCCGTCAGAGGAGCACCCCCTCCCCTCCCTGCCAATGGCGTCGCGGTTACCCCGTGGTTACTCCTCTTCCACACGCCAACACCCTGTGATGCCTCGCTAACGGGGTGCAAGGGGATTGAACCACGATGTCATGACAACCGATCGACGCTGCTGCCTGGAGGACTTCCTTTCAGGGGCATTTTGCCGCTTCGTTCGGGTTCGCAAAGGTAAGGCGGGTATAAGTGGAAACCGCGCAACAGACAAGGCAGAAATTAAATTACTGTAATTAAATTGCAGTAATTTAGTTACTGTTGTCGCTAATTTGTAATGCAGTTAATGACTTTTCTGACGTGATAGCTGTGTCCGGTGCCTAAAAAGCAGTAGCAACACGCGAAAAACGCGGGACAGCAAGCCAGCGATGTTGCATGCCCGGGGGAGTGGCGATGTGTGCGCAGGCCTTCACCTTGGCGCTCGGAAAAGCCAAAGCTACGTACTAGTTTCTCGCGCTTCATACGAACGCAAACACACCTACACGCGACTGTACTTTTTTTTATTATACTTAAAAAGCTGAAAGGCTTTACATCATGCACAAAACTTGGTTACCTTAAAACGCGTCAGCAGCTCGGCTATTCAGCATGGCGAAAAGCACCGTTTCTTCAAAGCGGGGTAAAATTTTCGACGCCTTCTTTGAAGCTTCGCTGCTCGAGCGGTGTAATAAATTAAGGAACCTGAAATGTTTGTAGGGGTGGTGATTACTATGCTTTTGAGTGCGTTAAAATTAAAGTAATTTCAAAGTAAGTGAACTTTTCGAATGTAATGCCATTATTTTTTGTTTGTGGTAGTATAATTCAGTTGCATTTTCGTAATTTTTGGACAAGAAATGAGTGATGTAAATTAAGTAATTTTACCTTGCATGTCGTGGAGTGGGCCTTCGCGGACCACCCATCTGAAAGGGTTATTGGAAGTAGTGTACACAACAAATCGACATAAACGTGATCACCTGGGTCTTCACTTACTGCACTGATTAAAGTGCTTCACAGCAGTTCATTTTACTTAGAGGACGCTGCGCAAGATAATGCATAAACATATATGTATATGTCTGGCTGGCCCGAAAGACGCGGGTTCGATCCCGTACGCGGCTATCGCATTTCGATGGCGGCGAAATGTTAGAGGCCTGTGTGCTGTCCGATGTCAGTGCACGCTAAAGAACCCCAGGTGGTCGAAATTATCCGGAGCCCTTCACTACGGCGTCCCTCATAGCCTGAGTAGCTTTGGGACGTTGAACCCGATAAAACAAATGAAAATGGGTTTTTGAGGAATGAAAATGACGCATTGACTGTCTCACATATCTCGGTGGACACACGAACCGCGCCGTAAGAGAAGGGATAAAGGAGGGAGTGAAAGAAGAAAGAGGTGCCGTAGTGGATAGCTCCGGAATAATTTCGACCAAACCATATATCTGGCCCCTTGGTTCCCCAATCCTGCACTTTTACTGGCTATCAGTACTGTCGCAGAGGAACATATCTATTGACTGTACTTGTGCCCTTGTGTGCGAGTTGTTGCAATGTAGAGCGTCCTTTAGCCTCATACTCGAGTCGTGGAAACCCATCTTGCCCACCCATATGATGATTGCTGTCGCGGGTGCGACTGTGCTTTGTACTTAGTGGTCACGAATTTATTGGGCGAGTATTTGGAGCTGTTGGATTCGTTGCGTGTGTTGGTGGAGGATGTGATGTGCATGAGGAGATACGTGCCCTCTCCGGAAGGCATGACAGGCATCTTGAGGCTGCCCGCTCGCGTAAGGATTTTGCTTTGGTGCAAAAGAAACACTAGCCCAGTCACGTCGGCGATTGCACTGGGCCACAGAGGTGCTGCCTTCGAGTGAGAGGATTTACCGGAAAACTCAGCCGCCGAAAATCCAGGCGCGTCGAAGATTGCACAGATCACTTGACCACCGCGCCCATACGTGATCATGTGACCACGCCCAGCTCTTGCTCGCAATTGAGTGACCACACCGTGTACGCCGGCCATGCCTTATACGCATCGGGTAGGGCGCCCGGTCGCAAGACGTCGCCAAACTTCAAAGCGCACTATTGGAAAGGCACGGTAGCAGCAGAGGAAGAGCGGGTTGTTTTGAAGCCCGGAAGAATGTTCAAGAAATGCTTTGTGCTAGTACGAAAATCGATCCCTGCATTTCGCCGCCTTCGAACGGCAGCCAGCATCCCGATCAAAGGTCACCACCGCTGGTGGTGCGCTGGGCTGCCTTTGAACGCAGCGCATCGGATTGGCTGTCGAACGGTCGAAGCGAGAACGGAACTTTATTGGAGCGCGGCCTTCTCATTCGGGTCGTATGAACTGGTCACGTTTCATGCCTGCACAGGGAAACATTCCGCTCTCGAAGCAGCCAGGGGCCGTCGTCTTGCCCCTACTCCGCGTCACATGGACGCCGCTCACTTACGGCAGAACACTGCGTTATCGTTCACAAAAAACTTCGGTGGACGGCGTACAGACGTCCTTCAATGCGGTCATTTCTCTGCAGTGTGTCACGCGTATGCCAGAGAGCCCAGCGTACTCTTCGCGGTGGATCATTCTTTCAGTACTCGACTCCGATGGTGCACATCGGTGAGGATAAATGGTGTTGGTAGTTGAAGCGTGCAAGATGCATCTGTTGCGCTCCGCTGTATGTATACTGTGAACGGTGGCGGCGAGGGTCTGGCAGTGCTCCAATTGCTTTCCATTGATGGCAGCAGGCGCGTGCTTATAAGCGCTACGCTCCAAGCATTGTCTTGGTCGTGTGCCGTACGTCCCGGGAAGTGTCCTCAGTCGTTCCCTGACCGTACATCGCGAGTCTTCCTTGCCTCTTGTGTGCCTTCAGCTCCGTGTAGCCGTCCACAAAGCCGGTGTCACAACTCCAGCGTCCGCGTCGGCTGCCGAAGGAGCGCTTGTAGAGGTGCCGGGAAGGGTCGGCCTTTGCACCTGATACTGGTCGCCAAAGCCGTCATGAGCATCGCGGGACTTTTGCTTAGGGCCATCGACGATGGAAAGTGCAGCTACCGATTCCTCAACATGCAGGCCTTTGTCGGAGCGATACACTTCACTGGCGGAGGGTGCCGTGTGAGCTCGCTCTGGGCCCCGCGGCCGTCTCATGGAGCTTCGCGGGATTGCCTCCGACCGCCGTTAGTTCGAGGTGCAGGCACGGGCTTTGAGGTGGCGGTCGCGAGGAGTTGACAGTCGGCTGAGGCACAGATGGAACAGCACGGCGGATAAGCTGGCCAACGGCAGGAGCAGGACGCGTATTGCGTGCTTTCTTATGAATGCATATCAGCAGCAATAGAGAATCCCGGGCTGCAGTCATCAGCGGTTAAGGTCAGTGGTGCGTTGCGCCGGGAACACGTTAGTTGAAGTTCGAGCCTGCGCTTCGAACGCTGGACGACCAGAATGCTTCATAGAATGCATAGAACACGCTTCGTGGCCACAGGCGCGTTCTTGGCAGTCGGTATACCGCTCGCTGCAAGGGATAGCCGGTGTAGAGCATACCCATTTCTGACCTTGGCTGCCGCGGCTGAAGCGTTCAGGTGACTCTTGGATAGCATCGGAAGAACCGGCGGCTATCGTGGCTGCATGCCGTGGGACGGTGATTTGCGCCCTGTTGCAGCAGCTGAGTTGCCTTGCGTACAAGAGCGGGTGGCGTGTCCTCCATATGTATCTGCACTTGCAAAATGGCCACGTGCGGCCTTGTACTAGACCGTTCGTGATGTACTTCCGCACAGCTGGCGGTGGTTGTCTGGCTACAGGCATCGAGAAGCTGCAGCTTGTCGTAAATGACAATGAGCTTCCTGATCTGTGTTCTGCCAACGAGATTGCATGCACACAAAGGGGTAGCAACTGCTTTCTCAAAGCTCTCATGAAAACTGCACCCCAGTCTGAGTTTCGATTGGTATCTGCGGTCCTGGTAATCGTTTGCCACGACTTGGCGGCACGGGGAAGCCACCGTTCAGCAAATGCCTCCTCGGACGTCCTCGGGGCAAGTATGACGGCGATATCCACGGCTGGCAAGTAGTGCGGCGATATCCACGGCTGGCACCCACAGATCTGGATGTGCTGGCAGCGTGTGACGGCCAACGGCAGCAGTGCATGAGGCAGCCAAGGTCTGCACCCGCTGAGACAGTGCGCTGATGGTCTGGACAATTCCAGCCGTGGAATCCTGTGCGCAATCTGCCAAGCAGGCCTGGCTGTCGTTTCCGGACGAAGTGGGGGGCCTGCGCGACCTTGTCGGGATGCCGTCGCGAGCAGCTTGACGAAGAGGCTTGTGCCACATCCTTGAACAGTGCGTCGGCATCTGATGCAGAAAGGCGGCATCCGCGAGTACGAGACTACACTGGGGGACAGTATACACGAGGCCCGGTAGCCTGAACTCTGCTATTTCGTCAACTGCGCCTGTGTAGGAAGGACCGAGAAGGATTGCCGGTCGTTACTTGGAACACCTTGCTTCAATGTGGCTTTCAGAACTGTGTGGGGATGGAATGAAATGCATCTGCTGAAGAATAGGACCTATTTACAGGCTGTCTGTCACGCAGGAGCTCAGTGATATCGAAGGAAATTTCATCACCTAAAGCGGGTCACATACCAGCAATGCGTCCAGTTGTTTCAAAGGTACCGGCTGATGTGGTTCTGCCAGGCACACCATTCAGTTGCTATCCATCTAAATTGAATATCGTCCTTACGTTTTAGCAGCAAAAAAAAAAAACACATGACAGTTACACCTGCGTTCACATGTACCGTTGCCGCGTTTCACTAAGCCAAAGTTTTCGCGCGAAGAGCTGGTGAAACCTTTCAAGATTCTACACTTCTTGACGTGAAGTCCTTGTGGATGACGTGTACTATATTTTTCTCTGAATGTTTCGCACGGCTAGCGGGGAAGCCTCTTCCTTTGTCGGCCTGCACAAGTTCACGACTTCACAACTCTTGTTTGTGTCCTCGAGGCGGGTTCCGTTATGCACAGACCTGAGGAGGCTATCCAGATTGCAGAGCAAGCTCCCTTTCCTTCGCTTCTGGTTCATATTCGTTAAATACTCTTCGATTTTGGGACAGGAACTTATGACCTGGGATTTTTGCCTGACAATGTAATTGGAAATTTAAGGTCGTGGGATCGAATCCCGGCCGCGTTTCGACTGAGGCGGGACGCAAAATACATGCTGTGCGGTGTCAGTGCGCGTTAGAGAACTCCAGGTGGTCGAACTTGCCTCAAAGGCCTAGACTACGGTGTCCTTCATGGTACATGTTCCAGATATGTCTTCAGATATATGTAGGCATCGCCCAGGACCTGAACTACCCTAGTTCCCTCTTGCCTGTCCTCGTTATATCTGAGCAACAGAGTTATTTGCCACTCACATTCCTCACGGACAGCAGCTTTATGCTGGCGATCCTGTCAGCTATAGGTTCGCAAGATGCTTAGACTTTCTTCAAGAGCGTGCTCGTAGCTGCAAATAGAAGATTGCCAGCGGTTAACTTAATCGCCTCATGATATCACCTGACTTGCTTGCTTTACCTGCTGTCGGCAAAGAAGGCCTCAAAATAGAGCACTTCTTCAGGCTGCTATCGTTGGTTGGTTTGGTGGGCGCAGCGGTTCTTTATTTGTTGGCACACTTCCCCGGTTTTCTGTCTCTCCAAACAGGCTCGGTCGTCTCACCGCGTTCCGTATGCACACGCATAATTAAATCGATGACTACGAAGCGTCCTCGCCGCTACGTTATTATAGGCTCGGGGCCGAACACCAACTGGCCCAGCTTTCTGCTTTAAATGCAGATTACGCGGTACCTGGTCGACCTTTCTGGATAAAGGATTCTCGCTAGTTTTAAGCTAATCATTTATCCATCGATTATTCTCGAGTTATTGTCGCCATTCAGCTACCGCCCGGGGGTACTGTGGCGATCAAAAGAAATGCGATCAGCGCGGCGCCTACGCGCACCGCTGTTCGCTTTTTTTTTTTTCATCGCGCTCTATGCATGGGTGGGAACAAAAAGGTGTCAGAGTCGCCCATGATCATAACTGCATCATGGGCGACTCTAGCATCTTTTTGTTGCCACTCGAGTGCAAGCGCATTGAAAAAAAAAAAAAATGCGAACAGCGGAGCGCGTAGGCGCCGCGCTGATCGCATTTCTTCGCATTTCTTTCATCGCGCTGATCGCCCCTGTACAGATAGCGGCACTCTCCGCAACAGTGGTGGTAGTGGGGAGGACGCTGTCTAATATACAACGAGATGGCGAGTCTCACTCCAACGAGATGGCATAACAAACACATTGCGTATGATTTACCGGCTTTGTACACACTCTTTTGTACCGGTTCTCTCGTCGTGCGCTTTATGTTCAGGCGATGTCTTGAATTCGGTTGTCACTATGCCTGTAGGGCATGAATGACTCTGACGAAGAAACAGCTCAAATCCAATGCGTGGGGCGAAAAATTCCGGCCGACATTATTTGGTAGATTATTTCTGTTTCGGAACATCGATCAGTGCTGAGTGAGTAGTTGAAGATAAGTCGCTGTACCACCGGAACCAGTGGAATAGCCAGAAATATTTTTCGGGGGTGTTATACACCGCCGTTAAAAAAAAAACAAACAAAAAACAAATAAAAATTGAGCTAACCTGCACCCAAACAATATCTTTTTCTAGTTTCGTTCACTGTGTAGGATGTTCACTGTGTTCGTCGTTACAACTGTAATATCTACATAAATATACGAGTGCACGCCGGACGCCGAGGACATGATTCGTAACGAACATTTATTTTCTCACAAAAAACACCCGCACGAAAAATCGCGGCTATTTGCAATATTTTCACATAATATAACATAACACAGAAGCTTTTGCTCTACAACGAAGTCAGCAACTGCGAACGAATTGCATTTATCAAAACTTCTACCCCATATGCATATGAACTTGCGCCGGGCCGAAGGGACGCTTAAAAAAAAAAAAAATTGGTATGGTTTTATTTGGTTTTACGTCCCAAAGCGATCGACTCAGGCTATGATCGTTTGAGGACAGTGCAAATGATGAAAAAGTAGGCTGACGTGAAAAGGTATGCTTAATTGCCTACAAATAAACGGAGTGTCATAAGTCGTGCGATGGCAAACAAGAGTGACTCCTTTCTACAATAACTTCCGCTTCCTGTCATAGAGCCGTGACAACGTATGTCAATCTTTTTGAGGTACTGTAAGGTGTCGTTATAGTACTGTAAGACACTGTTATGTAAATATTGGAAAGATAATGGTCCATGCTTTCGATGTGTAACAAAATCTTCGTTGTAAACGTTTTCCATCGCTCGCATGGAACAGTGAAGTCTGCCGTAGAAAACTCACGGGGAACGCTTTTGACGATAGCAAAAATATTAATAGCAAAAGAATGCAAGCATGTCGAAGGGAGATCTACGGATATATTGATTGTTACAGTGAAATCTTACAATATATGGTACAACTTCTTTCATAAACTCTTTCTCGCTCAAAAATGCTTTTGTCCAGAATTGTCGGGCATGTCCTTGCCTTTCCTTCCTACTTCCTCTACCTGTCTCTGCGCAGTGAAAGGACCGGGGTTACTTGCATACACGGCTGCACATATAGCTAGCCCATTTTGTTTTTTCTATTTTAAGTCGACTAATTATAAGGCTTCATGTGGCCAAGTCTGCTGATCCGACCGGGCACATAGCCAAGGGAAGGCACAAGCCTTTTGGCAGGGCTCTCGTTGGGCTTGCGCCGCCTAGCAACACTTCTCGTCCCCCCCTCCCCTTTTTTTGTTGTTGAAAATATTACCTTTGGGCCCCATCTAAAAAAATAAAAAGAAAGAATCCTGGCTACGTTCATGGACTGTGACCGCAGTAGACGCATGCCGGAGGTGCGGAATGCTCAAGTACGCAACAAAAGCTCGGTGTGGGCTAGTAATATCCAGGCTTTGTCAAAAATATACAGCTCAAGGGGTTTCCTTCCAAGCCGTGTAGCGGGACTCTCAAGCATATTTGACAGCCCCAATCTTGGGAGCGTTGAGGACCTAAGGGGCAACTACAGCACTTTTTTTAAAGAATTTCGCGATATTCAAGGATTCAAATCTATATAGGCTGTAGGTAAAGCATGCCAAGTATTTTTGCAATAGCATTTAAAATAGTGACGTAATCGACGATTGAATTGTGCGGTTCTTCTAAATGCACCGGTGGAATGCAGGGAAACAGCGTGACGTCAAGTTACCGCTGTCGTCAGCCACACCCTTCCCTGACTCGTTAGATGCTGCCAAACAACTCTCGGCAGGGTTAACCTTGAGTGGCGTTGGTTTTTTTTCCTTCAAAGCACGCGTTTGTGTGTTGGAAATATACCGATACCTTCGATGACGTCATCATGCGCCCCCCACTTGGCGTTTGTGCGCTGCGGAGAAGCTTGAAGGGCGCCCGGATTTTAATCGGCGATTACTTCACTATTTAAAGCGCTAGCCCAAAAAGACTTCGCATGCTTTACCTGCAAGTTTCACTCATTCGACCATCTTAAGATCGTTGATTTCTGAAATCTATGCAGTTTCCCTTTAAGTTCCTGGAGCGTTGATGACTTAGAGGACAACTTCACCGCTTTTTTTCAGAATGCTGCGATATTCAAGGATTCAAACCTGTACAGGCTGTAGGTCAGTTGCGCTAGCATTTAAAATAGTGACGTAATCGACGATTGAATTTTGCGCTTCTCCTCAAAGCAACAGAGCAGTGCGGGAAAGTTTGGTAGGAAAATATAGACTTCAAATTACCGCTACCGTCAGCCACACCATGCCGTGCCTTCTTGGATGTTGCCAAACGACGCTCGGCGAGCTTTGGCTTCGGCGGCATTGGTGTTTTTCCTTCAAAGCAAGCGTTTATGCGTTTGAAATATAACGGTACCTTCGATGGCGTCATCATGCACCCCCCACATGGCATATTGCGCTGCGGAGAAGCTTGAAAGCCGTCGCGATTTTCATCGCTGATTACGTCACCATTTTGAAATGCGAGCCCAAAAAGACTTCGCATGCTTTACCTGCGGGTTTCGCACATTCGACCCGTTTAAGCTCGTCGATTTCTAAAACCTATGCAGTTGCCCTTTAAGTTCCTGCCGCCTTCGTGTGATTGGGGTCCCTGAGTATGCAAGGGGAGCCGCTCTGCAGGGCTCAGCAGCAGACCCTTTCAAAGACTGTACGTACGCCTCTGCAGAGATGCATGTCAAGAACACTACATGAACTGATGTGTTCGAACTTCGCAGCACTCCATTTTATTTATTATTTCGGCACTCCGTTCCAACGCTGCTCTGGGCCGAAAAATCCCACATGGTGCTGCCGAAACGCTCTGCATGCGTTGCAGTCGCGTTGAGGCGGCGCTGTTCAGACTATAGTGCTGTATTCTAGAACCATTTTGTGGGAATGAATAGTATGTTTCGGTCAAGCAGCGGCTGCTACCGACACGGGCACCAGTGGCGCTTTCAGTATGTTCAGCCTCGAGCGTACGTCTCGTGTCAAACAACGCTGCTTGCTCAGGCGGTCCGCTGACATCACCACCTTCATCGCCTTCTATATCTATAAAGGATATATGTAGGGGTTGATTACACTCTGCGTATTTCTCTATCACCTGATCGATAGTGTGAATATGATCTATTGTCGAGTATCCTTTGCGAAAGCCTGCATGATCATTTGTCTGATTGAAGTCTAAAGGCCGGTTCGCATGCAAGCGACTGAGCGATTGAGCGACGCGTCGCAGCGAAAATTTCCAACTTGTTGAAACCTCGCCGCTCATCGCAGCGACAACTCAAAACAGGTTTTTTCGCGGCGGCGACAGGATTCGCTAGCATTTTCGCTTATTAGCGATTACCGTAATAAATACCTTGTAGGCAACGGGCAGTAAGCTGATCAGTCTGTAATTTTTCAAATCCTTGGCGTCTCCTTTCTTATGGATTAAGATTACGTTATCGTTCTTCCAAGCTTCTGGTACACTCGAGGTCGTAAGGCATTGCTTATACAGGGTGGCTAGTTTTTGTAGCACAATCTCTCCTCCGTCATTCAGCAGATCTGCTGTTACCTGATCCTCCCCAGCAGCTTTCCCCATTTTCATTGCTCCTAAAGCTTTCTACACTTCCTCCTCCGTTACTGACGGAGGACTCCCGACTCCCAGGGCTTTGCGGTACTGCCTTCGCTACTGTATAGATTTGTGTAGAAGTCTTCGGCTGCTTTAGTTATCTTATCCATATTGCTAATGACATTGCCCTCTTTGTCTCTTAACGAATACATCTGCTTTTCGCCTACGCATAGTTTACTCTTCACCGCTGTTATGCTACCTCCGTTCGGCTACCGATGCCTGAATCAAATCGCGCGCCTCTGAGGCTTCCCCCGAAGCTTAGCCGCATCGCCGCCAGGTGGCTTCGCGGTCAAAACAACGAGCGGCGCCGCTTCCTGGACGCAGGAGGAGCGGAGGCCGTGCTTTTCACCTACTCCCGAGATCAGCTGGCGCGGTTTCGGCGTCGTCGCGACGGCGGACACTTGCGGCCGTGTCTCCCGCCCATCACCCGGCGCCCTTTAGCTATGGCTCTCCGCAGCGCTTGCAAACGTGCCGTGTCAATGCGTGACTCCAGCGCCAAACCGTTCCGCGCACCGACGATGGCTCGTGGTAAGCCGCGCGCCGCGATCGCATTGCGGCCGGGTGCTCGAAGACAGTTTGCCGCCGTTTCACGGCACTTCTCTGAGCATGCCAGTGTTTGCGCGCCTTTGGCGGCAAGACGCCGGGTGGTGTCACGAGTGACACGAAAGTGGCATTTTTCTCTCTCTTTTCGCAGCCGACACCTCTGCAGTTTGTGATGGCAGTATTCCAAGGTGGTGGGACATACTGTTGACGACCGACTGCGTCTGAACGGCGGCGAGATCGCAGCGGGTATGTGGATTACCACCTCGCTCTCCTCTGCCGGGTGAGCGCCGTCCTTATATCGAGACATGCAGCAGGCGAGGATCGATGCATGGCGCGAACGCGCGGCCATGGGCGCGGTGTGTTGAAATCGTGTTGACGGAATCGACCGCGACCTTTCCCTCCAAGCGTGTTTTTTTTCTTCTTCTCCTTCGTCTCCCGCGGCAAGCAATTGCGTAACCTACGTGTTCGAGGCGATCAGTGCTTCTCCGCGCTTGCCGCTGTCACTGGGATAACTCGCTCGTAATTGGAGCTATATATTCGCCCAGCGGCGCGCGCATCCTGGCGCGGCCGTGGTGGCTCTTCTGGTGGCGCGTGTTTGAAGGCCACGTGCGCTGGCGCATCCACATGTAAACATGCCGGGCGTTGACGAGCGCTCTTCGCTCCGGCTCCTCCGTGACCGACCCCCGTCCGCTGTCCATCCATTGTTTCGATCGCTGATTTCGCCTCATTGTATAAATGCAGTCGCGTTTTTCGTTTTGATTGTGCCCTACTTTGAAAATTTTCGTGGCAGCTTGCCGGCGGTTTTCAATACGCGCTGCCTTTACAAAATGCCCTCGTCCTTTTCGATACAACTGTGCAGTCTTCTAATTATCACTGGTCATAAGGCACGTAGCGTGCTCTTCGCGGCAAAGCACGCCTGCGATGTAAAGAAGCTGGGCTATAGGCAGGTATCTGGCAAAACGCGTGCTGGCTTCCTTAGATCGAAAAGGTGGTTCTTTCATTTCTACGTCGGTAATAATAAAAAAAAAAACGTAGTCATCAGGTGTGCGCATAAATGGCCCACAACCTTCACTCTTTAAAATCCTTTTAGTAGGAACTAAGCATGGAAACAGGATTGTTGTACTATGCGAACAGA
Organism: Amblyomma mixtum; assembly: GCF_055824585.1. Taxonomy (NCBI): domain Eukaryota; kingdom Metazoa; phylum Arthropoda; class Arachnida; order Ixodida; family Ixodidae; genus Amblyomma; species Amblyomma mixtum. The sequence continues at coordinate 256,044,572 of NC_143012.1, read as the reverse complement.
ATTGGCATAGATTAGTCGGGTTCCCGTTACTGCATGCCAGTAAGCAGGCATCGCTGCATACCGTAGGCTCTAGATATCAATGCTTTGCAGTTGTCTATGTGTATGTCTTTAATATATATGAAACCTCAGCATATATATATACTGGATAAACTATGCCTTGATCATATCGTAGCATATATATGAAACATCTGACCTTCAGAGTCTGTCCCTGCAATAAGATTTAATTTTGGTGTTATTCAAATTGAATTTTACAATTCTGAATTGCACCAAAAGAAAGTTATTTAATCAGCGTTTCTCGATGCTATTGCCTGCAATATCAACACATTTGTTCATGCGATAGATCCACCTTTCAAAACACCTTTCGAAATCGCTCTTTTATAAATTTTGCAACTCACTGCTTGTGGCAGCAGTGACTTCATTTCTGTCAATAAACACTTTGCCGCAAAGAAAGCGCTTCACATATGCGGGATGAGCCTAGAGTCACCAGCAGCAAGGTCCAGGTAATATATAATTCAGATGGGCTGTTGCGATGCTCCTTGATGTTTTCAGGCACCATCACAGGGAGCAATTCACATAGACGGTTGCTACCCTTGTTTTATTGTCACTGAATGGTATGGTAGTGATGATCTCTCAGGTTGAGAAAGTAGTGCACGTCACTAATGGTGGGCTTTCATGAGGGGGCAGTCTCCCTTCTTCACAACATTGATTGTTGCTTAGTTTCTGGATCCACTCTCTAAAAACACATTTTGTTACAAGTAACATTTTTAATGAAGTTAAGTTATTTTCTACTATCAGACGAATGCGGAAGCGTGTGGCAAATGTTAACTCAAGCAGTATTTCCTTTAGGTTTCAAGATAGGGGGAACCTGGAGTGCTGATTCCTTTGTGAGGTTGAGCATTCATGTGGGATGCGTGAGGTTGATCTTTTTCAAATGTTGAAAGTATCCATGAGCCTCTTCACAGTTATGTGCAGTTTAGTACTTCTTGCTTGAATTTCTGGATGGCAGGACTACAGCGGAGGCCTAGTGGTTTGAGCATCTGCCACATATGCAGTTGATGCTGGGTTCGATCCCCAGTGCCACTGGGTAGCGACCAGTTTCCAATGGGTACAAACTTTCCTCTGGCCTGGTGCTAAGTTTCCCTCAGGTGAAATGCTTTGAAAACGAGTCTTTGACCCACTCGTGTGCAGCAGAAAAACATCTTGCACCATGGTGCTGTTTGGCCAAAGATGAGCTTTTGTCATTAAAGTTAATCATCATCGTCAGTTTCTCAATGGCAGTAACATATTTTGAAGGTGGTGCAAAAAGGAACAAGGACATAGAAGGCACATAAAAATGACAGGGCTGATGTCACTTTCAACTAAGTTTTGTTGTTTGTATGTGTGTGCCTTCATGTAAGACAACAGAGCCATGTCACAATTCCATCTCAACAATGAAACTCAGTTGCAAATGGCACCAGTCCTCATGTTTTTGTGCTCTATCTGTGTTTTTGTTCCATATTATGCAGTCTTCAAAATGCATAACTGTGAACTAGCCCAAACCACAGTGTTACTCAATGGCTGCAACATTTGCATCATCGGTTGAGCATTGAAGATATATGCGGCATTCTTCATCTATGGTTTACAATTGCCCCCTTTGGAATCACTAGAGACGCTTGAAAATCATGGTCTTGTATGGAGGTTCATTCTTAAGGTGCTGTTGAAGCTTCACGAGTGACTTAATAGGACTGAGATCGCAGTGAAAGTAATACATGATTAGCCATCTTTGCTTGTTTCATAACATCTAGGTAGCCCTCGCACTGGCTGCATCTTTACATTTCTAGCCGTTATGTTTACCTGGGAAGGAAGGAAATGTGAAGCGTTTGTACCTCTAAGGTGGCATAGATGCATCTCTCTAGAGCTATATTATAATAGAAGAAATTTACGCAGTAAGATTTATTTTCAAAGCCCATAATTATTTTCGAAGCCGCTCTATGAATTCTCCAGCATCATTTGTTCGGAGATGGTAAAAAGTGACAGGGCCTCTGACACAGTGCCATTGTAATCAGGACAGCCTGATTCAAGGCAGGATTTGTGTCCAGAAACGAACAAATGGAGGTGATGGGGAGGCCTCCAGCAGTGACCTGTGTTCAGGTATGAGGTGCTCTGAGCATCTAGACTTCTCCGAGGATTACTAATGCTAACTTATATGTCTTCTACGATTGCTTGAATACATTATAGTAAGTAAAACTTCGCTAATTCGATCCCAGTTAATTTGAAAAACTGGATAAGTCGGACAGCCCGTCCAATCCCACCAACCATGTACTATTCTACGGTGTGAAACTCTCGTTTGTTCTGAGGAATACTGCAATGCTTTGGCTAATTTGGTCAGGTGATGGGGTTCGCATGGAAATCACAATTTTGAACCGCAATTAAAATTTGGCTGTCCAGCGCAGGTTGCTACTTACCGTATCGCGTGTTGCGGAAATAGACGCGCCCCGTAAAATGCTTCTTTCAGCTAAACGGGCTCATTGTTCGAGCTCAAATTTCACATAGAAATGGCATTTGGTCGGCAGAATTGTTTAATACCACGTTTGCTTGGGGTACTTACCTGATTCGAACAGAATAAGTCAGATATTCACATCGTCTGCGGCGACGACGAAGGAAATTAAGCTGCTCCGTCAGCTATCGCACCGGTGGCGCCATCTCTTTTGTTGGTCGTGAACAACCAGCAAAGGAGGGGGTTTTAGGGGGTTTGAAGACGCTCTTTTAATTGGTTTTTTTTGATGCTCACAGAAAACTTAGCTTGGCAAAACTTAGTTTTCAGCAAGCTAAGTTTTCTGTGAGCATTAAAAAACCAGTTGAAAGAGCATCTTCAAACCCCCCAAAACCCCCTCCTTTGCTGGTTGTTCACGACCAACAAACGAGATGGCGCCACCGGCGCGATAGCTGACAGAGCAGCTTAATTTCCTTCGTCGTCGCCGCAGATGATGTGAATATCCGACTTATTCTGTTCGAATCAGTAAGTACCCCAAGCAAACGTGGTATTAAACCATTCTGCCGACCAAATGCCATTTCTATGCGAAATTTCAGCTCGAACAACGAGCCCGTTTAGCTGAAAGAAGCATTTTACGGGGCGCGTTTATTTCCGCAACAGTCAATATATGGCTGGAAATGAATGCTGTACTGTGTAGAAATTGGAAATTCCATTTGGAAGACCACTTTTACTGTCTGGGAAGAGAAACGTTCAGCTGCAAGTTTTCCAGCTTGGAGCAAGAGTATTCACCATGATGACCAGAAATGACCAGTTCCAACCAGACTTTTCCTTGTTCTGGCTGGAATTGTGTTTTCTTGAGATACTTAATGGACGAACAGACATACGCATGCTTTTTGATTGGACAGAAAATTATTGATGTGGAGCCCACATTTGCAGCAGCAGTGACCGAATGGCACAGCATCCACTCTGTACGCAGGGGCCACTGGGTTCAAATCATGGTACCAGTGGGAATTCCTTTTTACAATGGCTGCAGGCCTCAGGTTCCCTCGGTGAAACACTTGGAAATAGTACTGAAGAGCTACAACAAGTTAGGCGTGTTGGTGTAGACTCATGCTTAAAAAGCAGTGCCAACAAGACAAAAGCACGGAAGACAAAGAGCACAAAGTGGAAACAGTGTCACCCAGCCTATGACCGAACTTCTCACTTTTTGCATCAGCTCTTTATCACTAAAATACTTGTGCAAGCTGGAAGTTTCTTTACTTGAGCAAAACCATCCTTGTTCTGAGGGCAAGTAGATTTATTGAAATCTACTGAAATTTTGACCAGTAATGAGACGACAAACGAAAAATATATAACGTGAAGATATCATTGGTTCTGGAAGGTAAAAATTTTTCAGTTATAAATGTAGGAAATTTTGGCTGGAAATGATTGATACTCTAAATAGAAGCTTGCACTGTTCCCACTTGAAACAAGTCTTGAAATATGTGGGGCTCCATACAGCGGTGGTGTGGTTATAACTATAATGGATGCCATTTTTGGTTCTTTAACATAGCTATGACAGGAAGCATTGTTGCTAAAGTGAGGAAGACCTTGCCTGGTCATTAGTTCTAATTAGGTCTTTTTTAGGCATCAAAAATGGCCTTAATTTTAAATGAACACATCTACAAATATCGTTATGTGTGAAAAAAGGCAAATGTAACTTCATGTACTCTTAGACAAGTCGTATTAATTTTGATTTTTGCTAATTATAAAGGAACAACAACAAAGATATTGTCTACTTTTGAACTTCTTACCTATGAATTGATAACAATGTTGACCTACAAAATATTGGGGCCTTTGGTGGGTTATTTTGTGATGTAGGAGTTGACAGAATAACTTGTAGTGTAATCCAAGTGGCCGCAGAAAAAGAGAACTTTTCGTTGACAAGGTACCACTAGTGCAGTAAGACGTCGTTAAGAGTAACAGAGTGGATTCCAAGAGAAGGCAAGCGTAGCAGGGGGTGGCAGAAAGTTAGGTGGACAGATGAGATTAAGAAGTTTGCGGGGATGCGGTGGCCGCAACTGGCCAAGGACAGGGTTAATTGGACAGACGTGGGAGAGGCCTTTGCCCTGCAATGGGTGTAGTCAGGCTGATGATGATGACGATTATGAAATGAAACATTCCATGTTATTTTGAGGCATTTTGGAATAAGGCATTAAAGGTGAAAAATTTGCATCCCGCCCTGAAATCGCATTTTTTAGTTTGGAGCACATAAACTTTTTGTGCTTTGTTAATTTCACACAATAGCAAATTTGTAGAGCTTCTTCACTGCAAGCACTAAAGCATTTGCTTACTGTCCTTAATGATGTAAATAATGTGCTGCTTCCGGCTAAAATTGGTGTTTATGCAAGGACTATAGTATTCATAAAGTGTAACAACCCATACACGTACATGGTGTCTGTCAGAAGCATAGGACTCAAAGTTTATCATGGGTCATGCCGCACGGCTAATGCATGTCTTCTTTAGATAACAGATGCTAGCTGTTGTATCTGTAGCAGCTAGAAGGCTTCAGTGCTGATGTGGATGCTTCATTATCATCATTTTTGTAATTGCAAGCTTAAATGAAAAGGTATACCCGCCAACGTTTTGGCCAAAGTGAAGGCAGGGTCCTTCACTTCAGCCTTCCTGTCTAAGTGCACAGCAGCTTTGCTTGCCATGTGTTGTTCTTGAAAAAGTGAATGAATTCTTGTAGTTGGCAGCAGCAACATGAAAATTTAAAATAAAATGTCCCGCTATCGCATGTTTCACGGGACTGCAGAAGAACCCCCCCCCCAAGCACTTTGGTGTTTTCTTGTAAGCGCAATATATACTTCTCTGGAATTTATTAGGTTTTGTGCCTCTCATAATCGTTCGAACGTCCAAAATGCCTTGCGATGGCTTTCCGCATCTTGCCTGATCAGCGCTGTCCGTGGAAGGGAGGCAGCAGAGAGGAGGATGCGCACGAAACGGGGAAGTTGCGGCACGCATGCGCTTGTGTGCTATTTTCGTAGAGGCCGCTTTAATCGCACTCTGTGCTCTGTTGAAATTATGCAGCCTCGTCTCTTAATAAGCAGTTGACAGAAATCGCGCAACCACATCTTGCATAGAGTTCCCGCGCATCGTCTACCGTGGCATAGTTTCGTTTTTGTGCCTTTGATTGTTAGTGCTCCCTTCGCAACGGTGTTGGAACTGCACCAACAACCGCAGCAAAATTCATGCCGTACGTAAGCTTACGTGTCATCTGCATAGACGCAGAGCGCTGAAAGCCATTGACCACGGTGATAGTCAATTGCGCCGATATGGAGTGTGAGGCCTGCTTTGGCCAGCGTGCCGTCGATGATCAGCGCACGCTAAACATGGAAGACTCTTTGCTAAGCTTCGAGAGTGCACACCACGTGCCTTCCGTAGTTGATACCCTTTTTATTTGTTTTATTTTTATTTTTAGATAGCCAGCACCATCTCTCGAAAAGGTTGACAAATTGTCAGTGAGAAGCAGCTGGTGAGTCTAAGGAAGCTGCAGGAGACGTGAGGGCATTGACAGGAGTGTGCGCGAGCGAAAGTTGTGCGAACGGTATTCATGCCCCGAAAACAAGATTGCAGTGTTCTGGTCTCAGTAATTTATAAGCTTTTTTTTCTTTTTCATTGCATCTTGGAAATGGGCTTTATGTTGATCATAAGTAGGCTTGATACTCTGTCATTTGCACAGTGAAATATTTTTGAGCATTGAGGACTGGTGTGCATCGTGTACTCTATATTTTTATTGATGGTTTAGGTTGGTTGGTTTATGGGGTTTAACATCCCAAAGCGACTAAGGCTATGAGAGACGCCGTAGTGGAGGGCTCCGGAAATTTCGACCACCTGGGGTTCTTTAACGTGCACTGACATCGCACAGTACACGGGCCTCTAGAATTTCTCCTCCAAAGAAATTCAACCGTCGCGGCCGGGATTGAACCCGCGTCTTTCGGGTGATATTTTTATTGAATGACAAGTTAGTCTCACTTTCCTGTGTCCGGCTTCCCGGTCTCCGTGTTCGCTCATTTTTATCCGTCGATCTGTCCGTTCATTCAGTGCACCTCGCATACCCCTGTCCTGCAGCTGTGCTTACTCCGCCCACAAGACGTTGGGCGTCTGACATCGTGAGGTGGGCATACATACCGCATAAAGCTATCACTGTAATGCGTGAATTTCAGTGAGAGCCCTCACTAATACAGGTCTCAGGTCACCTGGATTACAGAGGAGCACATTTGTATTTATAAGCGTAGATCGTACCATCGCAGAATACGTGAGTCATTTATGAAAACAGTGCACCATGCATTTACAGTAAGTATTCGAATCATAGCACAGATTAGCCAGCAAGCTTTTAGAGGGATGCATTTTCAGTGCCCATGTGGGACATATGAACACTTCAGTCGCTTCCCCTTCACAAGTATGCGTGCACCAGGTGACATTGCATGCTGTTTTAAATCTAGTGCATACACATTGTCTACAATGCGTTGCAAAGCCAACTGAGGGGGATCTGGAGCATCTGCGGAGCATGGCGTAGGCCAGCAGAACATTCGCTAAAGCATTGTTGTGACCACGATGCAGAAATAGCGACATGCACGAGCTGCAACGCCCTTACAAACTTAAAGAGGACATGATTTGTGACAAGCTTGTTGTGTAAACATTGATGGGGCCGGTTCTACAGAAAGAAAGCAGCTAAACAGGAGAGAAGTAAGAAAGGTGTGAGACTATTCCAAGTGCGTATGGCCAATACCACTAATTCAAAACGCACAGCAATCCGTTTGTTATATACCTTTGTGACCAAACCCAATTCCATCGCAACCAAGGTACATGGACCTTGCCACAACCACCAGCACCAAAGGCGTAGACTTCTACTAAACAATAATTAAGGGTGGGCGTGCGGATCAAATTGTGAAAATCTCGAAAGAAAAAAAATCGATTTTAAAAAGCATCAGATTTGGTGTCTATAGCATCTTTTTAATCACATCCCGAAAATTCTTTCTCGAAAACAGCCCAGAAGTTACTTGAAAAAACATTTTTGTGACTACAGGTAGCAAAAAACTGGCTGAAATCTCCATAAAAGTGCCAGTTTCTTCAAAACTGTTCTTTGACCTCACTGCCCTGCTTGCAGAAAGCATGGCATGACAATGGCATCACGGATTTTTATGTGGTTTGTTGCATTCTGTTGCGTGATAAATTTTTTTATGTGGTGACATTTCTCTATTTCTGAATTACTTTCTCATTTTTTCAATCTGTGACGAATTTTATATGATGGTAATGAGTGTATTATGCAAACATGGATGTAACATTCTGTGCCAAAAAAATTGAGCTGCTAAAAACATTTGTAGAATGTCACTGCATCGACCATTCCTTGAGGTAAAGCTTAAAAATGACTGCAGGCTCCTACCATGTTTCGTTATCATGCCAAGTTTTTTGAAAGTTTGATATAGGAATGAAGCATATAAAAATTTATAATGTCAAGACTATTTAAGATATTTCAGTGAAATTTATATTTAAGCATTAAGTGGACTTCCCACTAAGCATGTCAAATTTTGTTGCTCAACTCCAAGAAATGAAAAATTTCACCTCTGATCCTCGCGTCCGCCCGTAATAAATATGTGGTAAAAGCAGCGTATAAATTTTCTTGTTACTGCAAGTTAGTTCGTTAATATTCCAACTGGTGACGCTATGTACTTTGAAAAGTAAAGCAAGATAAACAAAAAGATGACGTTGGCAAGGTGGGTCATGTATGGTACACACTTGGGAATGCTGCCACAATTGCGATGTGACAGCCGAGTTTCTGTTATATAGATTTGTCTGAGAGCTTGAGTGGGACTACTGGCGCACAAAAAATGTAGCAGCTGGGAAAACGCAGCAACCAAGAACGTAACAGCAGGGCTGTACTATATGACTAGATATTTGCAGAATCCCGGTATCTGTTTTGCTGCTGAGGCACAAAATTGTGGTGTCAGCGTCCTGAATATTAGAGAGATCTGTGATGCCTGTGTGACATATCTATGACAGTTTTGATGTTAGTAAACATTTGGCTTCTGATGATAATTGTCATGATGCCCTTAAATGCTTCTGGCTTTCGAATTTCTGGTATTGTCAGCACCATATATAACACGACCCTGCTTGAGGCCTTTCTTTTTCTTGGCTAAACTTGAATTGTTTAGCAAAGATTTCATGCAGCTTCATCGCAAAGAGTAGAGAGGCCACCATTACCACAAATGTGCCCGAAAGCTTCGATTGCGCGCTACCATAGCCATGAACCAGAAATTCAGAACAGTGGGTGAAGCGATGCCCACATGAATGTCGCAGCCAATGATGTAGATGCTGCTGCTATAGCTGTGTCAGCCGGTGTTGCTCAGCAAACGGCAGTCATGCTCTAAGGCCAACTTTCAATGCAGAATGCACATAACGGCTTAGGCTTGGAGTTTTCCAGCAGAAATTTCAAATAGGGCCTGCAGTTTGAGCCCTTGTAATAACTAGAAAAAATGAACCTATGTGGTCTCAACTACTATCTCTGTAAAGTTCAGCCTTATAAGAATCTAAAGGTGCAGTTTACAGGCTGCTAGTTGCAATTGCATTACACTGACAGGCTGACTGAGATGAGCTGGTAATAATGAAAATGCACATTTTGAGCCCTTTCCTCGGTGGCTCATGAAGAATGCTATGTAGTGATGCAAAACTATCGGAAAATTGACTGTCGATAGTATCGATAGTTTCTTTGAAACTATTGATAGTGTAAAAAAACTATTGATAGTGCTACTATCGATAGACTTTCGACAGTATTATCGATAGTCTACTATCGATAGTAATACTGTCGATAGTATTACTATCGATAGTATTACTATCGATAGTGTTGCTATCGATAGTACTACTAGCGATAGGACCGCTATCAATAGCAAGACTATCGATAGTGAAACTGTTGATGGTAAGACTATTGATAGTAACAATATTGATATTATGCATTTGTTGGCCTGCGATATAACCAAAACAATTGAGATACCTCATTAGTTTGACGGAATCATGAGGCTTAATGTCCGAAAGAGACTCAAGCTATGAGGGATGCCATAATAGAGGTCTCTGGGTAAATTTCGACCAGCTGTGGTTCTTTAACGTGCACTGGGACAGTTCGGAAAAATACCTGGAACTGCATCCGATGAAAGAGCAAGCACTGGGACACTTTGAAAAATACCTGGAACTGCATGCGATGAAAGAACAGCATAAGTTGTGCTGGCTTGCTGACGTAACCACTGTAGAAATGGTTTTCGCACACATACTTCGCAACTTCGCACGCTAACATTTTATCCAGCAACTTTACGTAGGGAACGTCTGCAGAGCTCGGTGACGCGTAGGCTGCGAAAACGGGCGAGTCCTATCAGTTATTCATACCATCACCTCCATACCACGCGCTCGGGAAACCAAGTTTAGGATGCAGTGGGTCTGCGTGGTTGATTTTATAGTATCGATAGTACTATATATAAGAAGTATTATCGATACGGCTATCGATACTACTATCAATAGAACTATCGATACTACTATCGATACTACTATCGATACTACTATCGATACTACTATCGATAGTACTATCGATAGTACTATTGATAGTAGTATTGATAGTAGTATCTATAGTAGTATCGATAGTACTATCGATAGTTTTGCATCACTAACGTTATGCCTTAGCGCACCTTGGTTTCTCCACCTCTTCTGTACTCTTGTTCTCTCATCGCTTGGCTGTTTGCAACACGCTAAAACATGCACCATGCATTAGGTGCATGATATTTTAGCGTGTCTAATTTCATGTTGTACAGCAGACAGATTCAATGGGAGTGAATCTGAGTGCTAGTTTGTTTTCGTTTCATTGAGCTGAATGTTCTTCACTGGATTCATGAAAATAAGATTGCCATTGTATTTAACTGTGAAATTGCTGGGCCTAGCTGGGCAGAGAAAGTACGGCTATTATAAAGTACGGAAACTATGGCAGCCATGTTTTTCTGGCTGGAATGCACGCCACTTTCATGCAACATGGTGGTCGTGCATTGCGTGGTTGATTGTTTTGTTGTGAAATGGTCGCAATATCACCAGTCTGAATCATTGCTATCTTAGCTATACAGGGTACTATGATATTTCATCACAGAAAGCAAACTCAGAATCATCGTTCTTGATTGGAGCCATTTAGTCGGCAGGCCTCGATTCCGTCCTTTGAAACCACACAAGTGTTGCACTGCTTAGTGCAAGGGTTACTGATTGAAATGATTTTTGAATGGCTCTTTAAAGAGCTGGGCCCAGAATGTGAGCTATGAGCTGCTTTTGATTGTGTGCAAACCTGACTGTGCCGTCCTGGGTGTTGCAGGGTGGCTGGCGCGTTGGGTGGCAAGAGCGTGTGACCGTGGCTGCCAGGGAGGAGCCGCCTGCAATGCCGTTCATAGAGGACGACCTGCTCTGGTGCCCCAACACTGACGGCAAGATGGTCGACCTCTCATGCCTGGTAACTCACACCACTACCCACCCGCATCTTGGCCACCTTGGCCACCTGCCTTTGGGTGTGGAGCCCATGTCGTGATAGCATTAGGAGGGTCATGAAAGCAAAAACTGTCCGGCGGCATTGGTGTCGATGTCTGTGGGAAGCCTCTACCTGTTAAGGTTAGTCAGCCGATCGCAGTGGGCCCAGTCTGCTCATGTTTATTCTAAACAGTGTGGATTATCAGGAATAAATTTATGGCAGTCATACCCATTGCTACAATTTAGTGTAGGTGTTCATATTTAATTTAGTACCAAGGATATGTGCAAAAGATGTGACATGCTGACTGAAATGCATTCCTAGTCGAAAAGAATTTTTTGAAAAATGTAGCAATATGGTTGGTTCCAATTAGTTTCTAGCCTGTTCTGGTTATGTTTTTGGAAGTTCAGTGTTTTGTTTTCTCATTTCTTTAAATCACTAAGTTAATTTTTACTGTAAATGGTCTTCCCATTAAATACAAACCAAATGGTAAACAAGCCTTTCTAAAAATAATGTAGAGAACAAAGTTTTTGCTTTCAGATGAGTGCTTGTTCTTAGTATTTGTCTTGCATAGCTGTTTCTTTGACTTCCTTTCTAGAATGAAAAAGCACAGATCTGCAATTGAAGCTGGTAATGAGGTATTCACAGGTTGCCCTGAAGGGACAGGCAGTGTCAGCGTCTACTGGAACTGACTGCGAGTGTCCGGTTCTGACGTATGCTTGGTATGCTTGTAGTCTTGAAAAAGAACAGCATTGGCAGGGAATGCCTTCTTTTTGGCTGATTTCATTATATAAATGACCATATGAAAAATTTTTGCATCAGTAGTTCCTTGTAGATAATTTCGCATTGTTCTAGGCTCATGGTGGTGCGTGCCTTCTTCTATGTGGCTACATTAAACATTTGGAACTATTCAGATGTTCTTCTCATTGCCCCATTTATCTTTAATCTGTAATATTTAGTCCCTGTGGTCAGAACCTGCATTGAAGGGATAATGCGTTAACACCATGGGACAAGCTTTAAGAACTAAGTTAAGAGGCTCCCATCAGCTAGATTTCTCCACAGGGAGCCATCAGCACTTGTAGAGAGGCTGCTGAAGAAGTGGGAGAGACAGGCATGAAAATGGCGACCCGGGCCATCAGCTTCACAGCAGAGAATGGGAAAACCTGGTGTTGTGGCCTACGTATGCAACGTGCCTTGCAGTAGGAAGAAATTTGTTAAACGGTGTGGGATCTCTGTGTTCTTCTGTGCCTTGGTAACCTGGCTGCTTCCATTTGCACATTTCCATTGGTGACAGTGGTGGTGAGCATGGATGTTACAAAGTGTATAGAAAGCTGTTTATGTGATGCACACCTTCGGCAGTCAAATTATTCACTAACATGTGCGAGGACCTGCATAGCATAATCAGAGTGCTATTTGAAGCACAGTATGTGGGAGCATAGCCTCATTATCTAATATAGAATAATTGGTTGCCTTGCCGGCTCACTGTGTTGCGTGCAGCGGGAGCCATGCTTCATCAAGCTTTATTTATTTAAGGCGTCATTTTTTCTTCGCACTGTAACTGACTGGAATGATGCTTTATTGCCTTTTGCCTCATTACATTTTGATGTTTTATTAACTACGTTTATATTTGTTTTGTTAATCCTTATACCTGCCCTGATTGGACCTGTACTAGGTTTTGAGTATTGAATTACGAATAAGATAAGTAACATAAATAAATAAAATATTGAGCCACTTTGCTGCCATACCCCACAAATGTCTAGGTGACCTGCCATGAATCAATAAAAACTATTTATACACAAAGACGAATAATGCAATAAATTTGGCCTTTTTATGCATTGCAGTGATAGTGCCAGGAATGCATCAATAGCCTTGTCAAGCTTAAAAATATCACTTTTGGATTCTTGGCTGTGAAGTTATATACACATGGTGGCTTCCCATTTCTTTTTACATTCAGCAGCTGCAGTTATTTGGATAGGAGGCTGTACCTGGAGGCACTGGCCATTTATAAGACATCGAAACTAGAGGCATTGAACTGCACATTTATGTTCAAGAACAACAGAGGCTCATTGTTCTTGCATATTGGCTGCAAGCCTGCACTCTTGTTTTGAAGGGGTCAAAGCCGGCTGTCCTTCGGAATATTGATCTGTCAAAGAGCGCTTTGCGATTAAAACTGTGAAATTTCTTTAGCACCCATTTCATCTAATGTTATGGAAGAGACCACTGATGCGTTCTGCTAACTTGTGTCTCTGCGGAAAGGGCTCTATAAACAGATCCATGAATGCAAGTGCAAAAAGGCTTCAAAAAAGGAAGTAACTGAGCATTGAAGAAAAAACCTAACTAAAGCCATATTGAAGCAAAATGAAATATATGTTATAGTTGGTGTTATCCTGCGCTCTGAATTTTCATGCCAGTGCTTCTTGGTGGCTGGGTGTGTCACCGCTTCTATGTTTCGCATGCCAATGCCTCTCATGTGGTTGTGCCTGCAGGACAGTGGGCCCAACGTGCTGGTGGAGCCACAGGGGGATGTTCTGCAGGAGTTGACGCACACGGACCTTCATGGTCTGGGCATCGACGAAGAAGAAGAAATTCTGCGGCAGCTGGCTGACCCCGGTTTCGAGATCGATGCCATCTTTGCTGACTTGCACGAGCCTCAGGGTGCACCAACTGCCGTGGCCGTGGCACCCCCGCCCCCCTTGATGCAGCCACAGGACGATGCTGGAGGCATTGGCCGCAAGCGACGGCGCCGCCGGAGTGACGATGCCCCACCAGGGTGTAGCGGCCTGCAGCAGCCATCCTTCCACTCGGTGGGCACTCGGGAGGCTTTGGCTTGGGCCCAAGTCTGGCTGTCCTGTTCACACACATGGGGAACACGGGGGCACTGTCATTAGCATTGAACCAGTTTACATGACAGTTTACGTGGTGACACTATAACCATTGCAGCCACAATATTGACCAAGTTGGATAGTGACGTTCAGAATAATATGTGATGACATTTTTCTGTCTTTCAGTTTCAGTTTTGGCTTTTGAAAAAGAATTTTCAGTTCATATCATGTCATAACAACTGGTTAGATTGTATAAACGAACACCATGTTTACTAACATAGGTGGCGCTCGTGGATGCCAGAGCCGGATGAGGGTAAAAACTGGGGTTACGGCTCACAGGAATACATATACGAAACCAAAGTATTAAAAGCAGTTTTCTGATTTTACAATGCACCTATGATGTCGTCTCTAAATGAAGAAAAATCAGTTGCATCCCAGAACTGAATGCAAAAGTACAAAACATCGTTTCAAAGCCGACATATTTTTAGAACACTGCAATATGTGCGCATGGAAGTCGCCCACCGCTGGGGGTAGAGGGGGGGAGTGCGATTCATAGAAATACGTGTAAACAAAACTTTCTGAAATATTTTCCTCATTTCACAGAGTACCCATAGAGGCAGCTGTTCATTAACAGCCGGTGATTACTTTGAATAAGAGTGTGACTGACTATGGTATGTCTTTTTGAAGCTATCTTTATAAAACGCCAATAAATGTGGGTTGTGAAGCTGGACATACCATCAAAAGGCACACTCTTTCTCCTGGGTGTTTCTTCGAATCGCACCAGCTCCTTGTGGAGCCTGCCATACTGCCGCATGCACTACATTTTTTCACTAATACAGTTGTTCTAACTAGACAGCCTAGATAGCCGTACATGAAAAGCAGTTCTCAAATGGCATGGTAAGCAAACAAATGCAAACTGCACTCAGTAGCAGGAAGCGGCACAGACAGTGCCCCCAGCCACCTCCGGCTTCAGTAGGGAGCACGAGCACCACTTATGTTTGTAATTACAGTGTTGGTCTAGCTGTGCCATCGTTTACTACTGTGTAGTTCGTTTATCATAATATTAGAGGACTGTCTTCAATGAACACCTATCTAGGTCATATAGTTTGAATGGCAGTACTTGTGAGGAAATGTAGCACATGCGGCAGCATGTCCAACTTCCTGAGAGGCTTGTGTGATTCGGAGGAACACTGAATGGATAGAGCGCCCTTCGCGGCTATATCCAGCTTCACAACACATATTTAACTTGGCATTTAAAAAAAGATAGCTTCAAAATGTCTTCGCACACTTTCTCACACTCTTCCTGAAAGTACTTGCCAAGCATTAAGGCCGGGATACATGCGACGTTTTTTTCGACGACATTCGCGCGGCAGAAAACGTCGCGGGCGCGACGCCCGGCTGGAGATACAAGGAGCGTTGAAGCGGCGGTGCGCCGCCGCGTATCCCTCAACGCGAAAGCAAATGTGATCAACAAGTGGCAAAAACCACTGCGCAGGGAGGTCTGTGAGAAGAGCGAGGCTGACCATTCTGTTAAAATCAGGAAAGTTTCACTTCTACACCATTGCACAAATTTTAGCACGTGCGCTTCAGTATCTATAAAGATTTGCACGCTCGAATGCATGCCGTCGCGTACCTTTGGACGCCCGCTGAGCCCCGGACACCAGCGGCTGCGGTTGTCTTCGACACATTCGCTTCAGGGAGGGAGCACAGGCATTCCGATCCAAGATTCGGCCGTGTTCTCAAAAAAAAGCGACATTTCAAGTCTGATGAAGTGTTTATTTTCACGACAATAACATTTCCGTGCCAAAATCACTGCGTAGCTCGGCGGCCATGGTGGCCATGTTGGTGGCGGCAGGCAGAGGACCAGAAGAGCGTGCTTTCTGCGCTGCTATTGGCTCGCTTCAGCCGCCGCTTCCAGTCTCACCGGACGCTGCGTGTCAAAATCTAGCTGGTCCTGATCGGCGGCGGCGGGCGTTTTTCTCGACACCGGGCATCAAATCTGCGCCGTCGGGCGAAAATCGACGACTCGCCGCGGTAAAAGCGCTCCATGTATTCCGGCCTTTAAAAATGGTCACTTCTGTGGGTACACTGTAAAATGAGAGAATTATTTTCAGAAGTTTTTTTTTACATGCATTTCTATGGGCTGCGCTCCTGCACAATGCCCCCATCTGGAGGAATGGGGTGACTCCTGCATGCACGTATCGTGATGTTTTTAAAAATACATTGCCTTTGAAATGACACTTCATACTTTCACATTCCGTCTACAATGTACTGGGTTTTTGTTCACAAACGGACAACCTCGTAGGATCACTGTGAAGACAGAAAACTACTTCGTAAACTTTTGTTTACGTGTAATCCTATGGGACATAGGTAACCCGGGATTTTACCTCCAGTCAACGACAGCAGTGCCACCAAATCTTGCTTACATTACAGATCGGTGTTGATTTATATACTCTTATTGTGGTGCACTACCACTGCTGTACTGTCACCTCTGGCAATTAGGCTGTCATTTACGTCGAGCATCGAAGGACTGCTCTGGAAGTATTGAAACATCGCCATAGGCACTTTCTACTGCCGTGGCTATGTCAGGAGATGGATTTGGTTAATGAATAGTTTGTGCAACAATACTATGACTGCCTCAGAAAGAAAGCCACTTTATCTTGCTTCTCACTTTACTTTATCACTTTATCTTGCTTCGCTTCATTTAACTTCATGCTGCCTGCATCTTCTTCTGTGCTGTTTAAATGCATGCCTTGCACCAACTAATCCGATCACCTGTGCTCACAAACTCTTGTTAGCAAGCCCCTTACTACGATGCAAAGGCTGTAGTAGGTAAAGGTGCACAGACAGACTCTGACAGTGTTTTTTAAGGCTGTAGCTAAAGGTACACTGGATGGACCCGATGGATTTTTTGCATGATACACTGGGCAGATTTGTTCTTTTCAAAGTGCAACATATCTCACAAAATATTTCTCTAGGGTGTGCGAATAGTACTTTTCCAAGACTGAATCAAATACGAACAGGCTGACTTTGCTACTGAATTGAAAGCGACTAGTGCAGTTAGCAATCGAATTGAATATGAATCAAACGGATAAAGAAGCGAATCAAATGCAAACCGAATGTCTGTGTGCTTACTCGCTACCTGTGCTAATATTTGTACAAAAAGAATATTCTTTGGGAACAACGCAGCACCAGCGGTGACGCTAGAAGTTGTTGAATTGAGGCCGTAAATGCCGAAAGATGCAACAACATTAGGGGACGCACAATACGAAGTCAGTATATTAACTCTGTGGTCATCTTGTCATATGCATAGGAAAGTTTGGTACTGATGACGGCTGCGAAAAAACTAGTGCCAAATCTCCGTTGATTAGAGGGATGGGGGTTTCAGTTATGGTTAATGATATCTGGCATGAAGGCAGATTAACTTAAGCAGAGTGGCTTGTTGGGCGAGTTGGTTGAGCATATCTTCAAAAACAAGCATTAAAAGACAAGGCGCAGTGTGCATGGGTCTCATTCTTTCAGTCGTTGTCTTTTAGCACTGGTTTTTGAAGCAGATTAAGTTTCGCTGAAATGAACCATAGTCAACTTGCACAAATGTCTGTTCTTCTGCATGAACCAAGGGTTTGCTAAACCTGCACTACTATTTGGTTCATTTAGCAAATCGAATAGAAGGAAAATTTAGAATATTCACACACCCCTATATTTTTTTGCATACATTTGTTATAATGGTGTGTCTCCATCCACTGTTGGTTGTAGCAGCGAGGTTCACACAGTGGCATAGCTTGGACCATGTCCACTTCTGGAATATGACTTGGAGTCTACAAAAGCATTTGTTGGGCGAGTTGGTGTTTTC
The DNA here is from genome assembly GCF_055824585.1 of Amblyomma mixtum. Lineage (NCBI taxonomy): Eukaryota > Metazoa > Arthropoda > Arachnida > Ixodida > Ixodidae > Amblyomma > Amblyomma mixtum. The sequence continues at coordinate 256,026,897 of NC_143012.1, read as the reverse complement.
GATGACCCATAACTACAGCGCAAACGACAGGACAGAGATGAAGAAGGGACACCACACAGCGCTGTGTGGTGTCCCTTCTTCATCTCTGTCCTGTCGTTTGCGCTGTAGTTATGGACTTAGAGTCTAGACATTATATTCTCGCTCAGCGGTCTGCTCAGTTTTGTTCTCATTATGCTTATTTGGTTTACAATCCAGGACTGTAGTGATTAAAAAATGTAAGCCTCTGCCCAGAATGGGGTGCCTAGCAGTTGTTGCACATACTTCACGTACACCAGAAATGAATTATTTGTTCTGCTTTACTCATTTCAAACTCCATGTTCTTCACTTCTACCACATGCCACGCGTCAGTTGGTTTCAGCATAGCTTACGGAGGTTGAATGCTCCCCGCAGTGGTGCTCCATTGCATGCGTGGCAATACCTGATTATTGTCTTTTGGCTCGTGCTAAGCTCAGACCCTTGGTTTTTTTTAGGTGTGCTGACTTTCATCGAAAAAACCAAGTGATGAGCTGTGCCATTGAGGGGAAGACTTCGGTCCATACTGCTGGCGTTGTCGCTTGATTGCCACTTAACTGTTACTCTAGCTCAGTTCCCCCAAAACTTACCGACAGGTAATCGAGGCACCACCGTCTGTGCGGGTTTCTTAAAATGTACCGTATTTACTCGCATAATAGGCGCACTCGCATAATAGGCGCACCCCTAGTTTGGGCACGAAAAATCAGATTTTTTTTTATTTCCGCGCATAAAAGGCACACCCCGAACTTGGCACTGTGATTAGTACTGTATTTACTCGATTGCAAGCCGACACCTCGCCACCCCCCCGCTCCCCAATCTTTATTTTAACAAAGCTTTTGCTGAACTGACTACTAGTCCTCACTAGTGCCGCTGCGGACCCACAGCACGTACAACGACATCGCGTAGAACAGCCGCACACAGTTTTCAGGGATGCTCACTTTAAGCATCTGTTTGGAAAGCTTCATCTCCAGCCGGAAACGTTCCCGACTTAGGCCCGCGAAAACCTCGGCGCTTGGAGTCGCGTACGAAAATTTAGGGACGCCGCAGTCGCAACTGCCCCACTTCTCGGCCACGTCGTATTTTCTGACCTGCCGCACGCTAGCCGTGTAGCTGTTAAGGTGCTTGGCCGTCGAGCTAAAACAGCAACGCTCCGTGGCAAAGCCATAAACCACGATGAACTATCGCGCTACCGCAGATCCCGGCACTTGACAGCAACAAAAAAAACAAAAAAAAAAACGAGCTGGAGATGCTGATGGCGATATGGATAGCAAAAGCTCGCGGCGCGGCGGAGGAAAACGTTGATGATGATGATAAGCTCTAAATCGGGCGCCCTCCGTGGGTGGCGTCTGGAAGCTCCTGTGCGCGTGTGTGGCCTCCGCGATCAAGCGCCCGTTGCGCGCAGCCGGAGCCGATCGCAGAGGCCTCGGCGCGTGCATTCCGAAGGCTATTCCCGCGTAAGTCAGGAAAGTTTCGGTACGGACCTTACACGGATCTTTTTTTTTTTAATATTTTCTTCGGGAAAACGGGGTGCGGCCCGTACACGAGTGCGTTTACGTGGTGTGTTCAATTTTCAGAGTCGAAAAATTTCCGGAAATTTTACCCCGCGTAATAGGCGCACCCCGAACTTTGAGCCGGATTTTCTGGAAATAAAGTGCGCCTATTATGCGAGTAAATACGGTACTTCACCCACCATGGGTATGCAAAGAAAATGTGGTTTCATAATTTGCTTGGCTAGTGTTCGGCCAAAAAAACTCACAGGACTATTACCACCGTGCAGCACGACATTCAGCAACAGCTGTTTAAGTATTTTTTCTTCACAATATATTGAGGTGAACAGTTTGAGAGCAACATTCGTGTATGTACAGTAGTTATAGAGCATTCTTTTTAGTATAGTTTTTTCACGCATACTCGTTCTTCGGCCGCTCAAGGTGCACAGTGCCACTTCCACAGACAAACCATGCTACATTCCTCCTCTTTCGCCACACTTCCCTTCCTCCTTCCATGGTATCCACTCCTTGGATAGTTCCCGTGGCAGCCACCCTTTGGTTGTGTATTCCTCATTCTTCCACAGTAACCAACCTCTAGTCATGCATTCCAATTGCTGTTGCCATACTGTCCTCCTCCTCATTCCTTGGTAACCACCCTCCAACTGGTTCCCATGGCAGCCCCTCTCTAATTTTGCATTCCTCTGCTCTCGCCATGCTGTTTTCTTTTTGTGGTAACTACCTCCTGAGTGGTTCCTATGGCATTTCCGCTCTAGTTGCGCATTCTTACCCTCTCGCCATATTCTCCTCCTTCCACGGTAATTACCATCTGATTGTTCCTATGGTAATCGCCCTCCAGGTGGTCCCATGGTAACGACCCTCTGGTTATGCATTTCTATACTCTCGTCATGCCCTCCTCCTCTGCAGTAACCACCCTCCCGATGTTCTGGTAGTCACTATCCTCTGGTTATGCATTCCTCCGCTCTTGTCATCCTCTCCTTCTGCCACGGCAACTACCCTTCGAGTGGTTCCCATGGCAGCCACTGTCCTGTTACTCCAACTACTACTACAGCAGAGACCGGTGATACAGTCCCGGTTGATATGAGTTTTGGGATGATACGAATTCGTAAAATGCCCTGGCCAGTGTGCATTGTAAATAATGGGCAGGAACTCAGATGTTACGAGCAACCCCCTCTCCACTGCGATTGGTATGAACACGCGAGCCACGATTGCACCCTAGAGCAAAAATTACATGCTGCCTTTACATCGCCAACGCCACGATCGCCAGTTGCGCGGTATGCGTCGTGGTGCCATGAGCAGTGGCACTCAACCAGCACAGCGCCGACGTCACAAGTCAGCGGTGGCGCACGGCCACAAGTAAAACCCTGTCAACCGAAAACAGATCTGCGTAAATTTTGCATAAGAATTTTGTTCATTTTGCATGATACGAATTTTGGATAGTACAAAGATATTTCGTGACCCTGTGAGATTCATACGATCGAGATTCTACTGTACTACAACAATGCAAAACCCAGGGAATTGGCCTTTTACAGCTGGCACTGCAAATCTTGGATTCTGCCTCAGAATTGGTAGCCGCACCATGATGCTCTCCTCTGTGCGCAGATGAATTTATCTTTCTGGTGCATTTTTCACTCCAATTAATTTAATGCAAGTCATTGTTCGGTGTTAGGCTGGCATGGGAACTTTCACAGCATTTCTTGGAGGTTTGGACTGGAAGTGTCGTATTGTTATGACTTAAACCACGCTTTCTGTCCAACAGTGGCCAAGCCAAATACAAAAAATTGCTGCCGGTTTAGCATTGCTAAGCATGGAATATTGAGCGAAAGCAGGTTTTTGCAGGTGGACACCAACGCCACCTACATGAAAGCGAGATTGAGGCGTACTTATGGAGCCAGTTGTGTGCCTTTCCTTTCGTCAAAATCAACGGACTCTACATTGTCAACGTCAGTGCCAATGAACCCGATGAACATCTTGTTTTGTTTAGTTTGGTTTTTGAGGAGTCACATCTTGGTGGACATTCAAATCGTGCCGTTAGGGAAGGTATAAAGGAGGGAATGATAGAAGATATGTCACGTGGCTGCCGTACCTCCACCGCTCCTCCACTTGAGAGTCAAATTGCGGCGCCGATGACCTTTGCTTGACTAGGCTAGTAACACTTCCGCTTTAAAACCTCATCTTCCCAGCATTCCTGTCTCTCTCCATGGTGAATAGTGCACCACAGCGCAACTTTTTCAATTAGGCAATTTTGAGAAATTCTGCGGTTTGGCCAAAACTCAGCCTTTTCCCGTGGAAGGGGTTCACACATCTAGCCAGTAAAATGGTTGCTGGGCGAGGATGTGCTTCTAGTTTGTTGTTGCTCCTCCTTTGTGCATTAACGTGACAGCGTTAAGGCTTTTGTTCAGCAGAAACTCTGGCATGGGCGTTGTCGGCGTTGTTAGAGGGAAAAAATGTGGTTGATTTGCGTAGTTCAGCCAAATGTGAATTGGTGCACTAGCACTCCGGTTTTCACTTCGGTTCCGGTTTCTGGATCCATGGTTGATGGATGAAGTTGTTCGGATAGAGATAATGGGTTAAATCCCATCTGTGCGGAATTAGTCATTCTCTACTTTACAGTCGAGATGGCTGGGAGCCCTCATACCATTCCTGGCACAGTGGTGCAGCGGTTAAGTGATGTGCCGCTGCCCTGCAATGACAGTTGTTGTCATCGGCGGGGCTTACGAGATCCAGATTGTTCTTCTCGAGCAACCTTTCAAGACCAATCATTAATTGAACTGCTATCGCCAACAATATATTTATAAACACACCTTGTGGGTTGCCCACCCGCGAGGTGTGTGTGTGTGTATGTATATATATATTGTAGATTAGAAGAGAAAGTGGAGGCAGCATTAAGGAGAACACGATCAAGAAGAAGTAATTAAACAGGGAAAGTTTGAAGGAATGGCTGCATGTCCCATTTGATCCTTTACAATGGTGCAGTCGACAGGATATCGTGCCCGAGCAAGATCTCCCAAGCCAGCTCCGCCTTTGCAGTGGCCTGGAAGTGCTCTGGCTGACTCACTCGCCACCTGCAACCTCCATCCCATCCGAAAACAGCATCAACGCCTTCTCTACCTTGTCCCTCCAGCTATGGCAATTGTCCTCATCATTCACCACCATAACCAGCCGCAGCTCACTGTCCTCCGGTTCTTCAGTGCCGTTTCTGGAATTCCACGTTTTTTCCGATGACTCAGCAGGGTGGATCCAAGCCATTGATATTGCTGCCAGGCATTCTGCCTGACCTTCTTCCACCACTATGCTCACCTTCGGGGAAAACCGTCTCTGAGGAGCCGCCCGTGCCTAGCACCTGTATGAAGGTCCTCGCTACGCCTCTTGGTTGGCCTGAGCAGCTGCCCCTCCTCACCGTGTTTGCCCCCCTGCTGTGTGTGCACGATACCAAATTCATGCAGATGCAACCACTGTGCCAAGCTCCGGATGAGAATGTTGCCTTCTACATTTATGAAAAGCTCCGTCTGCTCGAAGCCTGCAATATCATGCGGCCCACGCCTGCCACTAATCAGTATATTGTCGATGGCCAGATTCTATCCATGTGGCTATCCTGGCCACCCAGGTCACCAACTTCATCCATGCCTTCATGTGCGTGGCCGTCGTACTGCTCAACAGCGCATGTCGGCGCAGAGCGATTTCTTCCTCCCGGGTGTCTGCCAAGGGCCCACGCATGCAGTGTCAACACGAGGAGGTGCAGCACCGAATGAGCACCCCGATTTTCCAGGAGCGTGTGCGAGGCACAGTGAAGTGGTTCAACATGGTGGGCAGCTGTGGCTTTCTCCACTGCACCGACACTATTGAGGACATTTTCGTTCACCACACTGCAGTGGAACACCAGAGGCCAAGGAAGCTTCATCGCTTCTTGGAAGGGCAGGTGGTTAAGTTCGAAGTCATTGGTGGGGTGAAAGGTCGCCAATGTCATTATACTCAACTCGAAATCTGTGTAGGGAAGTCGCAACTATGTCGGGAGGCAACAAGCCAACACCTACCGGTTCCCTATCGGAACGTTAGGATACACCTACTGGAACATCAGGATACTGCACAAGGAGAGGAAGGTGCTGGCAAATCCCCTGCATTTGCAGTTATTTCATGAACATGGCTTTCAACAAGCCGGTGGGATGCTCCAGCAGCAGCTTTGTGTACAGCAGCAGCGGAAATGCGAAGTTCTAGAGACCACCACCTTACAGGAACAGGCCTCGGGTCTACGGGTCGATGCTGCTGCAGGGTTTGAATCCAGACTGCCAGCAGGACGTCCGTGGTGCAACTGAATATAGCAATAGGCACTTACTGTCAGCACCAAAGGAGTATCACTCAGACAGCAACGTGCCGCTCGCCGAGACCTCCGGATCTACAAGGACGAGATGTTAGCACCAAGATTATTGTGGCTCAGCGTGGTTCTCTTTTGTATGCTTGCTGTGGCGTTTGAGAACTGCTTTTTAAGGTAATGCTGTCTAGGCTACCTAGTTTTCAACTATTGTATTAATGAGCAAATGTAGCATATACGGCAGCATGTCGAACTGCACGAGAAGCTTGCGCAATTCGGGGAAACAGCCAGCAGATACAGCGCCTTCCAGACAAAAATCTGAATGGGACTACAACTGTAGCAGAAAGCAGGAAAGATCGAACTCTCCGAAGGCATCTGATGGAAGTGGAGAAAAAAAGAAAGGTCCGCTGGTAAGATTGACGATGTGGCGGTGGCTGCTCTTTTCAGGTCTGCAGTCATGGCCGAGTGTAGAGGAGTGTAGAGGTAAAGAGAAAGAAGAGGCAGCACCAAGAAGAACGTGACGAAGAAGAGGTGATTAAACAAGGAGCATTCGAAGGATCAGCTGCGTGTCCCGCATGATCCTTTACAGTATATACACCAGGGCAGGTCGCCCATAACCCGATGGGCAGCCAGCCACAAAGCAGACTTCAGACAAACAATGGCCATTATAAGTGCTAGCACACTAAAAGCAAGTGGTCCACCTGCCACCTAGGTCATGCAACCTTGTGGTGTCATTACTAGCTGCTCACCAGATTGTGAGCAAACTGCCTACTGTGGCAGGTGGCAGTTAATGATTTTTCTTGCTCAGGGAGAGCAACCCAAGTCTCACAAGCCCCACCAATGGCATGTTTGAAACAATATTCCACTAGGGCAGAGGCGCATCACTTAACCGCTGCATCACTACACCACCAGTAGGTATCCAGCACAGGGTTTCTAATCCCATAGACATGGACGAGCCAGGCTCGTCATAAACTGTCTGTCATTTCTGGCTCATGTTCAGTCCAGCTTGTCATGTGTTTTCTAGCACTCTGGGTCTGGTTTAAGGCAAGCAGGGCTCACCCAAAGCAGCACTATTTTGAGCCAACAGAGGGCAGCACACGTAATATTAATAAGACCGTTTTGGTGCCATATTTTAAATTAAAAAAAAACACGCACATTGGGGGTTAATCAATTCTTGTAGCCATTATGGGCATTGAAACCGTGTATTGGAACAAAGGAAAGTTGAACAACAGATAGAATAACTTGACAGGTGATCTAATAAATTGAAAGGAAACAAGAAAACACAAAATTTTTTACAGAATTGTGGAAAATAAAAATTATATAAAGACATACAGTCAAGCCTGCTTATAATGGCTGCAGATATAACAAACATTCGGTCACTACAGACAAGGTGGTGTTACCATCAAAATATGTATTAGGACAATAGCAACGCATTTCAGATAGAACAAACAACTGTGGCTGCACCACTCGGTTATAGTGAACAGCACCGTAAATTACTACCCACCCCCCTCCCCCCTCCCTCGAGTTGAAAAACTCTCAATCACAGCAAGCGTGGAGACCGAAGAGCATCTTTCATCCCCTATAACACTGTCCCGAAAAGAACATGGCGACCCATAACAGCAATAAAAAAGGTGGCATTGAGAATGTAGATAACGGTTGGCCAAGCATGTACCGATAGCCTGCATGTCAATTGTTGCATCTGTGTCGGTTGGGTAAAGCGTATAAAGTAAAAGGAGAAGTGTGCCGGGCACAAGACAAAGGCAGTGTCAAAAGCAAAGCTACTCTGAACACGGTCGAGGGTCGACCACCGAGAGTGATTTGAAAAGCTGGAATGCCTTGCTGGTACCACTGGACACATAGTATGCAATGTCTGCCCAGTTGGCTGTCTACCTTTTCTGCTGTTACCACGTCCAGACAGTGTGTGCGCAGACAGCAGAGTGCAGCTGACACGTTTTACACTTACGTGCACTATGCTACCTTTGTAGCTTACTTCTTACCTACTTCTTACGTGATGTTGCTGCCATTTCATTTAACTGCTGTGAATACTTGTGTCAGTACTGTGTGCAGTGTGTAGTGTGTAGTGTGCAGTGACTGGGTATTATGAAATGCATCTGAATTACTGCTGTTTCCTGAACATAACTTGGCAGTGTATAATACCATTGCTGCATGGAAAGGCACTACATTACGGTGTTTAGGTAGCACTTGCCTACTAGAGAAGACACTTCAAGCCAAAAGTTACTAGGTTAGTTACACCTCCAGTGAAAGAAATAGCTTAGATTTGGTCAACACAACGATATTTAATCTGGGCCATATTCTATAAGGTTTCCTTTCTCCGTTTCATTTGGCGTGATGTCAGCGTGATGGCAGCATTAGATAAAAGCAGTAAGTAGTCAACCACGTAAATCACAGTATAGCGGGTACTCATGTTGACGGTGGCAAAGATGTCCATAAAAAACAAATGAAAATAATATAACATTATAATAAATATAAACAAAAATCAATTTTTAAAAATTCACCACCATTGGCTGCCATTAGCTGTGATATGCAACCAATGATGACGTCTGGTCACCAACCAGCCTATGGTCGGATCGCTTCTGTTGGCACATGCGAGGAAAGCAGAGATGAGTCTTGGTGCCAACTAACTCTATTCTTTTGTATGCCGGCCCCTTCTTGGGTGGCCAGTTGACTACAGTCGACTGCAGTCAACTACGCTCACGTGCTGGCAGTGCTACTGGTTAGCCACAGCATATTTTGTGTTCACCACACTTCCCACAGACGCTTGAAAGCCACAGCTGTGTCACCGAACAGCAGTTACCAATGCCAGAGGACCAAGTGGAAGATGAACAAATATACCATTATAGAATACGGCCCCTGTAGTCAGTTTGCAGTGGTGGTCATGCCTTGGGAGGTATGAAGGAAAGGGTTTGCATGTGTTCAGCAACCCGGCCTTTATACCTTACCTCAGGGGCCATGCCTCACACGTAGCTCTCGCCCGTCTCATGCACTGAGATGTGGCACTAGTTTATTATCTTCCGTTATCAACAGTAAAATGTACTTTTCCCGTCTTTTAACAGATACAGCTATACAGTCGAGCCCACTTGTAACGGCTGCAGTTATAACGAACGCTTAGTTATTACAAACGACGGTGGAGCTACCGTTGCAATATCTATTACGGCAATGGCACTGCGTCTCAGATATAACAAACAACTGCGGCCGTACAACTCGGTTAGAGCGAACGCGAAGGCGCCGTAAACTCGACGCTGTCGAAAAATTTGCCCTTACCACCTGTGTCACAGGCGCACCCCCCCGCCCCTCCCTCGTTCCTTCACTCTTCAGTCCATCTCCCCATTTCGAGAAAAGAAAAAAAAAACAGGCGTGCCAAAAATCAATAAAAAACAGAGCACTGGAACTGCAGAACACAGGCCTACCGTGCATCGCCGCGCGCTTCGGCATTGTCATGTGGTATGGCTAGATTGCCCAGATGATCATGTGGCATGCGTTACACTTTTTTTGTCACCGAATGCGACGTGCACGATTCAGCCACTGGACATGGGCATCATTCACGCACTCAAGGTTTCTTATCGGGGACGCGTAATCCAGCGGATGATGATTGCAATTGAGAGACCAGGTGCTGACGCTCCATTTTGGATCCCTTTGTTTTAAAGGTGCACTGAAGAGGAATCTGAACTCGTTTTTTTGCCGCGGGAACTCAACCTACACGTTCCGAGCATTCTTAGAAACCTCGATTTATTGCCCTGTGTGGCCGATTTCCCTAATTAAATCGAATTAACGTCCGGCTCCCGCCTTTTTTTTTTTAATTCTGCCTCGTACGGTGGGCGGAGTCGACCGACGCGGGGAGTGCCTTTCAGCCAGCTCCGTGGAGGCTTTGCTTTCACTTCATTTTGTTTTTTAGGTTTCCGTGAATAAATAGTTTCATTTGCAGATAATATAACCGCAAAATAAGCCCGCAGAAATAAAAATACGCGCGGACTATTTGCTTCTACGGACTACTACGTATTACTCCGCCGATGGCAGAGCGGCAAGCCGCCACGGGACTGGGTGAAAGGCACTCCCCGCGTCGGTCGACTCCGCCCACCGTACGAGGCAGAATTCAAAAAATAAAGGCGGGAGCCGGACGTTAATTCGATTTAATTAGGGAAATCGGCCACACCGGGCAATAAGTCGCAGTTTCTAAGAATGCTAGGAACGTGCAGATTGAGTTCCCGCGGCAAAAAGACGAGTTCAGATTCCTCTTCAGTGCACCTTTAAGGCCTCTCGGATTGAGCTAAATGCGGAGAGCATCGCGAATTGTTTAGGTAAGGCGGGGTTTGGGCCAAGGAATGACGGAGGAGGTTGTCGAACAGCCTTGCGATCTGACACAAATGGATTTGTGGCAATGCGTCGTGACACGCAACTGGCCATACCTGATGTTGCTTGGAACGACTTCGTGGGTGCGGGCGATGACGCTGAGATAGGAGAGCCATGCACTGACGAAGCCATAGCGCGTGAAGTGCAAGCAGCTGAAGACGAAGATGTTGAGGATGACGACTTGCTGCTAGTTGCCGTGAGCGCTTCAACAGCGGTTCATTACATCGCGTCCTTAAAACAGTTTGTTGCCAGCAAGGGCCTTGGAGGGGAGCATGTGGCCGTTCTGGACAGGCTATAAAACACCGTAATAGGTGCCTTGAAAAAGCAGACGCAGGTCACAGGCTTTTTTAAGAAATAAATGCTGTCTTTGATTGATTTTGGATTTTTGCCTGTATAATATGAGAAGTCCACTTACTACGAACTTCGGATATAACAAACGCAATCAGCGTGACCTTCAGCTTCGTTATAAGTGGGCTCGACTGTAACTGCGAAAGCAGCGCTTCGCCGTTTCTCATGATCATTCATTAAATATTCGCCCAAGAAATGAAAATTCATCAACATATTCGATTCATATTCAATTTGGTTTGGAAAAATACTATTCATGCACCCCCCTATTTCTGAGAGTGGTTGGAGAGTTGAAATTCCAGCAGTGCTGCAGCAAGACTGGGCTATTAGTGGGGCTGAAACTGCAAGTGTGCGTGTTGGCCTTAGTCTGGGAACTTTGATTTGAAGATAACTAAGAGAAAGATTCCTCCTGTCACCCATGTAGACTGCACTACCACAGCCTGAAGGCAAGCAGGTGATTTTGCATGGCATCGACTACCGATATTTAGTTATGCAAGTGGATGCTGTGCAGTGAAAAATGGAGCTATAATGCTGACTCTACCAGCAGAGTGCCCTGTTTTATTTGATTCTGCATTGGGATGCCTGCATTCATGCTTTCTTTTCGTTTTTTCGTGGCTGCTTTATTGACCCACCCAGTGAGCCAGATTGTTCAATTGCTTTTTAGTGCATGGTGTGTTATTGGGCATTCACAATACATCGCATTATTTGTATGACTGAAATACAGCATGCAGCATAAAGCAGTCAGCCCACTGATATCAGTAAAGGAAGCTGTTGTATGTATTCTAGACAACTGGAGGCTTTCTTTCTTCTTTTGAGTCTTTACAGTCATGCAAGATGGCGCGATAAAATAAAGCACGTATACTTTTGGCAGTTGCTTCTGTACGGTGCTGCTCAGTGCGTTTTTTTTTTTTTTCAGTCTTATTTTAGACATGCATTTTCCTAGATTAAATGGTGACCAAGGCAGTAAGCTGATTTCTGTGCTTGTTGTAATGTGGTTTGGAGACACAGGTTCATTGTTTATTCCTCGATATCTTGCAGGTGACTGTGAAGATAGAGCCGGGGACGAGCCAGGCACCCTGTGTGAAAACCGAGCGCGCGAACTCTGTCCACCTTCCTGACAGCACAGCGGATATTGGCAGCCCAAGCTTGACACAACTCAGCCCATGTAAGTCCCTAGCATATCTTGATGCAAGCGTGATGTGCGATCAGAACCTGCGTGCAACATACAAAGGGCGCGAAACAAAAAAGGAGGCATTATTCACACGTGATGTAATCAGTGACACTGCCCCGAATCATACAGTATTTGCACTTCACTCCATGCTTATTTGATGCCATCCTTCCTATTGCCCGTTGACAGTGCCTCGTTTGGTTGCCTTTTAGAGATTCTGGTCTTCTTTTTATGGAATCCATATTTCCTAGGCTTCGTGGGAATGGCTGGAGAGGGCTGTTTAATCTGTTCTGGGTGGTAGTAGCTGCAGGCTCCTCTGAGTGCATCCATACTGTGCAGCACCACCCATCGAGGTATTAAACAGCTTGTTGATGCATAAATTCACTGGTTGTAGCATTGTAATAAAGCTAGGGGCTCAATGCCTTATTCAAGGTGCTGCCTCACTGATTTGGCAGTGTGTTACGGAAATGCATCTGGATTGAGGATTGATCTCGGCTATAGCACAGTCAACCAGCATTACATTTGGTGAAATGAAGACCCTGCTGAGCCAATGTTTGTCCTGACTTCTTTTGATGACAGTGTAGGAAATTCTTACTGTTTTGAGTGGGTATCTTGTTATTGTGGAGCCACATTCCAGAACACGTCCATTTGCTAGTCCAGCATTGTAATGATCATGCACATTTCCTCGCTTCCAGTTTGCTGGAGATTAGTCTGATGGGAGACTCCTATACCCAGGTACATTGATCTTGGCTGGTGATATATTATGAGGTCAAGTTTTATTTGAGCCAGCTGCCTCAACTGAGGTTCAGTGAACTCCTGCACTAACAGGCATGGGCACTTCAATGTCACTAACAGTTCCTTGTACTTTTCAAGCTGTGGCATACCAAGAACCTGGCATGGCCAATGAAGTTCAGAGTGCTATCCGTTCTTGCTTCCAGTTTCTATCCCAGAATTTATCTGCGTTTGGCAAGTTTTATAATCTCTTCCTAAGCACTTGACTGCGTACAGCAAAATGAGCAGTGCACTGTCTCCTTCTGGATTAGCTGGACCAGTTTGGCACCTTAGACCGTTTTCAGAAACTCATGATTTAACTGCAAGCAAAAGTTATTGCTGTCGTTGTTGCTGCCCACTTTATTTACACCGTACTCCTCTCCTGTGGCATTGCAGCTGCCAGGCTGTCGTTTAAGTGGGGAGCGGTTTCAGGTTGCTCCTCTATATCCACTGGAAATAAAGTTTCACCACCATCGCCAGGTATTGAGGCAGCCTGTCTTCAAGTGTCTCATTTCCATTTCCAGAGTGCTTTCATTTCGAGCTTTAAACTTGGCCACATTGAAAGTTTCTGGACAGTTGGATGAGGACTTGCTATTCCCTCCTATGTTTTGGCTTGTCTTAGCTGCCTTTTCTGAGCATTAGGCATGCCTCGTGTTATGTTCTGTTTTTTGGGTACCCTGTGCTAGCATTACGGCTGATTTTGTGTGTGGACAATATGCCTCCGATATCTGCAGAAGCAAAGACATCATGTGTTTTGGCCTTGTGTAGGGCGGTACATGGAGGACTGTGTGTGAGGCATTGAATAGTTTGCGCTCTTTTATTTGTGAAGCAGTGAAACAAACGAACTGCTCTTCGTATGTACCCACAACCACTTGAAAATTGGCAGCTTTGCTATCAGCGATGCGCTCCTTTATTCAGTGTTAAAGAGCGTCATATTTATAGGAGTGGAAAATGTGTGAGTAATGACTGGGGCACCAGTTATTCAAAATGATGGCATTGCAGTGGCACGCATGCTAAACAATGGCTTTGTTTTGTTCTTTTTATGTCATTGGCCAGAAGCCTCAGTTGGTCTTGGCAGTTATGGTGAGGCCAGGGGATTTTTCTTGCTAGTGGATGCACATACATATGTCCCCAGCTTTCAGGAGTGAAGTTGACATGAGATGAAGGATGCCATGTAAAGGAGGTTGACTGCATTGAGATGACTTCACTTTCTGAGCTACTGTGCTCACACAGTGTGGTGAGGGCCGGCCGGTGTCGCACTCAGCATAGAACAGTTGTGGTTGCAGGAATAAAAAAAAAAGAAATAAAAGACATTGTACTACATTAGTAAGCTGTGGGTAGGAAAGATTAAAAATCTGTTAAAGCAAACATCAAGCAGGATTTGAAACTTCGACATGGACTTCATTGCACAGGTAAAACAAGTGAACCAATCTGACTTCTGTGCTGGAAGCATTTACAATGCAAAGGGCAGGCACAAATACCAGATGTCAACTCTTTTTCCTAGTAGATAACTGGTGGCTTTAACATGTCTCGCCAATTTTCTCACTACTCCCAATGCGTGCTCCCACACAATGGTGTCAAGTGCAGGAAATGCAGCTGTACAAAATCTTCATTCGAGACACAAAAATTATGAAACCTCTGGCATCCATCAAACTTGCTGGGTGTGAAGCCTACTGTGCACTAAATGTTCACAAAAAGAGTTTTTGTCTTCTCAAGACTGCATCTAGAATGCTTTTTTCATTCTTTTGTGAGCCACCTGTAGCTATTTAAGGTGCTGTGACTAGCCACTGGTGTTAAGCTGTTTGAGCTGGGCACAGAGAAACGCAGGTGTAGTTCTAGAAACGCACTTTGACAGCTGATGCCTTTGCCCCAGACGTTGCTCAGCCTCCTCCCACCAGCACTCCTGGGCCACTGCATTTCACTGCTTGAGTGTGCATTTCATGTTGCACATTTGCATGGAAGTATTCCTCCTGCGAAAGTAAGTACAAACATGCCGTACAAGTCACTTATAGGCATTCGGTGGTGTCGCCCAAAAGGACTGTAACATGATTCACCACACTAACCCGAGTGATGGATACAAATTATGGCACTGAAAACCACAGCTGGCATGCATTGGTGGTGGTACTGGTGCCAGCCTTTGCGTATACCTTTATACCCCTCTGATGTGATGTGAAGGCCTGAAGCTGCAAGAGCCAACAAGACCGCACAAGAAGCTGCACCACTTGTTCCATTAGCGATTACCTTTGCTGGTTACAAAAGGTATATCAATGACCATCACATGCGTGAACGCCGAGTCCCACTGTTTAGTGTGGTGACAACGACACCATTTTCATGCAAGACTGCAACCGTATGTCACTGCATTACTGTTGAAAAAGGCAGCATTTTTGTCTCAGTGGACCAAGATATGATGCACAACCACTCGCCAAACATCAAGCTGTTGCCTCAGGTGAGCACTGAGAGGCCTCATGGTGAGGCTAACTGCACGAAAAAGTAAAAAGCTGTCATACTCAGCAGGTTTTTCCACAGAGGCTTATTGTCCATTCCATAGGTCTTCCTTTCCAAACAGAATAGCAGGTCTATGAACAAATGTTGTCATCAATGTAGACTTGCCCTGATGTACCTTGGCTTGTCAAGCCATGACAAACGATGACCGAGATGATCATAACTAGGGAGCAAGCATCTCCATAAGGGCAACGCAGTTTTTGACTTTAACAGAAGATTGATAGGGTGAGGACCGCTGCAGGCAGGCTGCCTCCAACTTTGTTCCAGTCAACAGTTCATCGATGCTCTGGGCCCACGCGGTTTGTCTTCCAGGCCTGCCTGTACTTTATGACAGCGATCATATGTTGTCATCGTGGACCACTCACAGATGCTTTGGATGCATACACCAGGTAAGGTGTCCAGAGACGCGCTGATGTTTCGTGCGGTTTTAGATACACCAGAATTGGTCACACGCCATGCCATCGAAAGCACTTCCAGTGTGTCATAATGCGATTCAGGAGCTGGCAGTGGGCACCAACTTGTTTGCCAATCTACCAACCACTACACTCATAAGAGGTTTGGAGGGGGTTTGGAGACAGCTGACTGGCGATAGGGTCCACACCTGAGCAACCGCGGACCAGGGGCATATGGCAAATCAGCAAAAAAACAGTGTACTTCAAAGAAACTGCATCATGTCAAACTTTTAACAACAAAGCCTGATAGCAAAAGTGTAATTACAAAAGACAAAGTAGTAATGAGTACAAAGCAAATCATTACAAAGCTACAAAGGTGCTGAGAAAAGCCCTGCATATGGGAAATTAATAATGTGAGAGTAATAAATATAAGAAAGAAATACCACAATGCATGGTAAAACAGAAGAATACAAGAATGCGGGGCGGATATAAAACTATATGAGCACAACAAAGAAGGAACTCGAGAGAGCGAGGAGACGACGGCTTAGCTGTGGGGCAGCGAGGTCCAGTTCAAAAATTTGGGCTGCCAGTTGCTCACCCTGGGGCAGGTACGTTGTCAATGTGGATGAGCTTGGGCTCCATGTTTGCTATCTGGGGCTAGAGAATAATCGCGTTTTGATGTGTTTGGCCCCGACTACCTCTTGGCTGACCATCTGCATGAACACACTCATGCTCCAAGCAATCTGTCTCGCTCGCGTTTCCCCTACTGCTGCACCCGTCTGTCCCTAAGCAATGCTAATTGTCCATCCCCAAAGCTGACGGGGAAACCTGTGCTGTGTCCCACCCCCATTTGTAGAACATTCGCTGTGTGCATGCATTCTTGGAATTTTGGGGCGCAACAGGGTCAGAAGCTTGGGCGTGGTGCTGCCAAGGTTGACACGCCGTAACTCAAATTCCTGAGGTCATTTTCGAGTTGGTGGAACCCAGTTTAATGTTATTCTCTCTCAGAGGGTGGGGGCTCATCATGCTTCATGCACTGAACTTCAGTCAGTGACAAGAAGCATTTTCATGCCGGCAGTACTTGCTGGTGAGTAGCGTGGTTTTATGCTGGTAGCTGTATGAGGGAACTCTTTTGGAGTGAATGCCGTTCGCGTTGGCTCGCAGTGACAAAAAACTCGCTCTTTCACTTGCTGCCCAATGGGACTGGCTTTGCCAGGTACGCTCGAGAGCATGCCATCTGTGTTCCTGTGTTGCAAGCGGGTCTGGGAGTAAGTGGATGCAGTACAGCTGCTGCTGTCACTTTTGTAATCTGAGGGCGCCAGCACTTGCACCTGCACTTATGCACACTTTGCAGGTGCATGCGCGTTGTGAAGCATTTTCGGGAACATCTGCAGATTCTGATTTGCAACAGATGTCGAATTCTTACTGCGATTACTCCATAGAAGTTTTGCTGACATATTTAGTTTTACGTCACGCTGAGACCGAGACCCATCATCCGGGCACTGAAATCCACTAAATTCCAGTCATCCGGGCTCTGAAACGAGAACATCCGGGCACCGTACCAGACAAGATTTAACGAGACTCTCTAAGCCCTCCTACGCGACCGGCATGCAAGCGCCGGTTGGTCTCCAAACGAGTCACAAAAAATAACTGCTGCCAGTGCCTTCTCAATGTTTATCAAGATATCAGTCGAGCTGTGCGTTTGATAATGCACGGAATTATAATTTCCGATTTCTAATAACGCGTGCAAAAAGCACATAAATGCCACGATACACTTCGTTGTCATACGTGATCTCTTAGGGGCTTCGCGCCACACAGGTGCCCAGGGGCCCAGGGGGAGAAGGGGAGAAGTTCAAAGGGCAAGGCATCCCGCCAAGCCACACAGGTGCCCAGGGGCCCAGGGGGAGAAGGGGAGAAGTTCAAAGGGCAAGGCATCCCGCCAAATGGGTGGTGGTGTTCCTCCCTTCCTTTACAGTGCGGGTGTCCACTGAGATGGCAGAGAATTACTTCCACCAAGATGGCAGAGAATTACTGGCCATTTCCTTTCCTCAAAAAACCTTGCAAATGGTGGTTCGGGTGTCCACCCAGATGACATTATGCTGGTAAACATTTCATGCTTACTCTACTGCGTTACAGGAGAGGCAGAGATTTTTTTTTTGGTTCTCAGACACTAAAATTTCCCATGACAACTTTTGTCAAGGAAATGTGAAATCACTCACTCCAGATGTTATTTTATATTTTATTTATACAGCCCCACGATGGGTCTTTTTTAAGCTTCCGCAAAACTGACATGCTGCCCCTGCCACTGGTAACAGTCCTGCCGAAGTCCATTCTGGTTGAGTTCTTTGACATTAAATACACAACCTCTGCTGAGGGGATTCAAGAATATGAATTGAGGTGGAAGCTAAGCTTGCATTTTATTATATCTTGTGAGATAGCATAGCATGACCGAGGACTTATGCAGATTTCATTTCTTATGAAGCTACTTTAAGTTTTACCGATTAAATGCATTAACTTCAGAATTTAAGTGCCTGCCCATGAGAGGTGGCTTAGCAAAGCGCGACAGGTTTGCCCAGAGAATTATGAACAGCAGTCTCAGCATTGGAAGCGCACTGAAGTGCACTGCCTCTTTGGCTGAGTTGCCCTCGTGTAGCGTAGCGTTGTTCTCTGGTGGTTAATGTAATTGATGGTGCCACGAGATCCAGGATCACTAGGACAAAAACCTGCTGTTAAGAACAAAATAGAAGAAACCTAGCAGCCAGATTTGGAGTCTATTATGTGGAACACAGTTTATTTTCTACCCATTAGCAATTTTTGATGCACATAGGTATTACCACTAAAGATGTTGCAAGTGCTGCCATCATCTGTCGTAGTGGACATTCAAGGTGTCAACAAACTGAGACTGCACGAAGAACCTGGCAAAGCACTGGTGGCGGCAGTAAGGGAAAACAAATATCACATACACTAGGAAACAAGTCAATAGCATCTGCTATGACTATGGCCTCTGCGTTGGTGCTTACTTTTACGCCTCGATGAAGTTGCACCAGCATTTACTTGGAAAGGTATTACTAGATGCCTATACATACATCATAAGAGGCTACTGTCAGTGTTGTCGCATTATGTTCCTGGTTTTATCAAACTACTGTATGTACTGAAGATTTTTGTTCTCCAACTTTGTGATAACAAAGAGTTTCTGCACACCAAGTATGTTAGCTCAGGCCACTGTCTGATTAAATACTGCTGGATGCAAATGGCACATGCTTAGCACATATTTGACAGATACCTACAGCAATGTTCAGCAGTTATCAGTGGGAAGTAGAATCACACAGTGCATATGGTAAGGTTTGTTAACAAATCACAGCGGTAAACAGGGTGTCCCACCAACGCATAGCCAAGATTAAAATACACAGAACTGCTCTTCTGCAAGGACCACACTAAAGCACCTTTGCTGGAAGCCACCTCTTGTAAGTAGAATTTTCATCTTTTAATTAAGCAAATAATGCTTGAAGTGACTATCATAATTCAAAAGCATAACATTGAAAGGCATGGCCTAAAATGCTTAAGTGACTTCTATCCAAAAGCCTAATTGGGGAGGTTATCATTCAAACACGTAAGGAAGTTCGTGCAAATAGCATAAATGCTGTCTTTGACCATGCCTGCTACTAGGCCTTCAACTAGTGTCATGAGGTGCACGTCATTCAAGCTCCAATTTGCTATTTTCTTGCATGCCTAATGCTTCATTCGGAGTGTGACAAGAACTCTCCACATAACACTGCTTTCTTTGCATCATGAGTTTGTTGCATGCTTTGCATCATGCTCTTTATTCTCACCTGGAATTTTTGAGGTATTCCTGTGGAGACGGTAATTAGTTGCCTGATAAATAATCAGGGGGATATTCCCCCCTTGAGCAAGGTAGTGAGCAACTACACTAATTAAGACTCTTCTAACTCCAGCTGCTTCATTTTCGTGTGCTTGAGGTGGGACACCCTGTACACAGTGCAGATTCTAGCCTACTCCTTGCCTCGGGCCTGGTATGCAAATATTCATAGCCCTAATTCAGTGAAAGTGACATCTGAACATGCTACTTCGAAACGCTGAGGTGCAACATAGAAGAGGCCAAAAAAAAAAAAAAAACGGGCAGTTTACGACGGTGGCATGCAATTTCACACACAGGTTGCTCCTCATGCAACTTTGTTCGGATGCAACTGGAGAACGACGCGGCAAACACCCCTCAAAAGGAGGCCTTCAAGCGAATGGTGTTGAGTGTTTGTCACAGCGCGATCATCCTCTTAGAATATTGCAGGTGTTTGGGTGAAATGGGATTAACTGCAATGGCATGGCAATTGGTCGATGCCATTGGCTTTAGGGCTTCCTTTGAAGGGTGTTGGCTGTTTCATTCTCTAGTAGTATCCGACTACAGCACAGAGAAAGTCAGGTCTGATAAAATGCATCGTTAGCTGTGAAGTAGTTCTTGAATGCACGACACCAACCTGCAGATCCTCAAGTTATCTGGCACATTGCGCTCTTTAGTAAACTTAACTGTGGGCTGGGATCAGAATAGCGATCACAGCTGGAAGATTGGTGTGCTAGGAAATCATTGCTGCATTTGCAAATTTTGCCTCTGCAGGTTCTGTTTGCATGAGCACTAGTACCATGGAAGCAGTACAAAATGGAGTGCCAACTAAAATGAGACTATTTGAATCATGGTGTTCTTCAGTCCATTTCATTACTGAAAATCATAATTTATGAAAAGTTAACATGCATTTCCAACGTCCAATCAAGTGAGTCGAAAGTGGTGCTGATACTTGTGCAGATGGACTGTGAAAATGTCTTCATAAACTAAAGTGAAGAATAGCAACCTAAGTACATCAGAAAGTGGCTGCAGCATTCTTTTGTTTCATCGGTTCTTGCTCGAAAGCAGTGTGAACTCACTGGCAGTATGCAATAACCATTGCTGGCTGGTTCTAGAGCGAGCAAGGCAAAAAACCTTTCCTTATTGTTCGCAGACACATTGGGCATTGCATGTGAAAAACTGCAAGGGAATCGCAAAATTAATGCAGGGAGTGCGAGTATGCATAAGTGCACACCGCTATCTTTTGTTCTCTCTGGTGGGAAGCTAAAGACCAGGCATTAGGTCAAAACAGAGGGAGCAGGTGAGGTACCTTTCTATGTTAGCCTGCAGTGCCAAAAGTTTGTTGGTAGCCTGATCAGCTACCCATAAGGTAGGATTGTATGCATGGAACTAAATTTGAACACCGCTGCTCGTAGGTGGGAGTCACCCATCAAGAACTGCGCGAGATGCAAGGCATTTCAACCTCTTTAGCCAAGTGCAGTCTCATGGCATGCTGGGAATTAAAGTAAATAAACTTCGCTGTAAACTTCACACCTAATGCTTCAACAATACATACATTCAATGTATCCCAGGCCCATGCCATTGTTGCATCAGTGGCACATTTGTGCCATGACAAGCGAAGTCTGATGATGCACAAGCAAAAACAACCCTAATGAAGAAACCCATCTTCTCAGCGTCTCTGGTTTGCTTTGTACCGTTTGCGGCCCCGAAAGAACTTGCATACTGTTTCTGCACCCGTTACGGAAGGGGTACCGTGAAGCAATCACCATACTAGATACCACCTAGGTGAATTTGAGCACCGGCCGTTAAGACACACCCATGGCAGCAATGTTTCGATAGCCCCGAGAGCCAGTTTACGCAGCAGTTGTTCACTTCAAAAAGGGGCGTACCAAATTATGCGTGGGCACGGCAGCCAAAACGAAAGGAGCTACACGATCGTTCAGTACCCAAGCATTTATATTCACTGTGAGGAGCAATGGACTTTACATTCAGTTCATTTGGTTGTGGCAGTCCGCTAGGAGAAGCGACGCAACAAATCGGCGAACGTCCTGGAATCGCTCAGAGCGGCAGCGAACTTGAGTTCCTCAACCCGACACAAGAGGCAGTTTTATGGCTACCGGCTTGCGTTGCGCCACTGTTCGATCCAGCAGGAGATTTTGTCGATGTTGTCCTCCATGTCGTCAGGCGTGTTGCTGGGCAACTCGAAAACGATGCCGTTGTCGTAGGCCTCACGTGCTTCGTCCAGAATCGTCTGGAAAATCTCGCACTGGACGTTTTCTTCCAGCTTCTTGCCAGTGTAGCCGCGTGCGCGAAGTCTGTCGTAGAGGAGAGTGTTGTCTGTGCGCAGCACGAAGACGACATCAAACCAACGCTTGGGGAAGAAGTCGCACCCGTGGTATTCGACAAGGTTGCCGCCAGCCTGCTGCGACAGCTTCTCGTCAAGTTCGTCCACCAAGCGATCTTCGTCGAGGACGGCACAGTCGTACTTCTCGTCGTACCCGTCGAAGAGATCGTTTTCTCTCGCAATCTCGCCAACGTTGAGCCAGTCCAAACCTGTGCGCTGTGCCACTTCGGACCCTAGCGTAGACTTCCCTGTGCCAGGCGTGCCGGTGACGAGAATGTTGGGGAGGTAGCGGCGAGCCATCACTTCTCACGAGACCGCGATGCCTATATTATACCAGTATCAAAGATGCAACACGCAGAAATACGCGGCCACGTGCACTACTCCATCTTGGGAGTGGGGAAAGGACTCATACGGAAATGCCGTAGCTATGGTTGCCCGCCGAATCCTGCCACATGATGCCACGCGCCGCCCTCATTCCGCTTCCGCGTTGCTTTGGGGCGCTGCGGTCGTCTTGTCTTCCGATTGGTCCGGAGGTGGCGCCACCGCTGCCTTGCCTTGGTTTCTTTTTCGTCCAGAGATGGCGCGACCGCCGCGTGCGCTTCAATGCAAGCGCTGCGCGCGTGTATGGGGGCCGCGATTGTGCGTTTTCCACGTTGCACCGACGCGCTTGGGCGGTTCGCTGTCAGAGCAGGTCGACTGTTACCAAGGCTTATCGGGCTGGTTGTCGAAAAAGATACGAAACAGTTACGCAGGAAGGAACACGTACGACACAGACGAGCGCAGGGTATTCTTACATCGCGGCGCAGGGCCTAGGGAAAGTCATTATTACTACATTTATTGCTTTTTGCATGACATAAAGTGCTCTATTCACTATAAATAAATAGTTCCCTTATTTGGCCGAGCCACCGATGCCCCGAATTCCACATCGCGAAAATACCGAACACATGAAGCCACAGAACGTCGCTCTGGTGGTCCGCAATGAACGGATACAAATAAATTTCCCCATTCATCAACCATAATTTACGCTAAAAGCTTAGCGGATGCAAGCGCAGTTAGCCCGCATCTCCACGTTGGCAACAGCAACACGCCAACTAAAGACAGCATCGCTCTGCAGCTCATTCCAGGCATTTCGAAACACTGCAAATCGATGAACGCATCAGAAAACCTTTAGTGGGCGTTTGCTCACGGCTCGTCATGCAAGAATGCCGAAATAAGTAAAAATAAATTTATGCGTTCGTATAGGCTGCAAAGAAAGTTTTATCCGATCCCTTTTAAGGTTCTGGAGATTTTCAAAAAGCGCGCCTTGTGAGATGCTTGCGGAGTCGCTTTTCGAAGCACTCCTAGATGGCGGTACTGCTGGAGGCCCGGGTCCGAAGGCCGTTTGAGGTCATCGTCGCCGCGCCAATCGCCTTTCTTTTTCTTTTGAGCTTTGCTCTCTGGGGCTATCTCAAGGGCTTGCACGCTCTCACGGGCGCCCGCTTTTTCCTCCATCCGCCTGCCTCCGTGACGGCGCAGCTTGTTTTCAGCTCGCGGACGTCATCCTAATTGAACCAGTTCCAGGAGCGCGAGTAGTGATAACCCGAGGGCGCGCAGTTTGCACAGTGCTCGAAGCAGAGGCGTATTGCACGACAGTTGCACGGCGCAGCCTTTTCCTGTCGCGGCAGGATGTCTGTAGCCGCGAGGAATAGAGACATCATGAGGGAATGGGGCAGTGGAAAAGAAAACGCCGCTATGGATATCCGTGCCACACGTGCGGAAAGAAAGAAACGCTTAAAGCGGAATTGAATTACTTCGCAGGACCACATTCGCCCACGCAATGAGGTCTGTCGTCGTCTTTGCGTACGTCGAGCAGCAGTTCTTGGTGAACGAGTGGGAGTGGGATCTGCGCCCGCGCTGCGCTGGCAGCAGCGGTATTCGTGAACATTTGGACGTGAGCGCAGCGTCGGAGCTTAGCGTGATTCTGGGCTTGACGTTGCCTGTTGACGACGTTAACGATTTCAACCCTGGGTCGGGGGAAGCAATAACAGCCCATCATGAATTGTGCTTTCTGTACGTCACACGAAGGGGAAGCAATAATAACGCATGATGAATTGTACTTTCTGTACGTCACACGATCTACTATCTGAAGATGAGCCTTGGAGCCCTTACGCCTGTTGTCGATCGCCGGATTTTTTTTTTCTCTCTCTCTCTCACCGTCTTGTTTGTATCGTGTCGCGTTTTTTCTCCATGAGTGTCGCTTTTCTGCGTAAGCAGGGCTGTACGCCGACTCTGTAATACGCGATTAGACAGCCCTCGTAAACCTGCCGTCCGCCTGTCCTCCGGAAGCGCATCCCGGATCGGCAAGATATGGTGCGTACACACGCGATGACTCGCTTCCTGATATGACGCCATCAGATATTGCACGCTGCGCGCATCACGTTCTTCCGCGATTTCCCCCGCACTGCGTCAATGGGATATACGTTGTCGCCAGTCAGCTGCCGTAGTCTGGCAGCGTGATTCCTAGGTGGCATGGGCACTGGCCGTCTTCAGTTGTGTGCGAATGTGATGGTGTAAACACATGGAGGAAGGAAATTCAGAAGACGTGTGCGCGTCACATTTTTTGAAGCCGGACGTGAAGGGGTGAGGGCTACCTCCTCACTCCCCCCCCCCCCCCCCCCCTTATCTGGCCGTCGTCTCAGCGCGCTTGCACATGCGCAGCAGGCATTGCAGCAGACGACGCTGCTGCGCCCAACGTTACTATTGGCTGCGCCGTCGGCCAGACTTCCAGTAGTCCTTGCGAAAGCACGTGACTTCCGGCACACTTTTTGGCGTGCAGCGCGGGTATAGTTAGTACACTATAAGCGCGGGTTAGTGCACTGTAGCTCGGCCTAGCGAGGGCCTCTCCTGCCTCTATGTTATAAACAGCTGATCTTTAACGGAGGCCACATTTTCGTAATTTTTTAATGGCCCCTGATTCGCGAAAAATTGCTGCCATGAATACTATATACTTAGGGAATTACAGAGGGAATTACTGTTATTTGTGGACACATCCATGCATGCTTAAACACTGAGGTACTCAAAAGGTAGACACATTTTTTAGTTGCGTGTTTTGTTCTTTCAGATGATGCGCTAGACATTAGAATATATGGACTACCGCGTGATATTCGCCTACGATTGCTGAATAATGAACTGAATTTAACATCTGGAGTGCATGATTTCACATTCGCTCGACAAAGTTTATCACGGGAAGTTTTAGTGTTCGAGAGCAGAACAGACACATGAAAACAAATTTGCAGAGGGAAATTTGATGGTTTGGTTTGTGGGGTTCAACGTCCCAAAGCGACTCAGGCTACGAGGGACGCCGTGGTGAGGGGCTCCGGAAATTTCGACCATCTGGGGTTCTTTAACGTGCACTGACATCGCACAGTACATGGGCCTCTAGAATTTCGCCTCCGTCGAAATTCGACTGCCGCGGGAGGGATTGAATCCGCGTCTTTCAGGTAAGCAGCCGAGTGCCATGGCCACTGAGCCACCGCGGCGGCAGAAAGTTTGTATAGGTACTGGTCTATAATTATTAGCATCCTTATTTTCTTGCCGTTTATGTACAACTGAAACTTTCGCCTTTTACACCTCACCTGGAAAGCTGCCTGATTCAAACGCAAAAGTATGATAAGCAGGGGGAGGTTAGATCATTGACGTATATAACTGCTTCTATTCGTCAGCGTCAGTGAGTTACTGTTCCCTAGATTTAGAAATGTACCCATTTCTCAGTTTGGTTCAGAGAACAGTGTCATTGCAGCGAGATCGAAACCTGAAGTTGTATTTCAGATTATCTGGTAGACTTACGATGTTGGCGAAATTCACGTTAAAATACCGCACTTAGCCGACGCCGGAGAGTTTATTATTATTATTATTATTATTATTATTATTATTATTATTATTATTATTATTATTATTATTATTATTATTATTATTACTTAATTATAGTTCTCGTGCCGCAAAACTTAATTTCTGCCTTTCAACACCGTTTCCGTGGCGTTGTATACTTTATGAGGACACTTTTTACCGTATCACTAGCGTTTCTTTTGTGTTTTTGTTTTAACTCCGCAGCTAATTTGCGTGCATAACGGCAGCGATAGCCTCGATCTGCTCCAGTATGTGGTAGGTGCGGGGTTCGATCCCCCAGTACCGCCGGGTACCTACCGGTTTTCCAATGGGAACACGCTTTCCCCCTGCTTGTTCCCATAGTGCAGACCGAAAGCACATTATTCATGTCGCTCTTTGGCCAGTCTACCTTTGCTGTATTGAAATCAAATCGTCATCAGTATGTTTCTACTTTTCTTGAACGGTAGGAAAGCAAGTGAATGGGCCTCTAGTATCCAAGAAGCTTTTGAGTAGTTGGTTTTTCCTCTCATCATTTTCAATTGTTCAGGCGTTATAAACGCCTTTCTAATCTTGCCTTCCATCATCATCATCAGCCTGACTACTCTCACTGCAGGGCAAAGGTTTCTCCCATGACTCTCCAATTAACCCTGTCCTTCGCCAGTTGCGGCCACCGTGTATACCCGCAAACTTCTTAATCTCATCCGCCCACCTAACTTTCTGCCGCCCCGTGCTACGTTTGCCTTCTCTTGGCATCTAGTCCGTTACCCTTAAGGACCATCGGTTATCTTGCCTTCGCATTACATATGCCCTGCCCAAGCACAATTCTTCCTCTTGATTTCGACTAGGATGTCATTAACCCGCGTTTGTTCCGTCACCCACTCCGCCCGCTTCCGATCTCTTGCCTTCCAGTTTCATTCTTTTCTGCACGGAAAGCAGCATTGTTTTAGTGTCGGCGAAAAATAGACAGGAATTCGTTGTTAGCGTCATTCGCATCGCCGGCGCAGTGGCTTTGGCGTTCGTCTGCTGAGCCGAAGGACGCGGGATCGAATCCTTACCGCGGCGGCCTCATTTCGATGGAGGTGGAATGTAAAAACGCCCGTGTACTGTGCATAGTCAGCGCAGAGAAGAACCCCAGGTGGTCTTAAATTAATCCGGAGCCCTCCACTACGGCGTCCCTCTTAATCCATGTCCATATCTTAATCCTCGTATGTATTGCTTCGGGACGTTGGACGCCACATACCACCACATTCGCGGTTGTTTCGTTGTTGACTGGTCACCACTCATAATTTGAAGCGCGCGCGCGGTAAGAATCCGGGTTTGTTATCAGTGCTCGCATTTATGTCAGTACAGATTTGAGCACTATTTCTTCTTTGGTGCAGAGCTTGAGTCGGCTATGCGTATGGGACTGACGGTATGTTGTAGGTTATATAGCCCACTGCTTCAACAGATGTCTGTGCTCTCATTGGAAAGATCATGAAATGACTGCTTGCCCTGTCAGCGATGCGCGAGTTGGCGTCGAAATTGCATTTTTGAAGCCACGAGAGGTCACTGTGTTATTTAGTCCGAAACAGTATGCGTTGTCACTGTACATGGTTATGTTCAAGCCATTGCCCTATAGCAAGCAATGCTTTTTACTTGCGGCATATTCTAGTATAGTTTCTTCAACGTAATAAAAAAGACGTTTTGACGACGACATGGCGGGCGATGTGCTATATATAAGCATTTCTGTGTTGCTAGAACATTTTTGCAAGTCTGATGGTTCATGCTTAGCATGCACTGCTGACTTGTTCACAGTATCGGGCGCTTAACTTTACGCATAACTGTGCACATAGTTGTGCACATGATCACTGGCTTGTACTCATAACGATTCGTAATTATTGCTTGCCCACTTGAACGGCCCGAAAATCTATCTGGGTATGTAGGTCTTGGCATCCACAGCAAAACCCGAGCCTCGCGTATTGCAGTTCTGCGTACCAAAAGGGGTGTGCACGCGTCCAGAGATATCATATCACTATCCGCATGATACCACGTTTCGGAAAACTTGATTACGTCTAACTGGAAATGGCGCTCATCAGGAAATGTTATAGCCTGATCTTTAGACGCAAGGGATGATGCATTTATATACGAACAGCCTAAACTGTTTCGATTGCTATGGAAGTGAAAGATAGCTGCAACGGCCCGTGTGATTAACAATGTCCTGCCTAAACCAGTCGCTGAGGCAATATCCGCACAATATGGAAAGCGTCAAGCTTCGTCGCAAAAATTGTACCGCTCTTGGTCTAGCCAAACTTCTATTCTTCATCCTTTTCCACGACACAGCCATGCCCAACAATTTCCTCAGTCGAACATAAGTTATATTCAATGTTCGTGGTAACACTGCCACCGTCGCGAAGTTCACTAGCTGTAACTTTATTTTGTGTGTTAATGAAGCATGCAACCAATGTAAAAAAAAATTGGCAGTGGCTGGCTATGCCAGCATATACGTAGCGAAAGCAGGCATGTGACACAGCTGGCGAAGCGAGCGGAGGCGAGCGCAACGACGAGGCAAATGGTGTGACGTCATACCAAAGGGCGGCGGCGGCGAGGCGCGCGGCGTCCGCCAGCTGCGACGGTTGCTAGGCAACGGCTCAAGGTCGGTCTCTGTGCCTCCTCGGAGCACCGCCACAGCGAAATCGCAAGTTCGTGGCCAATGTAGCTTTCGCTACAAAAGGGGTACGGTTCTGACGTAGTTAAACCGAGTAGACGAGCGAAAGCATGTGGTTAGCCTGGTTGGCTCCTAGTTTTGCTTTGCCTGATCGTCGGTGCGTCTGGCGACGATATTAGCCTCCGGTTAAGCTCTGATCAAGGTTAAGCTGATCTGATCTGTTCGCGCCACAGATGGGCATTGATAAAGACGACAATGTGCAGTGAAAACAGTGCGAGAGTGTGTTGCAGTTTAACACAAGGCATGATGGGCTGCGCCGATAGCATCGTGATTGTTTTCTTCGTGGTTTGTACAGTGTCGGTCAAAAATTTCCAAGCCACAGGGTCTGCTTTTCTTCGATGTGTACTCTGCCACTTCCGATGCCGATAAAGCTGTCAAGGTTGTAAGAGGTTAGAAGGATGCTTCTTTTACCTTCTGCAGATATTTTTGAGTCTCGTGGATGTCGTAACTGCCTGAATACACTGATCACAAATAGGCCCGGCGGCCTGGGAACTTTTGACCGACCCTGTACATAGTTCATGTACATAAACATTGCGTCACTGCCATAAATATCATGTTTTAAAAAAAAATCGGCGACAGCATAGTGCTCTCGTGCAGTGGCCAGGAAAGCTGATCTTTTCGCGCCTCCGCGGGGGGTTCGGTAGCGTTCGCAGCAATATTCATCTTATATTGCACCTGCCCCGCCGCGGTGGCTCAGTGGTTACGGCGCTCGGCTGCTGTCCCGAAAGACGCGGGTACGATCCCGGCCGTGGCGGCTGAATTTCGATGAAGGAGAAATTCTAGAGGCCCGTGTGCTGTGCGATGTCAGTGCACGTTAAAGAACCCCAGGTGGTCGAAATTTCCGGAGCCCTTCACTACGGCGTCCCTCATAGCCTGAGTTGCTTTGGGACGTTAACCCCAATAAACCAAACCAACTTATATTGCACCGTCAAGGTCAGGGACGCCACAAGATTCTTGGTTGGGTTTTACCCCGTGAAGTAGAGGTTTCGCACTGAAAATGCGCTGGAATTTTTGGACGGAAACGGTGCGCATGCTTGAAATGCCGAGAGAAAGTGGCTTCAGTTCTCACAACAGCGTAGTCATGTTTGGCCGCTTCTGCCTATAGATGACCGCGAGCACGCACATAGTGGCTTATCACACGCGCATCGGTACCGCGTTGACCGTGTTTTGCAGCCTCGATCCTGTCTCTTCCTCGCGTTTGACAGCGCTCGGTCGGGGACACATCTCTTTAGCGATATCCGTTTCGACAGTTCTCCGCTTTCGAGTCTATTTACAGGGGTAACTACGATTATAGATTCAGTTATAGTGGCGTCGGTGTTCTTTGTTACTATGTTGCCTGCTTTTGTATCGATCGCTGAAATTGTCTCGCATTCATTATGTTTTGCCTTCGTGCGACCTTGATTACATACAGGGTCTGTTCTGAAAGCAGTAGCACTCACTTTTTTTGTTGTAAAATTTATTAAAGAGAATAGTACAAGTGATTAGAATTTTTCAAAGTAGCACCCTTCCGCACCTACACGCTGCTGCCAATGAGCTTTCCTGTTTTCGCACGCCTCCAGGAACGCCTGCACCGGAATGCTGTTTAGCTCCCTGTTGAACCGCCTCTACCGATCCGTGATGTTTCCCCTTGAGCGTCGATGTTATTCTCGGAAAAAAAGTCTGACGGGGCCAAGTCGGGGCTGTAGGGGGCCTGGGGCAGCGTTGCCGCCTTGTGCTGGGCAAAAAATCGGGGTCCTCATTCACATGATCGAGAAGATCCTGGCAGATCGCTTTCCGGTTGGCCTTTTGCTCCTCTGACAACACTCCCGGCACCAACTTCGCGAACACTTTCCTCATGGCTAAGTTTTCTGTCACGATCTCAAAAACATAGGTTTGAGGATTGCTCATGTCATCAGCAATCATTCTGATACTAATCCTACGATCACTGTTCAGTAAATGCTTCACTCGCTACACATTTTCGTTGGTCTTGCTGGTCGAAGGGCGTCCGGAGCGGTCGACAGCGTCATCGTAGGCCTCCTTAATCATGTCGTGAGTCTCTTTGCCCTTTTTACCAAGATTTACACAAAATTTGATCGCGTATCGCTGATCCAGTAAATGCTCTGTGATTCTGCGTGACGAGACGTTTCGACAGGGGTTCACAGCACAAACGACCTGCTCTCTTCAACGGCCGAGAGCCGACTGCCGATTTTCCCCAGCATTCCCAATATCCCCCTTCAACGATCCTGCACGCGCAGACCACCTCTAGCCCGGCCGTTCGCCCAGGAAAAAACCAGTCCTACTACTTTCAGAACAGACCCTGTATATAAGTTTTGCGTATGGACATGGATAGGTGGATTTTACCGGCATCCTTTCTGATTCGAGGTGGTGGCTGGAGTCATCTCGCCTAACAGTTAGATTTAAGCGTCGAATTAATGTCCATGTGGCGCAATAGACTTCAGGAGGAATACGTATCCAGCGTATGTCCTAATGTCAGTCATCCCTGCGTCGAATGGATTGCAGTGCTCAGTTCTAACTTGTCCAGGTTTGGTTTGGTTTATTGGGGTTTAACATCCCAAAGCGACTCAGGTTATGAGGGACGCCGTAGTGAAGGGCTCCGGAAATTACGACCACTTAGGGTTCTTTAACGTGCACTGACATCGCACAGTACACGGGCCTCTAGAATTTCGCCTCCATCTAAATTCAGCCGCCGCGGTCAGGATCGAGCCCGCGTCTTTCCGGTCTGCAGCCGAGTACCGTAACCACTGAGCCACCGCGGCGGGGTACCTGTCCAGGCTATTCCTGTTCGTGCGAAAAGCTTCGCCGCTGGTCACTGTTTTCCGCGATATCTGTGCGATAATGCTGAGTATTAAGGCGAAAGCCCTCAATGCCTCATCGCTGTCGACAGAAGACTGTCAGCAGCGGTGTCACGCTTTTCTAGACGGACCAGAAAAAAAAATCTTTGCTCGATGGGATTCGAACCACCATCCTTCAGTTCCGCAGCCGAGCATGCTAATGGCTACGCTACTTTTTTTTTTTTTATTTATTGCCTGACTTCGGCAAGAACCACAGTACACAAATACACTTACAGAGCGCAATGAGCAATAATTAACAACACTATCCGCCCGGGGGTGCGTGGCTTCATCATATTAAAACTCCTTAAGCGTCACCAAAGGCTCGACTCTTTCGAGCCACTCGGGAGCTTCAGGAGCAAGTTTCTGAACTTCAATATACTTATGCATGCACTCCCGAAAATAGATCCGTGCTGGCCGTGCATCAGGATCGCAATGATATCCTGCCAATCTGGAGCGCCAAATACAATGGAGGCCCATTAGCATAATGAGGTCGAATGGTGTCCCATCCTCACTCACTACAGGCAAGTACCGAATACCATGAGCGTCGAGCGGAAATTCCTTTTTTAAAGTCCGTTGCAAAATGTCCCAAAAGTATACCCCCTCCCAACAGTGCAAAAAAAACGTGGTCTATTCTTTCTGGTTGCTTACAAATTAAACAATGTGATCCCCAAGGTAGAAATAACTGCTTCCTTTCCAAGAATTCCTTTACTGGTAGTGTTCCGGTATGTAATTTAAAGAAAAAAGTTTTTGCACTTGGCGGCACCTGCATCGCCTTCACCCGCTTAAGTACGTCGCGTCCCTGGCCTCCATTGTATAAGGCCCTGTACATAGGTTGTGGAAGAACTACATCGCACAAATCTTTATACAACTTCTTCCTGCTAACAGAAGATAAATATTCATACGAAAATCGAACAGACAGGAATCGAACACTAACGACAACCTCTCTAAAGTAACCAAAAATACGTCTCGAGAAACTTTCGGTTGTGACAACAAAGTCCGGCAGTGCATTTCCGAGCCTTAATTGGCACACAGTGCGCAAAAACGGATCGCTTACATCGCGCACAAAACAAAATCTGCTTACAATCTGCCGCAGAAATAAGTGTCCCAGACTCAGGCCGCCATCCTTCACCCGCCTAAACAAATTGGTCCGGCTACAGCGTTCCCAGTCCGCAGCCCACACAAAAACGGCAAAGATCCGGTGCAGTCTCTGTACGTGCATCCTTGCACAATGCAACACTTGCATCACGTACCACAGCCTATAGACATAAAAAACAGATTGCACACTGTGGCCCTTGCGAAAATTGAAAGGTGTCGCCCTTTCCACCTTTCCACCTTTTCACGCGTGGCTTGCGTCTGTGCTTTCCAGTACGAATCGCTATCGCGATAACCATCCAGTGGAACGCCTAAGTACTTTACTGGGGTCGTCACCCAGGACACGTTTGCAAAATTGCCGGGCTTCGTTGGCCATTCTCCGTGCCAAAGCCCCAGGGACTTTTACCAATTCACTTTCTGCCAACGCATATGCAGTTCTTGTCTAGAACGCTGGAGAGTGTTTGCAGAAAGGCGTCGAATCAGACGGATGCCTCCCAAACGCCCTCCAGTGTCTCCAGCATTTAAGATTCACAAACAATTGTGTACTTATTTAACATCTGAACCACACATCAGTGACACAAGCAGCAACACCGCGCTAAAGGCTTTCGCCTCACCGCACTTTAGGTCAACAAAGTTCTCCCCTGAATTTATTATTATTTTTTTCTGTATATGCGGAAGCACACGGTGGTTGTCTGCTCATTGCATGGGCCTCGAAAAGCGAAGTCTCCCTCTTGGGAGAGGGAACAAAAGACGCTGCGTGTCTGAGCAACTCGCAAGCGCCAAAGTATGCGTACACCTACGCCAAGTTTCTTTCTCACATATCAACGGAAACCTACTCTGGCTCTCGGCCAGGGCTTACAGCAGTAGGAAAGGGAAAAGGGAGGTTAGCGCGGCAGCCGGTAGAAAGAATCTTAATCAGGCATGAAACAATCTGGGATGAATTTGGAAGTTGGCTGGATGAAATCTGAATGAAATTAACGAAGCATTTCCTTGTTTCGTTCCAAGAGTGAAACAGTGGCTGCACCCAAGCAGAGTGAGTCACTGAGCAGACCGTTGACACGAAAGCAGACGTTCGGGGTAGTTTTGTTTGGCGTTCGCCTTCCTTTCGCATTCGGTGCGGTGAATCCAGTCGAGACCGCTTCAAAAAGTGATCGAAGGGCGTCTCCATATTGGACACTGGGCTGTGCCTGTGCTCGTAGAACTATAGGGTGTATCGATAGGACCACTTTATCGAGACACCCTATGTAGAACAGGTTAGAGTTGGGATTAAGGTCCCCCTGGGCTCTCCCCACAGCCCAGAAAGCCAACTGCTCCGACGGTCGTGAAAAGGTACACAACGCATTGAATCCCGTTCCGCCGCAGTGGCGTCATCGGTACGTCGCATTGTCCTAAGTACTGTACACGGTATAGCGAGACCTGGTTCCGGCCGTAAATTTATCAACTTTCAGAATCAGAATTTTTTTCAGTCAATCATTTGAGCAGTGTACAATGATATGCAGAAGGAGGTCCCATAGTCGAATGACTGAAAGGGGACCTCCTGTTCATAATAACATTGAGTTAAGTAAATTAAGCGCAGCATTTTAAAAATGAACGATGGTACCAAATTAAGACACAATACAAACATTTGTAGACAAAGAACGCAAACTAAGGAACACATACTACAAAGAAAAAGAAAAAAGGAAGATAAAAAAGAAAGAAACAAAGAAACTAATGGTCAACTGTCTGCTATCAAGAATTGTTTTAAGGTCTGTTTAAAATTAAATACCGAACGCGAGTTTTTAACATTCGAAGGTAGGGTGTTCCGTAAGGAAATCGATGAGTACTGAACAGTCTGCTTGCCATAGTTAGTACGAACTTTTGGTAGGAGGAAATTGTTGTTAGAAGCAAACCGGGTAGTGTTGGAATTCGTGAGCGTGGAAGATAAAAACTCAACTTTTGGTAATTAGAAGCGGATTACTGCCCATAACATTATCCTGGTGATGAGAGGAGTCGCAGGTTCACGAAGGGGTGAATCTCTCAGGGAGTCAGCTTCTTCGTTTGATAAAATATTCCTCTGTCCTCACCAAACACTTATTGCCGCCGCGGTGGCTCAGGTGCTCGGCTGCTGACCCGGAAGACGCGGGTTGGACATCGGCCGCGGAGGTGGCATTTCGATGGAGGCAAAAATGCTAGAAGCCCGTGTACTGTGCGTGCACGTGAAAGAACGCCAGAGGGTCGAAATTATCCGGAGCCCTCCACTACAGCGTCCCTCATAGCCTGAGTCGGTTTGGAACGTTAAACACCATGAACCTCAAAAAGCCAAACTTTTAATATTTTTTTTTTCAAAGGCGAAAGCCTTACTATAGCCCCATTAGACCAAATTCCGTCGGCGACCGTCGCAGTTGCTGGGGCCGAGAGATGGCCCCAAAAAGATGGTGTCGCAAACAGCCGTCGTCTATAGCTACCGAAGCGGCGAGAGCGACGACGGCATGCAGGCATGCACAGCAGATGCCCCCCCCCCCCTTCTTTATTGTCTCCGACGCGGTATTTGCTCGTACGGCTTAACTGGTGGACCTCCATGTGGTTACATTCGTACCAAAATTGTGACGCAGATGTTTGTGACCAGTCGAGTTAGAGGCTATCTCGCGACACGGATTCGAACCTCCGATTGTATGCCTCCGATTGTATGCCAATTGAGCTCCAATTGTATGATGCCTTTCCCCACCTTTCGTGTGAAAATTGTGACGCAACCGTTCGTCATGCAGCGTTCCTGGAAGTGTCACAGGACTTCTCGTTGCACATAGCATACGTCTCTTCAAGTTGCAAGCTAGCTCGCGACAGACTCCAACCGACGACATATATGTAGCTCCAATTGTGTGCCTTTCCCAGACTTTCATTTCACAATTGTGACGCAGCCGTTCGTCGTACAGCTCTCCGGGCGCTGTCATACATTTCTCATTGTACATAGCGCACAGCTGCTAGTCAAGTTGGAGCCTAGCTCGATTCCAACCGACGACATGTGTAAACTCACAATGAGACATTTACGTATTCGCCTTCACAGCACGTTAAGCGGTCTTAAGGGCACTGCGTATTTAGTTTTCTACTGGTTTTCTCCGTCGTTTCGCCGATTTTGCCGGACTTAGTCCCTTAAGCCATAGTTGGCTTTGACAGTCCTGTAACTGAAAATGTAACATGGAAACTGGCAATAAAATTATTATTATTATTATTATTATTATTATTATTATTATTATTATTATTATTATTATTATTATTATTATTATTATTATTATTATTATTATTATTATTATTATTATTATTCGTAGAGCTTACCGTCAGGCTTTTGTTTAGAAAGGGGGACTGGCATGGGCGTCCGGAAGAGGGGGGGGGGGGGGGGGCGTGGAATTACGGATATTGTTTCTGCACTAGCAGGAAACAACTACAGAGCTTGATTAGCACGCTTAAGTGATAGTAACTTTTCGCATTTTGCTTATTTACTTCAGTTCTTTGTTCATTAATAAAATCCAATGTACAGGCGCGGTCATAAGTAAACGGAGCACGCTATTGCGTACGAACTTCAATCGCGCTTCCTCCATTGGTAATGAAGAAGCGTTGTTTCTATACAAGAAAGCCCACCAACCTCCGCTACCAGCATGCCTGCACCACTGCTGGAAATTTCAGTTAGGTGACGCGCGAAAAATATTCGAAGACAGTTGCGTGCTTCGTTTACTTTTGTACGCGCCTGTATGTTCTCCAAGCCTAGCACTAGTTTTCTGTTTCTAATTTTTGTTTCATGTGCGCAGTTTAGACCACAAATAGTTGCTTTTTGGTGCTAACCTACTGCCTCCCCCATTGCCCCCCCCCTGGAAAAAGTTCTGCGGACGCCTTTGGGGACGGGGATGCATAAAGAAAAATGAAAGGTGCATAAGTCTCCTTACGTGCGGAAATGCGAAAGCATTTCGAGTTCTGTTGCCTCCTCTGTTACTTAGCAATGTAGTCAATCATTGATGGTAATTATTGAATCAAACAATCGATTGAATTAATTCGTTAATTGCCAATTGCGTTATGAATGTTTAATTATTAATGATCTGTTACTATTAATTGCACATGTTTTTACTGAATAAATTAGTTGTTTGGTTTGTTAATTAAACTACATAATTACTTTTTGCTTTCCTTAACCGATTAATTTAATTATTTGTATTGTTCAAACTGGAGGAATTACTAGTAATTCCCAAATTTTGCCAATTACTCGGGGCAATTATCGAGATTAATTACCTTATGCTTTAATTAAGTATTTTACTGAGTAATTCGTTCATTTAAGCTCCCCATTCAATCATTGTTAATCGTTACAAATCACAATCACACTCCTACTGGATGATCGACAGTTTATGGGGACACGCTCTGTCCACTGCCCGTGCGGTACACAAGTCCTGTCCACGCTACTCATGCGGCAGGACGTAGTAGCGCATTAATCTAACTATCGGGCGTTGCCAAAACGCAGAGGCAGCCTTCTCAGTGTGATGGCTTACTATATACGCTGCACGAAACTTTGTGGAGAGCCAGTCCAAAGGGCAGAAATTCCACAACGAATATATGGCTGTGAATCTAGCGCAATATGTCCACGGAAGGGCATGCGAATAAATGTCGACCGCCGGACTCTGGCTGCGCCGAGAATCATCCGTGGAGACAGTAATATGACGCTGAAAACTTTTTAAATATTCGGCAAGAAGATCACGTGATGTATTAGGAGGCAAAAAAAAATGTGATCGAAATGAAACTCAGCCTGTGTCATTACGCATAGCCTATCGACTATAACGTGCTTGGGTTAACCCCAAGCTTCGGCTAATTAAAGCGCCTCAGCAACGCAGTACGCAAAGGGACTGAGACAAACTGGAATTTCTGCGAACAGTGTCCAACCATTAAGAGCTGAAAGCGGGGATTAAGCGAGGCAGACGCGCTTAGGCAAAGGAGTGGATTAGCAACCGATGTGAGAAATTTGAAGGTACCGAATTGCGGCACGGGTTTTGTAAAGGATCGATACACAGCACCGTGTCACCACGTGTACCGAATTTTATATTGCTTATCCTCGTACCAAGGCAACGTTCAACAGTCTCGCAAGGGAGCAGCAGTTCACAATTGGTAGCGAGGTACTGGAAGTGGTAAGGGAATACGTCTACTTATGGCAGGTAGTGGCCGCTGATCCGGATCATGAGAGTTCGGAAGTAACTTGAAGAACAAGGAAGGGGTGGAACGAATATGGTAGGTTCTCACAGATCGTGAACGGCACTTTGTCAATATCCCTCAAGAGAAAAGTATACAACAGTTTATCTTACCGGTATACTCACCTACGGGGCAGAAAGGTGGAGGCTAACGAAAAGGGTCGAACTTCAGTTAAGGACATCTCAGCGAGCTATGGAAAGAAATAAGAAAACGGAAGCGGGCAGAGTGGGTGACGGAACAAACGCTGGTTAATAACGTCCTAGTCTTAATCAAGAAGAAATGGGCTTGGGCAGGGCATGCATTGCGAAGGCAAGACAACCTGTTTATCCTCGAGGGTGACGGAGTGGCTTCCAAGAGAAGGCAAGTGTGGCAGGGGGCGGCATAAAGTTAGGTGGGCGGTTGAGATTAAGAAGTTTGTGGGGATACGGCGGCCGCATCTGGCAAAGGACAGGGTTAATTGTAGAGACACGGGAGAGGCATTTGGCCAGCAGTGGCCGTAGTCAGAAAGGACCCTACCGAGAGGCATTGCTCTCGCCACACGCGGATCGCCGACACGAAGCCGGGTTTTGAACACGCAAAAGGAAGAGGAAGAATTGCAGTCTTTAGCCTCGTTGACGGCACTCTGTGCAACGATCCCTTGCTCTCTACCGTTGACTACCAACATCTTACGTACGTACCCATGGAAGGTTCGTGCATGTAAATCCCGGCAGTGTGAGGTTGCAGTGACACTCCTGCGGTGGAGAATTCTCCGCTTAAATCTTTATTTATGCAGATGAGGGTTCAGTCCCTCAAACCTTTGCGTGACTTGTGGAGAGGTGGAAACACTGGAGCATTTCCTACTCTATTGCCGGAGGTTTGCACTTCAGAGAAGGACGTATCTCGATATTCCAATTACTCTAATGGGACTCACTTTGTCGGTTCCGCTTCTTCTCTCCTTCGGTGCTAGCGCCAGAGGTTTCGCATTGCATCAAGTTTGCGATTTCCTCCACAATGACATAATTTCTACCGGCAGGTTCCCTTGCTAATGGTATCCAAAATTTGCGCATTGCAAAATCATTCAAAATTGTTTTCTATTCAGTTGTCTAATCTTTATGCCCGTTTATTTTCTGCAATTCATTTTTCCCCATTATTTTTTTTCATTCTATAATTTCATCTTTAATTCCTCGGAATACTTACCCAAAGTTAAATCATTAGCTTGGCAACAAAAGGTAATCCATTAGCTTGGCACCAATTCACCTTCTTTGGGCTCTCCTCACTGAACCCTGTCCGATCCCCCGTCGTGGGTATGTGCCAAGCCACCAAGGCAACAACAACAACGACGGGCCGAGTCAGGGGATCGAGATAAGCAAGGTCAGCCCAACTCGACGACTGTCTATTTACATGAACTCGATACGAGCGAGTCAGCTCTCGTAATGCGCCTTGCCAGGCGCAACCGCACGAGTATAGTAAACGGGCTCCGGCTTCTATTTTCTCCCCGAAGAAAATGCTTACCCCAAGCGCGAAAGAGGAATAAGTGTAATTTGCGCAAGAGGCTGCGATTCAACCCACCCCTTGCGACTTCTTTGAGGTGTCCAGTCGACTCCGCGACCCGTCTCGGCGGCGTTTGCATGAACCCAGTAACCGGGTTTCTGCCCGACATCTCTTCTCAACCCGGCTCTGTCGGGTTCATGTAAACGCGTGGCTGTTGGGGCCGCCGCCTTCGGCCCTTTCTGCTCTTCGACCTGGGCGCCGCTCTTGGCTTCCCAGGCCACCTTCGCTGCTTGAGTGACAGCCGGCATCAGCTGCTTATCTGCCAGCTGACAGCGCGCCCAGCGTCCATCGCCACTTCAGTGCTTTACCTGCCGCTTTCTCTTTCGTGTGCTGAGCAGCGTTCCTTGCTTCTTGACACGCCGTAGCTCTCGCGCGCTCCTCATTAGCCTAATTAGACTCTTCTTGCGAGATTGAATTTGTGGAAGCTGCAGACCACATGAGCGAAGTGTGTCGGCTGCGTATTCTTCAGTGACACTCATGGCGAACAAAATCCCACATTTTAATGCGATAGCAGGCCACAGTGCGTCGCCGGTCGTAAAATTCACCCATTGGCTGGTGGCAGGGGACGTCACCAGAACGGAAGTGACGTCACTTCCTATAGTATTAGCAGCGGTTGCTGCCTGCACCGGAAGTGACGTAACTTCCGATAGCATTAGCAGCGGTTGCTGCCTGCACCGGAAGTGACGTAACTTCCGATAGCATTAGCAGCGGTTGCTGCCTGCACCGGAAGTGACGTAACTTCCGATAGCATTAGCAGCGGTTGCTGTCTCCATCGGAAGTGACGTCACTTTGGGTGACGGCATCAATCGCTAGTAATGCTATTGCATTGCCAACTCATAATGAAATTAGGTGTCCCTGTGAATAGTTTCTGTGTTTCTCACGTTGCATGCATTAAATTATAGCACCGGGCCAGCCGTGCGTCCGCGGCTTTAGTGTTTCGTGCGTTTTTGTCGTTTTCGCGCTGATGAATCCGAAACGAACCCGTACTAACCTGTCCAGTCTCACGAGCCACACAGGACGCCTGTGTATACACAGCTCGTTCATTACGTATTCTCTTACGTTCTTGGCGACGAGTCTGTCGCCGAGTATTATGAAGCAGCCGCGCATTGTGGTTTCCTTGCTAAACATTTGCAGTTCCTTCTGATTACTTATGCTAGACAGGGAGTTGTTCATGTTTACGTGACACTCATCCCTAGCTTTTGCAGCAAAGAACTTGTTGATTATGTTCGCAGAGTACAGGTTACGGAAGAGGCTTTTCTAATGCGCCAGCTTTTCTGCGCGGTATACGACTTCATTCCACCACGGAGTTGT
Source organism: Amblyomma mixtum (assembly GCF_055824585.1). Taxonomy (NCBI): domain Eukaryota; kingdom Metazoa; phylum Arthropoda; class Arachnida; order Ixodida; family Ixodidae; genus Amblyomma; species Amblyomma mixtum. The sequence goes on along the minus strand of NC_143012.1, from coordinate 255,986,800 downwards.
TTTTTCTGAGCATGACACGCCGTTAGCTTCCATTCTCGGCAAGTTCAAGCGAACTTGTTCGAAATATTCCTCAACTTTCCGCCCGAATAGTGTTCAGCGGAAAAACATCATCAATCCCCGAGCGGGAGTCGCAAACGGGCGGCGCAAACACATAAGCTTCGCATCCCATTGTTAGTAATCGAGGGTTCCGGATTAATTTGGACCAAGTGGGGCTCTGGCGTGTACTGACTTTTGCCTTCCGCCTTCATCGAAACGCGGGCACCTGCCAAGGGGCTGAGTAAGGCAGAGGAGCGAACTGTGCGGCGCCTGCAGACAGGAACTCTTCTGTGTCATAGAAAAACGTAGCGCGAAAAACGAGACACAGAAAAGGTGAAGACAGGACACGAGCGCTCGCGTCCTGTCTTCACCTTTTCTGTGTCGTGTTTTTCGCGCTACGTTTTTCTAAGATGCAATTGCTCCGACTAGCCCAGTTTAGCTTACTTGTATTCTTCTATGTCCTCCCATCGCCAAACACTTTGATCCGAACATAGATGGGCGCTGCCCGCACTGTGGAGAGATCTGCGACATCTTTCACATGGTGTGGGCATGTACTCAGAATCCTCACCTTCCCCCACCCCCACCCGAGAGGCATGGGAGACTGCCCTCCTCAACTGCTCCACACTGGAGTACCAAAGGGCCCTATAGTAAAGCGGGCGCGAGACGGGGCCTCATCGTGCGGTGTCCTGGACTACAGATTCCGACCATGTAGCGAGGTATTCTGACCCCCAAACTCTCTTTGAGTATTAAAAAAGTTTTTCTCCACCACCATGGCCAAACCCGCGTCCTCAGTCTCAGCAGCCGAGCGCCCTAACCAGTTAATACCAGAGGGAAGGACCTGATGAATGCAGCGAAAGGCGTTGAACCGCTCAGCCTAGTACGAAAACGACTGCAAATGTGCGACCCGTGTAGCCAGCGCCAGCTGCATTTGGAGAAGAAGAGGTTGCTCCAGCACTCGCTACGGATCTTCGAAGACCGCAGCGTTGTTGTTGTTGTTGTTGTTGTCCTCTAAATAATGGCGCGTACCCACTGCGGGGGATTAGCGTTCTGTGTAGTACGTGCTGACGCCTCCTCTTCTTCGGCGCGAAGCCGGCGCTGGTCACACGAGTCGCCGACCACCGAGGTAGCCGGGCGCACTGTCGCTCGCTATGGAAAGCCAAGGGAAGAAAAGTGGCTTCTGACGGAGGCTCCCGGAGTCTAGAGTGCGGCTGCTACCATCTATGAGCGGTCCTAGAACGCGTTATGCCTTTCCTACGTTGCATTTCCAGCTTGCATCTATTCTCGACCGACGAGATCATTGCGATTTTTTGTTTTGTTTTTTGGCAGCGGCATGCGCACTTAACACAGATTGTTCGGTGTTAATAAACAAACTAGAACTCGTTCCACCCACTCTGCTTTATCTGTGGCGGCCATGGAGGCCAGGAATGAACTCACTGTATTTCCGGTCTGTAACGTGGATAACAGGCTTCTGATCTCTGCAAGCAGCCGTGATAACGAAACGTTAAAAATTAAGAGTAACTGTAAAGTTATCGCTCCACGTTCGTCGCAGACTCTACGCTATCAATACTTTGTACAGGTTGTTTACTCACTGCGCGATAGCTCGCAAGCCTCGCAACCCTTTTGTCCTACGAGGCGTATCGTAATCGCTGCTTCGCTTTCATGACCGCCTGACGATGCGTCGGAGGCACAGCAGTACAAATCGAAGCGGTGAATCGTGTGTGAAACCGCTTCCAGAAGCGCATCAGCGACTGCTCAGAGATTTACCGAGCGCGATGTTTTACCGCGACAAGCATGCTCCCGCGCGGAAAGGGGGCGCCAGCTTGAAGACTCGGGTTAGACTTGAGCGCCCCGAATGGGAATCCCACCGTAATGACCACAGTTGACTCGTCATTTCACGCCCGTGAGGCAGCTGCCTGGGACGTCCGTCTGTGGTCTCGTCGCGGCAGGGGAAGTGAAAGCCCGGTCCTTGCCCTTTCGGTCGCCGTTGTCGTCACGGTGCGGCCCACCGGCGGCGGCGGTGGGCGGGCGTCGAACCCCGGCGCTCAGCTGCCCGTCGTCCCGTTAGAGAAGAGGGGCCGTCCCGTTTCGGGGAGGAATGTCCCCCACTCTGGTGGCCGGCTGTGCCAGTGACCTCCCCGGCCCGGGGGGGCGGAGGGGTTCGTGACCTTGGCGCTTTCCCCGCTTTCCATTCTAACGGGCCCCCCCGGGCCTTTCAGAGTCCCGGCGGTCCCGGCAAAGGCCGCTCGCTCGTTCAACTTCTGCGCTTTCGCTGGCGGCGGTTGATCTGCCACTTCGCTTCCTCTCCTCCTCCGTGGATCTGTTTGCCCGCTCTTCCGTCGCGCACTGATTGACTCTTTTTGAGGGTCGACGGCACGCTCCCGACACGCGTCCGCCGTCGCGCATCTGTCCCTAATTGTTGGCCGTCTCCAGGTGCCGGAGCCGGGCAGCGGCGTCCGGCGGTCGTCGGCCTCCGATTGTCGGCCAGATTGTCTCGGCGCACTGCGGTCGACGAAGGGTCCGCGAACACTCGGTCCTCGCTCGGGCCGCCTTCCGTGGCTGCCGGAAACGGACGCGTCGGTGGAGAAAGACGGCGCAATCCTTTACGTGAACCTGGCGCTCCCGTATCACTTATTCGTTAGCTTGGCGAGCGCGCGATAACTGGTGATAAGACTGCATGGGGATATGCTTCTGATAAAACTGGTCTGGAACGCTGGGTGAGGCGACAGCTCCCGTTCTCATTTCCTTTTGCACGAGAGTTTTGACAGACAGACAGCCGGAGCTCCAGAACAAATGTGAGCGTATGACAGTATGGGACACTTTTAGTACACAGAAGTAGTTGGACATTTTTATTCGCCATATTTTCCGTGCTTACTTCTTCGTTTGTGCCCTTATGGTATTTGAAAGATTTGTGACTAACAGTAAGTGGACTGGTGTTGATAGAGATGCTTGTAGCACGATATGAACGCAACAAGGATGTCTTCTGTTTATTTACGCTAGATTACCACTTTACAAGGATACATATCTGATAGGGACATTGTTATTGACGAGCCTGCACTTCCTGCTCGGTCTGGCGCTGTAAAAGGGAGCTGCTTTTCCTTTTAGAATCGCTGCACACGATACATCCCTATTCAGGGTCCTTTGTTTCCTGGTTTTATTTATTTATTTATTTTTTATTTTTTGATAATTCGGGGCTTGAAATCGGGCAGTATTTTTTCGTTCAAATTCGGGTGCAAATCTGGTTATTCAGCAAACACTTTCTTAACTAGTTTTTTTTTTCGGGTCATTTTTTAGCACAAAAGGTAATGTACTATATAGCATATTATCTTTTGTGGCAAAAAAGGACTGCTAAGAAAAAAAACCCCGCGCGAAAAAAAAAATGAGAAAAGAAATCGAGCACGTATACATACGCGCTCGTTTTTCTGCGGAGCTTAAAATTTCATAATTTTCGCTCAGCATTTCGCAAACAACACGAAAATGGCAGGTCGCTCTGATAAACTGGTTACCAAATCCGATGTTTTCCCTTCATCCGTTAGTTATTTGTTCGCGTACATTAACAACCCCCACGCAGCACTTCCGCTTGCGTGGGGGTTGTGCGCTTGCAGCAAAAGCACTCATTCAACATCACAGCGGCCATTTGAAACGCGCAAGATTCCCGTTTTAGGACGCAGTTCGCTCGCATAGTGCTTGTTACAATGATCCCAATGGAATGTCTGCTCAGTACCCATGTTTTCTCCTCTCTCTTCTAAAAAGCACTTTTCATAAGCACACATCATCCGACAAGGAGAAGCAAAGACAAAAATGGACATGCCAAAGCAATGACAGCATCAAGGGGAAAAAATTGTGAGGACACTTGGAAACTAAGGTGTTGAGAGGCGAAAGCCGAGGACACTATGCCGTGACGACTTCCGGTGGATGTGACGTCACACCGTTCCCGTGGCTATATCGATGCCCAAATTATACATCTTTCGGAGATCGTAAGTGTTAATTACGCTTAATTACACATTTTTCCATCTAATTTGACACAAATCCCGACGTTTTCCCGACCATTCTGTGAAAATTTTCACTATGCCGTGACGACTTCCGGTGGATGTGACGTCACACCGTTCCGGTGGCTATATCGACGTCCGCGCTATTTCGACGCAATTTCGGCATTTTTACCTATAATTAATGAACTACTTAATCTACAGTCATCAAACTTGGCTTCTGGGTTCATTTTTTCCTCCTCTATCTAAAGCAACCATTGGTTTTCTTCTATATTTTTTTAGTTCCCGAGTTAAACGCGTGACACGCTTTGTTAACTTTGTGAAGTGTTTGTGAAGTGAAGACGACGGTATGAGCCATTAAACGCTTTCTTTCGCCTTAATATTGTGCTTGAACGAGAACTTAGACTTCCTTATATGGAAACAACGTCCAATGCAGCTATTACTAGCAGTTGGAGAGGGTGGCAAAGAAAACGTATCAGCAATTTGGAACACAAACGAGACGAAGACATCGGCCGTTGCGCTTAATGGGCCGCTGATTGCACTCGGTGTAAAATTCGCTATACTGCGGTCGTCAGGCATTGTCTCTGGAACGCAATAAGTTTTCGGGAGTTCCAGCCGGCGTGCCCTCTCTCAGCCTGTTTCCCTCATCCGTTCGGGCGGCAGGTCTTCGCTAGCGAAACTTCTTTCACCTCCGCTGCTATGGGGAGGCGCGAACTTACGTCAAAAGCATACGTCATAGCCCCGCCTCGCCGGATATTTTTGTTTTTTGTTTTACTTAGGCAGCGCCTTGTTTAATTTATGGCGACACTTCTGTGTGCTTGTCAGGTTACAGCTGTCGGAAGTCGTGTCGAGCCACAACATCATAATGCGTAGCAGAATGTGTAATATGTGGCAATCAGATTTGGAGGGCGGAGCACAAAAGTGCACGAGCAGCTTTCTGATGGTGCTCCCGAGAGTGGAGTAAGAGAGGAAGAAAAGAACGAGGTGATGCGAGAAGCCAGTGGCGCAGTATACGATACCACGCAGAGGCATGAATGGGCAAGAAACTAAAATGCGTGTCCCATTTTCTTTTTTTCTTTTTATTTACCATAAAGAACCATACAGTTCAATATTACCGAGAGGGTAAAGTGGTGCTGCGATAGTTCATCCACTATGCAGAAGCGTGGGAATGCCGGGAATATTAGGTTTCGTACTGGGCTTCGCTATTGTTGGGCGTGAAACATGGCTTCAGCCGTAAGAGTAGAACAATCATCGAGGCAAACCTCGCAAGAAATTCTGCAAAAGTTTGCACACCAACGTAACGCTTGCGTTAAATTTATTGAAGAAGAGAAAATGGCACTATTAAAATAATTTGATATGCGCGCACAGGAGAGCATCGTGGTGCAGGTCCACCGATTCAGAGGCAGAATCCACGATATCGGTCAAACACTAGCCCAGCCAGATGCGAAACCTCATCTTCCCGGCATTCCCCGTGATGGATGAAGTGCTTATTTATGAAACTAGCATAGACGGTGGCGCCACTTTTGCCTCTAGGTAATATGGAGAAACGCTGTGTAACGAACGGCGCAACAAAAAAGAGTTGTATAAACTACCAGACAACGAGATGTCGACCGTCATTCGCCCGTGAATCAGAATGATAGACCAGTGAAATGCAGCTTTTCTGTGCCGTCCCAATACACAAAGTACAATACACAACGTACAAGGCAAACGTGCAAAATATATTACAGATTTTCTGCAGAATTTGTATTACTGACGATATTAATTGCCAGCAATGGCATATTTTTTTTATAAATCGTGCACTGTTTTTGCGAAGCATTTCGATTTAAACAATTCAATATTTTACACTTAAAATCCGGCGCTTTGTGTTCATGGTCGACACGCTGAGACCTGTAGAATGGCGGCGAAATATATACTTCTCGTGTAGAGTGCTAACTCAGTTATGATAAATATTATGACACAGTTTCAATCGGGAACTTTTCCGTCGTGTCTCTATAAAACTGCCATTCCGGCACCTAATTTGCAGTGTTTATAATCATTTATCGGTCGTTCCTTGCCAGAAAGTTATTGAGTCGCTAGGTTTTTCAACCTTTCCAGCTTGTTTTTATCGAGTACAGTGAATCCATGTTCGAGAAAAGATCTATACGTAGGGTTTGTAGAGGTGGTTTTTGGCATTTAATTAAAATTATCTTGTATTCCGTCATAACGTCAGTGCTTTTGTTCTTTTTTGTATGGTCCGCATCTGCTTTTTTTTTTTATTGTGATTTCCCCCTATACCAGACGAGCTTTCCCGTAACCTACTTTCTTATTAATTTTTAGGTTGCGCAATTTTCGAATCAGCAAAGCATAATTAACGACATCAAAAGCTTTCCTAATATCTACAAAAATGCCGTCTGTGCTGCTATCCTTGTCTAGTGCTTCACATATATGTCATGCACAAACTATGTTAGTCGACTAACACAGGGTCAAAAACCGTGTTGAATAGAACTAAGCACCAAATTTACATTCAGGTGAGCCGTGATGCTTGCTATTGTGAGCAGTATGTGGCGGTAATCTGGAAGAAAGACCCCCCCTCCCCCCCCCCCCAAAAAAAAAAAAAAAGAGTTAAAGCTGTGTGTCTTCTCTTAGTTAACATCAGTTGTCCTTTCTGTGGAACGCCAACGTTATCTTTACCGCTTAGGCTTACATGCCTCCAAAATCCCCTGGTTTTTTGCAGGTCCCGAGGATAAACAATCCAATACTGCTCGCCCTCAATATTGTGCTTAGCTTCTTACTCGCTATTTCAAGCTTAGCCGCCCTGACAGGAATGCTGTTTGTTTTAAAACTTCTCTAAAATGCTCTCTGGCGGCTGTTGTAGTAAGGACGTACGTCTGAACTGAACCGCGGTTTATTTTTGCTGCTCCTTGATGTTTCAGTCCATGATGGTACAAATTCCTCACGCAAGTCCTAGAGCTTGTTTTTGAACAACACTAACAGATCACTAACAACACAACTGCTAATAGTGTAAAGTGCGGGAAGTAAGGTTCTGAACCTGATTTTATTTCGGCTATATTTGCTCTAGAAAAAGATTAACCATGCTTCGCTTGGCATTCATCTACGTTTTTTTTTTTTTTTTCAAAGACACAAAGTTGGCGATGATTGGTCGGTTTTTACCTATCCTGTGCTTAGCAGTCTATGTGCCCTTTCGACATGGCCTGTCTTCAAACCGATTCTGGCGACGGTTTGTAGTTGTTAGTGGCTATTTATTGGTAATAAGAAAATAAAAGAATGGAGGGAAAAGATGCTGCTAGCCGCAGCATGTGCCATCGAAGCCTGAAGCATCTGAGCTGCGGCTAGCGGGAATAAAATGAGACGGAGAGGACAGAGAGAAGGAAAGAAAGGGGGGAGCGATAGAAGAAAGGATAGGGGTAGGGCGGCAATATACACTATGTACAAATACAGGGTATTGAAATAGGCGACAGTTTCCATAGCTTGTTTTTCGGAATCAGCAGGCGATTGATCGAAATGAGTATCAGATATCCCATGTAATATTAGACTGAAACAACGGCTTCTAGTTTGCGAGCGCCTGTTGCATTACGTTCTGCGTGTCTTCGAACTGCTTCGTACATTTCGTCATTGTAGACTTCGTAATGCCTAGCTGTGACGCTGCTTCGTCTGAAGTGTCTGTTCGTTTCGTAAACTCGTCGAGGGTCACCTTGTTCTCATTCTGTCGCATTTCAGTAGCTTGAAGCTTGGTATTCATTGCTTGTTGATCATCTGAGAGCAAATGCAAAATTGTTTGTGTACTTGGGCCAGGATTCGGCCTCACTGCACGGCAGCAGCAACAGAAAATAAAACGAATTGTTACGCAACACTACAGATCGATTTCGCTCTGGGCGCAACTCTTCAGGTGACTGCGCGGCATTGCATACAGCGTGCGGTGAAACTGGGAGAACAAATACGTAGGATTAAAAGATATTCTCACTAGGGGACACCAACCTGCGCGAAGTGTAGAAATATTCGTGAAACGTAACGCCATGTTTGCGCCGGTTCCAAGGCCCAGAGATGCTGTTAGCTGTTTTTATTAATTGGTAATTGCATAGTTTCAGTGATTACTGAATGTGTAGCTGTGGCGAAGTCACGGCTGCTTTCACGTGTGAACATCGAACAGGCAGCGTTGTTTAAAGGGGCGCTGCGGAGAACTCCAGTTTTTGTTCTCAGTAAAAACCGATTATGCGACCCTTTCTGGCTGCGTTTCTTCGGCCGCAAAAGACACATTTATTTCTGAGAAAATAGGTCTAAAAAATGGGTCATTTTTTTGTTTTCTTGTCACTCGATTCAACTCGTGGCATGAAGACCGAAAAAGACTCCGTTAGGATGTGAACGGCGGCGGAATCCGCGGTTTTTTATTTGACACGACCGCAGTTTCCTTGCGGAAACGGCCGCGGGTGGCGGTACCTGTACTTCGTTTGTTTTGCCTTTCATAAATCCATTTTTAGTAAAACCTGCCTCTGCCATTTCAACGCAATAATCTGTCAACACAGGACAAGATTAATCTTTCCCAATTTGTCCCTATAAGGTGATAACCACTTTGCTATGGGTAGATGGGTCTCCACCGGGTCACGTCATGTTACGGGCGCTGTTTTTGTAGGGTTTAAGGTTGCTCCAAAACTGTTCTGGGTCGTTCGAAGCCTGCTTGGGAGGGTTGTTTCGAGGGCACTTCGCTTTGGTGATTGAAAATTTCAGCATATTTGTCACACGCTGAGTATGTTTCTCATTTTTGCTGTTCTCAACAGACGCTTTTTTTTTTCTCGTCTATTAGTTTCCCAATCGTTCCTGTATACCATAGAGAAGATGCCTTGGTTTTAATGGTAATAGTGGTGTGAATTTCATAGTTAGTTCGTCCAGCTTGTTCTGTAACATCAGCTAGTCAGATACAACTCAAGAAGGAAGCGGCTTTTCCCCGTCAAAGAACCCCCCTCCAGCCAATGACGTCGGCCGATTCTCAGGAACCTGCTAGCGTCGCAATGTAAGGCGTAGCAGATGAAAGGGGATAGTCCCCTCCCTCCATTGTCACGTCGCTCCCGCCGAAGTGAGCGTCCTCGGACGAACTTTTGGCACTCGTAGTAGAGGCTCGGTCCCCGTTGAGGCCGTACAGCGATCGCAAGGAGCCGCTGAGGTGCACCTGACCTCAGGAGCCGACGCCGATAGAAGGCGACCTGCAACAGTCACCAGAAGACCCTGTGCGGTCCTGTTACATCACATGGTCACATGGTATCAGCTCGCGGATTCTTTTAACTACCCTGTCCTCTCCGGTATACAGCGACATGGTCCCTGGTAGTTGGCGTTCACAAGTTCCAGGACTGCAATACCGTTCTGGCGCTAGGGCGATTGCACAGCTCACGAACTTGTCCCCATTTTCGCCCTCCACTCAAAACGGAACTAGCGCACGTCCTTCGCGCATTTCAAACCAACACTCCCCTCACCCAACTAACTATCTGCAATTACGGGTGGCGTGACACAGCTCACTGCCCGAACTGTCCGGAGACGAGGGCAGACGCAGAACACGTTTTGAGGGAGGCGAAACACAAAAGGCGCCCGTGTGCTCTGCGATGTCGGTGAAGGTTTTAAAGATTCCCTGGGGGTCGAAATTATTCCGGAGCCCTCCAATACGGCACCTCTTTCTTCCTTTCTTCTTGCACTCCCTCCTTCATTCCTTCCCCACGGCGCTGTTGAGGTGTCCACCGAGACGTGAGGCAGTTACGCAACTTTCTTTTCCCTATAACCATTTATTGTTATGAGTATGTTGGACAGCTAGTTTGTTATTGATTCTAGTTTGGACATGCAGATCATAATCAAGTTTCTGCTACTCTGGTGGACACTTTGTTTGTGTCTTTGTTTGAAGAAGGAAAGGGGCGCAATAGTGTTTCATTTCTAAACCGCGCCGTGAGAGAAGGGATGGAGGGGGAGTGAAAAAGGAGAGAGAGAAAGGGGCGCCGCAGTGGAGGGCTCCGGATTCCGGAATAATTACGACCACGTCGGGATCTTTCGATGTGCACTGGCGTCGCACGGCAGAAGTGAAAAGGATGGACTTGGGGATGGGAGAGAGGGTAGTGGGCTAAGGAGCCGGGTGCAGCAGGTGGAGAGACGGAAAAGGAGGGCGGCTGGCGCTGGACATGTGTCTTGTGATGATAACCAGAGGCCGAATCCAGAGGCGGTTCGCCGCGTGAGACTGACCGCTTCTCCGCGTGACGTCAGCCCTGGATTCGGCCCCTGGGCTGGTGACGATGAAGATGGCACAGTCTGTCCGCTGCACTTTGCCTAGAGTGTCGTCATTTTCGGTTACATCGGAATGCCCGGGCGACTCCCGAGGAGCAGGCATACGGGTGACGGCCGAACACCTAAAAAGGGGCGCCTTATGTTCGTGAGGCCAACTGTGGCACTTTCCGGGGAACTCCGCTCCCCTTGAAACCGCACAGAACTGGACGTATACATCGCGGGGCCTCCTTTGGTTCGGCAGTGTTGGCCACGCATGGCCAGCATTTTAAATGGGGAATACTGGGGCTGCGACGCTGCGGTCGCCCTTCATTTGCATGGAAAACATTGCTACGCGTACGGATGTAAGTGTTTTTAAAACGTATTCGGTGGTCGCATTTCTTGGCCCTGTCTTTAAAGTGTCAATGCGGACATTTATTAATGTCCCAATACGTTCGCTGTGCCCCACCCCTCTCAGTTTCTTTTTCTAAAAGTATTGAGCTTTTTTTTGTCTGCTCCTTCCTGCTGTGACATCTAAACATTTTCACCAACTAGATTTTTTTTTTTTTACGCGATGTTTTGCCGAACGCTTTGTCGTATCGCGCAGAGTGATCTCAACGCATAAGCATGCCGAGAGGATGTAGTGCCGGGCCCCCGCACGGGGTGCCGTTCACCCTGGCGGCGCCTGTGCCTCGAATGACGAGTCTGTCGCGTCCACTTTCCGCCGGTCGGCGCGCGCTCGCCACTTTAGCTCACCACACCCGACTGCGCCAGCCCGCTACGTGGCGGCGACCCACTTATCGCGCCGCTTCCGTTCCCTTGCTGTGTAGCTAGATGGGGGGTTGGCGACAACCGCTCCGCGCGACGGCGCCGTCGGACAGGTGGCGGCACCTGTCTCGCGGCGAACGCTTGTCCCGCTTTCCTTCAGGTGGCGCCATGCCGCGTTGCACCGAGAGCGTGGCCGACCTTCAACTCGGCTCGGAGGCTTTGCACGGCTCCATGGTCAGCCTCTTGGCTTCCTTTCGCGAGCGCTTTTCTCGGAAGCGGCCGCGGCGGGAATCCGGGCGATGCTCTGCCGCCGCCGCGGACCGCGCCATTCTCGGAAGGCCGAGTTTCTTTTCCCGCACTGTCGCTTCAGCCCATTGTCCAACCCCTTCCTAATCTGTTGGGACGCGGATAACTCGAGACAGCCCGGGGCCGCATTTTGTAATGGTTTTCTTGTTCCGTTTGTTTGTTGTTTTTTTTTTTGCTTAGTTTCTATTGGTCAGCCTTGCCATCGATACCGGAACCGACGAATGCCATAGCTTGTTTAGCCGTCCCAATGACGTCACAGTACGCAGCTACCAGCGGTATAAAGAAGGCGTCGGAAAATAGCGCGGAGAAGCTACGAAGCACCGAGCGTGGCCAAGCCTAGGGCCCGCGGCTGCAGGTGTCCGACGCATCGTGCTTGCGGTCAAATGTGCGCAAGTGATTAGTTTCCATCCGGTGATACAACCTGCTTTGGAGAGAAGTGATAAGTTTAGAGAGTTCGAGGCCGTTTGCACGCCACGAGCTCGCACTGCACTTTGATATCCACTGCGCAAAGCGCCCACAACGCTGCTTACGGTAGCATTGGGGTGCGTACTCGCGAGAACTTTATAGCAGGGGCCTGGCTGCACTTGGATTCTGTCGATCGATCACAATGACATGTAGGCTGAAAGGTGAAACGCTAAATTCTAGGTCTGGCAAGCTTGATTTCATTTACACTTTTTTTACGCCAGTGTAAACAATGCGCAGTAATCAATCATAAAAACAATCCGTTGCGTAAATTTCTATAGTTTGCAGTTGGAATATTTTTTGTTTATGGAGCAATGCCAACCTGCTTGAACGTCCGGCTCTTTTTTATTTATCGCCGAAATTTCGTAGCGCGGGCATCTTGAGACAAATCGAAAGCTTCTTGCACCATTCTTTTGCTGCGAACATTGGACACGATGAGACGGCAGCGATGGGCGAATAGCTTCCACCGACGTCAGAGCAGCCTCCGTGTTCGCTAACCAGGAGCATGGCGAGAACCTACTCTCTAAACACAAATACGCTTATATGGAATTAAAGGGGAATAAGCTGTTCTCTTGCCCGCTGGAGGAGTCACTCCTTCGTGTTCAGAGTGTAGCACGTTTCTGTAATCCGCTTGTGGACCCCCTGCTTCGGCGTGCGCCTCGGAAGCTATTCGTGGTTCCCCATCATGGCGTCTGTGACGTCACGTCACACACCCGTTTTGGGCTAGCGTCGCCCGCTAGCCGCTCGCTCTTTAATGGGAGCACCATGTGGAGGGCTAAAATGACCCAGTGCACTGCCCCAGCCTTGAGGAGTTTCGTTATCGGCAATGCATGCATGCTGGCAGCTGCGAGGGAGGGAAGGCTGGCCTGAATTGATTGTCGGGGCCGTGAAGGGAAAATGACAGATTTCGTATCGGTCGAATCCCGCAGATGTTTATCAGTTAGTAATTGCCGGGCAGAGGCGCAGATGAGAGCAAATAACGATGCGGTGTAAGGCAGCCTTGTTTACATTCCTATTCCGTCTACATCCGACCAGCGACGCCGGGGTAGCCGCGGTTTTCTGAGTATACTATACGTTCACCCGCTCTCTACTAACGGCTGCGACAGAGAAACTCCAGTGCCGTTCCTTGCTTCGACTCACGATTCCATTCGTTCTTATTGCTTTCCTGTCTGCTAAACCACTTTCGCTCGCTTGAGAGAGCGGTGGCGTCTGATTTGCTCGATGAACGCTTCAGTCGTCACGGGAACAGGAGAATATGAGGCTTTCTCAATTCATATGGCTACTGCTTGGCTGAGGAGCACGATCCATTCGGCTGCAAAAAGTTCCCTGGCTGATGCCGTATATATTTCAATATCCTGTATCTGTACATAGTGTATATTGCCGCCCTACCCCTATCCTTTCTACCCCGCCGCAGTGGCTCAGTGGTTACGGCGCTCGGCTGCTGACCCGAAAGACAATGGAGTGCATATTGCAACCGCGCAAAACGACGAGGGACGAAGAGAGGAAAGCACAGGACAAGACGGGTGTGCATATTGCAACCGCGCAAAACGACGAGGGACGAAGAGAGGAAAGCACAGGACAAGACCCGTCTTGTCCTGTGCTTTCCTCTCTTCGTCCCTCGTCGTTTTGCGCGGTTGCAATATGCACTCCATTGTCAACCACCAACTAGCCCGCCTTCACTCGTTACATGACCCGAAAGACGCTGGTTCGATCCCGGCTGCGGCGGCCGAATTTCGATGGAGGCGAAATTCTAGAGGCCCTTGCACTGTGCGATGTCAGTGCACGTTAAAGAACACCAGGTGGTCGGAATTTCCGGAGCACTTCACTACGGCGTCTCTCATAGCCTGAGTCGCTTCGGGACGTTAAACCCTAATAAAGCAAACCTATCCTTTCTTACTATCGCTGCCCCTTTCTTTCCCTCCCCCTGTCCTTTTATTCCCGCTAGCCGCAGCTCAGGTGCTTCAGGTTTCGATGGCAGATACCGCGACTAGCAACATCTTTTCCGTCCGCTGTTATTTTTATTAATAAATAGCCACTAACAAAAACAAGCCGTAGACGGCACGAAAACAGCTCTGCCAACGCGAGGAAAAAGAAACTACCTGTCGACGGTGTTTCAAAATACTGTGGGCAGACCTTTCGCGGTTTTCCTTGAGTAGATCACTAGAAGGTCTGGAGCAGAAAATTGAGGAAAACGGGGACGCAGGTTCCTGCGCACGCGAACACCGACCTAGTAAGAATCGTGTGCCTCGAAATTAATCCCAGCCGGTCTTCTCGAGACGAGCAGTAGAGGAGCAGAGTCGGCCCCCGGTCGTTTGTGGCGACTCCGAGCGCGCAGCTGTCCCTCGGTGGCCTCCCCTCGGTCGACGACGCCGCAATGAGCGGGGGGTCGCGACATTCGGCGGAAACGGAGACCGCCAGGCAGGATCCCCATTCCGCTCTCGCGAACACCACAATACGCGGCTCTGGGCCACCCGGGGCGGATGGAGAGGGCACAGCCTATTCTACGTGGGCAGTCTGTCGCTAAGGCTCTGTCCATCAGGCACCACTCGATGTAGCGAAGCGAATAGTGGGTTCGACAGTCGAGCCGTTCGCATTTCGAGTGCTGCAAGCTGATCTGCTCATAATTAGGCAGCGAAGTCTAAAAAAACGGGAACACTGTTTCAGTTCATGCTTACTCCTGTGCTCCGCTACTGTTACACGCTAGCGGTTAGTGGGACGTTCAGTCGGTCCGTATCGTCCTGTAGCCGTGGGCCTTTGTGATGTAAGCATTACGAGACGCGTGGCCCTCGCGAGCGCGCCGTCACTCGGTCGCTGGCTGCCGTTTCACAGAAGATGGGTTCCCCGATGCAGTACTCGGGTCCGCGCGAGCAGTGGCCACGTGAATATCCGATGCTGTACGTCCTTGATGCGGCCAACGGTGAGGGGATACTCACGTGCCATCTCTCGATGTCGTGGAGATGATGCAACGGTGCTCTAGGGTAAGCAAGTGCGCGCAGGCGAAGCCGCCGGAAGCGAGAGACAGGCCACAATGGTGCGCCTTCCGGGCGCACGAGATTCAGCTCAGCGCCAACCCGTTCGGTTTTTACGTGTCTGCTCAGCGACAGACTCTCAGAGAAGCTGGGAATTTCATTTGGTGTAGCTGCATGCTCCACCGCCTCGTTCATCAGTAATAGAGTGTGTTCGTCAGCCCCCACAGCGGATGCGTATTGGCGGCCTCGGTTACGCGGTAAGCGATAGCGCTGGCGGTATGCGCTACGCTAAAACTCTTTAGTGCTATTGAAAGGCCGGATTGAGCGACCAGCTTACGGTGATATTGGCAGCATCTTTGAAGGTCACCCAGGACGCGATTCCGGTAAACAAAGCGCGGCTGACCAGGCCCAGGAAGAGCAAATAATTAATGGGAGAGCAACAATAAGGTGGAGTATTTACGGCCCCAGTTATGTTTACGGAAGTGGCATTGTCAGTAGGTAATCCGTCTCGAGAGGCCCATCCCTTCGGCCTTTTTTTCGTCTATAGCACTGCGATCCCAGACTAGGACTGGCTCGTGCCCGATCCTACCCAATGAGCACTTGAACTCTCTTGGACGTCCCTTGCACGTCCGGAGCGTCCGCAGGACGTCCGTGGGAGTTTTTATGTCCATTGGGTACAGCCCGGCAGCAGCGCAAGGGGTGGATTTCCCATTGCCCACGCGTGCAGATGCACATTTCACGAGCAGCGGGGGTTGTGTCACGTTAGCAGAACAGCCGAGCCCACGACGCTGCAACTGGCAAGCGTGCTCTGCGCATGCTCTCGTTCGTTTCTCCACTGGACTCCTGGATAGGACGCTGAACGACCGTTGTGTCGACGCTGTGCCGTGATATTGCTTAAAGACTGGACAGGTGTACCTGACATTGTCGGTAACGCTACGTAAAATCTGCTCACAGTGAAAGCTCTTGCCCCTTTGTTTCAACGATCGAAATCCCCCGTGACCGCTTTTCAGCCGCGGGTTTTTTTTTTCCCCGCGCTGGAATAAGACAGGCAGCAGACAGCAAACAAAATAAAAACGAAAACTAAATACTTTCTTGTTCGCCGTGATCATTGCCCGTACTTTATCTTTTTTCGCTCGGATTATCGCCGTAATGCTTCGAGCGTATACTTGGCTTGACGCGACAATGAGGCATGTATGAGGCAGCCTGACACACGCCCGATCTAAGTACGGAATCGAAACCAGAGCGCATACCGTCCGGCCAGAGGCCCGAGAAATGAAAGCCCGGCCCCGGCGGTGAGCTTTCGGGTGAACCCTGGCCCGTGCAGTGTTACCGTTCTCTCCACACCGAGGCGGCAGCCAAGTCGTACGAGGAGTATAAACTGCGACGAGCGGGGAAGCGGGGGAATGCGCCCAGCCATTGACCACGGAGCGCGCTGCAGCCTCCGCTGTTGTAAATAGTACAGTTGGTGCGCCGCCGAACGTGTTCTTCTGCATGCGGGGCCGACGACGGAGGTGTTTTGATTTTGCGCGTTTCCTTTTCTCCCTCGCCACTTTCTCTCCCCCGTCGGAGGGGGGGGTTTGGGCCCCGTGACACGGCGGCACGGGGACGGGGTCACGGGAAACGGGACCCGGCACGCGCCCGGTGTCAGCCGGCGAGAGCCGATGACCCGCTTTGGGCGGCCCAGGGGAGCGCATCCGGTCCCGTTCCTTTTGTCGCCGCGGAGACCGTTGGCGAGCGTCCCGCTTCTTCTGGTGGGCCTCTTTGGAGTGCGCGCGCGTGGACCTTTCACGCCTCGTCATCGAGGAGCAGCGGGAGGGGGACTGCGCTTCGGCGCGCTACGGAACTCTCTCTCCGATTGCCCGCCTGCGTTGTTCTTGGTTGCGCTCACTCTTGCTGGCGCGGAGGCTGGAGACCCTCTCCCTTTTGAGAGGGTCCACGACGCGTGGTGCTTCGCGCCGCCAGCACCATAGACGAGGCAGTGTGCGGACGTTTGGTTTGACGGTATACATCCGACGCGACACAAATGTTTGTCGCTGATAAGCGTCCCGCGAGGAATCTTCGTTTTGGCAGGCTGCGCGGCGCTGATAGCGCGGCCATTGAGGCCGTGCGGCGTTGTGACGTCACCGTCCACCAGGCGCCAATAATGTGATAGATAACGCCGCGAGCAGTCTCTTCACGCGCGTGTTGGGGCGATGTGTTTTCGTAAGGGTTCTTTGTGTTCCTTTGTTTACTGTCACTCCATAAAAGCATCGCTTCCGTGTGCAAAAAGAGAGGAGGCAGCGAAAGCAGTTTTCCGGGGAGACGCAATCAACAGCTTTACCGCCTTCGCGCGAAGCCAGGAGATCCGCGTGGGCACTCCATTTGCGCCGAGCAGCCGGTGAACGGGAAAGTGTTCGTCTCAATCGCTTCGGGCTATGAAGGGATGCACCCGTAGGGTCAGGCTTACAGCACAACCGCTCCGCCGCCAATATAAACTGCAGAAGAGACGTTCTTGCGCGGTCTATGGTCGTGCCCCCCTATGCGGCGTTCCCTAACTGGGCGCTTGACTAGACGTCTTGTGCGCCTTCTGTCCCTACCCGCGTAGGTCGTACGCCTTCGGGCGTCCGCTCGTCGTGCTCGGACTGCGGTAGTCCAAACTGGAGTAGAGTGCCTCGATGCTCGCGCCTATTCTACTGCGGCGGAGCCTCTCCTTGGCGCGCCCGGCGGACACGCGGGATACGGGCCTTTCTCAGACGGAGCCCCGTGCTCGTCGCGAAGTCAATCCGCACCTGCGGCCCGAACCAAGCCCACGAGGCAGACCGTGTCCCTGGCTCTCGCTACACAGACCGCCATTATCGCGGACAGGTGGCCGCCGAACTAAGCTCCGAGCGGCTGCTGAGACCAGGACGCGGCGCTGCTGCTCGAAGCTCGATCCGCACAGCGCCAGTTGGAGAGTTTGATTTCCGCTCGGTTTTCTTCGTGATTACCGCATCTGGCCAGAGCACTATCGGAAGAGCGTGCGGCCAGTCGCGGATGCCGTGATGCTGATGCCGGTTATGGCGCAGCTGTTCGAGTCACGTCGACTGTTTTTCGAGCTGGACCACGGCCGGTCCAGAAGAGGCGGCGGCGTGGCTGGACATGCTTCTTTTTTGAACGGGGGCTCGCGACCTCCAACGGCTCCTGGCAGGGCGTCTCCCACCTCGTCAGGGGAAGGTAAGCGGCCGCACTATATGTTGGTCTCCGGATGGGGGCACTGCTTCGCTCTGCCCTCATCCGCACGAGGGAAAGGAGGACGCGGCCCTTTGACACTTTGTTTTCCGGATATGTTCCCGCTGCCGGCTGAGAAGCATAGCTGCCCCCTCTCTGTGCTTGGAAGTGATGAGTACATGCACATAAACCGGCGTGATCATCTCGCGCTGCTTTTCAGTGTGCACCAACATGCCCAGTACTACCTTTGCTGTGCCTGTATAAACGAAGGTTGCCGCTGTGTCATCGTCTGCTTCGCTCGGAATGGCCCTGCGCGAGCTCTGACGGCGAGGAGTCGGCGTGGGCTCCGACGCCCGCGAGCACGGCACCCGAGCTTGCGATCGATGTATCTGCGAGACGGGACCCTCCTCTGGGGGTGCAGTGCGTGCGGAGCGTCGAAGTCGTTGCGACAGCGTGCAGCTCTGGAAAGTTCTCATGCCGTGCCGGTTTTTCTGGGGGCAGCGTCGGGGGGAAACGAAAACGGGTATCCTGTATGCGGGGTCTGACGTCCCATCGCTGCACAGACACGCTACTGAGGAGGGCTGCAGATTGATTTCAACCACCTATTGGGTTCGTCAACGTGTACAGTCGTGGAACGGCGCACGGGCGTTTGTGCATGCCGCCTTCATCGAAACGCCGACGCCGCGGCCGGCGTTCACTCCTGCGTCACTGGGCTGAGCAGTCGAACACCGTAAATGGTGTTCGTCTGCTCGCGGTGGGTCGAACGGAAACTCGTAATCGCCGGCAATTAGCTCAGTCTACAGCAGGACAGAGGTCACTGCCAGTGATCTTCCCTTGCTTCGAGTCGGCTGTGCTCCGTACACAAGTCCGGTTGCGGAAACATCCGCAAATGTGCGAATCCCTTTATATGCCTTTCATAGATAACGAAAACAAAAATAAAGTAGCAAATGGTACATCATTTCAGTCCCCGCTCTACTGCAGGAACAACTGTGCTTCACTGAGTGCGTCCTCTGAAACAAAAGCAGAAAAACAGCCTTCGGTGTTGAGGAAACATCGGCAGCCGTGTAAGAAATGCACGACCAGGGCGTGGAAGAAGCATGCGTAAAAAATGTGCGAGGACATATTACCGTTAATGTTTGTGACGTTTATGTGCTTCGTTTTTTTTCGCCGCCTGCTTTCTCAGAAACTTCGTAGTCAAAAAAAAAATTCGTCCTGGTCCGGGGTTCGAACCTGGGACCACCGCTTCACCGGAGCAGTCGTTCTACCAACTGACCTGACTGGGGTGGCAAGCTTATGGTAGGGCGAGAGCGAATTGATCAATAACTCGAAGTGGGATTTGTGTTGGTTATTACAAATCTGCTCTACCTTGGGGGATTCCCCTAAAACATTTGACCGACTTGCAGTGTCCACGCAAGAGGAGCTATCTAGCTGGCATGTGCCCTGTATACGAGACGTTACTAGATTCTTCGCAAAGTCATCTCAAACGTAGTGCGACCGACAGCCCCCTTCATTCTGCATGCCGTCGCCGCCGCGGTTTCCTCCTGTCGTCGGTAGGCGCCCAATGGAGAGCACTTTTCTGCGCGAATCTTCGTCCGTTTTCTCTCGCCTGTTTCGCCGTCACCGGCGAGTGATAATGGCCGTAGAAACAGCGCTCATATATCTCTCTCTACGTTTACGAGGGGTGAGAAGATACAGGTCAGAAGAAAGGGTGAGACAAAGACGCACAATCTGTCCATTGTTTTTTGTTTTGTTTTTTTTTTCAGCGTGTTTTCAGGAAGTACTCATATTGGGAGCAAGCACAGCGCTAAAATGGGAGCTCTTGGTTGCAACAAGTGTTAGCAGGGAGCGAATCAGCAACCTCAGATTTGTTCACAGAGTCACGCAAAATGGCTCTGGGGACGGATCGTAGCTAATAAGCGAAGACCCGGACATTTACAATGCAACGGCAGGCTCGGATACAATGTCGAAGAGCGAACAGATGTAGCGAGACACTGGTAAAAGTGAATGTGCACGTGTATGCAGTCTACGTGTTCGCGGAGTAGATGGATGAGAAATTAGCATGAGCATGGAGACTACTTAGTTGTGGCGGTGTTGTGGCGGAGTTGTGGCTCGCGAACGCACTGTGCGGGTGAGACCGGCGTTCCCGGCAGCGGGCATTCCCGCAGACACGGTGCGCTTGCGGGGAAGCCGCTCGTCGGAGCGGTAACGGCAACCGCAGCTCGCTGCGCGCAGTTGGGGCGGAAAGACCAACGTTGAGAGAAGAAAGAATAAATGACACACCTGCTTGGTTCTGTATTGGCAGTGCAGTCATGTTTATTGTGGCCTGCATCACTCCGTTGCATCTTTTGGAGCTGCTTGGGAGACCGGGAACTTAATTGGCGTCGCGCTGTGTTTTGGCACAAGGCCGACGAATGGCCGTTCCCGGACGGTGAAGAGTGGTACGAGTAGCTCGCACTTCGTGAACTTGATGTCCGTGTGTGCATCGTCGTGTGTCCTGCCCGCATCACTTGCTGAAACTAACTTGCTTTATGTCTACCTGCGCTGTTCCTACAGGTATGCATTACCAACTAGCCCGCCGCACCACTGTTGTTATGTCTACCATTGTATTGGTTGCTTGATTGGGGTTTAACGTCCCAAAGCGACTTGCTATGAGGGACGCTCTACCATTGTATTAAGAACGTTATGCTTGCTGTGTTTCTTGTTTAGGTTTCTGTTGTTTCATTTTTTGTGCGGCGGTTTAACAGTTCAGTGCACATATGTAACTTTCTGCGGTGGTAAAATCAATAAATTGTGCGTTCAAAGCATGTTGCGGGCGAGTAAGCGTTCTTGACCTATTAAGAGCATTAAGTACTCATTTGGCTGCACAGAGAAGTTGAGAAGTAGAGGGGAGAGTTTTCCGAGTGATTATCCTTCGGAAAACGCGCGACTACTCGATGTCGGCTGCGTCGAGACGAGCTTTATATATAGGTTCTTCAAGCTCCGCACATTGTGTGGAGCAGGATGATAGGTTCCCGTGCGCCTTTCTCCAATTTCTCTCCCTGGCTCGTGCCAGCGGCCGAAGGAGTTTGGCAGACACCGAGCAGTGGTCGCCACCCGAGCGAGGCAGTATGGCGGGCTCTATACTTCCTCGACCGGCGGCCCGTTCGTCGGCGCACCTAGCAACGCGGTGTCGAGACAAGGTCGGCCAGACGGGGGTCAAGGGCCTGGGATTTCGCCATGTGGCCGCTTCGATCGCGGCGGCCCAATTTCGCCGCGATCCCTTCGCCCCTTCCGAGGAACCCGGGATCCCTCGCCCCCAACTCGCGCGAAAGCCCTGGCAAGGACGAACGTTGACCCGCGCTGCAGCCGCGGTTTCTTTCTAGCCCGACGCTCACTTTTTTTCTGCGGCGCGCATGCTCAGTTAGAGGAAAGAACGCGAAGGTGGGGGGGACGACCGCTGGGGAAAGGAAGCCTCCGGTTCCACTTCGGACGGGCCTTCGGCTGCCCCCGCGGTCCGTGACGTCACGAGTTGCGTCAGTGCGCAGGAGCGAAGGGTACCTGGGGAAAGCTCCATTCCGGGCGCGCCCGACTTCCCGAGGCTGTTGCGCATGCGCGTGACGTGGCGCTGGCGGTGCGCGGCGGAGCGGTGCGGGGAGCGAATCGGCGCCGCCCGGAGGTGCGCTAGCGGGGGCGTCTTGCAACAGTGTTGCTATGCGTGGGCCGGCGGCGCGGGTGCTTGGCCGGACAACCTTCGACTAAGTTGGGCCCGTGCCGCAATCCCGGGGCCAAAGACCCCGGGTGCGCCCTCCTCCTCCTCCGCCGCCACCGCCGCCGCCGCCGTGGCCCCGTTTTGCCCTTCTCTGGCTCACAGGGCCTGTCCGGCCGGCTTCCCCCGAGAATACCGATGAAGCGAGGAGAGTGGGTCAGTGGACGCACGGGGGGACGAGTTTAGCGCAACCGGTCTGGATTACGAAGAGCCGCTCCTCGCACATGCGTCCGCTCATCCTCATCACTGGCGAACCGGAGTAGCTTTTTTTGAGCGCAATATGTTCCCGCGTCGGCTCGTCGGAACTCTTGCGCGCCGGTGTCGCGGGGCTGATCGCTTCTGAGACGGAAAAAGGGCGAGGAAAGGGCTTCCGAAAGCCGCACGTGGTGTCATCGATCCGTCCACCGGAGTTGGCCGAAACGAGGCATAGGTGGCCGTTTCGCTTTCGCAGCGACGTTCTGCACCGAGGAGCGAACTGTCTATCCGAATGCCAGGGAACCGGGGATTCTCGGCAGGCGCGAATTTTCGGTGAATGAGCGGCAGCTCTGCCCACCTCAGCAACGTGTGGCCCCCTGTCGTTGTAAAGCCACCGCGTGTCTGCGTTCTTGTTCGCAGCGACGTTTACATCAACTCGACAGAGTCAGGTTTAGTTCGCCTGTCGGGCT
Organism: Amblyomma mixtum; assembly: GCF_055824585.1. Classification (NCBI taxonomy): domain Eukaryota; kingdom Metazoa; phylum Arthropoda; class Arachnida; order Ixodida; family Ixodidae; genus Amblyomma; species Amblyomma mixtum. Next base: position 255,964,449 of record NC_143012.1, on the reverse strand, counting down.
CATGTAAGAGCTAACGTGCCGAACAATTCAGCAGCAGGAGGAGGGGCCATAGTTAAGTCGCCAGCAATCGGATTTTTCAAAAAGCTCGTGAGAGTAGGAACGGAAGCGCCGTCGAGGGCGCGTCGCGACTGCCTTGACCCGCCATTTGTCGATTTTGTGTCAGTGCGGAGTGGTCGATCGAATCCGACCTTGCTACAGCCACTCTACCCGCTTCTGTCGAGTTCACGTGAACGAGCCTGGTGGCTTTTTCTCCTCTCATCGCTGCTATTCTGGCCGAGCGTGTGCACTTATATTGAGTTGGCTGTATCGGCCTTCTCAATTACTATTCCAACGATGACGTTTTACTAATCAATACACCCTTTAAATACCTGTTGGCGGTTTTCCCAAGGAATGAGGCGCCAAAAATGCCTAAAGCTGCCCTTGAAAAGCGGCTTGTTCCGATAAGACTGATATTACGCTGATGTAGGCTGAATAATAATTTGTTAACCGGCTGTTTTCGGCAGCATTTCAGTTGACCGTTAGTTGAACCGTTGAACGGAATAGCAGTTAGTGGTGTTACGGGGCCTGAATGCGCTCGCTGACCGAGCGATCTAAGCGGCTGTAAACGGCAGCGCCATCTAGAGTTGAGAGCTCAGAGGCAGTACATTTCAACTGCGGTATAGGTAGTCTCAGTTCAATGGATCAATTGACAAGATGGCGGTGGACGAACTCGCCGCATCGGATAAGTCGTTGGAGTTTCCCGCTACCGCAAGCTTTCAAATCACTCAAAAGTTTCTGTGTTATGTCACAATATAAATAGATTACTTGCACACTGTACCTCTCTCTGCCCCCCCCCCCCCCCCCCCCTTATCCTTTCTGCCCCCTCAGCTCTTTTCTTTCATCTGTCCAGTCTGTCTTCCATCCCTTTATTTCCGCTGCCGTAGCTCAGGTGCTTCCCGCAGCGGTGGCAGATGTCGGGGCTAGCAAAAATCTTTTTCTTCCTTTTATTATTATTATTATTATTATTTATTTATTTTAAATAAACCACTACTACGGCCGCGGTGCTCGAATTTCGACGGAGGCGAAATTCTAGAGGCCCGTGTGCAGTGCGATGTGAGTGCACGTTAAAAACCCCAGGTGGTCGAAATTTCCGGAGCCCTTCACTACGGCGTCTCTTAGCCTGAGTCGCTTTGGGACGTTAAGCCCCGTAAACCTAAACCATAAACCACTACTACTACTTGGAGAGGATAAGTTCGAAAATACAACCTTCACTAATCACAGGAGTGCAAAAACGCCGTGGATCAGAAAAACTAGGGCCAAACGAGTGAGCCGAATGTGCCTCTACTGGAGTGACCCCTCTTGGTGTGACGTTCAACAGGGGCGTACGCAAAGCGGAAAACATGCGCACAAATCGTGATTCAATGAGAGAATGTGTCTCGAAATAGTGCGCGAAATGAGAAATACCGAGGTGAAGAACATTTTTATTCATACATTCTCCGCACGTAGCCGCATCAAGTGATCCAGAGGTGGAACGGAGTTTCGCGAAACGTGACACTTAACTGCAGCCGACTGGCGCTGGATGCAACGTCACTCGCAAACTGATCGGCCGTTGAATCTGCCCGCGTAATAACGGTATGAATGCCCGTGAGCTGCGGTCAGATATATCTGTGGAAATGAACTCCGAAAGAGCAAGCTCTTGCGCATTGGTGTATGACCCCTTGTATAGCGGAATGTCGTAGACCCTGGTGTATAATTTATGACGAAACCGATTTGCTCCGACGTATGAGCTGAGAGCGCGCTTAGCCGGTCGACGCTGGCAGGGAAGGAAGTGCAGATGGAGCTTACCCCTCTCTCAACGCGGTCTTTCCATCAGAGTGTGGGGTTAAGTTTAGTTTTAGTTTGCTTTCCTTAAATACCCCTACTGAGGGGTATTACATAAGGGATAGAGTTACAGGTACGACAATGCCTGATAGTTGTGTTATCTCTTCCGATAAACGGCGTAAATAAGCAAAATAATACTCTGTTAACCGGCTGTTTTAAGGCGAAAGCCTTTAATGGCTCATACTGTCGTCCGTTAACAAAGCGTGTCACACGCGTTTAACTCGGGAACTAAAAAAGGACAGAAGAAAACCAATGGTTGCTTCAGATAGAGGAGGAAAACTGAACTTAGAAGCCAAGTTTGATGACTGTAGATTAATTAGGTAATTAATTATAGGCAAAAATGTCGAAGTTGCGCCGAAATAGCGCGGACGTCGATATAGCCACGGGAACGGTGTGACCTCGCATCCACCGGAAGTCGTCACGGCACAGTGAAAATTGTCACAGAATGGTCGGAAAAACGTCGGATTTGTGTCAAATTAGATGGATAAATGTGTAATTAAGTGTAATTAACACTTAAGATCCCCGAAAGATGTATAATTTGGATATCGATATAGCCACGGGATTGGTGTGACGTCACATATCCACCGGAAGTCCTCGGCTTCCGCCTCTCAACACTTTAGATGCCAAAGTGTCCTCGCAATTTTTCATCGGCAGTTGATTTGACGGGGAGTTGAACTAATGGCGGTTAGGCTGAGGAGTGGACGTCCGGTCAGATCGCAGAAGGCTGCAAGCAGAGAAGGTATACCTTCGTCGTAGAAGAGAGCGGAGGCCGCCCTGGTGATATTCGCACCGGCGAAAAATTAAGCACAGCACACAAAAAAGAACGCGGGATAAGGCGTCGCTAATAACTGATTCAATTGGGACACACTATAATTATATATACCGGGTGTTTCAGCCAGCACTTTCAGTGAAAAATCCCCAAAATAGGATGGTTGAAACGGAGGGAAAATCTTTTTTAGGAACAAACTGATAGCCGCGGCGGATGTCAGCTATTTTTGGGAATCAAGGTAATTAGCTTCCTAATTAACTAAAATAACCGTTTGCCTTTTTAGTGAGCACAGTCCGGAGCTTCGGGCAAGACCGTTCCATTTCGGTTCTGAAACGAAGAAAAAGTTGCTCTTCAAAGGCGTCCAGCGAAAGAAAATCCAGTTCCGCGCAGCGCGCAGGAAGTCGTGCCAACGCTACAGGTCCGCTGGTGACGCGTTGCGTTGCCTGCGTTATTGTATCCCGGCATGCACTTTTTTTTCCCCTAAAAGTGATAAGGCGGCCGCGTTTCGATGGAGGCAAAACGCAAAAGGCGCCCGTGTGCATTGCGATGTCAGTTCACGTTAAAGATCCTCGGGTGGTCGAAATTATTCCGGAGCCCTCCACTGCGGCACCTATTTCTTTCTTCTTTCACTCCCTCCTTTGTCCCTCCCTTACGACGCGGTTCGGATGCCCAACGAGATATGTGAAGCAGTGAAACAGCTACTGCGTCATTTCCTTTCGTCAAAACCAATTTTCATTTTAAGCATGAAATGCTTTTAGCTCCCGTTGTCGGCAGTGTGGTGACGTCACGCCGAGAGCGAGAGCCACGCATCCGGGCACTGAATTCTACTCATCCGGGTTCTGAAACGAGAACATCCGGGCACCGTACGAGATTTAACGAGTTTCAACGAGACTCTCTAAGCCCTCCTACGGGACCGGCATACAAGCGCCGGTTGCTCTCCAAACGAGTCACAAAAAATAACTGCTGCAAGTGTCTTCTCAATGTTCATCAAGATATCACTCGAGCTGTGCATTTGATAATGCACGGAATTGTAATTTCCGATTTCTAATAACGCATGCGAAAAGCACATAAATGCCACGATACACTTCGTTGTCATACGTGATCTCTTAGGGGCTTCGCGCATCGAAGCAAAGCCGCGCAGGCGCACAGGGGCCCGGGGGAGGAGCTTCGTGTCGTCTGCTACCGCGCTGGCGCGCACCTCGCTTGCACCTCGCTTGAGGTGCGCGCAGCGCTGTAGCAGACGACACGAAGCTCCTGCCCCGGGCCCCTGTGCGCCTGCGCGGCTTTGCTTCGATGCGCGAACGCGCCGGATCCGCTGGCGCTCCGCGAAGCGCGGCCACGCGGAGCTGTGTTCGCACTTAGAGTGGACCACCCTGTACATTTGTTGTCAGGCCTGCGTCTCGTCCTGCCCGCGTACGCTTCTGCATCGTCCTGGATTTCAATGCCGCCACCGTCACAGCTGCTTAAGCCGAGCAATGAAGCCTGTGTTAGGCCTGTAAACATTTCATGCTTACTCTACTCTCGGTTACGGGAGAGGCGCATTTTTTTTTTTTCACTTTTTCTTATTCGTGGCTACGAACTCAATAATGGCGCAAGCTGCAGGACTAGTGCTATGGTTGGACTGTGAAAAAGAACTAAATAAAAAGTGTCCTCAACACACCACGAATGCCATTTCATTCTCATCGCTTTTATGGCCCATTACTCAGCTTACAATTTTTTTTTAAATATATAGAAAGTAGAAACTCTATTCAGGAACAAACAGTCAGCTCCTGCGGACATCATGTCAGTTTGAATCTCATGCTTGCTACAGCTAGGTTATTAGCTGAAGTGTACTATTCTTCTTTTAAACTACATGACTGTGGTATTTTAGTCTACTTTAGTTATTTAGTTTTTAAGCTACAGAACTGTGGTAATTAAAAGTTTGACTTTTGACAATAATTGATAACCTAGTTAATAAGCATGAGATTCAAACTGACATGATGTCCGCCGCGGCTGATTGTTCCTGAACTGAGTTGCTTTGCATTTCAACCAACTGACATATTTATGAATTTTTGAAAGTGTTCTCTGAGGTAGGCTGGAACAACGTGAAATGGATCATAAAAGCGATGAGAATGAAATCACTCATTTCGTTATGGTTCATAGTTATGGTTATGTTTCAGCGAATGAAAATGTTCCAAACAGTGAGAAAAAGAGTAAGAACCGAGATATGACATCCCGGAACCAGTCAAAACTGTGCCGATTGCAAGATAAGCACTCCTGTTCCTTAGCTCAGAGGAAGCCATCTAAAAAGCGGAACTCACTCCCGGATGATAAGGACGACGCAGCAGCATCGCACTGAAAGCCGTTTCTCCTGATGTTGGCAAGCCTCTTTCAGTTCCCGGGCTTCAATGTCGCGGCTCATGCTAGTAGCACCGCTGTATCCTCGTAAAGGCACATGCGAGCTTTACAACGAAAAGGCTGATGCGGTCGCGTGTGGTTCCGACTGATAATCCACGCCCTGGTTAACGACGCTCATTGAAACACCCCTTATAAAAATGGTCTATAGACAGGCTATAGACTCCTTATAGACTCTGTTGCCTCCCTATAGATATTTCTTTTTGTCTATTCATAGTCTATAGATTGCCTATAGACAAAAGTCCACTAAAAGTGTATGGCCTTAAATCTATAGATTGTCTATAGACTGTATATAGCATTTGTGTGGCCTATAGACTGTTCTCTAGGCTTTGTCTATAGAGAGTCTATAGACTTTACAGACAGAAGCCTATGGACAGCCTATCGGCTGTCTAAAAAACTTTTGTTAGGGATGGGCCCGATTGATGGATTCATTGTTCAAAGATTGTGAGAGGGATCTGGTAGACAGCTCCTGACTTGTACTAAACAAGAAACATTAGGGCATGCTTCTACCTTTTGCCCACTTTGAGGATGCTATCTTTCTTTTTTTTTAAGCTATGCTCTACGTGGTAGGAGTAGGTAACGACTTCTCTCACTATTTAGGCCGCCGAACTTGATCGCTCTTATTTCCTTTTACTTTTTGAAGCAGCGACAAAATAGTCTGACGAAAGCCAGCCTTATGATTGAAGTTGGACGCTTCTTTGCGTATAGTGCATTCCGAATAAAAAAAACATTCCTGTTCCTTGCCGTATCCTTCTTAGGAACAACCACGCTAGGCGAAGCGCTGCTCTGCGATGTGCTGCACACAGACGGTATAAGCAGCCTGCAGCCACACTGCTGAAACGCATCGGGCCAGCTCTGTTCGAAATATATTGCCGCACAGCGCATGTAATGCGCTTACGATAACCCGAGTCTGTCGCTAAATTTAGACCATCGACACAGGCGAAGGTCGTGTCGAAACACCAAGTCCAGCACTCTGTGATTCTTCGTGGTCTGTTTCGTGTCATCTATACACGTGTGCAATGCCCACTCCCTACCGCCTTGGCACCACCTTCTACGGCGTTTGGTTGAGGGTCCTAAAGTCGCGGGATCGAATCCCGGCTGCGGCGGCCGCATTTAGATGGAGGCGAAGTGCAAAAGGCGCCCGTGTGCTGTGCAATGTCAGTGCCGTGTGCACGTCGAAGAAACCCGGGGTGGTCGCCATTTAATCCGTAGCCCTCCACTATACGGTCCCCTTTCTCCCTTCTTCATCCCTCCCCCTTGGCGCGGTTGAGGTGTCCGAGAGCGAAAGAGGTATCCGAGCCGGAGTGCCCGGGTGCGAACCCGACCGCGGCGGCCGCGTTTCGATGGAGGCGAAACGCAAGAGGCGCCCGTGTGCTGTGCGATGTCAGTGCACGTTGAAGATCCCCATGTTGACGAAATCATTCCGGAGACCTCCACTACGGCACCTCTCTCTTTCTTCTTTCTCTCCCACCTTCCTCCCTTCCCTTACGGCGCGGTTCAGGTGTCCGCCGAGATATGTTAGACAGATACTGCGCCATTTCCTCTCCTCGAAAACCAATTTACCAATTTAATGCGTCTTCCTCAACCCCAACCCCACCAGAGAGAACTGGGAGGCGGCCCTGCTCGGCTGTCAGGACCTAAAGACCCAGAAGGCCTTGGTTCACCGGACGCGGGCGGCGTTGCTTGCCAATGGGGCCCCGGAGTAAGGGCTCCACCTAGTATTGTTAGGGGAAAGGGCCAATAGGGCCTACCCCAATCACCTCTATGTAAAAATTTAATGCACGATAAATGTTTTTTTTTCACCACCACATTCGTATGCCTTCAGGCGAACAGGCGCGCTTCGCTGGGTTCCTTCTCCAATAGCGGCTATCGGCGTAAAAATGGCCCCGTTGTCCCGCGTCACTAGCACTCACGCTGAGTTGCGCTAACTTGATCAACCAAAGGAATGCACCGTCTATCGCCGGGAGCAAATTTGAGGACAATATTTTTGGCGCCCTCTGGAACAATTCAATGGCGCATTTGGTTTGGAAGTACGCATCTAAAACCCCTACGTGGCGGGCTCGCTCACCCCTTACAAGGCACCAGGAAGCCGGTCGCGTAAACGCTCTTCACCGACGTCTGCCGTTATTTCTCTCAGTACCGGCGCTAGAGGTATAGAAAAAGAATGCGCGCACGGCATATGTAGGCTAGCGTGTCGGCAGGGGCGCGACACAGCTGCGGCGGCAGCAGCGTTTCCGCCGCGGCAAAAGCGCCGGGTTGAATCACCTCACACCGCGCCCCAGGGCCGCGCGCCTGGCGCCAGCCATGAGTCACGCCGCTTTCCTTACGACGCCGCCAACAGGTGGCGGTGTTTAACGAGATACTCGTACCCGGGCGCTACGCTGCCCGTGCTATACGCGCCTTGGCAGCCGTTCTCGTTGTGGCGACGATAACATTGGGACGGGGAAAATACTTCTATCCTGCGATGTTTTTGCGGAATATTTGCCTGCCAGAGCTGTACGAGCGGCCTATGACCGAGGCACGCCGTCTCCCGATCACTTTCGGTACTGTTTGAGAGAGCACGGAAATCTTACAGGAAAGATCAAAAAAAAAAAAAAGCTGCACGCACCGTTGCGGGATTGTGCCGTCTTGGTGTTTGCCTGGTGCTTCGAGCCGTGTGTCATACGGTGCGTGTTCGGGAGGCCATGGATGGATGGAAAACTTTATTAGGCAAGCGAGTTTGGACCGTTCAAAGGTCTCAGGACCACCGCACAGCCCTCACATTACGCGCATGTGTCCAGACCACGTAGGGCCTTGGCACTGGCACCCCGATTCACACAGCGAAGTTGCGTGTCCGGGTCCTGCGACGCAAGGAGGGCCTCCCATGTTCCGATTGCGGGCTGTCCCTGCGGGGGAGGATCGGCAGGGCAGCCGAAGAGGATGTGGTCCAGGGTGGCGTGCGATTCTTCGCAGAGAGTGCACTCTGGGGAAACGGGGCGGAAGTAGGATAGAAACTGAGGGGCAGGTAGAGCTCGGGCATTATGGTGCTGACCGAGCTCGAGGTCGCGGTATCGAATCCCGGCCGCATGAACAATCCGGAACCCTCCGCTAGTGTCCCTTTTTGTTTATCCCTCCTTTAGTCCCCTCCCTTCCCTAACGGAGCCGATAGACTGTCCTGCGAGAGCGAGACGGTGCTTTCACTTCCTCCTAAGCAGCAGTGGTCTGTACAGCGGTTTGAGCATCCGCCTCTTACGTGGGAGGCGTGGGATTCGATTCCCCGTGCCTAAAAGTCGAGCCTAAACTGAGTTCAGAGCGCCGGACTATGGAAGGGAATATGATTAGGGTTAATAGACAGGATTCGAGAAGTAACCCGAGTGAGCGATATCCTATATAGCAGAAGTTCTTGAGGCGAAATGACTTTGGCGGGCAGTGCATAATGCAAGGAACAGATGCCACCTCGTGCTAACAGAGCTGAGTTCCGAGGGAAGCGTAGCCTTGGCCGGCAGGCCAGATGAGGCTGGCAAGGCTAATCCGAGATGCGTGGACCCCGCAATGGGCTTAACCTAGATGTGGTGACAAGCAGGAGCGTGTAAGGGCGCGTAGGTGGCGCGCGCTTCTTGCGCCTGCTACCGGGAGGGGGGGTTCATTTCTTTGGTCTCGCGGCGCAGCGGAAACCGCCAAGCACGCTCTCTGACGTGGCGCGGTTACGGGAGCATTCTCAAATGCCCCCACGGAGAGGGGGGGGGGGGGGGGGGGCAGTCGCGTGCGGGGCACGTGGCCCCGTTTTATCCACCGGGGCGGCGCGTGCAGGTGTGACCTGCCCCTTGACCCCGTTTGGCGCCTGCGGGAAGCGGCAGCAGAGAAGTCGGTTACGCCAAACGGGACCGGGTTCCCCTTGCGAATCGGGGTCAAGGTGCGCGGGATGATGTCAGTCGCGGGGGCCCCCGCACATTCCGCAGTGCGCCACCGGGAAGAAGAGACGCGTTCCGTTACGGACGCAGCTGAAGGCGGCTCTCTCCTCACCTGGTCCGGGACCCAGATACGCGTGGCACCCGGACAAACAAATCCCGCCGCTTTGTGCCGCGCCAGCTTTCTCCGGCCGGCACGCGCGCGCCTCGGGCATCTGCAGCCGTGGAGGCAGGGGGCGGAAGAAAGCTTGTCTGACCTACTTGGCCGCCGAATATGGGCCACCGCTTCATTTGTTACCGCCATTATTTAATAGCACTCCGGAGTCGCTTGGCTCCGCGCCGGAGTGAACGCAAAGAAACGCGCAGACGCGCCTATACAACAACAAAATACAGGAACACCACCGTAATGCGGAGGTTTCAGTTTTTGGCGAAGCGCTTCCACGTTCGAGCCTTATAATTAGGGTTATTCGTTTTCGGGTTTTATATTTTTTTCCAATTTGGGGGGGTAAAAGTCGGGCTTTATTTTTCGGCTTGATAATAGGGGAGAAATCGGGTTTTTCGTGGAAAAACTCCGAAATTCGGGTTTTATCGGGTGAAATTTGCAAACTAATAATTTATTCGATTTGCTCTAACCGGTAAGTAACAATTAGGGCTATATTTTGGGCTGTTTTCAAGAAAGTATTGCAAAATTTGGCGTTTTTTTGGTAACTAATTATTACTCGCAGTGAGAGGCAACGGTCAGTTTTGAGAAAAGAAACATTTTATTCACGAGGGCTGGTCATCGACGTTCTTCACGTTCTTATTAATATACATAATCATCTGCATGCGCAACATCTCGGTTTCCATCCGAGACCTGTCTGGTCTCTGCAGGTACCTTGGCTGAGAGAACGTTCGCTCATCGTCACAGCTGCCATTAGCTAGGCACAACAGTGACAACGCTGCATTTGCTAGTCTTGGGTAACGCACAGTTGCGTCGTTCCAATAGTCCATCACTTCAACACCTTCATTTCTGGGGGTTGCTTCCAGCAAGTAGCGGTTAAACTCATCGCGAAGCGAGCCTACATCGTCCATCACGGAAATAAAGAGAGGTCGGTAGTCATCAAACGACTGACTCAGCAGCCGCTTCTGGAACGGATCGAGTACGGCTCCCAGTTTCCACAATGTCAACTGGTTTTCTTCTTTGTCTGAGACATTCCATTTCAAAGTGAAGTCCCATTTTGTGGAGATTGTGGCGCAAAACTTCGGGAAAAATCGGGTTTTACCCGATATTTTAGGAACACGTTCGGGGTGCAAAAATCGGGTGAATTCGGGTTTTACCCGAAAACGAAGAACCCTACATATAATTGAACACTGTGCGGACAGTATACGTGTGCTATATGTTATTCCGCTCGGTTATCGTTCCAGGGCAGAAAGGTATCGTTTAGCGGTATCATTTTCTTATCCGGACGTCAATTTGCTCTCGGGGTGTGGCTGTTAAGGTAATTACACCTGTTAATTCGAATCATCACGTCATATGTGAAGTACTTGTACACGCCCCGCTTGAATCGTTTCGCGACCAAGCGAGTTTAGCGACCAACTGTCGCGCATGTTTGCGTGAACTCGCTGCTAAAAAGCTGCCGTGCACCAAACAGCCGCTTCAGTTCCCGCTCGTCCCCTTACGGCTGAGGCCGATTTGATAACAACACTCTGTCCCAGTCGGCGGCAGTTTCCGGCTATAGGCTGTTTCACATGATTGGTTTGGTTTGGTTTATGGGGTTTAACGTCCCAAAGCGACTGAGGCTATGAGAGACGCCGTAGTGAAGGGCTCCGGAAATTTCGACCACCTGGGGTTTTTTAACGTGCACTGACATCGCACAGTACACGAGCCTCTAGAATTTCTCCTCCAAAGAAATTCCAGCCGCCGCGGCCGGGATCGAACCCGCGTATTTCGGGCTAGCAGCCGAGCACCGTAGCCACTGAGCCACCGCGGCGGCGTTTCACATGATTCGATTGTAGCCGCAGCTCTGTGCGATTTCCGTCGTTTTGCGACGGAACGCGTCGCGTCGGCGCCGTCGCAAACCCTTTCCCAAAGACTTCCAACGAGTTGGTCGTGATGCCGCACTGTCAGCGCGATCGTTGCGAGCTCGTGACCAATTGGAGTTCAAGGGAGGCAGACTGCTCGTAGCTGGGTGTCTGTTCACGAGCGCAAAAATGCTGAAATGTTTTATCGAACGTAAAGATGCACGACAGCTCAACAGAATCAGTCACGATTATAAGATAAACGCATCTCGGCTGCTGACCCGAAAGACGCGGATTCGATCCCGGCCGCGGCGGCTGAATTTCTATGGAGGCGAAATTCTAGAGGCCCGTGTACTGTGCGATATCAGTGCACGTTGAAGAACCCCAGGTAGTCGAAATTATCCGGAGCCCTTCACTACGGCGTCCCTCATAGCCTGAGTTGCTTTGGGACGTTAAACCCAAATAAACCAAACCATAATAAGGTGTTTAACATTTATATTTGCCAAAGCCTTTCTTCCCATGAAAAGCTAGCCGCTCGCGCCGCACCGACTGAAATTGTTAGCATGTGAAATAGCTGCTGCGATTGGTGTCGCAACGACAATGCGACTGGGCCGCATTTTTTCGTGCGCGTCGCTCCATGTTGTGGGAATCTGGCTTTCCGCCGTCGCCTTTGCGCGGCTGTGCCGGCCGCCCGCGTTGTTTCTCCTCTTTCCCTTGCTCCCGCCTCAGGCGGTGGAGAGGCGGCTGGGTGACTAATCACTGTCATTTAGCCACAGCTCCGCCCCGGCTCCCCAAGGGCCTTTGCCATTGGCGCCTTTTGGCGGGAATTCGGGACCCCGCTTTGGGCGGCCGCGCATCCCGCGACCGTCCGAGCGGGGCCCAGAGAGAGGGATCCCTCCGAGACAGCGTAAGGTGCGTACGTTACTGTTTTGTCCGTGCCGGCCGTTGCCGTTCGGACCAGTGCTTACTCGAGCTCGCCCGCACGTGTCCTCCGACCTGCAGCGGCTCGAGCCTGTCACTCGGGGTCCAGCGACCTCAGACAGGCGTACCTTGCGTTGAATGCCCACTCTCTCTCGCAACCGGCCCAACGGTCGACACGAGAGAGAGATCACAGCACTGCCGCGGGGACATTCTCCTGCAGCGGCGTGCTAGCGGTGCGCATTACTCGAGTCGCTTCGTGCGCGCAGCGGAGCCTTGCTCCTCGCGCGCCCCCGGGACGGGGTGACTATTGAGTGTGTGTGTATCAGCTGGAGGACGATGTGAATAAACGTCTCCTTTGTGAACTTGGAGGCCTATTTCTTTGCGGCGAATCGCTCTCCTCCCAGCGGAGGTTGAGTGCGCTGCATCGGTGTCCCAGTGTGTGTGTGGTGACGGCTGATCGGGGCCCTTGGCTCGCGCGAAGCTCGAACCCGCGGTGGGTGGTGGCCTGTGTCCACTTAGAAACCCACAACTGGCGCCCAACGTGCTAAGTCATTGGCGCTTACGCCTTTGATGACATATTAGCCGAGCAGGTCGCCTTGCCGATCACGCTTGCGCACCATGTCTACCCCCAGCGGGGCACTCGGCAGCTACATGTCGGCTCCCTACGGAGTTGTAGCGTCGTTTGATCCGCTGGCTGCTGTTCCTTCGAATAGCCAGACACCGTGGTTGGCCGCGGCCCCCATTGGGGTTTACGGCGACACAACCCAAAATGTCGACCACGCGGCTCCCATCGGAGCTGTATCGGAAGCACCCTGCGGTGCATCCGCTGGTCACATGCCTCAGCTGTGCACGCTTTCCGCCCAGTGCGAAAGCAGTTCGTGTCACGCTGCCGCAACCGGCAGTTTCGAACAGCAGCAGCCGTGCCCCGCGAGCAGTCAATTCTGCTCTGGGAACGGCGAGGCGCTGGCCCGGTTCCCTGCGGAAACCGCGCCGCTCATCGAACTAGGAGCCTTGCCTCCCTCGTTCGTGCAGCCCGCCCAAGCCTCCACTGAGGCCGGAGCGCAGGCGCTGCTAGCCAGTGCTGCCCAGATGATCCAGTCGCTGTCAGGGGCTGTTGGGACGCTTTTGGCCACGCCGAAGTTGTCTCACCCCGCGGTCAAGTTGCCCATGCCAACATACCGCGGGTATGATGACCTACTCAGTGCCCGGGATTTCCTTGAGTCCCTCACCCATTATCAGAGAACTATGGGTCTCACTGAGCAGGTGGTGCTTGCACACATCATCCCCGCAGCGCTGACTGACACGGCAGCTCGGTGGCATCGGCTTTCCGGCCACCGGGCAGCGACTCTCGAGGAGTTCCGTGCAGCATTCCTGCGCGAATTCCTGCCCGCTGACTACGAGCGTAGGATGCGGCGAGAGCTGGAGCTCCGTACTCAGGCTCCGGATGAGTCGCTGCAAGAGTATGTTCGTGCGATGGAAGACCTTTTCTCAATCGCCGAGCCCAGAGCCTCGAACGAGGAGCGTGTCGAAAGGACGATCAGGCAGGCACATCCGACCTTTTCGGCTTACCTGCGCGGCGGCCGATTCCGAGATTTGGAGGAGCTGGCCGCCGAGGCAAAGCGCATTCAAGGCGACATTCTCGCCGCGCGCGCCTATCGTCCGCCACCGCCGGCAAGCGAGGCCCTTGAGCCACGTTGTGCATGGAGAGGGGCCTTGCCCTTACCCAACCGGCGACCACCCGCACAACCTGCCTTTGCAGCTGTTAGCGGGCAAAACGAGGCATGGGAGTTGAGCGACAGAGCTCTCGATCCCTACTCGTACGGGAGACGGGCAGCCTGCGCTGCACCGTTTTCTGAAGCGCGTGCTGAGGGGCGCCAAGCGCTCCAACGCACAGCGGAGGGGGAAACCCGACTCGGCCGACCCTTTGGTCGTGCAGCGGGCGGACCCAGGCAGGGAGAGGCGCCATTGTCCCGCGACCAAGCTCGCGGCGGTGTGCGCTGCTTCCGCTGCCAAGAGAGGGGCCACTTAGCAAGAGAATGCACCGTAGCCAGGCCTCCTGCGAGGCAGGGAAACGGCGGCGGGGGTCGGTCGTAAAGGGACCACCGGCCCAATCTCTGCTAATTCCCTCTGCGTACAGAGCAAGCTGCCTTGCTAATGCGCACGCGCCGTTTATTCCGGTCACCGTTGCTGGCCGCGAATTTTCGGCGTTACTGGATACGGGAGCCAGCGCTTCCTTGTTCGGTGAAGAGGTGTTGTCCCACTTGCAAAAGCACTCTGTGCGCTTGCGGGACTGCCGTACGGCATTCAACCTTGCGAAAGGCGTAGCCCATTCGGCTGGCGCCGCGAGGCTGACTGTCAGGTGGGGAGAGCGGACGAGACGCACGCGTTTCATCCATCTCCCAGGGCTCAGTGTGCCCATGATTCTCGGACGGGACTTTCTCCTGAAAACCGGGATCGTGGTGGACATTGCGAATGGCGGCTATCGCGACGGACCATTTTCCCAGCTTAAGCCGTTCATTAGCCCACCGGCGTCAGTATCTGCCTGCGCAGTGAAGGCGTTCGGAGAGTGCCACGCTCAGCGGACAGGGCCACGCCCTTGTGTCGAGCGTTCCGTCGTTCAGCCTCCCCATTGGGACCGAGCGGCGCGGCACGACCAGGCACCACATCCGCTGGCCGCCAGTGCGGTAACATTGGATGACACACAGAAGGCTCGTTTGACAGCGCTATTGCGTCAGTACGATGAGCTCTTCACGGATCAACCTGGCTGTACCACTTTAGTGAGCCACAAGATCCACACTGGAGACGCGCTTCCTTTGAAGTGCAACCCTAGACCCGTCAGCCTTGCGAAAAGGCAGGTGATTGATGGGTTGCTGGATGAGATGCTGTCGGCGGACATTATCCGCCGCTCGTCCAGCGCCTGGGCGTCTCCGGTGGTGTTGGTGCCTAAGAAAGATGGCAGCCACCGTTTGTGTGTGGATTATCGCCGTCTAAATGCGCTGACTCGCAAGGATGCCTATCCCCTCCCGACGATCAGCTCAATCGTAGGAAACCTGGGCAGCGCGCGGTATTTTTCCACGCTAGATGCCTCCAAAGGTTACCTACAGGTCCAGATGGCTGACACTGACCGGTCCAAGACCGCGTTCACGTGCCACAGAGGGCTGTTTGAGTTCACTCGTATGCCCTTTGGTCTCTGCAATGGTCCTGCGACTTTTCAGAGGCTCATGGACCGCGTCCTGGGGGAAGCGAAATGGTCCTACGCCATGTGCTACCTGGACGATATCGTGATTTATTCACGAACCTTCGACGAGCACTTAGGCCACATTGCCGACGTGCTCGAGAGGGTACGGGCTGCTGGGATGACTTTGAATCCTGCGAAAGCCCAAATAGCGCGGACCCGGGTTCAGTTACTAGGGTTCACGCTGGGCGAGGGCTCCATTGAGCCCGATGCGGAGAAACTTCGAGCCATACTCGAATTTCCCGCGCCCAAGGACGTACGCGGCCTCCGCCGCTTTCTGGGAATGGCCAATTTTTATCGGTCGTTCATCCCGTCCTGTGCCCGCGTGCAGGCACCCTTGACCAAGCTCTTGGGAAAGACTGCAGCGTGGCGATGGGGGCCCGAGCAAGAGCGATCCTTTCGCCTCCTGTCTAGTGCCATTGCCGAGACAGCGCAGCTCAGGCTACCCGACCTGACCAGACAGTTCGTAGTCCAGACTGACGCGAGCGATCTGGGTTTAGGAGCAGTTCTCCTACAGGAATTCGATGGCGTGCTGCAACCGCTGGCCTTTGCCAGCCGCTCCTTGCTGCCCTCGGAGAGGAATTATTCCGTGACCGAGAAGGAGTGCCTCGCCATCGTGTTTGCACTGCGCAAATTTGACGTCTACCTTGATGGAACGCAATTCGTGGTGCAGACAGACCACAGTGCGCTCAGTTGGCTGATGCGGCTCCGCGAGCCTGCGGGTCGGCTGGCGCGCTGGGCTCTCCTGATACAGCATTACGACTTTTCCGTGCAGTATCGAAAGGGGAGCACAAACGTGGTAGCTGACGCGCTATCCCGTGCCCCACTCGCCAGCGGCGCCTTGACGCCTGTAGGCGGAGGGGGCGAAACAGCGGACGAGCCGCCGGGCGGCAAGGAGGGGGAACCCGCAAACGGGTTAACCCATTCCGCTAACCAGGCAAGCAGCGCTTCGCAAAGCGGACGAGAGGCAAAGCTCTTCGTGAGCACCTCGGAGTTGCCGACGCGAACGGACATTTTGGCTGCAAACCTGAGTGGGGACGAGACCATGCTCCCCTCTGGGATGACTGGAATCGTTTTCAGCCGTAAAGAGCTACTGAAAGCCCAGCAAAATGACCCCTTTTGTCGCGAGGTGAGCGACGGTCTCAGGGAGACGGAGCGCCGTGACGCTACTGGTATTGTAGCGGGCGCAGGGGGGGCAGAAGCCAGCGTGTGTCGCGGCGAACCCCGGGGATTCATATTTGCTGGACCATGACGGGCTCGTGCTGAAGTACATAGCCACCGATGACGAGTCCATCGACCCGTTCAAGGTGGTTATCCCCAAAAGTCTAAGAGGCGCACTTTTGCGATTCTCTCATGACGAACCACTGGCCGGTCATCTGAGTGGCTCCAAAGTTTTTGCAAAACTGAGTCAATCGGTGACGTGGCCCGGCATGAAGCGTGACATTTTCCGCTATTGCCGTTCCTGCCATGTCTGTCAAGCGGTGAAGTCACGGGGCGGCAAGCCGCCTGGAATGATGAAACCAATTGACAGTGTGCGTCCGTGGCAGATGGCCACCTGCGATTTGATGGGGCCTTTCCCCAGGAGCAAGCAGGGGTTCATTTACCTGATGGTAGTCGCTGACCACTTTTCCAAATGGGTTGAGTTGTACCCCCTTCGGAAAGTGTCAGCACGAGCGGTGCTGGATAAACTCCAGGAAGTGTTCTGTCGGTTCGGCTTTCCGGAAAGACTGATCACGGACAATGCGTCCTATTTCACCGCTCGGGTGTTCGGTAACACGTGCCGTTCCCTCGGAATCGAGCACTACACCACTTCACCCTACCACCCCCAGTCCAATTTGACCGAGCGAATCAACCGAACGCTCAAGCCAATGCTTGCGGCCTTTGCCGAGTGTCAAAAGGATTGGGCAGACCATTTGAGCGAGTTTGCGTTCGCCATCCGAACAGCTGAGAATCGCTCAACTGGTTTCTCTCCCGCCTTCCTCAATTTCGGGAGGGAGCTGGCGAATCCGATGTCAAACGTCGTGCAGAGCCAGCTCGGGGATGAGCAGACGCGGGCAGACTGCTCTGCTTATGCGTCGACGCTTCGGGACCGGCTTGGTCGGGCTCTCAACAGAGCAAGGCAGAGTTTGGCGGCAGCCAGAGCCCAACAGAAGGCTCAGTATGACCGCGAGCACCGCCGCCTGACTTTTCAGGTGGGTGATCTTGTCCTGAAGCGCAACCACGTCCTTAGCGATGCGAGCAAGGGGTTCTCAGCCTCGCTCGCTCCTAAGTGGCTTGGTCCGTACCGAGTGGTCAGAGTCTGGTCGCCACTCGCGTACCTGCTGGAGGATTCCCTTACGGGGAAAACCAGCCGTGCCCACATCGCAGACCTGAAGGCCTACGCGTCACGGTCTGACGAGCTTGCGCCGATACCCATTGGTATCAAAGGCAAGCGCAAAGGCACAACTGGTGCTGCGGAACGCAAGCGTACGGAGCACCGGTACAATCTGAGGCGACGGTCACCGGTGTGATTAATGCCGGACGGCGGACTTTCCGCAACCGAAGGCACGCAGCCTCAGCTAGCTGGCGAGCTTTCTCGTCAGGCCCTACCTAGGCGAAGCACGGTGTGATAATTTTTTTTGTTGTTGTTTTGGCAGCATGCTCAGTTCCAACCTTGTGTGTTTATCTATTTATTTATTTGTTTGCTTGAGTCAGTTTCTAGCCACTTTCGTTTCCCGCTTCTAACGTCTGTTTTCGTTCTAACGTGCCGAGATGTACATAGGTAACATGCGTCTGCGTTGGCGTTCAGTTTTTTTTTACCACACTTGTACATAGGCAAACTACAGCCCGCTCGTGCTTGCTCTTATCTTCTAGAAGCAAATGATGGGTGTCGTTTGTACGGCGCGCCTTTTCTCCTTTCCGGCCCGACTGTGGGTGGTTGGCTCGTTAAGGAGCCGTGTGTCGCGGTGCGAGTTTTGTGCGGCCCGTATGGAGGGGAAGTTGGCGGGGCGTTTGGGACGATGGGGGGCGGAAAGTGCACCCTTTGACCCTCGCCGCGGCGCCTCTGGACGCTTCTGATGAGGGGATCGTTGTCGCCGACCAGCGTCCGCGCACGTGCCGGTGTATGCGTGTTTGTGGCTGTGACTGTGTGCGCGCGTAACCATGAGCCAAGGTGACGCCTGTGAGTTGTGCCGTTGTGCTTCTGCGTGAGCGCGAGGATGAGAAGGACCCCTCGCTGTGGACAAGGTTACACATCTGGACGCCGCCGAACGTCCTCGCCCGTTTGAGCCGGCGTAAAGGGGGTGCACTAACTCTCTTGTGCCGAACGTGATGTCGTGTCCAAGGGCGCGAGGTCAGTGCTCTGCCGCGGCCCCGTCGTCATCAACGCACCCTACATCAACGGAAAGAAGACCGCCATCAGTCGTCGGCCCTCCCAACCCGTTCAACTTGAAGTCTGCGAGCGGTAAGTCGCCGACAGGCCCACTGGGCCGTGCCATCGAACTTTGAGGCTGACATCCACCTGTCACATAGCTGTACAGTTTTATTCACATCTTCTTGTGTACCGTGTATATAATCTGCAAGCTGTTTTGATTTACTGAAGCGTATGCCAGTGTTTGTTTGTTTGCCTTGTTTTCCCTTTGTTTTCTTACGTTGTTCTGGCTGGAACTGAAGTGTAGCTAGCCTTTTTTTGTGTATTCATTTCTTTATTTTGGAACTGAAGTGTAGCTTATTTTTTTGTGTATTGATTTCTTTATTTTGGCCGCGTGCTTTGCCGATGGGTAGGAGGGCATTTAAGGAGAGGGGGATGTGGGAATCTGGCTTTCCGCCGTCGCCTTTGCGCGGCTGTGCCGGCCGCCCGCGTTGTTTCTCCTCTTTCCCTTGCTCCCGCCTCAGGCGGTGGAGAGGCGGCTGGGTGACTAATCACTGTCATTTAGCCACAGCTCCGCCCCGGCTCCCCAAGGGCCTTTGCCATTGGCGCCTTTTGGCGGGAATTCGGGACCCCGCTTTGGGCGGCCGCGCATCCCGCGACCGTCCGAGCGGGGCCCAGAGAGAGGGATCCCTCCGAGACAGCGTAAGGTGCGTACGTTACTGTTTTGTCCGTGCCGGCCGTTGCCGTTCGGACCAGTGCTTACTCGAGCTCGCCCGCACGTGTCCTCCGACCTGCAGCGGCTCGAGCCTGTCACTCGGGGTCCAGCGACCTCAGACAGGCGTACCTTGCGTTGAATGCCCACTCTCTCTCGCAACCGGCCCAACGGTCGACACGAGAGAGAGATCACAGCACTGCCGCGGGGACATTCTCCTGCAGCGGCGTGCTAGCGGTGCGCATTACTCGAGTCGCTTCGTGCGCGCAGCGGAGCCTTGCTCCTCGCGCGCCCCCGGGACGGGGTGACTATTGAGTGTGTGTGTATCAGCTGGAGGACGATGTGAATAAACGTCTCCTTTGTGAACTTGGAGGCCTATTTCTTTGCGGCGAATCGCTCTCCTCCCAGCGGAGGTTGAGTGCGCTGCATCGGTGTCCCAGTGTGTGTGTGGTGACGGCTGATCGGGGCCCTTGGCTCGCGCGAAGCTCGAACCCGCGGTGGGTGGTGGCCTGTGTCCACTTAGAAACCCACAATGTGAAACAGCCTTATGACGCACTACGCCTGTTTTTGGCTCACTTCCGAGGCATGGAATTGGCAGCGACCCGACCGTGGATCGCGTATTCTCATTGCAGTTAAATAAAGAAGTCCTCACGGCGAAGAGCTTTTGATGCGGCCCACGCGTCTGTTGCTGCTCAATCTCATCGGGAGGGGGTGCTGGACTTCGACGCACACATTCCGCCCCCTGGCGAGGCTGTCGTTGTGAAATTCCCGAGGAAAGAAAGCGCATTCGCTTCAAATCGAATAACTGGCAGCTAAATGCGAAGCCACATTCAGTAGTTGGGGGCAGAGGGGGAGAGGCCCGGTTCTGAAGGGGTAGCGGTTTATTAAAATAAATTACAAAAAGGAAGCAAAAGATGTTGCCGTCCGCGGCATCTAATAACTCAAGCTCCGGAGCTGTGGCCGGCGCAAATAAATGGGACAGCGAGGACAAATTTAGAAGGGGAGATGATGGCGAGAATGGTCTGTGGAGAGTTGTGTGCTCTATATTTACAAAATACAAAAGTTTAGTTCATTGGGGTTTCACGCCTCAAAGCGACTCAGGCTATGAAGGACGCCGTAATGAAGGGCTCCGGAAATTTCGACCACCTGGGGTTCTTCAACGTGCACTGACATCGCACAGTACATGGGCCTAGAATTTCGCCTCCACTGAAATTCGGCCGCCGCGGCCGGGATCGAACCCGCGTCTTTCGGGTCAGTACCGTAACCACTCAGCCATCGCGGCGGGTCAAAAAAAAAAAAAAGCTAAACAAGCTAGTGCCGCTCGCGCGCTTGTGTGTCCAGACACTGTCCGAAGTATAACCACTCGAGAGCGACAAAGTACGTTTCTCGAACTTCCTTCGTCGGTCGCATCGAAATATTTCGAGCTGAAACTTTGTTTCGCCGTGGTGTACCACTACCTTCGCGTCCGTGGGCGAAGCAGTTGGCAGCGCGGTACGGATAGCCTGTTGGCATTCCTTGCGCTGGGAGGCGACGTAGAAGTAGTACGGCAGTGTTTTGTGGAAAGTAGTGATGTTTCGTTCGGGGAATTGCCCTTCTCCAGGAAATTTCGGGGGCAGAAATTTGGCAAAAAGGCAATTTTCGCCGACATATCAGGGGCCTCTAAAAACCGAAATTGTCTTCCTTTTTTCCCAAATTCAGCGGAGTTTTCGCGGAAGGGCATGAAAGGGCATTCAGCGGAAGGGCATGAAAAGGGAATTTCTAGTCAATTTGAGAAAATTGTCAACGGCTTTGAACATCACTGGTGAAAAGCAGACACCTATGTGGGAGTAAGCTGTCCACTAGCGCACTCTCTTTTTAAAGGGTCTGCGTAATCCCTGTTTAAAGGGTCTGCGTAATCCCTTTTTACTCCCTTATGTTTAGAGTGGACATCACTCTGGTTCGAGGAAGAATGGAGAGTGCCCATTTCAGGACCCACACGGGTCTCGTTCTCGACGGTGCATGCCCGCACCTCAATTATATTCTCGGCGGAGTTGTTGGTCTCTGCGCCGCCGTTTAACCCCGAGAAATAATTGGTTATGAAGAACTCAGACATCCACCCAACCCGCGCCGAGAGGGGGAAGGAGTGAAAGAAGGAAGCGAGAAAGAGGCGCCGTAGTGGAGGGCTGCGGAATAATTTCGACACTTGGGGTTGTCCAACGTACTCTATAGCTGACATCGCACAGCACACGAGCGCCTTTTGCGTTTCGCCTCCATCAAAATGGGAACGCCGCAGGCGAGATTCGATCCCGCGACCTTGACTTCAGCACCCGTGACCAGTGAGCTACGACGGCGCACAGGGAGGACTCCGCGGAAAGTGCGTTTGCCTCCATGCAGTGGATCCCCTCGCGACGCGTTTACCTGCCGCGCACCGACGATGCACGACCTCCGGTTGTGCAATAAGTCGCCGTGCTACAGATGCGTAAAACATTTCTCGCACAGTTGTTTGCAAAGTGCGTACAATTAAATCTGACAGTCTTCTTAGCGGTTTAGTGAAAAAAAAAAATAATCATAAAACGGAAGTGAACTATCTTCCGGGCCTTGGCGATTGCTATCGAATTTCTTAAGCTCCCGAGCAGCGGCCGGCGGTAATAAAAGCGACTGAGAGAAGATAAGGAGCTGAAGTACAGAGAGGACTCACAGCGAGGAAGGACAAGGAAGAGCTGTTCACACTATTTTACAGATATAACGCAAACACACAGCAAATGCACGAGCAGCCTCAAGATTTGTTTCTCTGATTGTTGACGATAAGCACGGCACGGTCTGGGTGGGCGCTGTGAACGCGGTTGATGAAGCCGGATTGCTGCATCCAACTCAGTTACTCATTGCCTGCGTTGTGAAGGGGAAATGGTGAGATGGGTATGCAGCACGTGGGCATTGTTGTAGTGCATGCAGGTTATTCTTGAACGCTTCGCGTCGCCCGATCGTTGCATAACACACGGCTTGAAATCGTTCCACGCATTCTTCTCGAGCTCAAGGAGGCCCGTGTCGCCTGCGGCGCGGTTCACCCTCGCCTCCGCCCTTTTTTTCCCGTGCATTCCGGTCAAAAGTGAACGCCGGGGGCGAGGGACATTCGTTTTGTCAACCGCTTTCGATAAGTTTGCCAAGTCGATAGACGCTGTCGAAAGAGGCCTAAAAACTGTCGGAAAAGACCTAAAAATACCGAGCCTGCAGGTGTCACGAAGCCGGGGTTTCAACCCCTGGAAGCCAGTATTTCGGAAAAAAAAAAAAAAGTGCGTGACGTTCGTGCACTGTGCTTCTCGAAGCAGGCATTGCCGACCAAACGGCGGCGGCCATCGGTTATTGACATTGCGCGAACAAGTTCTGTGTGCCAGCCGCTCTCGGTTGCAGGAGCTTTTAAGGGTGACCGTTTTGGCCAGCGCTCTGAGAGCTGCCGCAGCCGCACTTCTGCTCTTGTGCTCGAACAACTTTCCCGAGTCACCGCAGCGGACGGTACGAACGGGAAGCTGCAGCTTCCACATGACGGCTCGCGAACATTAGCCGCAGAAAGTTGCCCCGTGGCCTGGGCGGACACAACCCCCCCCCCCCCCCCCCCCCCAACTCTCCGGCCGCGAGGTGACCCAGTTTGCCGCGGCGTCTTTTTTGCTGCCGCGTTGGGAAGCAGCGGCGGGGGCGGCTCGTCCTCCTCCGGCGGAAGTGCCGCAGGTCCCCGCGGGGCGGCGCGCGCGCGCGCAGACCGCCAGCCGGGCCGAGGCGCAGCAGCAGCAGCCGCTGCCCGTCGTCGGCGATGCTCTACCGCTACCTCGTCTGGCGTGTGAACGAACGCGCTCAGGGCCGCGGCCAGTCGTCGTCCCCGCTCTTGGCCTTGCGACACTCGCTCCTCGCTCCGCAGGGCGCGTCCGCCGCCCATCGGCGCCCACGCCGCCACCGCCGAGCTGCCTGCAGTGCATGCATGGTGTAGCCGAGCTACGCCTGGACGCCCAAACCCAGCGGGGACCACTCGCGATGTTTGTCGCAATAAAGGCGTAAATTCACACTTGAGCACTGCGTGGCAGTGTGCTGCACATTTCGTGACAGTATTTGGCCGAAAAATGAGATCGCGGGGAAAGAAAAAGTTTTTGAGCAAAGGAAAGGGACGCAGTAACGGTCTCGTTTCTCGGTGGACACGTCAAACACGCCGGGATGGAAGGGGTCAAGGAAGTGAGAAAGGGGCGCCACAGTGGAGGGCCCCGGGTTAATTCCTACTACCGTGCACTGACGTCGCACAGAACACGGGCGCCTTTGCAGATGTGCAAAACAGCTGGACAAGTCGTCTTCGGACGAGGCGGACGACTGCGGGATAAAGGACGGGACTGTGTCGGGGGCTCACTTTTGAGGAATAATCGTTGGTTTTGGGGAACGGAAGGCGCTATAACTGCCACTCTGGGTGCGGATAACGATCGTTCACAAACACCTGATCCGCTCCATGAGCGAAGGGATAAAGGAGGGCGTGAAAGAAGAGAGAGGGCGCCGTAGTGAAGGGCTCCGGTCTGTTGTACACCACCTGGGGTTCATTAACATGCACTGACATCGCACAGCACACTTTTTTTTTTTTGCATTTCGCCCCCATCGAAACGCGGCCGCTATATGATCGCTCGTCCTCGGGCTCAGCAGCTGAGCTATAACTGATCCTCCGCGGCGGGAGCTAAATTGTGTCACAAGTTACGAGCAGTGCGAAATTCCAGTCTCGTCACCGCACGAGGGACGGTTTTACCTCGTCCCTGGCGCTCTATTTTGCATCAGACTCGCTCGTAATTCACTATTCGTTTAGTCGACTCCTGTTTTGCCCCGAGCCGGCCTGCAGTAGTGCGGCACAGATTAATGTCGCAACGATCACAATTGAAGAGGAATCCCCCCCCCCCCCCCCCCCCCGGAATTGCTGCACACAGCCTTCCGGGTGTCGCCAAGTCTTCCCCCTGCAGGAAGAAGCTGACAGCGTCACCGTCCAACTATATAGCACGGGCCGCAGCTGGCAGTCGTAAAGCGAAATAGCTGCTGCACTTTGATTGATCGGCCCGAGCGCTGGGCGTAATACTCGGGAGTTATAGATCCACTGGGGACGAGGCGGCGAATCATCTATTGAGGCAGGTCTGTATAGCCGCGTTTACATGAATGTGACAGAAGTCGACTCCAGTCAACTTTTTGAGGGAAAGAGCATGTTTTATAAGGGAAGGTGTGACTCATCCTCTGTTCTCTTCCACGACGTTTTTGCACGTTCCCTCAAAAAAGTGGACTGCAGTCGACTTCAGTCGTTCATGTAAACGCGGCCTACGCGTTGTGGCCGAGGTGGGTGCGAATTGTCACGCTCAGCTCTACCGATGTTCACGCCGCGCGTGCACTGACCAGGCAAATATCTCGTCCGCGTTTGCAGATCCTGGCTGTCTGGAAAAATGGAGCTCAGGTGTTGGATGTCGTTGTTTAAAGCGTGTGCCTCGACGTTAAGCCGCTGAGTCGCAGACTCAGTTGCTCAATTCGAGTCCCTCCTAACCACTTTTAGCTTTCGAATTTTCTGCTGTATGCATGGGCGACGAGACGGTTCAGTGCAGCTGCCCATATAAGCAAAGCTAATAGTCTTATACAGGCGGAAATCAAGCACCCCCCTGTCCACACCGGTGGTATGCGGAATCCTTGCGAAACAAGGTGACGCCTAATGTACCGGCTCATTTGGCGAGTATGGGCCTGTGTAGAACTAATTGTGCAGTCCTGGTTGCATACATGCACGCGCTCTGCGCTGTATACCGAGGCCAGTGAATGTGGACGCCATTCTGAGCAGCCGTTCGTGCCGCTGATATTCTTACATCCGCGCTCTTTGTTATGAACACTCTGTACGAAGCCGCTGATACACAAGTGACAACATCGGCGGTTTTGCGAAGCTTTACGACTTTCCGGTTGAAACCTTTTCGCCTGTTTCCCGTGGCCAAACAGCTTGTTGAGCGAGTATCGGCTTAGTTCACGCTTAGATACGGAATAAAAACGACTGCACATGTTCCATTGCTTTAAAAAAAATGTTGCCATTTGGCAGCGCTCGTTTCGCGCGCAGCGTCGAGTCGGCGCCTGATCTCTGCGCGTATAGTATTTATCCAGACTGGTAGACCTCGCAGGCCTTTGTATTAACTATCTGGGCCCATCTGCTGGTGACGATCAGGTTATGGGTTGTTCAGGGATGGGGTCGAGAGTGCATTTTAACGCCTGGTTTGAAGAGCGCAAGGAAGAAATCGAGTGCAACAAAACCACCGCTCGGGGGGCCCGACTCGATTTCGCCACTTTCTGCGGCCCCAACGCCATACCTTCTTTTTGCAGCGCTAGCTGTCTCGGCCTCGTCCCCCTGCTTTCTCGTTGACGCCGGCGCCGTCCGTGCGCCAGCGGCCACGTGACCACCGCGTGCAGGCTGCTTACGGAGCCTCGTGCTACTTTCGTCTCAGTCGGGTGGGGCGCGTGGTCGCGACAAGGCGCCACCAAACAAAGCACCTCTGAGGAAAACATCCTGGAGATAAGTTCTCCACCGTCGGTTTTGTGCACGCTTCGCCATTGATTGATTGAAAACTTTATTGGACTCATGGGATTCCTCGAAGTCTTTGTGGTCCGCCTAGACCGGCAGCCCATTGGCCTGAGCCACAGCGTGGGCCCTGCCAACCAGTCCTCGTTGCTGGTCGGGGTCCTCGCTGTGCGGAATGACCTCCCACTGCTCCAGATTCTTATTAGGAAGTCTGTCAATAGCGGGACTCAATTCGCCAATCGTCCTTGCTGACCACTGCGTCACGAAGCGCGTGCAAGCTATATGGTAGTTCCCTTTGTCGCGAAAGCGGCAGCATGTAGGCACCTACTGGCAAAAGTGAGCTCGACTGCTCCGACCTTCCGTCGCCGCTGTATTTTTTTAGGAAAGTGCGCTGTAACTGTCACACTTCTCGGTGGACACGTCAACCACGCCGTGACGGAAGGGATGAAGGAGGGAGTGAAAGAAGGAAGAGTGGAAGCGGCGCCGTAATGGAGGTCTCCGGAATAATACACAGTTGTAGCGTAGTCGGACCGCGGTCCAGTAAATACGGCAACGCGTTGCCGTAGCTACCGTTTCCAGGACTGCTTAGGCACATTTGTCGTACGGTACTACCTCTCAGAATTCACTGAGGCGAAGGCGACACCTCCTGTCCCTCTACCCCAGCGGAGCACATCTGGTGGAGCGAGCGGCGACGGCAGCGGCGTCGACGGCGGCGCCATCTGTTGGAGCGGGGCTGCGGCGTTGCTAGGCAACGGCGGCTCAAGGTCGTTCGTGGGCCACGGCATACGGCTGAAGTGCGACCACGCGACGAGCCGAGCTGGCTGGCGTAGTGTTGCTTTCGCAACAAAACTCGGTACCTGTCTCACTTCTCGGTGGACACGCGAACCGCGCCGAGAAGCGAATGCCTTGACGGGGGGGGGGGGGGGGGGGGGACTTTCGTTATTTCGTTAGTCCCCTGTTGCTCATGCAGTGGTGGACGATAGGAAACAGAAAAGCCGTGTTTTACAGAAACGTTTCCGAGTGAGACAGGAGAATGAGCGGGGTAAGGGCATGCGCGCTGCCTATTTTTACTCATAAACGCGCACATAATAAGCGTGAAACGCTTTCAGCCGCCATTCTTGGCGGATTCGATTGGACATCGATCCGGAAACTGCGCCGAACACAAGGTGGAGCATATCACCGGACCTAAGGTCAAGCATAAAGTCGAACTTATCCGGAAACTTCCGATCTTTTCGGCCCGAATGGCATATCCAGCAGAACTTCAGACCCGAGCGGGATTCGAGCCACCGCCAGCTCGAACAGAGCAGTTCGGTTCCGCGATTCCTTATAGGCCCCTCGGCTATCGAGGCCGTACTTTTTTTTAGTAGTTTTTATTTCGCGGGAAAACACTACTGAAAAGAATCTCAACCAGCTCCTTCCTAACATAACCGTGCCGCGCTTCGGAATGGCAGCGTCACCGGCAGGCTGTTCAGCTGGAAGGGAAGCGGCTGATGACGGCTACCTTTCAAGCCTCGGAAGCAGCCAATGGACACCATGCGCGCTGCCCAGGTCGAAGCAGGGGAAGGCCCGTTCAGCGGCCATAGGCTCTGGCATATACCGCCATGTATGAGGCGTCCTAGATTGTGCTAGACCTTTCCTGCAATGCATTTTATGCGTATGCCTACTCTCGGCGACGAGATAGACTACAATTATTTTATGCCCTAAGGGACGCCCGAACAACTCGTGCTAATTAATGCGAGGTTCGCTCGTCAAAGCGGACATTCTCAGTGCAAGCGGACCGTGGAGTATGTCACGTTATAACGAAAGCAGGTTTCACAGCGCTGTAGCTGGGTAGGGAAGATGGGCCGGTTTCACGGCGTTCGGCGACCGATTTGCTCTGACGTTGCAGGGGGCCGGCGTGCGTGGCGTGTGACTCGTGTCAGACAAGAAAGGTCGCCCGAAGGAAGGAGTACCCTTAACTTCGCTAACGTCGCCGTAAACGTGGCCGGCGAATACGTGTGAAGGTAGTGAAGCCGTTGCCGCGAGACACAATAGACGGGCGAGCCACGGTGGCGCCGTTCGGGCGTTTGAGCGTCAGTTCAGCGCCAACCAGTTCTACTTGGTGTGTTCGGTTTGCAATAGACTCTCCAAGACGCGGAGATTTTCAGTGCCGCAGCTCTTGAATGCCTCGTCCATCAGTAATGTCATCGTGAGGTGGTGTTAAGCGATTAGCTAAAGCGCTGATATTCGCAGCAATGATCGTTGATGTTCGCCGGGTAATTGGAATGCGCATGGTTAATGCAATGATTATTTGCCCGAGTCTCCAAATTAAATCATTCACAAGCGTACTGCGTCTCGTTTTGCAGTGTTTCCGGAAAAAGTGCTCTAGCACCCTGCCTCGTTGAAAGAGGTCGTAGCAGGGATTAAGAAAAAAGAGTCGTTATTTTAATTGATCCTGACGTGTGGGAATGAATATGACGAGCATATTTAACGAGTTCAATGAGATTTCAGGAAATGTGGCATTCTGCTCGCTTAAGGAAGGCTCCAACTTTTCGGAGCACGAAAAGTTGCGAAGTGGGTGGGTGGGGTGACCTGTTCCCCGCGAAGGCTGGCAGTTGCGTAATGCGCAGGTGCGCTCCCAGGACTGATCGAGGTCTCTGTAATCTGCGACGTGTTATGCGTGTTGAGAAGCTTCGGCGCTTTGGTAACGTCTTTTTTCTGCGGCCTACGCTGTTCGCACGAAGGTGCAAAGACTATAAGGAGCGAGCGCTGCCTTCGTCTAACAGTAAACGGCACCGGCACCGTGTTGAGTGCCGTAGCCGAAACCTCTCGGCTTCAGCTGATTCATCATCACCAGCCTGACTACGCCTCTGCAGGGCAAAGGCCTCTCCAATTTCTCCTCAGGGTTACTGTCCCTTGCCAGTTGGGGCCACTGTATCCCCGCAAACTTCTTAGTCTCATCCGCCCACCAGAGGATGTTTATTGACAAGGATGGCCTGAGACCTAAGGGGGGGAACTGGAAGGGCTGTAAGTGAAGGTGAGAACGCCGGACTCCGAAGCGAAGTCCAGCATGGTACCGAGCTTTCTCTTGGGCGTCGCATCCATGTGGAGCCGTCCAGCTGCTGGAGAGTGTTCCTCAGGCGGTGCAGCTCTCGCTTCTAAGGACCAGGTCACAAGTCTGCAAAACTTTCAGTTTTTGCGTCTGTCATTTTCATCCAGTTCTCGCCGATCCTGTTCGGTGCAAGTGGGTCACCATGCTGACCAATCGGGCTTTACGACAGGGCATCCTGCTGCCTTGAGGTGTCTTGTGAGGTCTCCCTTGGGGGACCTGTCTGAGCGCAGTACACTCTAAACACGAATACGCGTATATGGGAGTAAAAAAAGGAGTGAGCACTCCCTCCCCCTTTTTTTACTCTTTTCTGTTGAGAGTGTACAAGCTGGTCTGCGTCGTTGCCACGTGGGCCGTCTGTCACCGAGAGACTGGAATGGGCGACACTACGCGCCATAGTATTTCCTGCCTCTGTGTGTCTGGCGCGATGACACTCGTGGGAGTACTGTCGTGGCCTGAAAACAGTCGACAACGGAAGTGCGGCAGCGCTGTCAGCCGGCCAGTGTTGCCTGTGACGGCAGATTCGGCGCATCATGGTCTCTTTGGGCGCGGTGTCCAGAAGGTGCGCTTTCCTCGCGCTGGTGTCGGTTGGTGGCCGCTCGTGTGTGCACACACACACGCACGCACACATTCGCATTTCCTCGGCCGGCGAGCACGTACCTGGAATTGTTGTGAATCCGGCCGGGGGCGGCTCTCGCAGGAAAAAAAAGCGCGCTCTTTTTTTCCCCGTCTCCGCGGCGTGTCCCTGAGGGCCGCTGCCGCTGTCAACGCTCGCGCTCAGGGTCAGCCGCTTGTCGCCAACCGCGGCCGCCAGGGGCCGCCGCCGCTGCGTCGGGAAGGGGAGGATGACGGCCGGAGAGTGCCCGTTCGAAGGCGAAGTGCGCTCATCGAACAAAGGAAAGAGGAGTGTGCGTCGTGTCTTGGACGTGAAGAGTGCAACTGCAAGTGTTTTGCCTCCTTCCAAAGGCACGGTAGTAGGGTAAAACTTGAAAAGAAAAAAAAATCAGCAGTTATTATTATGGGTCATGTACTGCTGGAAGCGGCCGGAGTGGGTGAGGGAACAAACACGGGTTAACGACATCCTGGTTGAAATCAAGAGGAAGAAATGGGCTTGGGCAGGGCATTTAATGCAAAGCCAAGATAACCGGTGTTAAGGGTAACGGAGTGGATTCCAAGAGAAGGCAAGCGTAAGGGAACGGCAGAAAGCTATGCAGGCGGATGAGATTAGGAAGTTTGCGGGGATACGGTGGCCGCAACTGACAAAGGACAGGGTTAATTGGAGAGACATGGGAGAAGCCTTTGCCATGCAGTGGGCGTAGTCGGGCTGATGATGATGGTGATGATGACTGCTGGGTCCTGTATTACTCTACTGACTAATCGCAACAGTGAACGAAATAAGCTTTCTAATGTTTCATTTGTGTTAAAAAAAGACACCAGTATCAAAACTCTTGAGCTTACAATTTCGTCTTGTGATTAGCTTCTTCTTTAGATGCCTACAACGAATGCCTACCAAGTAGCTACTCCTTTATCACTTATGAATTCCGTGTGGCGGTCATGACTGCATACTTAAGTTGTATGCGACCGTAGGTGGACTGCTGAGCCGCGCCGTGACGGAACCCCTCCAGATCGATCCCCAGGTGCGGAATGTCGGCACCCGCCCCCGCGGGGTGAGTTAGAAAAAAAAGTCGGTCCTCGTTCACGCATTTTTGCGGGCCCAGCCATGGCGTCAAGCCCCGCAGTGGTACGCGGGCACAGCCGCCCACTGCGTGGTATGGATAGGCTACTGCATCCTTCCGCTCAGTCATGTCGCGGCGCTACCATCATCCCTCGAGTTTACTTTATGGATTTTTATAGAATTTGTAAACAACACCGATATGTAAAGAAAAGGAAACACCGAGCATCCTTCTTCACCGCAGAATAATTGGCGCTTCGAAGCTCGCTTCAGAAGCCCGGCGAATGGCTGCGGTGAGTAACGGAAAGAGCGCGCTGAAAGGAGTGGCCAGAGGGTATGAGGTGGGTCAAAGCGGTGCGCAAACGTGAAGGGCCGTGCCTAGCGTTCAGGGTGCGCTCGAACCCAGACCGCGTGGGCTTCCGCGCGTGGTCGGATACCACTCTCGGATTCATCGTCACCCTGCTCAACGGAATCAGGTCCGCTGCTGGACGTCGATGACACCTCTATCGCGCCAGCCTCGGCCTGGTTCTCTTGTCGCCTGCTGTTGGGCATGAGCCCTAGTCACCGTGTCCAGCCCACATCCCTCATATGGGACATGCCATATTCCGTTCACTAATCCGTAGTGCTCTCTCTCTCTCTCTCTCTCTCTCTCTCTCTCTCGACGTCACTTGCACCGTTCTCATCGCTTGCTTGGCCTTTTTCAGACTCGATCTCGAGCTTTGAATGCAAGAATGCATCGCGTCTGGTTATCACTCTCTTGTGCCTGCGCAGTTTTCTCCGTCCGTGGACAGCAACAAAGCCCTGTATTTATCATACATACCAGCGCATAGCTTATACACTGCGGACATGGATATCCCTGTGCCGTCGGCAAGAGGATAGGTTTCCCGTGTTATCTAGGTGTGTGCTTGGAAGAAGGTAGGCTGTAGGAGGTATATTCACTTAATCGCCATTCTGGCGTCCATGCAGCACGGCAAAAAAAAAAAAAAAAAATGTGCGTGTCTAATCGGTCTTATCCACCCCCTCCGGCCTACACCACTGAAGCTGGGCGTTGAACACCAAAATGGCGCCCGTGACGTCACATCTTGTGTAGGAGCTGCCGTTTAAAGGAACGCGGCGCATCGTTAGTGCGCAGGCCTGTTGGTCTTTGGCGGAGTGGTTTCGTTCCGTTGCGTCGTCTGACATGCTCAGTGATGACGTGCCAGCCGAAGAAATAGTCCGTTTGTGAGAAGCTTTGCGACTTAAAAGCGAGTGACATAAAGAGCGTGGCCTTGCTCGTTTTGTGGCCGAACCCCGAGAGCCTCTTTTTTCCCGCGCCCTTTTCCGTTGCTCCAGTGCGGGGAAGCTTCCTTTATCGCTTCCTCAGGGTTGCCTCGGGTCGCTTTGTCTGTTTTTTTTTCTTCGTCCGTTCTTTCGCAGTTGTTTTTTTTTCTTCTGCCACGGCCGAACTGGAGAGGAGGTGGCTGTACTGCCGCCTCTCCAATCCGGCCGTGCTTCTGCTATGCTGCTAGCCGCTCCGCTGTTGGGCGAGGGTAGTCTTCCTTTGGAGGGGAGGCGAAGTGCCGCCTGTCGAAAGGCCTCTTCATGCACAGGGCAGAGTTGGCTTTTTACACGTGGCTGAATTTTAAATTTTCTTTTCTTCTTGTGGTTGCCTAGGTGAGTGCTAACGAGTGTTGGATGAGTTGTATACTTCCCCATTTGAGAGATGTATCAATGAGCTGCTGCTGCTCAGAAGTTGTGGCGTATCTGCCAAGCGCGCTTCACGCCATTTCTAATCCGCTCCGGTTTCATCTGTCACTGTCTGCTGGCGCGACTGATGTCCGGGGTGTTCTTCTCCTAAGGTCGGCTGTTGTGCCTCTGCATGCTCTTGGATCGCTCGCGGTTCGTGAGTGGCTGGACAGTAGACGTGGTCATGTTCCGGGCGGAAAGTGCCGATTCATCCTGCACGCGTTCATTGGGGCAACACTACGTGCCTCGCATGGTATGGCGAAGTGTGCCTCCCGTGATCTGGGGACGGCGTGCTTAGGGGTGCGTTACATCCCGCTCATTTCTCTGCAGCCTGCTCGGATGTCGTCCCTCGTTGAAAACCTCTCAGACTGCCGGCCCTCCCGTAGCTCTGTGCCGTCGCGGACAGTCGCGGGCTGACTGCCCCAAAACTAGCTGCTGCTTACTTGGGTAACTTGTGCCGGCTTTTTGTTGCTGTTGTTGTTTTGGTCCCTCGTAATAAATTAATTATGAGGAAAGAATAGGCACAGTGACTGTCTCACTATTGGTGGACACCTGAACAGCGCAGTCAGAGAAAGGGTGATGGGTGGATATTGAAAGAAGGAAGACAGGCGTCGTTGTGGCGTACCCGTGTTAGTTTCGACCGCCTGTGGTTCAGGCGTATTCGCTTCGTAACGGACTGCGTCGTAAGTATGCGCGCTCCACGGCTGCGCCGGTGTCGGCGACAGCGCAGGTGGGTGCCGAGGGCATCGCTCATTGGTTGCGTCACGTTAGACGCACTCTGCGCGCGATTCATATTAGATCCTCTAGCAGCAAGCATACATGTATACAGTCGCAAACATTAGCACACTGACGTGCCACCGGGGCGGCAGATAGCAACGCTTGGCGCGGCGGTTACGAACACGCCGATGACAAAAGTGCCAGGTGTGTTCGCAAAGCACGGCGCCGCGCCGGCCGCGCAGTGCGATTCTCGCCGCTCCGATGACGTCATTGTGCTAATATTTTTTTACTCGCGACTGTACGTACTGAGTAATGCTGTAGCATTTCACCATCATCCTGACTACTCCCACTTAAGGGCAAAGGCCTCTCCCTTGTCTCTATAATTAGCCCTGTCCTAGCATAGCATTTAGGTTGTCTCAAAAAATTGCAGATTTCTCCGTAACGAAATTTCCTGATTGGTCGAGGGGGCTGTGACGTCATCAGCACTACCAAGTTTAAAAATCTGAGGACCAGAATGTTTGAGTAAGTCCCGTTGGATTATCATGCGACCCACCTCCACCCAATCCATCAACCCGCGGTTATAAGTTGGTGGATAAGTCCCGTTGGATTATTATGTGACCCACCTTAATCCACCCACTTATCCCCGCGGCCGCCGCGGTGGCCCATTGGTTATGGCATTCGGCTGCTGACCCGAAAGACGCGGGTTCGATCCTGGTCGTGGCGGTCGAATTTCGATGGAGGCG
The DNA here is from genome assembly GCF_055824585.1 of Amblyomma mixtum. Taxonomy (NCBI): domain Eukaryota; kingdom Metazoa; phylum Arthropoda; class Arachnida; order Ixodida; family Ixodidae; genus Amblyomma; species Amblyomma mixtum. Next base: position 255,930,847 of record NC_143012.1, on the reverse strand, counting down.
AAAAGCAAGAGGCGCCCGTGTGCTGTGCGATGTCAGTGCACGTTAAAGAACCCCAGGTGGTCGAAATTTCCGGAGCCCTTGATACGGCGTCCCTCATAGCCTGAGTCGCTTTGGGGCGTTAAACCCCCGTAAACCAAACCAAACTTATCCCCGCGAATACGCCTTAATTCATTTTCTGAGTTGGGCATACTTCCAGAATTTTGTGGTCCTTCGGAATTTTCGATCTGGGCCAACTTCCAAATGCTGCCTCATTTACTTTTTCGAATAATGCGGTTAAGAATGCAGTCTGTCCCGTGAGCTGGCAGATCGTCTTCGCCCAAGAGTTGCCGATACGATGCTCGTAAGTAAAGGGCATTCCCAGACCCCGCTTCCCCGCCCAGCGCTGGTCACGTGACCACATTCCCACCGCCCCGCAAAGTGTCCGGCCACGACTTCGACGGCGCCTTTTGCCCTTGCGGAGACGTTGTGAAGAATAAACGTCCCCAGGTTGCACGTGCAGCTGTCCTTGTAAGCGAAACTACGCGGCTCCTTTAAAGGGACAAATAGAAGTTGGCCTCTGTTGATAGGTTTCCAACGGCAAAGAGGCCACTCTCACTTAAGACGGAGTTTTTGTAAACTCGAAAAGGATAAAAAAAATGTATACAGGTGTCGCCATATCACGGATCAGTTTCGAAAGTAAACTGCTTTACGTCGACACAGGTTTTTTTTTTTTTCTTGCGTGCCTACCCTTAAAAAAAATTCATTTAGACAGTCTGTAGACTGTCCATAGTCTTTTGTCAATAACGTCTAAAGGCAATACAAATCCCATAGTCAGGCTATAGACAGTCTACATTTATGGACATACACTTTTAGCACACTTCTACTTATGGACAGACTATAGACTATGAATAGACAAAACAGATAATCTACAGAAGTCTATAGAGTCAATAAGACGTCTATAGAAAGTATATAGGCCATTTTATAAGGGTGGGTTTCAGAGGGTGTATATATCTGCACCGTCATCCATATGAAAACGGTGATCACAGTCGTTTTCGGTGCAAACATCGCCAGTTTGAATCACGGAAAAGCGCGGTGTCAAGAACGCAGAAATGGGCACGCATCCGACTAAGCCACGAGAGCCATTTTTTTTTTTTACGCATTTACTGCTTGGAAGAACAACAACCTCACTGACCCTCGCCAAGCGAACAGTGCGGACACATAGTTGCATTGTTACGAGAATCCGGCGTGCGCCAAGCGCAGGCCTCTTTGTCGTTTGTCACTTGACGCGTCGTGTCTTTGCGTTGTCAGCGAGCTGTGCACTTGTTTGGAACGGACGCCTATACCGTTTGACGTTACGGTCTGAGTACACTACGCGCTTTTATGGGCCTCATGCTTCGCGCTAGAATTCCCGCAGCTTTTCTTTTTTTTTTTAACAGCTGCGCAGAGACAGAGAAAGCTACCGGATCGTGCGGCACTGCAGAATGGTGACACAGAAAGGCCGATTCCGCAGCGGCGCTTCGAGCAGTGAGGATCGACGATCTTGCTTCCATGATGCAGCGCAGCTGACAAATGAGGGGCTCTCCGAGAGGCTCCTGGACGTGTCGGGCAACCCAAAAAGAGCCTTAAAATATGCACAGTTGATCATACGGCGTGATGCGACAACTCTGCACGCGCAGTATTTGTACTATATTTCGCTTTCAGATTGATCGCCTTCTCACTGCGCGTTTGATTTGGATTTCGCCGTCGCTATTCGTTCCGCTGCTGCATGGGAATGGGATTGTGGAGAGCGTTTAGGGGGTGGAGGCTCCAGTGTGGAAGATGCATTTCATGGTGGGTTGAGATGGGTGGGCGGTGGTGGATGCAGGCTCGTAGGTGGGAGTTCTGTATTTAATCATTACCGTCACCGTCATTACTGTATTTAATCATGTACACACACACACACACACACACACACACACACACACACACACACACACACACACACACACACACACACACACACGCGCGCGCGCGCGCGCGCACACACACACACACACACACACACACACACACACACACACACACACACACGCGCGCGCGAGATCACTGTACTAACGTAGTAATATCAGATACCCTCGCCCGCAATCGTTTTGGCCCCGCGTGTGATGATCTGTGCGAGTGGTTCGAGAGATAGCTCTGCGGAAGTGCCCCCTGATTGTGTCGACAGTCGCCTCCATCCAGACAGAAAGACCTCCGATGCCTTCGCACCGACTGTCACTGACAGATCGCGAACGGCCTTCTGTGCTTGCCTGTAACGGTTTAGGATACTCCGAGTATCTAAGGGACGTCACCCTGTTGGAATGCATTACGGAACGCTCGGTATTCCCCAGACCGCAGTACATGCACGCAAGACGGCTGCGCAAAGTCTTCAGCGATTTCGACGTCGTGGTACAGGTGACACGCTCATCATTTCAGTCCTCGAAAAGACAAATCCCCCCCCCCCCCCCCCCACCTATTTTTTACGCAAACGTGTGTATAATAGTTCATACATCGTGCTGCATTAAAAAAAAAAGTCACGAAACAGTTCCAACGACTGGCATCTTCCTGCGGTATTCTGCAAAGCGCTTTCGAGTGGTTCGCAAGTCTTTCTTCGGGACCTAACGCCAGCAGCGTAATAAAAGAAGTGCTCGAAAGTGACCGTAACCATTGCTGGTAACTGTCGCCTGAAATTAAGTTTTTCTCGGAGTGGAAGGGAGTTGAAAACTCCGCTCGAATCATCTGGTTAGACAACAAGCTCTAGCTGCTTGCCAGGCTTCTGAAGTGGACGATGCCAGCTGTATCCCTCCTGGTTGGTGCCCGGGCAGTCGAGTCCCGTCGGCGGTGCCTCCTTTGGCCGCGAGTCGCACGGACGTTCGAACACTCGCGCTAGGCGTTGGAACGCGAGATGAGGATTGCGGAATCGTTCGTCGGCGGCGGCGGCGGCCCTTTGTCGCAGCCGAGAAGCGCGTATCCTGTCACGGATACACGCTGCCGAGACGCTAGCCGCCGGGTTCGCCTCCGATGCTCTGTCCGTGGCCGACTGCGGATGGCCGGCTGGCGCTCGGTGCGCAAACTATTCTCGCTACCCAATGAATAATTTACTGGCGACAGTGTGTTTTAACGTGGTGCTTCTTAAAGTGTAAATGAAAATTGGTTACGAGGGAAATTCTCGCTTCACTGCGAGCACAAGAAAATTTGTTATCAGGAAGTGAAAGGCGCGGTTCGGGTGTCCGCCGAGATATGCGAGACAGATACTGCGCCATTTCCTTTCCTCAAATACCGAAGGAAGGGAAAACTTTATTTTCACTAAGGCTTTTTCCTGCGGTTGGAGGAATCTTCAGAGACGTCTTGGTTCTACCCCCAGGAGCCTTCTCTGTGGAAGTCGTCCGCCTCTAATCAATGGTCGGTTGCCCTCAGTCCAGGGCTCTGCTGGCCACTGCCGCCCATTGAGCTCGCTGTACCAGACCTTGTTGGTCTTCACAGCGGTCGCTGGACAGCAGAGTCTCCCACTGCTCCGCACTCGGGTTTTGTATTTCGAAACAATTTTTCCAATCACTGCTCAGCGGCTTCCGCTTCTGCAACGTGGGAGTGTCGCAGGAGCCCGACACCGAGGCCCGGGCTCGTTGTGAATCCGCTGTGCAGCATCGTCCCGGAAGATGTCTGGCGGCAGAGCCTACGGGCCGCCAGACACCGTCGGGCGAAAATTTGTTTCTGAGAAAAGGAAATGGCGCAGTAACTGCTTCTCATCTCTGTGGACACCTCGACCGCGCCGTGAAGGAAGGGATAAAGGAGGCAGTGAAAGAAGAGAAAGTCAGACAAAGAGGTGCCGTAGTGAGGGGGGCTCCGGCTGGGGATCTTTAACTTTGTCAGAGCCATGCGCTACTATGGGGGCCGACGCGGTGAAAGGGCTTGCTTTGAGTTCCCTCTAAGCGAACATGCGACGAGGAGCTTCTGCGTTGCAGACACTGGCCGTCAGCGTTTTTTGTTGCAGCCGTGGGGACTGCGAATGTGGTGACTGCAATGTTTGAATACAGCCTGTTTTAATCCAGAAAGGCTGAACGAAGGAAGTGTAGCTGATTTGGGATTGGCGGCGGGTTTCTTGCCACGTGATTGGCAGAGGGCAGGGCGGTTCCCGTCGTCCTGAAGCGAAGACAGTCTTTCATCAAAGCGGACATCACAGGCACATGGTATAGACCAGGCTGGAGTAGACACATTTATTGGTGATTCAAAATAAGGACGAAGTCTTCTGCTGCGGGTGGTGTCCTTAGTTCCGGACTCCAATGGTCTCTTGCCTGGGACGCCAGGTTATTCTATAGATCGTCAGGTCAGAGCTGGAGAGATCGGCCTGGAGCCCACTGCTCCTTCGTGTGGAGTGTTTGTAGGTTGCCTGATTTTTCTCCCCTGCAGCCCCACGTGACGTGGTATGCTCTGGGTCCCTCGTCGCACCATGGGTATGCGTCTTTGTAGTGTTCAGGGAACATTGGGCTGTATTTATGTAAACCCGAGAAGGTCAGGTCAGACTGGGCGCAGTTTTTCGGTCGAGGTCTTCGTTCCACTGCTGTTGGTGAGGCCGCCCGAGAAAACGGGGGAAGGCGTAGTGAAAGCTACGAGAGCGGGGGAAAAAAAAGAAGAAAACTCTTCCTTTATTAAACGCAGAGTAAGCACTAACGCAGAGCTGTCCGACGACATCGATCTCCCTATTCCCTCAGCCACAGATATCAGTTAAAAGGTTGTTTTCGTTGGGTGTAATAACTGTGCCGCTGTCTTCTAGACGGAAGAGAAGGAAGTAGTGTTTGTCCATTAAGGACTCGTAAAGAAGCAACCCGTGCACACAGCGCAGTCCCCGCGGGGGCGGTCGATCGCTGTTCCGCGATGTTGTTGCGCGTTGTTTGGCTGCGCGACTGCAGCTGCAGCGCGGGCCAGGTTAATTCGGGCGGCGTCCAGGCCTTCCGCGGCGGCCCGACCTTGGGCTCGGCGACCCGGGCTCGGGCCACCTGGTTTCTGGGTCGTGACCCGCTTTCGCGGCCTCCGCATCGACCGCCGGAGGTGCCTTTCTCCCGGCGCCTGCCGGAATCTTCCCTCGGCCGACTGCCCGCCATGACATCGCCTGGCGCTCAGCTAACCTGCCTGCACTTGAACACAGCCAAATATCGCGTCCTAATGGGAACTGAGGCAGGGTAACATTCATCACTGTTTCTTTTTTTTTCTTGACCATCTCACGAAAGTTACCACCCGTAGAACGGTTTCTCCTGTGCACAAACTCGTGTTCCCTGTAGTACTCGCGCTGGCCTTTTTCGAGTAGTTTTCCTTCTTGGTGTACACGTAAAACACGAAATGATGCTGAGTGTCGCGACGACATCGTCAGTCTTGTGCACGACGCACTCTTCCCGGTGAACAGCGCGCCATTTTGCGATCGTCTTCCGCAGTCTCGATCCTGTCCGGTCCGCTCCACGGCCGTCATGTCCGCTTTGCTGCCGCCTGTAGGCTTACTGTCGCCTATGCGAACCACTTCTGGGCTGAGCTTCGCTAGCGTTCGGCAATCCTTCTACAGGCAGCGGCTGCAGGAGTGCATAGGCGTACCTCGTGTGCGGAGGGAGTTTGGTAGTGCGCTTATGGCGATATAGGAAGCCCTGTGACGCCGTTGAACAGAAGGCCCTGCACAGCGCATAGTTGTTTTTGCTTTCCGCATGCGCGCACACACTTGTATCCCTGTGGGATTTTGCGCGCGCCACTGGTGCCGACATCGGAACTGTATATTTCCTCCCTTATTCGCCTCTCAATAACTAGGGCACCATCCTCATTCCAATAGAGGGGTTTGATCAATCAATAGTTGCGTTCACGATCGGCGTTTTACACTTTTCACTTCTATTTTTCCTTGGCTGGACGGTGGACTTGCTCGTTGCCAGTAGTGGCTGTGTTCTCCTGAATCAGCGCATCATTTACTGACGTGTGCTGTTGGCGAAGCTTTGCGAAAACATGCTGAGAGCCTAGAGCGAATCTCGAGTGTGCGGATGACTCGATGGAAGATTCCGAATGCGATGAACGGTGCGGTATAGGCTTTCTTCGGCTCCAGTGAATGTTGAGTCCTTCCGGGGCGATGACTCATCCCTGCCGAGCCCAATGCAGTATCGTGTCTTTCCTTGGTCGAAAGTGTTGTGATTCTACCCCCCCCCCCCTTCCCCTTTTTCTGGGCACTCCTGCCATAGTCGTCTTCACTTAGGCCATTCCCAAAGGCAGTGCAGGGTTGTACTACGGCAATGCGTTCTCCGAGTGCGCGCTCCCATGCGACGCGTGCAAAGAACAGTGGCGCCCGACACGACGGACGGAGACTGAGTCTAGACGACTCCTTTCTTCAAGTGCGGCGTCACTGCCACCCCGTTTTCTCGGCTTAAGCGGGTTTCCTCAAGCCGTACCCAACGACATGGCAGTGAACCTTGCACCCAAGAATGCACCACCACCAGGGAGACACCACGATGCCTGTCGCCACGCACCGTGACGAGGGGGCTGCCAATCTTCCGCGCCACTGCCTTTGTGGACGGCGCTCTGGAACTCTACCCGTATTCGCCTTCGGGCGCCCCCTTCGACCAAGACCTGGAACCCATGGCCGGCTTCCTGAAGAGTCATCGACTGCGCGTCCAGCTCTGGGTGAGGAGGTGATCTGAGGAAAGGACACCTTCGGGAGTGACTCAGCCGAGGAAGACGCTGCCACTGCCGCCATCTTGCGAGCAGCGATTCCCTGGGCGATTTCCTGAGACTCTTCTCAGCTTTTACCTTGTTTGTAAATAATGTTGTAAATATGTTTGTCACGTATCTTGTAAATATGTGAATACAGTTTTTTCCCTCGTTTCCCTTCTACTCCCCGTCTCCGGCCCACGTTCCTTCCCGCATCGGCACAGCGGCGGTGTTCCTGGACCCGATGCCTGTTGAAACACCCTACTAGCACGCCTAAACATATTAGAGCTTCGGCAGGGAGGGTAGGTCGGTTACTGTGCACGTTCCTATAGCCAACTAATAGGAGTATTGGTGCTTTTGATGACCAAGAGGGGGCGCTTCAATTGTACCAACATGGAACCGCTACGAAGGACTGCTTCTGGAATCAGTTGAGGTAGAAGAGCGCTTGTTTTTAAATTTTCGCTATGTACTCGCGCTTGTTCGTCGATACTAGCAGCCTAATGTGAGGCAGACAGTCTCACTTCTAGGCTCAGTTTAGGAGTAAACCAGAGATAAGGAAGAAACCGCTGTCTGTCGTTTGTAACCGAAAAATTGGTTTTTGAGGGAAGGAAATAAAGGAAAGGAAGGAAAGGAATAAAATAAGATCATTTCTCCCGTCTCGGATTAAACGTAAAATATATTATGCACTTGTCCACTCGCGTCTCATTTGTTGCTCTCTGGTGTGGTCAGCGACAACGGAGACTAATATGAAATACCTATTATCATTACAAAAACGAGCTATGCGGGCCATTGCAAACGTGCCCTACGCGGAAAGCACTGCCCCATATTTTACCAGCTATAGCATTATTCAGGTAAAACAACTGATTAAACAAAAACTGTCTCTGGAAGCTCTACGCCAATACCGTGCAGATACACCGAAATTTCAAGAAAACTATCAAGCTAAACAGTCCCCGTATGAACTAAGACAGAGCGAAATAGTTAGGGCCAGATCACGTACAAACTATGGCTTACAGAGGTTATCGTCGCAAATACCACAACTCTTCAAGAAATACCCTGACATATTAAACTTAAGTTCTGTTGTGTCTCCTGTTCAATTGAAAAAGCAAGTTAAAGCAATATTTTTATCTGAGCAGGAGGTGCATGGGTTAAACTCCTGAGCCAACTCTTGGTGTAATCTGTATTATGTTGTATTATCATCGTGCACTATAGGTCATATTCCATTACTTATGCACACTGGATTGCATTTCACATTATCAATTTTTGTTTCGTGAAACATTTTTGTTTACTGATAAACTTGATGCAGTACATAAGAAAATGTTTTTGTATTATTACAGTTCAAATAAGTTATTTTCCTTTTCTATGACGGTGTGTATCTTTCTGTATTCTGTATTGATGTGTTTTACTTTGGTCTGCTTATGATGTGTAATCATATGTACACTTGTGCTGCTTGTGCTGTCAGGGGGGCATAGCCTAGTCAGGCCCCATCAGGGCCTTTTGCTATTGCCTCCTGAGCCAATTTGTACCAAATTGTCTCAAATAAAAAAGAAAGAAAATGGCGCAGTACCTGTCTCACATCTTGGTGGACTCCTGAACCGCGCCGTAAAATGGAGGGATAAATAGGGAAGTGAAAGAAAAAAGGAAGAAAGAGGTGCCGTAGTGGAGGACCCCGGTAGAATTTCGACCACACGTGCACGGACATCGCACAGCACACGGGCGCGTTTTGCGTTTCGCCTCCACCGAAACGCGGCCGCCGCGGCTTAGTTCGAACCCGGGTTACTTCGGCTCAGTAGCCGGGTGCCCTAACCACTGAGTCAACTGATAAAGCTGCAAGTGCTTATCTTTTTTTTATCTTCAGTTTTATTGAACACGTGCTGCTTCCTGTATGAATATGTTTCTAGCCGTGTGCACAGGTTGAAAGCGAGAACAGTGAGGTCGCCTTTTGCGGTGCGCATTTTGCACGGAGCAATTAACCGCGTCTTGTGCTCTCAGTTTGTTGGTAAGCAGGGAATGGAAAGCATGCAATGAATGTAAGACCTTCATAATTGAATTCTGTTCGCCCCATTCCAATCGATTCTTATCATCCGCTCGTGTGACTGGCTGATGTCAGTGAAAGCTAGCGAGGGTATGGGAGCAGAAACGAAGGGACAAAAAAACAACAACAACGAAGTGGAATCGAAATGAAGTCATTTCGCCCTGGATAACGAAGCACGATATCACCGCACGCGCATGGCGTAATAAGGCCGGCCATTGCGGACAGAGCGGGCACAAATCTCTTCGGGCTTGAAATGTACCCGTTAGTCGTGTGTGCTCAGCGACGTCTGTTAGAAAGTAGCGCCACATATTTTCCTAGGCACTCGTAGTGCGATGAAATCGTCTTCTACAGGCTCGGTGCCTGATGTCAACTGCGTTGTCAATGCCCGGCAAGCGTTGCACTATAGCGTGGAAAGCTGCTGTTTCCATTTTTCACTGCGTGTTGCTGGCGCCGAAAATTCACGCAACGACACTTAGCGGCTCTTCTACCTTGTTATAGTGGAAACATTCGTGTAAGATATATCTGTGCAGCAAAACTCGGTCAACAGTATGCCTCAGTGCACCGGCGAACCTCTTACTCAACGGAGCAAACAACTTTCCGCACGCGGATACTTTTTAGACTAGTTCGCGGTGGCTTCACAGCGTGGCGGCCAATGCGGTGGCAGATTTCAGAGCCGGGGGGGGGGGGGGGGGGGGGGGGGGGGGGGGGGGGGGGGGTGACCTCAGAGAGAAACTTTGTCTGGTGTAATCCATGACGAACCGTTTACCGAAAAGTGACCTGCGTAAATGAGACGGCCGCGGCCCCTTCCAAGAGTCACCCACAAGTCCGCCGATAGTATGTGAGAGAGGGAAAACGTGCGAGGGGGGGGGGGGTTTAATGCTCCCTCGTTGGCCCCGGTGCGAACAAGACACCCACATGACCCAGCTGTACTTGATCCCCAGCAGGGGTCTTCTACGACAGTTTATCCCCGCTGTAAATATGCTGCCGTGCGTCGAATGAAAAGCGAACGAGACATTCGAAACTGGAGCAGCAAAGCACGAATGTTTCACTCGGGGCAGACTGACTGTTAATGCATTTAGGTTTCACTTCGATAGCGCGAACAGCTTTAGAATAGGGTATGCCCCTCTCCTGAGCAGCTAGGGGCGTCGTAATGCGCATGCGCAGAACCCAAGGCACTCTTTGCAAAGTATTGGGTCAGGTCCAATTGATCTGGGTCCTTGCGCACTCATCTCACCCCAAGGACGAGGCGGCCCACAATAGAGGATATTCAAATTTCCGCAAGTGCGCTTTCCCGTACAACAATGTTGCCCAAGACACGATGGCTGACCATGCGTTTCTAGCTGAAACAAAGCGAGAAGCACTAGTTTTTTTTTTATTTTATTCTTCTTTTATTTGATTTTTTTTTATTTCTTACATTCTATCCGCACCCTTAGTGCCTGTCCTGTAGCCATCGCAGTTTTTTTTTTTTATTTCTAGAGAAGTCGGCCGTCTTAGCTTCGGTAACATAGTTACGTGGGAAGCCATCTTGTCTTTGGCAACATAGTTGTGTGGGAAAGTGCACTTGCGGAATTTCGAATATTCCCTATGAATATCCCCATAGTTTCGTCGACCTGGTTCTAGTCCCGCCTTTTCCGCATACGGCGAGAGATGGTACGGTTACATATCACCTCTTCACCATGCACCGTCGCTTAGGCAGACTATACTCTGTCCCCCCCGCTCGCATCTCCCTCACCAAACCGCAAAAGGCAGCCTGTAAGCAATCCCCAAACCAACTCTTTCCCGAATCCCACGATATATTCTCGCATGTGTACCCCGGGCTTTACTCCCCACCTCCTGTGAGCTATGTGGCGATGTGCTCGGGGATCGGGACCAAGGACTTCACCGCATGAGGACGAAGTGGGCAGACTACGGAATGAAGTCTTCAGGGGAAGTAGCAAGCTTGAAGATTTATTTAGATATTTACAACATGACAAGGAGACCAAAAGTCAGGAAAGAAGCTCTCGACAAACAACAGTTTGCTGCTTAAATACTGTTCATATTCCCCACGCACCTAGCTAGGGAATTCGGTAGCTGGTCGAGTGTCCAATGGGACTTTAGCCTCTTCATAGGCTCTGCCCTCCACCACGTGATCGCGCACACACCACAGAAACACGTGCTGACAAGGAGAAACTTTGGCGCCCTGCAGTCGCGGACTCTGCCGCGGGCCAAAGCGGGCCCGAGGGGTCGTTGGCTGCTATGCGGCGATCCTGCCGTTCTGAGACACGAGATCTGACGGCTCGCACCGGTTGACTCTTCAGAAGGGAGGGACAAATCAGCCGTGTCCATCCCCGCTTTGTCGGGCTGCCCAGAGGCACACGGGCAATGGGTTGGTGCCACCGTCGCCTCCGCCGTCGCCGCCACTCGATGTCGAGTCCGTCGGTCCCGGGCAATGCGCTGTTCGGGAGAAGTGCTGCATTCAGCATCACCGGCGAAGGGGATTAGACGCCTTTGTTCGTGGCGACGCCGTCGCCAGTAGCCGCCCCCACGCCGGCATTTCTTGCGTCTTCCCCGAACAGCAGCGTTTTCCGTCACGGTAGCTCGATGGCGCCTGCCTGGCTCGCCTGTTTCCGCTGGCTGGACCTCCGATCACAACAGTGGTCAGTAGGCTTCAAAACTCCGCTTAGCTGGGGTTGCAGCTCCTTAATCCCGAACAGTGGGAGGCTACCAATTCCGGACCGGAACGCGAGCTTGAGGAGTCGCCGAGAGCCAAGGACTCACGGCCACTTGATGGGGCTACACACCCCTCGCCAGTAGACTACTAAAGTAGACGGATAGTAAAGCTGTTCCTCCTCCTCCTCCTCTTGGGCGCACGCTATTTTTCCGAAATAGCCGTGCGACAACGTGGCGCCTTCTGTCGAAGAGGGAGTCGCTCGGTTCGTCGTTGCCGCTACACTGTGCGTCAGGTTGACAGCAGAAGAAGGACGCACGAAGCTTTTGCTTAGTCTGAAGATGCCCGCACGGCGGTAAAACGCGGTAAATTTTCGTACTGCTTCCGGATTTCCAAAGGTGCTAGGCTTAGTAAGTACACGCGTCGTTTGATCACTATGGAAATGAAGCGTCAAATAAGAAATCAGGCGTTTTGGTGGCAACGTTTTTCCTGTTCGCGTTGGCTCTGACGGTGCTTGTCGTTGTTCAAGAGCCGCCCATTCACCATTGCTCTCCAACATTAGGAAGCACTACGTCGTCCGAAGAACGTAGGGCAGATCGTTGGTTCATTGCGCGGATTGCTTCGGCGCGAACGCGTTAGACAGAGTAGTAAGCCACAATCCTGTCCGTCGTCCGGAGCGGCGGTCACTGTCGGACACTGCTGCACACCGTTAGCTCGATACGAACGTCCCCGCGCGTGGCGAAGCGCTGCTGATGCAGTGAGAAATGGGAAATCGCCTGTTCGGCATTTACTTGCAGCGCGAGCAATAAAGATAAAAAGTCCCTTGATGCGATTCCTTTTATTTTTTTTTTTCCCCCATTTGTACGGGCGTTACGATGAAATGTCGCTTCGCGCAGCAACACTGCTGCCGTGATATATTTCCTCATCCATTAGCCGCTTTTGTACGTGTTCGCTCCGAGCTTCTCAGGTAGACGAATGGCTCCCCGTAGAGAAAGTAAAATAGTCACTCGACGTTCATCACTTTATAAAGGGACACTGAGGGCAACTGCGTGCATTTACTGTTCTCGGTTCATGACAGCAGCAAAACGAGCATTTATTGTCGAAAAAATTGCGTTCAAAAATTTTCCCGCCAGTCGATTCGAACTCGTGACGTCCTCCGAAAGACGGGTTACCACCGTTCTCGAGTGAACGGCGTTGCGACGTAACCGCTGAGATCCGCGCCCAAAAATCGGTATCGACGCACGCATTTTACTTCCAAAGTCGACCGGTGAGGGGACACCTGTATTTTGGTTTTCGGTCTTAACTAGCGCTTCTTAAAAAATTGCTAGGACACTTTGGCAACTAAAGTGTTAAGAGGCGGAAGCCGAGGACACTATGCCGTGACGACTTCCGGTGGATGTGGCGTCACACTGTTCTCGTGGCTATATCGACGTTCGCGCTATTTCGGTGGAATTTTGACATGTTTGCCTATAATTAATTAATTAATCTACAGGCATCAAACCTGGCTTCCAAGTTCATTTTTTTCTCCTCTATCTGAAGCGACCACTGGATTTCTTCTATCTTTTTTATTTCCCGAGTTAAACGCGTGTTACATGCTTTGTTAACGGACGGACGGCAGTATGAGCCATTAAAAGCTTTCTTTCGCCTTAAAACTCCATTTTCGGCGAGTGTGATCTCGTTCTGATTACAAGACGGTCCCCTATCGGCACTGGCTAGCTTCAATCAGTCCGCGGTGTCCCTTGGACGGCGCATCGTTGTTGTGGCTGGTACGCTTTAAAAAGTACTTGTTTAGTGCGTTCGACATCTCTCCCTGAAGTTTGCGGTTTTCCGATCTTTCCTCCAGATTATAGCGTACTACGTATGCTCGAGGCCCTTCTCGGGGTGGAATGCACTCCATCCATTTCCTTTGCACAGCAGAACCCAGCTGCCGGCTGTACGTCACTGTGGTTGCAGTCGTGCAGCTTGGAAGGGTGAACGCGGCACGACATCCGCGTCGCTGATTTCCGGCACGGAAGGCGCCGCCGCTCGGTTCCGCGCTAGCGAAACGGAAACGTGTTCGGCGACGCCCCGCTAGCGCGAAGTCCCACCAGACGCTGATGAAAACAGGCTGGCGAGGGAGGAGGTACAGTAGCGTCATCTTCAGTCTTGAAAGCGCCCCCCGTTTCTTTTTTTTTTCCCCAAAGTGCAGGATGTCAAGGCCGATGAGCCCACCATCGCTTACCGTGCGGTGTACTCTGTTGGTTGAAAAACTAGAGCGACTCTGCGAAAAACAACGCGCTTAAGTACGTGTTGCCGGTCCAGTTGAAAGCGCGTGTGTCGAGCTCTGTTCCATTGTTTCCCGTAAGCTTATGGACTTATATGGGGCTATCTATAACTGCCGACGCCACTCAGCAAAGCAGTGGTGACAAACAGTCCCGCTAGCGCTGCGTGCAGCTAGCGAGAAATGAAGTGAAACACGGGTTGCGATTCCTGTTTTCAACAGGCCGTACATATCACAGCTATGCCAGCTACAGCGAATAAGATTTCGCATTCGGCACAATATTAGCGATCGAAAAAGCTTTGATTCGCGGTTGCGAATCGCTGTGTAAAGTACAAAAACGTCTCCAACCTTCTTCTATGGCTGAGAACGCCATTCGAATCGACGTGCTCATGTTTTTCGCGGCTTGCTGCGTAAACGCATGACAGCGAAGTCACCGTGCTGTGAGCTCCTCCAAGGCTTTGATGAAAAATGGCAGTGGCTTAGCTCAGCTAGGCCAGGATATACTTAGCGAAAGCAGTTTCGTCTAATGACATTTCGGTAGCGACGTCGCATTTCGGCTGGCGAAACGAGCGGAGGCGAGCGCAACGACGAGGCAGGCGGTGTGACGTCATACCAAACGGCGGTGAGGCGCGCGGTGTGGCGTCATGCCAGACGCGCGGCGTCCGCCAGCTGAGGCGGTTGCTAGGCAACGGCTCAAGGTCGGTCTCTGCGCCTCCTCGGGGCACCGCCACAGCGAAATCGGAAGTTCGTGGCCAATGTAGCTTTCGCTACAAAATGCGAGAACATAACGCTGTTTTTGTTTCTTTTTTTGGCTCCGGTGCGTAGAAAATATGGCTTCTTGCCTGTATAGACAGCTGTAGAATCAGCTTTTTCACGGGCAAAAATGGGGATGGCATGAGTGCACAGTGGGTTTTTATACGTGTGCTTCCCCCTCATAACGCGGTTTGAGTGAGGAGGGGGTGTGGGGAGAGCAAAGAAAAATTTTCAGCCAGAGCCTTCGCCGCGCGCGTGTGCTCTCACTGCAGACGGCCTGAGGCGCGTAATTGAGGGCGCACTCATTCTGTTACACATTAAGCGGTATTACTGCACGCAGTACGGCGCACGGAAGCGGGCCAGTGAGGCCGCGCAAAATACCGCACTCGTGTCGGGCGAACGAACGGCGTTCGCAGGTCGCAAATCGGGGGGACTAAAGACTGGGGGGGGGGGGGGGGGGCGCACCCGCGAGCGACACAGATCACACATCTGTGGTCTGCGCCCACACAGGGATAAACCTCCAGTAGAGGGCTGTGACTCGTGCAAACGCGCGCCTTCGTCACCTAGCTGCCGAGCGCGCGCCCTAGAAAGGCGCGGCAGCAATGCTAAAAAAATCCTCAAAACGCTGAAGCAACGTATGAGTATCGAGTGTTAGCAATATCGAACGAATATTGCGTCCATAGCCACCTTCGCTATATCCGGTACAAATTTTTCGTGATATCCGGATAGCTACTTTCTTTATATACCAACGTATACAGCGCAAGAAGACGAATCGTTTGACACCACTTCGGATGTCCTACATCGATTGGGTTGGCCGTAATGGACGTTTGAAGTTTCAAGAAGTCACGGTTTGGGGAACCAAAGGTCGTCGGTGCGAGTCCCTGTGATGTGCTACGCTTTAATTTTTATATTAATGTTATGCTCCGTAATGCGCTGAATCGTTTGATACCACTCCGAACGCTAATTAGGTGGTCCACAATCTGTGCACCAATGGTACCAACCACTGGCCCTGTGTTTCATACTAACGCGATCCTGAGTAATGAGAGTACTAGAACTAACGCTCTCAAATGCTGCAGCTCGGGTCAGTCGGCGTCTTCCCTCTCCACTCTTCGCGTATAATAAGCAGTACTTGCAGTATGTCGATGGAGGTCGTCCACGGGAAGGGGGTCGTCCACAAACGGGAAGTTGACTGACGGGGGTTCTTTTGAAGAGCTTCTGCCTGTGTGTGGGCGATGACTATAGCGCGGCCACCCGGTTCCGGTTGTCTCCAGTGAGCGAACAGCAGCAGCAGCAGCAGCCCGCGCTAGAAGCACATCCCCGCAGTATTCGTAGCATTCAAGCACTTAACAATTTGAAACGCCCGCAGTGATGATGCGAAGCCTTTGAGATCGTAGTTTTAAGTGTCTATCTAGGAAACATATTGAAAAGCTGTACGTAACCAATAGGAACCAGAGTGGCTTCTAAAAACGCAAGCCTCAAAGTCATTACCCGAGTTTTAGTATATAATTTTACGACCAGTGAAGCGACGCCTGTTGTTCCGATGTTCTTTCGTGTCACGTTATTTCTTGCGACGCTGACTGGGTGTCACGGCTCGAGAGAAATGGCAAGTCACCTTCCCGAATCGAGGCAAAAGGGGGCGGAGTTTGACGACCAGCTCTAGCCGGTTTGTGTTCAGCGTTGCGAATGAGACGGAGCCACTAATTCAGGTAGCAGCAACGTGCACTGATATCGCACAGTACACGAGTCTCTAGCATTTCGCCTCCATCGAAATGGGACCGCCGCACCCGGGATCGAACCCGCGTCTTTCGGAACAGCAGCCGTGTGCCATAGCCACTGAGCCACCGCGGCGGCTCAAATTGAAGACAAGTTGAAGACAAGCATACGATGACCGGGCTGGCAGCGACTGTCCGTTCACCACGACACGTAGCGGTTATCGAAGGCGGTGGTCCTTCCGAAACAGCAAGCGGGTTGTCGAGGGAGATGCCGTGTCTTCGTAGACTTGGAGTCCCGGTAGTGCTTAGTGGCGGTTCTACCCCCCCCCCCCCCCCCCCCACCGTTAGTCCTTTTCTCTCTCTCTCTCTCTCTATGGATGTATCGGAATGGCGGCGAAAGCGCTAATTAGTGTTTGCGTGGACTGACGATTAAGTGCACACGGAGACGCCGTGCGGATTATCCGATGGCGAAAGCCATGCTTCGGCAGGTCGAACCGTGCAATCCGACGCCAGCTTAGTCCCGAAGTTGCCCTGTCCGGGATAACCTCTGCCGAATCCCCCACAGCGACATGCGGTGTGCTCCAGGACTGGATACGCTGACTGTTCCGTTCAAGGCACGGTTCAAGGCCAGCGACTGCGTGTCCTCGCTCGCGCCGCGTGTTGCGCACCCGTCACAGGGAAGTAACGCGGAGCAGCCGGGGTGCTTGTATGCGGGAACGATTAACGAGCGGTTTTCCGCGCAACCTCCACTCATGGGGGTTCGCGTCACGTCGTGGGCTTAGCGTTAGCGAGCCAGACGCTTTCGGTGCCGCAGTAGTAGAGCACTGCGTCGTTCTGGACCCAGCAATGGAAGCGTTTGTCGCCGCTGCTTCTGGCTGTGTGACCGTGGCCGTGGCGCTGCTGGCCACCGCTCTCTCGCTGCACTTTCGACACGTGCGAGGGCAGGCCATCCGCGGGACCGCTTGCGGGAAACGAGGTGTCGTCGCCTTGGTTGTGACGCGGCTTCTGCGATCCGTAAGCTCGTACGGGGGCCTTGTCTCGGCCCTGCTTCTGTCGACTCTGTGTGCGGCCGGCAGTACCCAAGGACTGAAGCGGCGAGCGTGGTCAGTAGTGGACAGTCGTCCGGTCCGCCATCCAGCGGCCGCCTCCAGGAGGTAGCGTGTGCGTATGCAGGCATAGCCTCCGCAGCTCTTTGAGGAATCCCTGGCTCATGCGGTGCGTGGGTGTAATGCATCTGTCCGCATTTGCCTTAGATTCGCGGTACTAGGAGACTAAGTTCGCGCGGTTGCATAACTGGGAGCGAAAGCGCCGAAACCTCGTCGCTCCATGTTTGGCCGGGAACGAATGAAGCCTCACCATATTAGCGGGTTTCAGTGTAGGGTGGTCCCTACGGTTATGGGGGTAGGAGAATAGCGGGGCTCTAGTGCGCATGCGCTAAACGCTAACCCAGAGGGCGTTAGTGTTCTGCGCATGCGCATTGACGCTTTGCTATTGCCGTACCCACTAGCGCACTCACCCTGTCTAAAACTGCGTATTGTCATCAGCATCCATGCCGTGTGCCCTCGTGGCCTGGTGCACTGTTTAGTTACGGCTCATAGTCGGACTGCTGCAGCTCAATTTGTCGTCACGTTCGGGACCGATAGCGTCTTTGTGTGATACGCCTGATTCAGCCGGCGGCCGATTACGCGTGTCCGGAAAGGAAAGGGCTGTTCTGGTTGCCACGCGATCCGTTCTTGGACACATCAGCGCCGATGGTCGTTGGTCCAGCTCTACGCGTTCAGTAACATCTTCATATTGCCATGGACCAAGGTAGAGAGAGAAAGAATGAAACAAGAGGCGTGGCACTCTCCTCCCGTTTGTGT